>NC_091690.1:68867500-70117500 GCF_041296265.1 Equus caballus
GCTCTGTTCATTCCAGTACTTTAATCTTAGAGGTAGAGCCCACAGACAAGCTGAGAATGAGGTCACACCTAAATCAGACTGAAGGGTAGTCCTGAGCCCTGGCCCTGCAATGACCTTTGATAAAGTCTCCAGGTTGAAAATGCAGCCTTCTCTCTAACACTGCATAGATCTTTGCTGCTGCTGCAGCTATCACACCCCCTAGGAAACCTTCTCTGGCAACCTCCAACACATCCACAAAAGAGCCGACCCCTCTTCCTTTGAGTTTTCCCTCTCAGCACCTACATCTTGCAGCCATCTGTTTCCCTCTCTCCCCTGTGAGCTCCTGGAGGGCAAAGACTGTGTCCTATTCGTCTGCTTAGGAGGGGGCTTGAATGAAATAGGCCCCTCTACATTTGGTTGAATTAATGAGTAACTAAGGGAATGAAGAATGGAGGTATTTGAAGATTGAAAACTAATTTATGTGATGACTCAGAGGGCAAGCTTCGGGGTAAATTGCACCTGAGTTCAAATACTGATACCATCACTTAATAGCTGGTCAATCTGGGGCAACTTCAGCTCCTTAAGCCTTAGTTTCTTCATCTGTAAAATGGGGATTTAATGCATTCTTCAAAAGGATTGCTGTGAGGATTGAGTTAGAGACTGTATGTACAGAGCTTTGCACAAGTGCTAGACTGTGAGAGGAGGGACTGTGTCCTGCTTGTTCCTCACTGTGCACCAGGGACCTGGCACAAAGTAGGCACATACACATTTTATTGAATGAGTGAATTTTAAATAGTGAAAATTGTCTAGGAAGCTGGTTTCTAAGGATAACATCTGGGGTCTCAGCTCATATGTAATGATCGCTAGATGGTCTGCTGGTATTTTTGGCAGCACTTAGTGACTGCAGCCCAACTCTCGGTCTGTTTCCACATCCCTCCCCACACTGGCCTGTGGGCCTCTGCAGGCAGGCACCACATGGGTGTCACCCACATCCTTGGTGCTCAGCCCAAGGTCCAGCATAGAGAAGAGGCCTCTAAAAATTCTGTTGAACAGCTACACCTAACTTACATTGGCACCGCACTTTACAGTTTATGAGGCAGTTTTATATCCATTGTATCTGGTGTTATTGGCCTTTTCACCACCAAGGATATTCCTGTTATTTAATCCCCATAGGCCCATATTTTGAAAAACATCCATCAAACAAATTCCATTTGTTAATTAATCAAAGTCATGCCAATTGCTAATCAGAACTCCTGATCTCTATGAAATAAGAATTTGTATCCCCAACTTCCAGCACAGGATGTTGACACACGGTAAGTAGCCAAGAAATGCTTCCTGAATGAATTTAGCCTTTCTGAAAGGTTGAGAAAGGTTTGCCCCCTACCCCCACCCTTTTTTTTTTTTAAGCTGTATCTTAGATCTTAGATCTGAGCATCCCACTATTGGGAAATTCTAACTTCACAACACCTCCATATACCCTTTTTATAAATGAGGAAACTGAAGCTCAGGGAGGGGAAAAGCCTTGCCAAAGGCCACAGAGTTTGGAGTTTGGGAGTATTCTTGCTGAGAATTGCTTCCACAGCAGCCCCCTCTACTAATATTCTGTGACTTAAACAAGACCGTTAAAATGCTTGAATGGGTATTCTTATATCAAACTGAAATCTTTTTTTCCTTAAAATGCGCACACTCTGGAGCTCTACAGCATAAATATAACCCCCTTGCTAAGATGGGCCCTCCAATAGCTGAAGCCAGTCATCACGCCTCCCCTAGATTCCGTGCTGGGTTGTTCTTTGGATGAAAAGGTCATGAGCTCCCTGGAGGTGGCACTGTTGATTCACTCTGCCTCTTGTGCCCTCAGCTATCTCCCGTCGTAGAGCTGAACGTGGGGGGCGAGTTCTACACCACCACCGTGGGCACCCTGAGAAAACTCCCAGGTTCAAAGCTGGCAGAGATGTTCTCCAGCTCAGCCAAGGCCTGCATAGATGCGGAGGGCCGCTTCTTCATCGATCGCCCCGGCACCTATTTCGGACCCATCCTGGACTACCTGCGCAGCGGGCAGCTGCCCACGCAGCACATCTTCGAGGTGTACCGTGAAGCTCAGTTCTATGAAATCAAGCCTTTGGTCAAGCTCCTGGAGGACACGCCACAGATCTTCGGTGAGCAGGTGGCTCGGAAGCAGTTCTTGCTGCGGGTGCCAGGCTACAGCGAGAACCTGGAGCTCATGGTGCGCCTGGCGCGGGCCGAGGCTGTGGCGGCGCGCAGCTCCGGAGTGCTGGTGTGCGTGGTACCCACGGAAGAGAACGCCGCATTTTGCGCGGATGCCCTCCGCGTCCTGGAGGCGGACAAGAGGTCGGTCATCAAGTTCGGGCCTTGGAAGGCGGCTCCGGACGTCAAGGACCTCCTGGACTGTGTGAAGATGGACATTATGGCCCAGGGGTACCAGGTGGACTATAAAAGCCATAATGAGAAGGCATTTTCATTTGCTCACTCCGATTACTTCTACACATTCCTCTTCACCTGGTGGTGATCCCCGGGGGCAGGGGCTGTGTGTTATGGGCTCTGTTGGGGCTTACGAAATTAAAAGTTGCCTTGAAAAGCCATCTTCCTTTAATTTCAAAAACAAACATCAAACAGCTTCCGAGGTGGTCTACCGAGGCTTGCCCCCAGATATTTATCTCCCCCTTGAGGACTTTCCAGTCATTGCACCTGACTCCACTGTGCTTGCCTAGTGAGGTGCGGCTGCTCCCTGTTTAAGGCCTCATGTACCTGCCAGACCCTTCCGTCAAAGTCCGATGGCAAGGCTGAGATGAACTGGAATAGTTCAACAATGCTTTGGCTGGGGATGCAGGATGACAACAGGAAAAGAACAGGATATCATGAATCTAGATAGTCTGACCTAAAAATGTAGCCTACCCAGCTTCAGCTTGTGGTCCAATCCTCTAACCCTGGTGTGTGCTTCATGAGGAATATGCCAGGTTAGTACCTATACTAGATGCTGCTCAGATCTCCTCTCCCAGGTGCTGTGAGTGTTGGCTGCTAGAGCCTCACAGCTGTCACCTTCTCTAGAGCAGTGGTCCTCAAGGTGTGGTCCCTGGACCAGCAGCATCAGCAACACCTGAGAACTTGTTAGTAATACAAATTCTCTGGCCTCCACCTCAGACCTACTGAATCAGAAACTCTGGGGGTTGGCCTGGCAGTCTGTTTTAACAAGTCCTTCCTGTGATCCTGATGCACTCTAATTTTGAGACCAGCTCTAGAAAAAAAATTGCCATCTTGCTTGTGTAGAGGTACGGAAGACTGACCCCTTACTGCAAGGAGGAACCAACTCGGTTCCAGAGCTCCTTGTGGGATCCGGCTGAAGCCAGTCTTCATCTGACACCACAATCTTGGTTAGGATTCCTCCTCTGCTCTAGCCTGCTTCCCTGACTTCCCTTGCCTGAGGGCCCATCCTCAATAAACCGCTTACACAGGAGATCCTGTTTCAGGTTCTGCTTCACAACCTAAGACATTCTGTAACTCTAAGGAGGACACATGTAGACATTCATCCTTCTCCAAGTCCGTGTCTGGGAAAGGTGACCCCCTTCCCTGCCTAGTAGGGTGAGCAGCCATCCTGGGTTCCCCGGGACTGAAGGTCCATTTAACTGTTAAGCTTTAAGGAATTAATGCTGACTCAGGGAGTTTCAAACTTAAACATAAAATTGCTCAGAACATAGTCATTTTTCAACAAGCATTATAATTCAGTAACCGCATCTGCTTGTATATTTTTTCTTATTTTCAAAGCTTGTTCTATTTTCCTTTTTTGGTATTTAATGTGGCTGGCAATTTAAAGTGGAAAAATCTCGAATGTCTATTTGAACTTTTTATCACGAAGCAATTCAACATTATCAAGGGCATGGAAAAAAAGTTCATACCTTTTGATCAATAATTACACTTAGGAGATTAGATTTCAAGGAGACAGCTCCTTGAGATCTAAATAGGATTGCTTAAAATTTCAGTTTCTTGAATTATGGAAAGGTCAGTGTCGTCCCCGATATTTCTGCACATTCCCAGAGGGCCTGCCCTCTGTGGTCAGCTCTGGGTTTCTGCTCCTGCTGGATTCATTCAGCATAGGGATCATGTAGCTATCTGGAACCTGTTGTTTCTGGTATACAAAATCTCACCCAGATTTAATGCTCAGATCTTTTTCTTAATTTTTGCAAATAACATTCCCATGAGCTATTTCTCACATAGCAGACTGGAAAATACAGGCTAATTAACGGGAGGGAGTTTACAACACAAGTGAAAATAACTTCAAATTGAATATTGGACATATCTATTCTTAAAAGTGTGTCAGTAACCCCCATCACTAGGGCTTTTCATTGGTAGATTGTATTTGTTCCTATTCTTTCTTCCCCCTCTGTTCTTGCCATGTTTCTCTGTAGTTGGGAATAATCTTTCCCACTCCACTGATGGGGGTTGGCCTCATGACTTAATCTGGCCAATGGAGTATGTGTGGAAGTGACAGTGTGCCAGTTCCAAACTGAAGCTTTAGAGGCATGCCAAGTTTCCACCAACCCTCTTGTGTTCTTGTCATTTGCCAGGAGAAGACGATGTTTCAGTTTAGCTCTTTCGTTGCTTTGGCTCTAGCCTGCGTCCTTTAGGAGCTGACTCTTCCTAAGCAATTTACCAAACTATTTTATTGAACAAAGGCAATTCCAATATCTACCCCCAACTTCCAATCCATAATACACTTAAGATAACATACTACTTTTTTCTTTTTTTTTTGTTTTTTGAAAATTGGCACCTGAGCTAACATATGTTGCCAATCTTCTTTTTTTCTTCTTTCCCCCAACAAAGCCCTGTGGTACATGGTTGTATATTCTAGTTGTAGCTCCTTCTGGTTGTGCTATGTGGGGCGGCACCCCAGCATGGCCTGATGAGCGGTGCCATGTCCGCGCCCAGGATCCAAACCCATGAAACCCTGGGCTGCCAAAGTGGAGTGCATGAACTTAACCACTTGGCCACAGGGCTGGCCCAAATAACGTACGACTTTTTATCCCACTTAAGATAGCAAAACAATTGGAAATCAGTCACGTTAGTTATGGTACATGTATATAATGCCATGTTATGCAGCAATTAAAATTACATTTATAGAGGGCTTAAAATTATTGGGGAGGAGAATGCTCCTTTAATTCAATGCAATTTAATTAAATCTTTGCTTCAAAAAGGACTTAAGATGGTGAGGCTTACAAGGCTATGAAAAAAAGACATATCCAAAAAGATGTAAATTAGAAATACAGAAATCAAGTGGACATTCTTGGTTGCCTATCCAATATACTATCTCTTCCCTTACTTTTTCCTAACAGAAAAGGCAAAATAGTAAGGCATATACATAATGTTCAAAATACTATATCTGTACCATTGTGGGGGCATATAAGACTTTTCAGAACTGTTGAGATTTACTAAAGAAAATTATAGAGTCACAGGAGGAAAACTTAAAATGGAATGCTAAATATAACCGTCATTATAATCCAAAGGAAAAACACAAAGAGTAAAACCTTTGAGATTGCCCTCATGGAGACACCCTAGTTTATAGCACTCTGCCAGTTTTCAGGTCTACATAATTCTCCTAGAGTAACTTTTTTTTTTAATTCTCTACTTATTTTCCCCGTCCTTCCCCACCCCCCTCCCCAAACATTCTCTTCTCTTTTCTGCTGTGCTCAGTGTCCTGGAAGGCCGATCCCTAGGTACTGCAGGCCCAGTCCCTTTCCTGATTGGCTAAAGACTTGGAAAGTACAAGAGTGAAAGACTGGTGACAAGAAGGCCTGGGCAGTTGGCATGTAGCTGGACCTCTTGGAAGGCTGAAAATATTTGTGTTTCTTATGAATGCCCACCAGAGGGCATCCATTCTAGAAGAGGCTCTCAAAAAATAAATGGGCACAATGATCCAACCTGTAGATGTCAGTCAGCGTCTTTCCCCATTGCTTGCTCAATGGAGTCATGAAAAAGGTGGCCATGATGGCAGGGATGGAGGCTATGCACGGCCTCTACAGTACAGACTTCCTCTCACCAGAGCTGATCTGGCCACTGAAGGATGTCCAAGAGTAGAGACCGACACTAAGCATTTGATATGGTATTATTGCCGGGGGGGGGGGGGGGGGGGGGCGGGGACTAGACGCTTCTTAGTGGTAGGCTGATTGCACTGCAGATCAGTTAGCTATACTGTTCTGTAACAAACTGTTGGGAGAAATGCTGGCGTTTCTAAGCAAATGGCATTGACAGCTTTGTTTCAGGATGTTTGCAAAGCTGCTTCGGGGTAGGAAGTAGATTTACTTACATTACAGGGTAATAAAGCTTGAGACATTTCAGGGTGGTAAAAAATGTCTCCCACTGGGTTGGAAGGCAGATTTGTTTCCTAACTGGTATAATAAAGATAAAGTCTCTCTCCAGAGGGTAGGGTTGTTAGCGTTCTTCTTTTAAGATCGAGGGTTTCCTAAAGTCAGTGTTCTTCATCTGTGTTGCAGATCTATTGTGTGCATGGCATTCACCGGCATCACCTGCGATGCGCTTTTGGGGGGTGGGGGGCAGGAGAACCAATACAAACATGAAGTTCCTGCCACCTGCTATGCTGTGAATAGTAAACTGTCTAAATCCATTTTGGGTTGTCTCCTTACCAGCTGAATCCATGGAAGTGTGGCAAGTCACCCTAGTAGCTGAGGGACTGTCTGACTACATGACAACACCCTGATCCTAAAACTTAATTAACCATTAATTATTTCTTATAAACTTATAGATTGGGCAGTTCTTCTGGTCTTAGCTGGGCTCACTCATGCATCTGTAGTCACATGGTGGATCAGCCTAAGCTGTCCTCAGTTGGGTCAACCTAGCTTTGTTCCATGTGGTCACTCACTCTTCAGCAGACTAGGTTGGACTTATTCTCGTGGCAATGGTAGGATTCCAAAATCAAGCAACAGGCCTTGGGAACTGGTATGTGGATAGACATTGAGGCCCAGGCTCAAAACTAGCACACTGTCACTTCTGCTACATTCTTCTGGCAAGGCACAAGGCTAGCCCAATTCAAAGGGTGGGGATATAGCTCACATATCTCTTGTCTGTTTTTTTGCTGAGGAAGATTTTCCCTGAGCTAACATCCATGCCAATCTTCCTCTATTTCTTTTCTTCAGTATGTGGGCCATGAGCACAGCATGGCAGCTAACAGAGTGATGTAGGTCCATGCCCAGGAACTGAACCTGGGCTGCCGAAGTGGAGCATGCCAAACTTAACCACTAGGCCACCGGTGCTGGCCCTACATTACATCTCTTACAGGAAGTAACTTCAAAGCTACATTTCGAGGAGAGGAGAGGAGAATTGGGGCCATGTTTGCAATCATTCTACTGCACACTGGATCCTTCCGTCAGGGAGGGAGTGGTGATTTATCCTTACAGGAATAGATACATATTCCAGATTCAGATTTGACTTTCTTACTTCTTTAGACTGAATCTTTGCATCCCCCCCCCCTCAATTCCTTTGTTAAAATCCTAACCCTCAATGTGATGGTATTAGGAGGTGGGGCCTTTGGGGGGTGATTAGGTCATGAGGGTGAAGCCTTCGTGAAAGGGGTTAGTGCCCTTATAACAGAGATCCCAGATAGCTCCCTTACTTCTGCCATGTGAGGACACAGTGAGAAGATAGCTCTCTAGAAACCACGAAATAAGCTCTCACCAGACACTGAATCTGCCTGCACCTTGATCTTGAACTTCCCAGCCTCCAAAACTGTGAGAAATACATTTCTGTTGTTTATAAGCCACTCAGTCTTTGGAATTCTGTTATAGTAGCCTAATATCTATATATAGCCTATTGGTTCTGTTTTCCTGGAGAACCCTGACTAATACATCTAACTGTGGTGTTTCTGCCAGCCCTACCATTCATAGATACCTTATTCATTTTCATGTATTTCACTCATTGCCTCTGACTAAGGAGCTTACGTTACGGTGAAAAAATTATAGTAAAGAAATTCGTTGGTCTTGCTAGGCACCCCAACACTTTGATGCAGCCGCTCTGACAAAAACAGCATAGTGACTTTTTGCAGACTCAGTTATGGTGCTAGCTGAGAGACAGCACATTGTGAGTTTGAAGTGCTGTCTTACAGGTTTGTGGTATATGCCTTTTACCAACAGCTAAAATATAGTACTGTTCCCCCCACAGTTAGAATACATGGGTCTTGGAACTAAGGGGTGGAGTTAGGAGTGGTTCTTGTCATTTTTACACCAAATAACTCATTTATGAATTTTTGGGTCCAATGGGTTGGGAGTACTTAGTCTCCAAGGGAGAAACAGTTCCACAGAAGAACAGAGTTGTTCCATTACACTGGCACATGTAATGAGACTGCCCCTGGTCACTTGGGGCTCTTCTTGCTTAGGCAAGAGGCAGAGAAGGAGTTACTATACCAGTCTGAGTGACCCAGATTTCCAAGGAGAAGTTGGGTTGCTGTTATGCAATTGGGGAAAGGAAGACTATTTGAAGCCTAAGGGATTCACTGGGGCACCTCACTGCATTCTCATGCAATAATGAAAGTCAAAGGCAAATGTTATCAATTCAGTAAAGACAGTTTTTCATTTCAAAATTAGATAATGGAATATTCTTGTTTATGTACTAGTCTGCCCCCAGCTTCTTAATTTTATTTCTATGGCTCATTCCTGTTCCCTGTATGCACTTTACTCTCAATATGTACTGAATTTCCTTTGGTTTTCTGAGTGCACCAAACTCCTTCCTGCAGCCATGTATCTAATAATATTGATGTGGATCAAGGCTGCCCCAGGGAGAGAAGCCCAAGGCGTCCTGGCCTACATGCTGATCTATATGACCCAATTCATATCTAAAGTTACACGACCACACAGTAACCAGACCCCACGTGCACTGATACCATTTAATGATTTTTCACATCATCTTTCCTTTGTCTAGTAGAAAATAAGTCACGTACCCCTGCCTTATAAATTTAGCCCTAATCCTCAACACATTGCAGCCCTTCACTGCCCATGGGTCCTGTCCCTATGCCTACAGACCTTTACTGCCCATGGGTTCTGTCCCCATGCCTACAGCTGTTCACTGCCCATGGGTCCTGTCCCCATGCTATTCTGTGCTATTCTCTGAATAATGGAGCACTACTACCAGACTTTGAGAGTCCAAGAAATCTTTCTTTTGACTCTTTGTCTTGCCGAGCCCGCAGCATTTCTTCTGGTGGCCTGTACGGGGATCTTGCTTCATTGGCTTGTGAACTTAAACTCTGGTAAGTGCCCTTTTCTTCCTTGCGTCTTCCTCTTTTTCAAGGATGGATCTAAGTTCACTTCTCCATCAGGAACCTTCTTGGACAGCTGTATGAATCTAAGTTTGCTGCCCATGGCTACTCTACGGGGCAAATCTTGGCATTTAGCCTGAAGAGAATCAGTACCTTAAGCCTGAGGGTGATGAAGAACGAATTAAGCCATTCCTTCCTAATCCTGTCTGTAACATACAAATATTACATGGGTGCAAGTCAACCACTTAAGTCATTAGCACAGTCACCAATCTCCAAGACTCCCATGCCAGGTTTCTTTTCCTAAGGCTGGATTGGCATTCCTCCTTATGGCTCCTGACCAAACTCTGAACCATGGGAAAGTCCCAATCCGGGCTCCGGTTGAAGGGAAGTACCTAACTCTAACCTTGGTTGAGTATGGGAACCCTTTCTTGGGAGAATGGCAGCTTATATTTGATAGAATATGGTAATCATAACAATAATAACTGCTAGCATTTATTGAAGGCTAAGTAACTTTACTAAGCGCTTTTCATTCCACTTGACATATTTATATATGCGGTAGACTCTGTGGTCTGGGATTCCTTTCTTTCTGGACCATTCACTGTTCTGAAGCCAGATTAAAAATCATTTCCTCTGTAAAACCTCCCTGAGGCATCTTGAAAAAGTTAGCTCTGTTTGAACCACATTCCTCTGTTACCCAGCACACTTTGGTTGCCCTCTAATGATCAGTTTGGGTGTCTCTCTTCCCAGTTAGACTGTAGGACCTTGAGGGTAATGACCATCTTTTATGCATTGTGGAGTCTTCTGTACCTACCACAGCCTGCCGCTTTTTCTAAGCATCCCATGTTAACTCTTTTGAAAGAACCAAACAATGAATAGCCAAAGTTTAAGGTAGGATGTAAAACCGACCTTGGATTTATTAACACTAACACGTGAACTACACTTTACAGTGTGCGAAATATTTCTACATTCTTGTATCCCATTGTCATTACATCTTTGTCAGGTTAGCTGTTATCAGCGCATTTGTAGTTGAGGCTGCTTGTTCATTAAGTGCCAGGCGGAGCCTGAAGCTTTGTTGCTCGACCCTCGGTCTCAAGATTCTTTCCACTCTACCCCACGTATCAGAGGAGGGATTGATTCCTTAAAGAATGGGTAGCTTTTGAACAATTGGAGTGAGCGAGCAGGAAAAAGCATCCCAGGTCAGGAGAGAGATGACGCAAGGCTTGATCAAAAGGAAAGCTCAGGGACGCTGCAAGCAGTAAACATTGCGAAGAGCAAAGGACGACGAAACTCCTACTCGGCGTCTTCCCGTTATCTCGAGAGTCAAAATCCTTACGCAAGTCCAAATTTTGCCTCTAGCTCTGAACGCCCCGACTCTGCCCTTTACTCGGTACTCCCTCCCTCCCTCTGCTCTGTTCCACGCCAGAACACTTTGAGACGAGCAGCAAGCTCCCGAAAGCTCCCATTGGCTCGTCTGCCCTGTCAGTCCCGTCTCCTCCCGCCAGAGGTCCCGCCCCCTCCGGGCTACGCTCTAGTTTTCGTTCCCCGGCCGCAAGAGGCGGAGGCGCCCAAACTTGGTTGTACTGAGGCCGGGCAGTCGAGCAGCAAGAAGAGGCCTCTCTTTCCCGGAGGCCCACTGCCTTGTGGGACCGTGGCAGGTTCCTCCGGCTTGGGCGGGATTTCCGGGTTCCTATGCCACGCCTCCTGTCGAGTACGGAAGCTGAGAGGGTCTGCGAGCAGCCATGGCGGCGCACCTTAAGAAGCGGGTGTACGAGGAGTTCACTAAGGTGGTTCAGGTAAGCTCTGAAAGGAAAGGTCCCAAAATCTGTCCTGGCGTAGGGAGAGGTTATCCACGTCCCAGGCGCTTTGCCAGAACAGACGCCACAAATCTGGGTTGAGTGCCGCCTAGTTTGATAGACTGAGACTACATTTTAGTGGGTGTGTTCGTTTGCCACTACTGTTACCATTATTATTAACTAATATGTGCAGTCTGACACTTTTTTTTAACTATTAGAAGAAACAAATAGCACTTTACAATTTAGGAAAATACCGTTATCTCATTTCGTTCGGATTATATTAGCATCTTCATTTTACAGCTGTGAACTTTGAGCCTTCTGGAGGGGTACGAGGACTTGAAGCCAGTTAGTGGCAGAGCCCCTCCTAACTCCCGTTACAAAAAAAAGAGCCCAGGGACAAGTTGGCTGTATGCAAAGGTCTAAGGGATTGGAAGAGGAGTCTATAGAAATCCTCAAGACCCGGTCAAAGGAGGCAAGGGTCACAGGCTTCATAGGGGTCGAACTCTCCGTTGGTGGAACAGCTCACCTAGGAAGGAGGGTAATACCTTCCTCCTTTAGAGTTGTTTAAGGACTGGTGTCAGAGCAGTCAGAGATTCTCCATGTGTCTCCTCAAAAATGTCGCTAAAGTAGAGGTTGATTCCAAGTCATCCCTTGTGTCGTGCTTCTCAGACTTTACGTGTATACGAATCAGCTGGAGATCTTGTTAAAATGTAAATTCTACTCTGTAAATCGGGCAGGGGAGGTGAGCCAGTAATCTGCATTTGACAAGCCCCCAATTGATCCTAGTGGATCAGCAGCATCCTTAGATCTGTAGATCACCCTTAGGTCCTTAGACTTGTAGAATAGCAAGACTTAGACCATCCAGCAGGAAACTGATCCTTAAACATTTCATTCATTCTTTCAACAAGAGTTTATTGGGTAAATGAGTGGTTACTATATATCAGGTATGGTGAAAGGCGTTGAGCTACAAAGTCCAATACGCATTAGGGTCCCTGTCCTTTAGGAGCTCACAGGCTAGTGGGAGAGAGAGAACAGCAAATCTGTCATTATAGTACGGAGACATAATTGCATTGACAAATCAAGTCTTCGTCTTTTGCAGCAGCTCCTTTTTTTAAAAACTCCCTAGACAAACTCCCTAGCCGTTTGGGATTTGACAAGTATTCCTTCCAGCTGTATCACTTTCTCTTTTGTTTTGTAGACACATCTTTGTAGCATATTCTCCTTGTCTGTAGGGAAGTTAATCTGCTCCTTATTCTTGTTTTTTCTTAAATTAACTTTGATTGAGATTTAACCTTGACACTTTTTTGTTGTTCCTTTTTATGTGAAATTAGGTTTCCTGAGCTTTTAGAATGAGCCAAGATTCAGGAAACCTTTTCTAACTTCACAGAGCTCCCTCTTCTGTGACTTGCATTCTGCGATTTCCCGGCTGTTTCCCATGCACACTTTTCTTGTCTTTCTTTTTCTGTAGTACAATATATGTAACATAAACTTTACTATTTTATAGGTAAATTCTTAGACTCATGCAACCCCCCCCAAAACTGAATCAAGATGATAGGGAATCTAAGTAGGCCAATCATGAATAAAGAGATTGAAACAGTAATCAAAAATCTCTCCAAAAATAGAAGTCTAGAACCAGAAGGCTTCTTTGGAGAATTCTACCAAACGTTCAAAGAAGATTTAATACCTATCCTTGTCAAACTATTCCAAAAAGTTGAAGAAGATGGAACACTTCCTAACACATGTTATGAGGCCAACATCACCCTGGTCCCAAAGCTAGACAGGGACAACATAAATAAGGAAAATTACAGGCCAATATTGCTGATGAACATAGATGCAGAAATCCTCAACAAAATATTGGCAAACCGAATACAGCATTACTTTAAAAAGATTGTCATACACCACGATCAAGTGGGATTTATATCAGGGACACTGGAATGGTTCAACATCTGCAAATCAGTCAGTGTGATACACCACATTAACAAAATAGGGAATAAAAATCACATGATCATCCCGATAGATGCAGAGAAAGCATTTCACAAGATCCAACATCCATTTATGATAAAAACTCTTAACAAAATTGGGATATAAGGAAATTGCCTCAACATAATAAAGGCCATCTATGACCAACCCACAGCTAACATCATACTCAATGGGGAAAACTGAAAGCCACCCCTCTGAGAACAGGAATAAGACAAGGGTGCCCACTCTTGCCTTTCCTACTCAACATAGTACTGGAGGTTTTGGCCAGAGAAATTAGGCAGGAAAAAGAAATAAAAGGAATCCAAATAGGCAATGAAGAAGTGAAACTCTTGTTGTTTGCAGATGGCATGATTTTATATATAGAAAACCCTAAAGAATCCATCAGAAAACTATTAGAAATAATCAACAACTACAGCAGAGTTGCATGGTGCAAAATCAACTTCAACAATCAGTTGCATTTCTATACTCTAATAATAGACTAACAGAAAGAGAACTCAAGAATATAATCCCATTTACAGTTGCAACAATAAGAATAAAATATCTAGGAATGAGTTTAACCAAGGAAGTGAAAGACCTAGACAATGAAAACTATAAAACATTATTGGAAGAAATCGATAATGACATAAAGAAATGGAAAGATAGCCCATGCACATGGATTGGAAGAATAAATGTAGTTAAAATGTCCATGCTACCGAAAGCAATCTACTGATTCAGTGCAATCCCAATCAGAATCACAAGGACATTCTTCATGGAAATAGAACAAAGAATCCTAAAATTCATATGGGGTGACAAGAGACCCTGAATAGCTAAAACAATCCTGATAAAAAACAATAAAGCTGGAGGCATCACAATCCCTGACTTCAAAATATACTACAAAGCCACAGTGATCAAAACAGCATGGTACTGGTACAAAAACAGACGTGCAAATCAATGGAACAGAATTGAAAGCCCAGAAATAAAACCACACGTCTATGGACAGCTAATCTTCCACAAATGAGCTAAGAACATAAAATGGAGAAAGGAAAGTCTCTTCAAAAAATGGTGTTGGGAAAACTGGACAGCCACATGCAAAAGAATGAAGGTAGACCATTATCTTTCACCATACACAAAAATTAACTCAAAATGGATCAAAGACTTGAAAGTAAGACCTGAAACCACAAAACTCCCAGGAGAAAATATAGGCAGTACACTCTTTGACATTGGTCTTAGAAGGATCTTTTCAAATACCGTGTCTACTCAGACAACGGAAACAAAAGAAAAAATAAACAAGTGTGACTTCATCAGACTGAAGAGCTTCTGCAAGGCAAAGGAAACCAGGAACAAAATGAAAAGATAACCCACCACCTGGGAGAAAATATTTGCAAATCATATATCCCACAAGGGGTTAATCTCCAAATATATGAAGAACTCACACAACTCAATAACAAAAAAACGACCTGATGAAAAAATAGGCAGGGGATATGAACAGACGTTTTTCCGAAGAAGGTATCCAGATGGCCAATA
Organism: Equus caballus; assembly: GCF_041296265.1. Lineage (NCBI taxonomy): Eukaryota > Metazoa > Chordata > Mammalia > Perissodactyla > Equidae > Equus > Equus caballus. The sequence goes on from NC_091690.1 coordinate 68,882,030, forward strand.
GGTACATGAAAAGATGTTCAACATCACTAATCATCAGGGAAATGCAAATCAAAACTACACTAAGATATCACCTTACACCCGTCAGAATGGCTATAATTACTAAGACGAGAAATAACAAGTGTTGGAAAGGATGTGGAGGAAAGGGAACCCTCAAACACTGTTGGTGAAATATCAACTGGTGCAGCCTCTAGGGAAAACAGAATGGAGATTTCTCAAAAAATTAGAATAGAAATTCCATATGGCCCAGCTATCCCACTACTGGGTATTTATCCAAAGAACTTGAAATCAATAGTTTGAAGAACTTAGGCACCTCTACGTTCATTGCAGCATTACTCACTATAGCCAAGAAGTGGAAGCAACCCAAGTGCCCACTGACTGATGATTGGATAAAGATGTGGTATAGGTATACACATGGAATGCTACTCAGCCATAAAAAAAGACAAAATCATCCTATTTGCAACAACATGGATGGACCTTAAGGGTTTTACGTTAAGCAGCATAAACCAGACAGAGAAAGACAAATACTGTATGATTTCACTCATATGTGGAAGATAAACAAACACACAAAGAGAACAGTTTAGTGGTTACCAGAGGGGAAGGGGTTGGGGTGTGGGCACAAGGGATGAAGGAGCACATTTGTATGGTGACTGACAATTAATATTGTACAACTGAGGGGCCAGCCCCGTGGTGCAGCAGTTAAGTGCACACATTTTGCTTTGGTGGCCCAGGGTTCGCCGGTTTGGATCCCGGGTGCGGACATGGCACCACTTGACAAGCCATGCTGTGGTAGGCTTCCCACATATAAAGTAGAGCAAGATGAGCACAGATGTTAGCTTAGGGCCAGCCTTCCTCGGCAAAAAAAGAGGAGGATTGGTGGCAGTTAGCTCAGGGCTAATCTTCCTCAAAAAAAAAAAAAAAGTACAACTGAAATTTCACAATGTTATAAACTATTATGTCCTCAATAAAATAAAAAGAAAATTTACCATTTTAATCATTTTTAAGTGTATAGTTCAGTGGCATTAAGTACATTCACATTGTTATGTAGTGTCACTTCCTTTCTTCCCAACATTCTGTGGTTCCCACTTCCGAAGACTACTCACTCCTCCTTCAGCATGCCACATGTTTGCACCTCTCCAAACTTTTGTACCTGTTGTCTCTTTTACATAAAATGGATGTCTTTCTTCCCTTTGTTTTTGTTCTCCACCCGTTGGACTTCGATTTTTGCTTCAAGATCTAACTGAAACCTCAGCGAGTGTTCACTGTCTTCCTCCCTTGCTTCTGTAGCACTCTGTCTTACTCCGCTGTTTGTCCTTATCACTCAGTGCGCCTGTAATTACCAGTGTACATCTCTCCTCACTAGTCTGAGCTCCTTGAGGGCAGAGATAATGCCTGGTTCATCTGTGTCCCCCAGGTAGATCATAGGGCCTGGCTCACAAAAATGTTGATGATTCAATAATAGCAGGTATCAGTTTGTCTTTCCCCTTACAAACTCTCTAGGAAAACAAATATTTCCTAGCTTTTGATCTAACTGCAGCCCAGATAACACTGAAGATTGAATTTGTCTGGAAGAGGATGGAACTGGATAAGGATTTTAAGAGAACAGCTCATTTCTTCACTTTATTCTGCATGAATGGTTACCGTGGAGTGATAAAATGAGTTCTAGTGCTTCTGTTCTTTTTTCTTTGCTATGAAGATGAGGAGGGAGAGAGAACTGACTTGTATCTGGTGCTTGTTGTGTCTTATACAATAAAGACATGCTTCTTGGGGCAGCCCTGTTGGCCTAGCAGTTAAGGTTTGGTGTGCTCCACTTCGGCATCCCGGGTTCGGTTCCCAGGCAGGAACCACACCCCTTGTCTGTCAGTAGCCATGCTGTGGTGGTGGCTCCCATAAAAGAACTAGAAGGACTTACGACTAGAATATACAACTATGTACTGGGGCTTTGGGGAGGGGAAAAAAAAACCCCAGGAAGACTGAAAACAGATGTTAGCTCAGGGTGAATCTTTCCCAGCAAAAAAAAAAAAAAAGATGTTATACTTCTCAGATATGCCTACGATACAGATACTGTATTGCTTTTTATAGAAGCCTCCCCTAGCTAGTAAGTGGTTATTGAACCCCAGTTCCTCTGACTTCAAAGCCCTTGGTTTTTTTATCATGCCGTACTATGTTCCTGTCTAGAATAATTCTGATTTCTCCTCTGTAGAAGTATAAATTTGTAAGGAGGTGGTTGTTCAGGAGGTGAAAATGATGCATCAAGTGTTAAGGAAAGTTACTGATTACATTTATCTTATGATCCTCTCTATACCCCACCAGGGCCTGACTTAAGCCCTCGAGTGACAGGTACTCTTTTACATGAACTTTTTGGCACCCATTATATGTAACAAATGCATCTAGGATGGTTCTAGTTATGCACCGTTCTTGGGAGAATTTAGAAGATAGTCACCCAAATAATTTTGTACGTTTTGTGCTCAGATGAGGATCCCTGGTTGAGAAAGACTGGTGGTTGGTGTCATCCTTCCCATTTTACAGATGATGAAAGTGATAATCATGACTGACTTACAGTACAGCAGCAGAGTTGGAATTCAGAGACAACTCCTAATTCTAAATCAATCATTCAGTAAACATTCATTAAGTGGCCGCACTTTGCTGGGGCCAGCCCTGGTGCCTAGTGGTTAAGATTCAGGGCTCTCACTGCAGTGACCCTGGTTCGTTTCCCACCCAGGGAACCACCCCACCCGTTAGTTGGTTGTCATACTGTGGCAGCTGCTTGTTGCTGTGATTCTGAAAGCTATGCCACTGGTATTTCAAATGCCAGCAGGGTCATCCGTGGTGGACAGATTTCAGCAGAGCTTCCAGACTATGACAGACTAGGAAGAAGGACTGGGCCCCCCACTTCGGAAAAAATTGTCCATGAAAACCCTATGAATAGCAGTGGAACATTGTCTGATATAGTGTTGGAAGGTGAGAGGACGGCACAAAAAGACTGGGCAGAGTTCCACTCTGCACAGCATCGCTAGGAGTCGAAATCAACTCGATGCCACCAACAGCAACAGCAGTTTGCTAGGCATGTGGCAGTGTGTTTTTTCCCTACACTGAACATTCTTCTAATAAAGGTGGAATGATTTGGGTGAAAACAGTCATCTGGAGTGAGGGGAAGATTTTTCTCCTCAGTGTAAGCTGCATACGTTTCCCCTCAGTTCTAGTTTTCTCAGGAGGGAAGCTGAACCTGGTAGGTGCCTCAGCACAGTCTGAATATATTTGTGCAATTGAGATTTCTTTTCTGATGAAGAATGGAGCAGATACTTTGTGTGTCCTCTTAACCCTAAAGTTACAACAATCCTAAGAGATAGTCAGAACAAAATGTTAGTGGACCTACTTTACAGAGAAAAAAACTGAGACTTGGAGAAACTAAACAACTTGCCCAAAGTTCGTAGGAGCTAGTGAAAAGCAAAACTGGGACTCATAGCCTTATCTCCAATCCAGTGTTCTTTTTCTACTTCATAACACTGTGTTTTCCTAAGACTAGGTCTCTTACCTACATTCATTATTTGGTATAAGGACAAGTTATTTCCATTAAATGAGGCAAAGTTAAACTTGCAGACCCTGTGTTTTCAGTTAGGTTTTCATGTCTTATCTTCCCTCCCCCCTTGCAGCAACAACAGGAGGAAATTGCTACTAAGAAACTACGACTGACAAAACCAAGCAAATCTGCAGCACTCCACATTGATCTGTGTAAAGCTACCTCCCCAGCAGATGCTTTGCAGTACCTACTCCAGTTTGCCAGGAAGCCTGTGGAGGCAGAAAGTGTGGAGGGGGTCGTCAGGATTCTCTTGGAACATTACTACAAGGTATGAAAGTCTTGAGGACCTGATGGGAGTATGTGTAAGAGTGGTGTCATGTCTGCAAAATGGGTTAGTACTGCCAAGTAAGTAAGAAGGTGTTCATTCAGCAGTCTTTTACTGAGGGTCTTCCACGTGCTAGGCACTGTGGATACAGAGATAAAAAAAGATCACATCCTGTCCTCAGAAGCTTACAGTATCGAGATGGAGACGGGGTGAACGGTAAGGATAAGGTGCGTCACGTTGCTGGGGCACTCTGGTAATACGTACCGCGTGCAGTGGGAGCACAGAGGAGGAGTTCATTTCAACCATGACCCTTCTGAACAGGGCTTGTCTCTGGGATGTAGTCCTGTCATCCTGCTGTTACTGCCCCAGTTCAAGGCGCTTATCTCTAGTTGCAATAGCTCTTTTTTTTTTTTTTTAACTTTTTTTAAGCTAAGTGGCATTTTATTTCTTCATGTATTTTAATCGATTAGAAGAAAACATCAATTTATGCATATTAACTATAGGAAATAGTTTAAACAGAAAATGAAATCCACAAAATGTGTTTATTTTTCAGTTTTTATGTGTGAGATCTCAAGTAAAAGCAGAAATGATTTTTAAATATTTGAATCACAGATGAATTAAAAATTTAAACTTTAGTATGAAAATTAGTAAGCTTATAGAAAAGCAGAGATGGTACTATAATGAACTGCCAAGTACCCATCTCTGGAATTAAACAGTTATTAATATTTTGCCAAATTTGTTCTGTTTTCCTGAAAATTTTTACAGTATCATAGTGTTTTTCCCTAAGTGATTCAGTAAAATATCTCTAAAACAGGGACATCTTTTTTTAAAACATAACCACATCAAATAAAACTAAATAATTCCTTAATGTCATCTAACAACTAGTCCATATTCAAATTTTCCTAGTTGTTTCAAAAATGTCTTTTTATGGTTGATTTGTCCACATCAAAGTACAAACAATGTCTACACATGGCATTTGCTCTTTCTTAAATCTAGAACAGCTTTTATCATTTTGGTGACATTGATCTGTTAAAGAAACTTGGTCACTTGTTTCGTAAAATGTCTTGTCTTCTGAATTTATTTACTTCCTTGGGGGTTAACTTGCTCCTCTGTCCCCTGTATTTACCATGAACTGGAAGTTAGATCTGTAGGTTTTGTTCGATTCAGGTTAAGCACAGTTTTGAGAATTTAAGAATACTTTGTAGGTGATGATTTGTACTTCACGTTGCTTCTGTCGGATGCACATAACGTCTTGAAGTCCCACCTAGCAGAAGCTTCTCATCTTTTTCCCTTCAGTTTCTCTTCTTTCTATAAACTGTCTTTATTTAGATCTTTTATGTATGCCATAAAGGTCCTTCTATTTACATGTATAATGTTCTAGCTTAATCAAAATGCTTGTAGTTTTCCAAAGACCTGTGTGTTTTCAGAAATTGGTATTCTTTCACATGCTTTTCCCTCAGCCTAGAACCCCACTCCTGTGATCTGGTCTGCCATTTTCTCTGCCAACTGTGTTCCTTTCTCTGAGTCTTCCCACTTACATGTCTTTCTCTCTGGAACACTTCACTCAGATGTTCATATGACTGCTTCCCATGTTTCCTTCAAGTCTTTGCTCAAATGTGGCTTTTTCACAGACGCCTTCCTTTATCCCTCTATTCGAGACTGAAACTGCCTGTCCTACCCCAGCACTTTGTAGCCCCATTTTGATTTTATTTTCTCCATAGCATTTACCATCTTCTAATATTCTATATGATTTTCTCATTTGTTTTGTTCCTTGTCCATTTCCCCATGCTAGAATGTAAGCTCCTCTTGAGTAGAGATTTTTGTTTGTTTTTTTAAGTTGATGTATCTGCAGCACCAAGAACAGTGTGGGGTAAAGTAAATATTTGTTGAATGAATGAATGCTTTGTGACACTTTTTACTCAGTTAACAAATGATTATTATATATCAGGCATTGTTCTGGGTGGTGGACAGTGTCCTGTTTGCACATTTGTTAGCTCTTAACATTGCCATTATTTGTCATGTGTGTCTATCTGCTTCAGACTTTGAGCCCCTAAATTCAGAGACTACATATCTATTAATAACTTCTGTCCCAGTGTTGGGCAAGTTCTCTGGAACACTGTAAGGGCTTAATAAATGTTTCCCTCATGTTGTATATGAATGAAATCAGAGTTTTTGTTCTCAAGAAGTTTTCAGTCTCTTAGTGGTCTATTTTTAGTTATCACTTTTGTTATCAATATCTACCTATTATTATTATTACATAATAATATAACTCTGTTGTCAATAGTCATCTATAATAATACATCTAAGAGCAATTAACATTTATATAGCTTGTTGGAGTTTATAAAGCTCTTTCCACGTGTAATATTTTATTTACTCATGGTGACAACACTATTGTTCTCTCTGTAATCCAGATAGGGAACTAGGCTTAGAGCAGTTTCACTCAGCTTAGTAAATGGAGGGGTTAGGTTTGAATCTGAGTTGTTTTTTGTTTTTCAACTTTTTGTTATGGAACATGTCAAATATATTTGCAAGTAGAGAGAATGGTTTAATTAATTCCCATGTACTCATTACCCAGCTTCAACAATTATCATTTCTTGGCCAAACTTGTTTCATTCCCACCCCACTGTCCACTTCTACTTCCTCCACCCTCACCCTCTCTACCAGATTCTTGTGAAAACAGTTCCCTGGCACCATATCATTTTATTCATAAATTTCAGTTTATATTTCTAAACAATAAAGATTCTTTTTGAAAACATAGTCACAATTCCATTTTCATGTCTAAAAGAAAAATTGGACTCGGGTGTCCTGATGTCAGACCCCAGGCTCTTTAACCAGACCATGCTGTTTGCGTTAGTCTAGCAGATTCTAACCCCAAAGGAGTGAGGAGGGATGCCAGATGGGGCCAGTTCTAGATTAACCACCATAGTGTTTTTTACCCTTTCTTCTGTTTTATCCAGAAATGTGGTGTCTGGTATTTTAGTAGATAAACTACTTTGGATTCTGCTTTTCTTGTCCAAGTCTTTCTGTGGTCAGGCAGCAGTACCTGAATTTATTTCACATGAGGGATTCTTCAGTTATACCACTGTGCTCATTGCTCTGTAGGATGTAGGAGAACTTTGAGACCTGATCCTTGTCCTTTAGGGGCTAACAGTATAGTTGGTAGAGCAGATAATATATGTAGCATTTAGATGTTAAGGACTAAAGTTATTCTTTGGTGATTTTTTCATTCTCTCAAGATGTTCTGAATACTAACTGTGCCAGGCCTTGTGCTTCGTGTTGGTGATACAGAGATGAATATATGATCCCCGATCTGAGTCTAGTTGGTAGATGAGACAATAAATGGATAATAAGAATACAACGTTATAGGTGCTGTGAAATCTGGGACAGGTTATGATGTGACCTCAAAGAAGAGGATAATCAGTTCTACTTGGGAGCAGGGGTCTGGAAAGCCATTATATACTAGTAATGATGCTTCAGATGAGTCTTCAAAAAACAAATTTTGGCCTCTTGGAAAACAGAGGAAAGGCATTTTAGAAAGAAGGAGCAATTGTGAGCAAAGGCATGGAGATGTGAACTAGCCTGTTACATTAGAAGAAATGCAAGTAGTTTGGCTGGTGTAGATTTTAGGTTGAGAGCCCTTTAAGAGGTAAGACTAGAAGGATTGAAAGGGGTCTGATCCTGAAGAGTCTTGCATTCTGCTTTGTGGGGTTTTGTTTTAGACATGTCACTGTGGGGGCAATATGGAGGAATTGGATGAGGGCAAGACAGGACTTAGGGTGATCAACCAGGAGTTAAGTCTGCAGCACTGTGATGAAAGCCTGAACCAGGACAGTTTTGATGGTGAGAAGAGCAGTTATTGAAGAGGGCTTCCCCAGAGGCAGTTTGTTTTAAGCTTAGGAGTGAAGGAGGTGATTTATGTGTTTCAGTAGCAGGTGTCCCAGGGGATTATTTCAGAAAGTAGGAGAACTACTCTGAGTAAAGGATCCGGATGGATAAAGAATGTCACTAGGTCAGATACTCTCTTATTCTTTTTGTCCCATTCTTACCTTCTTGCCTCTCTCTTAGCTGCTAGGCTTAGTACTTCTGCTTTCCATGCAGTTCCCTTGTGTTTGGAGGTCTGACTCCATTCCAGGCTGTTGAAAGGCTATATAGTTATTCTCCTATACTCTCTCACTACAAAATTAGGGTATTTGGCTAGTCCAGTACCTGTGAAAGACAATTACTTAATTCTATGGTGTTAGTTCATTGAGTTGAAGCCCATAAAAGAATTGGCTTTTATTTCTATTCAAAAGTGAATTCAGTGTCTTCCTTCATTCTCCAGTCTACTTTATCTCAGGAAGTGGTACCACCATCAATATAGACCCTTAATTAAAACCTGAGAAAGTTCCTTTATAGCGCCTTCACCCTTCCTCTTGTCATATTCCCTTCCTCACCAAGTCTTGTTGATTTTTTCTTCTAAATATCTCATGAGTCCGTTTACCTCTGTTTCTACTGTTACTTCAGTAATCCAAGTAACTATCATATTTTTAAAACTTATAAAACCTATGAAATATAACACATAAGAGTATATAGAATAACTTCATACAGCCTGTTGATTTATCACAACATGAACACAGTATGTAACCACCATCCAAGTCAGGAAATGAAATATCTGTATCCCATAGGCCCCCTCAAACTCCCTTCTAATTATTTCTCCTTTCTTTCCCAAAGGTAACCATCACTATCCTGACTTTTAGGGTAGTAACTTCCTTTCTTTTATTTTTTTACTATTTAAACCCACACCCCTAAATACAACAATTAATTTTTGTCTCTTTTTCAACTTCACATATGAGGTAATACAGTATGTACCTTTTTATGTGTGGTTTTTTACTCAAAATTCTATTTGTGAGATTCATCATATTGTTGCCTATAGCTATAGTTCATTCATTTTTACCACATTATAAGATTTCATTGTATGAATATTCCATAATTTGTCTATTGATTCTATTATTGATGGACATTTAGGCTATCTCCAATTTTTAACTATTACAAGAAGTATTGCCGTGAACATTTTTTTTTTTTTTTTTTTTTAAAGATTTTGTTTTTTTCCTTTTTCTCCCTAAAGCCCCCCAGTACATAGTTGTATATTCTTTGTTGTGGGTCCTTCTAGTTGTGGCATGTCGGACGCTGCCTCAGCGTGGTTTGATGAGCAGTGCCATGTCTGCGCCCAGGATTCGAACCAACGAAACACTGGGCCGCCTGCAGCAGAGTGCGCGAACTTAACCACTCGACCACGGGGCCAGCCCCAGCCATGAACATTTTTGTACAAGTTGGTTTGCACGGCTTGCATTTCTGTTTAGTATATACTCTGGAGTGGAATTCCTGAGCCTACTGTTTCCAAAATGGTAGTACCAATTTAGTACTACCTGAATTGTACAATTAGTACAATTTAGTACTACTTCTATTAGCAGTATGTGAGAATTTCAGTTGCTCCACATACTTGCCAACAGTAGGAATTATCAATCTTTTTCATTTTGACACTTCTTATGGATGTGTACTATATCATTGTGACCTTAACTTGCATTCCTCAGATTACTAATGAATTGGAGCAACTTTAGCGTGTTTAATTGGCCATTTGCATATCCTTTTGGGTAATGCCTATTGATCTCTCTTGCCTATTTTCACTGAGGTGTTTTGTTTTGTTTTTTGGTGAAGAAGATTGGCCCTGAGCCAGGATCTGTTGCTAGTCTTCCTCTTTTTGCTTTAGGAAGATTGTTCTTGAGCTAACATCTATGCCAATCTTCCTCCATTTTGTATTGGGACACTGCCACAGCGTGGCTTGATGCACAGTGCATAGGTCCACGCCCAGGATCTGAACCTGCAAACCCTGGGCTGTCAAAGTGGAGCGTGCAAACTCTACCACTATGCCACTGGGCTGGCCCCTTAATGTTGTATTTTGATGAAAAGAAGTTTTTAGTATAGCCCAATTTGACAATCTTTTCATTTATATTTTGTACTTTTCTTGTCTGATGTAAGAAGGTTTTTCCTACCCTGAGCTCATTAAGACATTTTGCTAGACTATTATTAGGAGCTTTATTATTTGCTTTTCACACATGGAGTTGATTGTTGTGTACTGTTGTCCCTTGGTATCCGTAAGGGATTGGTTCCAGGATCCCTGAGGATACCAAAATCTACAGATGTTCAAGTTCCTTAGGTTGGCTCTCCATATCCGTGGGTTCTGCGTCTGTGGATTAAACCTACCATGGATTGTAAACATAGTACAGATGGTCCCCCACTTAGGATGGTTCGACTTACTATCTTTCGACTATATCATGGTAAGAAAGTCATACATATTCAGTAGAAACCGTACTTGGAGTTTTGAATTTCGATGTTTTCCTGGGCTGGTGGTGTGCCGTATGATACTCTCTCCTGATGCTCGGCAGACGCAGCAAGCTGCAGCTCCCAGTCAGCCATGTGATTTCGAGGGCAAACAACTGACACACAACCATTCTGTTTTTCACTTTCAGTATGGTATTCAATAAATTACGAGATATTCACCACTTTATTATGAAATAGGCTTTGTGTTAGATGATTTTGCCCAACTGTAGGCTAATGTAAAGTGTTCTCAGCATGTTTAAGGTAGGCAAGGCTAAGCTATGATGTTCCATAGGTTAGGGAGATTAAATGCATGTTTGACTTACGATATTTTCAATGTATGATGGGTTTATCAGCATGGAACCCCATCATAAGACAAGGAAGATTTATACATATCTGTGGTTGGTTGAATCTGTGGATATGGAATCTGTGGATATGGAAGGCCGACTGTATGTTGCTTGGATATGTGGAAACCCCAATGTTCCAGCACCGTTTATTGAAAATAATGTCCTTTTTTCATTGCTTTGCAGTACCACCTTTGTGGTAAATCAAGTGTTTCTGTATGAGTGAGTATGTTTCAGGGCTTTCCTATTCTGTTCCATTGGTTTGTCTATTCTTATGCCAATACCATGCTGTCTTAGGATAGTATTATAATAAATCTTGACATCTGGTGGGATAAGTTCTCCCACCTTGCTCTTCTTTAAGAATATCTTGGTTGCACAACCAGAAGGACCTACAACCAGAATTACAACTATGTACTGGGGGACTTTGGGGAGGAGGAGGAGGGGGAGGGGAGGGGGAGGGAAGGGGGAGGAAGAAGAAGAAGATGATTGGCAACAGATGTTAGCTCAGGTGCTGGGCTGGTGGTATGCCATATGATACTCTCTCCTGAGTAGCTGCCAACACCCAGTTTCCAGGAGCTCCAAGAGCAGTGGTGCTGGCAGCAACGTTGGGTGCCCAGTGTTGGTGGTGCAGGTTGCTGCAGCTCGCATCTAACATGATCGCACAGTGGAAGAAAGGTGTTTTTAATCCCCAAAGTACATTTCTGGCTAAAAGTTAATGACATCAGGAAGGTGTAAAAAAAATTCCCATTCACTTTGCAGTGTTTGGGTGTAACATACTGAGTGAGAAAAGCTCTCTTCCCTGAAGTATATAAAGTTAATTTTTCAGAAATAAAGCCTTCGAATACTTGGATCATTGAATCCCTTTTGAGAAGTTAGTTTCTCCTGTTCTTGCTTGTTGTTTAGCTGAGAGTAGAGTGGCAAGGTAACAATAGCTTTTTTTGTTCCAGGAGAATGATCCATCTGTGAGACTGAAAATTGCATCATTGTTGGGTTTATTGTCAAAGACCGCAGGATTTTCCCCAGACTGTATTATGGATGATGCCATTAACATCCTGCAGAATGAAAGTAAGTTGCAATTTAAAAGCTGTCTAATCAGAGCGGAAATCCTTTAGTTCCTTTTATATAGAGTTTAGAACAAAATTTTGTTGTTGGTTGTTATTGAAAAGCAATTTGAGGATGATTCAATAAAACCATACCATGTATATACATTTATTTACATTAGAGTTAAAATACAGTTTTGTCTCTTCATAGCTATCATTAATTGACCTCTACCAAATGCCATATACTTAAGGTAGTTTACGTGTGTTATAAGATAGGTATTATTGTCCTTATTTTATACATGAGGAAACTGAAGCTCAGAGAAGTTAACTAATGTGTTTAAGGTTACATAGTATGTGACAAGAGTTGATGTTTTGTTGACTGTGCTATGCTCACTCAGAAATCGTGAGAGGTGCTGTCCTCCTCACATGGTCCCTCACAACTTAGTTCCTATAAAAATGACATTTCCCAGGTCTTACATGTTGTTGCTTTTTCTATTTGTTCCCTGTTGATGCCCACTAAAATTATTCTCAGCATTTAGGTGAAATGGAAAATCGCTTCATCTTTTTAATTTTTTCAATTAATTATCTGGTTTTATTTATGTACAAGATTTCTGTTATAGAGTTAGTGCCTCACTTGCCTTAATATTTATTTTAAAATTAAATAGAAACCTTTTGTTGCTGTTTTTAAAAATATTCTAATTTTGTATGAATTGGTTATAGTTTCAAAGAATTGTTTTATTTTGGGGTATACATATTTCAACAAATATCACTATTTAAATATTGGACAACATTTAGTCTATGAACTTGAGGTTATCAGAGTAATAAAGGGCCTGTGAACTCAGAGACAATCTAAATTCATTTATCGTACAACTGTTTAATGGTAAAAAGTATCTTACATATGTGACCCATAGGCTGAAGCTGAGAATTTTTAAAATTTTGTTAGAAACAACTTCATATTAAAATTTTGCTTGTATTGGATTTTGACCCAAGACTTTTAATTCACAGGAAACAATGAAAATATCTTTAAATTTTTTTCAGGAGGAGTTGGTTTTATTGAAATGCCAATATCACGACATTAAACAAAAATTTAAAAAATATTCCTACTATTTCCATAAAACAATGTTTTACACATTATCTTTTACTTATATACATTTTATATGGTTTGACTTATAGTGAAAGTACTATTTTGTGTTTTACTGTGCTCACTTAACATTACATATAATTTTTTCTGTTTCTACATTACCTTCATAATATTTATGGTGTTGATAATATATTAAATATCAACAAGTACAGTAGTGTTTGTAATGTTTTGCTACTGTAGATAGTAGCAAGAAAAATTAATTTCTTTTAAAAGCACCAAACAGTTACATTGCCTCAGTACCAAAGTATCCTTTTTTGCCATGGAAAGTTCTTGAAGGTGCTAGCTATGTACCTGGAATAATCGCATACTTTAAGATTGGAGATTCATAGAGCTATAGACTTTTTGAGCTGTACATGGCCTTATAGAGATCATCTGGTCTAATTTTTTCATTTTGTAGATGACAGAAACAAAGTCCCAGAGAGATGAGGTGAATTCATTTAGCTAAATAGGAGCAGAACTGAGAACTTAATGCTGTGCTTTTTCTTACAGACCCAGGTTTAGCTGAAACACTTTACCTTTAAAATAGAAAAATTATAAGAGTTAAATTTTTTTGCTGAGGAAGATTTGCCCTGAGCTAACATCTGCTGCCAATCTTCCTCTTTTTGTGTGTGAGCTGCTGCAACAGCATGGCCACTGACAGGCAAGTGACGTAGGTCTGTGCCTGGGAACCGAACCTGGGCCACTAAAGCAGAGTGTGCCAAACTTGACCCGTAGGCCACTGGAGCTGGCCCCAGAGAATTAATTTTGGTGCAAACCTCATCCTAGCCTTTAAAAGAAAGAGACTCAAATTATGCAGTGTACGTGGAAATAGCTGTTTTACTTTTTGTTAACATTCTAATTCTGTTTTTTACTTAATTATCTCTAAGAGATTTGATCTGGGTCTCTTCCTGGTTTCCAGTTGCTAGCCTACCTAGATTCACAGAAGATAGAACTGGAAGGGACCGTAAAGATCATCTAGTTCAAGCTCTTTATTTCATAGCTGAGGAACATGAACTCCAGTGAGGTAAAGTGACTGCTGACGTCACTCTGTATTTTTGACTTAGAATTAAGCCACAGACTTAGAATTGAGAGTCTCCCAGTTATCAGTCTTGTGTGCGTTTTCAAATCCCAAGAACATGGTCAAGCTCTGGCCCCGAAGTCTTTCCTTTCAATTCGTCAGGTGTGTGAGTTCTGTAACTCCTTGGCAAGCACTGGGCACGGCACTTTATATCTGCTTCTCTAGTACGTATTAGATCACTAATGATAATGCAGAGCTTGCTTTAGAGGAGGTATAATCATAATACTGAGGGAGCAGAGGAGAGAGCGAGGTCAGTGCTGACTGGTGGGATCTAGAAAGGCTCAGTGAAGAGGGGGCTTGGAAGGTCAGAGGTGGGGAAGAGTAGTGCCAAGAAAAAGGAACCTTATGATAAAAGGTAGAGAACTGGGAAAGTACAAGAGATACTTGAAGAACTGGATTGTTTTTGAGAGATCAGCAGAGAGTAAGGGCTTTAGGAGGAAAAACAATGGTAAAATGTGTTCAAGCCCAAGGGTAGGTGGTCTTGAGCACTGAGGATTTTGAATGTTATTTTGTAGACAGGGGAAACCATGTAAAGGTTTTTTGAGCAAGGGATGAAATGATCAAGTCTGGATTTAGAAAGATAATTTGGTGGCTCTGAGGAATTTGGTTTGATGAACTAGGTGGTTTAGAGAAGAGATGTTGAGGATTCGTTTATTGTCCATGTGGAGATGTCCATCCAACCTGCAGTTGTAATGTAGGTCTGGAACTCAGGAGAGGGACTAGGGTTTGAGATTTAGATTAGATTTATGATTTATCAGAGGCAAGAGTTAAGTTTTAAAAAGATTTATCTAGCTTTTCATGGATGTTAGGCAGAATCATCTTTTTGAAGAAATACATTGTAGAGTGGTGTGGTGGTGGTGGAGATTTTCACCACTTTTCTTTTCTCTAAGTACCTTCTTTTCTCTTCGTATGTCACGTCTTTCATATTGGAGACTTTTCTTGATGATCCTTGGCCTTGCATGTAAATTTAAGACTCGGCACTAAAAAGCTGATTGGTACTTGTGTGTGAATGGATGGGGCTTGTCAACTAGTAGCCTCCACTCTAGGATGATCCTCTATGTCTTTGGAGGACTTTTAAATGTTAGTATCTTTTGGTGTGTTTTTTGTGGGGCCCATCAATTTTTCCAGTTAAAAGTTCATGACTCCCCTTCTAGGAAGACAGAGAAATGCCCGGCTGCCTTCTTTTTAGAGCCAAAGCAGTTGAAGGTGGCTAGGGAGAGGGAGGGAGTGTCTCATTATCAGTACTTATGACTCTCTTAATCTCCTCTTCTTCACTGTACTTCCTCCTTGTCCTCACCTGATATCCCCAACATTGGATCCTTTCTGGTCCAATTTCTATATAAAATAAACCTCCTATTTCAGTGGTCACTTGGCTGTGTAGGATTGGGAAGGAGGGGTCCAATTCTTCTTACAAAGACCTCAAACAAGTCCCTGCCTTATCCCTGTTTTTTTTTATTTTATTTTTTTGAGGAAGATTAGCTCTGAGCTAACATCTGCCAATCCTCCTCTTTTTGCTGAAGAAGACTGGCCCTGAGCTAACATCTGTGCCCATCTTCCTCTACTTTATGTGTGGGATGCCTGCCACAGCATGGCTTGACAAGCGATGTGTAGGTCCACACCTGGGATCTGAACTGGTGAACCCGGGCCACCAAAGTGGAACGTACGAACTTAACTGCTGTGCCACCAGGCTGGCCCACCTTATCCTTGTTTTTTGGAGTTTTTTTCTTTGCTTGTTTAAATCTCCAGTTCCTGAATCTAGAATTTATTGCTTTGAAGTGACATCCTCCTCAGTAGGCATTTTATGTTAGATTTCTCAGTTTTGCCAAAGAGCTCTTCTTTGCTTTCCATCTCTAAAAAATTTGTTGATTTTTCTCATCTACCTACCTTATTCTCTGTTTTCTTGGTCTTTGTAGGTTTATACCTTTTAATTTCTTTACTCTTATTATATTAATGTTTTAGGATGCGTGCCCTGCTGAGGAGTTTGCACTTTATCTTGAAAGTGCTGAAAAGCCCTTAGTCAAGCATAAAACATTTTTGGAGCACTATTTCCAGTCCTTTGGAGGACTCAATTTTTTAGACATGATCCCTTTAGGAGCTTAGCTTTTAGTTGAGGGGAATCCAGGATCAAATAGTAGAACCTAGCTGACAAAAATCTACATTTTTTACCCAAATACATTTAGTTTCTACAGTGATCTCCTTTTGAAATTCTACAACCCAACTTTGTCTTCCTTTCTAGAATCTCATCAAGTCCTAGCTCAGCTCTTGGACACTTTGCTTGCAATTGGCACCAAACTCCCAGAGAATCAAGCTATCCAGATGCGATTAGTTGATGTAGCATGCAAGGTAAGAGTATGACTGTTAGACACACGGTTACTTCTGAACAGTTTTGCAATATCTGGAGAGATGATAAGAACTGTAAGATTGGCTTAGCTTTGTCCTAAATCCGTAACTGAGAATTGCCAAGGACTCTTAATGGTTTTTAAGAGCTGCCTCAGATTTTTGTTTCTTGATGTTGGATTAGGAGCAAAGTTGAGTAATTGTTTTAAAAAGCACTTCCTCATCCTCCCCAAAGAAATGAAAATAATTATAGTAGCTGCCATGTATACTGTGCCTAGTATATGCACTCTGCTAATTATGGTACTTTGTGTCCAGTTTTTCATTTGTTCCTCACAGTCCTTTAGGTAAGTACTGTTAACCCTGTTTTACAAAGGTGGTAATTGAGGTTTAGGGAGTCTAACTTGCCCAAGTTTTCACAGTTAGGGAGTTGCAGAATCAGGATATAAACTCTGGTGTCTCTGATTGCAATGCCTATGTTCTTTCTATTATGCTTTGTTGCCTCAGTAAACAGACCAAACAAGTGTTTGGGAAAATTTTTTTTAATTTTGTTTTTTCTAATTATGAAAGAAATACATGTACATTAGCTGTGCCTTTGACTTAATTTGGAGCTTTTAATTAGCTACCTTTTGTGTATAACAACAGCTCCTAAACCTTGTAGAATTGGTTTTGCTTTTAATCTTTTTGATAAATTTATTTTGAGACTATAAGAAAGATATGTTTGAATTGTGGAAGAGTATTATATGCATGGATTAGAAAACTATTTCTGAGCTCCAGGAGCAGGTGTTTTATTTATCTTAGTAAACAATAACAAAGGCAACAAAGAAAGCCCAAACACTTTGACAAGTACAGTATTAAAAGCCTAAGTGGAAAAAACTAGGGATTATATGTTTGTGAAAGTTGATCTCCCGTGTGAAAGAATATATATATGTGAGAAGCTTTGTACTGAGTAGATTGTTACTTGAAGTAACAGTTTCTTAAATTTCTTAAATTTGATGTATTGCTTTTGGTTTTTTTCCTGTACACAGATTGTTAGCTACTTTTTTAGACAGATAGCTGTAATTATATTCTATATACAATTTTTCTTTTTCACTAACATTTTTTTTTTTAAAGATTAGCACCTGAGCTAACAATTGTTGCCAGTCTTTTTTTTTTTTCTGCTTTTTCTCCCCATATCCCCCCCCCAGTACATAGTTGTATATTTTTTAGTTGTGGGTCCTTCTAGTTATGGCATGTGGGACCCCGCCTCAGCATGGCCTGATGAGCGGTGCCACATCCGTGCCCAGGATCTGAACCAGCGAAACCCTGGGCCATGGAAGAAGAGTGTGTGAACTTAACCACTTGGCCACGGGGCCGGCCCCTCACTAACATTTTAACAGAAATATATTCATTATATTGGAAATATTTCGTAAAGATTTTTAATGAATGCATGATATTTCATCCAATTGTTAAACCATAGTTTACGCCATCATTCTCCTATTATTGGACATTTATATTGTACCTGTTTTTTAAATTATAAATAATACTGCAGTGAATATTGTTAGTCTAATGTTTTTTGTATTTAGGGTTATTTCCTAAACATAGATTGTTACAAGTAGAATTATTAGTTGAAAGCATTTAGGTTTTTTTTTTAAGGCTGTTGACACTTTTTGCCAAATTATATGCCCAAGTGTTCCAGTTTATATGCCCACCAGTGTTCTAGCATTAGATATTAATGTTTAAGAACAGAAGATAAACCTGTTAATTTGGTAGGAGGAAAATGGTGTTTCATTTTTAAAAATTTCCTTTTTAAAAGATTACTAGTGAGCCTTCATATTTAATCTTCATTTGTATTTCCTTTCTTGAAAATGAACTTTTTATGTTCTTTGCCAGTTTCTCATATGTGGTTTTTGTGTGTTTCTTTACTGTTTGTAGAGGTTCTAATAGGGTAAAAATTTGACCCATTTGGAGATGGGAGTTTTGTCAAAAGCTTTTGCAGACTCAAGTAAATAAAGACTATCTATGATTCATAGCTATAGTTATTATTTCTATTGCCTAATGTCATTTTGTCTGTGATTTTGTCATACATTGTGCCCTGAGATGTAATTCACATAAAACTTTCACCCTTTTGATAGAATACTACAAAGTATGTTGTCCAACCACAATGGAATGAAATTAGAAATGAGTCACAGAAAGAAATTTGGGAAACCACAAATATGTGGAAATTAAACCACATGCTCTTGTATAACCAGTGGGCCAAAGACGATATCAGATGGGACGTTAGAAAATACTTTGAGATGAATGAAAATGAAGACGTGACATACCAAAACTTGTAGGATGCAGCTAAACTGTGCTTACAGGGAAATTTGTAGCTAAAAGCCTATTGTAAAAAATAAGAAAGATCTCAAATCAGTAACTTAACCTTCCATCTTAAGACACTGGAAAAAGAAGAGCACACTAAATATAAAGCATGCAGAAGGAAGGAAATAAGAAAGGTTAGAGAGGAAATTAATGAAATAGAGGTAGAAAAATAGAGAAAATCAGTGAAACCAAAAGCTTGTTCTTTGTAAAAATCAACAAAATTGACAAACCTTTAGTTATATTGACTAGGAAAAAAAGAGAGAAGACTCAGATTACTAGAATCAGAAATGAAAGAGAGGATGTTACTACCAACCTGACAGAAGGGAAGAGGATTATAAAAGAATACCAAGAACAATTGTATGCCAATAAATTAGGTAACTTAGATGAAGTGGACCAATTCCTACAAAGACACAAACTGACTCAGGAAGAAGTAGACAATCTGAATAGACCCATAACAATCAAAGAAATTGAGTTAGTAATGAAAAAACAAAACAAAATCTACCCATAAAGAAAAGCTCAGGCCCAGATGGCTTCGAATCAAACATTTAAATAAGAATTAATAGCAATTCTTTATAAACTTTCCCCAAAAATAGAAGAGGAGGGAACATTTCTCAACTCATTCTATGAAGCCAGTACAACCCTAATAGCAAAACCAGACAAAGACATCACAAGAAAAGCAAACTATAGATCAGTGTCTCTTATGAATATGGATGCAAAAATCCTTAACAAAATACTAGCAAATCAGATCCAGCAATATGTAAATAGGATTATACAACGTGATCAGGTGGGATTTATCCCAGAAATGCAAGTTTGTTTCAACATGTGAAAATAAATTAATATAGTACACCATAAAAATAAAGGACAAAAACCATATGATCATCTCATTAGATGTGGAAAAAGCATTTGACAAAATCCAACACCATTTCATTGTAAAAACACTAAAAAAACCTGGGAATAGAATGGGACTTCCTCAACCTGATAAAGGGCATCTGTGAAAAACTGACAGCTGACCTCTTACTAATAGTGAAAGACTGCCTGCTTTCCCCACATAAGATCAGAAACAAAACAAGTATGTCCTTGTGTCCCTTTCTACTTGATTCAACATTGTACTGGAGGTTCTAGCCAGTGCAATTAGGCAAAAAAAAAAAAGGAATAAAAGGCATCCATATTGGAAAGGAAGAACTAAAACTATCCCTGTCTATTCTCCTGACCTGACTTGGTATATAAGAAGTCCTAAGGAATTCACTAAAAAACTATTAAAAGTAATAAATGAGTTCAGCAAGGTTGCAGGATACAATGTCAATATACAGCCATACCTCATTATTGCACTTCGCAGAAATTGCATTTTTTGCACATTGAAGTTTTGTGGCCACCCTGTGTCGATCAAGTCTTGATATGGAATCTACTCCTGGCTAGGATGCTGTGAAGATTGTTGAAATGACAACAAAGGGTTTAGAATATGACATACACTTAGTTGATAAAGCAGTGGCAGGGTTTGAGAGGAGTGACCCCAATTTTGAAAGTTCTCTTGTGGGTTGGAGATTACGTTTCAACATACGAATTTTGGGAGAACACAAACATTCAGTCTATAGCATGTCCTCAGAATTCACCCATGTTGTAACTTGTGTCAGAATTTCATTCCTTTTTTAAAGCTAAATAATATTCCATTATATGTATATACCACATTTTGTTTATCCATTCATCCATTGATGGACACTTGGGTTACTTCCACCTTTTGGCTATTGCAAATAAGGCTGCTATTAATGTGGGTGTACAAATATCTTTTTGAGTCCATGCTTTTGATTCTTTTTGGTATTGTTGTGGACTGAGTTGTGTCCCCTCAAATTTGTATGTTGAAGCCCTAACCCCAATGTGATTGATTTGGAGATGGGGCCCTTTAAGGAGTTAGTTAAGCTGAGATGAGTCCATAAAGGTGGACCCTAATCCAACAGGACTGATGTCCTTATAAGAAGAGGAAGAGAGACCAGAGTTCTCTCTCTCTCTGTGCGCATAGGGAAGGGCGGGTGAGGATACGGCAAGAAGGTGGCTTCCTGCAAGTCAGGAAGGGGGTCCACACTAGGAACCTAATTTGCTGGCACTTTCATTTTGGACTTCTGGCCTCCAGAACTGTGAGAAAAGTTTCTCTTGTTATGCCATCAGCCTGTGGTATTTTGTTACGGCAGCCCATGCAGACTAATGCAGATGTATGCCCAGTTGTGGACTTCCTGGGTCATATGGTAATTCTGTTTTTTAATTATTTTTTTTTTTGAGGAAGATTAGCCCTGAGCTAACGTCTGCTACCAGTCCTCCTCTTTTTTGCTGAGGAAGACTGGCCCTGAGCTAACACCTGTGCCCATTGTCCTCTACTTTATATGTGGGATGCCTGCCACAGCATGGCATGCCAAGTGGTACGTAGGTCCATACCTGGGATCCCAACCAGTGAACCCCAGGCTGCCAAAGCGGAATGTACGAACTTAACCACTGCACCACTGGGCCAGCCCCTCTATTTTTAATTTTTTGAGGAACTGATGCACTGTTTTCCACAGTGGCTATACCATTTTACATTATCACCAGCAACATACAAGGGTTCACTTTCTCCACATCCCTGCCTACATTTTTTTCTTTTCTTTCTTATTTTTGGACAGTAGCTGTCCTAATGGGTATGAAATGGTATCTCAATGTGGTTTTGATTTACTTTTCTGTAATGATTAGTGATTAATGATGTTAAGCATCCTTTCATGTGCTTATTTGCCACCTATATATCTTGGAAAAATGAGATTCCAACCTTTAAGGAACTCACGAACCAACGTTCAGGCTTATAAAAGATACACAATGTATTATAATATGTTTTTCACAATAACAAGTAACTATGAGGTATAAAAGTTGCTCAGGTGAAGGAGTGAAAAAAAAGTCTTTGGGGTAGAGAAGTATTAAGGAGAGCATTTTGGATGTTGTCTCACTTGGGATTTGAAAGATCAATAGTTTGTGAAACAGGTAAGATTAGGGCAGAGTTGTTTTTTTTTAATGATTTTTTTTTTTTAAAGATTGGCAACTGAGCTAACGTCTGTTGTCAGTCTTCTTCTTTTTTTTCCTTCTTTGTCTCCCCAAACTCCCCCAGTACATAGTTGTATACTCTAGTTGTGGGTCCTTCTGGTTGTGCTATGTAGATTGCTGCCTCAGCATGGCTGGATGAATGGTGCCATGTCCCCACCCAGGATCCGAACCAGCAAAACACTGGGCCTCTGAAGCGAGTGCATGAACTTAACCACTCGGCCATGGGCCAGCCCCAGAGTTTTTTGGTTGTTTTTTAAAATTAAAAAAATTTTTTTATTGAGTTCATAATAGTTTACATCAATGTGAGATTTCAGTTTCAGTTGTCCATTATTTCTTGTCTGTCACCATGTAAGTGCTCCCCTTCACCCCCTGTGCCCAGCCACCACCCTCCTTCCCCTGGTAACCACTGAACTGTTTCCTTTGTCCATGCAGAGTTTCTTAATTAAAATTGTTTTAATTGTTCCAAAAGAAGGATATAGTGTCGGGCTGGGGCTTAACCTATTTAGGGAATTGAGAGGGTTTTCTAGAGGAAAAGACAGTTGAGTTTAGACTTTAAGATCTTAAGGCATGGTATGAGGTAATTAAGCAAAAGGAATGGAAGAAGTTGGTGGGAAGAGTATTCTAGGCAAAGGGAACAGCAAAGATCCTGTGGTAGAAAGGAGCACACTATGTTAGAAGACTTAAAAGATGGCAGTCAGGCTAAAGCTATGGTTCTCAGTGCGGTCTGAGGTCTAGGAGCCCTAGGGTTCTCAGGAACTCTTTGAGGGGGTCTTTGTAGTCCTCCTTTTTCAGCTACTTATTTCTAAGAGACTATGTTTTCTTCATATACTTCAGACAAAACAACATTGTTTTGTTGCAGATTGACCGTAGAAGCAGATATGAGTCATTATTCTAAAGGAATTAATAAAGAAATGTTTTTAAAATTTCTGGCTTAATTTCTAATACAGTTAATATTGATAGACATTACCCACATAAACAAAAGGTTTTTGGGAGTTCTGATTAGTTTTTAAGAATGTAAAGGTATCCTGAGACCAAAAACGATTTAAGAGCCATTAGGCTAGGTGCAGGGCCTTGTAGGTCTTGTTGAGAAGCCATTGAATTGTTTTGGATAGATGACGGGTAGAGAGGTGACATCAGATTTGCATTTCATAAAGACTGTTCTTGTGTTTCAGAGAACTGATTGGAGAAGAGGCAGTATAGCTGTGGAGAGACCAGTCAGAACGTCATTGTAGTAGCCTACGTGAGAGATGACAGTAGTTTGGATTAAAATGATAGACATATGGAAAGATATGGATAGATTTGAGAAATATTTACAAAGTAAGATTGATAGGACTTAGTGACTGACTGACCACAGGGTGAGGATGAAGGAATTGTTGAGGCTGATTCCTAGCTTTCTGGTTTATGTGCCTGATTAGATGGTGGTGCCTTTCACTGAGAAAGCAGTGGTTGGGTCTGGGACAAATCCACGCACCCCAGCAATTTCAAACTTACCAAAAAAAGTTACAGAAATATAAGGAATTTTCATATATCCTTCTCCCTGGTTCACCAGAAGTTAAGTTTCCTATATTTGCTTTATCATTCTCTCTCTCTGTTGTTCTTTCTTGAACCATTTAAGAGTGAATTGCAGACATCGCGCCCCTTTTGCACTATAGTAAATACTTGTGTGGATTTCACACAAGAAGAAGGATATCATTTTTATAACAACAGTACAATTCTCAAATTCAGGAAATTTAACTTTGATACAATACTAATACTAATCTGTAGACTTTAAGTTCTACCTATCATCTTAATATTATCCTTTCTATAAATTTTTGTTTTCTGGGGGCTGGCCCGATGGTGTAGTGGTTAAGTTCATGCGCTCTGCTTCGGTGGCCCAGAGCTTGTGGCTTTGGATCCTGGGCGCAGACTTATACACCACTCATCAAGCCATCCTCTGGCAGCGTCGCATATACAGAAAAATAGAGGAAGATTTGTGCAGATGTTAGCTCAGTAACAGTCTTCCTCAAACAAAAAGAGGAGGATTGGCAACAGATGTTAGCTCAGGGCCAATTTTCCTCACCAAAAAAAATAATAATAATTTTTCTTTTCTGGTCTGGGATCACATATTGCCTTTAGTCTTCATGTCTCTTGTCTTCTTTAATCTGGAAAGGTCCTTCAGCTTGTCCTTGTCTTTCATGACCTTGACATTTTTGCAGAGTATGGGCCACTTATTTTATAGACTGTCTTGCCGTCTGGATTTATGATATTTCTTCTGTTTAGATTCAGGTTATGCATTTTGGCAAGAATACCACATGAATAATATTGTATCCTTCTCAGTGCATCATATCTTGAGATACAGATGAAGTTTGACTCATTATTGATGTTTTTACCTTTCATACTTCGTTAAGGTGGGGTCTACCAGGTTTTTGTCATAGAGTTACTATTTTCCCTTGTGATTAATAAGTAATTTGTGGGGAGATACTTTGAGGTTATATAAATATCTTCTGCCACATCAAACTTTTGCTCACTATTTTAGCAACTATTAGTAAATCTTGCCAAGTCAGTTATTGCTCTGATCATTACAAAATGGTGGTTTTCTAACTCTATTATTCCTTCTGTGTTTATTAGTTGGCATTCTACTGTAAAGAAAGCTTTCCCTTCCTTCCTGTCATTTTATTCAATAAATTGTAAACTATTATCGTTATTATTTTTTGAAGTTCAAATTGTTCCTTTATGTGTATTTTAAATAAAAGGTGTGAATTTCCCATATTCCTTGTTTCACAGTAGGAAGAAAGTCATGCTTTTGCGTACTCTCAACTTTTTCAAGTTCATCTCATTTTATCCTGTCAGTAATCCTTTGAGGTTCATTGTACACCTAATCCTCATTTGAGAGATGAAGAGATTTAGTTCACAGATTTTGCCAAGAAATTAATATTCATTTCTTGTGTAGCATCTGCACAACTGAAATTGGAGGTCTTCTGCTTGCTTTCATATCTGTGAAGATTTTTCTGGGAGACTAAATATCTTGTTATTTTACTTATAAGGGCTCCTTAGAGCCTAGTTTAATTCTTCTTTGTTTCTCTGTCTCCATCTTGCTTTCTATTCCAGTCTGTTTCTTTTCTGTTCCTTTATTCTATAGGAAAAGTACATTAAGCTTTTAAGGCAACAGATAGAACCATATAGCGTTTTAACATTTATATACTCCTCAAAGAAATATGATGTGTGGTTTGTTAGGAGAGGGTATCTGTTAGAATCATTTGCATATAAAGTACTCTGAATTTTTATCTGTGCTTAAAATCGATCCATATTGAAACTAAATTAGTCAGTGTTATTTTTGTCTTATTTAACTTCATTCTCAGATTTTCTTGATTATGTAACTGTTGATTTTTTTTTCTATAGCAATAGTATTAAACTGGTTGGTTTAGCTTGTTTTATTTTTGAGATGGTTTGCTCTTATTGGGAATGTGGTTTGCATACTCACTCCATTAATATAAAAATGATGGCTCTTTAATGGCCTGAGTGTAACACCAAAATAGCATCATCTGCAGAGCTGACACTAGGCAGCTATTACTGTTGATGGCCGTGATGCAAGAAGTGACCTGTAGGGGAAGGACATCATAAAACTGTAATAGCTGCCCTGAGGGTGTGATTTAGACTTCTGCTCTCTTTTCGGCTAACGTTCAGTGTGCAGTAATAGGCAGGTTATGCGTCAGTGTTGCTTGGTTACCTTAATAGAAGCTAGAAGGTTTTAGTTTGTTGTTTGAAAATCAAATAAAGTATTTGTAACAGTGGTAGCAACCTTCCAGGGGCTGGTGGTTGAGTCAACAGTTTGGTTATGAGAAATGATGCTTCTGTACTAAATATAAATAGTTTATTAAACAAACAAACTACCCTGCTCTATTAACTGTGACAGTCATTGTCAGCTTTGTATCTGGAAGTTTCTCTTAACTTCTTGGTGTCTTATTTTGATGGATAATTTTGAGCCCTTACTATATATATAAGGCATTGTGAGGACATAGAAGTGTATGTTTTCTTTAGCCTAAATAACTGGGAGGCAGGAATTAACTCTGAGCTAAAGTGTTTGAGCCATTTTAAGTTCCCTCTCTGAGAACCCCACCCTCTGTGTGGGAGCTTTCCTCCCAGGTTTCCTTTGTTCTCTCCTCCAAGTAACCCTCCCTGCCCACCCCACCTTCACAGAAGACATAGCTTCTCCCCCAAAGTGTAGCTTCCCATTTAGTTGAGGCATCTTCCCCTGGAGTGTTCTGATGTGAACCATTAACCAGTGCTCACTGTCTTTCCTGTCAGCTGCCCTGTTGTTTGACAACCGTCACTAGAAAGTTCATGCTCGTGTCTGCCAGAATGGCGGAACTATTTCGTCCGGGTGGTCTACTCTTACCTCTGATCCTTTCTATTTTCTGGGTTTTTTTGCCATCAATTTTCCTTCTCTTCTTAAATAGTTTTTGTTTTTTTAAGTACATGCTAAGTGCCAGGCATTATGCTAGACGCTTGTGCTTGCTGAATGTCTGTTATGTCCCAGACACTGTTAGCTGATTTTACATACAGTAATTATTAAATGAATTCATTTAATCCACTAACCATAAAGTTCATAGTAGGATATATTATTCCTATTTTTACTAAGTAAAGATTTCTAAAAACTTAAGGGGCTTGGTGAAGATCACGTAGATACTAAGTGGCGGGGCCAGCAAGTCTGTGCTCCTTCCACTCTGCTACTTTGCCTCTCAAACAGGAGGTGAATCAGTTTGTGAAATCTACTTTCTCTGCAAAGCCTCCTACACCTCCCGGAGGCATTCTTACACCTGCGTGGGTGTGGTTCTGCTGTAGCTGCTCCTTTCTTTTTATGATCTTAAAGGACTCTTATTCTTATGGATAATGTAATATTTTTCTAATGTTTATGAAAAGTATGGTTATTTTCTTTTTTGTGTGCATTTAGGCTGTTTAATTTTTTAAAAATCTCAAACATGCAGAAAAATTGCAAGGACAGTAATAAACTTTCTTGTGAACCATTTTGAGTAAGTTGCTAATGTGTTGCCCCATTATTCTTGAATACTTCAGTGTGTGTTTCCTATAAACAAAGATATTCTCCTACATAGCCTCAGTACAACCATCAAAATCAGGACATTAAGGAGCCGGCCCGGTGGCGCAGCAGTTAAGTTCACACATTCTGCTTTGGGGGCCCACAGTTCACGGGTTCATATCCCAGGTGTGGACATGGCACTGCTTATCAAGCCATGCTGTGGCAGGCATTCCACATATAAAATAGAGGAAGACGGGCACGGATGTTAGCTCAGGGCTAGTCTTCTCAGCAAAAAGAAGAGGATTGGTGGCAGATGTTAGCTCAGGGCTAATCTTCCTCAAAAAGAAAAATTAAAAAAAAAATCAGGACATTAACATCAACACATTACTACCATTTAATCCTCAAACCTCAAATTTCACTATTTGTTCCAATAATGTCCTTTATAGGAAAATGCTCCAGTTCAGAATTACATTATATTTTAGTCGCCATATCTCATCAGTCTCCTTCAATCTGAAATAATTCCTGAGCCTTTCCTTGATTTTATGACCTTGACACTTTCCAAAATTATAGGACAGTTATTTTTTAGAACCTCCCTGAATTTGGGTTTGTCTGATTTTTTCTCATAATTAGATTCAAGTTATCTCCCTTTAGCAAGAATATCACAGATGTTATGCTGTTCTCTTCTCTTTGCATCCTATGATGCATATACCGTTTTGATTTGTCCCATTAATGATCACGTTTACTTTGATCACTTGGTGAAGGTAGTGTCTGGTGGACTTCTTTACTGTAAAGTTACTCTTTCCTTTTGAAATGAATAAATATTTTGTGGAGCACTCCTTTGAAACTGTGTAAATAGTCTGTCCTCAGACTTTCAATTTATTAATATCAGTTATGGACTCATAGATTCCTTGTTTATTCAGTGGATCATAATCTGTTACTATCATTATTCATCTTGATGTTCAAATTCCCTGATATGGCCAAGTGGGAGCCCCTTCATGCTGGCTTATATGTCCCTTTGACTTCTCTTTATTATTCTTTGAATACTTCCTTTCTTTCTGGCATAAAATATTCCAGGCTCATCTTGTACTTTCTCTGCTCTAGCCCTGGTATCAGCGGTTCTCCAAGAATCCCTAGTTCCTCTTAGTGGAGAACTGTATTATTTATTTGTTTTTTTTTTTTTTTGAAGAAGAGTAGCCCTGAGCTAACTACTGCCAATCTTCCTCTTTTTGCTGAGGAAGACTGGCCCTGAGCTACATCCATGCCCATCTTCCTCTACTTTATGTGTGGGACGCCTACCACAGCATGGCTTTTCCAAGCGGTGCCATGTCCACACCTGGGATCTGAACCGGCGAACCCCGGGCCGCCGAGAAGCAGAACATGCAAACTTAACCGCTGCACCACCGGGCCAGCCCGCGGAGAACTGTATTTTGAAACCAAGATCTGGGTTCTGAGTGTGCTCATTGCTGTTAGGGTCTTGCTGCTTTTGGGCTCTCTCAGTGGACAGAGCTAGAGGATATAGGTACATTATAAACTACACGTTTGCGTCTGTGTTTATTTCTTTATCTGTATTTAATGAAAATTGTATTATCATCTCTATTTGTAATTCAAACTCAACACTACAGTGTTCATTCTAGTTTTTTCTGTTGTTTGTAACTTTCTTCTTAGACAATATTATCCTTAATATATTTACTTATTTGATACATCTTCCTGTTTGTTCAGTTTTGTGTCTGTGTGTTACTTACACCAGGTGTTGGCAACCTAGTTAGCTAATCATAAGAATTGGTTATTAATTTAGTATCACTATATTTATCAGGCAGTAATTAGAAACCTGAGTGATTCTTAATGGAAGAAGAGAATAGTGATACTTGAGAGTAACAGTATAAATATATGTAAAGAGAACAGTTAGGTATTATAGAGCTTTTTGAGTATTTAAGGTTCAAATGCCCAATACTGAACATAGTGAGCAAAGTTTTCAAAATCATGAAACTGTTTATGCATCTGAGTGGGGAAAAGAGCTCTGGATTGAGTGAGTGCCAGGAGATGTGGATTCCAGGATTAGCTCTTCCGCCAAGTTATATGTGTGTTATTAGACATGTCACTTAATCCTTATGGTCCTGTAAAATAGGGGATTGGCACATTTAGGCTGGAGGAGAGAGAGAGGTGATTGTGGAGGGTACTTCCAGAGACTGTAATTTCCAATGTTAGAGTGAGCAAGAGAGAAAGAAACTAGTTGTGTGATTTCAAATCAATGATTTTATTTATAGATAGATAGATTTTATAGATAGAAAATCCTGGAGAATTTGAACTGGAAGGGAATAACTAAAGATAACTTGTTTTCTATTG
Source organism: Equus caballus (assembly GCF_041296265.1). NCBI lineage: Eukaryota > Metazoa > Chordata > Mammalia > Perissodactyla > Equidae > Equus > Equus caballus. The sequence continues at coordinate 68,910,893 of NC_091690.1, forward strand.
ACAATTATGTAGGTACTTATCTCCCAGTGAAACCATATGGATGCTTTATCTGTGACCATATACCTTCCTTACTGTTTTAGATTATAGTAACAATAGCTAATAGTCATTTTATGCTTTATAGTATATACATTTTTTAAATTTATATTATAAATATATACATGTATTTATATTATACATGCATATATTTATATATATATTTAAGCCTCATGATAAACCTGTGAGTTAGGTAAGGCAAGTATTATTGTTCCTTCTTCATAGATGAGGACACTGAGACTCTGAGAGGTCCAGTGACTTGACCAGTGTTAAATGTATAGTAAGTAAGAGCTGAAATTTGAAGTTAGTTCTTTTATATTTTATACATATACTTTATATTATGGAAAATTTCAAATTTGCTATTATTTTCAATTTTGAGTATAAATTTGACAATTATTTGTACTTTGCAGTTGTTTTACTCTATTATCTCCTCTCACTTTTTACTGCTTTGGAGAGTTATTTGGTAGTGTCTTCTTAAGATGGACATACACATGTTCTTTGATCCAGCAGTTCTACCCCTAGGTATACATCTAACAGAAATGTGAACGTGTACACCAAAAACCACATTCAAGAATAATCATAGAAGTGTTATTCAGAATAGCCCAAAACTGGAAATAACCCAAATATCTGTCAACAGTAGAAAGGAGAAATGGACTGTGGTGTATTCACAAAGGGAATACTATACAGTAATGAAAATGAATGAACCATTGCTATATGCCCTACTATAATCTCTGATCTCACAAAATATTAAGCAAAAGAAGCCAGACACTATTTGATTTTACACAGTACTAAAATAGGCAAAATAAATCTATGTATTAGAAGTCAAGATAGTAGCTATTTTTGAGGGTGGTAGAGTAGTTATTGGGAGGGGGCATGAAGAGATTTTCTCAAGTGTTGGTCGTGTTCTATTTCTTTTTCTGGGTGCTTGTTATATGTGTGTATTCATTTTGTGAAAAATAATTGAGTGGTACACTTAAGACGTGTATTACTGTATGGATACTAAAAGTTTTGAAAATTTATAATTTGTGTTTTTAGATTTGGTAGCAGATAAATTTCAATTTAGGGGCCATTTTTAAAGTACTTACTCTGTTTTTTTTTCTGTCTCTCTTTAAAGTACTTACTCTTTACAAGGCAAACTGCTAGCTGCTGGGAATTCAATGATGAACAAACAGGAGTCTTATTTTCTAAGGAATCTTGATTCTTTTTGGAAGACACATACTCAAGTGACATGCTACGAGACAGACTACTAAGAATGTAGTTTTGAAGTCATCCCTAAAGTTGATGCAAAGCTTTTGTTTCTGTTTTTTTTTACGCTTATTTTTAAGATATCTTAATCATGTCCTTTTGTTCTCTTTTCTTTTTAATAGCACCTGACAGATACCTCCCATGGTGTAAGAAATAAGTGCCTGCAATTACTTGGCAATCTTGGCTCTTTGGAGAAAAGTGTCACAAAAGATGCAGAAAGTCTAGCTGTCAGAGATGTCCAGAAGATTATAGGGGATTACTTCAATGATCAAGACCCACGTGTCAGAACAGCAGCTATAAAAGCCATGGTAAACATGATCATGGAAACTAAGTGGAGACAGTTTTGTTTGTTTGTTTTTCAAAGTTCATGGCTAATGCTGTCTTGGATACGTTTTGAGTCCTCCCAGAATGCACCTTATGCACACTTTCACGAAGGTGTTGGTGGCGTCACAGAACTCAAAGGCACACGTTCCTCTATAACAGGTGTGCTTTTCTTTGAGCTTCTCTGGTAGCTTTCATCTGTATTTCTGAAACACAGAGGGTACAACCTGTACCTGTTGTAATATGGTACTAGTCATGTCCCTTCTCCACGTCAGTGGGAGGGATGTTACTTGGTATTGTATTACAATAGGTACAGGTTGTACCTTTCATGTTTCGGAAATACAGGTGAAAGTTACAAGGGAGGTGTTTTTTCAGGGGGAAATGGTGTTAACTGTTTCTTCCTTAGCCTTCTTATCATTATTTCATATTTTTCTAATATCCCCTTGGGAAACAGTCCGTGGGTTAGATTTATTAAGTGTTTGAGTGCTTCTACTAAAAAGTCTTTGACCAGGTTTCTTATTTATATAGCACTAATTTTGGCTAAAGGGAACCATGTTAATCTGATATAATGGGGGAAAATATGTGAGATTGTGGAGAGACATTGGAAATATTAATCTTTTTTTCCAAATACTTAAAATCTATCTCTGTTATCTAGTTGCAGCTCCATGAAAGAGGACTGAAATTACACCAAACAATTTATAATCAGGTACTTCACATGACTGCTGTCTGGAAGGGGGGGAGGCATCACTAAACCAGGAGGATGGCACACTGGTTGTCAGAATTTGAGAACATAGAGCTTCAGCTGGCTGACAGTGGCAGCATTAATTGGGATGAATGTGAAGTTGTATCCAAAACATTCTAAGAAGAGAATGGAGGATATGTAACTGAATAACACTAGTATATGTGAAAAGGACTTTTAGGAGGATTTAGGTAGCTCAGTATAAATACCAGAGTACACAAAGAGAAGTGTAGTGTTCAGCATAAGGAAAGTGGTAATCTTGCTGATCTTTGGTTGGTTGGTTGGTCCAAACATGAAGCAGTTCTGGGCACCACACTTAACAAACTATATTTCTGGAGAAGGATGACCAAGACCATGATATCATAGGATAAAAAAGATACCATGTGATTGTTATTATTGGTAAAGAAAGGCACAATGAAGTTATAGTATCACTAGGAGAAGCTGATTGATTCCCTAACCAAAAGGCCTTATAAGGTAGTAGTTCTCTTATAGAATAATTGCATGAATTTAGAGACAAGCAGTCTGAATTCATGCTCAGAAACCAGATTACCAAGAGTGGTTTTGTCTTTTAGAGGAAGATGATAACTAGCCAAGCCCCTGTGACTGATGTGTAAACCAAATTTATTCTTTTACAAAATGAAGTAGAATGAGTTCAGAACGGTTATGTTGATGGGACCAGCACCTTCTCTTCCTAAAGGAAAAGTAATGGGAAGCCAAATAGTTAAAAGAAGCTTGGAAAGTAAGGACTCAGAGGAAGAAGAGTTAGTCAGATGATTTAGATGTTCAGTAGCATAAGACTGTGTCAGTTAACTAGGCTGGCAATGGTGAGGGCCTCAAGGGAATGACACTGGAATGGTGGTGGAAGATTTGAGATATAAGGTAGGATTAGGTACCATAATGAGTTGTCTTGGTTATGTTGCATTTAAAGGGTTGGTGGGACACCCATGAGGAGAATTCTAGGCAAGTGGGTAGTTGTGAAGGTCTGGCGCACAGGAGAGATCAGAGCTGGAGGTGGATATTTGGACTTATCAATGTCTAAGGTGCATACGTATACCTAAGGAGAGTAAAAAAATTGGAAGAGACCAAGGATGGAGCCATGGGTAAGGTCCAACATTGAAGAGGTGAACAGAAGAAAGGAGCCCTAGAATGGAACTGAGAGCAGCCAGATGGAAGAGGAAGAAAAATATATTCCAGAAAAGGCAAGAGGGAGTTCTCATAGTCAGCAGTGTCAAATGCTGGTGAGAAGTCAATTAGGATAGGACTGAAATCTACCCTTTGGATTTAGCAACAAAGTGGCCGTTAGTGAGTTTGAAGAGAGCAGTTTTAGCAGGAATGTAAACCAGATTAGAGTCAGTTGAGGTGAGGTGGTTTAACAGTGATTATTAACTATAAAGAAACTTGGCTATGATAGGAAAGCAGGATGGAAGATGGTAGAAGGGGGCATAGGATTAAGAGAGAGTTTTTGTATTTTAAATGTAGTTGCTAAGTATGTTTATATGTTGAAGGGAGAGCCAGTGTTTTGGGAGAAGTTGATGGTAGAAGAGACAGGGGGAATAAATGGTGGAATAAGTTCCTTGAGGTAGAAAATCAGATTCATGAGCTGACTCATCCAGCAAACATGAGTGAATACCTAAGGCTGGTTGTGCATTGCCAAGCATGTTAGATAAGATCCATGTCCTCTAGATTCTCATGGGCAAGACAGGCAATTAACAAATAAATACAATAATTATAGCATATGAGTAGTATTGTGAAGTAAATAAATAGGTGCTATAATAGAGAATCACAAAGAAGAGGTATTTTGGAGGATGGTAAAGGGAGGCCTGTGTGAGGAAATGAAGGGATCCATAGCAAAAGTAGAAGGTTTAGAAACTGGAAAGTACACTTCTTCCTCAGATATTGAGGAAACAAGATGTGGGAGAATACAAGTATAAATGAATTTATGACTGTTATGGAATAGTTGAGAGAGTTTATGCCTGAGAACCTTGATTTTTCTCACATAGGCAAGTCACCTTATGCTGGTAGTGGGACAGGGGTCCCGAGGAGGAGGTTAATAAAAGCTGTCTTGAGAAATGGAAGTGGAAAGCAGGGGTGTAAAAGATTTCAGAGTAGGGTCAATAAGGTTAGTGATGATGAGCCACCCATCCCCTGGAGAGTGTGGTCATCTTTGCCAGTGCTCTGCAGCCCTTGTGAGGAGTAGAGAAGGTCTTGTGTTTGTAGAGCAGCTGTAGCAGAAATTCTGAGGGCGTTGTGTATGATGATGCTGACAGTGCTGTCAGGAGACTGGAGTAATGGAAGGGTATGGAGCAAAGAGAAGGTGGTTCATTTGGAGAAAAAGGATGGGATTAAAGTAGTGGCTCTCAACCAGGGTGATTTTGCTCCCCAGGCACATTGGCAGTGTCTGGAGATATTTTGGATTATTGCAACTACTGGGAGAGAGAGGGTGCAGTGCTACAACCATCTCCAGGGTAGAGGCCAGGGGTGCTGCTTAACATGTTACAATCTATAGGACAGCCCCTCGCAACAAAGAATTGGCTAGTCCAAAATGTCAGTAGTGCCAAGGTTGAGAAATGCTGGTTAAATGGATAGGTAGGTTAAGTGGGATTGAAGAGCAGGTGTGATGGGTTAAGACATGGACTTGGAAGAGCTGGTGGAGTAGCATGTTATGGTCAGAGCAGGAATATAGGATTTTAAAATTTCAGAAATGGAGTAGTTCTGGGTGTTGTTGAAGTCTAGGGTGTTGCCATGACTATAGATGGACTATGGATATTCCATTTCAGACCAAAGTAAGACAGAAAAATCTGGCCTCTTTTGGCAGCTTAGCATTAAAATTGTACATTTATTTGGAGTGCTTGAGTTTTCAGATGTATTGTCAGTCAGAAATTTGTGCTTTGATTTTACAGATGGGGAAAAAACCCATCTTTGGGTTTGAGGCTGTAAGAGCAGCACTGTGGGCTCCCAGCAGGCTTTGCTAGGATTGATGCTATTCTAGATGGCTTTCGTGCTGTCTGTCAGTCTGTGGTTCTGCTTTCAGACATGGGGTGGGAGGGTGCACATTCAGAACACAGCCAGAGCAGCTGATAGAGGCCAAGAATTCTTTGTTGGGCAAAGACTGAAGAAGTTAAAACCACCTACAAGTTATTTTGATTGGCATCCTTATCCAACCGCCCTATCTTCATTTTGAAGAGTTTAGACATCACCTGGAAGGACAGAGAACTAACAGACTTCTGGAATCCTTGTTTGCAGGCCTGTAAATTGCTCTCTGATGACTATGAACAAGTGCGCAGTGCTGCAGTCCAGCTTATCTGGGTTGTCAGTCAGCTCTATCCTGAAAGGTCAGTGTGGGTGTAAACCAGCTTTTGTTCATTGCCAAGCCATTTTTCTCTCCTCCCACCATGCAAAAAGCCCACCTCCAGAAAAGCAATGTTGGTTAGATTTTTGGATGGCAGTGTGGAAGAGGGAAAAAGCACAGACCCTGAAAATTAGGATGCCTGGTCCTTGTTTTTCAGCTCTGTCATGAACTTTCTATGTACCCTGGGAAAGATACTTCACCTCTATGAGTCCCAACCACCTCATCTATAAATGAAGAGATTGGACTATCTTTCTCAAGTCCTTTCCAGCCACTCACACCCCCCGCCTTAATCTTTAAAATTGTTTGGGGCTCGTTTAATAAATACAAATGCCAGATAAAGATACCAGGTGACTTTGATAATAATGATCACCTGTGTAGTGTTTTCCTGGCTAAAAATATTTTCACAGTAATTAAATCATTTATTTTCACAGTGATTTTTTAAGATGGAGAGGTGAATATTACTCTATGTTATAGAAGAGTTCTTTCTATAGGAAAAAGAACTGTTTTTTCCTCTTCATTAAACTGCCTGCTGAAATTGGAAAACCAGAATGAGTTGATAAACCTATAGAAACCAAAAAAAAAGACTAATTGGAAATTGTGTCTCCTTTTAGGAGCGAATTTACAAGTACGTTTTATATTGATTTATTCTGAAATCTGCTATATTGACAGCAATGTAACTATAGGAGAGAATAAACTTTAAGATACAAAATACTCTGTGGTGGCAGGTTTTTGGTATCTTCATAAATCTTTGAACCTTTGGTAGGTTAAACACTTTTATTCAAGACACTGAATATTTGCAGTGCAACTAAAAGGGTTGGTTCGTGCTACCATAGTGATTTGTTTAATATGAAATGTATTTTGTCATTCTAGGATTTGAATTATTTAATTGTTTCAATTTGTGCCTATTTTCCTTGGTCATTCTCAGTTTTTTGAACTGGCAGCATTAGGCCTATATTTTGTCATTTGTGGTTTCTTTTAATTTAGCATTGTCCCCATTCCTTCTTCTAATGAAGAAATTCGCTTAGTTGATGATGCTTTTGGAAAAATTTGTCACATGGTCAGTGATGGCTCCTGGGTGGTTCGAGTTCAAGCTGCAAAGTTATTGGTAAGTTATACTTTATTTAATCAAAACTTTTCCTATTACACTTCTACAACATTTTGAGAAACTATAGAGAGGGACAGGTTTAACTCATTTTTAGAAGCTCTAGTATTTCTTAAAACAGAAAGTGGTGGCTTCCTTCCCGTGGAGAAGTAGTCTTTTAGAACTAGAAAAAACTTAAAGATAATCCTATTTAAATTTACTGGCATATGAGACAGCCAAGGCCTGGTTGCTACCATTTACTAAGCACCTCTTATAGCCTAGATACTTTGCTATGAGGCCCTTTGCGTTATCTCATTTACTCTTCACAGTAACCCTTCAAGATAGATGCTGTTATTCCTGTTTTGCTGGTGAGAAAACTGAGGCTCTGAGAACTTAAGTAAATTATCTAACTTATACAAATAGAAAGTTGTAGCCTGGCTTCAGATACTAATCTCCTGACTTTTAGCATGGTACTTTCCTACTGTTTTGCCTTTAGGGACTCAGTTCATTTGTAAACAAATTTTAACTTTTCAGAGATAGACTGTCTTACAGAAGAAAGAGTGTTGGTCCAATACTCAGCCTTATTTTATAGCTGTGTTATCTTGGACATGTCACTTGATCTTAGTTTCCTCATCTGTTAAGTGGGTAATATCTCTCATGTTTACCTCACAGGGTTGTCATGATGCTCAAATGAGATACTGTCTATGAAAATGTTAATAAATTGTAAAATACTGTGTGGGATGGTGGGGGCGGTTATATATACTATATAAATAGATATAAGTATCTGTAAAAATTTGTATAAACATCACAGCAAGAAAATCTGAGATTCTTTTTTGGACACCTCCCTTTTGAGGGCCTCCAACTTTGCTGATCTTGGTATGACCGTTGGCTAAATACTTTGGACCTGACTGTACTGGACACAGATCCAGTGATAACCTAGTTCTATGACAACGTTTATGAGGTGACTGCTAAAACCTGTGTGAAGCATTTTCGTGGGATAATAAGGAATCTGGATGATTTCATTATTTCCTGTTTATAGATTATATTGCTTGTCCGTAATAAAATATAGTGTTAAGCCAGTTATTGATTTTATTTTTAAATTCACATTTTAAAGCTTTGTTTTGATTTGTAAATATTTTAAAATCCAGAGCAATCTAATCATTCATCAGATTCTTTCATTCAGCGTTTCCTGAGCATCTACAGTGTGCTGCATGTCTGTATGTGTGTGTAGGGGGTAGTGTTTCAGAGGAATAATTCAATGACAGATGACTCTAATGTGTCAAGTACTTTGTGTTATAATTTCAGTGATTTCAAATCCAAACAGCTCAAAATTATATAAATAATTATGTTTGTACTTCAAAAGTAGTTAATACTCTAAACTTACTGATAATAATTCTTATTATTTATAGCGTTCTTAGCCTACTAAGCTAGACACTTTTAGTCATACACACATACACACCCACTTCCTTATACACAGGCACACCTGCATTTATACATACATACGTGCATATACATGCTCACTTTTTGCAAGTAATTTTTAATCCTTTTAAACTCAATGAGGTAGATACTATGTTATTCATTTTATAAATAATAAAACTAAGGCTTAGCATTGTCCAAGGCCACATAGATAGTAAATGACACTTCGTTTACACTTCATGATCTAAAGCCCATGTCGGATCCCTTCCTTTTGAGAGTCCAGTTACACGCTGGGAGCTACGGTTGTGCAGCTAAGGCCCTGCTGGTTTACTAGTTCCAGCTAAGCTGGAAGCTAAGAGGTAAACTCCCCCACTCCAGCTCTTGAGTGGACAAACCTGTGACTGAGTGAACTACGTGTGGTCTTTAGACCACATGTTCATCAAGTAGACAAACACTGAGCATAGTATATAGTCTATGTCTTTGAAAGAGTGGATAGTCTGGTAGGTTGACATAGGCAATCAGTTAATTATAATAACTGGTACTCCTAGGAAAGAGCACGTAACATAACCACAGAGGCTTCTTGGAGAAGGTGATTTCTGAGCTGAGTTTGGAAAGATGAGTATGAGTTAGCTAGGTAAAGAAGTAGGGAAGGAGAAAATGTGAGCAGAGATACAGAAAGAATACAATATCATGCATACTATTATTGTGTAAACTACGAGAAGTTCAGTGGTTCTTGATGTGGGGAGATAATGTTCAAAGTAGGGGATGTGTAACAAGGTAAAGCTTAAGCTCAAGAGGAAAGCAGAAGCCAGGCTCTTCAAGGACTCAAATGAAATGATAAGGCTTTAGGCTTAAGTCCTTGCACAGAAAATGAACAATCCCCATTCTCCTTGGCTCATAGCAGCATGAAAAATTTCGGATGTGGACTATATCAGAAAATTCAAAACCATGTAAAAGGTTGGTTTTTGGTATACATAACTGCCCTAATGAGGCAAAGAAACTTGATTTCCAAGTGCACAGCTCCATGAGACTATTTAGGATACAGTCACTACTTTGAAATTAATCATAGTAGTTGACATTCTATCTAGAATAGGGTCTTTTGTTCAATGACTTCTTCTTCTTTTTTTTTTGATGAGGAAGATTGGCCTTGAGCTAATATCTGTTGCCAGTCTTGCTCTTTTTGCTTGAGGAAGATTATTGCTGATCTAACATCTGTGCCAGTCTTCCTCTATTTTGTATGTGGGATGCTGCCACAGCATGGCTTGATGAGTGGTGTGTAGGTCTGCCCCCGGGATCCGAACCCGTGAACTGTGGGGTGCCGAAGCGTGGCACGTGAACTTAACCACTATGTCACTGGGCTGGCCCCTCAATGATTTCATTTTAAGATGTTTAATTTCTCTTATTCAGTAAGAGTTAAACCTTATTTATAAGCCTCCAGAAGTCTTTTACCTTAAAAATTATAACATTTTCAGACAATTAGATTGTAGGATAATATGTCTGTAAAGATCAGCCCAGAGCTAATCTTTCCCAGGGCAAATGCAGATGTCTTAGTTAGTGGCAATTTTACATCTCACATAGTAATCAATCTTTGTTTTTTGGTCTGCTTCTCTTTTTATCACCTATTTGGATAGAGGCTGGGAACCTTAAAATTGGAATAAACAAGGAAGGCATAGATTTATGTTATTATACTAATTGAGCAGTTTCTGCTCTGAAAGTAAGTTTGGCACACTTGTTTGTTAAATATCATGGTTTTCTTAGTGTTTATATAAATAGAGGTTTTTAAGTAGTGGTAGTCGTACAGTTGGAGAAATTTTACCTGAATATATTTGTCTTGGTTAAAGTAGACAAGAATGTAGATGTTTTTCTGATTGGCGAGATACACTTTATGATAGGCTCGTTATCTTTTTGGTCCAAATCTGCTCCTCCTATGCTTTCATTAATGATGCCATCATTTACCCATTTAGAACCCAGAGGCCTTTGGGAATCCTTTCTCGGTGACCCATGTCCACTGAGTCATCAACTCTTATCAGTTCTACCTTCTTGACATCCCTTGAATCTATCCGTTTTCTGTTCCCACTGAGCCTGTAATCTTTCCGGTCTCACCATTTTTCAAGTGCATTACTATGCTGTAAAGGTCTTGGTGTTTGTGGATTTAAAATGGAAAGTTTTAGCTATTCTTAGATAACAGTGGAAATTTGTTACAAGTAATGATACATAATTTTTTTGAGACTGGAATTTGAATAGTACCCCCTCTTTGCTACTGTCGAGAGAGCTCAGCTGAAGGCATTGGAGGAGGGCATTGAGACTATAGATTACGGTAATCACAGTACTGTGAAGTCATTAAAACTTTCATTCTTTGTAGAAAAAAAATGCTCCTTAAAAAGCCCACTGTTAGTGCTGGTGGTAAAACTAAAGAGAAAGTGAGGAGATCTTCAAAATTTATACTTTTTGTTCATAAAACTGATGTTTTGTATTGAAAAATGAATGTTAGATTTGGTATTAGCTCAGATCTATGTAACAAACTGTACCACATAAGAATAAGAAAAAGTGTTTTTGGTTTTTTCTTTTTAAAGATTTTATTTTTCCTTTTTCTCCCCAAAGCCCCCTGGTACCCAGTTGTATATTTTTAGTTGTGGGTCCTTATAATTCTGGCATATGGGACACCACCTCAACGTGGCCTGACGAGTGGCGCCATGTCTGCGCCCAGGATCCGAACCGGTGAAACCCTGGGCCAGCAAAATGGAGTGCGTGAACCTAACCACTTAGCCACAGGGCTGGCCCCGAAAAAGTGGTTTTGAAACTACTTAAGTCAGAACAATACAACAGTTGCTGTCCTAGAGTTGTAGGAAAGGCGTTAACTTGGGTAAAGATATTCCCAAAGAACATGTAACTTTTTGTGGAATATGTGATTGGAGAAAAAGTCTGAGCTTGTAGAGGCATTTCCATATTTACTAACTTGGGAATAAGAGAAGGTCTCTAATACATTCCTTAAGAATGTCTAGGACCTGCTCTAATGGCCTCCTAACTGGTCTGTCTGCTTCATTTTGATTCCTTCTGCTCCATTAGCCACATTGCTGCCAAGATACTGTTTGTGAGGTGTAAATCTGACTGTGTTTCTCCCTTATTTGAAATGAGCAAGTTACTGAATCTCTTAGCCTCAATTTCTTATCCAAAAATGAGGATAATGTACATTCTTCATGGGATTATTGGGAGGGATAAATTTTTAAAATACACATAAAATATTTTGTACATTGGTGAGCTCATTAAATATTTAATAGAGATTATGTGGTTATTATTCATAAAGCAGACTCTTTACCATGACAAACAAGGCCCTTTATGCTCTGATCCCTACCTATCTATTTTGCCTCATTTTTGGCACCCCTATCCTATATACCACTTATAGAACCACTGAATGATTCCCACATCGCATTCTCTCTTCATGCATTTGCCCTTGTGATTTCCAATTCCCAAAATACCTCTCCCTGCCTCCACCCCATACTGCTTTTTTCTGAGTTCCCATAGCCCCCTTTATAAATGTGTATTATGACATTTCATACCATTATGCGGTTATCGCTTTACTTGTCAGTTTTCCTCACTAGTCTGTGAGATTGTTGAGTGTAGAATTGGTATCTTTTTATTTTTGTATTCTTGTTCCTGGTAACTGTAGGCATATAATGGAATGGTTGCTAAATAAATATTTGTTTTATTGAATGAGTGAATGAATGAACAAATGAATGGCAAGACTGAAATGAAAAGCAATGGAGAGAGAGTAGTAGTGGTGAAGGCAAAGGATTCTGGAGCCTCGGTTTATAGCAGAGATCTATGTTTTACATTCCTTGTGACCTTGAATGAGTTACTTAATTTTTTTGTGCCTTCTTTTCTCCACATAGAAAATGGGACTAATAATAGTATTTACTACGTAGGGTTGTAGTGAAGATTAGATAGATGAGTTTAATATATGTGTAAAGCACTCAGAGCAGTGCATGACATGTAGTAGGCTCTATTTAGGTGCTAGCTGCTGCTGCTGCTAAGGTTTTTGTTGTTTTCCTGATAATTCAGAACCTATTGGCTCTTTGCTATCAAGAATAATGTTATCTTTATGCGTTTAAGTTGGCTGCAAACTTTGAATTTTAAGATAATGTTCATGGGGCCTGCCCGGTGGCGCAGCAGTTAAGTGCGCATGTTCCGCTTCGGCGGCCCAGGGTTCACTGGTTTGGATCCCGGATGTGGACATGGCACCGCTTTGCAAAGCCATGCTGTGGTAGACGTCCCACATGTAAAGTGGAGGAAGATGGGCATGGATGTTAACTCAGGGCCAGTCTTCCTCAGCAAAAACAGGAGGATTGGCAGCAGATGTTAGCTCTGGGCTAGTCTTCTCCAAAAAAAATAGATAATGTTCGGGTCTTAGAAGTTGTTTAATTTGCTCCGTATGTTTTTCTTTTTACAGGGCTCTATGGAGCAAGTCAGTTCTCATTTTTTGGAGCAAACGCTTGACAAGAAGCTGATGTCAGATCTGAGGGTAACTGAATTCTTTGTTGTTTAAACTCGGTTTCTGTAACCAGCATCAGTGTAGCTATGTGCCAAGTTGTGTTGATTTAATTTGCAGCCCATGCATTTGTTAAGTTAATGTAGGGTGACTAGATTACATTTTAATTTAAAATCTTAGTAACTTGAACCAAATTACAAGTTACTTCATTAAATTTTAAATTATTATAATGAATACTTTTATACAGGTTGTGTTTTACAAAAAGAAACAAAATTAACTGTTGGAAACTATAAAAGTCTGGTCTTATTTTGTGAGATTGTCTGACATCTTAGGACTCCTTTTCAACAGCAGTTCCCATGGGAGAGTGAGTAAATCCTTTCCCTGAACAGTAACAAAATGCCTCTTACGGAATGCCCTTAAGCCTTGACTGTGATAGTTCTCTGACAGAGTTGTCAGGACCAAATATGAGTCTGAGAATATGATACGAACATTCATTGTCAATACCTTTATTATCATTTTCATAATTTAAAAATTAAGAGTTAGAGAATCTTGGATAAATAGAAGGGAAAGGGAAACAATTTACCCACGTTCCCACTACTCTAACACAGTGACTTTCATTATTTTCATATATTTCTCCCCAGTTCTTTTTTCTGTGCATGTTTTAAACACTGAATCATTGTATAGTTGCTGGTTTTCATATTTATCACTATATCATTTGGTTTTTTTTAATATTGCTAACTTCATTTTTACTGATAGCTTAATATTCAGTTAAGTAGATGTGCTGTCATTTTTTAGCCCTTCATTACACATTTAGATTCTTCTAATTTTCCCACCATTATAAGTCACATAAAGAGTATCATCTTCATGCATATTAGATTTTTTCTTCTTTGACTTGTTCTGTAAGATAAATTCTTAGGAATGATTGAGGAACTGATATCTGTCCTTCATTAAACATTGCCACATGGCTTTCCTGAAGGGCATAGCCTTCATTTGAGGTTGGTGATTAAGTGTTCTTTGTGTATACTGGGGTAGAAGTGTAAAGAGGGACATGCTCATGGTGAATGGTGAGGAATGGGAAGTACAAGTGTTTAAGACATATCACAGGGTACAAACTTTACTGCTGGGTCTGACCTACATCCTATAGGCTCAGATTGCTATATTTCATCAAGTTCCTTTGAGATGATCAACCACGAGGATGTGGACTCACACCAAGAATGTTCATAAGAGGCTGATGTATAAAGTAGAATGGCACTTCATTCATTCATGATGAGAACTGTAGCTGTCAAGTGGACTGGATCTTTACTTTAGCCAGCCAGTGTATTCCCCCTTACGCAGTCTGTGCAGAAAGTGAATTTACTAGAAGGTTGCTTGGTGAGCGCAGTGTTGCTCAAATAGAGCATGATTTTGCCAAATAGAGACTGACTTCTACTGGGACTGAAAACAGTTCTTCTCTGGGGCCAGCATAGTTTCTACTCAGGATGGTGCTTGGAGAGACACTGCCATTATTTACCTCTCTGATTTTCCCTTTCCTGTGTTGCCAGGGCAGACATAACCACCTATCTGATCACCACATTCTTTCGCTATCTTAATGAGTTTATTATTTTTAAATAAGGTTACTATCAGCTGTGATAGACCTGAGAGCCTTTGGTCTTACTTTAATCTCTGATCTATTGAGTATTTTTATTAAAAATGTAACTTGGAGAGCAGTCTTATTTCCTACCTTCTCATCTGCTTGGGGTTCATCTTACTATTCCCTCATGAATCTACCGCAAATGGTAATTGCTGTCATCCTCCACAGAGGAAACGCACTGCACATGAGCGTGCCAAGGAGCTTTACAGTTCAGGGGAATTTTCCAGCGGCAGGAAGTGGGGAGATGATGCTCCCAAGGAAGAAGTAGATACGGGGGCTGTGAACTTGATTGAGTCAGGAGCTTGTGGAGCCTTTGTTCATGGATTGGAAGATGAGATGTATGGTAAGTATGACTGCATAATATTATCAGTGCCATTTCCTGAGTGACTGCTGTGTGTCAGGCATTGTACTGGGTGATATACAGGCATTGTCTTGTTTTAATCTTCACAGTCATTTTATGAAGTGCCTACTACTATTTTAATTTTACAAACAGAAGAGACTGAGGCCCAGGTGGTATGATACAGTGGTTAAGAGCATGAACTTTGGGTTCAGTCAATCTAGGTTCAAATTCCAGCATTTCCATAAAACAAGGTTAATGCTAAGTGTTTCTGAATTGTGAGAATTAAATGAGATGATATATACATAAAATGCTTGGCCCAATACTTGACTCGTTTATAGTAAACACTTAATAATTGATAGTAAAAATTTATATCACTACTGTTAACAACAATAACTTGTTATGAGTCACCCAGATAGTAAGAGACAGAAGCAAGTTTTAAATCCAAGTATGTTTGACTTCAAAGCCTTTGTATGACAAATGAAGACTTTATTTCACCTTCATTTTTTAAAGATATTTTCACTGGGAATAGAATTGTAGATTAATAGGGTTTTTTCCCCTGGTCTTTTAAAGATGTTGTTCCACAGTTTTCCAGTTTGCATTGTTTCTTTTGAGAAGTCTTCTGTCACTTTTTATCTTTGTTCTTCTGTACTTGATGTATCTTTTTCCTCTAGCTGTTTTTGAGATTTTTCTCTCTATCACTGATTTTAAGCAATTTAGTTATGTATCTTGGTGTAGTTTTCTTCATGTTTCTTATGCTTGGAATTTGTTGAGCTTCTTGGACCTATGGGTTTATAGTTTTTGTCTCATTTGGAAAATCTTTGGTCATTGTTTCTTTAAATATTTTTCTGGCCCCACGCTCCTTTGGAGATTCCAATTACGTATGTATAGGCATACCTCAGAGATATTGGGGGTTCAGTTTCAGACCACTGCAATAAAGCAAATATCACAATAAAGCAAGTCACATGATGTTTTTGGTTTCCTGGTGTATATAAAAGTTATGTTTACATTATACTGTAGTTTTTTAAGTGTGCAATAGCATTACATCTAAAAAAACACTATACATATCATAATTAAAAAATACGTTATTGCTGGGACTGGCCTGGTGGCATACCAGTTAAGTTTGTGCTCTCTGCTTCAGTGGCCCAGGTTTTGCAGGTTTGGATCCCAGGTGCGGACTCACACACTGCTCAATAAGCCATGCTGTGGTGGTGTCCCACATATAAAATAGAGGAAGACTGGCACATACATTAGCTCAGAACAGTCTTTCTTAAGCAAAAAGAGGAAGATTGGCAACGGATGTTAGCTCAGGGCCAATCTTTCTCACTAAGAAAAGCCATAAAATTTTATTGCTGAAAAATGCTAGCCATCATCTGAGTCTTCACCTAGTCATAATCTTTTTTGCTGGTGGAGGGTCTTATAAAAAATGCAATATCTGCAAAGGACAATAAAGGAAAGCACAATAAAATGAGATAGGCCTGTATTAGGCTGCTGAGGTTGTCCTGCAGCTCATTGGTGCTCTGGTCTTTCTTTTTCCTCCTAGTGTTTTTTCTCTTTTTTTCACTTTGGGTAGTATCTATTGCTTTGTCTTAGAGTTTATTGATCTTTTCTTTTGCAGTGTCTAATCTACTCTTAATCCCATCCAGTGTATTTTTCATCTCAGACATTGTGGGTTTCATCTCTAGAAGTTTGATTAGAATTTGGGTCTTTGGGTTTAGTATCTTCCATGTCTCTACTTAACCTGCTTAGTCTTTTCACTTTGTCAACAGAGAATGCGTTTACAGTGACTGTCCTAATGTTCTTGTCTACTAGGTCTATTATTTGTGTGATTTCTGGGTTGGTTTTGATTGATTATGGATTAATCAATCCACATTATGGATTATATTTTTCTGCTTCTATGCATGCCTAGTAATTCTTGATTGGATGCCAGACATCGTGAATTATACTTTATTGGATGCTGACGTTGTTATATTCCTGTAAATATTCTTGAGCTTTTTTCTGGGATGCAATTAATTCAGGTCTTATTTTTAAGTTTTGATAGGCAGGACCCAAGCAACATTTAGTTTAGGGCATACTTTTCTCCACTACTGAAACAAACTCTTCTGAAAAAGCAATTGAAGCCTATGTGTGAGCTTTGGAGATTGTTCCCTCTAATCCTGTTGAGTGGTTCTTTCTCAGACCTTGGATAGTTCCCTCACAGATCAGAACTCAGCTAGAGACTTGAGGAGGATCCTCTGCAGATCTCCCAAGCTCTCTCCTTGCATGCATTTCTCTCCTTTCTGTGCTCTGCCCTATGAACTCTAGCCACATGGCCTTTCCAGACTCCCAGCTCTGTCGTCTTCTTTTTTTTTTTTTTTTGAAGATTGGCACCTGGGCTAACCACTGTTGCCGATCTCCTTTTTTTTTTAAGGATTGGCACCTGGGCTAACAACTGTTGCCGATCTTTTTTTTTTTTTCCTGCTTTATCTCCCCAAACCCCCCCTGTACACAGTTGTATATCTTAGTTGCATGTCCTTCTAGTTGTGGGATGTGGGACGCCTTCTCAACGTGGCCTGACCAGTGGTGCCATGTCTGCGCCCAGGATCCGAACCCTGGGCCACTGCAGTGGAGCGCGCGAACTTAACCACTCGGCCACGGAGCCGGCCCCGCTCTGTCTTCTCAACTCAGGGAGACCTGCAACCTGGAAACTCTCTCCATACAGTAATCTGGTGTAATCATAGAGTTCACCTCATTTATTTCCCATCTCTCAGGGATCACCGCCCTTTCTTGCTTGGTGTCCGGTGTGTTGAATACTGGTGTTTCATATATTTTGTCTTTGTTTTCAGTTGTTTCAGTGGAAAGATAAATCTGGCCCTTGTTATTCCATCTTAGCCAGTAATGGAAGTCCTGAAAAGCTCTTGTGATTTCCATAATATGATGCTGTCTGTCTTACATAGATCACAGAATGTCAGTACTTTGAGATAATTGATTCCATTCTCCTCATTTTCAGTGAAGGTAACAGACCTGGGGAAACACTGTTGGTTGTCCAAATTTTACAATAAATTTGTGTCAGAGGATTAGAACTCAGATCTTTAAAATGCCTATAAAAATTGCCTCGCAATAGAGCTGCTTCTCAGAAGGGCAAGAAGATTACTTTTGAAAGATAATTTTCTACTAGTGGATATAAGAATTGGGTTACCGTATCCAATTTGCTGTAAGGTTTTCTGTATAAATAGAAATTAGTGAAATCTGCCTCTGCTTCTTTGTTCTCTATGAACTTGATACAAGAGTTATAATTTAAATGGTATTAGTTAATAAGGAAGTGCAGTTATTAAAACCCATTTTATCCTAAGACAAGTAACTAGCATCTATTTTATTTTGTTTCTACCAGCACTTTTGCTTTGTTTAGTTTCTACATTTGGATTTCTTTACTATTAATGTTTATGTGGTTTAGTTCTACAGTGGTCAGTTTGTCACTGAGATTTGATTAAAGGAACTTAATTTTGGAAAGTGAGTAGATCATAATCTGCATCAGGTATGGCAGCTTTCTAATTTTCTCATATTTATAAAATTCGGGGTAAATAAGGGTTTAAGGACACATCGCTGGGAATGAAATGGCACCTTATTTCATTGACTGTGGACTCTAGTGTAGTGTCTTCTCATTTCATGTTATCCCTCCCTACTGGGCCTTTGTTCATGCGGTTCCTCTGCTTAGAAAGGCCTTTTTCCTTTCCATTGGCCTAGCAACTCCTTCAGATGTTGTTTTAGGGGTCACTTGTTCTAGAAAGCTGCCTCTGATCCTGTTGAGTGGGCTGTGTGCCTCTTCTGCATTTTCGTGTACTCCTGTGCTTTTCCATTGTACCACTTGTCGTTCTGTAATGCAGTTAACTATTCTTGTCTGTAGGTGCTGGGAGACAGTCTTGTTCTTGTTCATTTTTGTATCTTTAGTACTAAGCATAAAGCTAGTAAGTAGCAAAGTCAGGATCTGATTACACATGTTAAGATCCCAGAGGATCAGTCTTTTTTCTTTTTTTTTTTCCCCACTAGCATAGCCAACTCCTTTTCTCTGCCCTGGACCCTTAAGGAGACTGTAATGTAATTTAAACATTCCAAAAAGTGCATTAGAAATTGTTAATTTACCTGCCTGTACCGGGCTGTGCATGCAATGTAAAATACCAAGTTTCTTTGCTTTTGCTCAGAATTGCATCAGTTCAGGTCATACTGATTACGTCATGCTGATCAAAAGTTTCTCTGTGATTCCCTTCATAGACTTGCAAGAGTTACACATGAGGCTGTGTGCTGTAATGGTTAAAGCCCTAGGAAGAAGAATCAGCAGTTAACACATTTGGGGCCATCTCTGGCTTGCTTTGTAATTATTAAAAGTTTCATGTTTAAATTACATTATTGTGAAGTGGAGCAGATCCTTCCCCTCTGATGAAAAGGAGGAATTCATAACTACCAAGAAAAATCTGAGTCATCTCCCTTTAATGTAGTAATTCTGCTTTTAAAGTGTCTATAAAACCATTCTTGTACAAAAGCCAAATTATATTTGTGAGTTTTAACCACAATTTGAGTGTTTTTCTTTTCTTTTCTTTTGTGAAAGTATACATTTTGTTGCAGAACCATATGCGAGCCACTGGAACAAACAAGCGTGTTTGGAAGTCTTGTGAGCATTGTCTGTAGCTTAGTCATCTCTCCTCTCTGTCTCCCAGCACTTGGCACAGGGCTTGGCCTGTAGTACACATTCAGGAAACATTGTTAGTGAGGGAACAAAGGGCCTCCTGGACTCAGTGGCTTTACTGTTACAAGTTCTGAGCGTGCAGAGAGGTAGAAGACATGCCTCTATTTTCAAGGTGCTTACGAGACCCTTACCTATGCCATAGCCAATATTTGTTGAGCTTTTAACATATGCCAGGCAGTGTGCTATGTGCTTTACCTGTATTATGTGATTTAGTCCTTTGAACACCTCTAAGAAAATGGGTATTATCTCGATTTAACAGATGAGGAAATTGAGGTACTAGGAAGTTAAGTTACTTATTTGAGATCACCCTCCAAGTTATTGGAGGGATTATTCTTCACGATTCACTGCAAGACCTCCATCATTCCTTAACCCCACTTTGTGATGCTAGTCTAGAATCAGCAGACCTGGGTACTAGTCTTATCTCTGCTCTTACTCACTTTGAGGTAAGTTAATTCACTTTGCTGAATCTTATCTCTAACATGAGAGTGATGATATCTAGCCTGTTTTAATTTTAACAGTATTATTATTTAAAAACTGCCTTTTTAGAAAGTACTTTACTGTAGTTGGAATACTAAGGTAAATAAGATAACTTAGTTTTTGAAGAAATTCCGTTAATGGAGACAGATGTGTGACTTGATCACAAGTCTGCAGAGTCAGGATGTAAACCTTAGTCCCTGTGACACTAAAGTCCTTGCTCTTTGGTCAGTGTGAAGGTGGTAGCTGACTCCGTGGGCAGGAGGAGATCTCCCAGAGAGAGCTTGTAGAGAGAGGAGCAGAGAGTGAAGAGAACTTGAACGAGAAAACATCTTTCTTGGATCTTTCCCACAGCTCTTAACTTGATGTGCAGTTTTCTTTGTCCCCTTTTCTCTAGAGGTCCGCATTGCTGCTGTGGAGGCTCTCTGCATGCTGGCCCAATCTTCACCCTCTTTTGCTGAGAAGTGCCTGGATTTCCTGGTTGACATGTTCAATGATGAAATTGAGGAAGTACGTCTGCAGTCCATACATACCATGAGAAAAATCTCTAACAATATCACTCTCCGAGAGGATCAGCTTGACACTGTCCTGGCTGTGTTAGAGGTGAGCGTTTACAGTTTGTTGCTCCTTTCTTCAGCAATACCTACTGAATGGCGCCTTTTTTTTTTAAACCAGGTGTTGTCCTAGGTATTGGTGATATACTAGTATATAGGCAGCACAGTTCTGCCTTCTCATCGCACAGCTCCCCTAAGATGGAGACTGACTGTTAAATAGGAAATTCAAATAACACTTGGTATTGCTATGATCAGGAAAGGATATGGTGCACTGGGAATACAGAGAGTAAGCTAATCTGAATTGTCTGAGGAAAGATTGGGGTGATAGAGAAGAAAGAAGGAGTGTTGTAGTGGACACTTAAAGGAGGAGTAGGACTTAATGAGGCTTTTTACTTGGAAGGAGTGGCACTGATGGAGAATGGAAAAGTACCAAACAGAAGGAGCAATGTCTAAAGACCCAGGGGTAAGAGTGAGTATGATATATTCAAGGAATTAAAAGGAATTAATTGTCATAGTGTCATAGAGTGGAAGAGATGGAGGAGGGGAGGGAAGTGGCTATAGATAAGGTAGGGGATAAACTATGAAGAATTCTCTTCAGCCTTTGATTTGATTTCATTCTTTAGTGAATCATAGGATGTTGCAAGCAGGAAAAGATCTTAGGGATCAATTCATTCAACCCTGGAGTTTTCCAGAGAAAAAAGTAATTTGTTTGAGGTCACATAGCTAATAAGCGGTTGTGCCAGGATATGAATACAGATTTGCCTCCCAGGCTGTACAACTCTGTGGTTCTTGAATTATTTTTATAAAGTGTCTGTATTTTATTTGTGAGTACTAAAGTTTTAAAAAAAATATTAATAAAAGAGATTTGGCCTCTGGTTTTTCTTTTTTTTACTTTTTCAGATATTGTGCAATTTGATGCTTAGTCATTAGAGTTTGTTACAGATTTCTGCTACATACTTCACAAAACAGATCGGGTACTTCGAAGTTCCCTATCATTCTCTCAGTTGCTTAGCACTTCTGTTAAGATTTTTCCTGTATTTCGGGGCCAGCCCCGTGGCCAAGTGGTTAAGTTCGTGCACTCCACTTCGGCGGCCCAGGGTTTCACTGGTTCCGATCCTGGGTGCGGACATGGCACCACTCATCAAGCCATGCTGAAGTGGCATCCCACTTGCCACAACTAGAGGGACCCACAACTAAAAATACACAACTGTGTACTGGGAGGCTTTGGGGAGAAAAAGGAAAAATAAAATCTTTAAAAAAAGAAAAGATTTTTCATGTATTTTTTCCTAAGAAGAGTTTGCATTCAAAGTATTGTTCGGTAGTGGTGGTCCCTATAACCTAGCCCATTCTTTCCTTTTTAGCTTTCTTTCCCATCATTCCTCACCTTGAACCTCATGCTGTAGTCACTCCCCTAATCATCATGCTTTTCCTCACCATTTTTTCTTCTTTGTAATTTTTTCCCATCTGCCTGCAAAACTGCCTCTTTTCACCTAGCTGACTTCTCCCCTTATTCCCAGGATCTACATTAGGCAGCATATCTAGGAAGCCTTCCTTAACTAACCCCACCCCCTTGTTGGGCTAAATAGCATGCCTCTGAATTCCAATAACACCCAATTGTAGACTACTCTAGCATTTATCAGTATATATTCTGATTATTATTCAGACCCTTCTCAAGGGGGCAGGGTCTTGGCTTTTTAAGTTCTTTTATTCCCAGTGTCTTGCAGTGTTGGATGCAAGGAGATGCGGAGTAAATGTTTGCTTAGTAGCTAAACTATGTTTTGATGTACAGAATTGTTCATAGGGCCACAGGTATTACTTATTAGTGAGTGCTTTTTTATAAAACTCATGAAGAATTTGTTTAGGTCTAAACTCCTTGACTTGTGGTTCTGTCCAAGAAGTTTAGACTTATATAAACTCAGTGTCTCAGTGTTCACTCTTGTACTCAGTGCTCCTTGTATTTACCATGTCACTGTACTTCATTGCATTAAGACTTAGCCAGCTGACCCTTCCAGCTTTAATTTGCCTTTTTTGTTTGTTATGTTAAGCTACTACCTGAATTCATCAAGCACTGTCTATGTTCTAGAAATGTAGTGGTGTCGAAAACAGATACGTTTTCTGCTGTTACAGAACTTATATTCTAAAGAGAGGTAGAGTAAAAAAAACCAAAATGATTTCAGATAGTGAGAAATCTTATGCAGAAGATAAACAGTGATGGAGGAATGGGGAATTTCACTGTAAAATTGAGTGGTTAGGAAAAGCCTTTCTAAGGAGACAATGTTTGAGTTGAGTCTTGAATGACAAAAGAAGCCAGCCATGTGAAGGTTGGGGGAAAGACTTTCAGGTAGAGGCAGCTAGTAGAAAGGCTCTAAGGCACAGATGAGCTTTGGGTGTTTACAGAACAGGAATAAGAAGGCCAGTATAGGTGGAACGTAGTGAGAAAGTATAAGTATGGCATGAAATGAGGTCTGAGAGGTGGGTAGGGGCAGGTGGAGTGCCTTGGGGGCCATTGTAAGATGTTTGGATTTTACTCTAAGTATTCTGGGAAACCACTGGAGGATTTTATGCAGAGGGGTAACATAATGATTTGCCCCTCTTTCAGCATATGTCATTCTTGATGTTTTCTTGAAATTCATATCTGATAAATTGACTTTTCCCTCATTCCTTCATTTAAGGCATATTTATTGAGTGCTAAGCCCATGTGTCTCTTACATAGTTTTCACATTTTATCATTGATGACAGGTTTACTGTATTTGTCTTATCTCCTAGATGAGACTATGAGCTCCTTAATTAGAGTGACCATGTTGTACCCTTTACTGTATTCTTTTCAGGGTGTAATGTGATGACTTATGCATAGTGGATCCTTAGTTAACATCTGAAACAAAGCACAGGTCAGCTGGATAACTGGGAAGTTCTTAAGAAACACACAAGTTGTTTTCTTCTTACTTTGAAATTGTTTCTTTAATACATCGCTATAGCTGTCCCCTATGATTGGTAGAGATTTGGGAAGTGTTATATCTTATGGTTAAGTCCACAGCATGTAGAGGCAGACAGATCTGAATCAACTTGTCAGTCCCTCTTTTTGGTCCTTCCTTTTTCCCGTTGTTTTGTTGATATTTAGTGACCACCGATTATGTGCCAGGTGCTATGCTAATAAAGAGGATACAATAGTGAGCAAAAACCATGGCCCTGCTCTCCTGGACCTTATAATTTAGATATGAGGGAGACAGACAGATGCAAATGAAGGTGTAATAATAAATGAGGAAAGGAGCTCGCGACAGAAAGGAGTGAAGTCCCATGGGAGTATATCATAGAGGCGCTTGGTCTTTGCAGGTTTATGAGATGCAGCCATTAGGAAAGGCTTCTGAAACTGAGCTCTAAGGAAGGAATTAGGTACTAACTGGGCAGAAAGAGTTGGGAGTGTGAGGTATAAGAGCATTCCAGGCAAAGGAGCAGCAAGTATAGAAACTCTGGGGTAGGTGGAAACATGGCACAGTTGAGAGACCAAAAGAGGGCCTGGCTGTAACAAAGAGCTAGTGTGTGGTGTGAGATTAGGCTGGAGGGGTGGGTGGGACCAGCTCATGCAGAGCCTTGAAAGTCATATTAAGAAAAGAGCAACTGGAAGCTATTAAAGGATTTTAGCAGAGTGTCGTACTGGCTTTGTGACTTTGGACAAATTATGTATTTAATCTCTGTGGTCCTTAGTTTTCTCATCAATAAAGTGAGGATAATTCCACATGAATATGTGTTTCTTATGAGAATTAAATGAGAGAATTCATGTAAAGTGCTTAGCTTGGTGCATGGCACATAGAAAGCATTCGTATGGTAGTAGTTCATATGTTGATAAAGTCATTCAAGAAACATTTACTGATTTTTTTTTACTGAGCCAGATTCTGTACTAGGTTCTGAGGATGTCCAAGTAGACAGTGCTAGTTCTTGCCTCTGAGTTGCTCACAGTTTTATAGGGAAGGCAGCAGTATAAACCAGTAATACAAGGTGGTATCAAATGTAAGGTAAGGAATGACATTCTAGCCAGAGGGATAGCATATGGCCACAGGTAGAGGCTGGGAGGGGTGAAATGGCACAGCATGGACAGGCAACATTGATAAGTTCACGTGGCTTTGAGGGAGAGGGGTGGGAGAGGTTAACGGGAGAGCTGAGCAGGGGACTGATTGTGAAGGGCCTTGTGTGCATTCTGGGGAGCCTGAGCTTTATCCTAGAAGCGGTGGGAAGCCAAATGAGGTTCCTAAACGGGAATGACTTGGTCAGATGTGTTTAGTAGGAAGTTGGCCCCTCTAACTGTACAGAGTAAAGAGATGAGAGACCTGCAGGATGAGAGAGGGTGCCTGGAGAATAAAGAAGGCATGTCTGCAACCCAGCGTTGAAGCAGCATCCTCTGTTCTTAGATTTTGCCATGTGGATGCAGATATGTCCGTTAAAATTTTTAGTTTGATTTCTTTCATGTATTAAGTAAAACTTAAGATATAAAATTTTTAGGAGAAAATATTTGTGACCTTGGTTTAGACCTTGGATTAGATAGAACACCAAAAGCTTAACCCATAAAAGAAATAACTAGATAAATTGCACTGCATCAAAATTAAAAAGCTCTTCAAAAAGACACTTTGAAGAAATTGTAAAGATGGCAAAACAATGTGAATGTACTTAATACCATAGAGCTGTACACTTAAAATGGTAAATTTTATGTATATTTTACCACAGTAAAGAGAGATAATGAGACCAAAGCAAACACACAGAATGCTTTTGGTATATAAACCATCCATAAAAGGGGAGGAGGTGGATTTGGATACAGAAACATGCATGGGGGAACACAGTGTGAAGACCCAGAGAGAATGCCATCTACAAGCCAAGGAATGCCAAGGCTACCAGAAGCGAGGAGAGAAGCATGGAACAGATTCTCCCTCAGCCCTCAGAAGGAGCCAGACCTGCTAGTAACTTGGTTTTGGATCTCAAGCCTCCAGAATGGAGACAGTAAGTTTCTTTTTTTCTAAGCTAAAAGAAAATGTTTTTGAAAAGACATACTGCAGACTGAGAAAAATATTTGCAAAATACATATCTGATAAAAAATATATAAAGAATTCTCAGGGCCCACCCCAGTGGTGCAGTGGTTGAGTTCTCACATTCCACTTTGGCAGCCCGGGGTTCACCGGCTTGAATCCCAGGTGGACCTGTGCACCGCTTGGCAAGCCATGCTGTGGCAGACGTCCCACATATGAAGTAGAGGAAGATGAGCATGGATGTTAGCTCAGGGCCAGTCTTCCTCAGCAAAAAGAGGAGGATGGGCAGCAGATGTTAGCTCAGGGCTAATCTTCCTCAAAAAAAAAAGAATTCTCAGAAGTCAGTAATAAAAAGCAGATTATTCAGTTGCATTAGGGAAATACAAATTAAAACCTTAGTGAGATATTACAACATACCTATTAGAATGGCTGGGAAAAAAGAAGAAAAGAAACCCTGACAATATCAAGTGCCGTGAGGGTGGGGAGCAACTGGCATGCTCATACACTGCTCGTGGGAGTGCAAAATGGTAGAATCGCTGTGGAAAACAGCACGGCAATTGCTTATAAAGTTAAACCTCCACTTACCGTATGATCCCACAGTCCACCTCTGAAGTATTTCCTAAAGAGAGTTGAAAACATTTTCATACAAAATCCCATATGCAAATATTTATTGCAGCTTTATTTATAATAATCCCAAACTGGAAACAACACAGAATCCTTCAGTTGGTGAATGGGTAAACTGTGGTACATCTATACAATGGAATACTACTCAGTAATAAGAAGGAATGAGCTGCTAATACACATAACAACGTGGATGAATCTCAAATGCATTATGCTAGGTGAAAGTTGCCAGACTCAAGAAGCAGCATGATCTCTGATTCCATTTATATGACGTTTTGGAAAAGACAAAACTGTAGCAGGAGATATCTCAGTGGTTGCCAGAGGCTGGAGGTGAGGAGTATACTACAAAGGGACGCTAGGGAAGTGTTTGGGTGATCAGAATGTTTTATATCATGATTGTGATGGTGGTTACATAACTATATGCATTTGTTAAACTCATATAAATCTACACTAAAAAAGATAAATTTACAGAATGTAAATTATATGTCAGTAAACCTGACTTAAAAAGATGCTTTGGAGATCCTATTTCCTTCTAAAAGGAACCAAAATTCATAAGAGAAGTGGCTGGTTCCAGGTCTGGCACGAGAAATGTAACAAGATGAACTTATACCACGTTGTCATACAGAAAGCAAATATTAGCCATCAAAGACCTATAAGATTGTATCAGAAAGACTCAGGAGACAACTTAAATAGCCTCTCACTGGCCAAAGGTGAAACACATCATTAAGAATTATAACTGCAAATATGTTTAAATTCATGATTTTGTAATGAAACTTAAAAAACAAAACAGTATGTTAGTCATGTTTGGAAGATTAATAGTCAACTCATTATTTTGAAAACTGGTAAATTAAGCAATCAAGCATTTATCCTTCTTTTTTCCTACATAAACTGAACTTCAAGATAACTAGCTGGTTGATAAAGGAAGATTTCTCTTTGTAGAAGTATTCCAGTTAATAAATGCAGAGGAATGATAGAATTTGTGTATTATTGTTTTACAACTTTAATGAATTACTAGATCTAGGCAGTGATCATCAGTGGTTGCTAACATCCCAAAAAAGAAACAGACATCGAAGTACACAGTACCACCTATGAAGTGGTCTTATAAAAAAGAAAAATTGGGACAACTAATCTTTGACAAAGGAGCCAAGAACATACAATGGAGAAAGGAAAGTCTCTTTAGTAAATGGTGTTGGAAAAACTGGACAGCCACATGCAAAAGAATGAAAGTAGACCATTATCTTACACCATACAAAAAAAATTAACTCAAAGTGGGTTAAAGACTTGAATGTAAGACCTGAAACCGTGAAACTGTTAGAAGAAAATATAGGCAGTGCACTCTTTGATATCGGTCTTAGCAGTATCTTTTCAAATACCATGCCTACTCAGGCAAAAGAAACAAAAGAAAAAGTAAACAAATGGGACTACATGAGATTAAAAAGCTTCTGCAGAGCAGAGAAAACCGTCAACAAAATGAAAAGACACCCCACCAACTGGGAGAAAATATTTACAAATCATATATCCGACAAGGGCTTAATTTCCAAAATATGTAAAGAACTCAGCAACAACAAATTGAACACCCTGGTCAAAAAATGGGCAGAGGATCTGAACAGACATTTTTCCAAAGAAGATATCCAGATGGCCAAAAGGCACATGAAAAGATGTTCAACATCACTAATTATTAGGGAAATGCAAATCAAAACTACAATGAGATATCACCTTACACACATCAGAATGGTAATAATTAACAAGACAAGAAATAACAAGTGTTGGAGAAGATGTTGGGAAAAGGAAACCCTTATACACTGCTGGTGGCAATGCAAACTGGCACAGCTGCTATGGAAAACAGTGTATGGAGATTTCTCAAAAAACTAAAAATAGAAATGTCATACGACCCAGCTGTTCCACTACTGGGTATTTATCCAAAGAATATGAAATCAACAATTCATAAAGGCTGTGCACCCCTATGTTCACTGCAGCATTTATTCTCAATAGCCAAGACACAGAAACAACCCAAGTGCCCATCAATGGATGAATGGATAAAGAAGGTGTGGTATATATACACAATGGAATACTATTCAGCCATAAAAAAGACAAAATTATGCCATTTGCAACAACATGTATGGACCTTGAGAGAATTATGCTAAGCCAAATAAGTCAGGCAGAGGAAGACAAATATCGAATGATTCCACTCATATGTGGAAGATAAACAAACACACACATAGATAAGGAGAACAGATTAGTGGTTACCAGAGGAAAAGGGGGTGGGGGAAGGGTGAAAGGGGTAAAGGGGCACGTATATGGTGAGCAATAAAAACTAGACTATTGGTGGTGAACACAATGCAGTCTATACAGAAACTGAAATATAATAATGTACTCCTGAAATTTACAGTGTTAAAAGCCAATATGACCTCAATAACATTTTAAAAAATTTTTAAAAATACTAATAAAAAATAAATTAAAAATTAAAAAAAATTTAACCTGGATCTGATCACGCCTCTAAATCTAAACACCATCACAGGGGAGAAATTGCAGGGGTTGGAGGGGAAAGTGAAATGTGAAGGGATTTTGCTTATTAAAAGCTACTTAAGGGACATATTTAACCCAATTGTAATATGTGGACCTTAGTTGGAGCCTGATTAGAGCCAACAAAAAGTTTTGGAGTCAGGGAAATTTGAGTACTGACGGGATATTTTGATATTAAAGAATTACTAAATTTTTAAGCATGATACTGGTTTTGTGTTTTCCTTCTGTAAAGAATCATTTTTAAAAAGAGATTTGTGGAAATATTTACTGATGGAAAGCTATGATTTCTCTGATTGGCTTCAAAGTGATCTCATTGGGAGGAGTGGGTAAAGGTATGGATGAGACAGAATGGACGATGAGTTAATTGTTGGAACTGGGGAATTTATTATCTCTGCTTTTATGTATGTTTTAAATTACATTAAAGAGTTTTAAAGAACTGGCAGGAAATGCTATGGAGATATCAAGTAAGAGTAGAAATGAGGTGTCCATTGACTTTAGCATTAGAAGTTGTTGGTGACCTTTTCTGATCATTTTAGCGAGGTCAAGCAGGAGGCATTGGGAGGGAAGAGGCCACTTCTGACGTCATCTCATACTACTCCCTGTTTACTCTGCTCTAGCCACACTGGCTTCCTTGCTATTTTTCAAACATGCTTCCCTTCATGGCCTTTATGTTTGCTGTTCCCTTTGGTTATCCCATGTAAAGTACCCCACATATGCCAACTCCCTTACCCTTAACCTGCTTTATAGTTTCTCCATAATATTTATCACTCTCTGACGTATATATTTAGTTATTTATTTTTGTCTTTTCACTAGAATGAAGCTCTTGAGAACAGGGATTTGATTTTAATCGCAGCTATATCCCTAGCACTTGGGACATAGTAGGTGCTTGATAAATGTTTGACTCTATAATGTGTTCAATAAGTGTTGAATGTATAAATGAATAAGTGAATGAATTCTTCAAATCTCACTTGAAATGTCACCTCCTCTGTGAAATCTTCTCAACCATCAGCCCCTCCACTCCCAGAAAACTGGGAGACTTTTGGCCCTGTACTCCCATTGTAATTTGTACACTCCTCCATAATAGCTCATCCACACTGCTGTTATTATTACCTTTTTTTTTTTTTAAAGGATTCATCCAGAGATATCAGAGAGGCTCTTCATGAACTCTTATGCTGTACTAATGTTTCAACCAAAGAAGGGATTCATCTTGCACTGGTGGAGCTGCTGAAAAATTTAACCAAGTACCCTACTGACAGGGACTCCATATGGAAGTAAGGACTTTTTGCTCATTTGCTCACTGAGTCCGATGTGGTAAATGTACACTATTGACATTATTCAGTGGATCATCATAGATTGAGGGTGTGGCTGTCAATTTTCCCTTCAATTTAGAAACCTGAGTTAATCCAACTGAGCTTAACCCAATTCTCAGGAGTCTGAATCCTAAACTGAAGATCACATTTTAGATTATGTATTCATTTGTCCATCCATCCACCAGCAAATGTTATGTGCCTGCTATGTGCTTACTGTGTGCCAAGCCCCGTGGTAAGTGTTGGAGGTACAGAGATGAATCGATTAGATTTCCTCTTCCTCCTGTCTAGTGTTAATCTCTCCTTTGTCTGTTTTGCACTTTATACAGGATCACAACTATCATTGTAGAGATTAGAGGCAGGGCCACCCCTTAGTTTACAGATGGAAAATCACAATCCTGTTTTCCCCTGATTACCTCTGGCTTTACTGACTAGAGTCAAACTGTTAATGCTGTTCATGAATTGCTGTTTGAGGAACTACTTGCATACATTTAATATAAAATGTGTGTTACTGTGCTTCGCCTATTTAAATGATCTTATGTGATGAGGTCACTCCAACTGTATAATTTATTGATTTTCAGAAAAATTTGTTACTAAAAGTAGAAAAACTATGGGTCAAATCAGGTACTTGGAAGATATATTAAAAACTAGAAATACCAGGGATTCTTGCTCCAAGTAACATTTTTGCTATCTGATTTTCTGTTTTGCCATTTCTTTCATGTTTGTTCAGTCCAGTTCAGCTCAATTCAGCATGTTTATTGATTGTCTTCAAGTAGTGCTCAGTCATTTGGGGTGTGGGGGTTGTAGTGGGGAGAAACACCTATATCAGTAACTGCAGTTCTGATACAGTTTACTCACTGTGAGTGAAAGGGCTGAGAGAGGTCAGAAAATTAGTGAATTAAGTTCTTTCCACATTGAGGGAAAAACAGGACTAGAGAAAAGTGTGCTTTCTCTACAATATCAAGTGTTTTAAATGTGATGGCTTTCATACCCCATGTATCCATGAATTTTTTCATGGTGTTTGTTTTCTCTCTTTTGCTAGTCTACCTATGTTCCAGTCCCTGGGGAAGTCCCATCTCCTCTGTGAAACTTCCTCTGATCGTAGTGACCTCTTCTACCTTTGATGGGTAGAAAGCAGAGTATCATCCACTTGATAGTTCATTACCTTGTAGTGTTAGTCATCTTTGCCTCAGCTGGATTATAAACTCAATAATAATAGAAATTAAGATTTATATTTCTTTTCAATTCAGCACACCTTCTAAACCAGAACTTAACAAATAAAAAATAATAAAAATGCGTAATTACGAGCTCTTGTGTAGTTCTTTGTAGCTTATAAAGGGCCTTCCTGTAGTCATAGTATTTGACTAATAGCCAGTTAATAATAGCTAGCTAATAGCTAATTGAGTTCTTATTATATGACAGACACCTTGCTAAGTACTGTTCATTCATTATCTCATTTAATCCTTGTAGCAACGATATGAGGTAATGATTTCTAATACCATTTTGTAGGTAAGAAATTTATCTGCCCAAGGCCGCACAGTTATTAAGTTTCCTATTTCAGGTCAGGTCTCTTCTGATTTCAGAACTTCACCCAGGATGTCAGTTAGAATGCTTTTGCCTACAAGTAGCAGAAAATTTGATTAAAAGTGGCTTAAACAATATCTAAACTTTTTGCATAACAAGAAGTCAGAAAGTTGGTTTCAGGATTGATCTTTCAACAGTTTAACAGAGTTAATACTACTCTGGTTGATTTCTCTGCGATTCCCTTGACTTTCTCCTCATAGTGCAAGATGGCTGCCTCATAAGACAATATCTTAAGACAGAAAGGAAAGAGAACTCCTTCTCAGGCATTTTTCTTTTTGTTTAGTTAGGAAACTATTCCTGAGAAGCTCCCCAGCAGACTCTCCCTCTTACTCCATTGACCAGAATTGAGTTACTGGACTACCTGCAAACCAGTCACAGGAAATGGGACTAAGTTTGCCATGATGGGTTTAGACCAACTGTGGTTGAGTCCTGGGGCTGGGCCTACCTTATATGAGCACTTTGGTACCTACCTGATACCTGAGTAAAATTAGGGTTCTCTTGGCAAGGAAGATGGGGGAAATGGCTGTTGGTTAAATGACCAGTATAGTATCTGCTACACCAGCTCTTTTATCTTCATAATAACCAATTTTTAACATGAATTAATTGAGTGACTTATCTGAAGTCATAGAGATAGCAAAAGTAGATGGTTGAGAATTTGCGATCCTAAATTAGGTTTTCTGATTTCAATTCCCAGTACTTCTTAAAGCATTTATTAGCTTACTAAAATGGGCTCTCATTTTCTTTGTTTCAGATGCTTGAAGTTTCTGGGAAGTCGGCATCCAACCCTGGTGCTTCCCTTGGTGCCAGAGCTCCTGAGCACCCACCCGTTTTTTGACACAGCTGAACCAGACATGGATGATCCAGCTTGTATCCTCTGTGCTTAGGATAGGCCCTGCTGACGTGGCAGGGAATTTTGTCATCTTTTTCTGCAGTGTAGCTTAGGTGGTCTGAGTCTTATTTTTTTCCTTTCTGTTAGGTAAGAGTATATCCTGAACGAGCCTAATGGTTATTATTCTCAGCTTTCATTCTTGTTTTCACAGCAATTTGCCTTTGCCATTTAATACTACTAATAATTAATATATTTTTTTACTACTTATTGATTGAACACCTAACTATATTCCACATACTGTTTTAATGCCTTATACATTTTATCACTGATCTTCCAGACAACCCTGGAAGGCGGTATTATTCCCAGTTTACAGATGAGGAAACTGAGACTCAGGGAGGCTATTTAACTCTCCAAGCAGCAAATCTGGGATTCATAGCCAGACATCTTTGGTTTTAAAGCCTGTGGACTTCCCCCTATATCTTTTTCTGTGTTTAATTTGATCTGCAGCATGAAGGAGGGGATTGGCTGAGCTGTGATTAGTCTAATTACTCTGCCTCTGATGCAGGTTCAGTGGGTTTGTGATAGCCATGGACAGCCTGCCGTTCAATTGGATTGTTTTCTGGTTACAGGAGTACGTTTACATCAGTGCATCCACGTTCTCCCACGGTTCTTTTCGCTCTATGGCAGATCCTTGGTGAGGTTTAGGGGCATTTTTTGAGATTCAGGGATCAGCCAAATAACTGGCTGTTGTAAGATGACCATTGTATTCTCTCAATTCTGTTTATTTTCACAGTGTGTTTGGAGGATGTTTTTAAAGATCTGTGTGATTGATGTGCTAACCAATGCCTAATTCTATATTTACCTCTAAGAAGGGCACATCCCGGGCCTTAGCTCTAAAGGTGCAGTGCTATAGCTGTTTGAAATTCAGCTCATCAGAGAGGGGCTTGTGGGCTAGGTATTCACTACAAATCTCACGTGACGTATTGAAGTGCTCTGAAATCTGAAGGCCCTTTCACATTAAAAAAAACACTGAACATTTTTGGAAGCCTCTTATGTTAAGGTACTTTTCTGGGTAGTTGGATCATCATGTTATTTAGGAAATATATGTGGCTGTGAGTAAGAGATTGCCCCCAATTGTAGCTTGAACAAATTACTGTTTTTATTTTTCTCCAATGTAAAAGAAGTCTGGAAGTAAGCAGTCTGGGGCTGGGATAGCAACTCCACGTTATTCTTGTAATCCAGGCTCCTTCTGTTTTTCTTTTCTGCCGTTTTCAGTGGTCCAAGAGTCTTGCTAGAGGTCTAATCACCAGGTCCAGGTTGTAGGCAGGACGTTAGAGGATATTTGGAATAAAATCAGTATTCTGATAGTAAGGAAAAAGGGAAGAATGGATATCAGGTAGGCAAATAGCAGGCTCTGCCATTGGGATACATATGGAAGATTGGAAGATATGTTTATCTTTTACTTTTAATTTCTGATTTTCCCTCTCTTATAAAATTAATATACATAGAAAATTCAAAAAAGTAGAAAGAAGAAACTTCATATTTAATTCCTGAAGTCCTGCTAGCCAAAGTAATTGACTGTTAATATTGTGTATTTCCTTCCCCCTTTTTAAAAGCTTGAGGTTGGGATTTTGCTATTATTTTGTTTTTTAAGATAGTTTATTTCATCAACAAATATTTGATAACAGCTGCTCTCATATCCTGCATATATTTTGGACCCTGCTTTTTTCACTTATGACAAAATGCTTGTATTATAAATCTTAAATATATATTTATATATTATATATTAAACAATATTATAAATTCTTTGTAAATATAATTTTTAATGATTGTATAATACTCCATCAAATAGATGAAGCACAAGTTGTATAATCATTCTCCAGGTTTTGGACATTTAGGTTGTTTCTGATTATTTGCTATTATAAATGATTCTGTACTATTTGATTATTTACTTAGAGCAGATTTTGAGATGTGGAATTACCCGGTATTTGTACGGCTCTTACTGTCTAGTACTAAATTGTTGTCCAAAGGAATTATGCCAGTATATAGTTTAGTAGGCAATGTACTGAAAGTTTCTGTTTGTTAGTATTCTCAGTAGCATCAGGCATTATTTTTAAAAACCTTTGTTAATTGGAGGGGTAATTGGGGTAACTTGGAGTGGGGTAGTGTGTCTCTTTGTTTGAATTTGCGTTTCTTTGTTTGAAAATTGTAGTCATTTAATGGGAATTTTCGGAGTGACAAGTAGGGGCACCAGATTCTGGCCAAACTCAACCGTTTATATCTCCAGGTTTACTTAACCCTCTCATCCATCAGACATTGCAGTTTTGGTTCTTATTTTCAATGCTGCCAAGACCTGTCCCACAATGCCAGCACTGTTCTCAGATCATACCTTCAGGCACTATGCCTACCTCCGAGACAGTCTTTCTCATCTTGTTCCTGCCTTGAGGGTATGTTGAAAACATCTTTTGTCCTTGTTTTTGGCTTTTTGATTTTGGTCTTTTATGGTTGTTCAGTAACAGAAAGCAGACAATATATTCTTTGAAAACTCATTCATTTATTCTCTTTCTCTCTTGGGCTCTCTCCCAGTGTTTTGTACTTTTGCTTCTGTATCCTTTACCTTTTAAGAAGATTCATTTTTTAAATGACTCTGGGTTATTGATTATGTTATGTTAGGCAAGAAAAAAGAATCTAGAACAATATATTTTAGACCAACGATTAGATTGCGTTGTATTTTAACATTTACATAAAGCCATAATTCTCAACAAGTTTATTTTTTAATAATAAAGTCTTTATTATTTTTAAAACCTAGAGATATAGAAAGAAAAAACTTTAAAAATGAACCATAATGATAATAGTAGCAAACACTTATTGAATGCAAACTGTGTGCAGGTAGTTTTCTAAGCTCTTTATGTCTGTTAATTCATCACTGCTTAGGTAACTAAATCACTTTATTTAGAGCAATGTATGTACATGGTTAGAAAATTTAAACTGTATAGAAGATACAAAATTAAAAGTGAAATCCTCTTTGCTCTCCCCTCCTCATCCCCTTCTTAAAAGATAATCACTTTTAATAGTAAGAACAAGAATTATCATATGAGACATTTTTATAGCATTCTATATATACTTATTTGGGAATAAATCATCACTCTTCTATGAAGTGAAAGATCAAATAAAGTTTAAACATAAATGCCACAACAGATAATGGGACAATTTTTGTCCCATTTCTATGGTTAGCCCATTTATTTCTGTTAGCAATAGAAAATAATATTATACCATTCTCTTTTCTTTTTCTCCTTGCAGTTTGTGGCTACCTTGGGTAGACCCATGTTCTCTTTCCCTTTCCCCACTGAAGCTGGGGAAGGAAAGAAAGGTTATTTACAGAATCACCAAGCCTTTTTTCCCTTTCCTTTGATTGGCTCGCATTTTTTTCTGTTTTTTTTTTTGTGTCTCCAAAAGCTGAGCCACAGAATTTGATGGCACTGTAACCCCCCTATGTTTGCTTAGTTACCAGGTAGAAAACTAGTGTCGTCAGCCGTTTCCCCGAGTCTCACGCCTCATGAGGATCCTTCCCATCAGTTCCTGCAGCAGAGCCTTGAGAGGGTGTACAGTCTGCAGCACTTGGACCCTCAGGGAACACAGGAGCTGCTGGAGTTCACCATCAGGTAAGGTGACCACCTCTTTCCTTTGCAGAGTTAACCCTGTTGTTGGGCTCAGCTTGACTGTTTTGATTTCCAGTGTTGGTTACAGGCTGGTTTTCAGACTCTGTTGGCCTACACTCACATATGCTTTTACGATCTGTTTGTATTTGGGTTAGATTGTGGTTTGAGCATATTATAAAGAAAAGCTCTCTGTGTTCATGACCAGATTGATGATTAGTAAAAAACTAGAGTTACAAAGAAGCTGATTTTAGTTTTTCTTTCCTTGTATATTAGTTAGATTAGGTGATAGAAAATGCCAAGTAAGAGGACAGGTTAATTATTTCTCATAGGCAGGACAGAGCTGAGATAGTTGTCAGGGGCCTAGGCTCATTCTTTTCTTGTTTCTCCATCTTCTGCATCAAGTGGCCTCTGCTTAAAGACCCACCTCTAACTATGCCCTCTCTATTCCAGCCTGCAGGAAAAGGGAAGGAGCAGGAAAAGGGTGTCATTTACACCCTCACCCACTTCTAAAGACACTTCCCCAGAGTTGCATATTTTAATTTAACTTGCATCCCATTGACTAGAACTTAAGTCACATGGCCATATCTAGCTGCAAGGAGCTGGGAAATGTAGTCTTTATTCTGGGTGACTAGTGCTTAGTTAACGTTTGGTGACTGTTACTCGGGAAGAAGGGGAGGATGTTGGGGAACAACCAGCAGACTCTGCCAAACCTTATTACAATGTCCTGAATGATGTGAAAAGAATTGAAATCCATTTGACCCTAGCAAGAACAATATCTATCTGCTTTTATAAATAAGGTTTGATTGAAACACAACTGCTCTCATTCGTTTAGGTATTGTCTATGGCTGCTTTCATGCTGCAGTGGCAGAGTAGTTGCTACAGACACCTTATGGCTTGCAAAGCCTAAAATATCTGCTATCTGACCCTTTACAGAACAAGTTTGCTGACCCTGAAGTGATGCCTCGATCACATTTTTTTCCTCTTGTGTTCTCTCATCAAAGTGATTAGTTTTAGAATCCACTATCTAAAGTTGTTGGCCCTGAGCCCAGGAAAATATGCCTTACTTCCTAACTCAGCCCCATCTAAATAAACATTTAGGTTTTGTCCTTGAAAGTTTTTTATCCTATTGGCACTAAAGCAAGTCAAATGCACAAAAGCCAGCTGATTTGGTCATCAGCTGCAGTGCTGGCTCTTAGTAGGTGCTCAGTAAACACCTGTGGGTTTGAGTGGCCCTCATGATCTGGGTTTTATCATCAGGCTGGGTTTTACCATTTATCAGGCTGGTTAGACCACTGTTCTAGGGCTGTGGTCAGTCCTCAGTGCTGTGTTTCTATGTCTAAGTGCGTTCTGAGGAGAGTGGTCAGGATGGTGAAAGATTCAGGAAGGAAAGCAGGTGGTGCAGTAGTCATTGACGACCTGCTATATTTTACAACCATTATTGCAGTTAGATGTTGTTACCATTTCACAGGGAAAAAATGGAAATTTGGGGAAGTGAAGCAATTTGCTAGGAAGAAGCAGAACCAGAATTTAAATCCAGCTTTGTTTGACTCTAAAATTAATATTCTGTGGTATGCAGCAGTGAAGGGGTTTCTGTGTCAAGTGGAGATTAGATCAGATGACCTCTGGGGTTCTTCAGAACTTACATTTTTATTTAGTTGTTGAAAAGTGAAATGTTAGTTATAGTTTCATACAGAAGTTTCTCTGATTAGGACTTGGGCCATTTACTTGTTAGTACTGGTGTAAAACTAAAAAACAAACTTCACCATCATACATGTCACCGTTTGTTGTAATCCAAGCAGTCATTTAACCCAATCAAGATCTCACCTACAGAAATTCTGCTGAGTTCACTGAAGGCTCTGGGAGATGATTTTTTTGTTTGTTTCTAGAACTTGACATAACTACTTTGTCTTCACCAGTGTACCTTAGGTGCCTTATAGGAGGGAGCTCAGTAAATATTTGTTGAAAACTCTGGTTAGGATGGCTTGAACAGGA
This sequence comes from Equus caballus, assembly GCF_041296265.1. Taxonomy (NCBI): domain Eukaryota; kingdom Metazoa; phylum Chordata; class Mammalia; order Perissodactyla; family Equidae; genus Equus; species Equus caballus. The sequence goes on from NC_091690.1 coordinate 68,948,805, forward strand.
ATGAAGACTTTTAAGATTTTTACAGATGGCATTTTCTTCTGACCATACCTCACCTCCAGGTATATAGATGGATGTTCTGTAAGGCTCTGCTAACCTTGATCATAACAAGAGCTGCTGTCTATCAAGTGCCCACTATGTACCCACTCTTCTAGCTGCTGTATGTACATTATTTCATTGAATTTGAAAACAGTCACTTGAGAATTTCCCAATTTTTTACAATGAGTGAGGGAGCTGGGGTTCATTCATTTGTTATATGGTTTTTTGAGTATCCATCATCTGCCAGGCACTGTGCTAGGCAGAAGGGACACAGTAGTAAATAGGGCATAGTCTCTGCTGCGAGGGCTCTTACAGCCTAGTTGGGGAAATAGCTAGGTGAACAGGAGATGTGGTATTGTGCTTTTCACGCTGCAGTACAGGAAGTACAGGTTCTCTAGGAGAATGGAAGGGGGCACCTAAACCCTTCCTTGGGTGGTCTAAGCAGTGACCTGAAGAATGAATAGAAATTAGGTGAAGAAGGGAGAAGACTATCAAGGACAAGGAACAGCAAAGTCCTGGACTAGAACATAGGTCTTTGTAGCCCTCCCATCTCATCATACTGCTCTATTTCTGGGTAACAATTTGTGTGACATGAAGTATCTAGTATAATGAGATTTAAAATCCAAAGGACTTGGTTCAAGTTTTATCACTTCCTAGTTACATGATCTTGGGCCTCAACTCCCTCATCTGTAAATTGAGGGTACTGTATAGCTCACAGGACTGTTGTGAAAATTATTATAATGATACCTGGAAAGCATTTTGAGAATAGCAGTTACGTAGATAATCGTAGGGCATATATGAAATTTTGCTTTAAAATTTAAATCTAATTATGACTCATTTGACACACTAGATATGCTCTTGATATTTGTAAGTCAGTCCGATCCCAACTTTATAAATGTAATTCTGTTTCTAAATTCACTGGTGTTGGAGGAATTTGTTTTGTATAGAATGCTGCAGTCACTGGTCTTTCCAATAAAGAACTGATTTTTCGGAGTTTGGATTTTTTGTGTAAGTCCATTAACGTGCTGTTACTGGGAATACATGTTCTTGTTTCAGTAAACCCTATCACTTTAGAAGTATTCCATGATAGACAATTGTTCTTTTGGAGTGAAAAAGCTTATTTGAATTTGAAACAGATATGGCTTCATTTATCTGGAATCGATAGAAATACACTTATTTCCTTGTGCGAACTCTTTTAAACACCAACCTTTAAAGAATTTCTTGGTTAAATTCTTTAAAATCCTCCTCTTGCTATGCAACTTTCAATGTCTCTAAGGAGTAGTGCCTCTGGGAACTAGTCTAGTAACTAAAGAGGTGGAAATAAAATGTTTGTACTTTGTAATCATCTGGGTGCAAGGCTGAAGATAGCTTTTGAAAAGTCATCAGGACTCTGTACTCGTTTTGCATTTTCTAACATTCCTTGTTATTCTGCCAAACTACTAAGAGACATTAATTGTGTAAATTTGATGTTTAGAGATTATAAGAGATTGAAAGAAATGTTTAGCTATAAACATTTGATTTACACATCCCGAGTCTTTTTGACTATCTTTAAACAATGATTTTAAAATTAACTATTTCAGCTTATTGTGTAAACTTAAAAAAAAATTGCAATATATGTAAACTTGTTTTATTATAATATTTTTTAAATAGTACTTATTGTCATCATGTGGACTAAGGATTGCTACAGTGTATGTGCCTGGGAGGGACTCTTTTGCCCTGCCAGATCACATCTGTAGAAATGTGGCTTAATATGTATCTGATTTTAAATCAGTTTTGGTCTCATCTATAGTTGATGTAATTCATAAATAAAATGAGTTCATTACCAAATAAATAAATAAAATGCAATATGATATAGTTTTAAAAAAAGACTGTTAGAGTCAGACAGACCTGAGTTCATGGCCTTTTTTCGCCACTTATTAATTCTGTGACCTTGGGCAAACCACTTAAACTCTGATCTTCAGTTTTATTCTCAGTGAAAGGGGATTAATTGCAGGTCACACTGTAAAGACTAAATGTGAGGAAACACCCAGCACACCTAGTTCAGGGCACATAGAAGATACTCTTTGTACCTTTTTCATTAGAGTCCCTAGTCTCCTGATGGATGTCTAAACTGAGGCTTCCTGAGGATTGTGGACATAAAGAGGTACAGAGAGGAAAGACTGGGACACAGAGCATTTTGCCCAGGGCTAGCAAGTTTCCATTTTTGTTTGTATTGTAGTTCAGATTTCCCATGGCTAGTTGGGTTGCCTCTTGTTCTGTGCAGTTCAGAACAATTGCTACAGTGCAAGGCTGGTAGAATCACTTAACACCTGGGGGCAGTCAGCTAATGTATATAGTCAGCAGGTCAGTGTTGTCTATATATTGTAACAGAAGGTAGAATCTTCCTGGAGAGGAAATGGTTCAGAAGTAGGATGCTTCAGGGCTGTCTCTTGCAAGAGAGAGATCACAGATGTGAAAGGGAGAGAGAAGTTGGTCTCCAAAATAGCATGTCACAGGTGTGCTAGCTAGTGCAGGTCTTGCCTTTTATTGTGCTGGCTCTCCAGGACCAGCTCAGGCCACCAAAACTCACAAGAGGTGATAATAAGCCACAGACCACACTTTCCTCAGTCACTTTGGGAAAAATTCATTTTGTGCCCCTCCAGGGCATCCCCTTCCTAGTATCAAGGTCCTTGGAAAGCAGCATTTGCTATCAGAAAGTTGTCTGAGATTGAAGGGAGGGGCTTAATCCAAATGACAATTTTGGACAGGCTACTATGAAACCTGATATATTATGCCAGCCCTGAAGCAGTTAATGTCCCTCATGACCCAAATCATCAGGTTTACCACAGATATCGTTTCTATATGAAATTTTGATGCTGCCATTAAAAAACAAGGCAGCTTTCTATGAATTCTTTCTGAGATGGATCGTTAGGTTATGCACACCCATTCCTTCCCAAAACAGGTAGAAAGAAAAGAAAAACAGTACTTTTTGTAGATGTATAGCATATTTCCGGAAGAAATCAAAAGAAGCTGGTAATGATGGTTGCCTCTGGGAAAAGTGCACTGGTTAGAACCCAGGTATAGGAAGGTGGACTAATTTAATTGTATAACCTTTAGTATCTTTTGAATTTTATACGTTATTGATGTAATTCTATAGCTAGGTATGTATTTTCTATTTAAAAAAATTAAAATGTTTAAATCAGTAATCCCAGCCCCCAACACAACTATTTTATTTGCGTGTGCCACTGTTTTCTTGTCCATAGGCAGATACGTTTTGTATGGTGGCAATCACTTTGTCTATACTTACATCCAGTTAGGATGCTTTTAACTGCAAGTATCAGAAAATCCTTATCTCAAACTAGTTTTTAATGGCTGTTTATTTTCTCATATGAACAGAAATCAGAGGCAACTCTAAGTATGGTGTGGTCAAGTAGTTTATTTATATCATTAAGGACCCAGTTTCTCTCTGTCTCTTTGGATTTTTCTTGTCCTCAGCATTTGCTTTATCCCAAGGCCTTTTTCTCAGAGTTACAATATGGCTCCAGTGGCAATCAGAGCTATAAGCATTCTTGTTTAGTCTATTGAGAGAGAGACAGAAAGAGACAGAGGGAAGGAGAGACACTGAGAGACCACCATCAGACCTGCTCCAAGTATGAAATGTAAGTCCTTCCATTAGGACCGATAAGGCCACATATGTCACATAACCGGGGAAATGACACGTGATTGGCTTAGAGTCGATGAGACTCTACCTGGAGCTGGATTTGGGGACACCTTCCCTTGAACCAAAGCAGGGTTCAATTAGTAAGGAAGAAGCGGAGGATGGCTAACTGGATAGGCAGCCAACAGAGTCCACAGCAATACCTTAAAAGAATTTTGTTTTCTGATGATACAAAAAAATACTTGTCCATTGTATAAAACACTTGGAAAATAAAGCATAGTTGGGAGAAGGCACTAAAAAAGCACCCTGATACCTCTGTCCAGAAAACTACTTTGCTGTATTTTTCTCCTATATGTAGTTTTTACATAGTTGAGATCATATACCTTATTACTATTTTATGTTTTAATGGCTGTGGAATATTTCATTGACTGGATGTACAGTACTTCATTTAATAATTCCTCTACAATTGAATATTCAAGTGGTTACTGGGTTTTACTATAATAGTCCACACAACAATGAATATTATGGAGCGTAAAGCATTTCATTTCTGTTGAATATTCCCCTTAGTGTTTCTTCTCAGCGTAAAGCTACCGATCAAAATATTTGATCACGTGTGACTTTTGTTAACATAGTACGGTTTTACTTTCCCAAAGAATTACATCAGCTTAAACTGCTATCAGATGGTGAGTGAACCAGTTTCGTTATAACTACTCCAGCAGTGGTTGCTGTCATTTAAAAATTTATGACCAATTTACTAGGTGTAAAATGCTTCTGATGTGATCTTTATATTGGTGTCATTATCCTTATCTTAAGTTTGGCTTGGGGTTTTATTTACTTCAGGGATCTGCAGAGACTTGGAGAACTTCAGTCTGAATTGGCAGGAGTAGCTGACTTCTCTGCTGCCTATCTTCGATGTCAGCTCCTTCTCATCAAGGTTGGTTTGGATTCATTATGTACATAATTGTGATGCTAAGAATGCACTTTAACGGATCTGGCAGTTTTTGAGGCCGTAAGTGGAAAAATATATGGTCTTATGCAGCCACTTAGCAATGGAGAAATTATGTACTCTGCAATATAATTATATTTGTCTCTAATTAAAGAATTAACTCATATAGGAATTTGAATTTTTTAACTTTGGGAGAAATCTTTCATCGTTTTGTAATTCGAGCAGATTGGATAACCATTTTCATTAGAATCCCAAGGATTTTAATTGTTTTTTTATAATTTGATTAGCAAAGAACTTTTATATTATTTTCTTAAAATGCTGATTTCACTTTGTCAAAGTCAAATTAGTTGAAGGTTGATTTCATTGCTTTTTAAGGGCCAACCTGCTGGCATTTTATACTAGGTAGTCAGATTATAAAAACACACACAAAATTTGTACCCAAGAAGCTGTTTCAGTTTGCTGAGGTGAAAACCAATTAAACTAGTTCAATAGCTTTCAGCTTTGCAGCAGAGTTTTGCTATAAATTTAGGCTTAGCATTTAGGAGAGCCATTCTCACTTGATAAGACTTTGTCTTGGCTTTAGTTCCAAATGTTGTTAGTCTTCAAAGTGATTAATGATATTTGATCAAAGTTAGAATGAATGGGGACCGGCTCCATGGCCGTGTGGTTAAGTTTGCATGCTTCGCTTTGGCAGCTCAGGGTTTTGCTGGTTCAGATCCTGGGTGCGGACCTAGAACTGCTCATCAGGCCATGCTGAGATGGCATCCCACATAGCACAACTAGAAGGACCTACAACCAAAATATACAGCTATGTACTGGGGGCTTTGGGGAGAAGAAGAAAAAAAAGGAAAAAAAGATTGACAACAGATATTAGCTCAGGTGCCACTCTTTAAAAAAAAAAGATTAAATGGAGGAATCAGAAATTATTTCCCACTGTAAGATGTGTGAGCTTAGGGTTGTGCAGGTGTGTGTATACATGGAAGGTGGGTGTGTACACTGAAGTGGGTTGGGATTTAAATAGCCCTTGTTTGGTTAGATAGATTCTTTCAAATATATATACCTGTGTAACCACCACCACGGTCAAGATATACAACAATTCCCTTTTTCCAAAAAGTTCCTTCATGCCCCTTTGCAAAGTTGTTTGGATTTCCAAGCTTCTATGAAACAGGACTAATGGCGTCTCTACCCAGGTATGGGTTGGTAAGAATCAGTGTGGAAGCCCTTGCCCTAGTGTCCGGTACTAGTGAGTGCTGTGTCGATGGCACTTCTTCTTGCTTCTTCCTTGGCATCCTGTCTTCTCCATAGGAATATAAGAAGCCCTTTGAAAAGAATCCACTTTTCTAAAGTAGGAAAAGAGAAGAGATTACTCCTAAAAAGAAGACAGAACTATGTTGTTTACTCAAGTGGCAGGGTAGGTAAGGTATCCAGACTTAGATCCTGAAGCAGGCAGGTGTTTGATAGTAGAGGAAGAGCTAAGTAAATTGTGGCGCGTCTGCTGCACAGTGTATTCTGTAGCCAGTAATGATCTTTATGAAGAATTATGCACCAACATGACAAATATGGTATAATGTTATATACCCAAAAAAGCGTACAAAATTACTTCTGCTTTATGGCTACAACCATGTGAAAACATGCATCGTTAATCTCCTCTTTCTCTATAATAGGTAGGGCTTATTGGCTTAAAAGAATAAGATTGAGAGGAAGTCCTGATCATGGTAGATTTTCAAAGCAAAACAAACACGTAAGTCTCAAATGACATGCCAGTCTTTGTGACCTCTGTGTTCTGTTCTTTCCTGATTTGTCTGTGTAGGCCTTGCAGGAAAAGCTGTGGAATGTGGCTGCCCCTTTGTATTTGAAGCAGAGTGATTTGGCCTCAGCAGCAGCAAAACAGGTAAGCTTATTGAGACCTTCTTCTCAGGTGAATCTCTGTCTAGGAATGGTTTCACCCAAGTCTGAGCCAGAGGCCTTCACATGGCTCCTTGTCTCTGCTGTGGCCTCCCCAGTTTCAGCTATGACAGAAGTTAGTGATATGAGAAGCAGCATGATTAGGGGACACAGCACTGGCGTTAGAGTCAGGGGACCTGGGTTCTAGTCCTAGGTCTGCCTCTAATTTGCTGGGTGATATTGAGCAGGTTACTTAATCTCCCTGGATTTTTACTCCTCTATAAAATGTAGCAATTGAATTAGGTGATTTTTAAGATTCTTTTGTGTTCTAAAATAGTATCAGTTTGTGTTTCAGATATCATAAAATTCAATAAATACTATCCTGAATCTTTCATCTGAAATGTAGCTGAACTCATTTTGAGTTGTTTATGTTTTTAGCCTGTACCATCTCTTGAATGTTAAAAGATTTTTATGTTTCTCCTCAGTTCATTAAGTAGCATTTAATTTTATTTGCCTTGCGTTTCTTTCTTTCTAGCTTTGAGCAGTTTCCCTTCATTTCTAGGTATTGGGATTTGGGAACTCTTCTGAGTCATGTCTTCCAGATAATGAGCCTGTATATGACCGACTAATTATGACCCAGTAGGAAGCTAATGATGGTGACTGTGATTGTTACATTACAGTTCACTAAATGATTTCTAGTCTAATTAACTCTCGCAATAATCCCTTTAAGTAGGAATAAGTATTAAGTCCATTTTACAGATGAAACAATTAAGGCTCAGCAAGGTTAAATTCATAGAACTATAGGTGGTAGAATCAGGGACTTAAGCCCAATCCTCTGATACCCAGAGTCTGTTTTCTTTCCCCTACCCTGCTTGGTCTCTCGTCTGATCTAGATTCCCTCTCACACTTTGCTGTGTGACTTACTGTAGGGGAGTAGAACTGAATGACTAGAGTCCCAATATGGGCCATGGTGGGAGGGATGGGACCAGGGAGCAGCAGTCTGGAAGAAAGAGAGGAAAGATTCTCATTGCTGTGTGCCGCATACTGTGCTAAGAACTTTCCATGCCTTGTTTAATTTTTTAAACTTTATGTTGTTGGTGCTGTTTCTTTCCTGTTTACAGATGGGGAAACTGAAGCACCATGTAATTAAGGAACTTGTCTTACTGCCAGTTGTAGAAGAGCCTGGAGTCATTTCTTTGACCCCAAAGCCTTCAAAGGAAGGCAAGCACAGAAGGGGAAGAGAAGCATCATTTGGATGGAAGTAGCTGATTTGGATAGAATAGAGCAAGAGCTTACAATGTGCACTGGGTTGAAGCTGATCATAGACATTGTTTTCTGCACCTATTCCCTCCCCAAACTCCCTCCTACAGACCAGGCCCGTAGAACAGTCTGGATGACTAACAGGTGGTTAATGTTTCCTGTTGCTAAATTCTTGAGGACTTTTCCTGGGGATTGGATTTCCATACATAGTATATATTCATTTGTTCCCACAGCACAGTGAGTCTGCTTTAGGGTAACAAGCAACGCTTTACGATGTTATCCTTGATTCTTCACATTATCAACTAGTGATATTTATTACCATGTGAAACTTTTTTTTAATTGACAAAATAATTTATTCTCTTTTCACAAGACATATACTAATTTTTCTCAACACTTACATTAATTTCTCTCAAATTATACTAATTTCTTTCAACATAGGCACTTCAAAATCTTAGTTCATAGGCTTTAAAAAAACTGAGTTTCACTCAAAATTCTATGCTGCTCTCAAGTAAGACAATTATGATATTTTTACTGTTCGTTAATTACCTTTTCCTTATAGATCATGGAAGAGACCTACAAAATGGAGTTCATGTACAGCGGTGTGGAGAGTAAGCAGGTGGTGATTATCCATCACATGAGGCTGCAGGCCAAAGCCTTGCAACTTATAGTAACAGCACGAACTACTCGAGGGTAAGAGGTACAGGTGGCCAAAAGAGGAGGCACGGTCCTTTCAAAGACACTTCCAAATGCACTCAGAGATATCACTAAGGTTAATGATAAGTGAAATGATATTTAGGAAAAATTCGCTCAGGGATATATGAACTATTCATTTTTTCAGATATTCCAAGCTCTATTCTTAGATCACATTAAATCTCTGGAAAAACCCGTCAGTGGCTCTCCATTTCCTACAACACAACCGAGGACTTCTGGCTACGAGCACATTCTGTGTGGTCCTTGGTAGATTTCCTTAAGAATTTAGTGCCAGGAACTACTTTTTCTCTTCTGAGGGGACAAGTAAGCTCCCTGCCGTGCGGTAAAGACAAATTAAGAGAATGTACTGTGCAGTGGGACTGCCTTGTTCAGATCCTGACCTCTCCACATACTAGTTGTTTGATAACAGACAGGTTTTTTAACCTCTCTGTGCCTTGTTGCCCTGTCTTTCAATGAGAATGGTGACATCTGTCTCGTGGGATTTCTATGAAGAGTTAATGGGATAATACATGTGAAAGCACTTCGCCTGGCACTTGGTACATACAGCTCAGTACATGGTAGCTACTAGATGTTCTGATAATGAGAATTGCCATATTTCATTCAGTCTAAAATGCACATTTTTAAATTTTAACTTCTCTGAAATCAGATGTTTTGATGGTGTGCCATAGTTTGATTGAAAGTGTTTTTTGTTTCTTGGTATTTCATAAAATAAAGATTTATCTTAAGAATGATGGCATCATAGATTTCATTTCATACAATGCAGTACTTATGTAACTCATTACCAGATGGAGGACACATTTGATGCTCAGTCCAGCAGTTGTGTCAGCCTAAAAGTGGTACAGAGTGGTAAATATGGGTATTTAAGCACCAAAAAGTACTGGGTCAGAAAGAACCTTCTGAATATTATTTTATTTCTTCACTTATCCTGACAGTGACCTGATAAACTCAGGTAGTGATTTAATCTTAGAGATATCCCTGCTTTCATTGGAGAAATGTTTAATTCATACTGTGTGCCAGTCACAGCTGAGAAAAGATAGGTGCTTGTGGTAGCATCTGCACTTTTTTATTTAAAAAAAATAGATCTATTTTTCAGTTTATATATGATTGTGGTAAAAAATTTAAATACTGCAGATTAAGTGATGGTCCCCTGGTAATCTAACACTTCTAAAATAACTGTCAGTAGACTTTTCCCGAGCCAGATAAACAGGTGTAGATTATAAATGTATGTGTCTTAACATAAGTGGAATCATAATATAGTCTGCTGTTCTGCCTCCTTTTCATTTCATCAAACAGTATGATATTTCATTTTCCCATGTCATTATATAAAGACTCTATTTGGTCTGTACTCATACCGTGTTATTTTATATTTTCCATTTGTATGCATTCTGTTTCTTGACTTCTGCTGGATCACTTGTTTCCTTTGTTTCCTTCTTCTTCCAGGGTCTCCTGTACCCTAATTCTAACCTCTTCAAGTGAGAGGCAGTAGAACATAGTGGCTGAGAGGGCTCTGGTGCCTCATTGCTGGGGTCCAGATCTTGACTCCACCATTTGCAGACAGTGCGCTTGGACAAGTTACTTAAGACTTCTGTGCCTCAGTTTGTCCCCCAAAGTTAAAGTGGGATAATAATAGTACCTGCCTCTCCTCCACAGGGTTACTGTCAGGACTATTGAAATATGTAAGGCCCTTAAAATGCCACCTGACGCATTCACAGTAAACCCTGATAAATGTTAGCTCATATTAGTTGTATCAGTAGTATTTTTACTCTTAAATTTTTAATAAACATATTGAGCTTATATTTATAAGCATAAAAAAATTAAATAGAATTTATGATCACCTCTGTCAAGATCACCTCAGATCAAGATGAAAGTTTTAGTGTGCTTTTATTTGATCGTCTCATACTGTTAAATAATTTGGAATTTAGTTTCAGGGCCGGCCCAGTGTCGCAGCGGTTAAGTTCACACGTTTCACTTTGGTGACCCGGTGTTCACTGGTTCGGATCCTGGGTGCAGACATGGCACCGCTTGGCAAGCCATGCTGTGGCAGGCGTCCCACATATAAAGTAGAGGAAGATAGGCACAGATGTTAGCTCAGGGCCAGTCTTCCTCAGCAAAAAGAGGAGAATTGGCAGCAGATGTTAGCTCAGGGCTAATCTTCCTCAAAATAAATAAATAAATAAATAAAATTAAAAAAAAAAAAATAGGGGACTGACCTGGTGGTGCAGCGGTGAAGTATGCATGTTCTGCTTCGGTGGCCTGGGGTTCGCCGGTTTGGATCCTGGGTGTGGAAATGGCACCTCATGGCACACCATACTGTGGTAGGTTTCCACATATAAAGTAGAGGAAGATGGGCATGGATGTTAGCTCAGGGCCAGTTGTCCTCAGCAAGAGGAGGAGGTTTGGCAGCAGTCAGCTCAGGGCTAATCTTCCTCAAAAAAAAAAAAGAGAATTTAGTTTCAACTTATTATCTTTTTATAGTGTATCTCTTATTTTAAGAATCCTTTTTTAAAATATGTGTTAATCTGTGTAAGTACATTATCAAAATTGTTTAGCTCCAACTTGCCCACCACTGTTCTGTTTGTACCAGTTGCCTTTCAAAATTCATTGTTTTGATTCACTATTGATTTGACTGGAAAACATTCTCTAGTAATCGTTTTTCAGAATAAGTATATAAGTAGTATACTCATTGAGACCTTGTATGTCTGAAACTGCCTGCCTTTTGCTTTCGTACATCAATGGAATTCTTTCAGAAGTCTGTAAATATTGCTCTGTTGCCTTTTAGTATTTGATGTTACAGTTAGGATGTCTGATGTCACTCTGGTTCTTATTTTTCCTGGCTCAAAGCTATAAAGTTTTCTTTTTCTTTTTAGAATTCACAAGTTTCACTAGATTTATTTCGGGGCGTGTTTTCTTTCAATATTCTTACTGACCTTTAGTGGGACTTTGAAGTCTCAACCCCGTGTTTAGCTCAGAGATTTTTTTCCCCTCCATTATTTCTTTAATTACTACTTCTTCTGTCCACTCCAGTGTCTCATATTGGATGTTGAATCTTCTGGATCTATTTTCCTTGTATCTTAACTTTTCTCTCATAATTTCTTTGTTTTTCTACTCTAAATTCTGAGTAAATTCCTCAGTGTGCTCTTTTAATTTACCACTTTCAGTTTTCATCATTTTTCATTCTGGTGTTCTTTGACTGTTGAGTTGATTTCATTATTACTGTTTATTTCCAAGTATGCTTTCTTCTCTGTACCTTTTTTGTAGCAGTTTCTCTTGCTTTATCAATGCAATGTCCTTTCAGATTTCCTCGTAAATCTCACTGAGGTTACTTATTAGAATTTTTTTTTTTTAAGTTTTCTGTGCTTTCTTGCCCTGACTTTAGCTCACTGGGCTCTGCTTGGTCTCCTTTACAGCTCCTGATTATCCTTATAGCATCTGGTAGTTTTCCATTGTCTTTGCATTGGTAGTTCAAATTGGTAATTAGTGTACATTTCCCCAGCCATTGTAGGTCATTAGAATTCAAATGAATGTTGCTTGTAGAGTAAGTTTCCATTTGCTGTTTCTCATATATTTATTCATTCAACAAATATTTATTGAATAGCTGCTTGTGTCAGGAAATATGTGATGATCAATACAATGTCACTACTTGCATGGAGCTTACATTTTAGTAGAAAGACTAAACTAGGTTATTAAGAACCTTGACACCATTCTCTTATATGTTTTTATATAAGCAAAAAGTATTTGTTTTTCTTCACTGGAACTTTACTCCTCCAATGAATAATATATTAGTGAAAATAAATGGAAAGTTTCATACAGAAATTAGAAGAAATAAAAGAAAATGCACAAAGATCAAAAGGAAAAATCTGTTGTGTGATTAGTCAGTTACATTGGCCTAACATGTTGCCTGGATTTTTAAGGTATGCAATAAGTTTTTACTGAAATGAAATACTCTTAAGTACTAGGAGGCCAGAGGAGTCAAGATAGAGAGGAAAGAATATAGTCTGCGTCTGTGGGCAAAGTAGTAACAAAACCTTTTCCCCTTCTGCCTGAGAATTTGACCTTTGGTTAACTTTCTAGGTCTGTTCCCTGGAAACCTGATAGTGTCAACTCTATTACTAGGTAGCACTGCTATGGTAAAAATGATCTCTCCAGAAAATTGCTTGCAGACTAGAAGGAGCTATAAATAAACTATAATTACCTGATGCAGACACCATAGCTTTGGGCTTCATCGAGTGCAGTGATACGTGTAACTGGGCATATCCCTGGTGGGGACCTGGAGGGATATACCCATGGAGTCGTTTCAAGAGATATTAGCACCTATGGAGCATGAGACTTCTCACCCAATGTCGATCTCATCTCCTTGCCCCCGAGCTGTCAGCTGCAGAGTCAAAGCTCCCAGACAGCTGTGTGGATGGACTGCTGAATGGACTGCTGCAAGGCCTCCTGCAGAGGAGGAGCATGACGCTGCCCTGCCTGCAAGCTGTCCTCCCGTCCTGTCCTTAGTGAATCTGGTGCCAAGAGTGGCCTGTGATAGTCTTTGATTTTGAAAGTTCATTGAACCTAATGGGCACTGCAGTATTTTAATTGGATCTTGGGATCCTGGCAAATATTTCCCCCTGAGTCTATTAGCAGATTTCTATTTCACTTAGACATAGTTTTTATAGTGTAATGTGCTCATTCTCCTTTTATGTAGGCTCAGGTTTCTGGGACTTTCGTCCTCACTTTTCTGTTCACAGATTTCACAAGCAAATTACTTTTTCTCTTTTCTACAGGGTCGACCCCTTATTTGGGATGTGTGAAAAATTTTTACAGGAAGTGGACTTTTTTCAAAGGTAAGTATTTCATCACTCTTCTAGCTTATTCAACCTTGGTTATGCAGAGAATAGCACTTACAGAGCGACAAGAGTGATCACAAGCCATAATTCTTGGTTTAGCCCATGTAGCCAAACTATTGTCTGTGGCAGTGTGCCCTAATTTGTGTATTTTCTTTAGTGGTGTATAAACAAACTTCTTTGATGTTAGCTTCAAACGTAAACATACAACAGAATAATAAAAACATCAAGAGTCATTTGGATTTAACATTCGATCATAAGAAGACAAGTATTATGTGAGAAACTCATGAACTCTTTTGTTGAAAAGTCACAACTTGTCTATTTTTTTTTACCACTGATCTTAAACTTACGTATTTCTCTCTAATCTACAAAAATTCTTCCATAATTCTGTAGGTAACTTTTATTTTGTAGGATAGATATGTTTTCTCAGAATTCTCTATGAAGCAAATTGGTTAAAACAGATGCAGTAGATGAGTGGAAGTCTTGGCGAAGAAGTAGGAATCAAGGTTGTGACCAGACCTGTGTGTGCTGTCAGTATAATACCAGGAGGCAGCCATTTATAGAATTTTAAAGCACTTGATTAAGTCTAATATTTTATTTTGTCACCTTTGTCTCTACCCTGTGAACTTCACCAGACCTGAGGCTTATGTAACACTATACTTCTCGTTCTTTTTTCGTTTGGAGGATGAGCTTCTTATAGGGCTGGGTTGCAATACCTCCTTTCACCAGTAGGTACTGCTCTCTAGCAAATGAGACAGTCTAGCTTGTCTCTTTAAGATCCTGGCTTCAACTCTGAACTAAGTTCTTGCCTTACTCTTGGTTCTAGATTCTTTAAGGTAGTCTGTTTTTACACCATTGGGTTGGAGAGAGTTTTGGAAAGGTGACAGCTCTGAATTGCGAAAGTTCCTCCTCTGTTTAGAGCTGCACAATCCTTCTTCTTCTTAATTCAGCCTCTGAGTCCTTGCACTGATCTCACCACCTCACTGAAATATTTTTTGACTATCCTGTTCCACAAGGCGGAAGTACTGTGGAATCAGTCAGAGCTGGGATTAAGTTACTTAACTTTTTAAGCCTCAGTGCATCATCATCCTCTCGGAGTCTCGGAGTTCCTGTCACTTGAATATAAGCTCCATAAGACAGGCATTTTTTCTCTTTTGCTCACTGTTACATCCCCAGTGTCTAGAATGGTACTTGACACTTGGTAAGTCCTAAAGACATATTTGTTAGATTAATTAATCCACAATATGAAAAAAGCAATTGTAACAATGTACAGGATTGCTGGGAGGATTAAATAAGATAATGTAAAATACGTCAGAGTATACCTGGCATGTAATGGGTATTCCGTAAACAAGGCTGTTGTGATGATCATGTCACTAAGGCATAATTAACTGGGTACCCACCTGGCTGTCTCAGTCGGGAACCATGAGCTGTTACAGTTCATCACTTTGCCTACCTTGGGGCTTGGCAGATGTTTGGGGCCCAGCCTGTGATGAATGAATGCATAGTCAGTTGTTTCTGTTTGTCCCTCCAGGTGTTTCATTGCTGATTTGCCCCACCTGCAGGACAGCTTTGTGGACAAACTTCTTGACCTTATGCCCCGACTCATGACATCCAAACCTGCAGAAGTGGTCAAAATTCTACACACCATGTTGCGGCAGAGTACCTTCCTGCACCTCCCCCTTCCAGAGCAGGTCAGGGTTTGTGTCATACCCCTTCAGGCCAAGTCTGTCCAACAGTCAAAATTGCTCACCTTGGTGATCTTCTTTGACCATTAGAGCAGTTGGACTAAGGCCTTTCCTCTGATTGGCTTTCATATGCCCACCCATTAGATAAGGAGACAGAGAGGTGAAGATCATGATTTCTTGCCCAGGGATGACCTGGCTTTAGAATCATCATATGTTCTTCTTGCTTACAGATCCACAAAGCCTCAGCCACCATCATTGAGCCAGCAGGCGAGTCAGACAACCCTTTGCGGTTTACATCTGGGTTGGTGGTGGCCCTGGATGTTGATGCAACCCTCGAACATGTGCAGGATCCTCAGAGCACTGTGAAGGTCCAGGTCTGTCCGATTTTGGTCCCCATGGAGCTTCTATACTGACTCTGTGTTGAAGCATTTAGCTTGAGCACCCCTGTAATCTTGACCTGAGGGACAGAAGCTGGAGAGGGAGAAGAGTCTTTTTGGAAAAGAGCCTGGGCTTGAATCTCAGCTGTCCAGCTGAGTGCGGTCTGAGCAAGTTACTTTAACCTCTGAACCTCAGATTCTACAACTAGCAAATAGGAATAGTTGATATTGAATTGAGATGATGTATGTACAGCTCCTGGTACCCAGTAAGGGTTCACTAATAACAGGGCCCTTTCTATTCTTGTAATGTGAAGTTAAGACTTGGTATTTTCAGGGCTACAAGCAAACCATAATAAACAAGTCCTTTTCAAGCTGTGAGTGGGTCAGCTTGGCAAACAAAATTTATGGGTGTGGAACAAAAATCACTAGGGAATATTTTTTTCCAAGTTAGATAGATACATTAGAGACACATGAGAGATGCGGTAGAGACACTAATCAATTTCGATAGTCTACAGTTAAGCCCCACAAAGAGTACTACCCATTTATTCATTCATCCATCCTTCCATCCATGTAATAATGTATATTCCATTGCACATGCCAAGTGCTAGGGTTGCAAAGGTCAATGTGTCAGCATTCTTGCCTTCAGGATGCTCAGTTTCAGTGAGAGACAGACAGATGGTTCTAGCCAAGAACCTAGAAGGGCAGAGGGAAAATTATTTTTCCTCCTCTACAGAGTTATTTCCAATTTTTCACTAGTATAAAAAAATTCTGCAATATACTTTTAAAAAATATTTTGAACAATACTATGGAGAGGCATTCAATACTATGGAGGCACCAATACTATGGTGGAGACTGAGGAAAAGAAAGGCTTTGTGGAGATGCTGGTGCATGGGTGAGGTCTGAAAGGATGAAAGAGAACGAAGGATAGGGGCAAAAGGAGGTATTCTGAGCAGAAGGGCTGTGAATAAAAGTAGGGCCTCAAGCACTAGCAGTAAGTTCAATCAGAGGACAGAAAAATAGCCTGGAGCAGGAAGGGAAGGCTTCCTGGAAGAGATAAGGATGAATCAGGCCCTGAAGATGGTAATATTTCCTATGGTGACAGTAGGGGAAAAAACCTTCCAGCTTCCCAGCAGCACTTATTATAAATCCTGAGACCTGTAGAGAACTGATTCTGAGCTGGCTGTGAAGTTGTACTGCAGATGTTTATTTTTTTTTTCTTCCACATTAGTGGTTCTCCACCCTAGCTGAACTTTAGAATTACTCAGAAAGCATTAAAAAGTGCTCATTTACAGGCCTCAGCCTACATCAGTTAAATCATAATCCTAGGAGTAGGGCTTTTGGGTACCAGTATTTCTTTAAAGATAACGAGGATCAGGAAGCTGGGACACCTGCATCTTTCTGCTGTAGAAGGTTGGGGGGCCTGGAGCCTGGAGATAGTGTGGAGAGTAGCAGCCTTAAAAAAGAGGGGTAGAATCAGGGAGGCCCTAAGAGGTGAGGAGAGATGAAAGGAGATCAGGGGGCGGGTTGGCTGAGACATGCCTTCCAGAGTTTCCAGCTGAAAGACCTGTGTGGTTCCCTACTTTGCCCTTAACACTATATTTCCATAGCCTAGGTCCTGTGTGGGTCTAGGATAAGCTTCACTTGTTCATGTAGTTCCTTTGGATGCTGTGCCGTGCAGTAGGCCCTCTCCACAGACAGCTGTGAGGCCCCTGGGGTACTGCGGAAAGAACTCTGACACTTTATGAGAAGTGAAGAACTGGTCAGTGATTTGAGCAGACCCTTCAGTGCACAGTGACTCTGTAGAAGGAGACAGATAAACATTGCCGAGCGGCTTAATAAGCTGGTGGGGAGAATACAGTTACAAAATTACTCTTAATACTTGGTGGTTGGTGATGGATGCTGGGCCATGATATGATTCAGAGCCAGGAGGGAGAGAGTCATCCTGATGACGGGAAGGCTTTTCCTGTCAGGATTAATGTTTTACCTATCTTTGTACTTAAAGAGATGCTTTAGTCCTATCACTCGTTCACCATGAATTCAGGAAGCATTTACCAGACGTTGCCTTGTGCTGGGGCAGCGGTGTAGAGGAGTCAGCAGTGTTGCCCTCCCCTCAAAGAGCGGTCTTCTGTGAAGGCTAGTGTCATCTTTCTTTACCTCCTGTTTCAGGGTTCACAGCAGATGTCACTAGCAATTTTGTTAAGACCTTATGGCTCTTTTGCCTCTTTTTATTATTTCTGTCACTTCGCAGGTCTTATATCCAGATGGCCAGGCTCAGGTGATCCACCCCAAGCCGGCAGACTTCCGCAACCCTGGCCCAGGGCGGCACCGGCTCATCACCCAGGTGTACCTCTCCCACACTGCCTGGACAGGTGAGGACTCAGTGGGCCAGAGTGAGCAGGAAAAGATGCTCCCAGGGATCACACCCACCCTTACATGTTTGGTTTTTTGGGGTTTGAAAAATACATGGTTGAATCAGGATTGCTGAAGATTGTTCTTGATTTCTTTTTTTTTTTTTAAAGATTTTATTTTTTTTCCTTTTTCTCCCCAAAGCCCCCCCGGTACATAGTTGTATATTCTTTGTTGTGGGTCCTTCTAATTGTGGCATGTGGGACGCTGCCTCAGCGTGGTTTGATGAGCAGTGCCATGTCCACGCCCAGGATTCGAACCAGCGAAACACTGGGCCGCCTGCAGCAGGAGCGCGCGAACTTAACCACTCGGCCACGGGGCCAGCCCCTTGATTTCTTAAGGAGCTCAAAAGCGCACTCTGTGTGCATTCAGGCTAATTCGCTGCATTGCTTTGATTGCACGAGGCACAAGTTTTGGTCAGAAAATATACAGGAGATTATGATAGAATGGAGTCTCATGGAAAGAGCCCTGAGCTGGATGCCAGGAGACTGTTTTCTTGTCCTAACTCTGCCACTGACTTGCTGTGTAACCTTGGACTAGCCACTCCCTTCTGAATGTTTCCTCACCTTCAAAATGAAGATGATAATTCTCAATCACCTAGTTAGTTCTGAGCATTGCTATGTCTAGAAATAAAACAGTTTTATATTTCTTACCAAAATTTAAAATCATTCTTTCTTTATGAACAGCTCAGTTCATTCCCTGAACAGTTACTGCCCTCCTGTCCCCGATGGCTGGTCTGTGGGGTAATGCAGAGTAAGATGATCTGTTCATGCTTTACCCTCCCGTACAGCGACCTTGATAACTGGTGAAAAGACAAGGAAGTTGCATAAGTATTTTTTTGAATTCATATGAATAAAATGGGAGAATACAAGTGCGAAAGACATTATATTTCAAGCCTATAAGGCTGCTTTAGAAACTTTAAAGAGAGACTCAGTCTGCAGAACCTAAAACGTGGTGTTTCCTGTATCATTGAAGATGATTCAGAAGCATGGCTGTTACTGGAGAAAGTATTTAATGCCACCAGATTTGGTTTATTTTAGAGATAGGTGGATGTTTTCTGGAATTTTCTTTCACCATTTTTTAAAATATATGAATATTTAATGCCATTATTAATGCAGTCCCTCTATCAGGGGTGTTAGGTGGGTATAGCTGATTTTATGAAGTTTTCAAAAAGAGGAAGTACCATTGAATGTCAGGGCATCCCCCTCGGGGGTCCGGTGACCCTGGGCCTGGCACAGTCAAGGGAGCATCCAGCAATGCTTTTACCCAGGGTCTGCCTCCCTGAGCATTTCTCAGTCCATATCCTTGTTGCATGCAGTGCTTTTGCACTAGTATTTGCCAAACCTCTAGCTCCATAGGAAGGTAGAATTCCTTATTCTAATCTCTTCTCAGGAGGGGATCCTAGATGTGGGGAAAGAAATGCAGTGGCACAGCATTGTTTTGGAAGGGCCAAGGCTCAGGGGGACAAATCACAGCATATTAGACCTCAAAAGAACTTGCAGGGTCTTGAGGGCCCTACTGGCTTGTCCCTGGTCACACAGCAGGTCATTGCTTGAACCAGGGCTACAATCTAGGCTATCCTGAGCTTGCAGAATTATAATTTATCTAGGATCATCTCCTCTGAGAGGTTGCTACCCAGTCACCCTTACAAATCTCTGTGTTAATTCTCTGCATAGTATTTACTAGTGTCAGATGTTTTCTCATTTGTTTACTGACTTTCTCTCCAATTAGAATGCAGGCTCCACCAGAGCAGGGAACTTGCTCGTTACTTTTACCTCTGTATTTCCAGTGCCTCTCTATCTTGTGTCCCTAGTGCCTGACATGTAGTAGGTGCTCAAAAGATAATGAAAAGTTGACACAGGATTTTATATGTGCCATTAAAATTCATTTAATCCTTAGACCATCCTCCTGGTGGGAATTAGTATTCTCTTCTTCATTTTGTAGATGCATAAATGGAGGTCCACGTAGCCAATCAATGGTGGTACTGATGCTGGCACTTAGATTTCCTAATGCCCAAATCCCTAGTTTTTTCACTATGCCATGCTCCCTTCTGACCTGGGACACTAGGTGAAACATGTTCTCATTCTGAAGGCACCTGTGCTTTCTTTCTCCTAAACCAGGAGATGAGGCCTCGTGTTGGCAGAGAGCTCCTCCATCCAGTCTCTCACCAGCTCCCTATCAGGGGCTTCTCCTCTGGGAGGCAGGATGCTGCCAGGTCAGAAGCTTTGAGTGATGTAGACCAGGTTCCAAATTCTGCCTCTCTTGCTGTGTGATCCTGAGAAAGTTATTTTACCTCTGTCTCATTTTCCTTATCTGTAAGATGGAAGAATATATACCTCCTAAGAGAGAGGTGCTTCCTGTCATGATGAGTAAGTTGCATGATTTGTCCCAGATGATCTTTTGTCTCTTTCTCCCACTGTCTCCTTCCTCTGATGGCAGTGGCGTGAACTGCCATTCATAGCACATGCTGGTGAGGGAAGGCATAATGACCAGGTGGGGTTGAGTCCTCTGACCTCCCAGGGTTTGGTTCCTGAAAGTGCTGAGAGAGCTGAGGCTTGGTTGTGGTCAGGAGTTGGCAACAGCCATCTGGGACAAAAGAGGAGAACATAGTGGGAGAGCTGATACTGGAACCTGGTACCAGAGAGCAGTGCTGGTTTCATTACAGATACACTCAAGGCTGGGTGAAGGCCCCAGATTATGTGGGAGTGTCCACACCACATGGCTGGTAAATGGTGCTGCTGAGGCTGCTCTCTGGGGCTGGCTAGGTTGCCCTGGCTGCCTGTGAGCCTGTCCCTTCCTGGAGGACAGCAATCCAGTCTCTGCTCTGATTCCTAGAGAGAAGTCTGGAGATGACCAGGAAGAGGTCTGGGGAGACATTGAGAAGTCCTGGGACCTCTGCCCTTGTTTGTTTAGATCCATCCAGTCCTCATTCCCCTGCCCTCTGAACTTCTTAGCCTTGGGCTTCTCTGTAACACTTGTACCTTTTGCTCTATTCAAATAAAGTTAAGGAGGACATCCCAAGCTTGTGCTGTTCCTGGCCCTTGCACTTGCCCTTAGATTTTCCTGAAATCCTCTCCCCTTCCTTCATTATTTAAGCCATATGACTAATAGTAAGATTAATTGCTTCAGCTTATGAACTGGGCTCAAATTCTGTCACTGGTGTGGATCTGGGCAGTCACGTAGAACCTCTCAGAACCTTGGGACTTTTTTGGGATTGTGACAGTCTTTCATGGTGTGGCAGGGTGAGAACTCTTGGGGCTTTGTGCTTGGCAGAGCAGGTGTTCTGTTCCAAAGCTTTCCTGGGCTTCTCCCTCAATACTTCTTAGAGACTCGATTAGAGCGTATACTGTGCTCCATTGCAGCTGTCTCTGTCTCCTCAACCAAACGGTCAGCAACTTGAGGGAGCGCATATTTGCTTTCACTGGGGCCTGCCACCTGCAGAAACTAGATCAGTATTGTAATGTCATTTCATAAAAGAACAAAAGGTTTAATGACATGATTTTAGGTCACTGAAACATGTTCCTGTTCACTGGTGAGAATTTTTTGTCAGGCTTCTCCACTAAGACAGTAGTCTGTGGCACGCACAGCCCTGAGGGCTGAGATCAGCTGTGCAGGAAAAGCGTGACTATCCCCAGATGACATTGGCCACATGCTTGTACCTGTGGCCCTCTGTCTGGAGGCTGGAAGGCCTTTGGGGAGGAAGGGTTGTTAGCTCACTCTCTGCTCATCTCGGCAGCCATGGCTCTGAGTGGCAGCGAGCCCACAGAGACTTGAGGAGGAGATGGTGGGGGCAGAGAAGCAGTCCGTCTGCCGTCTTAGCATCAGCCTCACAGGGTTCAGGATGGGAAAGTGTTTTTGTTTGGTGAGGGGGAAGGGAGGGATGCAGATAGATGAAGAAATGTTCTTGAAACTCTACTGTTTCCATCTTTGATGTTGCTTTTATTTACATTTCATCACATTTCCCAGCCGTTGCCCAGTCATAGAGGACTTCTTTTGTCTTTTTTTTCCAGAACCATGCCAGGTGGAAGTGAGGCTGCTGTTGGCCTACAACTCCAATTCACGCATTCCAAAATCTCCCTGGATCGAGGGTGGTGAGATGTCACCTCAGGTGGAAACTGGCATCGAGGGTACCATCCCCTTCAGCAAGTCTGTAAAAGTTTACATAATGCCCAAACCTGCAAGGCGCTGAGTCACAAGCAGTCTTTACAGCCGTGGCCTAGAAGGCCCTTCATGGGTATCAGAGTGAGCCAGAAGTCTGGGGCACTTCACCTGGAAGTGGTGTATAGGCATAAGGAGGAACATGTGACCCTTACAGTCTCATCTGGTATCAAACACGGGATAAATTATTTTGTATTGAGAAAACAAAAACCTTCAAGTCTATTCGCCCCACCCCACCCCCATACTCCTTACCCTAATAAAGTTGAGAAAAACACCAAGTCATTCCAGTTCCTGGTCCTTAAATTTGTGTGGCTGTGGGTTCAACATTTATACCACTTGCTTACATTCCTCACGTGTGAAACACAAAGATCCAATTTTGCAGCCACCTCTAAAAAACTGGTTATTGAAGTCATAATCTTGTTTCTTAAAGCAATAGTGTGTTTCCCAGGGCCAACTCCAGAGCAGCTTTCACAGCTGTCCTTCTTCACCACTGACAGTTCCTGAATGGCCTGACATATCCGTTATCTTGCTGAGAGCTTCCTTTCCTAACTCAGGCAATAGCTGGGCCAAGGACTGAATGAGTAACTGGAGAATGAATCATTTTCATCCCTGAGGGAAATTCTTGACCTTGCCTGCCATTATCCTTAGAACCAAAATAATAGAGGCCATATTTTAGAAATAAACCAGGATTATGGGAAAGAGGGGTCCAGTGTCAGAAAAAAAGCCATTTCCCACTCCATCTCTGATGAGTCCAGTGTTGGAGCTGCATGTGAATGAAAGGTGCAGCTGGGGCGTGAGGACAGTGAATGCCCCGTAAGTGTTAGCCACGTGAGGCCCTGTGCTCTCTGCCCACCATGTAACCTTACAACAGCCAAGTGAGATTGAGAGGTGAAACCTCTGGTCAGAGGATCGCTCAGATCCAAGTGATTCCAAAGGCCTGAGCTGTACTACCTCAGGGGAAGTATACGGAAAAAAGCCTTCCAATCCTCAGCTCTCTATGCCTCAGTTTCCTCATCTTATGTAAAATCGAGATCATTATACCTCAAGCGTTGTTGAATGAGTTTAGTTAAATAATGCTTGGTAGAATCTGAAGGTCCAGCCAGTCTTGATCACGTTTGGTTCTTGGAAAGCTTATAAAAATAAGAGCAAGATCATACAATTACTCAGAGGTGGAGCTGGAATTTGGGTTCAAGCATGTTTGACTTTTGATTTAATGCACCTAATGTGTTCCCTACAGTGTTGTAAGCCCTTTACATAAATTAACTCATTTGACCCTCACAACCACCCTATGAAGTAGGTACTGTTATCTTCATTTTATAAACAAGGCAAGTGAAGTTCAGAGGATTAAGTAACTTGACCTAGGTCACACAACTAGTTAATGACAGAGCTGCGATTTGAACCCAGGCAGTCTGGCTCCAGGAGGACATAACTGGCATAGAAGGACTAAGGGAAGAAAGATCATCTCCAAGGAGCTTACTTTTTCTAGCTTGCTCACCTATTTTGTACATCTCAAGTATGTGCCGCTGGTGGGCTCTCGTATGTCAACGACAAGATGCCTTGCCTTGGAGATAAAATTATGCTTCAAGTCAGGCTGAATAATACCACAGCCCTGACACAAGCACCTAACGACGACTGCTGGGTTGAAGCACAGACGAAAACATTAAGACCCAGGGCTGCTGACTGAGCCCCTCGTGCCGGAGCTACAGAAAGCGTGCTAAGGGAGGGATATACTGGGTCCTTTTTGGATACAGTACTCTTTTTACAAAAATCCTTCCAGGTTATCCCTCATTTTACAGGTAGGGAAACAGGCTTTGAGGTCATCTTTCTCCTAAGGGGTAGAGCCAGGACTTGATCCCACGTCTTAAAACACAAAGTATAGTGCTTTTTCTACCAAAGGTGGAGCTACACTAAGGGGCAGGTCTCCGCTTAGTAGCAGGCTGAGTTTTTTACAGCTGAGAATGGGACGGGCTGCATTAGGAGATACGAGATTCTCCAGGTGGATGTGAACAAACTCCTGACAAGTTTGTTGCAAAGGAATTCAAGTATCATATGAGGGGTTCGGTTCAACGTTTTAAATTCCTTTTCCCCTGAATTCTCAGGTTCTGTGAAATATGAGAATCTTGATTTTCTGCATCTGGTTCCTACTTTTTTCACTGAAGTGGAAGAATGACCTTATATTACAAAGACCTGTAAGGGAGCATGAAGATCACTCTGGTGTGGCACCTCCATTTCACATGTGAGGGTGTGAGCCCAGAGACCGAGTTTGTGGTGAAGTCAAGGCTGGACCAGCCTCCTGAATCAATATGGTTTTCCTAACAGGAGTCTACCATGTCTTTGTCAGTGGCCTACCACGCACCCAGCAATCAGAGCCAGAAACCTGTGTGTCACTTTGGACTCCTTCCTCACCCCTCATATAAAAACAGCCATCAAGTCCTTCAGATTCTGCTTTTCCAAATGTTTCTTGACTCACTCCTTTTCTCGTTATACTCACTGTTTCTACTTTGATGCAGGCCACCATTGTATCTCGTAAAATATGGCATTGGCTTCCTAATGATCTTCTTGCCTCAGATCTTCCCCGTTGGTCCATTCTTCACACAGCTGTCAGTAATCTTTCGAAAACCCAGACCTGCTCACGCCATTCCTCTGCTTAAGCCCCTTAAGTGGATCACTTCTGGTCCCAGGATAAAGTCTAAACTCCTATCTTTGAAGGCTCTTCATGCCCCTCCTGTCGTCTCCAGCCTCATACTCCTTGTCCCAAACATTTTCTGTACTTCTCCGGCTGCAGATAATTACCTGTAGTTGTTCCCAGTGCTCACCATGCTCTCTTGCCTCAGACTTTTGGACCTGAGCCTGTTTCCTGTGGTGCCTTTTTTTTTTTGAGGAAGATTAGCCCTGAGCTAACTGCTGCCAATCCCCCTCTTTTTGCTAGGGAGACTGGCCCTGAGCTAACACCCGTGCCCATCTTCTTCTTATGGTGCCTTTCTCATTCTTCAGGACTGAGCCTTATTCTAGGACCTGTGTCTGCTGTGGGCTTGGTGCATTGCTTCTTTCTTCCCATCTGTACATTCTTCATGCATAGTATTTATTGCAGGTTCACAAACACAGACTCCTAAAGAAGGTAGGCAGGAAAAAAGGAGTCAAGTGGCTTAGAGGAAATTAATAGAGACTTTAGAATGAGAGCACAGTCTATCAGAAGGCAGTTACTATTCAGCTCCACTTGGTTTTTTATAAATGTGGGTCTGGTGGTGTCAGATCTTTCAGAAAAGCCAGAAATCTGCTTTTTCATGTAAAAAATACCCAACTTAAAACTTTTGGTAACTAAGTAAATGTTAAAATTACTGAGACAAACAAAGCACCTCTCTGGGTGGATTTGTGACAGTTTGCAACTTCTGCATCCTTGCTGTATGTTTACATGTCTATTTCTTCCAACGAATTGGTGAGTACCTGGACAGTAAGAATGTCTGTGTTCTTGTGTCCCCAGCACAGCTCCTGGCACATACCAGGCAACGAAGGAATGAATGAATATATGGATCCAGAGCAAACTTAGCAGTACCGTGGCATGTCTGCCAGAGCCAGCCCTGAGACTGAAGTTTCTGAAAGGACTTTATATTTGGCTTTGACATGATTGACATCAGAAAACACAATTAAGGGGAAGAAAGGTACACACTTGGCAGACTTGTAGGAACCACTCAAGCTGGAAGAAATTAAGTGTGGGCAGAGGGTTGTTCAACCTACAAATCGAATCAAAGGGCTTAATGATCCAGACATGGGACTAAGTAGAGTGTCATGTGGGAAAGAGAGCTTCTCTCCAGGTTCTGCACATTTCTAGCATTGACCATATAGAACAGATTCAAAAGTAGGGCTATTTATTAGCAGGTTCTATACAAAGTGTAGTAACCTCACTGCCAGATACTTCTTTAGGAAGTTTGTACTAAGTTCTCTTTAATGTGGAGACAACTCACTTGGGAACACTGATTATACCCACACCTAATTCAACACCCACTGGAGCTGCCTCACCTTACGTTTGACCAAAAAAAAAAAAATTACAAATGATTGCATCAAGAGAAATAGTCTGAATTTATTAAACATCCCTCCTAGCTATGTAGGTGCCTGGCTTTATGTGCCGAGGGAACTGAGATCTAGAAAGATCCTTCATCTGACAAATGACTGGTTGCAGAAAGGGCACTGGGCAGGACCTTCCCAGACCTCTAGGCTGGGTGTCAGGTCTGTGAGGATCTCACTCCCATGGGCCTCCTAAGGATGTGTATGGTAGAAAGAAATCAAGACACAGCATTGGGTTCTAATCCTGGCTCTGCCACTTACTTGCTGGGTGAACTTGGAAAAATCTCTTCACTTTCCATTCTGATGGTCTTAGCTCATCTTTTCTTGCCAAGCCACATCTTAGATTGATGCTCAGGGGCCTGCCTCAGTAGCCTAATGCTTAAGTTCACGCACTCCACTTCAGCAGCCTGGATTCGGTTTCCAGGTGTGGGCTTACACCACTCATCTGTCAGTGGCCATGCTGTGGTGGTGGCTCAGATACAAAAAGAGGAAGATTGGCAACAGATGTTTTCCTTAGCAAAAAGCTAAAGAAACAAAATTTGCTGCTCAGCCTATGGTTTGGCTCCCATTAGATCAGATGCCCAACTGAGCAAACCAGGTGATAGGATCATGTGCAGCAAAAATCAGCTTTCTGGGGCTGCTGCTTCAACAAGGGCGGGAGTAGAGCAATTTTGCTTAGTTATAGCCATGACAAAAACCATACCTAGTAAATAAATCTAGTTAAAGAGTTGCCAACTGTTTGGTGAATAAATGTACAACTCGTTCTTTTAAGACTCAGCTTGTGTTATGTCCTTAGTGATGTCTTCCCTAATTTTCCTTCCATCCTGGTAGGGTAAGTTAGTCCATCCTTTGTGCCACCACTGGACTTTGTAACTATTATAATGTTAACACACTGTATCATTATTGTCTGTCTCTCCCACATAACTCCTGAGGTAGGAACTATAACTTATTCATTCTTGTACCCCCAGGGTCCAGCAATAACTGGTCATAAGAAAAGTAGTGGGGGCTGGCTCCGTGGCTGAGTGGTTAAGTTTGCATGCTCCGCTTTGGTAGCCCAGGGTTTCGCTGGTTCGGATCCTGGGCGTGGACATGGCACTGCTCATCAAGCCACGCTGAGGTGGCATCCCACATGCCACAACTATAAGGACCCACAACTAAAAATACACGACTATGTACCGGGGGGCTTTGGGGAGAAAAAGGAAAAATAAAATCTTAAAAAAAAAAATGTAGTAAGAGACTCAGTAAATAGGCATGAAAGAGAATTACTGAATAAATGAGAGTAGATAGTTCCTTTGGGCTTCAACATTCTATGAATCTATGAAATAGCAAGCTGCTGTATTAAGAACCATAAAATGAAACTAACAGGCTTTAGACAGCAGCCCCATTAATAGAAAGATAATCACAACAGTGGCTTCAATTTATTGAGTCCTTACTACATGCCAGGTGTGGTGCTAAGACTTGCTATGAATTACTCCCTTTAATACCTGCAATAACTCCAGGTGCTAATGTTATTCCTATGTGACAGAGGAGAACAGTGAAACTCTGAGAGATTATATAAGTGCCCAACCAGTGAGTGGCAGAAAGCCACAGTTCAAAATCAAGGCTATTTGACACCAAAGCCCATACTCATAACTCTTTAAAGAGAAGGAGAAAATGAAAACTAAGGTTATGCTGATAAATTATTATAGTTCTATCAGTCTATTCTAAGGCTTCACAAAGGCCAGCTGATATTTAACAGAACAAAGACGATTCATGCCAGTAGGGATCATTAAAGGGCATCTAGTCCAGCCCCATCTTTCTATAGTGAGGGAATCTGAAGCCCAGAGACCTGTCTGGTGGGGCACAGGTTTAGTTAGTTAGCAGAACAGCCTGCCTAGAACCCTGACCACTTATCTGAAATAGCCCCTAGCACTCTGTCTTCAACCTGCTTTTCTTCATAAGAGTCTACTTACATTATATATTTATTCGTTTACTTGTTTATTTTCCCTACTAGAATATAAGTTTCATGAGGACAAGACTTATTGCTTTTTCTCTGGAGCATATAGCAGTGCCTGACATATAAGGTATTTGATAAATATTGGTTGAATTGATGGCTAAACAATCCAAAGCGTGAATTGCAATGTGATTTTAATGCACTGAGATTTTTTCTTTGGTCTTCAAAGCAGAAGGCTTTCTTTGTTTTTGCCTTATTTTGTAATACTTCTGGCCTAACATTTACCACATTATTAAGCTTTGGTAAACATCTGCCTCCTCTCCTGATTTCCAGTCCCCTCTCTCCCCAGGACAGGGATCTTAGTCATCCATGCATCCCAAAACCTAGCACAGGACCTGGCATGAGCAGCTGTTCAAAAACCCTTGGGAGGCTGGTGTGGAGAGCGGTAAGAGTAATAGTCACAGGCATGGCTGCTTAGTGATTTATTCTCTTAAGGCTCCATCAGCAGGTGGAATGGAAGACCCCTCCCACTCTGACACCTTGGGCAACCAAGGCGTTATACTCCTTCACTGCCTGCTCTGTCTGGAGGACTCGCACATCAATGCCTTGTTTCTTGAGGTACTCCACAGTTGATGGAGGCACCTAGGAAGAAGGAAAAAGATGAGTAAGTCAGGGAAAAGGCCCCCTAAGATTTCCTTACTGCCATGAGGCAAGTGTACTCTACAGAAGTGGACAGTGACAACTTTCACTCCTCAATCACCCAGAATGTCACCAGTCCAAACCTTGGCAGTGAGACCCAAGGAGTCAAAGAGGCTTCTAAGAAGTTGACAGAAGTATCATGATATGTATGCATAAAGCTCAAGTGAAATGGAAATGGAAAGAGCGTGGATTTTGGAATCAGACAGCCTTGGATTTAAGTCCTTACCAGCAGTGTGACCTTGGGTAAGTTAGCTAAATTCTCTGAACCTTTGTTTCCATGTCTGTAAATAGCAATAATAATACCTAGCTCACAGAATTGGTATGAGAACTAATTTAGCTAAAGTAAGTAAAATGTCTAGCATGCTACAGAGCCCTGACCAGACTATGTAAATGTTAAATATTTGAGTCAGTCAACCTAAGTCTACATTCTAACTTTGCCATGTACCCACCAAGAGACGGTAGGCCAACGATTTAAAGTCTCTCAACCCCAACCTCCTCCCCTGTAAAATGAGGATAATAATAGTTACTTCACAGGGTTGGTGTGAGATGAAGTTAACTAATGTCTGTATACTGCAGCTTAAATATCTTATTAGAAAGGCCTTTCTTGACCACCCCACTTAGAGCAGCCTCTCATAAGTCACCATGTTCTTCACAGTATTAATTACGATCTGAAATCATCTGCTTTTTTATTATCCATGAGGACCATGAAGCTTGTGTGTCTTATCTTGTTGTTCCCATGGCCTAGAATAGCGTCCGACTCACAGAAGGTGCTTAATAAATATTTGTAAATGAATTTATATAAAAGATTGTCATAGTGGCAGCTACTACTGGATATTTTCTTAACTCTGCCTTGCTTGTCCTGCATATTATTTTAAATAGATTTTAATTAGACTCTGCCTCCTCAGAAAGAGCTCTGAAATATTTCTTTCAATGCCCTATATTACTTTTCTATATGTTTGAACAATTTTATAACAATAGTTTTATAGATAGGAATTATTTTAGGTTAAACTAAAAAATATAAATAAAGGACTCCATCAATAGGGAACTGGATTTTAGGACATTTATATAAAAGAAAGGATGAGGTAGATCTCTATACACTTATGTGAAAGGCTGTCCACAGTGTAATAATGGAAGTATATAAAAGTGACAGGACAGCATGTGTAGTGTGATCCTATTTATGTAAAAACAGTTCTAAGAGTATACTGTATATGTGTAAGTGTGTATCTATTTGCAGATGCATGGAGAGAGAATTGGAGCAGCATATATCCAGCATGGAGATTGGGGAGGGGTATCTTTCACCTTTTTTCTTCTACCTTTCTGCATTGACTGTTTTACAAAAAGCATGTATTATTTCTGTACGTAAAATAACTTTTTTTTCTGAAAGGGAAAAAAACCCCCCATAACTTGAATGTGTCCAAGAAAAGAAAAAGTACTATAAAAATGTACAATCAAAATATAAAGTACTATAAAAATCTAAAGAACCAAATATTGCTTGAGAAATTCCAGGAATGAGGAAGTTCTGAGAAATAGTTGAAATAATACAGGCCTAGGGTTAAGTGGAAACTGGAGAGTCCAACCCTGATGAGGCAGAGTAGTACGCAGCCATTATTTTATCCTGGGCCATCCACTGGCTCATCAGCAAAATGAGGATGATATATAGAGATGAACTCCCAAGAAGGACATCTCTCTAAGGTAAAGGTCCAAGAGGTCACCAACTGTCCTTAGGAATGCTGTGCTCACCAATACCTACCTTCAAGGCCTCACTCATCCCTCGGCCAATCACAAGGGTCTGCACACCCTTCTGGACAACTTCCTCCACATCTGCAGGCTGCACACCAGGAGAATGCTGGGTGTGGGAAGAAAAAGTATACCAGCCACCTGCTTTTTTAATCTTTCTTTAAAATTGGTATTCTTGTGGGATTCATTCATTCACCCATTCATTCATTGAAGAAATGTTTACTGAGGTTTAGTCTGTGCCAAGCATCGTTCTGGGCCCTGGGAATAACAAAAAGTACAAGTGCTGCCCTTAAGGAGCTCTAAGTCTAGTGAAAAATATAGAAGACAAGAGAAATTTCGGTAGTTTTACAAGTGCTAAAAGGAAGTAAGTTCAGGCTGTTGGGAGAACATGGAGAAAGAGCTCCTAATTCAGACCTGGGGGGTTGGAGCAGGCAGTCAGGGAAGGCAGCCTAGAGGAGGTGTCATTTAAAGTGAGATCTAAAAGACAAACAGGAATTAGCCAGATGAAAGGAAATCAGGGGAACAAAGCATTCAAAGTACAGGGAATACCGTGTACAAGGGCTCAGAGGAAAGAAAAACCTAGGGAAGTATAGGTAGTTCAGTATGACTGGAGTGTAAGTGACAGGTGAGGGAGTGGAAGGAGGTGAGGTGGGAGAAAAAAAGCACTTGCACACTATGCCAAAATTTGGACTGTGGAAAGACTTCCTAAGAATCTCTGCACTATTCCTTTTTCTGAGCCTTTTTCCCAATTAGCTCCAAGAAAACTTCTATTGATGCTTTAAAACCTACCTATCAGTCTCTCAGATTCTCCCAAGGGTATTTAAGGTAAGGTGTTTAACAAAGATTAATGCAACAAGAAAGGATAGTGGCTTCTAAACTGCTTTCACTTCAGCAAAGGGGACACGGAAGTTCGAATTCGGTAAGCACCAGCCCAACTGCTAGGCCTCACCTATTATGTATCTGTGCAAGGATGACACTGTCAGCACTGAAGCTCAGAGAGACAAAGCCTTCCTCCCCTGATTTGTCTGTCTCTATCCTTTCATTCAGTCCACGCATTTACTGAGCACATACTCCACACTGGGCCCCATGCTAAGCGCTAGAAACACTGAGATGAACCAAACAGCCTTTGGAGGAGTTTTAGTCAGGTAAGGTCAGTGATCATGTGGAAATAGTTAGAGAAGGATGAGACAAAATAGAGTTGAGGGTCTCAGAAGAGGGAGGGAGTGAATAGGAGTGACAAATTGTCCATGGAAGACGTGCTGTTTTAACGGGGTCTTGAAGTACGAGTAGAAGCAGTGGAAGGGCACCTTGTAATCATAGTTAGAGACGGTGTAGGGAAGACCTGCTGAAAATAGCACATAGGACTCCACTGGTGAGCTCTCTTAAATTTAATGAAAATCCTCAGTAAAACTTGATTAGCAAATCCAAGGTTGGTTCAACATTCAAAAATCAATGTAGTTCACCACAGAGTAAAGAAGAAAAAGCACGTAATCATCTCAACTGACGCAGAAAAAGCATTTAACAAAGTTCATCATGTATTTACGATTTAACAAAAACCTCCCAGCAAACGAAACTAGAAGGGAACCTTCCTTAGATGAAGAACATCTGAGAAAAACCTACAACTAAACACAGATATACTGTTGAAATATTAAACATTTTCCTTCACATATTGGATGCAATGCGTATTAGCTAGATATTCACTTCCTTATTATCTCTTGGACACGTCCATTCCAACTCCACTGCCACTACGCTGGTTTAAGCTTCCATCACTTCTTGTTTAGACCATTGCAGTAACTTTCTAACTGGTCTCCATAAAACCACTTTAGCCCCTTCCAGTTACCCATTCTTCAAGATGTAGCCAGAGGGACCTTTTTAAAAACACAGATAGAGCCGGCCTGGTGGCGCAGTGGTTAAGTGCGCACGTTCTGCCTCAGCAGCCCGGGGTTCGCCAGTTCACATCCCGAGTGCGGACATGGCACTGCTTGGCAAGCCATGCTGTGGTAGGCGTCCGACATATAAAGCAGAGGAAGATGGGCACGGATGTTAGCTCAGGGCCAGTCTTTCTCAGCAAAAGTAGGAGGATTGGCAGCAGATGTTAGCTCAGGGCTAATCTTCCTCAAAACAAAAACAAAAACAAGAAAAACACAGAGACATTTGTGTCTCCCCTCTGCTTAATAGCTTTCAATGGCTTCTCACTGCCCTTAGAATAAATGCCAAGCTCCTCAACATGGTCTGTAAGTTCCTGGCTGCCTCTCCAGTCCTACTGCATACCACTTTCTTCATGTTCTGTAGTCTGGGCACACTGGCCTTCTATCATTTCTTCAATCATAGCATGCTCTCTGTCACCAATGTTAAGAAGATGAAAAGAAAATCTATAGATTGGGAGAAAATATTTCCACATCACATATGTGACAGAGGACTTGTATCCAGAATATATAAAGAACTCTCAAAACACAACAAGAAAACAAACAATCTAATTTTTTAAAATGGGTCAAGTATTTGAACAGACACTTTAAAAAAGAAGCTATATGGATGGCTATGAAGGACATGAAAAGATACTCAATATTATAAGTCACTAGGGAAATTCCTATTAAAACTACAATGAGATACCAAATGCTGGTGAGGATACAGAGAAATTGGATCCCTTGTACACAGCTAGTGGAAATGTAAAATGTAGAGCCACCCTGGAAAACAGTTTGGCATTTTCTCATGAAGTTAAACATAGACTTATGATGTGACTCGGCACTCACACTCCTGGGTATTTATCCTAGAGAAATGAAAACTCACATTCACACAAAAACATGTGCATGAATGTTCGCGGCAGCTTTATTTGTAGTAGTTCCAAGCTGGAAACAACCCAAATGTTCCTGAACTGAGGAAGAGATAAACAGATTGTGTTATAATCCAAACAATGAAATACTGCTCAGTAATAAAAAAGGAACAAATTATTGATACACATGACAACATGGATGAATCTAAACTATATTACACCAAGTGAAAAAACCAAGTCTCAAAAGCCTGCATACTCTATGATCCCATTAATATGACAAGTAGATGTGACATGTATAGGATCAATTGACAATATATTAATAAAGTCTGTATATTAGATAATAGCATTGTATCAGTGTTAACTTCCTGATTTTGATCATTGTATTGTGATTATGTAAGAGAATGTCATTGCTTTTGGGAAATACACACAGGTATTTAGGAGTAAAGGGGTATAATATCCACAACAGTTCAGAGAAAATAATACCTTTCAATGGAGAAGATAATAAATATGATAAAATGTTAACATTTGGATCTGGGTAAAAATGAGAATTCTTCGTACTATTCTTGTAATTTTTCCATAAGTCTGAAATTATTTAAAAATAAAAGTTTTTAAAGTGTAGTAATATAGGCAGGTTACAGATTAGCAGGAAGAGGCCACATCCAGCACACATACATACTCACTGCTTCCCGATTATTTAGCCAAGGAAACAAAACTTAGCAGAAGCCAGGTGGCTACACAAAGCAGGAGCAGAAGCAGCATTTCTCTGCTGACTTTGTGCATGTCTCTTGTTTTCCTGTGGGCTGTGCAACTGCTGCTGACATTCTTCACTCAGTCAGTGAGCATTCCAGAGCTGCTAACGAAGCCAGTCTCTCACCAAGACGCTTTCTATTGAGACTTACCTCATCAGCACCTTCCTAAGGAATTTATACTAAGACTGTATGCTCTTATGTTTTAGGGAATATCAAAGAGTGTTCTAAGTTAGAACACCTGCATGTCAGAGTGAACCAAACTGATCAGCAGCAAGGGTGCATCCTCATTCTGGGAGAGGATGCAGAGCTGGTGCCCAGGTGTCTCCGAACAGTATCTCTGCCTCCTGCTTTTCCTATTCTCCACAAAGATCAGAAGAGATTGGGAGAGATTCGATTCTTTTTCTATAAAGTTAATTTAGGTTCATAAATTTATAAAAGGCAAAACAAAAAGGAGGTTTTTTTTTACTTGATTACAATAATTGGTTCTTAAAGAATGTAAGAGGATTGGATTAGATGCCCCTTTCAGTTCCATAGCTCTGTGATCAATCTGAGAAGCATCCTGAGCTGAACAGCGATGATAAGAAGAATCTAACATTTTTTCCTGGGTATATGACCAAGGTAAATATTTAATAGAATTCCAGATCAGAGTTGAAGAACTTCACTTTCCTTACTTAAGTAAATGCATTTACCTGAATTATTGAATGATTCTTTCATTTAACAAAGCATAGCACCCACTTTGAGGAGCATTGTGATCCCCAGACTCTAAGAGCTCACATTCTAGCATAAGGAAACAAGCGACAGTTCAAAATCAAGTGAAAGATCTTAAGGGAGTGCAAAACCATAATCTTTGGAGATTCAGAGACTGGAGACAGCCGCAGCCCATCAGAGTTGCCGGATCGATGGAACTCAAGTGACGAATTTGGCTGCCGCATGCTACACTGCAGGCCCAGGGTGTCACATACAGAGCAATGAAAGATAACTGCAGCAGCCTCTGGATCCAGGCGTTGGCGGGTGATTACTCACAGGCCTGTACAGAGGCCTGTGATTGGAGCATCGGCCTGTTATTGAGGCGTCCTCAACCTGCCACCAACTACTCCTCTGCTTCTTCCAGTCCCTCGGGGAAAATCACTAAGGCCCTCTTCCTTTAGTGAGTGTCTGATTCTGTTCCTCTTCTTTAAGAGGCTTCCACCACACGATGTGAGGTTGTAAAAGCTTATTGTTTTTTCTTGGGGGAAAGCTATTAATTGTGGAAAACTGTCCAGCTAATACCCATTATGCCAGCTAAACAACAGGGTGGCATCCTATATGGCTTGGACATTTCCCCTTATTTTATATTAAATTTGAAAAGAAGACACTCCTAAATTACACTTTCAAGAAAACATTTCTTTCTGCTGAAGTAAAGTGAGCATAAATGGTTAGTAGCAATGCTTTATCTGGCTGTGTTGCTGATAAAAGCAGATTCTGTGAGTGCAGATTAAAGGAGCTCTGGAATCCGTCCCCTGTGGACACTGTCTGAGTCACACTCGCTTGCCTGAATTAACATAAAAGTTTCTTAAATGATTTTCTGCCTCTACCAGCCCAGAGGCCTGTTTTTTGTGCCAGTGGCTGCTCTGGCAATCTGGAGAAGCCTATGGCCCCCTTTTCAGAATAAAGTTTTGAATGCATAAAATAAAACATATAGGCTTACAAAGGAAGAAGCAGATTTTAAACAAAATTATCAAATTATAAAAAACAGATATGTGATGTAGTAATGTGCTTCTTCATTAGATTAGAAGAGTGGAAATCTTTTCCAAAAGTCCATTAGCAGACTTACCCTTACATCTCATAGTGGCAGACTACTAGTTCTTTCAAAATCTATTCTGCCCTTTTTCTGGGGCATATGGCTGCCCAGCTAGAGACTCCATTTTCTGTTCTCCTTTGCAGTTAGGCATGGCCATGTGTCTATGCTGTCACCAGTAAATTTTCAATCAAAAATGAGCAGAAGAAATGATGCCATTTCTAGGTTTGGCGCTTAAAATATTGGGTGTGAGCTTTTCTTCTCTTTGCCCTTCAAGTTAGAACTCTGCCACTGAAATGCTCTAGAAGATTGTGGAGCAACACAGGGGAAAAAATCTGGTGGTGCTGGATTAAATTAGAAGTATCATTATGAACTCATTGCACACACACATGTACACATACATCTTCTGGCTCTGTATATTGAAAGGGCTTAGATGCAGTGACATCCCAGTGGCAATGAGCACACCTAACACCCAACTCTTGGTTTCTAGATACTATTCCCCACTAAAAGGAACCAGCGCTCCTTGAAGAGATGACTGAATCCAGGGAAAATACATCTTGCTAGGCCAGAAAGCAAGGCAGTGGTCAAAAACTGATGGGAGCATGTCACAAGGACACTGGCTAAATCTGGGATAATTTAAACCTTGAAAATATTAATAATGGTAATGGATTAAAACATTATCTTATTCTGTTTGTGCTGCTATAACAAAATACCACAAACTGGGTGGCTTATAAACAACAGAAATTTATTTCTCACACTTCTAGAGGCTGGAAGTTCAAGATCAAGGTGGCAGTCAACATAGTCCAGTTTTGGTGAGGGCCCTCTTCCTAGTTCACAGCCGGTGCCTTCTAACTGTGCCCTCGCATGGTGGCAGGGATCTCTCTGCAGCCTCTTTTCTATGGCATTAATCCCATTCGTGAAGGCTCCACCCTCATAACTTAAGCACCTCCCCAAAGCCTCACTTCTTATTATTGTCATCCTTGGGTGTTAGGATTTCAACATACGAATTTTGGGGAGGACAGAAACATTCAGAACGTAGCACATATGAAATAAAAAAAGAAAACATGAGCCCATAGTGATAATAAACATAGGGGGAGTGGCAGAAGGAAAGCTCTTCTTTACAGAAGAATCCAGCTAATGAATGTAGAAGGAATGACAGAATTAGAAAAGTCACCAATTTGCAACCACTATAAATTCAGGCAAGGATCAATGGTTAATGCTAAAACCATTGGATGAAAATATTGCTAGGGAATAAGACATTGACAAAGTTTCAAATTATTACTCTGAAAATTACTTATTGATTACAAATGGGAAAATGTTCTTCATAATGGAGAAATGTGGTGGATACCAACTTAACCAAGTGATCAAACTTAACTTCATCAGTAACTGAGCAAACTGACTTTATGTACCTCCTGATAAGAATGCACTGAAAACATAATCATCTGTGAAGCATTCTTGCCAAAAATGATTAACTTGAATCTAATCATGATAGAAAAATCAGATAAATCTAAATTGTAGATATATTGTACAAAACAACCGACCTGGACATTTCATAACCATTTGTCATAGAAAAAAATGGGTTTTAGATTAAGAGACTAAAGAAACAACAACAAAATGCAATATGTGACCCTTGATTGTTTCTTGGATTGGAAGGGAAAGCCAGCTATAAAAGGTATTATTGACTGGAACAATTGTTGTAATTTGACTATGGAGTTGATGTTATTTAATATATCAACGTTGAGTTTCTTAAGGGCTATATTGTGATTATACAAGGCAGAATGCCTTTGTTTCAGTAGAAACATGCTTTAGTGTTTAGGGTTCAAGTGTCATGATGTCTGCAACTTAATTTCAAATGATTCAGCAAAAATAATTGAGAGAGAGAGAGAGAGAGAGAGCGCGCATGCCACAGAGAGACCAACAAAGCAAATGTGGCAGAATGTTAACTAGGTTGATGTTAACTAGGTGAATCTGGGTTGATGGTATGCACGTGTTTTTTCTATTATTTTTTCCCCAATTTGTTACATAGTTTTGAAGTTTTTCAAAATTTTTTAAATAAACGGGGAGAGGTTCAACACAGGCTTTCCATGTCAACCAGGTTTAGGAGGTGAACAAGAACAAAAGCAAAAGCAAACACACACAAAAGCAGAGAGGGTTAGTACAAGTTCATCCGTCTTTCCTGAGGTAGTGCTGTCTTGAGCACAAGAACTGCTAGTCTGGTCAATGGGACAACTCTCAGAGAATTGTGTTCCACTTTGTACCTATTGCCTGTATTATACATAAAAGTAAAACCACAAAACCAACAACAGTTATCGAGGTCATTTTCGGGACTTTGGGGAAATTTGAAGATAGACTGTATATTATATCAATGATAATATCCTTATTTGTGATAATGTTATTGTAGCTATGTAGGAGAATGTTCATGTTTTTGGGAGAGAAATGCTGAAATACATCTGCCACTCTCAAATGATTGGGGGGGAGGTGTGTGTAGGTGTAGGTGTGTGTGTGTGTGTGTGTCGTTTAGAGAGATCCCAGGTGTGTGTTTGGCTCCCTTTTAATGTGGGGCCTGATTATGTAGGTATGATTGTTTACTATGCAAAACAATGTGTTAGACCATAAAACCTGAAAAGTTTCCTTAAACAAAATGCCCACAAATGCTGGATAAAAATAAACATCCCTTGAAATGCACAGCTGAGCTTGCAAAAAGGAAAGAGAAATTCCTAGAAGCCAAAAGTGAAGAGAGAGTTGAAAATCAGAAGGGTGAACTGATACTGAAATAATGCTAGGGCATTTGCCATTCTCATAGTCTTTTATGAGATACTCTGAGACTAGGAGACAAGACTGGTAAATTGGAAAGGTAAATCCAGATTATGCAAAGTACCCTTCTTAAACACATCTTTAGTGAAAGGATTCACCAAAAAAAAAACCCCAAGAGAAAAGGGAAAAGACAAGGAAATCTGTCTGGCACAGCCTGGGCTCAAGGTGGGGAAAAAAGTCTCCCCTAAGAATTGATAAGCACAAACCTCCCTGGCCATCAGTTTGGGGTTCAAATGTACACCAGCAGCCTGGAATGGGAAGCCCCCAGTCAAGAAGTTAACTAAAACTGGTTGGAGATTGAGAGTAATAAAGGATGCCAAGAAAAAGCAAATGGAAATCTTTGGCAGGACAAATGTCAAAAAGGAAAAGGGCAGACCATTCAGGATTCCCACAGATAGAGTACTGGAAAATGTACTGCCAACCTAGAATGCCAAGAAAAATTAGAATTAATAAATGAGGACCTTTTCAGACAAACAAAAACTCAGACAGCTCACCAACAGATCCTCAACTAAAGGAACTTGTAAAGGATAGTGATTTAAAAAAAAAGAAATTGGGGTTGGCCTGGTGGCGTAGCGGTTACGTGTGCACGTTTTGCTTTGGCAGACGGGGGTTCACCAGTTTGGATCCCAGGCGCAGACATGGCACCGCTTGGCACGCCATGCTGTGGTAGGCGTCCCACATATAAAGTAGAGGAAGATGGGCATAGATGTTAGCTCAGGGCCAGTCCTCCTCAGCAAAAAGAGGAGAATTGGCAGTAGTTAGCTCAGGGCCAATCTTCCTCAAAAAAAAAGAAAAGAAAAAGAAATTGATGCCAAGAGATCTAAATTGCAAGAAGGAATGCTAAGCAAGGAAACTGGTATACATGTGGGTAAATATAAAGAAACATTGACTATGATAATTAAAAAACAAAATATCTTAATAAACTAAAAAATATAGTAAGAAAATATCTACTTTTGAAGGAACTAAATTATTATATAATGATAACATGTAAGATTGAAGGGAAGTGATGAGAGGAAAGTGTTCTGAGATAAAGATAAAAATTAATCTTAGACTGTTATGATATTAGGATGATCTACATGAAACTGCTGATATTCAACTTTTTATCTAAAAAATATTGACCTACAAGAATGTCAATTTCAGAGGACTGATGTTAGTATCATGGCAGAGTGAGCTGTTCCCTTAGTCTCTCCCCCCGCTAAGATACAAACAAATGACATTCATTAATCAACAGAAGATTCCCTACAAAGTACTATAGGATGTCTGAGAGATCCATGCAGCCATACGTCTGATGGTGGGGGTACTGGATCCCCAGGAAGCAGTAGAAGGAGGTGAGTGGATCCCCTCCACCTCTACAGCACCAGTGATGCTAGGTTGCAGGTCCTCAGGTAGCAGCCAGTGCGTGACTGAAAGAGGAGGCGGGGGTACAGGGAGGCCTGCACAAATGATTTTGCTTTCAGAGTGGTAGCCTGGCCCACAGGAATGCTTTGCACCAAGTGGCTCAGCTCAGCCACTGGGTGGGCACCCCTACCAAGTACAGCAGACCAGGAGAACTGCCTATGAGTGCAGAGAGGGCCCATGCACACTGAAAAATGTGCCCTCCACAACTAGCGTACCAGTTTGGCTGGTCCCCAGCCAAGGCAGTGGATCTGCACCAGAGCACCTGAACATGTGCATGTGACCCACCAAGCAGCTGCACGCAGCAGGCAAACAACGACAAGCACTATCAGTAAAACTGCCAGCAGACAAGGCAGGTTCAGAAAACACAGCTCTGGCCCCGCGCCCCCCCCACCCCCCCAGATTGGTGGCAAGTGGAATCTGTGACGTGATACTAGCACTATGCACAGGGAAAGATCCACCCAATCAACCAGCATGAGGAAATACATTAACACTCCAGATCAGAAGTAAAATGGCAAGTATCCATAAACCAATCCTGAAGGCACAGAAGTTTACAATCTAAATGATAGAGAATTCAAAATAGTTGTCATAAAGAAATTCAATGAGTTACAAGAAAACTCAGAAAGAGAGCTTAATGAACGCAGGAATAAAATTAATGAGAAGAAGGAATTCTTCAAAAAAGAGACTGAATCTCTTAAAAAAACCAAACAGAAATTCTGGAGATGAAGAACACAATGAATGAAATAAAAACCAATCTAGAAACCTTAAAAAATACAGCTGACATTATGGAGGACAAAACTAGTAATTTAGAGATAAAAATGAAGAAATTGTTTGAGAAATATCAGACTCAATTATGACATGCAACATAAGGATTATAGGTATTCCAGAAGGAAAAATGAGGCAGAAAGGAGCAGAGAGCTGTTCAAAGAAATAATAGCTGAGAACTTCCCAAACCTGTGGAAGAAACTGGACTTACAAATATATGAAGCTAACAGAACTCCTAATTACATCAATGCAAAAAGACTTTCCTAAGGCATATAGTAGTAAAACTGGGAAAAGTCAATGACAAGGAAAAAATATTAAGGGCAGCAAGGCAGACGAGAATAATCTACAAAGGAACCCCTATCAGGCTTTCAGCAGATTCCACAGCAGAAACTTTACAGGCTAGGAGAGATCGGAATGATATATTCAAAATACTGAAAGCCAAAAATTTCCAGCCAAGAATACTCTATCCAGTGAAATTATCCTTCAGATATGATGGAGAAATAAAAACTCTCTGAGATAAACAAAAGTTGAGGGAGTTCAGCACCACTAGACCTCCCATATAAGAAATGATCAAGAAGGCCCTCATACCTGATACAAAAAGGCAAAGGTCTACAAAGCCATGAGCAAGGAGATAAACAGACAGACAAAATCAGAAATGTGCAGTTGTCTATCAGAAAGGTTAGCAAACAATCATAACATAAAAAATAAAGGGAAGGAAAGCATCAAAAATAACTATGAACACTTCATTTTAATCACAAACTCAACACAAAAAGGAATAATTTGTGACAATAATAACTTAGGGAAGAGGAAAAGGATGGAACCTACTTAGGCTAATGGAGATAAGAGGCTATCAGAAAATGGACTCATTTACGAGATCTTTTATAAAAACCTCATGGTAACCACTAAACAAAACTTTGGAACAGAGACAGAAATCATAAATAGTGAGAAAACCACCAAACTGAAATGGCAGTCAGAAATACAAGGGAAGGGGCTGGCCCTGTGGCATAGTGGTTAAGTTCTGCACACTCCACTTCTGCAGCCCAGGTTCACAGATTTGGATCGCTGGTATGGACCTACAACACTCGTCAGTTGTGCTGTGGCAGTGACCCACATATAAAGTGGAGGAACACTGGCATAGATGTTAGTCCAGGGTTAATCCTCCTCAAGCAAAAGAAAAGAGCAAGATTGGAAACAGATGTTAGCTCATGGCTAATCTTTGTCATAAAAAAAAAAAAAAGAAATACAAGGGAAGAGAAACAAGGGAAATATAGAACAGCCAGAAAATGAGATAAAATGGCAATATTAAGCCCTCATATATCAATAATCACTCTATAATCACTCTATATGTAAATAGATGGAATTCTCCAATCAAAAGACACAGAGTGGGAGCTGGCCTGGTGGTGCAGTGGTTAAGTTAGCACATTCCGCTTCAGTGGCCTGGGCTTTGCCAGTTTGGATCCTGGGTGCAGACCTACACACGGCTTGTCAAGCCACGCTGTGGTAGGCATCCCACATATAAATTAGAGGAAGATGGGCATGGATGTTAGCTCAGGGCCAGTCTTCCTCAGCAAAAAAGAGGAAGATTGGTGGCAGATGTTACCTCAGGGCTAATCTTCCACAAAAAAAAAAAAAAAAGGAGTGGTGTGTTGGAATAAAAAACAAGACCCAACAATATGCTGCCGCCAGGAAACACATCTCAGCTGTAAAGAAGCACAGGCTCAGAGTGAAGGGATGGAAGAGAATACTCCAAAAGAATGGCAAGCAAAAGAAAGCAGGTGTTGCCACAGTCATATCAGACAAAGCAGACTTCAAGATAAAAAAGGCAGTGAGAGACAAAGGGGCACTACATAATGATAAAAGGGACATTCCACTTATGACATAACACTTCTGAATATATATACAGGAGAACCTAACACTTATGAATATATATGCACCTAACACAAGAGCAGGAAAGTATATAATGCAACTATTAACAGACCTAAAGGGAAAAATTAACAGAAACACAATAATAGTAGCGGACCCCAACACCCCAGTGACATCAATAGATAGATCATCCAGACAGAAAGTCAACAAGGAAATAGTGGGTTTAAATGAAAACCCAGACCAGATGGACTTAGCAGATATATATGGAACACTACATCAAAAATAGCGGAACAGGGGCCGGCCCCATGGCTGAGTGGTTAAGTTCGCGTGCTCCGCTGTGGCAGCCTGGGGTTTCTCTGGTTTGGATCCTGGGTGCGGACGTGGCACTGCTCGTCGGGCCACATTGAGGCGGCGACCCACATGGCACAACTAGAGGGACCCACAACTAAAATATGCAACTATGTACTGGGAGGTTTTGGGGAGAAAAAGGAAAAATAAAATCTTTTTTTAAAAAACCCCAAAAAACAGCAGAATACACATTCTTCTCAAGTGCACACGGAACATTCTCAAAGACAGACCATATGTTGGGAAACAAGGCAAGCCTCAATAAATTTAAGAAGACTGAAATAACATCAGGCATCTTTTCCAACCACAATGCTATGAAACTAGAAATCAAAGACAAGAAAAAAGCTGGGAAAGTCACAAATATGTGAAGACTAAACAACATGCTACTGAACAGCCACTGGATCAATGAAGAAATCAAAGGAGAAATTAAAAAACACCAAGAGATAAATGAAAATGAAAACACAACATACCAACTATTATGGGATCCAGCAAAAGCAGTTCTAAGAGGGAAATTCATAGCAAAACAGACCCACTTCAACAAACAAGAAAAATCACAAATAAGTAAACTTAAATTACACCTCACAGAACTAGAAAAAGAAGGACAAACAAACATAGTCAACATAAGGTGGGAAATAATAAAAATTAGAGCAGAAATAAATAAAATAGACACCACAAAGAGTAGAAAGGATCAATGCAACTAAGAACTAATTGAGAAGATAAACAAAATTGACAAACCCTTAGTCAGACTCACTAAGAAAAAAACAGAGAAGGCTCACATAAATAAAATAAGAAGTGAATGAAGAGAAATTACAATGGATACCACAGAAATACAAAGGATAAGAGAATTCTATAGAAAACTATATGCCAACAAATTGGATGACCTAGAAGAAATGGGTAAATTCTTAGACTCTTACAACCTCCCAAAACTGAAGAAGAAGAAACAAAGAATCTGAAAAGACCAATCACAGTAAAGAGATTGAAGCAGTAATCAAAACCTCCCAAAAAACAAAAGTCCAGGACCAGATGTCTTGTCCAGAGAATTCTACCAAACATTCAAAGATTTTATACTTAACCTTCTAAAACTATTCCAAAAATTGGAAGAAGATGGAATGTTTCCTAAATCAATCTGAGGCCAACATTACCCTGAAACCAAAACAAGGCAAGGACAGCACAAAGAAGGAAAATTACAGGACAATATTGCTGATGAACATAGATGCAAGAATCCTCAACAAAATACAGGCAAACCAAATATAGCAATACATTTAAAGGATCATACACCATGATCAAGTGAGATTTATATCAGGGATGCAGGGATGGTTCAACATCTGCAAATCAAGCAATGTAATACACCACATTAATAAAATGAGGAATAAAAATCACATCATCATCTCAATAGATGCAGAGAAAACATCTGAGAAGATCCAACATTCATTTATGAAAAAAACTCTCAATAAAACGAGTATAGAAGTAAAGTACCCCAACATAATGAAGGCCATATATGACCAAATCCACAGCCAACATCATATCCAACAGTGAAAAACTGAAAGCCACCCCTCTGAGAACAGGAAAAAGACAAGGGTGCCCATTCTTGCCACTCCTATTCAGCATAGTACTAGAGGTTTTGGGCAAAGCAATTAGGCAAGAAAAAGAAATAAAAGGTATCCAAATTGGAATGGAAGAAGTGAAATTCTCACTGTTTGTGGATGAGATGATCGTATATATAGAAAACGATAAAGAATCCATCAGAAAACTACTAGAAATAATGAATAACTACAGCAATGTTGCAGGGTGCAAAATCAACTTACAAAAATCAGTCGTATTTCCTTTTCTTGGTGTG
Source organism: Equus caballus (assembly GCF_041296265.1). Taxonomy (NCBI): domain Eukaryota; kingdom Metazoa; phylum Chordata; class Mammalia; order Perissodactyla; family Equidae; genus Equus; species Equus caballus. The sequence continues at coordinate 68,993,477 of NC_091690.1, forward strand.
TGTGTGAGGAAGATTGGCCCTGAGCTAACATGTATTGCCAATCTTCCTCTTTTTGCTTGAGGAAGACTGTCGCTGAGCTAACATCTGTGGCAATCTTCCTCTATTTTATGTGGGATGCCACCACAGTGTGGATTGACGAGTAGTGCTAGGTCCGTCCCCAGGATCTGCACCTCCAAACCCCAGGCTGCCAAAGGGAAGTGTGTGAACTTAACCACTACGCCACCAGGCTGGCCCCTAAAAATCAACTACATTTCTATACACTCATAACAAACTAGCAGAAAGAGAACTGAAGAATACAATCCCACTTAGAAGTGCAATAAAAATAAAATATCTAGGGATAAATTTAACAAAGGAGGTGAAAGACCTATACACAGAAAACTCTAAGACATTATTGAAAGAAACTGAAGATGACATAAAGAACTGGAAAGATATTCCATGCACATGGACTGGAAGAATAAACAATTAAAATGTCCTAAAGGATTGAATCCACAAATTCAATGCAATCCCAATCAGAATCCCAATGATATTCTTCACAGAAATAGAACAAAGAACCCTAAAAATTACATGAAATAACAAAAACTCTGAATAGCTAAAGCAATCCTGAGAAAAAAATAATAAAGCTGGAGGCATCACAATCCCTGACTTCAAAATATACTACAAAGCTATAGTAATCAGAACAGCATGGTACTGGCACAAAAACAGACACACAGATCAATGGAACAGAAGTGAAAGCCCAGAAATGGACAGCTAATCTTTGACAAAGGAGCCAAGAACATACAATGGAGAAAGGAAAGTCTGTTCAATAAATGGTGTTGGGAAAACTGGAGAGCCACATTCAAAAGTATGAAAGTAGACCATTATCTCCTACCTTACACAAAAATTAACTCAAAATGGATTAAACACTTGTATGTAAGCCCTAAATCCAAAAGAGTCCTAGAAGAAAATAGGCAGTACACTTTTTGACATCAGTCTTTTCAAATACCAAGTCTACTCAGGCATGGGAAACAAAAAAATACACAAATGGGACTACATCAGACTAAAGGGATTCTCCAAGGCAAAGGAAACCATGAACAAAATGAAAAGACAAGTGACCAACTGGGAGAAAATATTTGCAAATCATATATCTGACAAGGGGTTACTTCCCAAAATATATAAAGAACTCATACAACTTAACAACAAAAACCACACAGACCAATCAAAAAATGGGTAGAGGATACGAACAGACATTTTTACAAAGAAGATATACAGATGGCCAACAGGCACATGAAAAGATGTTCAACATCACCAATCATAAGAGAAATGCAAATCAAAAGTACGAGATATTACCTTACACCCGTCAGAATGGCTATAATTAACAAGACAAGAAATAACAAATGTCGGAGGGGATGTTGAGAAAAAGGAACCCTCATACACTGCTGGTGGGAATGCAAACTGGTGCAGCCACTATGGAAAACAGCATGGAGATTTCTCAAAAAATTAAAAATAGAACTACCATATGATCTAGCTATCTCACTACTGGGTATTTATCCAAAGAACTTGAGATCAATAATTCAAAGAGACTTACTCACCCCTATGTTCACTGCAGCATTATTGCCAATAGCCAAGATGTGGAAGCAACCCAAGTGCCCATTACCAGATGAATGGATAAAGATGTGGTATGTATACACAATGGAATACTACTCAGCCACAAAAAAGACAAAACTGTCCCATTTGTAAGAACATGGATGGACCTTGAGGGTATTATGTTAAGCCAGACAGAGAAGGACAAACTGCTTGATTTCACTCATATGTCAAAGATAAACAAACACATGGATAAAGAGAACAGATCTGTGGTTACCTGAGGGGAAGCGGGTTTGAGGCTTGGTGAAAGGGGCACATATATATGGTGATGGATAAAAATTAGACTATTGTAGGTGAGCATGATGCCATCTATACAGAAACTATTAAATAATAACGTACATCTGAAATCACACGTTATAAACCATTATGACCTCAATAAAATAATTTAAAAAAAGAATGAAAGAAAAAAAAGAATGTCAATTTCATATGGTTCAACATAATACATTACAATTCTAAAGATAACTAGTAAACAAATAGAAATAGAATGCATATCTTTGAAAAAAAAAGAAGAAACAAATGTGGAACAAAACCTCAGTATGAAAAACAACCCTCAAAATAAAAAAGTAGACAATAGTTGATGCCATTAATACAAAAATTTGAAGATGAAGAACAATACAAAATACTGTTGTAGATACGTACAAACATTTAAAAAGCATTAAGGAAATTCAGGATATTGCAAAGGGAGGAGGAAAAGGAAAGGAATTCAACTGTATTTTTTAAGGTTTTATTTTTAAATTTGAATGATGGGTATATAAGTCTATTATTCTTTATAATTTGAAATAAATTAAAATTATTATAATTAAGTTTTTAGGCCATAAAATTTTTTTTAAAGTCATAAAGCTCCAAAGACAAAAAAAAAAAAAAGGCCCAACATGTAGTGTTTTCCAATTTATGTGGTGTAAATTCTGCCACCATGGCTGATTTTAAGATACCACTGTGACATCACTGAATGCAGTTAGTAAGAGATGTACAGTAGCACATATATCTTCACCACAGAGAGAACAGATGTTAATAAATTCAAGAGCACAGAATGTAGTAAAATAATTAAGTAATGAATTTTAAGTATTACAAGCATACCTTAGAGATTTGTATGTTTAATTCCAGACCACTGCAATAAAACAAATATTGCAATAAAGTGAGTCATATGAATTTTGTTTCCCAGTAGATATAAAACTTATGTTTAGTCTATTAATTTGCAATAGCATTATGTCCAAAAGAACAATGTACATACCTTAAGTAAAAAAATATTTTATTGCTAAAAAATGCTAACCATCATCTAAGCCTTCAGCAAGTTGCAATTTTCTTGCTGGTGGATGGTCTTGCCTCGATATTGATGGCTGCTGACTGATCAAAGTGGTGGTTACTGAAGGTTGGGGTGGCTGTGGCAATTTCTTAAAATAAGACAACAAAGAAGTTTGCCCCAACAACTGACTTTTCCTTTCTTGAAGCATTTCTCTGCAGCATGCAATGCTGTTTGACAGCATTTTACCTACAGTAGAGCTTCTTTCAAAATTGGGGTCAATCCTCTCAAAACCTGCCACTGCTTTATCAACTAAGTTTATATAATATTCTAAACCCTTTGTTGTCATTTCAACAATCTTCACAGCATCTTCACCAGGAGTAGGTTCCACGTCAAGAAACCACTTTCTTTGCTCTCCATATGAAGCAACTCTTCATTTGTTAAAGTTTTATCACGATATTGTAGTAATTCAGCCATAACTTCAGGCTCCACTTCTAATTCTAGTTGTCTTACTATTTCCACCACATCTGCAGTTACTTCCTTCACTGAAGTCTTGAACTCCTCAAAGTCATCCAGGAGGGTTCAAATCAACTTCTTCCAAACTCCTGCTAATGTTGATATTTTGACCTCTTCCCATGAATCACAAATGGTCTTAATGGAATCTAGAATGGTGAATCCTTTCAAGAAGGTTTTCAATTTACTTTCCCCAGATCCAACAGAAGAATCACTATGTATGGCAGCTATAGCCTTATGAAATAAATTTCTTAAACAATAAGACTTGAAAGTTGAAATTACTCTTTGAACCATGTGCTGCAGAATGGATGCTGTGTTAGCAGGCATGAAAACATTAATCTCATTGTATTTCTCCACCAGAACTCTTGGGTGACCATTTACATTGTCAATGAGCAGTCATATTTTGAAAGGAATCTTTTCTTCTGAGCAGTAGGTCTTGACAGGGGCTTAAAATATTTCACAAAAGTTGTAAACAGATGTGCTGTGATCCAGGCTGTGTTATTCCATTTAAAGACCATAGGTAGAGCAGATTTAGCATAATTCTTAAGGGCTGTAGGATTTTCAGAATGGTAAATGAGTACTGGCTTTCACTTAAAGTCACCAGCTGCATTTGCCCTTAACAAGAGAGTCAGCCTCTCCTTTGATGCTTTGAAGCCAGGCGTTGACCTCTCCTCTCTAACCATGAAAGTTGTAAATGGCATCTTCTTCCAAAATAATGCTGTTTCATCTACATTGAAATCTGTTGTCTAGTGTAGCCACCTTTGTTAATTATATTAGCTAGCACTTCAGGATAACTTATTGCAGCTTCTACATCAGCAGTTGCTCCTTTGCTTTGCATTTTTGTGATAGAGACAGCTTCTTTCCTTAAACCTCATGAACCAGCCTCTGTTAGCTTCAAACTTTTCTTCTGCAGCTTCCTCACCTCTCTCAGCCTTCACAAAAATGAAGAGAGTCAGGGCCTTGCTCTGGATTAGATTTAGGCTTAAGAGAATGTTGTGGGGGGGCTGGCCCCCTGGCCCAGTAGTTAAGTTCGGGGGCTCTGCTTTCACCAGTTCGAATCATGGGCGCGGACATGGCATCACTCCTCAAGCCATGCTGAGGCGGCATCCCACATGCCACAGCTAGAAGAACCCACAACTAAAAATACACAACTATGTACTGGGGGGATTTGGGAGATAAAGGAAAAATAAAATCTTTGGAAAAAAAAAAAAAGAATGTTGTGGCTTGATCTTCCATCCAGAGCACTAAAACTTTCTCCATACCAGCAATAAGGCTGTTTCACTTTCTTATCATTCGTGTGTTCACTGCAGTATAGCACTTCTAACTTCCTTCAAGAACTTTTCCTTTGAATTCACAACTTGGCTAATTCTTTGATGCAAAAGGCCTAGCTGCCACTTGGCCTATCTCAGCTTTCGACATGCGTTCTGCATTAAGCTAAATCATTTCTAGCTTTTGATTCAAAGTGAGAGACGTGTGGCTCTTCCTTTCACTTGAATACTTAAAGTCCATTGTAGGGTTATTATTTGGCCTAATTTCAATATTGTTGTGTCTCAGGGAATAGGGAGATCTGAGGAAAGGAAGAGAGATGGCGGGAATGGCTAGTTGGTGGAGCAGTCAGAACACACACGTGTCTATTAAGTTCACTGTCGTCTATGGGCGTGGTTTGTGGTGCCCCAAAATAATTACAATAGTGACATCAAAGATCACTGATCACAGATCATCATAAAAAATAATAATGAAAAAGTTTAAAATATGTGAGAATTACCAAAATGTGACACAGAGACATGAAGTGAGCAAATGGTGTTGGAAAAATGGCACTGATAGATTTGCTCTATGCAGGGTGGCTAAAAACCTTCAATTTGTGAAAAATGCTTCAATATCTGTAAAGTGCAATAAATGAAGTGCAATAAATTGAGATTTGCCTGTACCTGTGTTTTAAATTATTTATTTAAGTTTATAGAATTTAGTTTTTAATAATGGCTGTGACTAAGACCTGCCTTATAACACTTCTGAAAATTTAACAATCAGTTCTCAAGAGCCAGTTAAGGCCACATCCAAGATACCACTGGATAAGTATGAATCTTAAATAGTTACTTTTGAGTGACATCAGTGAAAATGATGATGAACAACCTCTGAAAATCCTCTCCTCCATAAAAGCAGTCAGAACAGTGGACAAAATGGTTAGGAATCAACTTTTTCTGTATTCTGGAAATTAACAAAGGCTTCCAGCAATTTGAGGTGTTTATTAAAGAAAAATGGCTGAAAAGTGAGCACTGTGCAGTTTTAATTTGCTCTATTCCATTCTACCCTATCCCCAGTTCTGTGGTAGCCTTGAAAAGCAAAACCTGCAATCACAGTGAAAACCACCAGCTTGGTAGTCATGCAAGATGGAACAGTGAATTAAAGTTCATTCAAATCCCCATTCCCAGAGAACTGTCATTATTTGACCTGCCTGGTGGCTCCCCGGAAGATCCCCCCCTCATAGGCCATTTTTATTTGATCTGACTTGGAGCCACCAGTGGAAACCACCATTTTCCCCCAGAGAAGTTTGTCAAAAAACAGTCAGAGACAATTGTTCAACAATGTAGCTGCCAAGGTAGTAAATAACAGGGCAAAGAAGAGGCTAACCAAGAAACTCAAAAGGGAAAACTGAGAAATGAGATGTCCAGAGAGTGTCTGAAAAGCTCTGATATGAACCTTGGTATTGAAAAGGCCATACACATGTCCAGGGTTGTATACATGCTCAGGAAAGACATGAGAATGCCCTAAGGTCAAAATTCTGGCCAACCTTGAGACTCTGCATGAGCAAGAAGGAGGCAGAGTTTTAAACTGCTTGGTTGGGTGTTGACTGCCTACACCAAATTGCATACAGAGCCCTTCAGCAAAAACTAGAACACCTGTTCGTTCCAGGCATGTAAGGAAAGCTGTGTCTAATCACTGTTTCAGGACATATCCAAAGAACTAAAGGAAAGTGTGAGAACAATATCTCACCAAATGAAGACTATCAAGAAAGACACAGAAATTATTATTTAAAAGACAAAATAAAAATGCTAGAGTGGGAAAGTACAATAACAGAAATGAAAATTTCACTAGAGGGGCTCAAAAGTAGGTAAGAATCAGCAAGACTGAAAAGTAGGTCAACTGAGATTATCCAATCTGAAAAAAAGAAAACAAATAAGAATCAAGACAATAATGAGTAGAGCCTCAGAGACCTGAGTGACACCACGGAACATACCAATATACTCATAATGGGTGTCACAGGAGAGGAGAGATAGAAGAGGCAGAAAGAATATTTGAAGAAACAATGGATGAAGTCGAAGAGATCCACATGTAGACATATCATAGTCAAACTGTCAAAAGCTAAACAGAAAGAGAAAATTTTGAAAGCAGCAAGACGGAAGTGACTTGTCAAGTCTGAGGGAACTTAAATAAGAGTTGATTTCTTGTTAGTAACCAATTGGGCCAAAAAAAGTGGGATGACATATTCCAAGTGCTAAAAGAAAAATACTGTCAATCAAGAATTCTATATCTAGCAAAACTATCCTTCAAAACTGAAGGATCAACTTCCATCATTACAGCATGAAGAGCTCCACTACCTGCTTATAAGTGAAAATTATTAAAGGAAACAACAGAGCCAGCCCTGATGGCCTAGTTTAAGTTCAGAGCACTCCACTTCAGCAGCCTGGGTTTGGTGCCTGGGCATGGAACCACACCACTCGTCTGTCAGTAGTTGTGCTGTGGTGGTGGCTCACAGAATAGAGCCAGAAGAACTTACAACTATACACAACTATGTACTAGGACTTTGTGGGGGAAAAAGGAAGAAAAAAGGAGGAAGATTGGCAACAGATGTGAGCTTATGGCGAATCTTCCCCTGCAAAAAAAAAAAGAAAAGAAAAAAGAAAGAAAACAATGTAAAAAAAAAAAAGGTAAAATGAGTTAAGAAAAACTCCAAAAAGAAAGAAAGAAAAAACCAAAAAAAACCCATACCATTCAAAGCCTTTGGAAATGGTCCTAAGAGCAAACAGCAAATGAAGAAACATCTATTCAAGACAATATAAAAACATTTGGCAGGCAAGGTAAGAATCTGTGGTATTTAAAGAAAGACTTCTGCCTGCCTCCTTGCTCCCAGCTCAGTGAGATGGAGGCTACACTTCAGACTGCTGTAGCCAAGAACATAGGGCTATTTCTTCTCTCAGCTACCAGCTGGAAGGTTTTATTCCTGGGAGAAACAGAATTCAGTGTTTCTCATCCTGTCCACAGCTGTCTAGTGCTGAGGCTAAGTCCTAAGAGGTAGGGGCTCCCTTCTTTTACCAACCTCCACTCATGGAATGGAGACTCTACCTGCTACATGGCACACTGAGAATAGTGTAGGAAGTGCAATACAAGGAAATGCAGACAAACCACAGTGAGATAACATTTCACACCCACTAGGATGGTATAACAAAAACAAAACAAACAATATTAAGTGTTGGTGAGAGATTTAGAAAAATTGGAACTGTCATACATTCCTAAAATCTAAAATATAAAATGGTGCAGCTGCTTTGGAAAACAGTCTGGCACCTCAAAATGTTAAACATAGGGTTACCATATGACCCAGCATTTCCAATCCTAGGTATATACTTAAGAGAAGTGAATGATTTTATTTATATGAAATGTCTAGAATGGGCACATCTATAATGGAAAGTAGATTAGTAGTTGCCAGGGGGGAGCGAAGAATGGGAAGTGACTGGTAGTGGTTATAGGGTTTTCTTTGGAGGTGATTTAAGTATATTCTGGAATTACTGGTGGTAACGATTGCACACATTTATGACAAAAGTTCATTGAATTGCATACGATAAAAGGGCAAGTTTAATGGTATGTTAATCATATCTCAAAAAAAAGAGAGAGAAAGAGTCACTTTTCACTTGGAATTTGGTCTTTATGGATTAGGAGGTTGGCAACCACTTGGTCAGCCTTATGCAGTGTCAACCAAACATTAATAGCTTACCTCAGTTCCTGTTTCTCTCCAATCCCAAGCCCGACTTCCCCCTGGCCACACTTTGCAGTCCTTATAGGTTTTAGTAGAGCCTTGTACTTTCATTTGCCCCCATGAGAGGGAAGCAATTTCAGGGGAAGACATATGGAACTTAACTGAACTCTGAAATTAAAAGAAAAAATATACTGAATCAGTTATAAAGTAAGGTTGAAACAGCTCCAAAATGAAGGATCTATACTACATACAAAATATATTTTAAAATATAATACTATATACAAAATATAGTAAGCAGTGGTCCTCTATGAGTTAAGCATCCTTCTCATTTATGTGGTTGTCACATCTTCTCTAGAGGTCTAAAAAGTAAAATGATATTTTTGGGATCCTGAATCATTCAATCATGAAAACTAGATACTACAATTATTTCTCAGACTCTAGAGGGAATTCTCAGGATATTTTTTGAGAGACAAAAGTGGGAATGCAAACTGCTGCAGCCACTATGGAAAGCAGTATGGAGATTTCTCAAAAAACTAAAATAGACATACCATATGACCCAGCCACCCCACTACTGGGTATCTACCTAAACAACTTGAAATCAACAATCCAAAGTAACATATGTACCCCTATGTTCATTGCAGCACTATTCACAATAGCCAAGACATGGAAACAATCCAAGTGCCCATTGACCGATGATTGGATAAAGAAGATGTGGTATATATATATACAATGGAATACTACTCAGCCATAAAAAAGACAAAATCATCCCATTTGTAACAACACGGATGGACCTGGAGGGAATTATGCTAAGCTAAATAAGCCAGACAGACTGAGAAAGACAAACACCATATGATTTCACTCATATGTGGAATATAAACAAACACATGGACAAAGAAAATGGTTCAGTGGTTACCAGGGGTGGCCACAGGGGGTGAAGGGGAGCACTTATGTGGTGATGGACAAGAAATCATGTACAACTGAAATTTCCCAATGATATAAACATTGTTATGAACGCAATTTAAAAAAATTAAAAGGTGGAGATTTGCTTCAGCAAGGCTGATACATCCTCTCTCCCAAGAGCAACTATTGAGCTGGACAAAACTGTCAAAATAACCACTTAGTACTCTAGAAATAATCTTAAGGGCATACTAGAAATTGAGAAGTGCTTATTCACGAAAATCACTGAATTTTAGATAAGAACAGAAAGATGTTTTTTCTTCTTTCCTTGGATTATTCCCATGCCCCAACACCAATTCTGTTGGCACAGAGGTTCAACTTGGTTGGGGCAGGGCATGAAAATCAACAGTCTTGCTGCTACAGCCAGAGGAGGCAGTTCATTTAGAGCATTATCAGCTAAACTGATGATCTCAGCAGCAAGCAAATATAGATGGCAGATGGCTCTGCTTCCTTCATATTGTGGGCCTGTTTGGTGCAAACAATGGATTGGCAGAGCAGGCAAGGATTTAACTGTAATTTCTCAGAGGTGACACAGCCATAGGGGGCTTGATAAACTCTCCACACATCCCAAGTGGACCAAAGGCTGTGAGCATATGCATCAATGACTGGAGTAGGCCTAAGTCATGCAAACATTCTGGGCCAACTGAGCCTACAGCACATGCGAAGTGGAGAAGCAAGAAGGCTCACGAGGACTCAGTACAGTATAAAAACCGAGGAAGACATAAAAACAGCCTGAACGTTGAATGTACTTCCCAGTGTGCATACTGATCCCTAAGTAGAGAGTGAAAGTCTTACTGGCTTCAGGTGTTTGGACATAATCTTTGATTAATCTTTGGGTGAACAATAAGCTATATAAACACAGTGGAAACCCCAAGGAAGCCAAGCTTAAAAATAAAAACAAGAAAAAAAAAACAACCAAGAAAACAGATTCCAGTGAGCACATATTGCATGGGAGACAGAACGCAGAGATTTAGTCTAGGCAAGCAACTAAACACAAACAAATAATCTAAGAGCAACAATGTGCAGGGGGAAAATCAGAATCCAGACTTCCTACAGTATTATCTAGAATGTCCAGTTTCCAACAAAAAATTACAATATATGCAAAGAAACAAAAAATGTGACCCACACTTATCACCTGAAACTCTATTAGTGTTCCTGTATGTTTGACTTAGCAAAGACTCCGAAGAAGCTATTATAAATATATTCAAAGAACTAAAGGAAACCATGTATGAAGTTATACAAAATTCTGATGACAATAATTCCATGAATACAGAATCTCAATAAAGAGACAGGCATTTCAAAAAAGAATCAAATAGAAATTCTGGGTTTGATGAGTATAATAACTAAAAGGTTCTTGTATCCGTCATGGTTCTCCGGAGAAACAGAACCAGTAGATTATATATATTAAGAGACTCATTTCAAGAACGTAGCTCATGCAGTTGTGGGAGTTGGCCAGTCCAAAGGTGTAGGGTAGGCTGGCAGGCTAACTCCTGGGCAAAAGTTGTCATTGTATGGCAAAGTATGGATGTGTTATTTCTTCTTCCTCAAGGAAATCTGTTTTGCTTTTAAGGACTTTCAACTGATTGGATGAGGCCTACCAAGAGTACTGATCGTAATCTCCTTTATTGAAAAGTCAACTGATTATAGATGTTAACTACATCTACAAAACACCTCCATAGCAACACCTAGACTAGAGTTTGATTGAATAACTAGCTACTATAGCTCAGCCAAGTTGACATATAAAACTAACCATCACAGTTCCCCCCCATCAGTATGGTGTCTATATACATGTCCTTAAACCATATTTAATCTCCAAATAAAGTCAATAACAAAGTGATACTTCTGCCTAACATTAATAAATACTAATCCATTTTTTCAGCTTCAACTTCTGAATATCCATTTTTAAAATGTATTATATAACAAAGGACATAAACATACCGTTAGGTACCATGGGAGGAAGATACTAATTTACAAAACATGATTCCTGTTCTAGAGGAGCTAATATTATCCTAGAGGAAAGAAGACATATACAAATAACTATAATATAACTTTTAAGAAAAGTGACTTTTTTTAAAACGAGGTAACTTTTGAAAAGTGGAATAAGGGAAGTATAATGAATTTTTATTAGGGTTGAAAAAGACTTCTGTATCAGTCTGCTAGAACTTCCAGCACAAAATACCCCAGGCTGGGTGGCTTAAAGAACAGAAATTTATTTTCTCAAAGTCTGGAGCCTGGTAGTCTATTATCAAAGCGCCAGCAGCGTTGGTTTTGGTGAGACCTCTCTACCTGGCTTGCAGATAGATTCCTTCTTGCCTTGTCCTCACATAGCCTTTTGTCTGAGCTTGAGTGCTGTTGGTGTCTTTTCCTTTTCTTACCAGAATACCACTCTTATAGTAGTAGGGCCCCACTCTCAAGGCCTCATTTAACCTTAATTACCTTCTTAAAGGCCCTATCTCCAAATATAGTCACATTAGGGATTAGGGCTTCAACATACGAATATTGGGGAGAGACAATTCAGTCCATTAGCAGCTATCCTGTGGCAGTACTACACAGTCTTGATTACTGTAGCTTTGTAGTAACCTTTGAAACCAGAAGTGTGAGACCTTCAACTTTGTCATTTAAAAAATTGTTTAGGATATTCTAGGTCCCTTGCATTTCCATATTAATATTAGGGTCAAATATGCCAATTTCTACCAAAAAGTCAACTGTAATTTTGATAGGGAGACTCTCCAGATAAACTTAAGGAGTACTGCCATTTTTTCAATAGCTAAGTCTTCCAAACTATGAACAAGGGATGTCTTCCTATAAAGACTTCTTTAATTTCCTTTAAGAATATTTTTTAATTTTCAACTCTTCTATTTAAAAGAACATTGTTCCTAAATATTTTATTCTTTTTGCGGCAACTGTAAGTGTAATTATTTTCTTTATTTTGGATTGTTTATTGCTACTGTATAGAAATACACTTGATTTTTGAGTATTTATCTAGTATTCTGCAAACTTGTTGAACTTATTAGTTGTAATTAGTTTTTTGGTGGCTTTCTTAGGATTTTCTATATACAAGTTCATGTTATTTATGATAGAGATTGTTTTACTTCTTCCCTGCCAATCTGGATGACTTTTTTTTTTTTTTTTTTGCCTAATTGCCTTGAGTAGAACTTCCAGTACAATGTTTAATAGAAGTGGAGATAGCAGACATTCTTGCCTTTTTCCTGACTTTATGGAGAAGGCATCAGTTTTCACCATGAGGTATATTAGCTGTGAGCTTTTCATAGATATCCTTAATTAGGTTCAAAAAGTTCCTTTTTATTCTTAGTTTGTTGAGTGTTTTTATCATGGAAGACTACCGAATTTTGTCAAATGATTTTGAGGCTTCTAGCAAGATGATTGTGTTGTTTTTTTCCTTTATTCTATTAAAACAGTGTAATATATAGACCAATTTTTGGATGTTAAGCCAACATCACATACTTGGGATGAATTCCACTTGGTCATGGTGTATAATCCTTTTTGACCTGTTGCTGGATTTCGTTTGCTAATATTTTGCTGAGGATTGTCGTGGCTAGATTCATAAGGGATATTGGTCTGCATTTTGTTTTTCTTTTCTTCTGACGTCTTTGTTTTTGCAACCAAGGTAAATCTGACCTCATGGGATAAGTTGGCAAGTAGTCCCTCTCTTCTAATTTTTGGTAAGAGTTTGTGAAGTATTGGTATTAATTATTCTTTAAACTTTTGGAAGAATTCACCATGAAGACATCTGGCCCTGGGCTTTTTTGGGGGAGGGTTTAAATTCCTAATTTAATCTTTTTACTCGTCATAATTCCATTCACAATTTCTACTGTTTCTTGAGTTTCAATAGTTTGTGTTGTTCTAGGAATTTGTTCATTTGTATTACCCAATTTATAAGCATACAGTTATTCATAAAATTCCCATATAACCCTTTTTTTATTACTATAGATAGTCATGTCCACTCATTCATTTCTGATTTCAGTAATTTGAATCTTTTCTTTTGGTCTTGGTCAGTGTAGCTAAAGATTTGTCAACTTTGTAGTTATTTTCAAAGAATCAACTTTTGGTTTTGTTGATTTTCTCTATTTTCCTGTTCTTTATTTCATTAATATCTATGCTAACGTTTATTACTTCTTTCCTTCAATTTGCTTTGTGTTTACTTTGATTTTTTTTTCAGTTTTGTAAAGATGGAAAGTTAGGTTATTGACTTGAAATAACTCTTCTTTTTGTTGTCGTTGTTGAGGAAGATTCGCCCTGAGCTAACATCTGTGCGAATCTTCCCCTATTTTGTTCGTGGGTTGCTGCGACAGCATGGCTGCTGACAAGTGGTGTAGGTCCACACCTGGGAATTGAACCCTGGGCCGCCAACGCAGAGTGTGCCGAACTTAACCACTAGGCCACAGGGCTGGCTCCATTCTTCTTTTTTAATAAAGGCATTTACAGCTCTATATTTCTCCTTAAGCAGTGCGTTAGGTGTATCCTATTAGTTTTCATATTTTATTCAACTCAAAGTATTTTCTAATGTTCCTTGTGATTTCTTCTTTGAACCATTGGTTATTTAGATGTATGTCACTTAATATCCACATATAAGTGAATTTACCAAATTTCCATCTTTTTGATTCTAGTCTAATTCCATTGTTTGGTGATCATATTTGGTATAACTTTGAACCTTTCAAGTGCAAATGAGACTTTTTTTTGGTGAGGAAGATTGGTCCTGAGCTAACATCTGTTGCCTATCTTCCTGTTTTTGCTTGAGGAAGATTGTTGCTGAGCTAACATCGATGGCAATCTTCCTCCATTTTGTATGTGGGACACCACCACTGCATGGCATGATGAGAGGTGCATAGGTCCACATCTGGGGTCTGAACCCCGGGGCGCCGAAGTGGAGTGTGCAAACTTAACTACTATGCCACCAGGCTGGCCCCTGAGATATTTTTTTAAAGTGCCTTAGCATGTGGTTTATCTTGGAGAATTTCTGATTTTCACTTGAGAAGAATGTGTATTCTGCTGTTGGTGTGCAGTGTCCATCTATGTGTTAGGACTTGCTATTTTACAGTGTTGTTCAAACCTTATTTATTTGTTGGTCTTCTGCCCAGCTGTCCTAGTTGACCATTTTTGAAAGTGTGGTATTGAAGTTTCCAAGTATTATTGTTGAATTCTCTATTTCTCTTTTCAATTCTGTCAGTTTTTGCTTTATGCATATTAGGGCTGTTGTTAGGTACATATGTTTTTGTTATATCCTCTTGATGTATTGATTCCATGTGGTTTTGATAAACCAACTTTACCTCTAGTTTTAGAAATGAAGCATTGACCTGGGCTAAGGCACGAGTACATTCTACTTTCACTTTCTACACTGGTCACACTGGTTTAGGGTTGAATATATGTGCTGAGTTGGACCAATCAGTGTCAATTTTAGGACTTTTTTGGGGGAAATTCTGAGATATTGAGGCTGGGAAGTAAAGAATATGGAAGAGTTCCTTGAAACTGCTAGTGCTATGAGAGAAGTCATTATGAAAATTTGGTCCATGTAGGGGAAGGCAAAACAGAGAGACTTACTGAAACAGGGTTACCATCTGATCAGACCATACCGCAAGCATGAGCTACTCAATTATTTGAGGCAATAAATTCCCTTTATTATCTAAGTCTGTTTGTCTTTTACTTGCAACTTAAAGTATTTTGACCCAATAACCAACCTCACCTTAATGATTCAACAGATGTCTGAAAGTGCGATTTTTTTCTTTTTTGATAAAGATTGACCCTGAGCTAATATCTGTTGCCAATCTTCCTTTTTTTTTTTTTCGCTTGAGGAAGACTGTTGCTAAGCTAATATCTGTGCCAATTTTCCTCCATTTTCATGTTGGACGCCGCCACAGCATGGCTTGACAAGCAGTGCTAGGTCTGCACCCAGGATCCGAACCTGTGAACCCTGGGCTGCCAAAGCAGAGTGCGCAAATTTAACCACGATGCCCCTGGACAGCCACTGAAAGTATGATCTTAATAATACTGAAGAAATATTTTTTGCCCACATAGTTCTGCTTGGCACTTGGAAAACTGATGTGGCTGGCATGTTATAAAATTTTACTGAATGAAGGATATACAATAACTACTGTTTTCATGCTTAGATGTCATCCAGGAGTGTGGAGTTAAAACAGAAATTTTACCTAATATTTGTTTCCTTTGTCATAATCAAGTGATAAAGATCCAATTTGTTCATTCACCCAGATATTCATTCATTCATTTTCCTCCACATGTAATGATAGGGGAATGTGTTTCAAACTCTTTGCCTAAAGCACAGAAACAAATACATTTTATACCATAACACACACAACCACACATATTTCATATATATATTTCATGAAATATACTTATCCTCACTATGTGATACACTCTATTTCTGTTCTATTTTTATTCTTTTCCATTTTTAATATAATTCTGGTCTTGATCCACCAAACTGATTTTAAAATCCAGTAATGGGTCATGGCCCATAGTTTAAAATACATTGCAATAGGCTAGGGGTATATTGAAAATAAATAATGAGGATGGCATGGGCACTGACTACATCAAAATGGGAGTGGAGTGCTGGAATAGGGTCTGCTGTCTGTATCAAACGTTCAGCTGCTGGGAGCTAACAGAGAGAGACCAGGGCAGTCAGTGAAGCAGAGGTTACTTAAGAGGTTCAGGGCAGGGGCTCTTCTGCAACTAGCGTGTAAGTCCAGGATCTCAATATTTTAACAACCACGCTAGCCTTTCTAGTCCACCAGTGAATATCAGTCTTTGATACCAAACTGCATAATGTGATCTCTGCCCTTAATTATCTAATAGTAAAGTTCAAACATGTAGACACATAGCTACAATATGTATAGGTATGAGAATTCAGTTATCATTAAGAGAAAGAACCAGAAAATGTCTAGTTTAAATCTTGTTTATATTACTTCTTTTTATTTTTGTATATTTTTTTATTAAACTATCTTGAAGAGCATAGATGTCTACTTGTGTTGACATTTAATAGCTTTTTCATTACATATAATGCATATCCACACACCTCTAGATGTAGTAACTCTTTTAAAAGTGAGTTTTAAACAAACCTAAGTAAATTTGCTCCTCATTGATTAGGAATTCCCCAAACTGCCTCCACAACTGAATCCAATCTACCTCAATACACATTTACCAGGCTTACAATACCTGTAAAAAAATTGTTAGCAAATGCAAAGATAATATGTTGGGCAGACAGAAATATGTCTAAATTATTCTGTTATAAGGCAGACTGTTATCAATGGAATTTGCGAAAATTGAGGGATAAGCCATTAAATTTTAAACTCAAAGCATAATTACATTCGGTTAAATGAACAGATAGTGTTTATGGCTCAGTGAGTTTTGTTTTTTTTTTAAGATTGGCACCTGAGCTAACAACTGTTGCCAATCTTCTTTTTCATTTTCTGCTTTTTCTCCCCAAATCCCCCCAGCACATAGCTGTATATTTTAGTTGTGGGTCCTTCTAGTTGTGGCATGTGGGATGCTGCCTCAGCGTGACCTGATGAGCGGTGCCATGTCTGTGCCCAGGATCCGAACGAGCAAAACCCTGGGCCACGGAAGCAGAGCGCGAGAACTTAACCACTCAGACATGGGGCCGGCTCCTAGAGCTCAATGAGTTTTGACAAATGCACAAACTTGCCAATCAAGATACAGAAAGTATCTAGAAAGTTTCCTTGTACCCCTTTCTAGTCAATCCCCTTCCAAGCTCAAAAGAAACCGTTTTGGTTTCTATTCTCAAAGGTTAGTTAAACCTTCCTATTGATGGAATTGTACAGTACCTACTCTTTTATGTCTGTCTTCTTTCACTCAACATGCTTTTGAGATTCACCCACGTTGTAGTGTGTATCAAGTGTATATCAGTATGAATAGCAGTCTGTTGTGGGACTGTATCACAATTTATTTATCCATTCTTCTGTTGATGAACATTTGGGTTGTTTTTGACTTTTTGCTATTTTGAATAAACTAGACAATTCTGAATGAACAAATTGAGGTTTTTAAAATTTGAACTATTTTAAGAAATTCCTTATTCATAAACAAAGTTAGACTGAGTGTCCGCAATTTAATGCTTATTTAAA
Organism: Equus caballus; assembly: GCF_041296265.1. Classification (NCBI taxonomy): domain Eukaryota; kingdom Metazoa; phylum Chordata; class Mammalia; order Perissodactyla; family Equidae; genus Equus; species Equus caballus. The sequence continues at coordinate 69,010,887 of NC_091690.1, forward strand.
TGCTTCTTCATGGCAGTAGCAATAAATCATTGCAATTTTTTTTAAAAAAACAAAGTGACTGTTTTTCTATCTTTACACTGTAGTCTGATATACTTAAGTCAGTTACTTAACTACATAAATTGGGATTAGACTCTTGTAACCCACAACTTCTCTTAGCCCAGAACGCCAAGAAGAGATGTGGTATTACAGGTGTTTGTCCTTTATTTTCTTTTCAAGAACAGACTTAGGAAAGGTAGGACCTTCACCCTGCTCTGTAGTAAAACATCTCTTATCTTGTGGGTGGATATAACTTTCAGATGCCCAAGGACTTTGTTCCCATGCCAATCTGAATGACAAAAGGCAGAAACTCTAACCTTATTTATCAGTGTCCTTTGCACAACACTGTGAGCACTGAGAAAAGAAATCTATAGAATAAAGCTTTTTGTTTTTAGAATGCTATTTTACAACCCCATGGAAGAGCAGGAGCTGAGATGCTGAAAAAACTGAAAGCAAAGGGATGGAAAGGAAATGAGGGGTGGGCAAGGTTCACAAAATGACAGAATTCTTCCTTTTGGTTTGAAGGTTCTTTCTATCAAAATTCCTTCACAAAGATATGATTTTATTTAATATTGTGTACCTGCCTTTTATTTAAGCTCAGTTAAACAAGGTCTTAATGAAGATTTTTTTTCTTTCTTGCTGCAAGACTGTTGGTAAAGATGTGTTTGGGTGAGATTTTTCTTAAACTGGGGTCTTCAGGGCCCCAGGTGTTGCGCTATATACTTGGCCAGTTTGAGAGTCTACCAATATGTTTTAGTTTAGTCTTGTGTCTAATTTCAGCATTGCTTAAAAACAATATTTACCACACATTAAACTAAAACTTCTCTTTTGCTATGATAATTCACAACCATAGACATTTTCCTAAAGTAAGACTTGACTTTCTTTATTCCTTTTTTTTTTTTTACTTTTCTTTATTGCGGTAAAACATTCATAAAATTTACCATGTTAACCATTTTTAAGTGTATAGTTCAATGGTAGTAAGTACATTCACATTGTTGTGTAGACTTTAATTTCTTACAGCAGTTTTCCTTAACCTAGAATTTAAGAGTATTTAATAAGTTTCAAAAGATAATTTTTTTCCTTTAAAAAGGATCTGTATATTAATCGAGATTAGGAATCAGTATTTTAGGTAATAAATTCCTCTTACAATATACGATTTCTCTCTCGTGAGAAACGAGTATACTTTCTCTCTTTGGATAATGAGAAAGATATAGACCATTGTGGTTTTTCCCTTTTTTACCTAGAAACGCAGAACAAAATTCAATCTTTGGTTGCGTTATTTCCTCTGTTCCCAATACAATTATTTGCCTATATATTTCTTTGTCTTTCTTTAATCATAAATTGTTCTATTTTACCTGTTTATATTTTACCTAGTTTCGAACTCTTTTTAGGAAATAGGCACTATGTAAGTTTTAAACGCACGCTGAAAATGTTGGCTCAAAGTAGTAAACTATAAGTTACAGCTGAACTCAATCTAAATTTTAGGAACTCCTTTCTTCAACAATAGCAACTAACATGTTTAAAGTACCTAGAATGTACCAGGGAATTGTGTTAACCAATTTCCTGTGAATTATCTAGTAAAACCCTATGATGTAGTTACTAGTGTCACTGCTCCTTCACAAGAGGCCCAAAGAAATGAAGAATCCTCCGCAATGTCCTGAAGCGGTGCTGCTGGGACCCCAGTCTGGGTGGATTCCAAAGCTCAGGCTCCGGAACCACAACGCACCCTGCACAACAAGCCGCACACCCAACTTGGCATTATTGATGGCTTTTCTGAGATTCTTTGCGAGAGAATACTCACTGCTACCCCCAACAAAGCGGAAGCCCATCTTGCAGCAAACTTTTTGCTCTTGTGCCAAGTTTCCTACCACGTCCGCCCTCTCCGTGGAGTCCCAGCCCACGCTCCGACCCTCGGCCCCTACAGAGCCTCGTCCCCTCAGACCCTCGTGCCTCAACAGAGCCCCTCCCCCTCTCGCCCTGGCAACCACAGCAGAGCCCTGTCCCCTCGCACCTTCGTCTCCCTGCCCAGCCTGGTCCCTTCAGACCCCGATCTCTTAGCAGGGCCCGACTCCTCCGACTGACGATCCCCGCAGGGCCCCGTTCCCTCAGACCCTCGTCCTCGACTCCTCAGACCCTGCTTTTTCCAGCACAGCTGCGATTCTTGTGGCGCAGCAGACAGCAGCACCCCTCAGCAAACTTTCGCAGAGACTTCTTACAAAGGTCCCATTCCAACCCCTAATTAAGGGCACTTCTCTACATTTCCCTTTTCCAAATTCTCCCAGAATCCTGCTTTTTTTGTATTCTCCTCTTTTTCTGCTTCTCACTCACTCTCCTCAACCTCCCCCACCATCTCGTGGCCCAGCTGTAATTCCCGGACCACAGGCCAAAACTCACCCAACGCCCGCTTCTCCGCGAGTGGCAATCCCCAACGGCTCCGTGCTTTACCTCGTACCTCGGTTGCTCCTGGTCTCACGGCCAGGCGCTCCCCACACTCGCCCCGCCCCAAGTAGGCCTTTCGGCTAGACTTCCCCTAAGCCCCTCCCCCTCCGAGTCTATTGGTCACCGTTCCTAAAAAGTCCCGCCCCCTAGCTTCCAGCCCGCCTCCCTACCCCGCTTCCCTTGTTTTCATTCCCCCTGTCACACGAGGCAGTGGCAAACCCGAAGGGGGCGGGGCGAAGCGGAGGCCGGGAAGGGGGCGGAAAGTGAAAGGCACAGAGCGCCTCTCTTTCCCCCGTCTGACTCGTTTCTCGACTGCTCCGGGCTGCCGTTGTATTGTGGGATCGCGGCGCCGCGCCTGAGACGCTGGGATCCGCAGGGGCGCCCACTCGCTAGCACCTCCTGTCGTCCGTAAGGCTGCCCTGCTATTTCTCGGCACCCCAACTCCCCCCCGTCGCCTCCTCCTCCATCCTCCAGTTCAAAATGGCGGCGGCGGCGGCAGCGGCGGCGGCGATGGCTCCTCCGGGCTGCCCGGGTTCGTGCCCCAACTTCGCCGTAGTCTGCTCCTTCTTGGAGCGCTACGGGCCGCTGCTCGACCTGCCTGAGTTGCCGTTCCCCGAGCTGGAGCGGGTGCTGCAGGCGCCGCCGCCGGACGTCGGCAACGGAGAAGGTAAGCAAGGGGCCCGAACGCCCGGCGGGAAGCGGCCCTGGCACGCTCCTTCGCTTGGCTCTTCACAGACACCCGGAGCCTCCGCGGCTCTGTCCTCCCCCTGGGGCACAGCTCCGCCCGGCGGGTCTTCTCCGCCCAGCCCCCGGGGTCTAGGGCAGTGGGGAGGCGGGGCGGAGGCCCCCTAGGGCCACTCGGCCGGGCGCGGAGCGGAGGTGGGGGCGTCGCGGGCTAGGTGTGGGCTGGGGGCGGGGAGGGCTCGTTGTGCTGGTCGGCTGCCCCTGGGACTGCTACCCCGCGGCGGGGGCCTGCCCCCCACCCTTTCTCCCTCTCGGTGGCGGGGGAAGGGGAGCGCAGGTTCCGGCCAGCTTTGCGCTTTTCTCCTCCTCCCCTCCCTTGCTCCCTCCCCTCCTCCTACCATCCTCCCGACCATCTCAGGGGAGGCTGGGCTCATCTTCTCGGGGCGCCCCTTTCTCTCCCTCCACCTGGGTGGAGGACACTTAAGCTCTCCCTCCCTCTAGTGGGAACTCCCCCGAGAGAGTCGACTCACGTCCCTCTTCTCTTCCCCTCGAGGGCCAGTTTAACCCCCAAAACTCCTTCCTCCGAGTAATGAGCTTTGCTCCTCCCCCATGGGAGGGCGTCCTCCTCCATTCTCGCTTTGCGGAGCGAAGTCGGTTCAGCTTCTCCACTTTGGAGAGTAGAGGGTTAATTTCTCCTCCCCCATAGTTTTCCTCCTCCTTCTTCCTACCTCCCCCAAAATAATAGAAAAGCATCTCCCCACTTTTCCAATCCCTTCCCCCTTCATCTTGGCAGCAGGGCTTAGGGGAAGAAGAAGTCGCCCTCCCATTTGCAGGGTGGGGTGGTTAGTATGTAGGCTGGAGGAGGGGCTCAGACGGAGGGGGAAACAGTTGAAGAAGGTGCTTGTTGCTCATGTTTCTCTCTCTGGTGCCGCTGGTCTATTATTGGTGTTCGCAAGTGGTGCTCCTTCCACATAAGGCCACCGCGCGGGTGCAGGGCGCATGCTCTGCCCGGCCCCATTGAAACTTCCTGCTGCTGCTGCTGCTGCTGCTGCTGCTGGTTCTTTCGCTGGAGCATCTCAGCGTTGCTCCTCTTTGCCTCCAGCTCTCACACTGAGCGCATACGCTCACCCCCTATTTATTCCCGATCTATGCCTCTCCTTTTCTGGCACATTTCTCCCCTCGGAGGAGGGTTTTTTTGTTGTACTCTGAGCATTGCCTTTATCTGGGAACAGCCCTTGGCTGGAGACGAAACGTTTGCCAAATAGGTCCCCCCCCTTCTTGTCCGTATTAGGTGGCCAAAGTGGATTGGATATTGTACAAGATTGATAGCCATTTCCTTTCCAAAAAAGCAGGGTCGCTCGTTAGTTCTCCACGGAAATGAAGAAGTTTCTGTTCACAGAATACATTTACATTGCTAGGAAGGACCCAAGTGTGAAGTTCTTCAAAATATTACTTAGAGAGAAAGTGGTGTTGTGGCTATCAAACACTCAAATTAATACACTTGTGGTACAGGCCTATATCTCTTACCTGTCCAAATCTCCTTTACCCTTAACAAACTCTAGCATATAGAAAGCTAATTTTTTATAGTACAAAATAAGAGAGTGATTAGTTACATTATATAAAGACTTCCTGCAGAATTTCTTTAAAAGTTAAGCTCTCCAATATAGTAATTTCATTATCCAATTGTATTTACATTCAATTTTTAAGGAAATAGCCTTTTTTTTTGTGAAGTAGAATGCCTTAGTAAGTTGCTTTTAGGAAATGATAGTAATGTATCTATCAGAAATGTGGGAATTTGGGGAAAGAGATTGCTGGTAAATTGTTGTTGAAATTTTCTTGGAACAAGTTGAAAGGCAGGCATAGACTTTCTGTGATGGCATTGTATTTTGGGTGGTATACAAGACTGCTTGCCCTTCCATTCCTTTTAAGTATTTTGGCCACTGACTTATATTAGTAACAGAAGAAAAAATATCAGGATCAGTTTAATACTTCATGTTGCTTTTCTATCTGGAGTTGAGCAAGGGGCCAACAGCTAAGTAAAAAATGGGAAATAATCTGGGCTAAGAGGTTATACCAGTGGGCTCAGCCACTGCATTACCGTTGGTATAGTTGCAACTATAATAATAGATCTTGTCATAAGGTGAGCTAAGAGTAATTATTAATTAATGTTACATAGTTCAAGACACTTGGCAAATGAAAAGTCTCTGCAGGTGACATGCAGTTACTGTGCAGGGGAAGGATTTTAAGGCCTTTGATGATGGTTAACCTACTTGTAATCGTTGATAAATGCTGGTCCAGCTAACGAGAGCTGAACTGAGTCTTTTTGGGAAGGAGTTATGGTATACTAGAAAGTTAAAAGACAGGGGTTTTAGTGACAAACAGTGTAATATATAGATTGTAGGGCAAATTACTTAATTTCTGTGGACCTCAGTTCAGTAATTAGAGTATCTGAGGATCAAATGAAATGTTTCAAAAATCCTTTCATAAACTCAGTCCTTATAAACATTCTTATATTATGAATTTTATTAAGGATGTTTGTGAGATAGAAGACACACAAGTGCATTTAGAATTAAAATGTTAAATTTTTAGTATGTTGTGAGAAGGAGGTTTGAGCACAGGTATAATATTGAGGTATTGTGCTCTTGAGGAAAAGTCTTTGTTATCAAATGAGTTTTGCTCTACATAAATTTAAGTGTTTTTATTTTTATTTATTTATTTATTTATTTTATTGAGGAAGATTAGCGCTGAGCTAACTACTGCCAATTCTCCTCCTTTTGCTGAGGAAGCCTGGCCCTGAGCTAACATCGTGCCCATCTTCCTTTATTTTATACGTGGGACGCCTACCACAGCATGGCATGCCAAGTGGTGCCATGTCTGCACCCGGGATCCGACCCCGCGATCCCCAGGCTGTTAAGTGTTTTTAAGAGGCAATTCGTAGTGCCATTTAAAGAACTCTAGTTTATAAAACTTTCGGTTTTTTCCTAGTGTGATTATCCATAAAAGGTGTTTTTTAAAGTATATTCTTCTGAGTTGCCAGTTTAATAACTTTTACCTAGTTGTTCATTGTGATCGGTGTATCAATGTTAGAACATCCTTTGGGGGAGATTGTAGTTCTCTGTATTGTCCTTGTTTAAGTACTTTATGATCTTTCCCCTAGAAATTTGTTTATAAGTTTTAATTTGATATTGTGGCTTCAGTTTAAAATGCTTCCTTCATCCCCCATGGAGTCAGTTATGAAATTTGTTTTTATAAACTACTCGTTTAGTTTTAACGATGTAATTATAGCAAACTTTTATTGAGCATTTACTATGTGCAAACATCATCTCATTATTCCTTACAACTATTCTCTGAGGTTGGCACTGTTATTCTTATTTGTCAGGCATAGAAACTAAGGTTCAAGAGATTGATTCAGTGGCCCAGTGCCCAAGATTATACAGTTATTACTAGAGTCTGATTTCTAATTCAGGTCTGTCTGAGTCCCAGGCCACACAATTCTACCTTGCCATTGAGCCGTGCTTGCCAAACTGTACCAGGGTGCCTCAGGGTATTGCCAACAACTTGCAGAGACACTGTCTGGTAGTTTAAATTTTCAATGGAGATGCAGCAGTACTTGACATTTGGTGGTTGCCAGATGATCTACTAGCTTGAGATAGTACATGGTTTCAACATTAGATTGTGCTACATTCCTTCTGATGACACACATTTGTGAAGTTGGGTTTTGGGGAACTGCTGTGATAAAATGCTAATTTTGCATGAAAATTAGCGTGGAATAGGAAATAAGGATAGCAATGTCCAGTCTGATCCCAGTATTTGAGAAGTTGTGCAGTGCCCAACTATAATATACATTCTATAAGAATTATGGTTATTGAAGAATGAAGTAAAAAATGTAATTTTTTTCAGCTGAGGTAGATTAGTTTTTCAAATGGCTACTAACAGTTTAATGAGAAGTACTGTTATTATTTCTTGGCTTAGGGATGATTTGAAAAAATTCCTGAAATATTGAGGGTGCCATGAACCTAGAAAGCTTGGCGACCTATGCCCTCCCAGTTCTGTGCTCTGTAGACTTTCCCAGCTTCCTCCTGACTGGAGGTGGATGATCAGGAGGTATGGATACAAATAAAAGTGAACATTGACTTTGTGAGATTACCAGTGCTCAAGGCTCACTCCTCTCCTGCAGAGGACATTCTATTTCAAGAGAAGAATATACTTTTTCATTCTTTAAAGATATTCTTTGTATGGGTATTGGTTGAAAAGTTACACATATCTGCTAACAGTCTATTAAGGTATGTATGGATAATATGTTATAATTCCCATAGTTTTTACTGTGGTTGACTGAGTTATAGTATTAAGTAAGTTAAATCATTAGGTTTTTTAGTTTGATTTTTTTTTAAGATTTTGTTTTTTTAGGGCAGTTTTAGGTTTGACTTGTTTTTTGCATTTATTAATGATGTGAAAGTTAACTCTAGCGATCAAAATGTTAACTATAAAAGGATATACCTTTTATAGGTATATAATATTGAATTAAATATAAATATAGGTATTAAATATAAAAGGATATACTTGGAGTCATGATTGTAATTTAGTATATCCTCTCCTGCTGGTGCTAATTGAATTGTGTGACAGTAGTTTTTAGGTGCATTTGATAAAGTAGAAAGTGACTTTACCAGAACTGGAGCCACCATCTATTGTTTTAAGTAAAGGGTCTTACCAGATGCACGTGCCAGGAGTTGGATGGGTCTACAGTGGTAGACCATTGTGGTAGCATCGCTGCAACCAGAGCCTGGTTTGGTTGAAAATGTCCAGCTTTAGCTCTTCCATCCTTGATAAAAGAAATATTCCTTAAACATTTATTTAGAGGGAAAGAACAAAATGTATCTGTTCTTCATCATTTTTGGTGTATCACAGAGTTGAGGTAACCAAAAGTTATGGAAGTTTGGAGGGAGGTTGCTGGCATTATCCTGGACTGGAGATAATAGGGGCAAAAGGATTTCTCTGGCTAAATTGGGCCTGTGAATGCAAATAGACCGACTTGCTTTTATTACGAAATTTGCCTTGAAATTTGTCTATGTTAAATTCTCAGCTAGTAAGAAAGGCAAGCATTTATTAGCTACTTCATTTATTTAATGTGTGTATTGAGTATCTACTATGTGCTAAGTACAGTAAACATAGTGGGGATTTTTAAAAAAACATTAGACATGAGAGCTTCTTTTAAGGATTTTCTAGTCTAGTAAGAAGTAGCTAGGTTGAGTGTGAGTTATTATCACTGTTCAAAGACATTATTTTCTCTGGGATCTTATCAAGTGGAGTAGTAGTCTATGAATTCTAGTCTATAAATTAATAGACTAAAATTATCTCTATGATAATTTTTATGGTGAGATGTACAGCCATATGCAGTGTGGAAAAGTAAGAACAGTTCAGACCCAAAGTACATTTTAGTCTGAATCATGTATTCAGGGAAGGTATTTATGTGTTCCTGGATTTAAGAAAATTTCTTTGGCTCTCTACCTGATGGATATAGTCTTAATAATATTATGCCTGGGTGTTTTTTGTTTTGTTTTGTTTTTCTGTTTTTTATGATATAGTCGATCCCATTACAAAGGGTATTTTGGTGTTTTCTATTTTGTTCTTGTGTTAGAATTTTTGTAGTATCAAATATTACTTGAGGGAGTAATCTGGGGTGACTTTTTTTTTTTAATGATGTTCTTTCAAGAAATGTTAATGGATTACTTACTATGTGCCAGGCGCACTTATACTCTGGGGATACATTAATGAGCAAGATAGGTAAGATCCTTGCCCTTATGGACCTCACCCTTTAGCAGCAAAGATAGACAGTGAAGACATGCTTTTTAAAAAAATTTTATTCTGTGGGCAAGTAAATGTGTACTTTGTAATGATACATAATTTAGCGAACTTTGTTTTGTAATTTGTTTAGCTTTGTATTTATCCTATCCATATGCCTTTTTTCCTACTTGTACACATTTATCTTAATCATTTTCTGGATGGTAGGATTATAGGTTTTTATTTTTTCTTTGGTTTTACTTATACTGTTTCACATTTCATTTTCTATACTAACCATGTATTTCCTTGTTAATCACCCCCCCAAAAAAATTATTTAAAAGTAATCTTCTACCAAGAAGTGAAATGGGTAAAGGTGGTCAAAAGGTACAAACTTCCAGTTATAAAATAAATAAGTCCTGGGGAAATAATATACAGCCTGGTGACTGTAGTTAATAATACTGTATTGTATATTTGAAAGTTGCTAAGAGAGTAAGTCTTAAAAGTTCTCATCTCAAGAATAAAAGTTTTCTAACAGTGTGGTGATGGATGTTTACTAGACTTTTTGTGGTGATCATTTCATAATAATGCAAATATTAATCATGTTTTACACCTGAAACTAATATATTGTTAATATGTCAGTTATATCTAGAAAAAAAGTTAAAGAAATAGAAATAGTCTTCTCAGAGGCTTTATAAAAGGAAAAGAGTTGCTGCTTTTATTTACTTTTAATCCTGAATTACGTCTCACTTTGAATATTACAGTTATCCACCCAAGTCACCCAGATCAGAAACCAAGGAGCCATCTTAGATTCTAACCTCTGACATAACTTTCTAGTTTGTTCCAAGTCTTGAGTCGATTTTCTTTATCCTCTTTTATATTCAACCTCACTTTTCTATTGTCATTGCTACTCTGTTTTAATTATGCTGAACTGCTTGCAGATTTCTGAAGGTATGAAAACTTGTTTCATATCTCTAGCCTTTTCCCCACCCTCCTACCTGAGTTGAATTTCTTTCTCCATTTTTCTTTCCTTGCCTGCACTCGTCATTAATCTGCTCTTTAAGCACCAAGTCCTCTGTGAAATTTTTCCTGCTTCCTCTGTCTCTCAAATTAAATTAACCGCTTCTGCCTCCTTATCCCCACATGTGCCCTGTGTGGATTTTATATCACAGTACTCGTAACAGTTTTCTCACTTATAGTCTAGCCTGTGAGACTGTAAGCTTTTGAGGGCAAGGATAGATGTTTATGATATGAACAGTTTTTCCCCAATTGATTATAGGACCATATTCTGTTCTAAAACTTCTTTTTAGAATTAAGTCTTAACATGAAGTGGCAGTTTTAAAATAAACATTTGCCCAGCATATGAGAATGACACTCTTTCTATTGATAGTTGGAAGTAATTGACATGTTGGTTAGCGCTAGCACCAGATTTTTGTCTCATTTCATTGGTGTAATATTGCATTTTAAATGGATACATGTAATTGTAAGTTAAAGACTAGTTTGTGATAGTCTAATGTAGGGGTGGCGAACTACAGCTTGTGGGCCAAATCCAGCCGATTGCCTGTTTTTGAAAATAAAGTTTTATTGGTGCACAGCCATGCTAATTTGTTTACATATGTCTATGGTTGCTTTCACACTCAAGTGGCAAAATTAAGTGATTGTGACAGAACATATAGCCGGCAAAATCTCGATATTTAGGGGGCTGACTCCATGACCGAGTGACTAAGTTCGCATGCTCTGCTTCAGTGGCCCAGGGTTTCGCCGGTTCAGATCCTGGGTACGGACCTGGCACCGCTCATCAAGCCACAGCATGCTGAGGCGCCATCCCACACAGCACAACTAGAAGGACCTACAACTAGAATATACAACTATGTACTGGGGGGCCTTGGGAAGGAGAAGAAGAAGAAGGAAAAAACAAGATTGGCAGCCAATTTTAGCTCAGGTACCAATCTTTTTTTTTTTTTTCAAGATTTTATTTTTCCTTTTTCTCCCCAAAGCCCCCCGGTACATAATTGTGTATTTTTAGTTGTGAGTACTTCCAGTTTGGCATGTGGGATGCCACCTCAGCGCGGCCTGATGAGTGGTACCATGTCCGTGCCCAGGATTCGAACCGGGGAAACCCTGGGCCGCTGAAGCGGAGCGCACTAACTTAACCACTTGGCCACGGGGCCGGCCTCTCAGGTGCCAATCTTTAAAAAAATAAATAAATAAAGTGTTTACTATCTGGCCTTTTACAGAAAAAAATTTGCTGATCCCTGTTCTAGGGAAGAAAGATAACTATCAGACGATTATCTTTATGTATGAGAACACTTTCAGAACCAGAATAATACAAATTAAGTGCCCAGAGTGTCCTATGAATGCAAATAATAGAGCAGTAGTTTCCTAAATATTTATCTGATTTTATACACAACTCTTATTACTCTTCTTTCTTAGGTTAGGTCAGTCTAAAAGCTTCTCTGTTAATAGGGTGATGACATTACATTGAACTAATTGCTTTCACTCAAGGATGGCCATGGCTTCCTCTGCCTGATTGTCATAAGGCAAGGCTGGGATGGGGGCCAAGTGACATAGTAATTGGCAGTAAAGGTAAGAATTGTGACATTACTGTTACATTAGCCTCAATGTCTCATCCAAGAAAACCTTTTTAAGATCTCATTTGGAGGTAGAGTCCCCAGGTCTTGGTGAGGATGAGGTTGGGTGAATGGTGATGTCGTATACCCAAGATGGGAAAGGATTTATTGATTGAGGATAGTAAGAACTTAAAAGATTTGCTTAGGTTACTCAGGGGACAGAGAGTTGGGGAGAACATACTAGAGAATAGCCTGCTTACTGCTGGGCAGTATTATGTCTCTTGAGCATCAGTCAGTGTTTTAGAAGGAAAGTACAGAGTGTTGGTTATGAAGCTTTGGCACTTGAAATGCTGGATCTCAGGAAATTTGTTTTGGTACTTCTCCTGTTCCTTTTGTCCTGAGCATTCTCACAGTTGGCTCTGCAAATAAATATAATTGCCATTTCCGCAATATTTAAATGTTAAAAATCTTTTAGGGAAAAAAAATTAGATAGAATGAGTTATTCCAAATTGTAACTTACTTTTGGTGTTTGGAGTTTGGGGATATAGCAAGATTGTAACGTGTTGAAGAACTTTGTCTAATCAGAAATATATTGGAGCTTAATTTATATTCCCATTAAAGTCTTGCCAAGCCGTACTTTATTAGAACCATAAAGGAGCCATCTCCAGTAGTGCTAGCTTGGGCCAGCATCTGAATTAAGACATTCCATAACATTCCTCATTTTAGAGATTTTTTTTTTGTCTATAAATTTTGACTGTGATCAGCTGATTTGTCCTTGTCTTTCTTTTTGCATTCATGACCTTTTTTTTTTTTTTTTTAAGATTTTATTTTTTTCCTTTTTCTCCCCAAAGCCCCCCGGTACATAGTTGTGTATTCTTCGTTGTGGGTTCCTCTAGCTGTGGCATGTGGGACGCTGCCTCAGCGTGGTCTGACGAGCAGTGCCATGTCCGTGCCCAGGATTCGAACCGACGAAACACTGGGCCGCCTGCAGCGGAGCGCGCGAACTTAACCACTCGGCCATGGGGCCAGCCCCGCATTCATGACCTTTTTTCATTTTATAGCCTATCTTCTCTTCTACGCTTACCTGACCTCATTATTTTTGTTTCCCACTTTCCCGTGTTTTGGACTTCCCTTTTCAACCTTTATTATCTTCTCCATTCCCATCTTTTATAGAAACAAAAATAAATTATAAAAATACAGAAATGAGGGGCTTTGGAGTATGCATGCTTTATCATAATTTTATAGGTTTAAATGCCTTTAGTAATAGAGTCATGCATCACTTAACAACGGGAATATATTCTGAGAAATGCATCATTAGGCAATTTCGTCGTTGTGCGAACATCAGTATCATAGACTGTACTTAGACAAACCTAGATGGTATGGCCTACTACACGCCTAGGCTATTTGGTACTAATTTTATGGAACCATTGTCATATATGTGGTGTGTTATTGACCGAAATGTCATTATGCAGTGCATGACTGTCATGTTCTAGTTATTAAAGCTTATTGTTGAGCCAGGCACTATACTAAAGTCTTCTACCAAGATTATTTTATTTAATCCTCACAACCACTCTGTATTACTGTGACTATTTTAACTTTATAAAGAAACAGAATCTTAGAGAGGTGAAGTAACTTGCCTGAAGCCACATCCATTAAAGAGTTGAAGGAAAACTTGATACAAAGGTAGTTTATAATGCCATGGGAATTTAAGACTGGGGAAATCTGGCTTCAGAGACCTAGTTCTTCACCACTATACTGTCCCCTCTGGTATAATCTTAGGATTGTAATATGATCGGCAGTACCATGGTCTTGGTCTGAACATTGAGCAATGATCTGAACACTTAGGCTTCTGAGTCAGGTTAAGCATGATTTTTTTACTCATGTATGATTTTTTACTTTTGAAAGTTCCAATTTCATTAGTATCAGCATTATTATAAGAGGTATAATATTTTAATGAGATATCGAAATATATTAAAAGTAAAGAAATACAAGTTCATAGGTATAATTGAATGCCTTGAACATGAACCTTTACCTGTTCATCATTGCATAGGACAACCCTAGTGTTCCTCAGACTTGGAAATAATTCTCTTCTTGAAACTTTGAATTAAGACTCCATCTCCTGTAGCTGTAAAGTTTTGTGCAGTGCGCCATCAAAAGCCTCCAGGATGTGTTCCCCTACTGTTATGACCTCCGTTTACCTAATTAAAGAAGTCGTCTTGTTTTTTTCCTCCTAGCTCAGTTAATATAATCAGGTGATTTAATGAACAATTTTGACCGCACATTAGAATCATTTAGGGAATTCCTTGGAAAAATACTGATACCTGGGCCTTACCACACTCCCGTAAAGTCAGAATCTTTGGGGATCGGGGCCCTGGTATCAGTGATTCTAATGTGTAGCCAGGAATGTCTGTTCTTACCTATTTGTGCTGGTACTTTCTTCAAATTTTGTCTCAAAATCTATTTTGTCTGATACTGGTATAGCCCCTCTAGCTGTCTTTTGGTTACTGCTTTGCACAGTATGTCTTTTTCCATCCTTTTAACCCTATTGTGTCTTTGATTCTAAAGTGTGTCTCTTGTAGACAGCATGAATTTCGGTCATGTTTGCATGAATCTAGTTATGCAAACAATTATATGGAAGTATAACTGCTGTGATAGAGAAGGTGCTTTGGGAATATAAAAGAGCAAGTATCTCGGTTTGTCCAGTGGACATCATAGCATCACTATAGTCATGGAAATTTGAATGGTTGAATAAGAAATGGAAAAGCATTCCAGGTAGGGAACAGCATGGGAAAAGGCATAGAAGTGTGAAATAATATGGTGTGTACAGGAAACAGCAACCTAAGGTTAGGTATTAGGTTTCTAGAAGATTTGTGGTTGAGAAACTTCAGACTATGTGAGAAAATTAGGTTGGGGCATGTGAGTTATAAATGCCTTAGAAGTATTTTTCTTTAAAGTGAAAAAAGAAAAAAGAGCACGTTAAGTAAAGGCAACATGTCAGTGACTGAGTGTAAGTTCCATAAAGAATTCATTTTGCTTTATTCACTTTGTTTCTAGCATAATACTTAGCATATACTAGATGCTCAAATGTTAGTTGAATGAATAAATGTCATATATTTCACATTAGTAATAATGAGTATGCTGGTGTATTTTTAGTTTTTCTTTTTATTCTTTGCTTGCTAGAGATTTGTCAGGGTGTAATTCCCCTTTGCTTTTGGGTATTACTTATAAAGATGTATACTACTGACTCCCCCTCCCTCCACTTCTTCTTTCTTCCTTTCTTTTCTTCCATTCCTTCCCTTCATATCTCCTTTCCTCCTTCCCTTCCTTTCTTTCTCAGGTGTTTCCTCCCAGGTCTTGTCCATCTTGGTTTTTATAATAATACCTTAAAAGCCTGAGATAGAAAATCTTTGTGTAAGCTCTCCTTTCCTTTCTCGGAGTTATGGTTGTACCATGTCTTAACTGTGTGCCAAAGTATATGTGTTAACCTCTGTCTTCTAAGCTTATTACTTTTTATTTATTTATTTATTTTTGAGGAAGATTATCCCTGAGCTAATGTTCATCACCAGTCCTCCTCTTTTTGCCCATGTCCCTCTACTTTATATGTAGGACGCTTGCCACAGCATGGCCTGGTAAGCACTGCTAGGTCCGCACCAAGGATCCGAACCAGTGAACCCCGGGTCCCTGAAGCGGAGCACATGGACTTAACTGGTACACCACTGGGCCAGCCCCTAAGCTTATTCCTTTTTTAGGAATCTTCAAAGTGTAGTTTTAAAATCCACTTTTTCTTTTATCTTTCCTAAGACGTCTCAGGGAAAAGTCATTATTTCTTCTCTGCTATTTACATTTTTAAATTTTTAAAAACATTCCCAGACCTATTTCTCTGATTTTGGGGGGGGGGGGGGGAGGAAGATTGGCCCTGAGCCAACATCTGCTGCCAGTCTTCCTCTTTTTGCTTGAGGAAGATTGTCCCTGAGCTGACATCTGTGCCAGTCTTGCTCTATTTTGTATGTGGGATGCCACCTCAGCATGGCTTGATGAGCAGTGTGTAGGTCTGCCCCCGGATCCGAACCTGCAAACCCCAGGCCTCTGAAGCAGAGTGTTCAAACTTAACTAGTATGCCAGTGGGCCAGCCCTGAATTGTTTCATATCATCTCCACCAGGGCTGATGTGAGATTTTTATTTCTGAAACTAAAATCTTGAGTTGCTGGAAAGGCAGTGGGCAGCTTGAGGGTAGAGACATCAGCTAGAGGTCTTTACAGTATTATTGGTGAGATATGAGTTGGGGCGGTGCCTGTGGGGAGTGAGAAGAAAGGCTAGATCTGAGAAAGATTTGAGTAAGAAAAGTTTAGTATTATTCCCAGGTTTCTGGTTTAGAGAGTGGGTAGGTAATAATTTCATTTATTGAGGAAAGAAATAGCCAGAAAGGCCCAGGGTTTATGGGGAAAGGGTGATAACGCTATTTTAAAACACTCAGAATTTTAATAATATATATGAGGGCTATTTGAAGAACTAACCATGTTAATTTTATAGCTTACTTTGAATAAACACATTAGGGCAGTGTATCTTTACAGTTATTTTGTTTTTTGTGAATTACTTAAGTTTCTGTACATGTATATGTTATACATATGTTAAATGTAAATTTGACTTATTTTGGTAAGGACAGTTTTTTAGAGTACTTTATTTAAGATAATTAAAATTAGCTTTATTGAATTATCTTGACATTGGTGCCCAATTATATTCTCTTATAAGTAAAGCTTTCTTTAACTGAGATACTCTGTCATTTTCATTTGCAAAAAATATTTGTTGTAATTTCAGAGATTGTTGTGTTCAGCTGGGTAAAGATCTGATAGTTGTGGGACATCCTTTCTATTCTCCCCTCCCCGCAAAGTAAAAATGGAACTTTAAATAAGTTGAAAGGCTACTCTAAATAAAGAAACGTGTATGTCAAATCTATAGAGTGGATTG
The DNA here is from genome assembly GCF_041296265.1 of Equus caballus. Classification (NCBI taxonomy): domain Eukaryota; kingdom Metazoa; phylum Chordata; class Mammalia; order Perissodactyla; family Equidae; genus Equus; species Equus caballus. Next base: position 69,027,356 of record NC_091690.1, read on the forward strand.
GGTCCATTAGATAGATGAGAAGTACTTAAGTAAATGTATGTCATTTGTGAGGGTTGATAATTGATGAGTAATTCTTGATTAATCTTGAAAGATTCTCCAGCAGAAATATTTGAGTTTAATTCCATTGTAGAAGTGACTGTTTCTCCAACTATTACACATGCTGTTAGACACCATGCGGTAACGAAAACCAGTAATGTCACTTGAGTTATAAGTAAAGTCTGGCCTCATGCATTTAATTAGTGAAGGATAGCTTCATCATCTTGAAAGACAAAATGTTACCACTTAAAGAAATTTATATACTTCCTAACCTAGAATTATCAGTCTGTATCTATAAGAAAATTAATATCGGGAGATTTTTCTCCATTTTCTTTAAGGTTAATGCCAGAGCACAGTAAGTAGCATTAATAACTATAACAAACTCAAGCATTATAAGACTTTTAACAGGCTCCCTCCCTAACACTGCCTCTCAGTCCCACTCCCTGCCTGCCATATGGTAATTACCTGGGATTTTAGTTCCATACTGTCATTTGTTTATTTTTATGTTTCTCAATAATTATTTAAATTAAATCGTGTTTTAGTAGTTTATTTGCTCACCACTGTTTTTTTTTTTTTTTTAAAGATTTTGTTTTTACTTTTTCTCCCAAAGCTCCCCGGTACATAGTTGTGTATCTTTAGTTGTGGGTCCTTCCACTTTTGCCATGTGGGATGCCACCTCAGCATGGCTTGATGAGTGGTGCCATGTCCGCACCCAGGATTCGAAGCGGGGAAACCCTGGGCACCCGAAGCGGAGCACTCAAACTTAACCACTCGGCCATGGGGCCGGCCCCTCACCGCTGTTTTTGATTCACACATTTTTCTTCACATTTTTCCTCTTAGATTCATTCTTTTCTGTAGTACATTCTTTTTCAAACACAGTGTCTAAGTGGTGAACTTTAGGATCTTGCATGTCCAAAAATATATTTATATTGCACTCTCTTCTGACTGCCTGTTTAGACCAAGTGTAGTATTCCAGTGTTCAAATAATTTTCCCCTAGAACTTTGATGATATTGCTCTTTTATCTCCTAGCATCCACTGTTGCTGATGAGAAATCTGTGAGTCTGATTCTTGTTCCTTTTTAAGTGAGCTTTTCCTTCCTGAAAGATTTTTATGATTTTTTTTTAATCCCTGGAGTTCTGAAATTCTTTAAGATATGCTATTCTCTTTCAGTTTATTTGCTTTTGCTTTTATTTTTTAAGACATTAAAATTACAGATTTATTTGAAGCCCTCTGTGTATTACTCTTGTTCTGATCCTCTTTCCTCCATTCCCACAGGCAAGCACTGTCCTGAATATTGGAGTTTATTACTCCTGTGAACATTTTATACTAAGAGTATATGTTTATATATCCATAAACAATACATAGTATGGATTTACATGCTTTAAAACTTTATGTGTAAATAGTATAATACTATATACATTCCTCTACAATTTTCTTCCCCCAGCACTGTTTTTTAGACATATCCGTGTTGATGCCTGTTGTTTTAGTTATTTACTTTAACTGCTGTATAGTATCCTATTACATGAAAATACTGTATTTTTTAAATTGCTGTATATTTTTGTGCTATTAAGAGTAATGCTGTAATGAACGTTCTAGCGGCTTTGCCTAGAGATGAAATTGCTGGGCTGAACGGTATGTAAGTCTTTGTTTTAGCCTTGGTGCAGCCTGATTGCTCTCCAAAGTGGCTATACTATATATACTATATACATATGGACTATATATATTATATACTACAGTATATACTATAACAGTATACTCGTTTTTATAGTATAGTATATAGTACAGTACATACTAAATATAAATATATACTATATAAAATATAGTATACTATAAAAATATACTAAAATATACTAAAAACTGTCAGTATAGTACAATTGTCTATGTTTTTTATGTTTACACTTTTTTTTTTACTGAGCGATTCACCCTGAGCTAACATCTGTTGCCAATCTTTCTCTTTTTGCTTGAGGAAGATTAGCCCTGAGCTAATACCTGTGCCAGTCTTTCCTGTATTTTGTATGTGGGTTGCCTTCACGGCATGGCTTGGCGAGTGGTGTAGGTCCGTGCCCAGGATCTGAACCCGTGAACCCCAAGCTGCCGAAGTGGAGTACACTGGACTTAAGCACTGTGCTGCCAGACTGGCCCTGTGTTTACGCTTTTTATATCTCCTTTAAGAAACTCTTTTTATGATTCTGAGGTTATAAGATACTCATCTGTATTTTATTCTAAAAGTTTTGTTTTTCTAATTGTAGTCTTAAACCTCATGAAATTTATTTTTGTGTAATGTGTGAGGTTTTTTTCTTTCCTTACATATGTGTGGTTTTTTTTTTCCTTGCTAATTTGTAATGCCACCTCTCATATACCAGTTTCCAAGTATGTGTGGGTTTATTTCTGGGCCCTCTATTTATTACATTGGCATTTCCTTCACTACATGGTTTTACTTAGTATAGTTTTAAAGTAAGTCCTTTCTGATAAGGCAGTTTCTCCTACCTTGTTCTCTTTTGCAGTGATATTGGTTATTTTCAGCCCTTTATAGTCTCATCTGAATTTTAGAACAGGCATGTCAAATTTCATAAAAATCCTTGCTTGGATTTTATTCTGACACCAATTAGTGTAATGCAATACAATTCAATTTTGACTCCAACCACCTGGGGCCAGCAGTAGATCCCACAGATTTGAGGAGACAGTCACCAGCAAGACTGCCCCCAATTCAGATGCCCATTGCAAGTTCCCATAACCTGCATCAGGTTTGATAATTTGCTAGAATGACTCACAGAACTCAGAAAAGTACTCCCTTCTGTTCATAGTTTGGTGAGAAATTTTACCAGGGATAGATGTCGGATTTTGTCAAAATGTTTTGCATCTATTGAGACGATTATGTTTTTTCATTTTAAATTTGTTAATTTTGGTGAATTACATTTATGGATTTTTTTTAAACCAATCTTGCGTTTCTAGGATAAAACCCATTTAATCACTTCTGTGGACTTAATCTTGTTAGCCCCAAATTTATATGTTGAAGCCCTACACGCAATGTGACTGTATCTGGAGATAATTAAGGTTAAATGGAGTCATAAGAGTAGGCCTCTAATCTGATAGGACCATGACCTCTAAGAAGAAGAGGAAGAGAAATCTCTTTCTCTTCTCTGCCATGTGAGGACACAGGGAGAAGGGGTTGTCTGCAAGCCGGGAAGAGAGCTCCCACCAGAACCTGACCATGCTGGCACCTTCGTCTTGGACTCCAGGCTCAAGAACTGTTAGAAAATATATTTCTGTTGTTTAAGCCACCCAGTCTGTGGTATTTTATTATGGCAGCCTGAGCAGACTGAGGCAGTCATTATGAATTACCTTTTTTATATATTTGCTAAAATTGTGTTAAGAAATTTTGCATCTGTGTTCATGAGGGCTGTTGCTCTGTAGTTTTCTCTCTTCTGATGTGTTTGTCTAATTTTGTTATCAGAGTAATACTGGCCTCATGTAAGGAACTGGGAAGCATTTCCTCCTTTCAGTTTTCTGGAACAGTTTGTATAGAATTGGTATACTTTAAATCTGTGGCTTAATTCACCAATGAAGCCATCTAGGCCTGGAGTTTTCTTTATAGGAAGGTTTAAACTACAGATTCAATTGCTTTAATAGATACAGGACTGTTCATGTTATCTGTTACCGTTTGGATGAGCTTTGGTAATTTGTTTCTTTTCAAAGAATTTTTCCATTGCATTGAAGTTATGGAATTTATCAGCATACGTTGCTTGTAGTAGTCTCATTATCTTTTTCATGTCTGTTGTATCTGTGATCCATCTCATCCTGATATTGTTAATTTGTGTTTCCTGTTTCTTGCCTTCTCCGTCTGGATAGAGGTTTATCTTTTTTTTTCCCCTCAAAGTCCCAGCTTTTGGCTTCATTGATCTCTGCTACTTATTATTTCCTTCCTTTTGCTTACACTGAGCTTCATTTGGTCTTTTGTAGTTTCTTAAGATGAAAGCTTTGATCATTGATTTGAGACATTTCTTCTTTTCTAATACAGATTTTTCTCCAAATTTCTCTATAAGTATTTAGCTGCATGCCACAAAATTTATTATATTGTATTTTCATCATGCTTGGTAAGTTTTTTGCTATCATTTCTTCAAATGATTTTACTCCTTTCTGTCCTTTGGGACTCCCAGTTATTCATCTTTCTATCAGACACTGCAGTTTTCCTCTCCCGAATTTTCATTTAGGTCTTTTTTATATTATCTGTGTCTTCACCGAACATGTTCAGTCTTTTCTCTAGTTTCTTGAATATGGATTATAGTCATTTATAGTCATATAGTAACTTTTTTTTTTAAGATTTTATTTCCTTTCTCTCCCAAAGCCCCCCAGTACATAGTTGTATGTTCTTCGTTCTGGGTCCCTCTAGTTGTGGCATGTGGGACGCTGCCTCAGCGTGGTTTGATGAGCAGTGCCATGTCCGCGCCCAGGATTCGAACCAACGAAACACTGGGCTGCCTGCAGCGGAGCACATGAACTTAACCACTCGGCCACGGGGCCAGCCCCCATATAGTAACTTTTAATGTCCCTTTCTATTTATTCTATTATTTGAGTCACTTCCAGTTCAGATTTAATTGGTTTTTCTTCTCACCAGGGATTAAATTTTTTCTGCTTCCTTTTCGGTCTGGAAATTTTGATTAGATAGTAGACATTGTGAATTTTGCTATGCTAGTTGCTAGATATTTTTGTATACCTGTAATATTCTTGAGCTCTGGGACATGATACGGTTACTTGGAAACTGATTATTGAGTATCTTGTTTTTAAGCTTTGTTAGGTGGGACCAGATATGTGTTTATTCCAAGGTTAATTTTCTTCTTCTGACACAAGACTCACTTTTCTCTAAACAGTCAAATTGTAAGTATTTTAGGCTTAGTGGGCTATACAGTCGCTGTCTCAACTACCTATCCCTTCTGTTGTAGTGTGGAAGCGGCCATAGAGAGTGTTTAAATAAATGAGCATGGTTGCTAACTTTATTCTTGGACACTGTAATTTGAATTTCATATAGTTTTCAATTATTGTGAAATACTATGTTTTGACTTTTTTTCAGCTGTTTAATAATATAAAAAACCATTCTTAGTTCTTGGGCTGTACAAAAACAGGAGGTGGACCAGATTGATATGTGGGATGTAATTTGCTGACCCCTACTCTAACTAGTACTAATCGAAACGCGAGCTTTTCTATTCTGGCTGTTGGGGACAGGGCTTGCTCATATACCTGTGTGGGCATCGGGCATTGTTCCTTCTATTCCTTTTGAGTGGCTGTTTCCCTGGTTTGGGGTAGTTTCCTCACGTGCATGCACTGGTCAGTACTTTGCTGAAGACTCAGGTGGGGGCCATTTGGAGATTTCCAAACTGCTTTCTGCAACTCTCTCCTCTACTCTCTGAGTTCTAGTTCAAGTCTCGAGCTTGCCTTCTTAACTCCCTACTTCATTTCTTTGACATGGGAAAATCGCCAGGTTTTGTCTGGGTTCTCCCTCCTCACCTCTTTACCCAGGTAGTACACTCGGGCAATTGTAGGATTTACTTCCTTTGTTTCTCATCTTTCCTCTGTCACTGTTCACTGTCTTTTGTTGCCTCTTGTGTACTATCTTGAGTGCCAATGTTTCATATTTGTTTCACTGCTTAGTTGTTTCAGATAGTAGTGTCAATACAGTCCCCGTTACTCTACATTTATTGGAAACACAAGCCTGTTACTTTCTTTTCTTTTCTTTTTTAGCTGTCATTTTAGGGGATTTGGGCAGGAGAATGAGGCCACCATGTTGATGTAATGTTCCCTCCATCATTATACTTTTAGAGAATTAAAATTATAGGGACCTTTTATTCCTCAAATGAGTATTGAGTGCTTACTGTATGTTAAACCCTTCTCTAGCATAATGAAACTTTAATGGAACAATAAAACTTTAATGAAACTTACATTCCAGTGGTCTCCAACATTAGATGGTGAACATAATATCTCCTTACATGAAATAGGAAATATATGTGTTCCTTAGGGATTTATTGGCTTGAGTGAATCATAACCAAGGGTCCATAAGCCATTCAGAATACTTTAAAATGCCAATTTTTATATTATTTAATTAATTAATTTATTTATTTTAGGAAGATTAGCCCTGAGCTAACATCTGCCGCCAGTCCTCCTCTTTTTTGCTGAGTAAGACTGGCCCTGAACTAACATCTGTGCCCATCTTCCTCTGCTTTATATGTGGGACGCATGCCGCAGCATGACTTACCAAGCGGTGCCATGCCCGCACCTGGGATTCGAACTGGCAAACCCCAGCCGCTGAAGCGGAATGTGCGAACTTAACTGCTGCGCCACCGGGCTGGCCCCAAAATGCCAATTTTTAGCTTTTAAATACACATTTACACGTGTAATTTTAAATACACATCTGTTTGTCAAAGTGTCACATAGGCTGACAATGATATTATATCATTGCCATTATATGAAATATTCTCAACTCAGTATGATAATTTCTTTTCCCCATGCTGATCAGATATTCTGATTCATAGTTGATAATAACCTTGCTAAGTAAAACATAGGAGATTTTAATAAATTCAGTTTGGTAAACCAGATCTCTTAAAATGTAGTATCTGTGGTGAGAAATAATTGGAAGCAAGATGACACCAAGTAAAAAACATGGACTTTAGTGCTAACTGGGTTAGAATTTTAGCCTTGCCACTTGGTATTTGTATGACCCAGGCAAGTTATTAACTTCCGAGCCTCTTCATAACAGAGACAATATATTCATCTCTAGAGTTGTTTTAAGTCTCAAATATAAGTTCCCTTTTCCTTTTTTGGAAATGTTTAAAACCACCATATGTTATATCCATTGTTTCTTTCTAGGTAGTTCATGTTAAAAAAACAGATCCAGGGGCCAGCCCGGTGGCGCACTGGTTAAGTTTGCACGTTCTGCTTCGGCGGCCTGGGTTTCACCAGTTCAGATCCCGGGTGTGGACATGGCACCCCTTGGCAAGCCATACTGTGGTAGGCATCCCACATAAAGTAGAGGAAGATGGGTGCAAATGTTAGCTCAGGGCCAGTCTTCCTCAGCAAAAAGAGGAGGATTGACAGCAGATGTTAGCTCAGGGCTACCCTTCCTCAAAACTAAATAAAATAAAGATAAAATAAAAACCAGATCCATTTATAAGCCATTTATTCTTTAAGTTCACGTTATCTGCCAAAGTAGATATGTCTTTAATTTTGTTTTAAAAATTAGGAATTCTGTTTCTGACCATGATGGAGTAATAAAGAGTCTTTACCCCCTTGTCATAAACAGCTGGTAAACTAAACCAAAATATATGAACCATCTCCTTTTAGATATTATATCATAGACTGAATAGGATTATGATCCCTGAGAAGGAAGAAATAAAGGAAATGAGCTCTACAACTACCATGGCTTCCTGTCTGGAAGCAACTTTGGGACTGCAAAAGCAGGGAGAGGGAGCCTAATGAGAGCCTAGAAGCCTCACTCAGTTGAGGAGGCAAAGATTGGATTTTCAAGAGGCTTAGGCAGCTGGAAGTTACCTGGGCAGGTTCTGAAAAGAAAGGAGCGATGCAGACAAAAGAACTTCAGAAATCTCTATAGGGCCCATTTTGAGTCTTTTGCTGAATACTAGATCGTGAATGCATAAAGTGAAACTTTATAAGGCCAGACAGGGAACATCCAGGGAATTACTGGAACATTTCTTGAGCTTACACAGGAGACATTTAGCTCTGACCAGACAGAGTGAAAGGACAGTGTGGTCCTTTGGAACACCCACAGCATTCAATGGAGTGCCCAGTGGGTTTGTCATGTAATAAAGACAAAAGAGTGCTCAGAGGGATCAAATGGATCTATAAATAATTGCCTGCCAAAACAAAGGCTAACTCTATTTACAAGGATGATCGCAAATAACAAGTGTAACACTGATACTTTCTAACATCCAAGCAGAAATTACTAGACAAGCTAAGAAACAGGTCCAGTGTTACCCATAACTAGGAGAAAAATCAGTCTAAAGAAACATTAGTTCAAAGAAACAGACTCAGAAATGACAGAGCTGATGGAGCTAGCAGACAAAGATGTTAAAAATAGCTATTATAACTAATAAATGTATTTAAAGAAAAATATGAACATAATGTGTAGAGAAATGGAAGATATAAAAAAAGGTGGAACTTCTAGTGATAGAAAATAATAGTATCTGAAATAAAAAGTTAAGTGAAAGGATTTAACAGCAGATTGGACAATGGAGAAGAACAGACCAGTGAACTCGAAGATAGAGCAATAGACTTTATCTTAAAATGGAGCAGAAAAAGAGAGTGAAAACAATGAGATGACTCATTGGTCTATGAGACAATACCTAGCAGCCTCAATGAAGTTTATTTGACATCCTAGAAGGAAGAGGGAGCCAAAAATATTGTAAGAAATAATGGCTCAGAATTTTCTAGATTTAATGAAAATAATAAACTTTCAGATCAAATTATCTTAACAGACGCAAAGCAGGACAAACACACAAAAATACCAGGTGATAATACCAATTCCTAAAAACTAGTGATGGAGAATTTTGAAGGCTGTATCATGTGCAGAGATTCAATTAAGACTTCTTGTCAGAAACTATGCAAACTGGAAGATAGTGAAACATTTTTAAAGTACCAAATGAAAAAAACTGTCAACATACGCTTATCTATCCAGAAAAACGTCCTTTGAAACTGGGAGTGAAATAAAACCATTTTCAGACAAATAAAACCAGAGAATTTGTTATTAGCTAGCTGCTGTGCACTACAAGAAATATCTTCAGATGAAAGGAAAATGGATCAGATGAAAGCTTGGATCTAGACAAAGAGATGAAGAGTGTAAAAAATGGTAAATATGGGGCCGGCCTGGTCGTGTAGTGGTTAAGTTCATGGACTCTACTTTGGTGGCCCAGAGTTTGCCAGTTTGGATCCTGGGCACAGACCTACACACCACTCATCAAGCCATGCTGTCACAGGCATCCCACATATAAAATAGAGAAAGATGGGCACAAGTGTTAGCTCAGGGCTAATCTTCCTCATCAAAAAAGAAAAGAAAAGAAAAAGAAATGATATATATGTGAGTAAACATAAAATACTTTTCCCTAATTTTAAAAGTCTTTTAAAAAGATAGTTGACTGCTTAAAACAAAAATTGTAATATACAGACAGTCTCCAACTTATGATGGTCCAACTTAGGATTTTTCGACTTTATGATGGTACGAAAGAGATAAGCATTCAGTAGAAACCGTACTTCAGATTTTGAATTTTGATCTTTTCCTGGGATAGCGATATATACTACGAGACTCTCTTGTGTTTTTGTTTTTTGGGTTTTTTTTTTTTGGAGGAAGATTAACCCTGAGCTAACTGCTGCCAATCCTCTTTTTGTTGAGGAAGACTAGCCCTGAAGTAACATCCGTGCCCATCTTCCTCTACTTTATATGTGGGACACCTACCACAGCATGGCTTGATGAGCAGTGCCATGTCCACACCCGGGATCCGAACCGGCAAACCCCGGGGGCCAAAGCAGAACATGTGAACTTAAGCGCTGCGCCACTGGGCCGGCCCCGAGACTCATGTGATGCTGGGCAGCAGCACTGAGCCGCAGCTGCCCGTTAGCCACATGATGACGAAGGTGAACAACCAATATGCTTAGAACCATTGTGTACCCATACAGCCGTTCTGTTTCCACTTTTCAGTACAGTATTTAATACAGTACCTGGAATATTCAAACTTTACTATAAAAGAGGCTTGTGTTTGATGATTTTGCCCAACTGTAGTGTCTAATGTAAGTGCTCTGAGCACGTATAAGGTAGGCGAGGCTAAGCTATGATGTTTGGTAGCTGAGGTGTATTAAATGCACTTTTGACAATGATATTTTCAACTTATGATGGGTTTATTAGGACGTAAGCCCATCATAAGTCAAGGAAGATCTGTATTGTAAGTTTTACAACATATGTGTGAGTAAAATGTATGACAACTGTAGTACTAAGGATGAGAGCAGATGAAGTAGGGGGATATCATTTGGTGGTACGCTGTGTTGAGTTAAAGATGCATATTGTAAAACCTGGAGCAACTGCTAAATATTAAAGAAGTATGCCTAATTAGCCAATAGTGGATATTAAATGAAATGCTAAAGTATGCTCAGTTAATCCAAAGCAGATAGGAAAAGATGGAGGAAAGGAACAAAGAAATGCTAGGATAAATAGAAAACAAGTGGTAAGATTGTAGATTTAAATCCAATTATATCAATAATTGCATTAAATATAAATGGTTTTAATCAGGGTTTGTAGCAAGCTTTTTTTAAAAAGAGCCAGATATTAAAGAATATTTTAGGGTTTGTAGTCAATACAATGTCTCTTGAAACTGTTCAGTTCTGCAACTGTAGCATGAAAATAGCCATAAACATTACATAAATGAGTGAGATATGGCTGTGTTCTATTAAAACTTTATAAAATTTTAATTTCAATTTTTTGTCAACTATCGACAAAATAATCTGTCAGTTATTTGACAATTATTGTCATGTGTTACAAAATACTATTTCACCTTTGATTCCCCCCCCAACCCTTTAAAAAATGTGAAACCATTCTTAATTTCACAAGGTATATGAAAACATGTGATAGGCTACATTTGCCTGTGGACCAGAGTTTGCTAACTCTTGCCTAACCCTTCTCTCTTCGATCTGGTCACCTAGCCGCTTGTGATCTTTGAGTTAAAATTAATTAAAATTAAACAAATGACAGAGATTGTCAGTGGATAAAAAAGCAAGATCCAACTATATGCTACAAACATCCACTTTAAAAACAAAGATAAAGGTTTAAAAAAAGGGTAGAAAATTATGTACTATGCAAAATTCATCATAAGAAAGCCAGAATAGCTATACAGATATATATACTTCAGAACAAGAAATGTTAGATGATTGAATGAACAAATGTATTCATACAGTGGGATACTACTCACATTAAAAAGAGGTAGACTGCTGGTATGTGCAGAACATGGGTGAATCTCAAAAACATTTTTCTGAGCAGAAAAGCCAGACAAAATGACTACATTCTGTATGATTCCATTTATATGAAACCCTAGAAAAGACAAATCTGTAGTGACAGAAATCAAATCAGTGGTTGCCTGAGGCTAGGAGTGAGTGACTAGGAAGGTGGTCACAAGGGAACCATTTATTTAGTCATAGTCTCTTCCGTTTTTGTTTTTTTACTTAGTTTGTTCTCTTGTCATGTTAGGAAGCTTACTGATACATATAAGCCAGTTTATGGTTGGCCACTTGTAAGTTGATGGCATGAATATAGGTGATTGGGTGGCATAAATGTACATTGCCAAAATGGATATTCTATTTTACGTGTTTCCTTTAGTGGTTTTAGAAATTTGTTATTTTCCTATCTAGTTCTTTAACTATGAGCAAGAAATATGTATTATTGTTTGTTCATTTGCTAGTGAATCAGTTACTGGGTTGGGAGAAGTTCAAGTTTATGAAAAAGTTTGTTTTTTTTAAAGTCCAAATCATCCATTTATTGAACAAGTGTTTATTGAATGTATGGTGTGTGCTAGGCACTGTCCTAGGTGCTGAAGATACAGGCCTGTTTAATGTGGGGTAGAGGTGATCAAACAGGCATTAACAATATCATGTGATAAGTAGAATCATTTTTGGACACCCAGGAGGGGCACTTAATCCTCATAAGAAAAAGAATGGATATGAAAGAATAATAAAAGTATGCATTCCTAAGCAGCAATCAAACAACTCTGAGGATGAGTAGAGGTCGGTTGAGGATAGAAGGAACTGCATGTGCTAAGGTCTGGAGGCTAGAAACAGCATGGAATGTTTGGGAATTCTAAGAAGTTCAGTAGGTGGATTTGTTGAGCCACTAAACGAAAACTAGCAATTTGTTCCTCTGGATTTCTTGTTATATGAGAAAGAGTAATCCCTTATTTGTGAAGCCACTCTGGTAAGGTTTTCTGTTACTTGGACATATCCATAACCAGCAAAGTGAGACATGTTTAAATTGAAGTGAAGGGATGGATGAGGTAACTTAGGGACCAAAAAAAATGAAGTCCTAAAATAGAGCCAACTTTCAAGGAGAGGGCAGAAGTGTAGGGCCTGCAAAGGAATCCAAAAAAGGGCAAAGAAATGAGAGATCAGAAAAGTGGTGTCATAGGATGGCCAGGTTTCAAGAAGGAAAATATGATCATCAGTGTCACATGCAGACAAATTAAGACACAGACTACAGCATCTATTTAATTTAACTAATGGAGGTCAGATTAAGATGGCTTGGAGCAAATGGAGACTGAGTGCATAGAACTTTTTTCAGAAGGGAAGGAGAGGTGTGTGTGTGTTAGCTGGAGGGGACCATATCATACTGTATTAGCATGATAGCCCCAAGTTGATTCTCAAAAGAAATCTCCACGACTTCCTTATTCTTACTTGTACTGTTGTTTGAGGCCAGCAGCAGTTAAAAAATCCATTGAAAGTCATATATAAATGAAAATACTTGTAAATTTCACATTTTTTGGCTTTTCAGGGGACCCAGTCTCAGAACACCACTCTTTCTAGGAACATTTGGTTTTCTTTAAAGTGTAGAAGCTTAAGTCAACAGTTGTCTTATTTTCAGTTAGATTAGATTTTATGCACACAAGAACTAAGTATTGAGATAATGATGCTTCTTTGCCAACAGTGAAGAGTAAGAGCCAGAGATGTTAGTTTTTCAGTATAACTGAACAATCTCAATGGAACACTTTCAAAAATTTCATTAAGATCTCAGCTATCCTGAAACTAGGAAAAAGAGTTCTTTAAAATGGGATATTTGTATGCCTTTTGGGTTGTTTGTAAACTCTTTGGGACATATTTGCAGAAATTTTTGTTTGAATTTTCTTAGGATGTGCATAGCTTTTATTTAAAACTAAGAGGTTGTCTTATATGTTGGATTCCACAAGAAGTAGATGCTGAGACAAAAGTGTGAATGTAAGAGGTTTATTTGGAAAGTGATGCCAGGAAACACTGATAAGGGAGGGCTAAGTGAGACTGGGAAAAGGGAAAAAAAGCCAATACAGGATGTGTTATCAAGTAAGTTACTTTATAGGCAAATAGGGCTGAATCTTCCTGTTGAGCTCTGAGAGAGAGTGTAGATCATATCTCAGATTTATCCCAGTCAAGGGGTAAAGGAGCTTCTGTCTGTTACTGGTTGAGGGCTGCTCCCAGGAACGGTTAATTCCCCTGCTCTGTAGTCAGAACAAACCCTCATACAAAGACTTGCACACGCTTGCAGGTTGGACTGCACTGGAATCAGAAGTGGTGAGTGCCGAGAGGATAGAGGTGAGGTGTTCCCAGCATCTCCTACAGATGTAACAAAATGTAATTTCATTTTTAAAAATTACTTAATTGACTGGAAACTTTATGACATTAAGGAGTTATTAATTGTAGGTGGTAATAATAGTATTATGGTTACTTTAAAAGAGTCCTTATTCCTCAGAGATACAAAGTGAAATATTTATGGATGACATCATGATACCTGGATTTGCTTTAAAATAACACATGGAGTGGAAAAAGTCTCATGGTCATATGTTGATTGTTGAAGTGGGGTAGTGTGTTTATAGATTTTATTGTACTAGTCTCTGTTTTAGGGTTTGTTTTAACATTTTCATAACAAAGGTTTTTTTGGTTATGTTTTTCTTTTTTTCTAAAAAGTTTAGTGTTAACATTTTGCTGAGTAGAAGTTTCTCTGTCTGCAGTTAAAGAAGTTCAGGGTTGTATGAATGGTTAAATAACTAATATAAGACTGCCAGAAACACATGCACTGTTGTCTTTTTCCTTAAATTCTAGAGTTATCAGATGTTCACATGAACAAATCAATTTCTTTAGAAGTCTTCAGAAAGAGCCTTTTATTGCTTGTGTTTTGCTGATGTTTCAGTTCAACATACTTAAAAATCACCAACATTTTATTCAGACACTTTGGTTTGTTTATTGATCATTTTTAGCAGTCAGCTGACTGGCCCCCAAAAAAGGTGTCAGCATTTTGCCTTAAGTAAGACATGATCACCATCTGGTGGTGAATAACAGTAACTTTGGTTTGTATATTGCTTTATGGTTTATAAAGTGTTTTCATATATATTTTCCCATTTATTGAAGTATTTGTAGAAATTATAATGAACCCATTTTGTTATGCTTTCTGCCAAGACTTCAGGAAACTGTAAGATAATATAGTATGTTACTGATCTAGTTATCTCTGCTTGTCAAATGACTGTTAATTACAAGAAAAGTGTGAACTGATCACTTGTTAGCAAGGAATAAAGACAATATAAATTTCATAAAGAAGTGGAGTTCTTTTAATTTAAGGTCATAGATCTGCAGAATTTTCTTTAATAGAAACATCAAACTGATATCATAATACCTTAAAATCATGATCTTGAATCATAAAGGCATGCTCTAGTGTGCTGTTCAAGTTTTTAAATACTATGGGACAGAAATGATGAGGATAGAAGCCTGGCACTTTATAGAGGTCGCACGTTAGGAAATCACTGTGTAGGTGTTTCTTTAGTTAGAGATTTAGTCTTAACATATAGACTTCATTATTTACTCCTCTATACAAACATCCATGGGAGCATTCACCTCCCCCATTCCACTCCTCAAAAGGGAGAGAAGGAAAAGAACCCCAAAACTGCAGAGGTGCCTTGGGTTAGTGGTATCACCTGATGGTTTACACCGTGAACTGAAACCCAAAACACTTTGCCATCTTTTTCATCTCATCATCCTCATCACTTGCCTGCATACTGTTATTTCAGATAATTTCTTTTTCACACCTACAGGAACTCTCTTTTTTTCCTAGCCTTCTGCAGAACTTTTTTTTTTTTAACTTTCCTCACTCCTTCTCTCCCTGTTACTTTCCTTCTCATTTATTTTCTTGTCCCTATTCTAGTTGTCAAATAGTTGAATGAACCAGGAACTGTGCTGAGAATACAGTGATGAAAAGGGCGGATGGATCTGGCCCTTATCTTCATCTAAGGATGGGAAAGGAAGAAGAGGAAATAGATGATAGATAATTACAAAGTGTGACTATAAAGAGAATTAAGACTGTATGATGTCAAAGAACCTACTTTTATTTTCTTTCTCTTTCATATTTATCCTTAGTTGTTGTTTCTCTTAATTATCAGCATTTGGGGTGAATTTAAAACAATTTTTTAGCTGATGTGCTTGATTTTCTGCTTTCTTTAAATATTAAAATTGCAAGATAATTTTTCCATTATTCTGTTTGACATTATGGATAAAATCAGTTCTTATGGGTAGCTAGGCACTTTACAACTTGGCTGGGGTTTCAGTGGGATAGAGCCTTTTGCAGATTGAGCATTATCACAGGTAGTGTTTTACGTTTTGAGTAGCAGTGCTTGCTTTTCAATTCTAAAGCACAGTTTCTCAACCTTTTTTTCATGATCACACACCTAAAGAGAAAATTTTAGTTTAATTTAATTTTAAATTAATTTGTCTCTAGCAAGAGAAATTAAATACTAAAGAATAAGATTTTGTCAGACAGTGTTAAGCTGTGGAGAACCATAAACCGTTATTTGAGATTTTTTACCTCCTCAAGGATCAGTTTTTGCCCCCTTGGGAAAATATTGCCCCCATTGAGAATATATACTATGATGAACTTTACTTTTATACTTAAAAATTTTCCAGAAAGCACTTTGGAAGTAGTGTGACTCTTTCAAAACTTTTCACTGTAAGAATGGATTGGAAAATAGTGGTAATGATTGCACAACATTGTGAGTGTAATTAATGCCACTGGAATGTACACTTAAAAATGGTTAAAATGGGGGCCAGCCCGGTGGTGCAGTGGTTAGGTTCGTACGTTCTGCTTTGGCAGCCCAGGGTTCACTGGTTCGGATGCCAGGTGCAGACCTACACACCACTTGTCAAGCCATCCTGTGGCAGGCATCCCACATAGAAAGTGGAGGAAGATGGGCACGGATGTTAGCTTAGGGCTAATCGTCCTAAAAAAAAGAAATGGTTAAAATGGCAAATTTTGTGTTACGTGTATTTTACCAGAATTAAAAAATTAATCATGTAATATACGAAAACCCATTAAATTGTCTGTTTTAAATGGATGATTTGTATGGGTATGTGAATCACATCTCAAAGCCGTTAAAAAAAAGAATGAATTGAGATGAATAATATTAATCTTTCTGTTGCCACAGCAGTTATTATCTCGATTACATTTTAGAAAGGGAGAATCCCTCAGAGTGCAAAGGCAGGAGCAACCCAAGATCAAAACCCAGATAGGAGCTTTGCAGGAAAGGTAGCTTGATTGACTAATTAGGGCTTCTGAATGATTCTGCCATCCATTTGATGCTTAAAGAAACATTAGAAAGAGCCCTGGATTGGAAGGCCAGAGGTCTGGGCTCTTGCTTTGCCTGTTGGATCTTGGGCAATTCATATGACATTTAATTGCTAAATTTTCTAGTCTATCAGAAAGTATGAATTAGATCATTGCTTTCAGTTCAAAAATTCTAAGATCCTATGATTGAGTGTTGTGTTATTATAAGGCAAATAAATAACTGCCTCAATATCTAGGCATAGACATTGAATATTAGAGCTGGAGCACTTTAGATCATCTGGTACAACTCCATTTATCGATGAGAAAATTGAGGTTTGCACCTCTTTCTCCTGACTCTGTTTTGTGCTTTTCATAATACACATATAATACAGTTTGTAAGAATTCTTAATTGACATACTAGGTGCAGGCTTTTAAGTGAATGTGAACATTTGAAGTGATGAAGAGCATCAGAAATAAGACATGGTACAAATAAATTTATTTGACTTTATTATTAAATATCTATGTGTATATGTCGCCTTTCAAAATTATGATTGTGATTAAACAAAAAGTCATAGTTTCTGCTTTTAAAAAAGGAACAAATTCATAGGGCTCACATAGAAGGAAGATAGGTAGTAGTTCCTCAGATTAAGATTAGTGAAAGTGCTTGTTAGAAAATTTTTTAGAAATTTAAAAAATTTCTAGATTTTGCAGTTTTCCTTGAAGGTACTTCTCTGCATCTGTAGTGCCACAGCCTGTCTGACGTCGTTATCTCTTGCTTGAAGTGTGGCAATAGCCTCCTAATTAGTTGTATTTGTCCCCCTCCAATTCATTCCTCTTAGAGCAACCCAAGTGGTCTCCACATCCCCTATACCTTTTTAAATTATGGAAGATGTGAAACATATACAAAAGTAAAAAGTTGTGTAATGAACTTTAAAGTGCCCATCACCCAGCTTTAGTGTAGTTTTGTAATTTTGTTTCATCTATAACCCCATCTACCCACGGCCCCTAGATTATTTTGAAGCGGATCCTAGACACAGAATGGTCTTGTAAAATTTTAAATCAAATTATGAAACTTTTCCTAAATTCCTCCCTTGAGTTCTCATTACACTTAGAATAAAATCAAAATTCTTTACATGGCCCCCAAGGCTTTATAAGGTTTGACTTTTGATTACTTCTACAAGCAGCATCCTCTACTCTTTCTTCTTTCCAGCCACACTGGAAGCTTTTGGTTGCCTCAGGACTTTTCTACCCTCATTTTTTTGTGCTTGGCATGTTCTTCCCTTTGGTGGCTTCATTAGTTGCTGCTTTATGGTCTCATCTTTGTTAGAAACCTTTCCTTGATGGTTTTACCCTACGTAAAATGTTTCCCTAAGATGTTAGCAATTGGTGCATCTAGGTGAAGGGTGTGCTAGTCTTTCAACTTTTCACTAGGTTTGAAATTATTGGGGACAAAAATGTTGGGAAAATCCCTTCTCTTCCTTAAATACTATCACATCACTATCTCTTTCTTTTTAAATTTGTTTTGAGTCTTTTCTCTCCTCTCTCCCTCCCCCACTCACTCCCCACGTCCCCCCATCAAGAGTATTAAATTGAATAGAGAGAAAGCGAATAGAGTCTTCTGTTTAGATTTGGAAACAGAAGGTACTGGAAGCCATTGCCTTAAATATGTACCTCAGATTCCCTCTGCCAGGATGCTGTTTGTTAAGTATAAGGAAAGAGTAACCCTTTAAAGACTGACTGATGTGAGGGTCACTCACGTTATCTTACCCAGAGGTCTTTCCTCTCCATAAAGAAACATCTACTTTCTCCTTCAGGAAGGAGTGCTGTATTGCTAGTTATCACAACCTCCAGCTGTGCTTGTATTTGTGGTACAGTTGGCTCTGCATATCCACGGGTTCTGCATCCATGGATTCAACCAACCGGGATCTAAAGGCCTACGGATGGTTGCATCTGTACTGAACATAACTAATTACCTAATGTTCTGAAAGTGAGACTGCTTTTTTCTTGTCATTATTCACTACACAATACAGTACAATAACTATTTATATAACATTTACATTGTATTAGGTAATCTAAGTATTCCAGAGATGATTCAAAGTTTATAGGAGGACGTGTGTAGCTTATATGCAAATTCTACTCCATTTTATGTAAGGGACTTGAGCATCTGTGGATTTTGGTATCCGCAGGGGTCCTTGAACCGATTCCCCACGGATGTCAAGGGACAACTGTACACAGATTACTTTTCTTTGTAGAAGAGACATTTTCACAGTTTTGGTTCTGAAATAATCTAAGCCATGTTTGGTGTGTTTCATATGGTGAATATGATTCTCAGTGAAAACTCAAAATCCTAAAGTGGAGCGGCAGATACCCTATAGTTTGTCTGCCTGCATAACAACTATTCTTGGATTAATTTTTTTCCATAATGGTAATAGGCTGAGCTTAGTGATTTATATTATTTTTTCCTGGCATCTCTGAAGTATAGCTTTTCAGATAGTGGCCTAAGTTACAGTTCATAGTCTTGAGCCATTTCTTTGCTTTTCAGAAAACTTCAGGCTGGTTGGTTAAATGAACTCCTTGAAGATAAGGTATACAAATATGGACAGTTATTTCGAAGATCAAGCAGCCTGTAGGACCATTCTCATTACTGTTAAAACTGTGCTTCACCAACATAGTTTGTAAAAACTGGGCAGTAAGGAAAAGCTTATTGTAAGCTTATCTTTCAATCACTGTATGTGAAATCAGTGTTCTTTTAACAATGGCCTCCCTAAAATCTGCTGTTTTTGTGACTAAGTGTATCTCTGCTTATAAGCATAGAGGAAGTTTGAGTAAAAGACTTTACTGAGAAATGAGAAGAATTATGTCATTTAGTTATTGTGAGCCGCCGTAAATTTTGCCGTTCAAAAAGCAGAATTATAAGTAACAAGACTAGAATTGCAGAAGCAGCAGCATCCTTAAGGCTTGGTGCTGCAAAGATGCTTAGAAAAATGTCAAAATAATAGAGCATCTTTGAGTGATTGGATCAGTAATGCACTCTGGGGTTCTTCCACTTTCTGCTGCTTCATACCTGCATCCTCCTGGCAGACCCTCCATGAATTCACACAGCCCCGACCTTTTCTTCTGCTTCAGAGTCTTTCATCTCCGGAGGCCTTGTGAATGAAACAGCTCTGTTAAAGGTTACATATGAAATCTATCACGTGAAAAGGTGGAGAGCGGTTTAATTGGAACAAAACCTATTATTTTTCAGAATGACATGAAGTTGGTTAGTAGATAATTCTTTAGAATGAAGTTAATAATTACCTAAAGTTCTGAAAATGTGACTACTTAGAAAATGTTCCAGGTGATAAATAAGTGAATTTACAGATTGTCAGTGCATGTTTTAGAAAATAATCCTATGTTTTAAAAATATGATTGATAATTCACAGCTGCACTGTCCAGAATCATAGCCACTTGCCATTTTTGGCTATTTAAATTAATTTAAAAATAAATAAAATTAAAAGTTTAGTTCCTCAGTTTTATTAGCCACATATCAAGTACTCAATAGTCACATGTAGCTAATGGCTACTGTGGTGGAAAGTACAGATATAGAATATTTCCATCATCCTAGAATGTTCTATTGAATAGAGAATCCTGTTTTAGAGAATATAAAATATGGGAATTTTGATATTTTCAGTTTAATTATAATGTTGATTAATTTTTGTCTTTGTTTTTCTTGTTTCTTATCAATAAAAAATATTGACAGCTTCTATAGTCCATAAGGGTTATCAGCTTGTCAGTTCTATTTGTAACAAAAAAAAATAAATAAATCAAATGTTAACTAATTGTGGTGATCATTTTGCAATATATATAAATATCGAATCATTGTGTTGTACACCTGAAACTAATATAATGTTATATGTCAGTTATATCTCAAAAATATATAAATAAATTGTTAGTAAATTGTGGGTTATAAATTTTAGTTTTAAATATGCGAGCTCTACGTAATCCGATCCAGTAGCCACTAGCCATAAGTGACTTTTGAGCACTTGAAGTATGGCTAGTGTGAATTCAGATGTGCTGTAAGTATAAAATGCACAGTATGTTTTGAATACTTAGTACAAAAAGAAAGATGTAAAATGGGTAAAGGGGGAGTCAAAAGGTATAAACTCCCAGTTATAAAGTAAATAAGTCCTGGAGATGTAATGGACAGATGGTGACTACAGTTAATACTATACTATATTGCATATTTGAAAGTTGCTGAGGGAGTAGATCTTAAAAGTTGTAATCACGGGGCCGGCCCCGTGGCCGAGCGATTAAGTTCGCGTGCTCTGATGCGGTGGCCCAGGGTTTTGCTGGTTCGGATCCTGGGCGCGGACATGGCACCACTCGTCAGGCCACGTTGAGGCGGCATCCCACATACCACAACTAGAAGGACCTACAACTAAGATATATAACTATGTACCAGGGGGGATTTGGGGAGATAAAGCAGGGGGAAAAAAAGTTAAAAAAAAAAGTTTTAATCACAAGGTGCCGGCCCGATGGCTTAGTGGTTAAGTTCACATGCTGGCCCCAATATAGGTATTTTTCTGAAGTGAGAAGATACAGTGATATCTTAGAGGAAATGGGGGAAATAGCAGGTTTGAGATGTAGGAAGGCAAGATTCAAGAAGGCTTGAATCATAAAGTCTACCTGTATTTGCAGAAAAAAGAAAAGGAGAAATTGAAACTCACCTTGGTTCCCCAAATATCACCACAAAAGTAAAAATAAAGGTGTTTTAGCTTCATATACTGTTTTGCAGTTTTAAAACTGTAAGACAGCCAAGGCAGCCCTTTGTTATAGATGAGGAATTTGAGATTTGGTGTTTAAAGAACTTGAGCAGAATCGTGGTCTCTTTGTATTAAAGTGAGGGAACTGAGAATTGAGCCCAGGGCGTTTTCTTCCTACTATATTGTCATTGGCTAAGCCAGTGCCTCGGGTTTTCTTGTCTCTTTCTCTGTCACTTTGCATAACCAGTCAATCACTAAATTTTATTGTTTGTTTCCTAAACATTTCTCAGATCTTCCCACTTCTCTCTGTATGACGTCTACCTTAGTTCAGGTTACTCTCGTCTTTCTGGATTGATATTTTCCTAAATTTACATGTAATCACTGCCCTGCACCCCACCTCCTAAAACAAACAAGCAAATAAAAGCAGTCTGTTTTCCTGCAATTCAGTCATTGAGGTCTTTCTGGATTACAGAGCACTGTCTTGCTTAAACTTTTAAAGAAAATGTAAACTTCTTAGCCTGGCCTTATAAGGCTCTTCATGATTATGCCCTTTTTCTGTGTCCATTCCTTTAGTTCCACGAGCACTTTGTTTTTCAGCCTTTTGCATCTGCTGTTAACTTCTGTAAGCAGTGTCCTTCCCCACTTTTCTCCACTCCACCCTCAATCCCATACTTCAGCTCTTGGCTTAGTATAATTGTCTATTTACTTGTCTATACCCAACCCTCCTGTGCTGCTCCCTCTTACCTCCAACTCACCCACCATCTACTCCTTTAGGAAGACTCACTTAAGTAAGCTCATTAAGAGCAGAGACTATTTCTTGCTTACTAATAGCGGACCCACAGAAATTTGTTAAATGGGTAAATATTTTCTTATACTTCAGGGGCATTTCAAGTTAGAAGTAGCTTTAGTAGAGAATAAAAAATCTGAAAGAATGCCTGAAAAAGATTACTCCATCATTTCCCAGCTTGTATTTCAGAGCACTTGTATCCTATAAGATATTATGTGTTTCACAGAAAGAGATTCTCTGATCAAATATATTACAGAATGCTGCAAATTATATCCCTATCTTGGATATTCACAATGCAAATAAGACAATCGGTAAAGACTTCAAGAAGTCCTGTGGTAAAACACAAACTTTTTTTTTCTTTTTTGGATCTAGTATTTTCCTAATGTATTGATTATGTAACCTTTTTGGATAGCGTACCTGTAATTTCTTCTAGGTTACTAGTGGTATTTGATATTTGGGAAATGCTGAATTTGACAGGCGTGTGCATGTCGTATTTTCCTCAGGTCTAATTAATATGGTTAAACGACGTAATCAGATCACGCCCAGGAGCTATTTGAAGGAACTTTTCTTGTTTATAATTAGAATAGAGAACCTGAGGGAATATAGTAATCTTCAAATATTTGAAGGTTCCAATAGAAGAGGAATTGAAAGTATTGTGTTTGAAACTAGAGATTAAGAGCAAGAACCAAGGGAGGAAGGTGTAGGAAGGCAGATTTTGACTTCGTGTAAGGGTAACCTTCTAATAATCAGAACTTTTGAAGATAAGTAAATTTTCTGTCCTGGATGTTGTCAAGCAAACACTCTGTAGGGGTGCTGTAGAGGAGTTTAGCACATTGGATAAGGGATAGATTGGAAGAGTAGGTTTCTGAAACAATTTGAAAACCATTAGCCTGTATTCTGAGGTATCCATCATTTTGGAATTTATGTTCCTTGATTCCTTTCTAATTCTGTGAATCTATGTCTTGGTCTGCAATCTCATAAAGAAAACAATTATGTGTTAGGAGAAGCAAACAGAGTAGAAATTTTAGTGATATGGTTAAGTACTTTTACTTGATTTTTTTAATAGACTTTATGTTTGAAATTCACAGAGAAATTAAGCACAAAATACAGAGAGTTCGCATAGACCCTCTTCCCCAACACATGTACAGCCTCCCCCACATCCACAAGCACAGTGCTGCATTGGTTACAACTGATGAACCTACACATGTACAGCCTCCCCCACATCCACAAGCACAGTGCTGCATTGGTTACAAGTGATGAGCCTACACATGTACAGCCTCCCCCACATCCACAGCGCTGCATTGGTTACAACTGATGAACCTACACATGTACAGCCTCCCCCACATCCACAAGCACAGTGCTGCATTGGTTACAAGTGATGAGCCTACACTGACACGTCATCACCACCCAGAGGTCCACTGCTTACATTAAAGTTCACTCTGACTTGATGATATTCTGAAAGAAAACATGAATATTCCCGCTCATCTTTAAGAAAGTGGTTTTCAGTTATTTCTTGCCCTAGTTTAATCTTTTCTGATTGAGAGGTCTAAATGATAGCTAAAATGCGCATCATCTATTTTGAAAAAGTATTCAGCATTGGGCAAAGTTCTTTTTTTATAATCTTAACTATTTACAAATGTTTTATTTTCCTGGCTAACATTATATTTTCTTCCTTTGAAGTACCAAAAGAATTAGTGGAGCTCCATTTGAAGCTGATGAGGAAGATTGGCAAATCTGTTACAGCCGACAGATGGGAGAAATATTTGATCAAGGTACAAATTCTTAAATTACTTTGTCTGTTACTGAAAACTCTATCATAAATTGATGTTATGTTACATAATATGCTTAACTTATTTAATATAGTCTACTAAAAGTTGCAAAATAGGACTCAGAAATCCATATGATTACTGTCAGTGTGTGATTCTCTTTTGCAGCTGCTAAGCAGTAGTCTTGAGTCCTAAAGTTAGATTTCAGAAGTGTTATGTCTCTTGTGCCTAACACTGTGCTCAAGACATTTCATGTCTTCTCATTTAATCCTTAAAGTCATCTCGATCAAATCAAGTGAGATACAGATAAGGCCCAAGAGAATTGTTTTTCCTTAAGATCACACAGTATGCATAGACAGATCCAGAATTTGTCTCTTACTTAAAAGGTGAGATGTCCAAAGACCTTTAGGTCGATATGAGAGACTTCTAAGTTATCAACAAGGCCAAACCTATTCTTAATGAGAATGAGCTGGGTAATGAGAACACGGTTGCTTTAGGATAAACCTTGTTAAGGGCATTTCTATTCAGGAAAAGTTGTTTGGAATTGCATTCAAACTTAGAGAACCGCACAATTTTTGGAAGCCTAAGCTGATGTTTATACCTACCTCCATGATGTCCTTTGGGGGTAGTTTGAATTCTTTAACATACCAGAATATTAGGTTATATTTTCAGGTGATTGAAAAGCTATGTAATTTTCTTGTCTTATTTTAAAAAATAGATATGTTTATATATACCTGTATCTTCTTATCTGCTTTTTGGGGCGGGAGGAGGAATGTGTATGATTATAAAGTGCTGTGAAAAGAGGAACCATGAGGGAACAAGAGCTGCGTGTTTTTATTATAAAAGTCACATGTGCTGTTCTAGTTATCTTTGCTATATAAGCACCACTCCAAATTAAGTGCCATAGAACAATAATCATTTTAATCAGCTCACTGATTCTCTGGGTCACGTATTTGGAAAGGTCACTTTCACCATGCTCTGTTGGTTGAAGCAGCCACAATTCTGCCCAGATTCAAGGAGAGACCCTGAACTCTAAATGGTAGGAATGTCTTAACTTTTGAAAAACTCAGTATGAAATATATTCCAATATTTTTGCATGAATTTGAAGCACTTCAGAATTGGCTCAGCATTTGAAACCTTTGGTGCTGTGGGATTTTCTAAAAGCCTGATTAACTAATGTTTAATTAAATCTCTGAAATATATTAAACTGTGAATGATAAATGAGTAAATTTTTAACTATTCAGAGTGCTTTTTAAAATACCAGTGAAGTTTCTGTTTTGCTTTTAACAAAATACTTATTAATGATTAAGAATCAACGTTCTGGAGCTTAAAAAGAGAACTGGAATTTCAGGACACTCATTTTCTTTTCCTTTTTTTTTTCAATTATTTTATTGAGGTTCAGGACACTGATTTTAACATAACATTTTAAAGGATGTAGTCTCTTGTAAATAAATCTGTTTGTTAAAGTGAGGTTGTTTTTTTGTTTTTCACATGTTCTGAGAATTGAGGTAGAAATATCTTTTGTAACTACCAGCTGTACTGTTAACAAACTTTAGGACCATGGATAATCTGCTTTGCTCCTTGTATCTCAGTTTCTTCGTAAAATCTGAGAAATAGGATGAGGTGATTTTATAAACCCCTTCAGTTTTATGGTCACAACCACAGAACTAGCACAGTTTTAAAAAATTGAGATAGAGTCACGTAATATAAAATTTGCCTTTTGAAAGTTTACAATTCAGTGTTTTTCACTATATTCACAAGGTTGTGCAACTGTTTAAAGCAGAACATTTTCATCTCCCCATAAAGACACCCCATACCCATTAGCAATTATTCCCCCTTCTGCAAGTCCTTAGCAACCATTAATCTATTTTCTCACTCTATGGGTTTGCCTATTCTGGATGTTTCAAATAAGTAGAATCATACAATATGTGGCCTTTTGTATCTGACTTCTTGCGCTTAGCATGATGTTTTCAAGGTTCATCCATGTTGTAGCATATATCAGAACTTTGTTCCTTTTTATGCCTGAATAATATTCCATTGTATGGATAATACCACATTATATTTATTTACTTCTCAGTTTATGATATTTGGCTTGTTTCCATCTTTAGCTGTTGTGCATAGTGCTGCTATGAACATTTGTGTACAGTTTTTGGATAGACGTGATTTCGTTTCTTTTGAGTATATATCTAGAGTAGAATTGCTGGGTCATATGGTAATTCTATGTTTAACTTTTTGAAGAACTGCCAGACTATTTTCCAAAGCAGCTGCATCCTTTTACATTTCCACTAGAAATGTATGCAGGTGCAACTTTTCCACATCCCTCCTCACCCACCCTTATTATATTAATTAATTGATTGATTGATTGGTTGATTTTAACCATCCTAGTGGATGTGAAGTGTTACCTCATTATGGTTTTGATTTGCATTTCTCTTATGACTAAACGACGTTGAGCATTCTTTTCATGTGCTTGTTGGCCTTTATATATCTTCTTTGGAAAAATGTCTAAATATCCTTGTCCATTTTTTGTTTGTTTTTTTGTTGTTGAGTTTTAAGAGTTCTTTATGTATTCTGGATACCAGACCCTTACCAGCTGTGTGATTTGCAAGTATTTTCTCCCATTCCTTGTGTTGTTTTTTCACTTTCTATGCAATGTCCTTTGATGCATGAAAGTTTTAATTTTGATGAAGTCCGATTTATTTTTTTCTTTTGTGGGTAGTCCATTGGTGTCATATATAAGAAACGATTGCCCAACCCAAGGTCATGAAGATTTAATCCTATATTTTATTTAATTAATTTATTTTTTTTAGAGTAAATTTTTTTTTTTTTTTTACTTTTTTTTTGTTTTGAGGAAGATTAGCCCTGAGTTAACTGCTGCCAATCCTCCTCTTTTTGCTGCGGAAGACTGGCCCTGAGCTAACATCCATGCCCATCTTCCTCTACTTTATATGTGGGACGCCTACCTCAGCATGGCTTGCCAAGTGGTGCCATGTCCGCACCAGGGATCCAAACCGGCGAACCCCAGGCCGCCGAAGTGGAACGTGTGCACTTAACCACTGCCCCACTGGGCTGGCCCCTAGTCTTATATTTTATTCTAAGAGCTTTGTAGTATAGCTCTTACATTTAGATCTATGATCCATTTTAAGTTGATTTTTGTATATGCTATGAGACAAGAGTTCAACTACATTCTTTGGCATGTGGATATCCAGTTGTTCTATTACCATTTGTTGAAAAGACTATTCTTTCCCCCATTGAATTGCTTTGACATCCTTGTAGAAAGTCACTTGACCATAAATGTAAGAGTTTATTTCTGAAATCTTTCTTCTGTTGACTTATATGTCGTTATTTATGCAGGTACCATACTGTCTTGATTACTGCAGCTTTTTGGTAAATTTTGAAAGTTTTCATCTCTTTCAAGACTGTTTTGGCTATTCTGTACCACTTGCATTTACTTAGGAGTTTGAGAATCAGCTTATTAATTTCTGCAAAAATGCCAGCTAGGATTTGGATAAAGATTGTGTATAATCTGTAGATAAGTTTGGGGAGAATTGGCTTCTTAACAAAAGTGAATCTTTTGATCTATGAAAATAAGATGTCTTTCGAAATATTTAGGTTTTTAATTTCTTTCAAAGATGTTTTGTAGTTTTCTGAGTTCAGTCTTAGACTTCTTTTGTTGAGTTTATTCCTTAGTGTTTTGTTGTTTTTGATGGGATTGTAAATGGAATTGTCTTCTTAATTTCATTTTCAGATCATTCATTGCTAGTGTGTAGGAATATAACTAATTTTTGTATATTGATCTTGTACCTTCTGACCGCCAAACTTTATTAGCTCAAACAGTTTGTTTTTTGTGTGTGTGTGGATTCTTAAGATTTTCTATATACAGGATTGTGTCTTCTGCAGGCATAAATAGTTTTACTTTCCCCTTTCCAATCTGGATGCCCTTTATTTCTTTTTCTTACATAGTTGATCTCACTAGGACCTCTGGTGTACTGTTGAGTAGAAATGATGAGAACAGACATCCTTGTCATGTTCCTGATTCTATGGGGAGTATGATGTTAGCCAACAGGTTTTCATAGATCCTTTATCAGGTTGAGGAAATTCTCTTCCTTTCCTAGTTTATTGAGTATTTTTATCATGAAAGTTTTTGGATTTTGTGTAACATTTTTTCTGCATTTATTGATATAACATGAATTTTGTCCTTTATTCTATTAATATGGTGTATTATGTTGATTAATTTAGTTTTTACATGTTGAAACCTCACAACCCTGCAATCAATCCCGCTTGGTCCTGGTCCGTAATTCTTTTTTATATGGTGCTAGATTTAGTTTGTTAACTTATTTTTGAAGATTTTTGTGCCTGGATTCATCAGGGATATGGGTCTGTTTTCCTGAGATGTGTTTGTCTGCTTTTGGTATCTGGGTAATACTGGGCTCACAGAATGAGCAGTTGGGGTTTTCCCCTCTTATTGTTTTACAAGTGTTTGTGAAGTGTTAGTATTAATCCTTTAAACATTTATGAGAATTTAACAGTGAAGCCATCTGGGCTTGGGCTTCTTTGTTGGAAAATTCAGTCTTTTTATTTTTCATAGATCTATTCATATTTATATTTTTCCTTGAGTCTATTTCAGTAGTTTGCATTTTTCTAGGAAATTGTCCATTTTATCTAGCTTATCTAGTTTATTAGCATACCGTTGTTCATAGTATTCACTTATAATCCTTTTTACTTATGTAAATTCAGTAGTAATGACCGCTCTTTCTTTCCTTATTTTACTAATTTGAGTGTTCTCTTTTTTTCTTGGTCAGTGTAGCTAGAGTTTGTCAATTTGATTGATAGTTTTAAGAACTAACTTTTTGGTTTTGTTGAATTTCTCTGTTGTTTTTCTATTTGATTATTTCCTTTCTTCTACTTGCTTTGGGTTTAGTGTGCTCTTCTTTTCTAATGTCTTAAGGTAGAAGTTTAGGTTATTAATTTTAGATCTTCCTCTTTTTTAATATAGGAATTTTCAGCTATTATATTCCATCTTATCCCTGCTTTAGCTTCAGTCTATAGATTGGTATGTTGTATTTTGTCTTCATTCATCTCGATGTATTTTCTTTTTTCCCTGTGATTTTTTTCTTTGACCCATTGATTATTTTGTAGTACGTTGTTTAATTTCCACATATTTATGAATTTCTCCAATTTTTTCCTGTTATTGATTTCTAATTTCATTTAATTGTGTAGGAGAACATACTTTGTATGATTTTGATCCCATTAATTTTGTTGAGATTTGTTTTATGGCCTTACTTAACATATTCTAGATCCTTCTTCAATATTAAAAAATAATTTTTCTACTTAGATATTTATTGAGATTCGCTAATTTCATACCTATATTTACTGTCCTTTTTCCTAATTTTTAAGACTGCTGCTCTGTAAGTAAAGTTTGTACACACATGCACACACAAACACACCTTATTTGTAGGTGTATATTTTTCCCTTATCCTTTTTGACATGCTGAAGTCTATATTTTGTTAAAGAATTTTAAACTCTCTCTTAACTCTTTATTTCCCTTCACCTGTTACTCATACTCATTTCTTCACCTTTCTATTAGTTATCTATTACTTTCATGGCAAATCACCCCAAAACATAGCAGCTGAAGACAACAAACATTGAACATTTATTATCTCACAGTTTTTGTGTGTGAGGAATCTGAATGTGGCCTGGCTGGGTGCCTCTAGCTCAAAGTCTCGTAAGGCTGTAGTCAAGCTGTCAGCCTGGCTTGCAATCTCATCTGAAGGCTCCTCTGGGGGAGGATCCACGTCCAAGCTCAATTACCTGGCTGTTGACAGAATTCAGTTCCTTGTCATGGCTTCTCCATAGGGCAGTGCACAGCATTGCAGCTCCATGGGGCAGCTTACAAGATTGCAACAAAGCCAGTGAGTGAGAGAGAGCACCTAAGACAAAAGTCATGTCTTTTTGTAACCGAATTTTAGAAATGACATGTGACTTTTGCCATATTCTGTGTTTTAGAATGAAATACTAGATTTGGCTCATAACCAAAGCAGGGGGGCCAGTGGCAGGAAGAGAATCACGTAAGGGCAGTGAATACCAGGAGGTAAAGATCATTATGGGCCACCTGGAAGTTGTCTATCTTACTTTTATAGCCAAATCTCTTGAAATATTTTTTTTAATTTGCTGTTCTGTTTCTTTGCCTGCTATTCACTCCTCAGTCCATTCAAATTTTTCTTCTTTTCTTTTACAGTGTGAGGGTTTGAGGGGTCTCCTTATTGTTAAATTCAAATGATAACTTTTTAGTCCATATCTTCTCAATTCTCTAGTTGTTGTTTCCTTGAAACACTCTCTTCTTTTTGGCTCTTATGTTACTTTCCTGATTTTCCTTCTGCCTGTAGTAGTGTCTTTTTCCAGGTATTTCTTTTTGTCTAAGCTTCTAAAGTTTCTGTACTACAGTGCTTTGGTCTAGACCCTCCTCTAGTCTCATTTAATATACTCTCCCTAGATGATCTTATTTATTCCCATGACTTGAAATTGCGTATGCTAATGATTCATGTTTTCATCCTGAATCTTCTGAGTTCCAAGGCCAGTATATTGAACATCTTTACTCAGAAAAATAAAGTGAATCTATATTAGGGTAGAGACTAAACTAATGTAACAAACAGACTCCAAAATATAATTACTTAAACAAGCAATAAATTTATTTTTCTCTATTATAACAATCTGACTGATCTAGACTCTGGGGGCATCTGTGTTCCATGAGATTATTCAGGGATCCAGGTTCCTTCTATTATTGTTCTACCCTAGGGCATTTTGCCTTTTTGTGTTTTAGAATGTGCTTCAGCTGCAGGAAGGGGAAAGAAAGTCCAGAGCAAGCAATTTTGTTATAAGAAGTGAAGCAGAAGTTGCATATATTCATTACTCCTGTTGTTCCGTTGGTAAGAACACAGGCACATGGTCCTACCTATTTGTAAAGTAGGTTGGAAAACGTCAACTCTTCCCTGGTGGCCATAAACTTAGGAAAACGGGATGGGGGTTCCAGATTTGTGTGGGACAACTACAAAAGATATGATTCCCTTTGGGAAGTGTATATATTCCCGTGCTAGTGAATTCAGACATGGCTATGTGACTTGGCTTTGGTCCGTAAAATGCAAGGAAAAGTGATGTGTTACACTTTTGAAAATGTTACACCATGTTCTCTATTCACTTTGCTATGATTACTGATACTAGAAATAAGTAAATGCTGCTCATTTTGAGGTGAAGATGCTATGTAGCAGAGCCACTGCCAACCTCTCATCAACATATAGTGTAGCCTAGGAATAAATTTTTTTTTTTTTGATGTCACCACTATCTTTATTTATTTATTTAGAAGATCTAATTTGCTTTATTCAGCGATTCATGAATTGGGCAGCATCCCATCTAGCAAGTAGAGAGAGACACCCACCACTATCTTTATTTTTTTATTTTATTTTTTTATTTTTTATTTTTATTAAGATTATGATAGTTAACAACCTTGTGAAATTACAGTTGTACATCATTATTAGTCATGTTGTGGGTACACCACTTCACCCCTAGTGCCCTCCCCCCACCCTCCCTTTCCCCTGGTAACCACTGATCAGTTCTGTTTGTCTGTATGTTCACTACCACCTATGAGTGGAGTCATACAGAGTTCGGCTTTCTCTGTCTGGCTTATTTCACTCAACACAATACCCTCAAGGTCCATCCATGTTGTTGTGAATGGGATGACCTTGTCCCTTTTTATGGCCGAGTAGTATTCCATTGTATATATATGTACCATATCTTCTTTATCCAATCATCAGTTGCTGGGCACTTAGGTTGGTTCCATGACTTGGCTATTGTGAATAATGCTGCGATGAACATAGGAGTGCATGGGACTTTTGGAATTTCTGATTTCAGGTTCTTAGGATAGATACCCAGTAGTAGGATGGCTGGGTCATAAGGTATTTCTATTTTTAACTTTTTGAGAAATCTCCATACTGTTTTCCATAGTGGCTGCACCAGTTTGCATTCCCACCAACAGTGTATGAGGGTTCCCTTTTTCTCCACAGCCTCTCCAACATTTGTCACTCTTGGTTTTGGATATTTTTGCCATTCTAACAGATGTAAGGTGATACCTTAGTGTAGTTTTGATTTGCATTTCCCTGATGATTAGTAATGATGAGCATCTTTTCATGTGTCTAATGGCCATCCGTATGTCTTCTCTGGAGAAATTTTCATGTCCCCTGCCCATTTTGTGATTGGGTTGTTTGATTTTTTGTTGTTGAGCTGTGTGAGTTCTTTATATATTATGGAGATTAGCCCTTTGTCGGGTAAATAACTTGTAAATATTTTTCCCCAATTAGTGGGCTGTTTTTCTGTTTCAATCCTGTTTTCCCTTGCCTTGAAGAAGATCTTTAGTCTGATGAAGTGCCGTTTGTTTATCCTTTCTATTGTTTCCCTCGTCTGAGGGGTTATGGTGTCCGAAAAGATTCTTTTGAAGCTGATGTCAAAGAGTGTACTGCCGATATTCTCTTCTAGAAGACTTATTGTTTCAGGTCTAATCTTTAGGTCTTTGATCCATTTTGAGTTTATTTTAGTGACTGGTGAAAAAGAATGGTCAATTTTCATTCTTTTACATGTGGCTGTCCAGTTTTCCCAACACCATTTGTTGAAGAGACTTTCTTTTCTCCATTGTAGGCCCTCAGCTCGCTTGTCGAAGATTAGCCGTCCATAGATGTGTGGTTTTATTTCTGGGCTTTCAATTCTATTCCATTGATCTGTGCACCTGTTTTTATCCCAGTCCCATGCTGTTTTGATTACTGTAGCTTTGTAGTATGTTTTGAAGTCAGGGATTGTGATGCCTCCAGGTTTGTTCTTTTTTCTCAGGATTGCTTTAGCAGTTCGGGGTCTTTTGTTGCCCCATATGAATTTTAGGATTCTTTGTTCAATTTCTGTAAAGAATGTCATTGGGATTCTGATTAGGATAGCGTTGAATCTGTAAATTGCTTTAGGTAATATGGACATTTTAACTATGTTTATTCTTCCAATCCATGTGCATGGAATGTCTTTCCATTTCTTTATGTCGTCATCGATTTGTTTCAAGAAGGTCTTGTAGTTTTCCTTGTATAGATCTTTCACTTCCTTGGTTAAATTTATCCCAAGGTATTTTATTCCTTTTGTTGCAATCGTGAATGGGATTGAGTCCTCGAGATCTTCTTCTGTTAGCATATAGAAATGCTACTGATTTGTGTATGTTGATTTTATACCCTGCAACTTTGCCTATTTGGATTCCTTTTATTTCTTTTTCCTGCAGAATTGCTCTGGCCAAAACCTCCAGTACTATGTTGAATAAGAGTGGTGAAAGTGGGCACCCTTGTCTTGTTCCTGTTCTGAGAGGGATGGGTTTCAGTTTTTGTCTGTGGAATATGATGTTGGCTGTGGGTTTGTCATATATGGCCTTTGTTGAGGTACTTTCCTTCTATACCTATTTTATTGAGGGTTTTTATCATAAATGGATGTTGGATCTTGTCGAATGCTTTCTCTGCATCTATTGAGATAATCCTGTGGTTTTTGTTTCTCCTTTTGTTAATGTAGTGAAGCACGTTGATTGATTTGCAGATGTTGAACCATCCCTATGTCCCTGGTGTAAATCCCACTTGATCATGGTGTATAATCTTTTTGATGTATTGCTGTATTCGGTTTGCCAAAATTTTGTTGAGGATTTTTGCATCTATGTTCATCAGTGATATCGGCCTGTAGTTTTCCTTCTTTGTGTTGTCCTTGTCAGGTTTGGGGATCAGGGTGATGTTGGCTTCATAGAATGTATTAGGGAGTGCTCCATCTTCCTCTATTTTCTGGAATGTTTGAGAAGGATAGGTATTAAATCTTCCTTGAATGTTTGGTAGAATTCTCCAGAGAAGCCGTCTGGTCCTGGACTCTTATTTTTGGGGAGGTTCTTGATTACTGTTTCTATTTCTTTACTTGTGATTGGTCTATTCAGATTCTCTGTTTCTTCCTGATTCAGTTTTGGGAGGTTGTATGAGTCTAGGAATTTATCCATTTCTTCTAGGTTGTTCAATTTGTTGGCATATAGTTTTTCATAATATTCTCTTATGATCCTTTGTATTTCTTCGGTATCTGTTCTGATTTCTCCTCTCTCATTTCTAATTTTATTTATTTGACACTTCTCTCTTTTATTCTTAGTGAGTCTGGCTAAAGGTTTATCGATTTTATTAATTTTTTCGAAGAACCAACTCTTTGTTTCACTGATCTTTTCTACTGTCTTTTTTGTTTCAATATCGTTTATTTCTGCTCTAATTTTTATTATTTCTCTCCTTCTACTGACTTTGGGTTTTGTTTGTTCTTATTTTTCTAATTTGGTTAGGTTCTGTTAGGTTAGGTTGAGGTTGTTTATGTAAGATTTTTCTTGCTTATTCAAGTGAGACTGTATTGCAATGAATTTCCCTCTTGGGACTGTCTTTGCTGTGTCCCAAATAAGTTGGTATGGTGTGTTTTCATTTTTATTTGTCTCCAGATAATATTTGATTTCTTCTTTAATTTCTTCAATAATCCATTGTTTGTTCAGTAGCATGTTGTTTAGTCTCCACATTTTTGCCCCTTCCCCAGCTTTATTCTTGTAGTTGATTTCTAGTTTCATTGCATTATGATCCAAAAAGGTGCTCGATGTTATTTCAACCCTCTTGAACTTATTGATGCTTGCTTTGTTTCCCAAGATATGGTCTATCCTTGAGAATGTTCCATGCGCACTTGAGAAAAATGTGTAACCTGCTGTTTTTGGATGAAGTGTTCTGTATATATCTAGTAAGTCCATCTGGTCTAACTTTTCATTTAATTCTGTAATTTCCTTGTTGATTTTCTGTCTGGATGATCTATCCATTGGTGTTAATGGGATGTTGAGGTTCCCTACTATTATTGTATTGTTGTTGATGTCTCCTTGTAGTTTTGTTAATAGTTTCTTTACAAGTTTTGGTGCTCCTGTGTTGGGTGCGTATATATTTATAAGTGTTATGTCATCTTGGTGGAGTGTCTCTTTTATCATTATATACTGCCCCTCTTTGTCTTTCTTTTTCTGTTTTGCTTTGAAGTCTGCTTTGTCTGATATAAGTATGGCAACGCCTGCTTTCTTTTGTTCATTATTAGCTTGGAGTATTGTCTTCCATCCCTTCACTCTGAGTGTGTATTTGTCTTTGGGGCTGAGGTGTCTTTCCTGGGGGCAGCATATTCTTGGATCTTGTTCTTTGATCCATCCTGCCACTGTGTGTCTTTTGATTCGAGAGTTCAATCCATTTACATTTAGAGTGATTATTGAAACGTGGGGGCCTACTGCTGCCATTTTATCACTTGTTTTCTGGTTCTTTTGCATTCCCTTTGTTTCTCCTCCCATGATTTTTGGATTCCTAATTCAAGTAGGTAAATTTCTGTATTGGTTTTCTTCTTATTTGTAATTAGTGTCTTTATTCGTGTTATTTGTTTACTGGTTACCAGGTGGTTTGTATAACACATCTTGTAGATGAGATAGTCCTTTTTCTGATACCCTCTTAATTTCCTTAAAACGTTCCATCCCTTTTCTCTTCTCCTTCTAGGTTGTTATTATCAGATTTTTTTTTTCCTCTTTTTTGTGTTGTGAGTTTGTGGTTAAAATGACTAGGTTATATTTATTCTTGTTGTTTCCATTCCGTTTATCTTTAATGTTTTATTTAACTTTTGCTAACCCGTTCTGATAGAGAGCTGCTACTTTCTGTTATTGTCCTTCTGCTTATCTCCTTTGTTCTGGGTTTTGTAACCCCTTTCCTTTTTTTGATTTTTCCGGTATGAGGTTCTTCCTGAGCATTCTTTGAAGAGGAGGTTTTGTGGCAATGGACTCCCTTAACTTTTGTTTATCTGGGAAAGTTTTTATTTCTCCACCGTATTTGAAGGATATTTTCGCTGGGTAGAGTATTCTTGGCTGCAGGTTTTTGTCCTTCAGAGTTTTGAATATTTCATTCCAATCTCTTCTAGCCTGTAAGGTCTCTCCTGAGAAATCTGCTGATAGCCTTATTGGGGTTCCTTTGTAAGTTATTTTCTTCTGCCTGGCTGCCCTTAGTATTTTCTCTTTGTCGTTGACTTTTGCTAGCTTCACTACTATATGCCTTGGGGTTGGTCTTCTTGCATTGATAAAGTTTGGAGATCTATTGGCTTCTGTCTCATGAAGTTCCATCTCTCTTCCCAAGTTTGGAAAGTTCTCAGCTATTATTTCTTTGAACAGGCCTTCTGCCCCCTTCTCCTTCTCTTCTCCTTCTGGTATACCTATAATCCTTATGTTGCATCTCCTAATTGAGTCGGATAATTCTCGGAGAGTTTCTTCATTTCTTTTTAGTCTTAGTTCTCTCTCCTCCTCTGTCTGCAGCATTTCTATATTCCTATCCTCCAAATTGCTAATTCTGTCCTCCATATTATCGACCCTACTCTTCAGAGAGCCCAGATTTTTCTTAATCTCCTCCATTGTTTTCTTCATCTCCAGTATTTCTAATTGGTTCTTCTTTACAGTGTCAAGCTCTTTTGTGACATATCTCCTGAACTTATTGAGTTGTCTATCTGAATTCTCTTTTAACTCGTTGAGTTTTTTAATCATGGCAGTTTTGAAATCATTGTCATTTAGGTTATAGATTTCATTGTCTTTGGGATTGTTTTCTGGGTGCTTATCATTTTCCTTCTGGTCTGGAGATTTAATATATTTTTTCATACTGCTTGATGGTGAGGATTTGTGCCTCCGCACAGAGATAGAGTTTAGTCGCTGCTTCCACTTGTTGCAACTGGTGTGGGGTGAGTAGCTGTTTAGACTGCACCAACCAGGAACCCTATCAGCTGTTACTGACTGGACCTGGGCCCCTCCTTGTGGTCACAGTGGTCCTGTGGGGTCCCTCATCAGTTGTGGGGGCAGTCGCACGGGGGCCTCAGGCTGCTGGTGCCTACTGCTGCAGCCCACTTAGATGCACTCCCTCCTTGTCGTCTGCAGCAGTGTTGTGGACTTTCCCAGCAGCCAAGAGCAGGATCACCTATAATCGCCGCTTTGTCCCTAACAGAGCCCACAAGATCACACTTGTCCACTATAGGTCCCAGCAGAGCTATGGGTATCTTCTGCAGTCTGTGGTTAGCTCACTTAGCCACGGTACTTCTGCTCCAGGGCCTTCCAGCCTTGTGATCGCCGATCGGGACCTCTCCACTAGTGCTTTGCATAGGCTTTCGCTGAGGCTGCTGTGGGAACCTGGAGTTCACTCCTGGGCCACGTAGCTGTTCCACTGGAGCTCCACCCAGCCCCACACCACTCCCACAGAATCTCTGGGAGCCCCTTGCCTCGTCTGGGACACTGCCAGAGTCCGTGGGCCTGGCGGCAGCTGGCAGTCTTCTGCCTCGCAGGGAATTCTGCTCTTTGGGAGCTTCCTGGCATTCCAAATGCTGGGTGAGGCCTCCCCGCTAATGGCGAGCAGAGGCTTTCTCTGCTGGTGGGTGCCGGACACTGGAGGTTCCCCTTGGGCCACAGAGCTGGGTGCTGGATCTCCACCCACTCCCCAAGCACGTCCACACGAAGTCTGGGCACCTCTTGCACCGCCTGTGCACAGCCGGAGACTGTGGTCCTGGCAGCCGCTAGCGGGCTGGTGCCCTGCCCGGGAATCTGCTCCCTGGGAGTCTCCCAGTGTTCCGAATGCTGGGTGGGGCCTCCCCGCTAATGGCAAGCAGAGGCCTTCCCTGCCGCCGGGTGCGGGACCCTGCAGTTTCCGCCTGGGCCGCGGAGCTGGGCACTGGATCTCCACCCAGTCCCCAAGCACATCCACTGGAAGTCTGGGCGTCTCTTGCTCCGTCCTTGCACAGCCGGAGACCGTGGGCCCAGCAGTGGCTGGCGGTCTGGTGCTCTGCCGGGGAATCCACTCCCTGGGAGCTTCCCTTTGTTGTGAATGCTGGGCGGAGCCTCTCTGCTAATGGCGAGCAGAGGCTTTCCCTGCTGGCGGGTGCGGAACCCTGGAGTTTCCCCCGGGCTTAGGTGTAATTGCGGGGGGCTTAGGTAGGGCTGTTGTCACCTGTTTCCACCATCCCTCCGCCGGTGAGTGCGCATTCCTGCCCTTGGTGCATGGCGATGCTATGGGGAAGTCTGCTGGAAGAGAGCCTCTTGCAGGTACTAGGCTGTCTGGGGGTCGGATGTCAGTGAGTTTTCACCTATTTCCACCTCCTCCCTGGAGGAAGTCCGTCTGCCTTCTGATATATAGCAGCACGGACCTCTCAGGCGTCTTGAGATGTTATCTGGATATCCTTTGTTAACCGGCAAATGTCCAATTAGTTGTAGATTCGAAGGGGGAGAGACAAAGAAGACCACTCCCTCTGCCATCTTGGTCCCGCCTTCCCAGGAATCAGTTTTTGTTCCTGTAAACCTAGGGGTTGGCAAACTGTTTCTTAAAGGATCCCATAGTAAATGTTTTAGGCTTGTAGTCCTTACAGTCTCTGTCGCAACCACAGACAATTTCTAAATGAATGGATATGTCCATGTTCTAATAAAACTTTATTTACAAAATCAAGCACTCAGTCTGTGGGCCATAGTTTGCCAACCACTATTGTAAACCATTGAGATTTGGGTGTCATTTGTTACTGCAGCACAACTAATGTATTAGACTAACCTGACTAATGCCCTCGGTTAAATAGCATCAACACCCCTGCCTGCTTTCCCCAACTAAAAATCTAAGTATCATCCTTGACTCCCTTCTCATTTCCCAAACTAAATCCTCACCTACCTTTCTCTTTGAGCTGTTCATTTAACAGATGAAGATATTAAGACCCAAAGAGCACTGCTTATTCTTGGCCGTGTATCCAAGTTAGTAAAAGAGAACCAGAACTTGGATAGATCTATGGTTACTTGTATAGTATTTTTTGGTAACCTAGAGTTTTTTGTTCCTTGTCTTGGTACATGGTACCAATATCTATTCAGTCATTAAAATAGAAACCTTCTGGTCATTCTGAACTTCTGTTTTGTCCTTCACATCTAGTATGTACCCAAGCCCTGATTGATTTAACCTCCCTAATCTCAACTCAGTCTACTCAACCCTCACTCTCTCTACCCTAGTTGAGGCCATTCTCTCTCACTTGGATTATTGTGGGAACTTCCAGATTGGTTTCCCTGCCACTAGTCCAGTTACTACACTTACAGTGATAAAGTAAAAATCAGTCGTCTTTCTCCTCTGCTTTAAGCCCTTAATGGATGAGTCTGTTATTTTCTGAATGGAAAATAATTTTCTTAACATGGCAACAAAGTTGTTGATGGGGTGGTCCCTTTTTTCTCTGGGGTCTTTTCTTGCTATTCTCCTATCTACCTCATCACTATGTACAATATCCTACCATCATGAACTCTTTTTGCCAGAATGGTCGTGCTATTTCTGGCTCCTTGCTTCTTTGTATATGACTAACGTAGGCCTAGCCTTTGAGTCTTCCACCGTTTTCTTAATGTATCACCTTGTTTTATTTCCTTCAGAGTATTTATCACTCTCTAAAATCACTGTGTATTTGTTGCTCAAATGTTTTTTGAATCAGTAAGTGGATGAGTGAATGAACACTTTCCTTGCAGAAGCCCACTGTGTGTGCTTGTCTCACACCTTCTTAACCCCCCATCACTTAGTGTGTTCTGATACTCAGTGTTTCCATAGTTGTTAGTAATTGTCCTCCACAGGTCATTTCTTTCTGAGCATATGGTACCTGGCTACATAGTAAAATAGTATACACTGTTTTGTAATTGTCCATATGTCTTCTTGTATCTGAACCCCTGTTCCTGATCCATAGCTCCCCACACTAAAATGTAAGTTCTCTGAGGTTAACATTTTCATCTAATACTATGCCTAGCTCTTGGTAGGCGCTCAAACATATTAAATGCACACTTGTATCAGGTATCAATTTTTTGTCTGTTATTTCAGGTCTGTCTAAGAATAATTTCATAGATACTTTTAGTGTTCTTTGATGCCAGCAAAATTTTAAAACATTTGTTTTAAAGAATCCCACTGTTCCAAATTTAGGTTGCCCTGAGGTCTAGGTTAGAAAAGCTAAAGTTGACAGATACTACACTGCTTATAATTACGTCTCACATGCCTCTTTGGACTAAGTTGTAGTCTTTGAGAGTTAGACACGGCTCTTGGATTTCCTCAGATTGGAGGACCTTGTGGTATTCTTAAGGAAATGAGGCTGGTGAAAAGATTTCCCACAGCCTCTTTTTATTTTTCATATTAAAAATGTTAAATGCATGAATAAAAACCAAGAGTAATATAATATCCATATTCCTACTGCTCAGAATTAATGCTTTTCCTGTTTCATTAGTTTCTTTGGTTTGTTAGTTCATTAGTTTACTTTGGGTAGAACTTTTCATGAAATTTAAAATTTGTCCTGTTTTATCATTATTTTTTGGCAAATGTTTCAAATTTTAATGATAATAGTGAACGTATATATAGTCTCTTAATTCATAGAACACTTTCATACGTGTTGCCTAAAAATCACTTTTATTTCATTGCACTAAGCAATTAGCTTTCACAGACTCTATGTCAAACATCATCTGTGTCTTACTGATAATCAAATACACTTATCTGTTTAATTGATATATTTGTCAACGTGGATTTTATCATAGTTCAATGATTTGACTTTTAACAATTAGTCTTAATGTATAAATAGGTCATTCTTTGTTATGGAACAAACATACACATGCTTTTAATCTTAGTTTGCTTTGAGAATTATGTGTGCAGTGCATGTAAAACATTAATTAGATTGTGGTTATTTGCAATATGAGAACTTTCTTTAGCATAGCAGTTTCCAGATTGTTTTTTATGAAGCCCCAGGGTTTCCCTAGAAATGCTTCTGGCCCCACTGTTAGTCTGCTAGGGGCTGCCATAACAAAATACCACAGACTGGTTGGCTTAAACAACAGAAATGTATTTTCCCACAGTTCTGGAGGCTGGAATTCCAAAATCAAGATGCTGGCAGATTTGGTACCTGTTAAGCACTCTCGTCCTACCTTGGAGTAGACTTCTTGCTGTGTCCTCCTATGGCCTGCACTGTGTGTGTAGACAGAGTGGGAGATCTCTGGTTTCAGGGACACCAGTCCTGTAGGATTAGGGCCTCACTCCTACAACCTCATTTAACCATAATTATCTCCTTAAAGACCCTGTCTCCAAATACAGACAAATTCGGGATTAGGGCTTCAACATATGAATTTTGAAGGGACACAGTTCAGTCCATAACAACCCATGAAATACTTTGTTGGAGGAAAGTGATTGTGCTGATTAAGAAAAAGGGAAGGGGGATTGAAAAATACTACTTTTGTAATTTACGTAGTTGTTTAATGTAAGAATTTATTAAAATTGCATTCACAGGCAGCTTTTCAGGAGCCCATTTATTTTGTGAAATAGAGACTCATCCTTATAAACTACCTTTCCTGAGATTCTAGATCTCTCTTAATTTCTTAATCATTTAGATTCATAGAATCTTAAGTCATGTAAACACATCAGGTATTACCATTGGCATGAATATTTGTAGGGGTCATTAAAACTTTGATTATATTAATGTATGCTTCTGTAAATTATTGCGGAATGTGATTGTGGTGATTTCTAAACTAAGGATAAAAAGTGTTGAATTAAGAATCAAGAGTTCTGACCCACAGAAACTTAGAATAATATACAGGTGTTGCTTTAAGATGCTCAATTTGTGGTATTTCATATCGCAGCAATAGAAAACTCATACAGATTTATTCTATTAATGAAGGATTTATAACCTGGTGAGAAAACTCACCACTGGTTGGAAGTTTCCAAAATTCCTTGCAAAAGTATTTTTCTTCTTTCATTTTCATCAAAAATGTGCTCTTTTCCTATAAAAACCATAAATAGAATAATGACATTCTTAGATTAGTGCATTTAATTATTTACTCTAAACATAACCTGCTGCTAAACATTAAACAAATGTACTAATTGGTACTAAGTGAGATAGGTTAGCAGGAAAAAGAATTTTGGTGTTAAAAAATCTGGGCTCCATTCTTAGCTCTTTACCACTGTTGATCTCAGCAAACTATCTCACTTGTTTGAATCCAAGTTGATTCATCTGAGGAACTGAGAAAATGCAGTCTTATAAAACAGAGAAACTAATATTTGTCTTGCAGAATTATGAGAATTTATTAAAATAGCATATGAAATTCACTCAAAATAGCATCTCACATATTGGCTTCAAGAGTAAGAGTATAGGGACCAGCCTGGTGGTGCAGCAGTTTAGTTTGCATGTTCTGCTTCGGTGGCCTAGGCCTTGCAGATTTGGATCCCGGGTGCAGACATGGCACCACTCGTCAAGCCATGCTGTGGTAGGTGTCCCACATATAAAGTAGAGGAAGATGGGCACAGATGTTAGCTCAGGGCCAGCCTTCCTCAGAAAAAAGAGGAAGAT
Organism: Equus caballus; assembly: GCF_041296265.1. Taxonomy (NCBI): domain Eukaryota; kingdom Metazoa; phylum Chordata; class Mammalia; order Perissodactyla; family Equidae; genus Equus; species Equus caballus. The sequence goes on from NC_091690.1 coordinate 69,069,435, forward strand.
TGGTGGCAGTTGGCTCAGGGCTAATCTTCCTCAAAAAAAAAAAAAAGAAAAGAAATAAAAGAGTAAAAGTATATTGAAGATGCTGTTGAAGCTTACCATTATTATCTAATTTTAAGGTATGTTAAAAGATGCTATTAAGTTAATTTAGTTAATAGAAGCTACCATGCCACAAAAATTCTTGAAAAGTTTTCCTCCACTGGTAGATTATCATTAAATTCTCAAGGTAAAAATAGGTGACATGTGAAACCAGAAGATAGGGGTTGGCCCCTAGCCTGGTGGTTAAGTTCGCACGCTCTGCTTTGGCAGCCCAGGGTTTTGCTGGTTCGGATCCTGGGTGTGGACATGGCACCATTTGTCAAGCCATGCTGAGGCAGCGTCTCACATGCCACAACCAGAAGGACCCACAACTAAAAATACACAACTATGTACTGGGGGACTTTGGGGAGAAAAAGGAAGAATAAAATCTTAAAGAAAACTAGAAGACAAATTGGGATATGCTCAGCATGGTCTTTTTTCTAATGACAGGCAATCAATGTTGTATCCTGTTGGTTGGCTGCCATAGGCCAATTTAGTCTTCACATTGTAATGCCCTTAAATACAGTCCTTTGTTAAAGAGGGAAAGGAGGAAGCACCTTCCATATGCATATGTGAGTACTCACCCAGACCATGCAGAGTAGGTTCATTTATTTTGTTTTGTTTTGTTTTAAAGATTTTATTTTTTTCCTTTTTCTCCCCAAGGCTCTCCCCCCGCCCCCTGCCCCCATACATAGTTGTATATTCTTAGTTGTGGGTCCTTCTAGTTGTGGCATGTGGGACGCTGCCTCAGTGTGGTTCGATGAATAGTGCCATGTCCATGCCCAGGATTCGAACCGTTGAAACCCTGGGCTGCCTGCTGCAGAGCGGGCGAACTTAACCACTTGGCCACAGGGCCAGCCCCAGATTCATTTATTGATATCCCCATTTTACAGATGAGGAAACTGTAATTGCTTTTTTAAAAATCTCTGTCCCTCACCAAAATTCATGCCAGCTAGACCCTGAGTGCCTTATTCACTGTTAAGTACATCAGAAGTCATCAGTCCCTTGCCTGTTTTTGTAAGGCCTTTGAGGGAAGAATGCTTTTTTTTTACAAAGAACATTTGCTATCAGTTTATTGAAAGGGAGTGCTTTGAATTCCTGTTCAATGAACTATTATACAGCCCCCCCAAATAATTCCATTCTTCTCATTAGTACATCTGTATTACAAAAAATGTGCTCAAGTATTATTGTATCTTACACATAATATATAAGATATATGATACAGTATATCTGTGTATATAATATATACTTATATTTTAAATTTTATCAGTCAAATATAGTAAAAATGTTTTCTCTCTTGTTATACAAGTACCTGTATAATATACTTCATTTAGCCCCTTGGCCTGCAAAACCTGAATATTAAGTATCTGGTCCTTTACAGAAGAAGTTTACTGACCCTTGGTATACATCATGCCTAGCACAGTTCTCAGCACATAGGTGCTTAATACTTATTTGTTGAATGAATGAATGAATTGCTACTAAATAACTTTGCAAAGGATACAAAGCTAAGGTACCAACCAAGGTCTTTCTGACTTTATAGCCTGAAAAACAGTGAAGTTCTCTTTATGACAATACGAGAGAAATCCTTAAGTTGTTTTTAAAAGGAACATTATAATTATTCACATATATTATTTTCTTCTCTAAATCACCAGGAGTGGACATTTTATATGAAGCCTGATAATAGTACGGACATTGCATATAATTGATAAATATTTGACAACTTTCTTTATATAAAGTTATTAGTTATAGCTTTTCTAAAAGTACAGTTTAAAAACCTAAGTACAAGTTTTACGGTGGCCAAAAGCTGTATTAGGAGTTTTTTCTTTAGCCATTCTTCTCTCTGCATTGTTGAGTGCTACTGATAGTCTACAGGAGTTGGCAGACTACAGCCAAATCCAGCTAGCTGCCTGTTTTTGTAAATACAGTTGTATTGGAACACAGCTGCATCTGTTCGTTTACATATGATCTGTCGCTGCTTTCATGCTGCAGTGCCAAGTGGAATAGTTTAACAGAGAGTATATGGCCGGCAAAGCCTAAATTATTTACTGTTGGCCTTTACAGAGAAAGTTTGATTCCTGTCCTAGAGAGCACGTTAACCATCTATTTCTCTTAGTTCTGTCCTTTATGAAATTAATACCAGAAAACCACATGGTCTTCAGCAGCTGGATAGATAAAAAGGACAAGAATAAACAAAGAACACATCTGTGCCTGCTGCAGAGCTGCTTTGGATTTCATTGTCTCTTGTATTAGTTGTCTGCTTGTTCATAAATAGATAGGAACTACGTTTTTGACCACCATTTACCCGGCTCCAAGCACACTGAGTGATTGAACAAATATTTGTATGAAGGCTCAGCAATAAGTTTTCTTGAGAGTTTATTACTAGAAAAGGTTTTATAAATGCTGACTCCCAAAGGTCTAGCTCTAGCTCAGGCTTTCATTACCAGATTGCACATCTCTCCGTTTTTATCCAACTGATTACCTGCTAAACTGGTGTCACATAAGCAAATCAAACTCCATAGCAAAAGCCAAATTCCTTCTCTTCCCTCCTCAGTCTTCTCGTATATACTGAATCCTTGATATGTTTCATGTTACCACCAGTATTCTGAGCCCAGCCATGATTTGGGTATTGTCCTAAAGCCCTCCTCTTTTTCACACTCAAATAATAGCCAGTTCTATTGGGTCTTCTTCCTGTTTATTCCTCAAGATTTGTCTTCTGTTTTTCGCTATTGCCATGGCCTAATTCAGGCCTTTTTCAACTCTTGCGTGATCTTTCACCTTCTAATTGGTCTACCAGCTTTTAGTCTTGCACCCTTCTACTACCTTCTCTTTACTGCTACAAGAGTAACCTTTTAAATACAGACGTTTAAAAGTGACTATTATGTCACTTTCAGAATTTAGTGGTTCTCTTTCACTTAAAAATCTGAACTCTGTCATAACAATCACTGCTCTTAATGGTTTAGCCCCTTCTCTTCAGCCACAGCTTATGACCTTCTCTCCTGTGTACACTACTAGTTGACTCATATTCCATGCCATTCACAGAACATTCTGTCTTTTTCATTCCTCCGAGTTTTTGCATGTACTGTATCTTCTACCTGGAATGCCTTCCCACGATGGGGGAGGAAGAAAAATCTCCTCCCCTTTTCTAAGTTCTGCTGGCTGGTCTAAGAATTAAATTGACATGAGGCAGATTATCAGGAGGGGGAAGAAAAAAGACATTTAATTTTGTATGTACAAGAACCCCAAAGGTATGAGGTTCCCCAACAGTGAGGCTGTTGAGGTTTATATGCCATCCTAAGCTAAGGAGAAGGCAGCAACGGTCTGAGATTCAAAAGGACAGAAGGCAATTTACAGCAAGAATGAAAGAGTAAGTGGTAAACAAATGTTGGCTGGACCATCCAGAAATATTGGGGCACAGAGAGGATTTTGATCAAACAGGTCTGGCTAAGTTTTCCCCAGTCTACCACACCTGGCTCATATTCTTAGTAGATATCTCTGATGATAGCTCTTCTTCCTGGAACAGGCCTTTTGTCTAAGTTCTTGTAGGCAGTCAAGGAGGAGGTAAAAACTTGTCCTGAGTCCTTCTGTTTCTTAAAAATAATCCATTTAAAATAATTATCATGCTAAAGAGAAACATTTTGGGGTGGCAGATTTTGCTCCCCTAACCAACTTATTTTCCTGGCAGACTTATTTGTCCTTTAGATCTCAGCTCAAATATTACTTTCTCTTTGAGATCTTCTCCCAGGAAGATAGTCCTTCAGGAGTTTAGTGTAATCATTATAGAAACTATCATACAGTTTTTCTGTTGAATGTTCAATACCTACCAAGCATTGTGTTTAATACTTTCCTTATATAGTTACCTTTGAAAAAGATATTATCCTCATTTTATGCACAGGGAAATTGATTTTGAGAAACAAAATAACTCGTCCAGTCTCACATTGCTAGAAACAGCAGAGCCAGTGTTCAAGCCTAGGACTTTGTCAATCCAGTGCTTCAAACTACTGCCCGATACTGCCCTCACGTTTGTCTTTCTCATAGATTTTAAGCATCTTGAATACTTTCTTTTTATCTTTTATTCATTGATATTAGGTGAGTTAATTAATGACTTAGACCATTTCAGTTTTTTTTTCACTTGGCTGCTAATATGCTTAACGACATTTACATCTTAGTTGTACTCAGCTACAATAGCTAGTTTTCTGGTGGAATTTTTACTTTCCCTATTACATGTCTCTTGTTCTTTTATCTTTCTCTTAGTGGCACCATTGTACATAGGTGTTATGGAGAGCTGTTTCTTTTCCTTTTGAAGTCACTGGAATATAATTAATATAAAATTCTGTTTAAATCCAGAGCAAATATCCGGCATCTGCCCTGTTCCTTGGCTCATAGCAGATGTTACCAGTCTAAGCTTTTTCTCCTAAGCCTAGACTTAGCAGACTATACTACTACCACAAATCAGTCAGCACTGACGTCTGTTTGTCATCTCTTGTTAGTGTCTCCCTAAAACAGTGGAACTAAGACCTGTAGGATGAGCAGAAATTTGTTAGGAAATTATCAATAGCTTAGCTTCACCGTGATCTAAAGTACCTAGAGAGAATGGCAGTGAGCGGAGGCCTAGGGATCATGTGAAAGCAAGTTACTGTGATAATCCCGCTGAGCAATGAAGAGGCCTGAATTAAGATTTTAGCAATAGAGATGGAAAGGAGTGGATGTGAGAGCTCTTTGGAAGGTATAATCAATAAGTCTTGGTAACTATAGAGAGGGAAAGAGAGAGGTGTCTAGCAACTCATCTCAACCAAGGGCATTCATTGTTGTGCCATATTCTTGCCAACAATATCAGTATCATCCAAAATATAAAGGAACCTGGAAATCTAGCTGATGATGACTTTTTACTTTTAAGGTGGAATAACCCCCTTAAAAATAAAAAACCCAGTGAGTGGAAATTTAAACTAGCAGTTCTACCAGGACCTTTTAACCCATTGCTTAGTTGGATAGGCCTAGCTTTATCAAGCTTCACATTCCTTTTACTTGGTGAGTCACAAAGAAATTTCTCTGCCAGTGAACTCTTACGCTTCCGTGAAACTCCTCTATTTTCTGTGGTTATTAATGACTTTTAGATACCACATGAGCAATTTCAGACACCTTAGGCATGGATAATGAATACCACTGTGTTAATAAACAGATATCTGCCTTCAACAAATTCATTACCTATGCTTCTGCTTTCCTACTGCCCTGTGTTCTGCCCGAAGACAGCCATATAAAGGTCTTGAAAGTAACGGGAAAGCCAATTTTTAATAAATTATCCTCTAAAGGAAATTATCCTCTAAAGGAAATCATTTGATTTCCTTCAGCCTCAGAATAATTTCTAAGAGACATCTAGATGGTACTTTATTATTGCTATTTTTCTTCAATTCTGTGATTTCTTCGGTGTGCACATGCCACACCAATGATTTAGAGACAGTTTTTTAAAGATAAAAGAAATAGTGGTATATAGAATGTAATCATTGACTTTAAAAGGCTCTTGGTTTCAAGAAATGTTAAAATATAAAAATAAATATGCTTCTGAGAATAAGCAAAGAGTGTTTTCTGGGCTCAGTACTTGAGGAATAATGACGTTTGGTAGAGAATAACCTAATGTCTCTCCCTCTTCTGGGGCGTTTTTCTCCCCCTCAACAGAAAGTGACCTCATTCATTTGTCCCTCAAAAGTAAAGGAAAACTAAGGGATAATCTCTGTCCGTTGGTCTCCAGTAGCAGATTTAGAAATGAATAAATTTGACAATAGATAGCCTTATGCAAAATGGCTACTTCAAAAAGACCCATTGCTTTTACTCCTTAGGAAGATTATCTATTGGCAAGTCATAAGGGGGTCATCTTTTGTCCTTTGTTAATTTGGTCATATTTTGACAAGGATTAGATATTTCTCTACTGTTATGTTTATTTTTAAAAAATAAACTAAGGCTGTTATCTTTAATTTTTCTTTGCCTTGTTAATATTTCGTTTGTGTTTTCCTTTTTTTATTGAGATATGATTCATATAATATAAAATTCACCATATTTTATTGATTTTTAGTATATTCACTTTGTCGTGCAACCATAACTTCTGTCTAATTCCAGAACATTTCCGTCACCCCAAAAAGAAACTTTGTACCCAGCAGCAGTCAGTCCCAATCACAACCCGCTCTCCGTCCCCAGTCTCCTGGCAACTGCTAATCTACTTTTCTGTCTCTATAGATTTGGCTATTCTGAACCTTTCTTATAAATGGAATCATAAAATATGTGGCCTTTTGTGTCTGACTTCTTTCATTTAGCATTATGATTTCAAGGTTTATCCATAATGTAGCATGTATGTATCAGTATTTTATTCGTTTTTATTGCCAAATACTATTCCATTGTGTGGATAATACCACATTTTATTTATCCGTTGTCGTTTGATGATCATTTGGATTTTTTTCACGTTCCGGCTGTTAGGCATAATGCTGCTATGAACATTAGTGTACATGTTTTTGTGTGGGCATGTATTTTTGTTTCTCTTCTGTATATTCCTAGGACTGTAATCACTGGGTCTTATGGTAATTTTACGTTTAATTTTTTGAGGAACTGCCAGACCGTTTTCCATAGCCACTGTACAATTTACATTCCCACCAGCAATTTATGAGGTTTTCAGTTTCTCCAAAACTTAGTTTTAATAATAATGATAAAAGCTAATATTTGAGAGCTTACTATATACTAGGTTCTATGCTATTTTACATACATTATCGTTTAATTCACAACACTGCCCAGATGATAGAGAATTAAATAACTTCCAAGGTCACATAGATAGTAGATGCTGAAGCAAGGATTGAACAAAGCTTTGTCTGATGCCACAGCATAAATACTTAATGCATTACATCTTGGAAAGCATTTTCACATATTTTTAACTTTGTGAAATGTTCCTTAAAGAGTACCATCTACTCTGATAATGTCAGAGCGGCCATAATTTGGCCTCATAAATGAATTGCATGTGAAATTCAATTTGAATTGAATTCAATTTGAATTGAATTCAATACAATGTGAATTGTAGTGTGAAAGAGCATTGGATTTATAGTGGAGAAAAACCTGAATTCTGCTAATTACTAAGTGTATAAGTTTGGTTAAGTAACTTAACTTCTTTGACCCTCTGTTTTTTCATGAAAGTGTATGTGAATATTCTCAGCATAGTGCCAGTGAAATAGTTGGAACCCAGCAAATGCTGTTTAAATATTAATAATAGATTATCAGAGAAACAGCAGAGCAATTTTAGGGAATTTTTTTATTTCCTGTGATTGGCATTCCTTTGAAATTGACAGCAACTTGGGCCAAATTATTTATACTTGTGGACATAGAATATTGGATTACATTTTCTTTAGTTTTCTACTGCATTCCTATGTGACTTCAGGTGGTCTAATGAATGTTTTATGATAATAATGTACCTGAAACCTTTTCCATAGAGAAAGAAGCAGTAATGCCTTAATTATGGCTGGGAAACCTCCTGTGGCAAGAGTGTCCTTGGTTCGACTTCAGGAACCCGCTTCTCACCTCCAGAGCTTTTTTTCAAGTGTGCACACTTGTATTGGTCATGACCTCTCAATTATACGCTCAGAAGTACTGCTCTTTCGTAGCCACAGTTATTTACTTCGTAAACATGCCTAAACTCTATTATCAGTGTGTTTTGAAAGAAGTTACATAAAAATAGCAATTTAAAGTTATTGCTCATTGCTTTAGCTAAGGGAAGTAAAAATAAAATCTCTTAAAGTTTCCTAAGTATAAAAAGCTTTAGGAACCCACTGAAAAATATTATTATGTTGATGATGTATGCATGTTTTGATTCTTGTCTGAGATAAAAATGAGAGAAGGATGGAGTGTATAAGATTGATTGAGTACTTATTATAGTATTTTTAAAACTTCTTTTAACTGTGGCCTATAGTATGAAATATATACTTGTTGGAATTTAACAGTTTGCAAAATGCAACAGATACCCTACCTCATACTGTATGCAAAAATTAACTCAGAATAGATCAACAACCTAAATAAAAGAGTTAAAATCATAAACCTCTAACAATGAAACCTAAGGATAAATCTTCATGACCTTGGATTTGGCAACAGATTCTTAGATGTGACAACCAAAAGCATGAGCAACAAGAGAAAAAATAGATAAAGAGGACTTTATCAAAATTAAAATCTTTTGTGCATCCAAGGACACTACAAAGAAAGTGAAAAGACAACCTACAGAATGGGAGAAAATATTTGCAAATTGTATGACTGATAATTTAATATCCAGACTATATAAGGAACTCCTAAAATTCAATGACAAAAAGACAGCCCACTTGAAAAATGAGTAAAAGATTTGAGTAGACATTTCCCCAAAGATTAGCACATGAAAAGAAGGTCAACATTATTAGTCTTTGGGGAAATGCAGATCAAAACTACAGTGAGATATCACTTTCTACGTAATAGAATGGGTTTTTTTTTTTTTTTTTAAGGAAAACAATAAGTGTTAGTGAAGTCGTGGACATATTGAAACTCTTATATGTTCATGGGAATGCAAAATGGTGCAGCTGCTGTGGAAAACAGTTTGGCACTTCCTCAAAAAGCTAAACATAGAATTGCCATATGACCCAGCAATTCCACTCCTAGCTGTATACTCAAAAGAACTGAAAACAGAGACTCAAACAGATGCTTGTAAGCTAATATTTTTTGCAGCATAATTCACAATAGCCAAAAGGTTGGAATTACGCGAGTGTCCATCAAAAGATGAATGGTTTATATAAACAAAATGTGGTATATTGATACAATGGAATATTTTTCACCTCTAAAAAGGATTGACGTTCTTTTTTTTTTTTTTTTTTTTAAAGATTTTATTTTTTCCTTTTTCTCCCCAAAGCCCCCCGTACATAGTTGTTTTGTATATTCTTCGTTGTGGGTCCTTCTAGTTGTGGCATGTGGGACGCTGCCTCAGCGTGGTCTGATGAGCAGTGCCATGTCCGCGCCCAGGATTCGAACCAACGAAACACTGGGCCGCCTGCAGCGGAGCGCGCGAACTTAACCACTCGGCCACGGGGCCAGCCCCAGGATTGACGTTCTTATACGTGCTATAGCATGGGTAAACCTTGAAAAGATTATGCTAAGTGAAAGGAGCCAGACACAAAAGCACAAATACTGGATGATTTCACTTATATAAACTATCTAGAATAGGCAAATTCATAGAGACAGAAAGTAGATTAGAGGTTACCAGGTGCCCAGGGTGGGAGGAGAATGGGGAGTTATTGCTTCATAGTTAAAGAGTTTGGCGATAAAACAAGTTTTGGATATAAAAATGTACTGTTATGGTTATACAACGTTGTGATTGTAATGAATGCTGCTGAATTGTATACTTAATGGTTAAAATGGAAAATATTATGTTTGTTTATATATATTTTAAAAATACAAGTCAAGGACTTTTCTCTTAATCTTTCAGTAATCTTAGCTTCAACATATTCACTGTCGTATTGGATACAGAGCATAACACGGGAAGCCGTTCAGTATAATATACGGTTAGTTACCCAGAAAATGAAAGTAGGAAATTAAAACAAATCAATCACCAATAATTTTATTTAGATCTTTTGACATGTTTTTTATATATATATCTGATACAAAAGTATCATGAAACAATGTTTACGCACAACTTGAAGAACACTATCTCCACCTACCAGCTCTTAATTCCTTGTGTTTCTGCTTGTGTTCCAGTTGGTTCTTGTGATTTTCTAGAATCACAAATTTTTAATTTGCGTTTATATAAGGGAGCTATGACGCAGTGGCATCTTCCTTATTTCATCTCTTTTACTAGCAACAAAACCTCCATTTTACAGATGAAGATCCTGAAATTCAGACAGGTAATTGACTCAACAAGATCACGCTGCTGGTAGAGGGAGCCAGGGTTTGCATCTTCACCTATTTGATACCAAAACCTTATTTCCCTTTCTATCCAGATTACTGTTACAAAGCAGCTTGCTTGGAAAGACTTACTTACCAATTGCTCTCTTGCCATTTTAGGTATATTTTAGGTATATGGTTAATCTTACCTATGAATATAAAATAGCTATGATAGAGGTTTTATTTTTCTTGCTACACTTAGATACTTTCAGGGCATTTTTTCCTTGACTAAGATTTCAGAATAGGCTGCTTTTGAGAGTAGGTTCTTAAGTTTTTGACATGTGTAAATGTACTCAATTTATCGGTTAACTCAGATTCTAGATGTCTGTGCCCCTACTCCTGAGCTTGTTTAGTAGGAGGTTAGTACGTATCTTACTAATCCTGTGTCAAGCACAGTGTCTGGCACAATTTAAATTCCTGTTAAAATGTTTGTGGAATGAACTAATTAATACATGCCTTTGTTCTGGTCACTTGGCGTTTTGGTGTTCTTTTGATTTTCAAAACCATGTTACTTAAGAAATCTTGCTGTCAACATATTTCCTGTATGTTTTTTTTTAAGGAAGTAAAGAAACATCCGTTCTATATAACTCTTAATGCATTCTCACAGGGAGTGTTCCCAGATAGCCCATCATAATAGTAAATTGTCTCAGTAGTTAAACCAGAGAATGTTGATACAGTAAATATTTGTTGTGTCCACTGTTAGCAAGGCCCTGTACTTGGTAGGTACTATGGGAAATAGAAAGATGAATCAGACTTTGTTTTTGCTTTCAAAAATCTTATAGTTTTACAGGACACCCACCTCAAATGAAATAATATATGTGAAAGTTCTATTGTAAATAATAAAACCACATATTAAACATAAAACTTGTTATTGTTTTTGTAAGACATGTGCACTAAGAATCTGAATCTGCCTTTTCTTGAGTATTCTCTGCCAAACTTAGCTTAAGCTTCATCACCTTTCCCTTGAATTGTTGTAAAACAGGCCTTAGTTTGTCTCCTTGACCTTAGAATCTATCCTTTTGTCCACCTTGCATGGTACAACGGAACTCTTGTCCATGGGCCAGCCCAGTGGTGTAGTGGTCAAGTGTGCACTCTCCGCTTCGGCAGCCTGAGGTTCCTAGGTTCAGATTCCAGACTCAGACCTATGCACCATTCATCAAGCCATGCTGTGGCAGCATCCCACATGCAAAAATAGAGGAAGATTGGCAACGGATGTTAGCTCAGGGCCAATCTTCCTCAAGCCAAAAAAAAAAAAAAAAGAACTGTTGTGTAGCAGTACTTGTAAATGCTTTTTGAGTCCCCATATTTATAAGCCATGACTTACTTGCACAGCCTTGCTTACTACTTTCCTTCACAGCCTTGTCTCTGCCTACTCCCAACCCCAAGCACTCATGATCTAGGGCTCTAGGACTCTGTATAAAGAGCTCCTTTATTCACCTTCACATTCACAGAAGGTACATCATCATTTACATTCCCATTGCTTTGCATATTCTGTTTTTTCCTTCCTGAAATATTCTTTACCTCCTTGTCTGATAAAACCTCATTCATCCTTCAGATATTAGCATAAATGTTACCACTTGAATAAAACCTTCTTTAATCTCCCTTCATCTGTTGGCTGAATTAGTGTTTCTCCCCTCTGCATTTGCATAGTAGTTTATAGATATGTCAGTTACTCAGTTTGTAGATAATTCACTGCACTGACTGCTTTCCCCCCATCATTATGGCCATGCACTGCATAATGATGTTTTGCTCCATGTGGGACCACATATACAACTGTGGTCCTATAAGATTATAATGGAGCTGAAAAATTCCTGTTGCCTAGTCACATGGTGGCTATCATAATGTCCTAGCACATCACAATACTCAAGAGTTTGTGGTGATGCTGGCGTAAGCAGACCTGCACTGCCAGTCCTATAACAGTGTAGCTGTAGTAGAGGGCTGTAGTATCTAGGTTTGTGTGCGTGCACTCTGTGACGTTCACACAACACTAAAATCACCTAATGATGCGTTTCTCAGAATGTATCCCCATCCTTAAATCTCATGAGTGTATTTGTTTACATGACTTTGTCTCTGAATTCTGAACTTCCTAGAGCAGAGACTGTCTGTTAATTCATCTTTGCCCCCCAGTACTTAATAAATATTTCCTTTAGTCCTCTAGAAAGACTTACTGTATACACAACAGTTGGACGTGTTGAAATATTAGGTCAAGGAGGCTTGCTGAGGTGTAATTTGAGTATAAATAATGGAGCTGGATGATTTATAATTCTCAGTCTAGCCTTTATCCACAACTCTGTTGGTGACAAGTGACCTGATTGGTGTCTTAAATATATACTGATTTCACTGTAAATAACTAGAGATAGTAATTCCTATTTCTCTTCATTCCTTGACTAAAGCACAGAACTCCTGAGCATAACAGTACACCCTCTAAGGCTTGTGAGAATTGACTGAGTTAATATTTTAAAGCAGTTAGAACAGTACTTGGTACATAATAAACATTCAGTAAAGGTCAGTTTTTTTATTATTCTGTTAAGAATTTATAATGTTCTTTAAGATGTGTTTTGTTGGCTGTAGAAATTATTGGTGGTTAACCTAAAAGAATTTTTTAAATTAAGGTAAAAGCATTATTCTTGTGTCTTTCTTTTATTCATCAGGTATTTGTTTTGTATCTGCTTTGTCTCATACTTTTGTCACAAGGTAAGAATATGAAGATGAGTGACACAGCCCTTGACTTCTCAGAGCTTAGCCATGAAATTCCTCTTGTCTCGGATTTGAAAAGGTTTGAGTAAAGACTGTATGATCCAGTGGAAAGATCTCTCAGCCAGGAGTCAGAAATTTCAGGTCTCAGCTCAGCCACTAACTTTGAGCAAGACGTTTCTTAGATGTCTAATACATACCTCGAACCTAATAGGACAAAACAGATTTCTTGCTAAGTCTGTTCTCTCAGGTATACCCTTAGTTAAAAGCACTTTTAGCCTTGCATTTGTTCAAGCCAAGGAATCTAGATGTGATCCTTAGTTTTCCTTTCTAGTCACACTCCACATCTGTTCTATCAAAAGTCCTGAGTATTCTACCCCCAAAATATAACTGTTTACTTCTTTCTGTTCCCACTACTACCGCCCTAGTCCATGTTATTATCTCTTGCCTTAAAATTGTTTTCCTAGTTTCCGTTTTTCCCCTCTACAGTTCGTTTCCACACAGCAGCCATTTTTGAACCGTAAGCCAGATCTTGTTATTCCTGCACTTAAAATCTTCCAGTGGCCTCCCACATCATATTTGAAATAAAACCTTAATTCCTTGCCCTGGCCTACATGGTTTAGACCTTGGTTACCACTTAAACCTTATCTTCTACTACTTTCCTGTCATTCTACTTCATTTACACTGATCTTTTTTCTGTTTTTTGTTTTGTTTTGCTGAGGAAGATTCACCCTGAGCTAACATCTGTGCTGATCTTCCTTTATTTTGTATGTGGGATGCTGCCATAGCATGGCTGATGAGTGGAGTTGATGAACCTGTGAACCCAGGACGCCCAAGTGGAGCACGTGGAACTTTAACCATTTGGCCATTACGGTCACCTCCTCCCTACCTTTTTTCTTTTTCAATGTGCCAAACTTTAAGGCCGTTTTGCTAGCTTCTTGCTTTTGCTTGGAACATATCTACTCCAGATCTTCCTGTAACTGATTTCTATTTTATTATGTCTCAACGTTTTGTGTCAAATGTCAGCTTTTTTAATGAAGCCTTCCCTTAACACTCAATCCAGAGTAGCATTCATACTCTCTATCATATTACTTTATTTTCAACATAGTGTTTGTCTTTACTTGATATTTTCTTATTTTTACCCGTTTGACTACCTCCTAGAGTGTAAGCTCCATGATGGCGGGTTGTCTGCCCTCTTCACCATGATATCCCAGCTCCTTGACTAGTTCCAGCCATAGAGTTGGGTACTCAGTCATTGTTTGTGGAATCACTTTAAAAATTTTATTTTTCCCTTTTTTTCCCCAAAGTCCCCCGGTACATAGTTGTGTATTTTTAGTTGTGGGTCCTTCTAGTTGTGGCATGTGGGATGCCGCCTCAGCGTGGCCTGACGAGCAGTGCCATGTCCGCTCCCACGATCCGAACCAGTGAAACCCTGGGCCACTGAAGCAGAGCGCGTGAACTTAACCACTCGGCCACAGGGCCGGCCCCTGGAATCACTTTATATTATGGATGATTTAAAGTTTAATCATCTTTAAACTTCATGTTTCTCAACTGTAAAATAAAGATCTCCATGTGAACGATATCCAAGGACTCCTCTGTCAAAGATAAAGCCAGGCACTAGTTAAAGGCAGTAGAAACAGATTTTATTCAGTAACTACTGTGGTAGTGGAAGGAGCTGAGCTCAATTCCAGTTTGCCCAGAGGTGACTGGTGTTTCAAAGACAGAATAAGGGAGCCGAGAGAGGGGAATGTGGGAAGAGGGTCAAACAAATGAAATGGCAAGTGGGAAATGAAAAATTACAAAAAGCAGGTATGAGGGTTGGCAAAGTCAACTTGAGTAGACCTTCTGTGCCTGCTAACTTTGGAAGTTAGACTTCTACTTTCCGACAGAATCTGGGAGGCCCTATCCTTCTGATTACAGATCGAAGAAGTGGCTTCAGGTCCTTGAGAGAGACACTCCTGCCTTCTTGTTGGCGTCAAGTCAGCGACTCCTGGTGACCCTGTGAATGAGTGATGTCCACAAAGTCCTGTCCTGAATAGCCCTAGTCAATTTCTGTAGACTCATGCCTGTGGCTTCCTTTCTGGAGTCAATCCATCTCACATTGGGTCTTCTTTTCCTCCTGCCTTCTACTTTTCCCAGCATTATTGTCTTTTCCAAAGAACCTTTCCTTCTCATGATGTGCCCTAAGTAGGGCAGCCTCAGTTTTATCATTTTTTCCTCAAGCAATAGTTCAGGCCTAATTTGCTCTAGGACCCACTTGTTCATCTTTCTGGCAGTCCAGGGTATTTGTAGAACTCTCCTCCAACACTGTATTTCAAATGAATCAATTTTTTCTTGTCAGACTTCTTCACTGACCAGCTTTTGCATCTATACATGGTAATTGGGAATATGAGAGTGTGGATAATCTTGGCATTAGTCACCAATGACACTTCCTTACACTTGATCTTCCCTAATTCTTTCATTGCTGCACTTCGAACTCTCAGTCTTCTGTTGATTTCTTGGTTACAGTCTCTATTTAAATTGATGACCGAACCAAGGTAAACAAAATATTTCACAATTTCAGTGTCCTCATTGTCTACATTCAAGTTGTATAGTTCTTCTGTAGTCATGATTTTTGTCTTCTTAGTATTCAAATGCAGTCCTCCTTTGGCACTTCTTCTTTCACTTTCCTCAGGAGTCATTTCAAGTCATTGCTGCTTTCTGCCAGTAAGATTGTGTCATCTGCATATCTTAGATTGTTGATATTTCTTGCACCAATTTTCACTCCTCCTTCATCTGAGTCTAGCCCAGTTTTTCATATAGTATGTTCTGCATACAGATTAAACAGAGAGATAAAATGCACCCTTGTCTGACACCTTTCCTGACCAGATTTGGAAATAATCAAACATAAAATCAGTGTTATGGAATGATAACTTATGGTGATAAATACAAATGTTATACCAGTATATTCATGTTTTGGATGTTGGAACATTCTCTAAAGAGAAATTGTATGCAAAACCAAATTATAATTACAAGGCTACTTGGTCAGAATCAAGTTGAGCTTGGGGAGGTAGTATGAATTACCAATCTAATAGGGATCCCCTTGTTTCAAGGACCCAAAGAATAACTGTTGTAGATCGTCTTTGATAGACACTCTGGTTTCTGGCACTGTACGTAAGCTATAGCTAAGGGACCAGATCTGGCCTGCTGCCTGTGTATGTATGGCTCAAAAACTTAGAATGGTTTTTACATGTTTAAATGGTTGGGAGAATTGTTGACGTACAAAAATTATATGAAATTCAAATTTCCTTATCCATAAATAAAGTGGTATTGGAACATAGCCAAGCTCACTCATTTATATATTTTCTGTGGCTGCTTTTGCATTATAACAGCAGAGTTGAATAGTTGAAAAAGAGACCGTATGGTCTACAAAGCCTAAATTATTTCCTGTTTGGCCCTTAACAGAAAAAGTTTGCTGCCTCCTGGTATAGATATATAGTCCTGCTTAAGGACTATATATTAAATAATTAAGAATTATTTAAGTGTCATTTAGAGTACTCTTCATTTGCAAGTTTTATTTGCAGTGTTTAGTTTGTGGTAACAATAGATTATGGCTATTCAGGCAAATCTAATGTTATTTTTTGGGGATGGGCCTCAAACACCACGGTAATATGTCTACATTGCCCTTAAAGAAACAGAAAGTGAGTAACATGTTTATCTCTGAATATCAGCACAACAAAAGTTTTGCATCCTAACCACTATAAATAAAGAATGTCAGTAAATTGAACCTAAGCAGTGTGAAGGCGGAGATCTTTGTCTTAATTATCTCTGTATCCACCTCTCTCTTTTCTCCTCTTTCACACACAGTAAATGATAATCAGTAGGTGTCCGGTTGTATTGGTATCTTTGACGCCATGCGCCTTTGGCTGTGCCTTGTTACCTGGGTTGTTGGTCAAGCTTTGGGGCTCCATCAGTCTCGACCCCTGTCAGATATTGCAGAGGAGCTTCCTCACGCTCGGCGTCTGGCCTGTTAGCCAGCCAACGTCCTCATCTTCTGGGGTGTGGTGTACAGCAGAGCACAGAATAATGCCTCATTCAGGTTGTAAGCTGTGCTCTGCATTATTGACTCTCTCTCTTTTTTAAAAATAGATATTATTCACATACCATAAAATCACCCTTTTAAAATATACAATTCACTGTTTTTTAGTATGTTCATAAGGATGCGCAACCATCACCATTATCTTAATTCTTGAACATTTTTATCACTCCACAAAGAAATCTCCTACCTATTAGCAGTCACTCCCCATTCCTCCTTCTACCCCCTGGCAACTACTAATTAACTTTTAGTCTACATGGATTTGACTATTGTGGACATTTCAGATACATAGAATCATACAATATGTGACCTGTTGTGTCTTTTTTTTTTTCACTTAATGCTTTTAATGTTCGTTTATACTATAGAATGTATCACTACTGCATTCTTCTTTTTTTTGGTGAGGAAGATTTGCTCCAAGCTCACATCTGTTGCCAATGTTCCTCGTTTTGCTTGAGGAAGATTGTCCCTGAGCTAACATCTGTGTGAGTCTTCCTCTACTTTATGTGGGATGCCGCCACAGCCTGGCTTGACAAGCAGTACTAGGTCCACGCCTGGGATCTGAAACTGCAAACCCCGGGCCGCAAAGCACAGCACAAGAACTTCACCACTATGCCACAGGGCCAGCTCCTTCCTTCCTTTTTATGGCTGTAAAAATTCCATTGTATAGATAGTCCACATATTATTTATTCATTTATCAGTTGGTGGATATTTGAGTTGTTTCCACCTTTTGGCTATTCTAAATAATACTACTATGAACATTTGTACAAGTTTTTATGTGGACATATATTTTCATTTTTCTTGTGTAAATACCTAGGAATGAAATTGCTTAGTCTTATGTAACTCAGTGTTAACATTTTGAGTAATTGCCAAGGTTTTTTACAAAGCAGCTACACCATTTTATATTCCCATCAACAGTCTGTGTGCATTTCAGTCTCTCCTCATTCTCACCATTGGCTATTACCCTTCTTTTTGATTACAGCTATCTTAATGGGTGTGAAGTAGCATTTCATTGTTGTTTTTATTTGCATTTCCCTAGTGACTAATGATATTGATCATCTTTTTCTTTGCTTATTGGCCATTTGTATATATTCTTTGGCAAAATGTCTATTCAGATCCTGACCTTTTCAGCTTTTGATATAATCACTTTCAAGTCTTCCCTGTGTAATATTTCAAAAATTTCCTTTTCCTCTACATACCTCAGTTTTTTTTTTCTCTACAAAGTATGGTGCTATCACTCAGAGGAAGTATGGTTATTCCAGAGAATGGAAAGCTCATTCTTCCTTTGTGCCTTTGAAGATTTCCCCATTATTTAGTTCCTGGCCATACTGCTTGCTTTATCTTCTTTTTCTATCCTGACAGTGATCTCCTGTGATTTCATTAGACAAACTGGTAAAAGAAAGATGACACTGGTGCAGGATAGGAAAGGGGTAGCCCTCCTAAGAGGGCCACTTGCAAGCAGTCCCGTTTACCTCCTCATTTTTCTCCTGTCTGCCTGTCTAGCCAATTGCCCAAGCTCCAGGGAAATCTTGTCCCTTGTGTTGGTTCTTCTCCCTTGACCTTCGTTATATTCTTTGCTTCTTGGATTGAAAAAAGAACATGAAATTGCTAGGCACTTTATATCATTTTTCATGCCTATTTCATAACCTTTAAGATCAGAATTATCACTACTCCCCTTTTATTGCTGAAGAAACTGGCTCACAGGGGTCACAGAACCATGGCATTTCTCCTGATTAGTTTTTATTATTGAGCAGAGGGGTTATCCAAATCTTCTCTCCTTAGCCTGTTACAGTGGCTCTGGTTTGCCTGAAATGCTTGTATAGGGAGAAGCCTAGACATTTAAGTTAATGCCACGTTATAGAAGGTCTCAAATGCCAAGCGATGGAATTTTTACCCAAAAATAGGAAAACTTGAGTTTGAGAGTGGCTTAATTAAAAATATGTCTACAATCTGGCATGTTTTTTGAACCTACTTACACTCTAAGCATAGAGATGGATAAACTATTGTCCTTGCCCTCAAGGAGCTTCTAGGCCATTTGGAGAGACAGAATCAAGTAATTACTTCCATTTGCATAAATGTGCCACGAAAGTGTGTATAAAATTCTTGAGAGCAGAGGAGAGAGCTACAGAGATCACTGCTTAGCTTAAATTCAGTCATCAGACAATAGTAAACATTTCTGATGTATTTAGGTAGTGTGCATTTTTGGGTGGAATTGAATTGGATTGTGTTTGGTATAAACTTTTCCCTTTATTATATGTATGTATTAGCAAGAATAGTTAACATAATTGTACAACAAAACTACCAATGTAAATAAAAATCGCTTTTATATATTAAGATATTAACTTTCTCTGACAGATATGCCAAGAGTTTAATAGCACCTGGGCATGGGAGATGGAGAAGAAGGGCTATCTTGAAATGAGTGTTGAATGCAAACTAGCACTCTTAAAGGTAATAAATTTATTATTTTTTACAGTCGTTTTAATTAAAAAAATTTCTTTTGACTCCTGGTTGAATTGGAAAATAATTGGAAAGTAGAAATTGTTATTCTCAGTGGAAAAGGATAGTGGATTTTCTCTTTTTGTTTTTTGTTGACAAAAGAGTGTATTCTTTAAATTACTATTTTTGATTGTTTTTCAGTACACAAATATATCTAGGTTTAATGATCTCTGCTTGTAGGGACGGTAGTAGAATGGGCAAGCAGTTGCCTCAGATTAATTTTATTCATTGTTTTCAGCCTTCACAGTCATTGCTAACAAATACTGTAAACTGTGGTTAATCTTTTACTGATTTAGTAAATTAGTGACTTGATAATTAGTTTTCTAGATGACTAGGGGCATGCAATTGTGAACTTAATAAAATTCTCATGTAACCAAACCTACTTGATTAAAACAGGTCTTCTCAAAGTAGATTTATTTTTTCAGGTTTGAATTTCCCTTTCTCTTCCCACCCATTTCAGAGTATTGGTCCTAATTATTAGCAAGGTGGCCAGTGTAATGAAGGAAACAAATACTCTTCACAGAAGAGAGACTTCTGGGCTAGATAACATAGGCAAAGGCAAAGAGGCTGTGATCGGAACTTTATGTATAATCTGCCTGGGCAGAGAGGCTCAGGGAAGAAATCTGACTTTCTACCCTAATCATATACAAAAATGTACAACAAAAATTAGTCAGTTCTTCCAATTTAGTCATGTGAATATCTTCTTATTAAGAGAATTCACCCAAGGCAGCTATCCGTGAGACTTCTTCCCTTGAAAACTGAATATGTCTCAGGCTTTCAAAACAGGCAGCCATTTCAAGAACAGTGTTCATCTAAAAGCTTTATGAGAGAAAGAATCATTGAAAATTTTATACCATGAGACAATTTAGGAGACTTTAGTGCAAACAGACTCAGTGCTTTTGAATATAACTTGATTTTTGTCATTGTGTTAAACCTGTAAATTTATGTAATATTAAAATAACTTAAAATTTATCTTTTTAAAATTGGTTATTCTAAACAGATTGTGTAAAAGGGGGAGAGGATGGTGGAAGGTGGATAAACTGCACCTGTTCTTTCTACTCCTGCCCCTGAATCAGCTCTGTGGTTGAGCTTAGCATGTTTACTGTGATGGAGAAACATTTCTGGGATAATTTAAGCCGTGTTATGACTATTTTCCAGTACCTCTGCGAGTGTCAGTTTGATGACAATCTCAAATTCAAGAATATTATCAATGAGGAGGATGCCGACACCATGCGTCTCCAGCCAATTGGCCGAGACAAAGATGGCCTCATGTACTGGTACCAGTTGGATCAAGATCACAATGTCAGAATGTACATAGAAGAACAAGATGATCAAGATGGCTCTTCATGGAAATGCATTGTCAGGTATCTTTTGTTGGAATCTTTTCACGTTTATTTGCGTGTTTCTTAACTTTGTTCTCTTCTCTGCCAGAATATAATCTCTGCAGCTGGAGTGGTGCCTCTTTTTTTGAGGTTGGGGAATTTCCAGGACCTAGCCTAGTGCCCAGCACAATATCCATTATGGGCACTTAGTGAATTATTTGTCAAATAAATAAATATATTTAGCATTGTGGTCCATATCAGATCATATAGCTTGTATTTTAGGAAGCCAGAATCTGACAAATAATAATGTACAGATAATAGGCACAGAAAAATACATTGTTAGACAAAAATACAAGAAACGTATTGTTTAGTTCTTATTTAACTATTGTTTCCTATTAGACATTATATATTCCTAATTATTTTAATTTGGCCAATTCACCTTGCTACTTTAGTAACTTTTACCATAATCCTTTTTTTAAAATCATGATTTCTTATTTATGTTGACAAATACATTTGAACAGAAACATTTAATGTAAACTTGTGAAATACATTTTTTAATCAATAAGTAACACTGAGACTGTTATTCAGAATCTTTGTGTCTCTAATTTTCTGTCTTTACAACTTAATTATTTAGAATTTATTCTATTTATACCTACAGTTTATATTAATTTTGAAAATATCAGTGGATCTATAACTAAAGTAGGGAGAGATAATGGATATATAACCACTGGTTTATGAAAAACTCATTTGACTTTAACTCATTTCTGTTTTCACTCATTTTGGATTTTAGCAGATTTTTGTTAGTGATTATTAAGATTTTGAAGAGAGAAAATCCATAGAAATTTGGAATATCTTTTTGGATCAGGGAAGCTCAACTTTCATCCTTAAGAATAAACGTAAATTGAATGAGCTCATGGGGGATTCTTTCATGTGCTATAAAACTTTACTATAATACGGTTTTCCATGTAGTTAATTTACTAAATGGAGATAAACAAAGTGGTCCTGAAATAAAATTTACTCACCATCTGTATGAATACATGCATCGAATAAGGTTCTATTCGTGATGTTTTACCACCACTTCTACTATTTCCTATACAAATCTTATGTAGTTGTTTAAAAGATATTCTCTCCCACTTTGTAGATGAAGAACGTGTGACAGAGGAAAATAATGGTGATTATTTTGATCAGTCGTATCTGCTTAAAACAATTTCTAAAGTACACTGTTTTAAGTAGATCATATCCTAATGTATGATGTGAGAGAAAGAGCATAGATTTTCAAGTTAACAGCTTGAACTGTCTCCGATATTCTCTTTCCTGCACTTTAAAATGAGGAAGGTAGTACTTGACCAGTAGAGTTGTTGTGAAGAATGTATGAGAAATCATACTAGGACCATACTACATGGTCAATAAAAATTTGTTGCTTTTCTCCCAGCTGGTTTAACTGCCAGCTTTTCTTACATTTCTAACCCCAAAGACTGAAACTTAGTTTCTTCATAGAAGAAATATTTATCAGTAGAAAGGAAAAGATGAAATTCCATTGATGTTGCTTTCACCTGTTCTCATCCTTGACCATTCTCCCAGGTTTTATTTTCTGTGCTTCTGCCTTTCATTTTTTTAAATCTTCTTTTCGTGTATGAAAATCTCTTTATGATAAACATAAAATGGTGTATGTGGCACTTGTTCAGAAGCAAGTGCTTAAATAGAATGCTTGAACACAGTTTTCTCATATTAACAACCACAAATTTCTTTAGAGAACTGATGCCAGGTTATTTTTAACCTTTTTGAAGAATATCTCTGAATATATGTATTCCTATCTGCAAATATGCCAGGCAACTTTTCCCAAATATGTATATTTGGTACCTATAAGAAACCATTGGGTTTATTGACTCTGATGTCAGGTAATTAAAGCCAAATTCTAAACACCTGATTATCACACTAACATTCCCAGAAGTCCTAGCCCATGCAATAAGACAGGAAAAGGAAATAAGAGATATACAGATTGGGAAGGAAGAAATACAGCTGTCCTTGTTTACAAATGACATGATTGTCTATGTAGAGAATCTGAAAGAATGGCTCAACAAAAAAACCTCCTGAAACTAATAAGTGATTATAGCAGGGTTGCAGGATGCAAGGTTTAATACACAGATGTCAGTTGCTTTCCTATATGCCATCAATGAACATGTGTGTTGGAATCTGAAATTAAAACACAATACCATTTACATTAGCTCCTTCAAAATTGAAATACATAGATATAAATTAACAAAATATGAGTAAATCTATATGAGGAAAACTACAAAACTCTGATGAAAGAAATCAAAGAGGAACTAAGTGGAGAGAGATTCCACGTTCATGGATAGGAACACTTAATATTGTCAACATGTCATTTCTTCTCAGCTTAATCTATAGATTCAGTGCAATCCCAATCAAAATCCCAGCAAATTATTTTCTGTCTATTGACCAACTGATTCCAAAATTTATACATGGAGGCAAAAGAACCAGAATAGCCAACACAGCATTGAAGGAGAAGAACAAAGTTGGAGGACTGACACTACCTGACTTCACAACATACTGTAAAGCTACAGTAATTAAGAAAGTGGTATATTGGCGAAAGAATAGACAAATAGATTGATGGACTAGAATAGGGAGCCCTGAAGTAGACCCACATAAATATGGTCAACTGATCTTTGACAAAGCAGCAAAGGCAATATGGTGGGGAAAAAGATAATCTTTACAAATGGTGCTGGAACAACTGGACATCCACATGCAAAAAATTGAATCTAGTCACAGACCTTACAACTTTAGAAAAATTAACTCAAAATGGATCACTGACCTACATGTAAAATGCAAAACTATAAAACTCCAAGAAGGTAACACACAAGAAAATCTAGATGACCTTGTTTTGGTGATAATTTTTGATACAACACCAAAGGCACAATCCATGAAAGAAAGAATTGATAAGCTTAGCTTAATTAAATTTAAAAATTTCTGCTCTGTGAAAGATGCTGTCAATATAATGAAAAGCTAAGCTGCAGACTGGGAGAAAATATTTACAAAAGACATATCTGATAAAGGACTATTATCCAAAATATACAAAAAACTCTTAAAATTTAACAGTAAGAGGGGCCAACTCGGTGGTGTAGTGGTGAAGTTTGCATACTCTGCTTCAGCAGCCTGAGGTTTGCAGGTTCAGATCCTGGACATGGACCTATGCACCACTTATCAAGCCATGCTATGGCAGGCATCCCACATATAAAGTGAAGTTAGCTCAGGGCCAGTCTTCCTCAACAACAACAACAACTACAACAAAACAATAAGAAAACAACCAACCTGATTAAAAAATGGCTTAAAGACTTTAACAGACACCTTGCCAAAGAAGATATACAGATGGCATATGAGCGCATGAAAAAATTCTCCACATCATATGTCATCAGGGAAATGTAAATTAAAACTACCTTAAAATACTGCTACACACCTATTAGAATGGCCAAAATCTAGAACACTGACACCACAAAATTCTGGAGCAATAGGAACTCTCATTCATTGCTGGTGGGAGTGCAAAATGGCACAGCCACTTTGGAAGACAGTTTGGTGGTTTCTTACAGTTAATCATTACCATATGATCCAGCAGTCATACTCTTTGGTATTTGCCCAGAGGATTGAAGACTATCTCCACACAAACTTGCACAAGGATGTTTATGGCAGCTTTATTCATACTTGCCAAAACTTGGAAGCAATCAAGATATCCTTCAGTAGATAAATGGATAAACTGTGGTGCATCCAGACAATGGAATATTATTCAGCACTAAAAAGAAATGAGCTGTCAAACCATGAAAAGACATGAAGGAAGCTTAAATCATATTAATAAGTGAAAGAAGGCAGTCTGAAATGAACTCTATGATTTCAATTATATGACATTCTGAAAAAGGCAGAACTATGGAGATAGTAAAAAGATTAGGGGTTATCAGGGTTTAGAGGGGAGGGAGGGATGAATCAGTGAAGTACAGAGGATTTTTAGGGCAGTGAAACTACTCTGTATAATACCATAATGAGGGATACAAGCCAGTATGTATTTGTCCAAATCCATAGAATGTACAACACCAAGACTGAACTCTAATGTATATGGACTCTGGGTGGTAATTATGTGTCAGAGTAGGTTCAAGATTTCAACAAATATACCTCTTCAGTGGGGATGTTGTTAATGAGGGAAGCTGTGCCTGTTCAGTGGTAGGAAGTATTTCAGAAATCTCTGTACCTTCCTCTCAGTTTTGCTGTGAACCTAAAACTGGTCTAAAAAAAAAAATCTTAAAAAAAAATTAATACCATAACATCATCATAGTCTTAAAACTTCCAAGTAGCAATTTCCATTTGTTGTAAAATTCATAATATAAGTATATATGACATGGATATATGGTAGTTGACTGATATATAAAGAATTATATTTTAAGTTTAAACAACGGGATTTAGTAAGTTACTTAGAAAAGAGTAAAAGTGGTTCAGTTTCACTGAATCACATGAAATTGCCAACATTTGAACATTTTAAGCTACAAAAGTGGCATGTTTTTATGGTTTAACCAAGAATTATAATAGATTTCAAAAACAAAAATATATAAGCTGTAGTCAGTGTCCCACTTCTTCCAATTAATGTTCAAAACAGAATTGCTGTGGAGGGATAGTATTTGTCACCATTATTTTGTCTCTACTTTAGGCCTCAATGAAAGAGGATGAAAGTACAGAAAAATATTTCTTAACATCTGATCAAATAACATGTTATAAATGCTATTAATTTACACTAGGGGGTATGTCTAGAGAATTTCTTGAGGAGTGAAAAAGATAAGCAAAAAATATGAACCCCACAAAGTGATAGTATTTGGTTATTAATGATGAGAAAATTTTTGCAAATCTTAGACCAAACTCTGTTAGCTTATTCTTCAAGATCAGAGAGGGCCTCCTGAAAGTGCTTTTATACCAAGTTGGCTAAGGAGGATAAAGTCTTATGCAGACTGTTAAATAGTTACTTTAAAGAGTATATACATACAGCCAATATTCACATGAAAAAGTGTTTGACATCATTGTTCCTCAGAGAATTCCCGATTTAAACCATAATGAGATACCACTTTACTTCCACTAGAATGAATAAAATGAAATGACTTACATCACCACGTGTTAGCAAGAATGTAGACCCACTGGAATTTTTACACCTTGCTGGTGGGAATGTAAGATGGTATAACCACTTTGGAAGACAGTTTGGCAGTTTCTTCAAATGTTAAACAAACTGTTATCCCATAACCCAGCGATTTCACTCCTAGATGTTTATCTTAGAGAAAGGAAAACACATGTTTACAAAAAGCCTTGTATAGTAATGTTCATAGCATCTTTATTCATAATAGTCCTCATACATGGATTACTACTAAGGAGTAAAAAGAAATGACATGATGCATGCAACTGTATGAATTTGTCTCAAAAGCATAATGTGAAAGAAGCCAGAAAGTACCTATCATTTGATTCCATTTGTTAAGACGTTCTGGAGTTAACTAAACTGATCTCTAGTTACAATCATCCAAGTTCTGATTCTTTCTGGCTTTGGGTGGAGGAGAGGAATTGAGTAGGATAGGGCAGGAGGGAATTTTCTGTGGTGATGGTAATGTTCTTTATCTTGTTAGAGATGTGGATTACACAGATGTATGCATTTGTCAAAACTGATAAACTGAACACTTAAGATCTTCTTTTTATTTCAAAATATATAAATTATACCTCAATTAAAATATTTTAAGAATTGGTAATGGTTTGACAATCACTTTCTAAAAACTGAATTCTGGAGTCAGCCCAGTTGCATAGTGGTTAAGGTTGTGTGCTCCACTTTGGCAGCCTGGGGTTTCACAGGTTTGGAGCCCAGGTGCAGTGCTACACAATGCTTATTAAGCCACACTGTGGTGGCATCCCACGTAGAGAATAGAGGAAGACTGGCACAGATGTTAGCTCAGGGCCAATTTTCCTCGCCAAACAAAACAAAACTGAATTCTGAATAGTGTGTACAGTTTTCATTGACCAACCAGGTACCTAACCTATACTTGGCATTAGATGATACCTGTGCTTGGCTTTGTTTTTGTTTTGTCTGTTTTGGTTTTTTTTCTCCTTCTCCCCGAAGCCCCCAGTACATAGTTGTATATTCTAGTTGTGAGTGCCTCTGGTTGTGCTATGTGGGGTGCTGCTTCAGCATGGCTGATGAGCGGTGCCATGTCCATGCCCAGGATGCGAACCAGTGAAACCTTGGGCTGCCAAAGTGGAGCGCGTGAACTCAACCACTGAGCCACAGGGCCAGCCCCATTTTTGTTGTTTTTTATTGAATTGGACTATCAGCTCAATTGCTTCTGAAAGGTTTAATCACTATCTCAAATTCTAAACAACCCCTAGACTAGGAAGAAGCATATTCTGCAATAATAAATTAGGATGATATGCTCCATTTCACCAAAGTCTAGATTAACTTTGGGTACAGAAAGGAAAATACAAGAGTTTGTAATCTTTTAAGATATGTTAAGTCAAAATCAGTCAATCTGCCCAAAACTGAGCTTGTAACTTTTCCCACCTCAACGTGTTTGTCCTGTCTCAGTTGAGCAGCCACATCCTTTTCAGTTACTTGGATCCAAAACCTTGGAGGCACATCCTTGACTTTTCTTTTTCTGTCACTTCATGTCCAGTCCGTCAGCAAATCCAATCAGCTGTCTGTGCAAAATATATCCAGTGTGTTTGATCATCCCTCATCCCCTTCATAGCCACATTCTTGTCCAAGCCATCATCACTTTATTTTAATACAGTTAAGTGGTTTTTAGTATATTCACAAAGTTGTGTAATCATCACCACTGTCTGACTCCAGGACATTTTCTGCACCCCATGAAGAAAGCCTGTACCCTGTACATTAGCAGTTATTCACACTTCTCCCTTTGCCTAGCCCATGTCAGCCATCAGTCTACTTTCTGTTTCTTTAATTTGCCTCTTCAAGACATTTCATATACATAGAATCATACAATATGTGGCCCTTGTGTCTGGCTTCTTTCAGATAGCATAATGTTTTCAAGGTTCATCTATGTAGTAAGAATCAATATTTCACTTCTTTTTATGGTTCATAATATTCCCTTTATGGATATACCACATTATTTATCCATTCTGTGCTTGTCTTTGAAAGAGTAATTGGACTTAGCTGTGGGGAACACATTCCAGGTTAAGAAAACAGAAGTGCAAACACCTGACATCCTAAGACAGCAGGATATTTTGGAGAAATACATCTGATTCAATATGCCTGAATGAGGAAATGTTTTAGGGAAAAGAAAGCAGTGGAGGGAGGGAGGGCAAAGCAACTGAATTGTTGTTAGAGTCATAGTCTACTCTAAAAGGTCCTGTAGATAGTGGTAAGAAATTTGGGTATAATTTGAATATATGTATGTTTATAAAAATTCCCTCTGACTAGTTCAAAAGTAGGATCTAAAAAAATTATTTAGAATACTAAATCTAATTGTTAGATCAAAATAGAAATCCAAAGATGGGTAGTTTTCTCTCTTTATATAATAACTACCTTAGGCTTGTGTTTTAACACAGTAGTCAGGTTAAAAGCCTTCTAGAGAGTTCTTTAATAAATTTTTCTGCCAAACTCCTTGGTTGCTTAGAGTAGTAGAAATAATTGACACTATTGACAATAATTGAGCACTATTGGCTCTCTTCTAATGGTTGGAAGTTTTTTTAAAATAGGTGTAGTGAAAAGCTTCAATATATTCTTCAGTTCCCAGCATGACTTCAAAGATAACAATATGTTAAAGCACTTATTACATATGAAATTCTCCATGAAATATGAGAAGTAATAACGTTAAGTAGATAGAGCCTTAGGTTAGAAGCAGGTTGGTGTTATGAAGTTAGGAGATAGGAACTTTGCCAAAACTTTATTTAACATCTGTGAGTTTTAATTTTCCTTTTTGTAAAGTGGAGGCAGTACCAGACAGGATCTTGAAAGAGCATCTAATCTAACCTTCTATTATTAAATAAATAAATTCTAAATTGTTCATTTTATTATGTGTTCTCATATGATATTTATAATATATATAAACCTGTGTATTCATTCCCATACACAAAGATAAAACTATTGTCATTTTAATTTCTGAAAGATGTCCATCAGTGGCGATTTTATTACTTTCCTTAGGAGGGCAATTTAATAATACTCAAAGAATCCGATCTTTTATAGATGAAGATATATGACCTGTCCAGGGCCATGTAACCATCTAGTTTAGGGACAAGGATTCTATTTATTCATTATATATATATTTTTTTAAACAATTTTTTTTAAAGATTTTTACTTTTCCTTTTTCTCCCCAAAGCCCCCCGGTGACATAGTTGTCTATTTTAAGTTGTGGGTCCTTCCAGTTGTGGCATGTGGGACGCCGCCTCAGCATGGTTTGATGAGTGGTGCCATGTCGGTGCCCAGGATCCGAACCAGGGAAACCCTGGGCTGCTGAAGCGGAGTGTGCGAACTTAACCGCTCGGCCACGGGGTTGGCCCCTCGTTACATATTTTTTTTAGAGCCTGCTTCATAAGGCAGTGTCCCTGCTCTCAAGCAATAGAGTTTAGCTGGGATGGAGGTGGAAAGGGAAAGGAGGATAGAGAGCGTATGTGGCATAACAGATAGAAAGCAAGTGATTTCAGCTTAATACTAACTACATAGAAGTAGAAGTGCGTGCACCGTGCTTTGAGAACACGGGAAGATCATGGTGCTGATCAGTTAACGTAGTGGTGGGTCTAGAACTAACTTTCCCAACTCACAGTCCAGAGTTTCCTGTGTATTGTCACCATTTCACACAGCTTATCTGAGCAGGACAAATATCCAAGTGAATTTTCTTACTTTTAAGTGGCATTTAAATTGACCATAACACTGGTTTTGTTAGTAAAAATAGAGAATTTATAGAGTAGAATCTTATTTATTGGGGATTTTCTTGAATTTTTAATTCAAATTGAATTCCCTTCCTGCAGTTGTAAATTATAATTGATGAAACAGCATTAGTAACCTAAATTCTTTGGTGTTTGAACTGTGTTATTAGAACTGACTTTTTGCCATAATTACTCAGAAAGATCTGCATCATAATTTTATAACAATATCAAATGTTATTCTCTCTGTAAGTGGAAAAGCATTCTTATATCCAGATGAATCAAGAACTTGAATTATTTGGTTAAAAAAATGCTTCTTCAAGCAAATTTTACATTGATTTTATACTCCTTAGAGGTTGCATAGTACTTTAAAATATTCTCAAACTTTGATTTTTGTTTGTTTGTTCTTACCTTTCTTTTCAGCCAAAGACATTTGCATTGCCATTCTAATTAATAGAGGGAATAGTCTAAGATACCTCTTTGGAGAATAGTGTATTTTAATATGTATTCATTCCTAATACTTAATTTTAAAATTCAAGATTAATTAGGGTTAGCTGTACCAGTGTTTTGGATGTTGTAATGTGTTTTTTTAATTTTAATTTCTAATAGGTGTTATTCTGAAAGCTCTTAGAACAGAAGAAAGATTTTTATGCTGTCTTATTTTTTCCCTTGTTTAGAAATCGAAACGAGTTGGCTGAGACTCTTGCCCTCCTGAAAGCACAAATCGATCCTGTCCTATTGAAAAATTCTAGCCAACAGGACAGCTCTTCCCGGGAAAGTCCCAGCTTGGAGGATGAGGAGAATAAAAAGGAGGAAGAAACACCTAAACAAGGTTTTTTTTGTGTGTTTTGTTTTACTTTGTTTTGTAATTTCTTCTCTCTTCTTCCATTCCTCTTCCCAACTATATAAATTGGAATTCTCTCAACTTGAAAAATTGGAAGCATTCCGGTAAAGGGAGATTGATTTTTCTTTTATTTAATGAAAAAAAAGAAGCAATGGTGGGCTGGCCCCATGGTGTAGTGATTGAGTTCGGCACGTTCTGCTTTGGCGGCCCGGGTTCACAGGTTCAGATTCTGGGTGCAGACCTACACCATTGGCCAGCCATGCTGAGGCAGCAACCCACATGCAAAATAGAGAAAGATTGGCACAGATGTTAGCTCTTGGCTAATCTTCCTCAAGCAGAAAAAGAGGAAGAGTTGCAACAGATGTTAGCTCACGGCCAATCTTCCTCACAAAAAGAAAGAGCAGCAGTAGCAAGAAACCATTGAGTACTTTGCTCTTGTATATTAAACATTAAAAAATTTAAATAGGGGCCATCCCGGTGGCACAGTGGTTAAGTGCACACATTCCGCTTTGGTGGCCCACGATTTGCCAGTTTGGATCTTGGGTGCAGACAGGGCACCGCTTGGCAAGCCGTGCTGTGGTAGGCGTCCCACATATAAAGTAGAGGAAGATGGGCATGGATGTTAGCTCAGGACCAGTCTTCCTCAGCAAAAAGAGGAGGATTGGCAGTAGTTAGCTCAAGGCTGATCTTCTAAAAAAAAAAAAAAATTTAAATAAAAAATTTTCAGATCATCAAAATATAGTATCTTTTACTAATTTAAGAATGCAAAGATACTTGGCAAACAATTTTCTTATTGTGGTAAAATATACATAACATAAAATTTATTATTTTTAAGTACAATTCTGTGGCATTAAGTACATTTACATTGTTGTACAACCATCACCATCATCCATCTCTAGAGTCATCTTGCTCAACTACAACTCTGTACCCACTAAATACTAACTCAACATTTTCCCCTCCTACTAGCCCCTGGCACTCACCATTCTACTTTCTGTCTCTATGAATTTGACTAACTCTGGGAACCTTATATCTGAGAAATCATACAATATTTGTTCATTTGTGATGGCTTATTTCACTGAGCATAGTGTCTTCAGTGTCCATCCGTGTTGGAGCATATGCCAGAATTTCCTTCCTTCTTAAGGCTGAATAATATCCCATTGTATATATACAACTCGTTTTGTTTATCTGTTCACCTGTCAGTGGACACTTGGGTTTCTTCCAACTTTTGGCTATTGTGAATAATGCTGCTGTGATCGTGGGTGTTCAAATATCTGTTGGAGTCACTACTTGCATTTTTTTTGAGTATATACCCAGAAATGGAATTGCTGGATCATATGGTTGTTCTATTTTTAATTTTTTGAGGATGCAGCATACTGTTTTCCGTAGCTGCTGCACCATTTTACATTCCCACCAGTAATGCATAGGTATTCCACTTTCTTTGCATCCTACCCATTACTTGTTATTTTCTGGTTTTTGTTTTTGTTTTGTTTTATTTTTAATGATAGCCATTCTGATGGATGTGAGATAGTATCTCAGTGTGGTTTTGATTTGCGTTTGCATAATGACCAGTGATATTGAATACCTTTTTATGTATTTATTAGCCATTTGTATGTCTTCTTTGGAAAAATATTTATTCAGGTTTTTTACCCATTTTTTAATTGAGCTTTTTGTTTTGTTTTTTGGTTGTACTTAGCAAACTCTTAAGTCTACACTAATTAACAATTATTAAACCTTATTTCCTAGCTGAGTTTTTTAATTTGGTTGACTAAGCAGATCAAATCCTAACCTTTCTAGAAGGAAAGAAACCAAGTGAAATTTTGTCTGACGTTGTTTTCAGTTAATACTTTTTGTTGATGACATACCTTTTAATGACAAGGGAAGGGATTTACTCTCCTTATCATGCTTTCTTCCTTTGCTTTTAGTTTTCCTCTGCTGTTTCTGTTAGAACCCTAAGGCAGTATGTTCTTACCTCATTTGCTACTTTGAGGAAACCTTCCATAAAGTCATTCCCTAGCTGCAAGCATTGCTTGAAAACAAGTAATTGTGCCTTTTAATGTAGGATATAATGTTCCTACATATTAAGCATTGTTTTTAGGAAAACTCCTGATTATTGTCCTCCTTTGACCAGTGTTTATATGATTTCAAAATCTGTGGTGGTTTTATTCGTAAGCCATATTTCTGATTTGAAAAATTCTTTTCTAAATAATTCAATTTGTAGGTTACTTCAGTAAAGCTTAATAATTTTAAAGTAGTCTGTACCCCCTAATGAATTTCCAGATTTTTTTAGTAGCATTCCCTAAGGATTAGTTGAGTTTAGACTTAATATTGTTTGTTTATTTGGTCATTCGGGTTGGTCATTCATTTGTGTATTTGCTTATTCTCATACACAGTGAAAATCAAGACCATAGAGAATATAAATTGGAAAAAGAGAGCAAGATAATAGTAATTTAAGAGACAATTATTCCTGTTAGGTGAACTTAAATTTGACACTGATCTTGAAGGCAGACTCGTTGTGTAGTTTTAATCAGAAAGAAAAACTAAGCAAACAATTTGCTGAGTAAAGTTCTTCCTAGTGTTTAATTCTAAAATTTCACTGTGGGGCCTTAGAGGAGTGGGGATTTCAACAGTAAGAGCAGCTAACATTTGTTGGGCTTATCCTGTTTCTTTGTAGTCTACCAAATGAGGCTTGTTCATTTTCATTTAATCTTCATAGCAACTCTTTGAGATAACCACTATTGTTGTTTCAGTTTTACAGATGAAGCTATTGAGAAGTTTATAAACTTGCCCCAAGTCATATAGATAATAAAGTGTCAGAGCCTAGATTTGAACCCTGATCCTCATAAAGCCTGTTCTCTTTAACTAGAGTGATCTAGAGCTTACGTCTCAAATTTTAATGTGCATGCTCTTCACCTGGTGATCTTTTTTTAAATCGAAAAGCTGATTCAGTCAGTCTTGTGTGAGTCTGCTGATTTTCCTTTTAACAAGGACCCAGGTGCTGCTGGTGCTGCTGGTCAGAGGACCACACTTTGAGTAGTGGGGTTGTAAGGGCGGTCTCCTAACCTTGGAAACAAATACAGCAAAGACTTTCATACAGCTGTTTCTGAAAATCTCCCTCAATGAATGCTGATATTATAACTGAACATTGTTAAGAGAAAGTACAATTAATAACACTCAACACAATTAAGAGAAAGTCTGTGGGGGAGGACATCTTTTGAAAAAGTAAGGGAGGAGCAAGACATTTAATTCTCTCTGTTTTTCTCTTTTAAATAGTCTCTTCTGTTTCTCTTACTGTTACCAGCAAAGTATTTCTTACGCATTCATTCATTCAGCAAATACTTATTGTGCACCTGTTATGTACCAAACATGATTTTAGCCATAGACATTCAGTAAACAAAGCAGACTGTAACTCTTGCTTTTGTGAAGCTTACTCTATTGTGGATTAAATGGCTAACACATACCATTTACCATGTGCCAAGCACTGTTCTCAGAGCTTTACATATATCAAGTCATATCATCTTCACAACACCCTAATAGGTATTACATTGTTATTTCCTTTTTTGCAAACAAGAGAAATGAGATGAGGAGAGGTTTAAGTAACTCTCCCAAGGTCACAAAGCCTGTTAGTGGCACACCCAATATTCACACCTGGGCAGTCTTTAATCTTTCTTCAGAGGCCGTGCACTTTTGATGCTGCACTTACACATAATTTGTAGGAGTAGACAGTTTTATTCAGCCCCCAAAGCCCTATCTATTACTCCATCTTTTCGGCTATAGTTATTATATTTTGTTCGATGGCAAAACAAAGAAATATGATTCTGGTTTGTCATTTTTATTACTCTCGGGTATAAATAAACATTGCCCTTAGGTGGGTAGGGGTCAGAGGGAGTAGGTTAAAAGCTGGAAGCAGTCCTAGAGAATGTCTAACATAGAGTAGTAAAGGAAAATGTGACAAAAGTTAAAAATTGTATGGTTGAATATTTGAAAATCAAACATCAAGAAGGAAAAA
The DNA here is from genome assembly GCF_041296265.1 of Equus caballus. Lineage (NCBI taxonomy): Eukaryota > Metazoa > Chordata > Mammalia > Perissodactyla > Equidae > Equus > Equus caballus. Next base: position 69,103,769 of record NC_091690.1, read on the forward strand.
TAAATAGGAGCTGGAGAAAGAATAAAACAGCCATTCTTGCAGCTAAAATAGAGTTTTCTGTAATCATCAGTTAAATTGCCATGCTTTGTATCTAACCTTAGTAAGATGATTTTTTGTACGAGTGCCGAGGAGAAATACATTACCTATAAAAGTGGGCAAAAAAAATCCAAAAACGACATCATATGTCCTAAAAAAATTCATCAGTTGAATAATTAAATTGCCTTTTTGTTTCAAAGATAATTAGAATTGCTTTCTGAAAAGGTCTGAATTTCTTAGACTGGCATTCAGAATCTCACAGTCTAGCCTCAACCTATCTTTCTAGAGTTATCTCCTACTATTTCCTTACATGATCACTGGTTCCAGGTCATCTACAGGCATTTATTTTCTCCCTATGTTGTGGGCATTGCTTCTGTGTCTTTGTCATGCTCTTATCTTCCTGAGATTCTGTTCCTCCACTGTGGAAATTCCAGTTATACTTAGGGCCATCTGGAATCCCACCTTCTTGATCTCTTTTCTGAGCTCTGTTAGCACTTATTATACTATTTTTATCCCACTTATATTAGTGTCAGTCATACTGCCAAGCTTGAAGCTATCACATACTTGTTGAATTGTTATTCTCAGACTATGATAGATTTTGAAGGGAGTGTTAGGTGTCACTTAAGCCATTCTATGTCTGTCAAGACTCAGGATATAATTTCAGATGGTACACAACCTGGAAGTTACTGTGCTTATAGAACACCATGAAGAACACCATGAAGTTTAATATATGTCTTCTCTCTGTGTTAGATACTGTATTCTAATTTAGAAGGGACCAAAAAGTTAAAAAGGAGCTTTTACAGGGTAGACCAAAGTTGGGGGAAATCCTTACCTTTAATTTAGTTTTTTTCTACTAATTACAAAAAGACTCTCCTTTTGTTAATTTTTGCAGTCATACACTTCTGCCTGCATGTAGAATGAGAAAACAGTATCATTTGAGAATCTCTAGTAAAGAATAGGAATTACAGACTGGCAGTTTAGCTTGCAAACCTAATTTGGCCTGAAAACATGTTTATTTTGGTTTGTACAGTGCTGCTTTGTTTAACCAAAACAAAACTAAGATAAAATTCACCATTTTCAAGGGTGTACCATTCAGTGGTTTTTCAGTATATTCACAATGTTGTAGAACCATAACTACTATCTAATTCCAGAACATTTCCATCACCCCAGAAAGAAACCTTGTAACAATTAAGCAGTTGCCATTTTTCCCTGCCCTTAATTTACCCCTGGAAACCATTAATCTACTTTCTGTCGCTATGGATTTGCCTGTTCTAACATTTCATATAAGTGGAATCATATAATATGTGGCCTTTCATGTCTGACTTCTTTCACTTGGCATAATGTTTTCAAGATTCATCCATATTGTTGCATATATCAGTACTTCATTCTTTTCTCTGACTGAATAGTATTCCCTTGTATGGATAGACATTGTGTTAATGCATTCATGAGTTGGTGGACATTTGAGTTGTTTCCACTTTTTGGTTATTTTGAATAATGCTGCTGTGAACATTCATGTACAAATTTTTGTGGGAACATATATTTTCATGTGTATTTTTCTTAATTTGAATTTGGTGTCAGCATTTAAAATTGAAAACCAGCAGAGTTGGTAACTATGGACCATCATTTCTATGCGTCAGCAACAGGCTCTTCCTGAGTAATTGTTGACCTTCCTTGGTGGGACTCACAGTCTCCAGTTTACCATGGTCTTCTCGTGTCCCCTAAAATTGAACTTAGTACTTACATTTTGTTTTTCTTAAAATGACAAAAATTTTATTCATATCTATATCAAATATTGAAAAAAACAAAAGCAGACCAAGAAAAATGGGAGAGGGGCTAATTGCCTGCAGAAGTGAAGAATATTCCCACAGTTATAATGGGTAAAGTAATCTTGGAAGATCCTCTTGTGGCCATTATTAACATGATATCTGATATAAAGCTTAAATTCACCATGGCAAAATAATATAACTTAATGTAGTGATTAGTCTGCCTTGTCTGCCAAAACAAAATGCCATCCTTGGTGGCTTAAAGAAGAAAAATTTATTTTCTCACTGTTCTGGGGGCTAGAAGTCCCAAATCAAGGTGCCAGCAGACTCAGTTTCTGGTGAAGGCTTTCTTCCTGGCTTGTAGATATCTGCCTCTTTCTGTGTCCTCACATGGCCTCTTCTGTTTGTACATGTGGAGAGGTGATCTGGTGTTTCTTCCTCTTCTTATAAGGGCAGCAGCCCTACCATATTAGAGCTCTATCCTTAGAATGTCATTTAACCAATAATTACCTCCTAAAGGTCCTGTCTCCAAATACAGCCATATTGAGGATTAGGGCTTTAACATACGAATTTGGAGGGAACATAATTCAGTCCATACATGTAGTATTATGAAACATGTCCATAGTAAGAACTGTGATGGGTAATAGAAAAGATACGTGATGGAGTAATTGGGAGGGACAGGGAGAGAACTGAAATTTGAAAGAGATTTGTTTCTGAATGAATGCTATGATGAGCAGTTATATATTCTTAAGAAAAAAATATTACATGTGTATCAAAACCTTTTTTTTGATGTTGAGTTTGAGTGCAGCAAAAGAAGTGTATCAAACTAGAATGAGCATTTGCATGTATAAGTACAGTTGGAAATACTCATACTGAATAGATTGCCAGGAGCAAATGGGACAAGAAGTTAAGTCATTTGTTAAATTTTCTATCGTAGCTCTTGAAAGCACGAATATTGATGATATTACCCATAATGATTTCTTTATTTGTAGCATTTATGAGAATTTTTAAATGAACAGAGTTAATTTCGATATGGTTGCTTAATGAGCCCAACTTTAGGAAAATTTTTTGTTTGTATTGAGGGAAAAGTCTTAAATATAAATGTGGACAGGTCATACTTAGAAAAAGTAACTTACACATGATCCTCTTTTGTCCATTGTGAACATAATGTCTGATATAAAGCTTAAATTTGGGGTGACAACATTTTGAAAAGATGTAACATTTTTAAAGACAAAAGAACTTTAAGTTGTTTCATTATCTAGATATTTATTTGTATAAAAAAGTGAAAAATGCAATTTATCAAAGTCATGTTAATTAACCTTTTGAACTGGATAAGCTCTCAAAGCTTGACTCATAGGTGAATCAGTGTTTTGCCTAATGAATGACCTACACAATACAGTATTCTTCTGTACCGTGAAGTCTGATGATCTGCAGTGTCCATCAGGAATCTTCTTAGGTTCAACTAAGCATTCAGACTCAGAGAGTACTACAGACCACGCTTGGCCTCAGTGTTCTAAGATCTATGTGGGACGGGAGTCAGAGTTTGCCAAGAGGAGTAGTCTTTACCGTAGTCTCTGCAGCAGTTCATATGGCTATCCAAGAACTATCTTCTTCCAGGTGACAACTTCTAGAGCAAGTATATGGAGTTCACACTGAGTAGGTGCAGGAACCGCTTTGTCTTAAAAGCCTCATGTTCCACAGAAGCCAGTATCTCTTAGAATAAGGTCTATAGGCATATATTCTAGGGTCCTCATGCCCAAAAACAGAGTCACTGCGTTCATGAGAGCCCAAAGTATGACATCCCTATCATGTATTTATATATTTTTTCTCAGTCCAGATGCAGTTTATCAATTAGAGGCCATTGATTAATAAGCACTGTTGCCAAGTGACCCAATTGACATTCCAGTTTTTTTTTAGTTTACCAGGGGAGCAGAACTTAACCAACAGTCAAATTCTCAGGAGAAGGAGAAAAGCTCTTCTTAGCCCATGACCCGTAAATGGGTTAGTCATGGTGTGGTGCTAGGAAGCCTTTCTTGGGGAGGAAAATTGTAACTTATGTTGGTTTGTTTGAGGAAGATTAGCCCTGAGGTAAGTACTGCCAATCCTCCTCTTTTTTCTGAGGAAGACTGGCCCTGAGCTAACATCCGTGCCCATCTTCCTCTTCTCTATACGTGGGACGCCTACCACAGCATGGTTTTTGCCAAGCAGTGCCATGTCTGCACCCGGGATCCGAACCAGCCAACCCCGGGCTACCAAGAAGCGGAATATGGGAACTTAGCGGCTACGTCACTGGGCCAGCCCCCAAAAATTGTAACTTTTTAATGTCATTCAAGGAAAAGCTCCTACCTCATCAATTAACATTTTCCCAAAGACTCAATTTTGTTAGATTGGCAATACAATTGAAACACTTTGGATATTGCACTTTTATGAGTTGATTTACTCATTTTTTCATGAAATTAATTCAATAGGAAATACAGTAGATAAGGAATAATCTGGCCCACTTTCCTACACTGGAGTTGGTATCCAGAAATATGTGATGGCCTGAGTTCTAAGATAGGTTCTCTGAATTTAAACTTCAGAAGAAAAATTAATATTGTTTAGTTTGCCTTTCTTAAATAATATTGATAGAGTGGAATAAAGAGCTACAGGATAAATTACTAAACCAAAGTTTACTAGTATAGTAATGAAAACTAAATAATGATGGCATTCAATTACAAAAATTGTGTGAATATCCTGAGATATTCTGATATCCTGAGAGTAGATGACCTGTATACAAAACCATTCTTCAAAACTCTATCAAATGTTTGGGGCCCAGCCCCATGGCCAAGTGGTTAAGTTCACGTGCTCCATTTTGGCGGCCCAGGTTTTTCCCGGTGCAGATCCTGGGTGCAGACATGGCACCACTCATCAGGCCATGCTGAGGCTGCGTCCCACATGGTTCAACTGGAAGGACCTACAACTAGAATATACAACTAGGTACTGGGGGCCTTTGGGGAGAAGAGGAAGAAAAAGAGGAAGATTAGCAACAGATGTTAGCTCAGGGCCAATCTTAAAAAAAAAAAAAAAACTCTATCAATGTTTGAAAATACCTGCATTCATGAATAGCTGTTTTCTGACATAAAGTGTATAGTAGTAAACATTGCTCCCTATTACATGACTCAAGGCTAAATTCTATATTACCCATAACAGTACTAAGTAATAGATCCCACACTGTCATTGTGACAGAAAAAAAATTATAGTTTCTGATTTGAAATCAAAGGAATAATGAATTATGAAATAAAATGTAAAAATTAAGTAGGTTTTTTCTATTTAAAACATAATCTCCAGCATCATACAAATTTGTATTGTGATGGATAAAAATAGAATTTAATTATATTTCTGGCATTTTGTTTTTCTTACCCTCAGCCCACTTTATTCATTTATATTATCTGCCTGGCCCGTGTAGCCATTAGAGTTTGTAACTCCAGTGAGATGAATACTTATTATTACAGCTACAAAGAAATATTTTGATGCAATCTGAGGATTTAATCTAGAGATTTATGGATGGGTTTCAAAATGTCCTTGTGCTGAGCACAAAACAATCCACTATTTTTATTACCATGTTAAATATTGTTTTACTCCAGACAAGTAGAGACCAGATAAATACAGGTGTTATTGTTACTTTGTTATGATCTCTTAAATAGTTTCCTTTACAGGAATAGAAGAAAATGTGCTACCTTTATCATCACTATTGTTCCTTCTTTACATCAGACCTGACTTAAATAGCAAAGATAAAGGACAGAAAATACATTGAAGTTTGCATTTCTTTTATTTTTATGCCATGAACAATAGGACATGGACCATACTGTTTCTTATGTGAAAGATTTGTGCTGATTAAGGAGGAAGGAAAGAAACGAGGAAAGGGGGAAAGGAGACAGCGAAGGAAGGAGAAAAGCAAAAGAAATCTTTCATGATTAGAGAAACTGTTGAAGCTGTTTTTTCTGATTTTGTTGTGACTTGAATCAGAAGGAGAAAATTTTAAGTTTTCATTCATGATTTTTAGAAAATGGCAGTGGCATGGTTTGTTTTTGAGTCTCTACAAATTCTCCCATAAAAGGAACATATTGTTGGCAAAAATTAAAAACTACAGACAGTATCTGAAACTATAGTCTTAAAGGAGCTGGAGTACTCCTGGCCTTTTCAAACCTCTCTAGCCAAAGCTCCCTTCCAGGACAAAACTCCACACTGAGCTTTGTCCAAACTCCTGGGAATAGAATCCAAATTAGGTAGGACGGGAACAATAGAGACAAGCAAAAAAAGAGGGTTCGAATAAAAGTATGAGAGAAGAATAGAGTTAGGTGACCTCATAAAGTAAATCACTTTAATTTTGAATCTTTCACAAAAATAACAAATGGGGAGCTCTAGAGCTATGAAATTAGAAAAACTACTTGACATAAAAATAAGCAAATAAAAAGAGTCAAGGTCAAATCTCATAGGATTATAAAAACAAAAGAGAATAATGAGCAGAATAACATCCATACAGAGAATGAAAACTTGTCCAAAAGACATTCCTACAAAACATATGAAAACTATAACTTAATAGGTGGTAGAACTCAGAAAAGAGTTAAGATTTTTCAAAAATTGAAAAGAAACATCTGGGTCAACAAACACAAGAATTAGTGCCTTGAAAAATCACAAATGGAAAGCTGTATTTTTTTGATAAATCAAAAAGAAATGAAGAGAGAAGGATTTGAAGATAGGCAAAAAAAATCCAACAGGGGTCCTCAAAAAAGAAAACCAAAGCAAGGGAAGATAAAAATACTAAAGACTATGTTTAACAAAACTTCCTGAAATAAAAATGTTGAGACTACATATAGAAAAGACACTGCATACCTTGGAAAATCAACCCAGAACAACAAATATGAAGACATATTCTGGTAAAATTATTGAGCTTTGAAGAAAGAAATACTTTGGCTATCCAGAGAAAAAGACCAAGTGACTTACAAGGAAAAGAAAATCAGACTGCCATCACTGTTTGAAAGCAATGCTTTATGCCAAAAGAAAATGCCATAATACATGTAAGGGGAAGAAAAATGTGAGCCAGGGATTTTATTTCCAGACAAAGTGACTTTCAGATAAAGACTGCAGATAGTACGATCTGTTTTCCCCTGAGTCTTTCCATGGAAATCTTCTGATGAATGAGCTTCAGATAGCCAAACAACTAACAAAACATCCATAGTGGGTGAGATAGAAATAAATATAACTGTATTCAGTTGTATGGTTTAGCCTACATACATACATTTCCTACCTCTGGTTATGAGTCTAAGAACAATGATACCCCAATCACAATGAGTAAGCCTCTAGATTTTTATTTCAGATTATCATTGTCAATAAAAGAAACCAGCACTCATCAGAGATGAGATTGATTCCAAGGATAGGCAGGGAAAATGCAAGATGAGTGGAACATTTTGGAATGCCAGAAACTAAGGATGTGCTCTAAAAAGAATTTCGACCTATCATTAGGTCACGGGTGCCAATGGGAAAGAGCTCCCAATGGTGAAAGCAGAAATTGTTTTAGTGACAAATTTATATGATTGATAGATTTTAACCCATAGAGTAAAATAAATATCCATGAGTTCCTACTTACGTAAGTACATAATTGAGTAAATAAATGGAGATGAAGGGACATCTCTTCCCTGTAGGCGAGTATCATTTACATGGAATGTAGATGGAATGAGGGAAATACAAAATCACCATTAGGGAAACACTACAGTAGTAATTGTTGCAGGCAAGATCTCTAACAGATGCTAAAATTAGTGGGTGAAAGTTTGTGGAGAAACAGGATGTTAACATAAACTCAAAGTATCTCCCCTAACATATTTACCTATTACAAAGGAGAAAATGGTAACTTTACAGTGGAGTAACTAGCCAACACCACCTTAACCAAATGATCAAGGTATTGACATCATGTACCCTCTGATATAATTGATACAATGCACAGCACAGCCTCTCTTTTGTGGAATTTTTGTCAAAAATACGTAATCTCAATCCAGGCTTGAGAAAATGACAAACAAGCCCAAATTAAGAGGTATTCTACAAAATAACCATGTCAGGGTCAGAGACAAGGAAAGAATGAGGAAACGGTCACAAATTGGAGGAGACTAAGGAAGCACAAGAACAAAATGAGATGTGGATCTTTGAACAGAAAGGACATGGAGGAAAACTGACTAAATTTAAATAGAATGTTTAATATATTTTGCTAATGTTAATTTTCTGGTTTTGGTAATTGTACTGTGAGTATGTAAGTTGTTAACTTTAGGCAAAACAGGGTGAAGGTGTACTAAATTATTTTTGTAACAGCTGTGTGTCTAAAATTATTTCAGATAAAAATTTAACAAAGAATGTTGCATGAGCATTAAATTTGTAGTTACATGTAACTAAAACTAAATGACAGATGCAAGGAAGAATTTATAGTCTTTAATGGCTGTGTGCATTGATATTGGAGATAGAATAAGACTGAACAGAAGGAGAAAGAATGGGAAGAGTACATACAAAAACTTTTAACTTTATTAGGTCATTTGGTGATGATGTCAATATTGTTTGGGAAATGTTTTGTGTATAACATGAGAAAAATAATAACTGTGATATTCTAATTACATCATCTGTAGTGTCCTTGAAAACCAAGATTCTCACTGTGGGAAAAAGAAATAAGATGGAGGATAAAAAGAATAAGAAAACACTGAAATGTCATTATGAACTCATAGTTATTTTTTATTATTTAAGAATATATACGTGTGTTTTCCAGCTCTGTCCACTGAAAAGACTTAGAAACAATGGCCAACCCAGTAGCAGTGAGCATCCTTAGCGCCCAGATGGTGGTCTTGAAATAGAGTTTTCCACTAAATTAAACCAAGGTTTCTTGGAAAAGTGGCTGATTCCACTTCTATGGCATAATGAGCCAAGAAACATCTTGTCATTCCAGGTAATATGGACACTGTCAAAGTCATGTCAAAAAGACTCAAAAGCCAACTTAAAGGTTTCCACTGCCAAAGATAGGACAATTTAAGCATCAACAAGGAGAACTACTATAATGGATTAAAACACATTGAATATGTCTTAAATCCATGATTTCATTATGCTGCTAAAAGAAAAATTGGTTGCCTTTGAGGATGCCAGTGGGGACCAAATTATGATTTTGAAAACTTAAAGGAAAAGAATCAAGCATTCTTCCTACCTTTTCCATATGAACTGTACTACTATATAACAAAATAGTGGATTAGTAAAGTTTATTTTTATAGAATTTATCCAGCAAATCACTGGTAGAGGAATGACAGAATGAGAATGTCATCATTTTGCAATCCCTAATAAATTAAGAGTTTTAGATATTGACTGTTAACATCACAAAAAGAGAGACGATCAGACGTTAATGCCTCTTGATAAAGACACACCACCACCGAAGTAGTTTTGCCACAAAAATTGAACCCAAATCTGATGAAGGCTATAGATCAAAGTGAAAATTTACAGGAGAAAAGGACAGAGGAACATGGGAATGTAGTCAGTAAAATCCAGACATCGTAGAACAAATGATTTGGCTACTTGAACAACTAACTAGGAAGACAAATAAAGGATAAAGGGGACAATATTAGATTAAAGAGAGCTAAAAAAAATAATAAACAGGTAAAACTAAACTATAAAGCAAAATAAAGTGGTTAATATAAAAGGTTAATGGTTATTCTTGGTAGAGAGAGAGGGAATTATTCTTGGGAAAAGGCGTGTCTAGGGCTTTTGGAGTAGGTGGCAAGGTTCTATTTCCTGTTTACCTTCTAATAATTTATTAAGCTGTGCATTTGTTTTGAGTGGCTTTCTTTATTTTGTTATACTTGATTTAAAAACTTCCCAATACCTTTATCAAATATCCACCATGTAACATCTACCATGTAATTTCTTAATAAGTTATTAAAGAATTGGCACCAGTTCATACACCCTTAGCATGCAGTAAAATAGTAGTATTGATGTTTAGTGCAGGCAGCTCCCATTGTTTGTCCATTATGTGCATGGTGATAACATCAAATGATAATTTCAGTATTTTAAGCCCCTTTTGGAAACTAAAGTCTGTCAGCATGTTCGAAATGGTGAAAAGTTTCTTTGCCAAGCAAAATTTCAGTTGCAAGAATATATTCCTCTCTTAGGCATGGAGGATATTTCACCTGTAATATTTCATTCATTTCAATCAACAAATATTTATTGAGTACATGCAGTGTATCATGCACTGTTCTTGGTACTGGGAATAAAACTGAACAAAATCAAACTTTAGCCTTCATGGCACCTACATAGTAGTGTGGAGAGATAGACAATAAGCAAGATTAATAAATAAACTATATAGTATGTTAGAGGATGGCAAGGAGCTGTGGAGGGAGAATAATTTGGGGAAGGAGAGGATGTGATTTTAGATTGGGTGGGCTAGAAAACGACTCACTGAAAAAGTGACATGAGTAAAAGTAAAGGATCTGAGAGAGCAAGCCATACAGATCGCTGAAGAAGAAGTTTTTTAAGCAGACAAAAAACAAATCAAGACCTTGAGGTGGGAGCGTGCCCACTTAATAAGCTACAGCCAAGATCAACAGACTATGACCTGCAGGCTAAATGTGGCCTGCCACTGTTTTGTTAAATTTTATTTGTTTGTTTAGTATCTTAATGTCCATAGCTGCTGTCACATTACAAAGGTAGAATTGAGTAGTTGCTACAGAGACCATCTGGCTTGCAAAACCTAGTATACTTACTATCTGACCCTTTACAGAGTAAGTTTCCCAGCCCCTGATTTTTAGAAATAGCCCGGTAAGCAATGTGGCTGAAGGGTATTTTAGATAGAGGAGGAAATGAAGTCAGAGAGGTGAGGCTATGGAAGGTGAGGGAGAGGAGTGTGGAGATTTTGTAGGGCCTTGTGATTTATTGCAAATTTTGGTTTTTAATCTGAATGAAGAGCTTTTATCATTAATTCTCTTGAAATAATCCCCTAACTATTCTTATTTCTGTCCTTGTTCCCCTTTCATCTGTTCTCTGGCTGTAGCCAATGAGATCCCATTAAAGCAAGTGAGATGATGCCCTTGTTTAAAACCCTTCCTGAATTGTCTGGAGCAGATAAGATCCAAAGCATAGGTGGAAGAATTGACCTTAGCTTAAAATGGTGTCTCTATTTTAACACGAGTAGGTTTTCAAGTCTAGAGATGAAAAGGAGCTTCTGCCCCCTGGCTATTTTCTCTGTGAAATTGAAGACAGAATCATCTGAAAATGTGAACATGGCAGAGAGTTTGGAGGTTTGAGGATAGCGAAGAAGATTGAATTAGTTGTTGCTAGAGAAAAGTAATAAGGTTACTGGGCAGTGTCAGTATCTCAGGGATAGCTGGTAGCCGTGAATTTAATGTAATACCAATCTTGTTGCTTCCTGTATCCCCAGTAACTGATACAGAGCTCTGCTCATGGTAGGTGCATTGTGCCTATTGATTGTGAATTAATTTTGAATGTAATTCAAAAAGGTAAATCCAAACTTAAATGAATTCACAAATACTGCCTCTGAAGGGGTGCTTTTTATGGACCAGACTTGATTTGTATTGCTCTGCTGTCATTTGCTCCTTAAGCCTTAATTGGCCGTCTTGTAAAATGGTCAACATATTTTACTTAGGTTGATATACTGAGTGAGAGGAGATGATTTCAAAGAAATTTAGCAGTACCATTGTAAAAACAACTGTGTACATACTTAATTTTAAAGACAGGTTCGACATGAATGGGAATAGTGTGACCAACTGTCCTGGTTTGTCCAGGATTGTCTCACTTTTAGCATGGAAGTCCCACGTCCTAGAAAACCCCTCAGTCCTGGACAAACCTGGAAGCTTAGTCATCCACCCTAAATTGGGTTGCTTATAATTTATCTGATTATGGAGATAGTACATGTTCACTCTGGGAAAGTTGGGGAAGTGTAAAGCAAAAAGTAAACATTATTCATTATCTTGTGACTAAGAGGCAATACCACTGTTAATATTGTGATCTTTTGTTTTCCAGTCTTTATTTAGGCATGGTTGCTTATTTATTTATTTATTAGAATTGAGATTATATGATAAATATAGTTTTATGTTCTAAGTTTTGTACTTAACATTCTACCGTAAAGATTTTCCCATGTCTTTAAAAATTCTTTAAAGAAAGTTCCAAGTATAAAGCAAGCACTTAACAAATATTTATCAGTGAGTGATTGTACTAGTTTGTACTAACACTCCCAGTATATGAACGTATTCCTTTCATCATACTCATAGAAGCTTTGAACATTATCACTAAGTAGAAACTTTGCTGGTTGGTTTGATTAAAAGTTGTATTGCTTTTTAAATTTTAATTTCTTTGATTGCTAGTAGAATTTGAACATTCCTTCTTCTCTCAATTGTTGGCTCATAACATGGTCTATTTTCTTTAAGAATTTTTAGTTTTTTTAATATTTTAAATGGTCTCAAGTAAGTGTATTTATTAATCCTTCTCCAATGCAGCATACCTTAGTATGTGTTAAGTGTGTCATGTCCTTGCCCAGGTCTCGGTTCGTAAGTTGGTCAGATGAACTGGGAAGAATTTTAAATTCAATGTTGTTTTACAATCTACATAAAAAGACCTCCTGTTAATAAAAGCTACATCTTAAAATGTATTGATGTAATTTATCAACATACAGGCTAGAGTTTGTTGCCATTTCAGTGTATTCAGTCTATCAGGAGATGTTTGAATGTCTTACTACAGGTAATAATCCGCGATTCTTCACAAAGGAGTAATTCATTAGACTAGTAAGACAGATAGATTTGTAATAAATATTTGCAATTCTGGGTAAGAAGTGCTGTTATAAAAGCCTATATAAAGCAATGTGCCAACACAGGAGATGGAGTAGTTAATTCGTTGTAGGGAAACACTCGGATAAAACTATAAAATGGAGTGTCATTTTAACTGGGCTTGAAGGATGTAAGATTTTGCCAATAATATAATGATAATAATATCCAACATTGAGTGCTTACCACGTTCAACCCTTCTGTAATCGTTAACAACCCTTGGAGATAGTTATTGATATTTTATTTGTTTTACAAGTTGGAAAAGTAAGGAATGGGGAGGTGAAGAAGTATAGAAATGCTTTCCAGGCATTGTTGACAGAGGGAAAATAATAGCAGCAGGGCTGGCCCCGTGGTTGAGTCCGTGCACTCTGCTTTGGCAGCCCAGGGTTTCGCTGGTTCGGATCCTGGGCATGGACAGGGCACCAGTTGTTAGGCTACACTGAAGCGGCATCCCACATCCCACAAACTGGAAGGATCCACAACTAAAATATACAACTATGTACTGGGAAGATTTGGGGAGGAATAGCAGAAAGAAAAAAAAAAAGATTGGCAGCAGTTGTTAGCTCAGGTGCCAATCTTAAAAAAAAAAAAAAAAGAAGAATAGCAGCTTTGAGAAACACTGAATGTTCTGATGTGGCTAAAGTTTGTGATAAGAAGGGGCCAAATGATAAATAACAACAACAATAATCGCTCCCAGTTACTGTGTAAAGTGCTTCGCAAGCAGCATTTTAAAAGTCCTCACAGCAGTTCCTTGAGGGTAGGTATTTGTATGTCAGTTTTAGAGAGTTTAGAGTCTAAAGAAACTTAGAAAGATTAAGATAATTTTCCCAAGGTCTCACAGCTGGCCAATGTGGAAGTGATATGAAAGCATTTAGGGTTGTCTGACTCATGATTTTCCTAATTTTTAATGAAATAGTTCAAATAAACAGGAAAGAGTATAAAACATTTGAATATTGCTGAAATTTGCTTTTCATTTTTAAAAAGTTATAGAAACAGTTAATACTTCTCTTCCCTTTATTTTCCATCCCATTCCTCCTCCCTCCTTTTCTAAGCTCAGCCACAATCCTGTGAAGCATTCTTATACATGTTTATGATTTTGCTCCATATGTGTGTAGCCACATCAACATATAGCATAATTTTATGCATTTTATAACTTCTACAAATGGTATCATATTAGCTGTCCTTTTGCAGCTTGCTTTTTTCACTCATCATTCTGTTTTTGAGATTTATCCACATTGATTCAAGTAAATTTGTTTCTTTTATTTGCTACATAGTGGTTATTTATCCATTCTCCTGTTTGAGGGGTATTTAGGTTATTTCTAAGTTTTCACTTTTCTAGCAGTGCTGCAGCATATATTCATGTACGTATTTCTGTATAGTTGTATGTAAGTACACTTTCTATAAGTGGAATAGCTGAGTTATAGAGTATGTTTCTTCAGGCTTTAGAGTAGATATTGCCAAATTGCTCTTTAAAGTGTTTCTGCTAATTTCCACTCTCACCATAGGTATATAAGATTTGAGCAGAGTCTGAAACACACTACGCTGTTTTTAAATTTCTCAAGTCTTATCTTAGAAGAGGAGGATTATAAAGAAATTAAACCTCATCAAGGATTAGTTACCCCTTTATCACCCAAGAGATGATGACAAGCCCAAAATTTATTAAGTGGATATGGGTAAATTTTGGTGAGTATGGGAAAGGAAAAGTAGTAGGAAGCAAAGTGAAATGAAAATGTATTGGACAGGATTGCATTTGGCTGCATGTTTGTTCAAACAGTTTTAATTTTTTTCTTGTAATAAAAAGTCAAGAGGTAAGTAGTCCATTTCTGGTTCAGCAGCTCCATGAAGCCATCCAGAACCCTTGCTAGTCTGCCATCCTTAGCATGTGGCTTTGATTGCTCCCTCTCCAGGTGTTGTATGCAGACTCTAGATAAAAAGAAGGAGAATGAGCAAAAGGCGTAGGTCAGCTGAACCCTGTAAGTCTCACCCAGTAGACTTCCTCATGTATCTCATTGGCCAGAACTGGGTCACATGACCCCTAGCTAGAAGGTGTCTGAAGAGACAAGTACTTTCCTGAACAAAATCAGAGTTCTGTTAGTAAGAAAGAAGAGGAGCTAGAACTGGATAGGCAGCTGGCAATGTCTTTCACTGTTAACTTAGAACGTTCATTACATGGTGGTTCTGGTTGGGATGTTTGGGAAAGCACATAATAGGTGATAGGTAAATATTTATTGAGTAAATGAATGAATCAGCTTTAAAAATCAACAGTAGATAACACTTCTCTTAAATAACCTCAAGTTTGTCAAGCAGTGTTGCTGCTGCATTGTGATTTTTGAAGTGAATTTTTCCTTGAGTTTTCTCCAAATTTCGTATCTCTTAAACTCGTTTGCATCCTCTTTTACAGTTTCCTTTTTGCAAAACTTTTGGGAAATGTTTGTATAGCTGAATGACCTTTTTACCAATGATGATTGCACTTAAAGTTTCATTTTCTGTCGTGGTTCTTCTATTCTCTATACAATTTTAGGGACATATCCCTGTAATCTAGAGGAGTTAGAGTAAAAGGTATTGTTGTATTTTTCTCTTAAAAGAACTGGGCCAAACACAAAAATACCAAGGATTTAACATATTTGGGTGAAGAGAAATATAAGCCAGCAAAGAATAATTGTTGGAGTCACTTAGTCCAGCTGCTTTATTTGTAGATGAAGAAATGAAGATCAGAGAGTTTTTGACATACTAAAGACCCACCACTAGCAGAATTAGGTTTAGTGAACTTAGGAGTCTTGAACCTAATGTTATCCCTCATTTTGTTTTGCCATGTTGTTACTCAAATTGAAATCAGTTCAAATAACTGAAAAGAACTTTCTCATTCACCACCCCCAAATAAAAACAGTGTCATTTTACCTTGAGTCAGAGTCACAATGAGATCCTGAGTTGTTTTCTGAACCAAAATATATAGATAAAAATATTAAACTGTGTTCAGTAAACATATTTAGTATTAGGTTGAAGTTATTTTTAAAGATGGTAATCTATATTTTAAATGTTAACAAAGATGTTCATTTAATTAGATCTCCTGATGTGCTAACCAATCTCAATGAACGAGAAATTACTAAACCTATTTTATCAGTGGGAAAGGGAAGATATACAAATTAGATCATTATTGTCATGTCTGTAAATTTCTTAGCGGCGTGTGTACATTAAATCACTGACAATGTAAAGAGGGAGGAGCAATACTGATACTCTGATCTTAGGTTCTGAATGGTTCTCAGAGGTTCTTGAATTTGGTTATTTCCTACATGATTGACATAAAAGAAATGGTGGTTTGTAATAAAAATATTCACTCTTTGAAAGAAATATTTCTTACTTTAAAAAAGATGTCCTGAGCCAGCCCTGATGGTTTAGTAGTTAAAGTTCAGTGCTGTCACCACTTCAGCAGCCCGGGTTCATTTCCCGGTCAGAGAACCACATCACCTGTCTTTCACTGGCCGTGCTGTGGTGGTGGCTCACATAGAAGAATAGAAGGACTTACAACTAGGACATATGGAACCATGCTGGGGCTTTGGGGAGGAAAAAAAAGAGGAAGATTGGCAACAGATGTTAGCTCAGGGTGAAGCCTTCCCTACAAAAAAAAGGTCCTACTTCATCTCACCTCTGTCCATTCCATTTTATTCCCATGAAATACACTATAACTCTGGTTTATCAGCTTGGCAAGAATCTGTTCAAAATTTTTTGTAAAAATTCCTATCTTAGTAAAAGTTTGTTTAGAATTGAGGCTTTTCAGTTGCAAGGAGAAGGTGAGGTGATGGAAAATGTAGGTAAAATTAGTAGTGCTTAAGGAATTCTAAAAACACTGTGTCCAGATTCCCTGAGCGGAGTTGACAGCACATATGTAATCTTTGTAATCCCAGATATTATGCCGGTTACTAAGTACAGCTTTTGTTATATTTAAATTTGCGCTATTTGGTACTCTATAAAAGTTGGAAATATATAGCCAATAAGATAAAAAAGAGGAATTGACAGATAAACCTAAATAGTTCGTTGATAAAATATTAACTTCTGAAATGTTCAGTGATGACATTTGATAAAGTAAATTGTAATATAACCACATTGATGAATATTATATAAGTAAGTCTAGTTTCTGTAAAAGGCATTTAATATCATAAAAAAGTGCTAATGTTTCAATGAAAAAATGGGGCAACATGATCCCAACTTTGTATATAGAAATATACAAGACTAGAAGGAAGTAACCTAAAATATTAACAGTAGTTGCCTCTGGGTATTAGAATTATGGGCATTTTTTTCTTTTTGCTATTTTTCATTTTCTATACAGAATTGTGTTACTTTTATAATCTGAATAAAATGGAAAACAAGCATTTTCTCACTGCCATGCTCATGTTACTTCAATAAAATGAAGTGCTCACTGATTTGCAAAGAACAGTTGTCAGTTTTTAAAACAAATATGGTCTTCTGGAAATGTTTTATGTAGTATTTTCAGTTTTGTATTTTTGACCCATCACTTGAGCTTGAATAAATTGTTTGAGCTGTAAAAATATTTGTATTCCATTGAGAACACTGAAGCTAAAAAAATAAAGCAGAAACCTGAATCTTTCTAAATAATAGTGTTTTAATATCTAGAAGTTGTGCTTCAGAGTTTGGTAAGTTCCTCACTGTCAGATTTTACTTTTTGTTGTCAAATGTCCAATAACAAAAGCCATCTCTTTTAAGACTGAAATTTCAAGTGGAAGTATATGTTATATGAAGCTTTGTATATTTTATAATCTTGAATACTTAGATTATGTAAACTTTTTCTGATTTTTAGAGGAACCAAAGGAAAATGAAAAGATGAAAAGTGGAGAGCAGCCAATAGATTCAGAAAACCATTCTACACCCAATGCTCTAGAAGAGACTACTGTGAAAATAGAAAAAGAAGATGAAAAGGAACTTGTGAAATTGCCAGTCATAGTGAAGCTAGAAAAACCTTTGCCAGAAAGTGAGGAAAAAAAGATTATCAAAGAAGAAAGTGATTCCTTCAAGGAAAATGTCAAACCCGTTAAAGTGGAAGTAAAGGAAAGTAGAGCAGATCCGAAAGATACCAGAAGTAGCATGGAGAAGCTAGAGCCTGAAAGGCTAGAGTTTGGTGGCAACGTTAAATCTTCTCAAGAAATTACTGAGAAGTCTACTGAAGAGACTGAGAAACTTAAAAATGACCAGCAGGCCAAGATACCGCTAAAAAAACGAGAAATTAAACTGACTGATGATTTTGACAGTCCGATCAAAGGACCTTTGTGTAAATCAGTTACCCCAACAAAAGAGTTTTTGAAAGATGAAATAAAACAAGAGGAAGAGACTTGTAAAAGAATCTCTACAATCACTACTTTGGGTCATGAAGGGAAACAACTGGTAAATGGAGAAGTTAGTGATGAAAAGGTAACTCCAAATTTTAAGACAGAACAAATGGAGACAAAGTTTTATGATACAAAGGAAGATAGCTGTAGCCCCTCTAAGGACAGAAATGTCATCATGGAGGGAAATGGAGCAGAGTCCTTAAATTCTGTCATAACAAGTATGAAAATAGGTGATCTTGAGAAAGAAGTGGTCCCTTTAGGGAAAGATGCAGATAGTTCAATATCAGTCGTAGAGACCCAGAGTCAAAAAGGGCAGATAGAGGAAACTGGTCCTCCAGAAATAGAAACCTCTCTGGAGACTTCTGAGATGGCAAAGGATCTCTCTTTGAAAACTGCTTTATCTACCACTGAATCCTGTACCATGAAAGTTGAAGAGAGGTCTCCCAAAAGTAAGAAGGATAGGCGCCCACCAGTCCTAGAATGTCTTGAAAAGTTAGAGAAGTCCAAAAAGACTTTTCTTGATAAGGACACACAAAGATTGAGTCCAATACCAGAAGAGGTTCCAAAGGATACTGTAGAATCAGTAAAACCAGGCTCTCCCGAGGCAGCTGCAATATCTCCACCACCTAACATGACTGGTCACTGTGAGAAACTGGCCTCAGAAAAAGAAGTGGTAGAGTGTCAGAGCACAAGTTCCACTGAAGGTCAGTCCCTGGGAAAAACGGACCCAGAAATTCTGAAAGAGGATTCTGAATCCACGAAGGTAGAAATAGATAATCTGGACAATCCCCAGACCTCTGGCTCAGAGGATCCTTCTGAGACAAAGGGTTCTATGCAAAAAAGCAAATTTAAATATAAGTTGATTCCTGATGAAGAAACCACTGCCTCAGAAAACACAGAGATAACCTCTGAAAGGCAGAAAGAGGGCATCAAATTAACGATTAGGATATCCAGTCGGAAGAAGAAGCCAGATTCTCCTCCCAAAATTCTAGAACAAGAAACCAAGCAAGAGAAGAAAGAAAAGGAAGAAGAGAAAACAAATGTGGGTCGTACTTTAAGGAGGTCTCCAAGAATATCTAGACCCACAGCGAAAGTGGCTGAGATCCGAGATCAGAAGGCTGATAAAAAAAGAGGGGAAGGAGAAGATGAAGTAGAAGAAGAGTCAACAGCTTTGCAAAAAACAGACAAAAAAGAAAATTTGAAAAAAACAGAGAAGGATACAAATTCTAAAGTAAGCAAGGTAAAATTTCTCCTACTGAGTTTTAATTTTTATTAGAAATATTTGGCTCTGAGTGTTTATACCTTTTTGCTTTTGACTAAAACTAACAACAGTTAAAAAAAAGATACCTTTCTTCCTGTATCTGAGATGACTTTTCTCAGTAGTTATTCCCAAACATTAAATTTCACACTCTATAATCTTGTCATCTTTTAAACTTTTTCTCCATTACAGGCAGTATAGGACTATATTCTCTTTGTAAACTATTCAAGTAATACCCAACCTGTAGGGTTGAAAAATGAAAATTCCCTATGAAAACTATTAGCAGTTTGAGGTACATCTCTTTCCAATCCTTCTTCCATATGTTCATATGTATGTTCATAAATATTTACACATTCTCTTAAAAAATAAATTGAATCAAATGTGTTCATTTTTCTCTGAGTTTTTCACTTAACAGTGTGTCTTTGAACTCTCTCCATGTCAGTACATGGAGCCTACCTTTTGGTTATTAATGGCCACATAGCGTTCCAGAGTGTGGATGTACCTCAGTTTATTTAACCAGTCCCTTATTGATTGACATTTAGGTTGTTTCCAATTTTTCACTATTACAGGCAATGCTGCATTGAAGAGCCTTTTGGATATGAGTGAGTATTTCTTTAGAAAAGACTCCTAGAATTGGAATTGCTGGGTCAAGGGGCATGTGTATTTTAAGTTTTGATCGCTTTTGCCGCATTGCCCTCCATTAAAGGCCCTTTTGATGTACCCTCTCATTACCAATGTAGGAGAATACCTATTTTCCCCCATTTTAATCATTAGTCTTAGAAGCCAGAAATCTTTTTTCTACGACTCTTATTTTAAACAAAATCTTGTATGTGTCTTGGGCTAGTCCATGGGAGTTTGTTATAATTAAAAGCACTGCTTTTGTTTTTAATTTATTTAAGTGATCCAGTTGTTCTTCATTGTAAGTGCTCCTTTGTTCCCTGAAATACTGAATTTTTAATTCTTTACTTAAAAAAATTTCCGCTGGGGCCAGCCCCATGGCCACGTGGTTAAGTTCACACACACTGCTTCGGAGGCCCGGGACTTTGGGTTCGGATCCTGGGCCCGGACCTAGCACTGCTCATCAAGCCTTCCATCCTGAGCGGCATTCCATGTACCAGAACTAGAAGGACCTACAACTAAAATATACAACTCTGTACTGGGAGACTGAGGAGAAGAAGAAGGGAAAAAAAAAAAAGACTGGCAACAGATGTTAGCTCAGGACCAAAAAAAAAATTTCCCCTTCTGTTATTTTTGATCTTTCATGGGGACTTATACTGCAGAAAGGAACTAAAATGTGACTTACAAGATTGTGAATCTAGGCAATGAACAGCAGTTTACAACATTATAAACTTATTCTCTGAATACTGTATATTTTTAAATTTGTCAGGATTTTTATATGAATTCTGACTCATTAAAAACATGAAAATTCATCTCTAATATGGGAATTTAAAATTTTGTATAGCAATATGTGAGAATATAGTCACTGTTCTCTTCTAGAGCCTATAAAATGTCCATGGCCTTTGACCCAGAATCCTCTTCGAGGAATTTATCCTAACCACAGAAGTGTGTGTAAAAATTTATATTTACAAGGTTACATTGTTTATGAAAGTGAAAAAATGGGAAACTACCTAAATGTCCGTTTAGTAAGAGATACTATAAATACATCTATGTGATGGCGTATTATATAGTCATTTACGGTGATGTTAGGAGAATATTTTATGACTAGGGAAAATATTTATAAGACAAAGTGTTCATTATAATTTCTCTTCCCCCAAATAGGAAAAATAGTGACTATATAGAGCAGATTTTAATAGCGGGTATATCTATGGATGAAACTACAGTGATTTTTCTTTTCTTCTTTGTGTATTGACTAAATATTTTACAGTGGATATGTAATCAGAAGTGTTTGGGTTTTTTTAACATTCTTATTATACCAAATTTTCCTAATTTTTTATTTTATCCAAGGTAAAACCCAAAGGCAAAGTTCGATGGACTGGTTCTCGAACACGTGGCAGGTGGAAATATTCCAGCAATGACGAAAGTGAAGGGTCTGACAGTGAAAAATCGTCTGCAGCTTCAGAAGAGGAAGAAGAAAAAGAAAGTGAAGAAGCCATCCTAGCAGATGATGATGAACCATGCAAAAAATGTGGCCTTCCAAACCATCCTGAACTGGTATGTACCTGATCTCAGTGCACAGTATTCATGTTACTGATATGCTATAGTTGCCCGAAACAGCCTCACTCTTCTGGTTTTGATCTTGATTTGAATTTTTTAATGCTACAGAGTGTGTGTGTGCAAAATAACATTTACAGATTTCTCTTTCTCAAATAATAACCCAATTCTAGGGAGAATCAGGATCCTGCTTTCATTTTACCTAGTTTATATATTGATATTTCCTCTACTTAAGGATACACTCCTAATCTCTTCTCACTTCAGTGAATTTATTCAAATATTTCTATTCTGTTTTTCTCTTTAAATTTTTCTTCTTTCCCTTTAAGTTACTTTATAAGGACATTTCTGAGGTACCAGCTTTAAATAAGTAAAGCCTGAAGGCCTTAATTGCCTTTCTGTAAAATCATGTAAGTCAATGTAGTAGGGCTTTAAACTTCAGAAAATGGGCAGTTCTGAAAAAAATTTGAGGATAAATTATAGACCAGATATATTCAGAAGAATAGTGATAAATTTACATGGAACTTTCTTACCCAGGAAATAAGTTCTTCCAAGGTAGCCTAAATCAGGAAAACCAGTTCCTAACCTATGTATTATATTATTCTTGTAGTTCATAAATGCTTTCTAAAGAGCCTGTTGAAGAAACACTCTTGTTATACTTAATTCTATGCAACTGTTCTGTTCTTTTGAATAGATCTGACTTTAAAGGCAAGCTCCAACTATTAAGTAGAAAGAAATATGCTTCAACATGGAAGGAATTTTTGTTGAGCAGAAACTTGAGATCCTCTAAAGTTTGGAAAATGTATATGAGGTGGTTCTCCAAGGCTCTTTTTTCCTAGAAAGCAGTGTGGTATCATGGGAAAAGCGTGGGACCAGACAGACTTGGTTGCAATCCTGCTTCTACCACTTACTGGGCCGTCTTCTCTGTATCTTGATTTCCTCGTTGTAAAATGGGAATAATACCACATAGTTCTGAGGGTTGTTTTTAATGAGCTATGTAAAATCGTCTAGCACACAGTTCCTGACATCTGTTATTTGCTGGGTTAAAGTTGTTTGTGGCTTTCTTGTTCCTTTCTTCTTTAATGTTAAAATAATATCTATAAACTAAATTCATCAGTGAAGTTTATCATATCCCAGTAGTTTCAGAAGGTTCAAGTAAAAGATGAAACTTAGGGGCCGGCCCAGTGGCATAGTAGTTAAGTTCAGTGCACTGTGCTTCGGCGGTCTGGGTTCACAGGTTCGGATCCAGGCGTGGACCTCCACCACTCGTCAGCCATGCTGTGGCAGCAGCCCACATATAAAGTGGAGGAAGATTGGCACAGATGTTAGCTCAGGGCTAATCTTCCTCAAGCAAAAAAAGAGGAAGATTGGCAACAGATGTTAGCTCAGGGCTAATCTTCCTCAAGCAAAAAAAGAGGAAGATTGGCAACAGATGTTAGCTCAGGGCTAATCTTCCTCAGCAAAAAAAAGATTATTAGAACCAGAGAATGACTTTAGCTCTAAGAAGAATAGATCTTGAAATTACTCTGCAAAGACTCTTTATGATCATCAGGCTATGAAAGTTAGGTCAAGATTTTTGTGTGGAGAAAGGTCAAGAGACGATTTGAGATAGTGGTGTTTTCTGCCCTCTAAATCAAGTAAAAATCAACACTTGTGTTCTTTTCTACCATTTCCTTATTATCTTTTTAAACTAAGAGTTCATTTTAATTGAGACAGCAGTAGA
The DNA here is from genome assembly GCF_041296265.1 of Equus caballus. NCBI lineage: Eukaryota > Metazoa > Chordata > Mammalia > Perissodactyla > Equidae > Equus > Equus caballus. The sequence goes on from NC_091690.1 coordinate 69,126,889, forward strand.
TGTGACAAAGGGGTGTGAGGAAATGAGAAGTAAAATGAGGTGAGCAGACATGACATTGAGGAGATGGAGAAAGTTGCACCCTTCTTGCAGAACACACAAGATTTATATTTATTTGGCTATCTTAATAACTACTCTGAAAATCTCATTGCTGATTACTGTGCCAAAGAGAATGACATTGGAAACTGAAGATCCCAAATGTGCTGGATTTCTTATGCTTTGTGTTTAAGGTTAATCCTCAAATCAAACTGCCAAGCAAGTGTTATGTGTTAAGTGGTAGGGAAATGATGCTGAATTAGGAAGACATGGTCCTTGTCCTCATTGAGCTTACAGCAGAAAAGCAATAAATTTGTAGATGAGTGTAGAACTCAGATTTTCCATGTTTTAGTCAAAATAAAAGGATAATTGCTTGAGGCTTGGAAATCTTACATAGTAATATTTATTTTAATAGGATTTTACCTTTATTGTGGAATAGAGACAATCATTGTTTTAGAAATAAGTTGAATTCTAAAAATTTACTTTTAATTTTATTTGAAATTTAGATTAGTTGTACCATAGAAACAATATGATAAATGGAATCAGGTGCCCAGGTTAGGCCACACGTGCCTACGTAATCAATCAGTCATATAACTGCAGTATAATACTAATATAACTTAGTATTGAATTTTGGGTATTGGCAACAAATGGTGATGCTTTGTATGAAGAAGAGGGAAGGTATTTTTCACTTTTAAATCACTGCACATGTGTACACATCCCCCCCGCCCAATCCCCTGGGGTATATGTTAGCAGTTCAGAAACTACCTCTGTGCTAGGGTTGAACAAATAAATGAAGTGTAGATAATAGGAGCCAACCTTCTCACTGTCAGAGAAAGAAGTTACAAATAAGCAAGGCCAAAGGCTAGAATGAATCCTGTGGCGCTGAATGAGAGGTAGAGAAATTAGTATGAACTCATGCTTATTTTAATATAGGTTTATTTGTATACATCACTATACATAATATATTTCTTAGCTCTGTCCTCTGAGAGACCTTAGAAGCAGTGATACCCAGTAGCAGTGAGCACTCAGCACCCAATCTTGGTTTCTAAAAATCATTCTCCAGTAAAAGAACCAGGGGTTCTGGGAAAAATGGCTGATTCAAAGGCTTGGGCTGGGAAAATATAAGATGTGCCTGGACTATCCCATAGTGCCAGGAAGTAAAGAAGAGCTTTTGAAAAGAAAAGATACAAATGAGTCCTACGGACACAGCTCCCAGTGTGTCCATGGCTAGCACAATTTGAATTTGACTGATTAAATAACAATTTTAGATTTTAACCCAAAGAGTAAAATAAATATTCATTAGTTCATCCTGATATAAATAAATAATTGAATAAGTAAATGGATGGGGGAGGAGGGATATATTTTTTCTTTCACTTAAGAATTCCAAATAGCAAATGTAGAAGGCGTGAGGGAAATAGAGAGTCACCATTAGAGCACCGCAGTAATGATTGTTGCCAGCAGCATCCACTAGTGCTAAAACTGGTGAGTGAAGCTTGAAGGAAAACAGGATATTTGCATAGCTTCACCATATCTTCCCCCCAAATATTTATTAATTTATTAATTACTGTGATAATTTTAACTTGTATCTGCGAATTCTTTGATACTTCTTCCTCCAGATAGTGGAGCTTAATTCCCCTCCCCTTGAGTGTGGGCTGGACTTAGCACTTCTATTGAGAAGAGAATATGGAAGGTGAATGGTAGTAACTTTACAGTGATGAAAACCAACAGACACTACCATAAGCAAGTAATCAAGGTTAATATCACCAGTAATAAGTCATATTGATATCATGTACCCCCAGATATGATTCAGTAAGCAGGGCTCTGTGAAATTCTTTTCCAAAACCCATATTCTAGGTTACTCAAGAGAAGACATCAAACAAACCCAAAGTGAGTGGCAGTCTGCATAATATCTGACTAGTACTCTTCAAAAGTGTCAAAGTCATGGAAAACAACGACCAAGAAACTGTTACAGATTGGAGAAGATTAAGGAAACATGATTAAATGCAGTATAATATCCTGGCTTGGATCCTGGAATCAGAAAAAGGACGTTAGTGGAAAAACTAATGAAATCTGAGGGCTGGCCCAGTGGTGCAGCAGTTAAGTTCACACGTTCCGCTCTGGTGGCCTGGGGTTCGCTGGTTCGGATCCCAGGTGCGGACATGGCACCACTTGGCAAGCCATGCTGTGACAGGCATCCCACATATAAAGAAGAGGGAGATGGGCACAGATGTTAGCTCAGGGCCAGTCTTCCTCAACAAAAAGAGGATGATTGGCAGATGTTAGCTCAGGGCTAATCTTCCTCAAAAAAAGAAAAAGAATTAATGAAATCTGAATAAAGTCTGTTATTTAGTCAACAGTATTGTACTGATTTCAATTTCTTAGTTTTGCTAAATGTACCATGGTTATGTAAGATGCTGACATTGGAGAAAGCTGGGTAAAGGGGTTATGGGAACTCTGTGCTATCTTTGCAACTTCTGTAAAGATAAAAATTTTTTTTTTAAGATTTTTCCCCCCTTTTTCTCCCCAAAGCCCCCCAGTACATAGTTGTGTATTTTTAGTTGTGGGTCCTTCTAGTTGTGGCATGTGGAATGCCGCCTCAGCATGGCCTGATGAGCAGTGCCATGTCTGCACCCAGGATTCGAACCGGCGAAACCCTGGGCTGCCAAAGCAGAGCGCACGAACTTAACCACTCAGCCACGGGGCCAGCTCCCTAAAATTATTTAAAAATAGAAAGTTATTTTTAAATTAAACATTCATGAGTGTACCATTTCAAGTTTTAGAGAAATAGTCACGTTAAACTCAAATAAAAAATATCAACTTAAGACTAATTATTGTTAGTGTTTGTATTTGAAGATGATGTTCCTGAGTATAGTTTCATTCTTCTAATACCTCATTCCCTTCCATGTTTGAATTTACATGATAAAAAGAACCACAAATGTTTCTTACAGATAGGTAATTTAAATGCTGCTTAAAGTGGAAATTATTTGTATTTTTGAAATTCTATGTGTGGTGGGTAGTTTATGATTCTTAAACTATAAAACTTTGCTATAAAGAATATATTGTTATTGCCCTTATAGCACACTATAAAAGAATTATAACTCTAGTTCAGTAAGGACTTGTTATTTTTCACTAAATTTTTGTACCTTAAATTTTCTTAGTTTTTTTATTTTTAAAAAAATGGCATGTTAGGGGCCCGGCCCCATGGTCGAGTGGTTAAGTTTATGCACTCCACTTTGGTGGCCCAGGGTTTTACCAGTTTGAATCCTGGCGCAGACATGGCACCGCTCATCGGGCCATGCTGAGCTGGCGTCCCACATAGCACAACCAGAGGCACTCACAACTAGAATATACAGCTATGTACTGGGGGGCTTTGGGAAGGAGAAGAAGGAAAAAAGAGATCAGCAACAGATGTTAGCTCAGGTGCCCATCTTTTTAAAAAAGATGGCATGTTAGATCCCAAATTATCAGCTCTTTTATTATTATGCTGTATGCAAATAAAGAATGTAGTATAGTATATTTCTTAGTACTATACTAAGAAATATTGAAATGTCTATTTTAACTTAAGAGTCAGTGAAGTTTAGTCATGGAGTGAGGTTGACATTAACGTATGGTTTGTTTCAGATTCTTCTGTGTGACTCTTGTGACAGTGGATACCACACTGCCTGCCTTCGCCCTCCTCTGATGATCATCCCTGACGGAGAATGGTTCTGCCCTCCTTGCCAACATGTATGACCCAGCACACTTCTGTTTATTCAGTCTTTGATTTTATGTTCAAAGTAATAATACTTACTGACAGCTACTAAACATTTTTAATCTTCAAAGCAATTTGTAAATATTGTTTACCTCTTGTTTAAATTTCTGTGAGATTAGAGACTATGGAAAAAACTGCCTTTTATTAATATCTTTTAGGTCTTTCCTTCATTTCTTTTTCCAAAACAATTCTTGAAAACCTCTAATTTTTCTACAATAATCTCTGCTTTACTTTTTCTCACATTTGTTAAAGACACAAAGACCGCCAAATTAAGATAATATACAAGGGTAGAAAGAAGTTTCTTCCTGTTGTTTATCCATTCGTTTCATCCTCCTTATCATTTCTGTCTACCTTCTTTTTGTCAGAAGTTTTATAGATGGTATTATGAATTATGTACCATTATGATGGTACTGTGAATAAAAACATGAATTCTGTTTTCTCCCATCTTGATGCAGGTGAATTAACTTTTGTAAGCTGAACAACAGGATATTTTTATGCCATTGCCCCCAGGGGGTCCTTTCTCTCACAAGCCCAGTCTCATTTTGCTTTAAAAATGATAGGCTTTATTGCACTTCTCAGTGAAGTGGGCTTCTGTGGCTTAGCATAGCTTTATGAATTATGTTTTTCAGCTCTGTTTTGACCCAGTTAGCATGGTCTTGCGGACTTTGTTCTGTTCTCTTTTTTTAAAACTAGTGATTGGCATCATTTTATTTTATTGTATATATAACCTTCTCCCTTAAAAATGTCCTGGGATTTTTCTAAACATTTTAATCAGTCATGTGTACTTGTTGAATCAAATGCTATTTTAAACATTGATTATTGCCAGCAAGATAGGATAGAATGTGTTTTTGGCAAGACTTTGAGTTTCTCTGATGTGCTTTGCTTCACAGATGTTATGCTCATCTTCAGTTCAGTGGATGCTGAGGCACCTCTTTATTTAATTCACCAGAAGGAACATTTTAGTGCTCACTTACTATGTGGCCCCTTATCAGCTCTCATAGCACAGTATCCATGAGGTAACATGCAAGTGATAAATGACGATGGAAAGGTGTTACAACTGATACTTATCTGTTTTCCTCTTTCAGAAACTACTGTGTGAAAAATTAGAGGAACAGTTGCAGGATTTAGATGTTGCCTTAAAGAAGAAGGAGCGGGCTGAACGCAGGTATTGCGACACGTGTTAATGTTTTACTTGGGAGCTTGACGGCAGAATTTTCTTGGAGTACAGATTAATGCCTTTATCTAAAGTGGGGATTGGCAAACTGACCTGTGAGCCAAATCCAGCCTGCTCTTTGTTTTTGTATTGTCTGCTCACTAAGAATGGTTTCTTCATTTTTAAATGACTGAAAAAAAATCGTATTTCATGACACATGAAAACCATGTATTCGCATTTCATTGTCCATAACTAAAGTTTCACTGGAACGTAGCCATGCTCGTGTGTTTATATATTGTCTAACAGGTGCTTTTGCACTATAGCAGCAGAGTTGAGTAGTTGCAACAGAATCCTTATGACCCGCCAAGCCTAATTTATTATCTGTCCTTTTACAGGAAAAGTTTGCCAACCCCTGATCTAAAATATTTATCAGAACCCTCTCTGAATAAATATTGGCCCAAATATTATGGAACTAAGCATGTAGTGAGTACAAGAAAACTATACAAACTGGTCTGTGGTTTAGCTTCCCGGGTCATGTCTTTGGGTGGGCAGAATTAACACTGGTGAGATAAAGAGCATTTAAAGGCTGACCTCTGTCCTACTGGCTCTAAGAGATGCCTCCCTTTTCAATATGCCACTCTGGTGTGGTCTAAAGCAGTTGGAGGAGGTAAGACTGGAGTTGAACCTAAACTTTAAAAGGGGGCTCAAAATCAAGACAGTAAGTTTATGTTTATATTATTTGTGCCTTATTTGATTAATCTATTGCTAAATGTTCATTCCAACCTGCTGTGTACCAAACCAAAAGGATGAGTAAGACATAGCTCTCACTTACATGGAGCTCACCTGTCAGAAAACAGACATATAAGCCAGTGATATAATAAAGGAGACAAATCGAGGTGTGATAAGAGCAATACAAGAACATTGTGAAGGGGCATTTTAGTTCTCCTAGGGGTTGGGGTTATAATGGAAGTCCTTGGAAGATAACTTGGGGTTACACAAGTGGACATGCAGAGAAAGAATATTTTAGGCAAAGTGCACAAATGAAAGCAAAGACAAAGTGTAAAAGTGAGAGTAGGAAAGTGGTAAGGGATGAAGCTGTAAAAGCAGGTTGAGGCCAAATTGTGAACAGCCTTGCATACCTGGTTAGGGAATTTGAATTATTCTCTATAGGCAGTGGGAGAGCCATCAAAGGAGGGATACGCATAATCAGATTTTTATTTCAGAAAAAAATATCCTAGCAACAATAAGAAGAAGGAATTAGAGTTGAGGCTGTTGCAATAGAGTCTGTGAGAGCTGATGAGGCCTGAACTAGGGCACTCGTTGAGATAATAAAGTTGAGAGGTTGGAGAGAATTTTCAGAGGATTAATCAGGGACTTGGTGCCCATTTGTACATAGTATGAGAAAATCTAAGCAGTCTCTCCTGATTGGTCTTTTTACTTTCCTTTGCTGCTCCTTTAACTTTCACCAGCTGTCAGATAGTCTTCCCCTGAAAATTTAGCTTGACTTAAGGCAGTCAGTTCCTTCTATCATCTACTGACTTCACTCTGTGCAAAGGTGAACCTTAAAAATGGGTTAAGCCTCCAAATTCTGTTGTTTTCTTTACTATTCGGTTTGAACTCTCTGGCTAGTAATGGATTCTACTTAGTTTAAAGGCAAACTTAATCTCTAAAGTTGAGTAGGAGATAAAAATACTTAGTTTTTTAAAATCGATTGTCTAAATACCTTTGTATTTACAAACTCTGATAGTCCTATATAAAATTATTAGGACTATTTTGATCTGCCAAGTTGCTCCTGTTTTTCTTTTTGACACTGGAAAACATCCAACTAAGGATGCTACAAATGAAATCAGAACTAACTATTAGATTTTCCTTTGCCTGTCTTTCTGAAATCTGCCTGCCCTTCTGAGAAAAGAGCAGTGTTCTCATGTTCTGAAGCTGATCTGACGCAGCACTGTGTGTCTGCTTGTTCTTTGGAGGCCTTTGATGCTTAGACTTTTTATATGTGGAAAGGCTGATAAAAATTTTTTGACTATTGCCTCACATGCTTTAGGATATGCTGCTGCAATTAAGAAATATTTTAAATTTTAGAAATTTATGTTAAAATGTGCCACAACATTTGTTCACACTGCTGGTCTCCCATTTAGTAGTTCATTTGATTTCTCTTCTATTCTTGACAATGCTCTTTACCTACATGTCATCCTTTAAGAGGACATCTGTAGTTGTGGCTTTAGATCATACACTAAATCTTATATGAGATTGAATCACAGGAAGAAGAACAGAGTTATCATTATAGGGGGACAAATCTGGCACAAGACCAGTTAAACTGAAATGTAGCTGCTATTTGTTAATTCTTCCCAGTAATCTGGTTAACAAAGCTTTGATTATTTATAGCTCCTGTTATACGTGTATATGCATGAATCTTAGGAGCTCTAAACAGCAAAATATATATGTTTCTAAAATAAATAATATATTAACTGTAAATTCCAGGTGGTTTCATCTGCTTTTAAAAGTGAGCATTTTTATTCATCCTTTTTTAAATCTGTGAAATAATTTCTCTAGCACTCATCCTGACAGGTTAGAGCCTTGCTTACTCTGTCATAGAACATGAGCATTTTTCCCCTTGTGCATTTATTCAACATTTAACCAACATTTGCAATGTAATCAGCATTAAGTCTGTTTTGTGGTCTCTACCTTTAAAGGCTCTACAGTATGGTGGAAAAGTAGGATGTGTCATTGAGTAATTAGTGACTAGCCAGCAACTATCTACAGAGCTGGAGCTGTGATGCTCTGTGAAATCTGATATTTCAGAAGTCCGTCCAACTGATTTGTAAACGTCACTTCCAGAACGTGGTGCCAGAAATTATTTGGGAATTCAAATAGCTCTGTACTTCCAGAATACTATTACAAGTGCTTTGCTAGCAGAGAGTTGGATTTAATCAGGGTTGGAATTTTCCAGGTAATATAACAGAGGGAAGGAGAGAAAGAGACAAGGAATTTGAAAGTGTATGCAAAGGAATATTTATAATGATGGACCGTGGAGTCTAAGCCAGGTAAGGGGGAAAGTAAGGATATGAAGGGAGTGATGGACAGTAAAAAGAGGGTAGGGTCAATGGATAGAGGTCCCACCGGAGTCAGAGAATTGTTGAAATCAGTGTACCAGAGGGAGTGAGCTGGAAAGTGAGCCGGTAGAAGTCAGAGAATAGGATGCCTGAAATTGAACTTTTAGAAGGGGTGTGGTTATTGGTAATGATAAGGCCTGGGCCCAATATGCTCATTGAGCTAAGTGGTAAGATGGAATGGAAGATGTATCTTTCCATAACATTACTGAGCAAGAGAACGCTGTGATGAGAAATCCTACCTACCTTCAAGATTCTACTCACATGTTAGCATCTATTTAAAGCCTTCCTAAATTTCTCAGCTCTTCAGACAAAATCTGTTCCTTTTTCATGTCTCCATTATACCTGTTCATTATGGACTACAGTCAGTTGTTAAATAATTGTGAGGGCAAAAACCATGTCTTATTTACTTTTGGATTCCCAAGCCTGATACAAATCATGATCTAATATGGTGAACATGACTAAGTGTTTTTTCAACTAAGTTGAGGAGAAAAATACAAGTGAAAGCAGAGATTTTGAGATATGAAAGAGGAAACTGATATCACAATAAATTTAGTTAGTGTAAGGACAGACATGTCAAACATATTTAATAAGAGCTCGTGTTCTGAGTTATCAATGAAGCCTTCCCTTTTAATTTTAGCTAGTACTGTTCTTGCTTTTCCTAGTTTATAGTTCATTAACTATACTGTTTTTTAAATCAGGTTTTGATTAAAATATCTATCATTTTCTTACATGCCAGTTATTTAATAGCTTCATAACCTGTCTCTAAAAAGACCATAGGATTCTTGTTTATTAGTAGGGTCAAGGGTTTATGGGGCAGTAAAGGCTGCATTCTAAAGGACCCCAGGTACTGGATGATTAATGTCCTTCTGTAACGGACATCACAAGTTAAGGGAGGAAGAGTGGTTAATATTTCCATTCAGTTCAACATACATGCACTTGGTGAATTGAGTTAACCTTGGGAGAACCAGAGAAAGCACATGTTGTATATAGCAATTTGTTCTGTTAAATTTATTGAATTAAAATCAACAAAGGTTTATTTCTTTGAAATGAACCTGTGGAGCTGTCATTAGTGTTCTAAATCCACGTTTCCTGGAGAAGTCTTAACTGGCTCTAAAGATATCTTTGTTGTAGCACTCTAGAGTACAGAGCCGTATGGCTGCATTGCTTTTTTCCTTCTCTGCAAACAAGAAGTGAATGGTCTTAGTATCATTCACTGAGTCCTTGATATGATTCTGTTATGTAGAGTTCTTCTTTTTTATAGTGATATTTATTACCATGAGATTACAACTGTGTATACACATATACAATATTACTATGTGTAATAACAAAGATCTAGTTTGTCCACCCATAGTGGCTTTCCATCTAATCACTTTATCAGTGAGTCTCAGCATGACTGTTCATGAAGTTTGTCTATTTCAGTTACAGGTTTTATTTTAATGGTATAAGTCGCTTGTAAAGCTACAGTTTTCATACTTTTAGAGAGTTTTGTGCCTTCCACAGATAGTCATACTCTAAGTTTTACAGATGGTAGCTAACATGTCTGTGACCTAGCCTCTGCTATTACCATGAAAGTGCGATTTTAGTATTGTCTGTGTTAGTGTTTTCATAACAATTTTATTTTTAGCAAATCTTATCTTGTTTGTGTGCTTGTTTGTTTTTCACTTAAAGGAAAGAACGCTTGGTGTATGTGGGTATCAGTATTGAAAACATCATTCCGCCACAAGTAAGTTTTTCGTTTGTAGTATTTTTAAAGAGGAGACTGGCGTAATTGTTTTAAAATTTAGCCCACTTTATGTAATGTCAGTAGTTTTAAATATATAGTATACCAATCTTATTAAAAATGAAAATTTAGGACCTTAAATCACCCATAATCCCTCGTGATTGAAATTACTGTGTGTGTGAAGCCCCCAAATATAATATGACATTCAAACCACATTTATAGCTCACCCCTATGGGGTTTCTGTTCTTTTTTTTTTTTTTTACGCTAAATTGGGTAATTTGTTTTTAGCTTCTTTATGTAAAGTGACTAAAGAATAGAGAGATTCTGTTTGTAATTTTCTGCTTTGGTGGTTATCAGAAACTTCAATTTGTGTTCTTACAGTTTGGTTTCTTTGATGGGATATCACTGTTTTGCATTTAGTAGTCTAATTTATAAGTAAAAAGGATACCCAAGAGTGAAAGTACATGTAACATGATTTGCGTTTGAAATGAAGAATTTTTTTTTTTACTTAAGGTTATGATAGTTTACAACGTTGTGAAATTTCAGTTGTATGTTATTGTTGGTCAGTCATGTTGTAGATGCACCCCTTCACCCTTTGTGCCCTCCCCCCACCCCCTCTTTCCCCTGGTAACCACTATTCTGTTCTCTTTGTCTACATGTTTAACTTCCACTTATGAGTGGAGTCATACACAGATTATCTTTCTCTATCTGGCTTATTTCACTTAACATAATACCCTCAAGGTCCATCCATGTTGTGAATGAGACGAGTTTATTCTTTTTTAGGGCTGAGTAACATTCCATTGTGTATATATACCATATCTGAAATGAAGAAATTTTTTTAGTTTCATTTGGGCTTAATTAAATCACATGGTCAAGTAACCTGCCTTGGTTAGTTATTTTCCTTCAGCATTATGCACCTTTGTTTTCCAAATCCGTTAGTTCACTTATTCAGCATATCTATTAAATATATGTGTTAAATTTACTTACTTGTTGAAATATTTATCAGTGGAAAAACTTCATCATGATTGTTTTTAAAGAGGTAATTATAAACTCACAGAAACTTGAGAATTTTAATACAGAAGTGTTTGATCCTCTGATCACCAATATTCTTTTTAATTTCTATACTTAATGTTGCCATCGTTGTTCAATTTTAGAAGGATCATCTCACTTTTCAAACCTTTCACATGGGCTGCCTAGATGGACATTAGAAACCTATTAGTTCCCAGGAATTTTGTTCTGTTGTAATAATCTATATATTTATCATATTTTTAAACCAGGAGCCAGATTTTTCTGAAGATCATGAAGAAAAGAAAAAAGATTCAAAAAAATCAAAAGCAAACTTGCTTGAAAGGAGGTCAACAAGAACACGGAAATGTATAAGTTATAGGTATGAAATATGTGGAAATGTTTACAATGAAAGAGTGTAAATGTTTTTTTAAATTACACGACACAACCCACAAGTGTATGCTTTTCCCATCACAGTGATTATTAGCAGTCGTATATATTTATCTTACCTACTGTCTTTAGAATCACAGAATTTTAGAGCAGCCAACATGATCTTTTCCAAATGTAAATTTGCTTATATCATTTTCTTCTGCTTGACAAACTGTCAGTTTTCTATAATTCTTGGGATAAGGATCGATGCCTTTAACGAGGCCCACAAGGCGCTGTGTTGTCGACCTTGTGCTGAGCTTTTCAGCTCCGTGTCGCCACATTTTCCTCTCAAAGCATTAGCCACGCTGTCTTCTTTTGGTCCCTTTGCACATACTGTTTACTCTGCTTAGAATTTCCCACCCAATTTTACCTTGTCACCCATTTCTTAATCAAATCCCTCTATTGTATGCCTTCATAGCAACCAATTCTTCTCCTTGAAAGCACTTATCATAATTATAATGATTGTGATTTTAATTATTTGATTAATATTTTTCTCCCCCACTAGACTATTAGCAAGAAGGTAAGGACCATGTCTGTTTTATGTGTCCTTCTGTCCTTTACAGCAGGCATAGTGCTGGCAGATAGTAAGTGTTCCATAAATGCCTATTGAAAGAATCAGTAAATACAATCTAGTTTACCATCTGCCGTCAGAAATACCAGAGAGAGAGAGAGATTTTTCCATGGTCACCCTGTTAGTAGCTAAACCTAGACTAAAACCTTATCTTCTGATTGTTTGTTAGTCCAGTGTTCTTTCCACTAAACCACTCTGTCTCACTCAAATAATGAATTTATTTTAATTGCTTTAGATCATTGTTTGATCTGTGGTCTACTTAGACAACACGAAAACAGTCTTGTAACTTGATAACTGGAGATGAAAAACAAAGTCGATTTTATAGAACTTTGAGCTTGCTTCTTGTTTATAAACTTTTCATCAGTGATCAAGGGAGAGTTCCCCATGTGTAGTTTGCTGCTATTATTATTGTTAAAACTTAATAAAATGCAGTAAGATCAGTAAGAGTAAAATCCTTAATATATGTGGCAATAGTATCCATCATATTCTTTTTTTAAAAAAAACTTTGAAAATTAAAAAGTGCTACTTTATATAAAATCATTATAGCCAATTCCATCAAAGCCTGCTGATGGAAGGTGCAGGTGTAAACTCAGTTCTGCTGTATCCCAACATGTGCTTTCCTAAAAGTAGCCCTGCTATGCAAAATCACACAATAGAAACCTATGGATTGTGGGAAATACTGAGTTAGGGCTACACACTCAAAAACTTCATAAGTGACACATTCTTTTAAAAAAGATAGGAATCTAATAAAAATGATAGTACTATTTGACATGTTAAATAGTTAAGAAATAACGTAAGTACTACAATAAATACGACATTCTATGTTGAAAAAAGCCCTGAAGGTTGCCTGTGGAAGTGATTGTGAGGAGGGCTGCCGTTTGTAAATTATTTTATGGTGGTAGAAGGACGGTTATTTGAAATCAGCCAGAAGCTTGTAACACCAGATGCAGATGGCTTTAGCTTATAATAAACACACCTGATGAGCTGAGGTAGCCGGTAGGTGTTTGAGGTGTGTGCGTTTTGTGTATTCCTATACAGCTAGGCACAATTTTCTGCATTTACCTAGGGTTTCTCAGAATTGAAATTACTTATAAGAAAGTATGAAATATACGTTATGCTTGACTTATTTCCTAATATATCAGTCATGTTGAAAGAACTTTGCATTTATGTTAATGAGCTTTGTAGCAGAACTGTATTGTCTTTCAGTCCTGATGTAATTGGAGTTATTATTAGCATTTCATCTTGGATATATACCCAGAAGTGGGATTGCTAGGTGATATGGTCGTTCTATTTTTGTTTTTTTGAGGAACTTCCATGCTGTTTTCTGTGGCGGCTGTGCCATTTTACATTCCCACCAGCAGTGTATAGGGTTTCTGGGTTCTCCACATCCTCACCAACGCTTGTTGGCTTTTGTATTTTTGATGGTGGCCATCCTAGCAGATGTGAGGCGATATCTCATGATTTTGACTTGCATTTCCCTGTTGGTTGGTGATGCTGAGTATCTTTTCATATGCTTTTGGGCATTTGTATGTCTCATCACTTTTTCTTTATTATTTTTGCTTCTTTTGCTTTTTAAAGAAATTTACCTGAGATGAATTAATAGAGTCCTTCAAATGCTTTCTCTAATTTTTTTAAGTTTTACTCTTCATATTTAAGCTCTAAATACACCTAGAATTTACTTTGTACGTGGGCTGAAATTGGACTGTTGTGAATGTAAAATGTAAAGATACTTAATAATGTATCAACACAGAAAAAGGACCCCCCAAAAAAGGATTTCATCACTACTCTCATTTAATAATTGTTTATCAGATTCTTATTGCTCCCAACAGAGAGGATGACATCAAAGTTGACTAGAGGGAGCATTGTCCTCACCGCGCCACTCATTAGCCATGTATCTTTAAGTGGGCCGTCTCCCTAGGTCTTGGTTGCCGTGCCTGTGATGGTGGATTAACCCAGATGAATGCCTTCAGCTCTGCAATTATGTAACAGTAATATAGGAACTTATGATAAACTGTTTTTTAGCATAGAGGTATGGTGTGATTCATTTATTTATACCCTACCTAGTGTTGCAAAAGGATTTAAGGAAGGAATGTAATCTTAGTGTAAGGAGCAACTTGTTAAGCATAACACCAAACACAGAAACAATAATGGAAAGGATATTTGATTACATAAAAATTTAGAAAAACACAGACAAAGCATCTACAAAAGAAAGTGCTTGCAAAGGAATTTTGCAAAGGATGGCTTATGAATTTAAAAAATTACAGGGATTATAGTTTTTTTCATGGTGGAAATACATTAGTTTTTTCACATGATGTCTGCAAAAGCTGTAGCATATCTTCAGACATTAACATTGCTAAACTTGAGGATAAAGCCATTTTTGTTAGGGAATCAACTACTTAAGGAAAATTAAGTTTTCATTTATTTTAGAGACTAGAACTAGACAAGGTGACTTTGTTTGTTTGTTTATTTGGGAGGGGGCCTGACTAGAGGTGCGATGGGCAGACATTCATAGTGGTAGCAGGGCAAGATGTCAATTTTCCTTTCTCAGAACTTAAAAAAAAAATAAGCAAAGTTTAAAGGGGGAATACACTTTGAATAGAAATAATTGCAACATATGACAATGAGGTTAGAATCTTTAATACATAAAAAGCTGTTACAAATCAGTAAGAAAAGAACACAGTGGCTGATAAAATGGGCGAAGGACACAAATGGGTACTTGTAAAATAAAAAGTAAAGTGACTAATAAACATGAAAATAATGTTTGGCTTTACTCAGTAATCAAATTAAAATTAAAAGGACAAGAAAATAATGTTTTTAGAATAAGATATTGAGGAAGGATAGAGTTTAGATGAAATTTAAATGAAGCAAATGAAGAGTAAGGCTGAAAGCAAAGCAGAGCTCTGTAAAGGGGTCACTGTCAGATCTGGAAGCATAGTGCACAGGGAGTCCTGTTTCCTTGAAAACAATGACGTTAAAGTAGATGTGTGGAGTGTTGTGTCCAACCCCCATGCAGAACTCTCCATCTGTGATGTAGAGCAAGGCTGATTTGTGGTGAAAGTGACTTAGCTCCTCCAGGCAAGAGTGAGGTGTTTCATTCTTACTGATAGAATTTCCTATGTCCAAAGGTTCTGATGGTCTCTGTTTTTAGAAAACAAAGCTTCTCAGTGAGTAAGAAAATAGTAGTCACTCAAAGAAATAGGTTGTTATGCCCCTTTACGGCTGCATCATGTCCTTGGGAGAAATACTGTTTTCTTTTAACTTCGCATCTAGCATTATCTGTATCTGTTATTCTAGCCTGGCGAATGGCTGCACAGATTTTTACTTAGAACTTATCTTCAGGAAAAGCTAAGGTAGAGCTCTAGGAATTTTTTCATAGCATTGTTTATAATTTTGAAAAAATTGGAAGTAAGACTTTTAACTAAATTATGATACACCCGTAAGATGCGTCACTATACAGCCATTAAAAGGTATGTTGTAGAAGAAGAGTTCTTGACCTGAAACTTCTGAATCCTCTGAAATTATTTACAAGATGTTATGTTTGTGTAAGTATATGTATGTTTTCCTACAGAGGAAGTCCATAGCTATAATGAGTTTCTCAGCTCAAAGGCAAAATATTTGGCTGTTAGTCCTAACTCTGTTGTTAATCCTCTGTGTGGCTTTAATCCAGAGCTGTCCAGCAGAACATACTGTGGTTATGGAAATGTTCCATTTCTTTGCTATCCAGTATGGTAGCCAGTAGTCGTATTTGGCTGTTGAGCACTTGAGCTACTGAGGAAGAGAATTTTTCATTTTAATTAATTTAAATATAAATAGCCACACATGGCTAGTAATTACCATATTTAGCATAGGTTTAGACAAGTCACTTTATCCTTTTGGTCACCTCAACTCTAAAATGAGAGGAATTTTCTATGTAAAGAAATCTTAGGAATCATCTAGTCTTGGCCCTTTAAACTGTGAGAAACAACCCTTGTGAGAAAAAGTACATGTACCTAGTTCTAGAATTCTGACTGTCTGTGTATGAATTTCACTAATAATAACAATATAATCTTCAGTAACAATAATATAGTCCTCACACTTAGTATTATTTCCAGAACACTAATTTTGTTCCACTTGCTTTGCCATGTGATTTGTGTAATTAGGGGGTGGCAAACTGTGGCCTGTGGCCCAAATCCAGCTCACTGCCGGTTTCTGCATCACCCATGACCTAGGGGTGGTTTCTGCATTTATGGTTGAAAAAAAGAACCAAAAGAGGAAAGTTACATGAAATTCCAATCACAGAGTCCATAAATACAGTTACATTGGAACATGGCCACAGTGATTGTCTTGTATTATCTGTGGCCGCTTTTGCACCACAAGGGCTATGTTGAGTAGTTAGAACAGAGACTGTACAGTCACAAAGCCTAGAATATTTACTATCTGGCCCTTTAGAAAAATATTTACTGGTGCTTGGTATAGGTGATCTTTGAAAATGGAAAACAACAATTTATGAATTAGATACTGATTTATAAAACCTTATTTTAATAAAAGAAATTGAGGTTAACAGGAGCAAGGTGATATAGTCCAAGTGACACAGTCCCAAAGTGGCGGAGAGCAGTTTTATGTTGAGACCTTTCTTACCTCAGAGGCAGCCCTTCCAACCGGATGCCAGGACAGGCCGTAATGTGACTGTTGTCTCTATTTTAGATTCGATGAGTTTGATGAAGCAATTGATGAAGCTATCGAAGATGATATCAAAGAAGCTGATGGAGGAGGTATATGTTTATCATTCTCTCTTCTTCCTGTACTCGGCCAATATGTTAGCTAAAATGCCCTGATTCGAGCCGTGAGCATATTTTCTTCTCCCCAGTGTGTATCACAATCACTACTGATGTTAACTGTCTGATATTCAAAGTAATTGGTGGACACAGAGTCAATGGATAGACTCAGATCTTACTAATTATTTTTAAAGTAGTTTCATTTTATGATCTAATATAAAATGTAAATATTCCTTCAGCGATTAAAAAAAGTTATTTCTGCCTCCAAGTGAAACTTTCCCATTGTCTTTTTATTTTTAGATCACTACTGCTACAAAGTCTCAAAAATTATGGGTAATCAGAATCTAAATGATTGCTTTAAATTAACCTTTTAAAAATCAGTTTATTAATTTCATAGTCTTTAATAGTTGACATTAAAGTGGAAGAATTTGAAGGTAATTAAAGAGCTATATAGTGAATTACCAGTGTGCCAGTAAGGAGCATTGTGGTTTCCATTTAGTTATGAAAACTCTGGAAAGGATTAATAATAAGTAGGCTGTTTGTAGTGGAACTGAAAAAGTCACTAGCTTTTCCAGAGATGTGTGCCTTATTTACATCTTTGCTGCTGAATTCTCACTTTTTCTGTCCTATAAACTCAGTTTGTTTTTTTTAAATGGATTGACCTCTTTCTAAAGCCATGTCTAAAAGACAACTTTCAAGAAGAGATTCTTGAGTGACTGCTAATAGGTATGAGGTTTCTTTTTGGGGTGATGAAAATTTTCTGGAATTAGTGGTGATGGTTGCACAACTTTGTGACTATACTAAAAACTCTGAGTTATACACTATAAAAGGGTGAATAGGGGCCGGTCCGGTGGCACAGCGGTTAAGTTCACACGTTCCGCTTGGGTGGCCCAGGGTTCGCCGGTTCGGATCCCGGGTGTGGACATGGCACCACCTGGTAAGCCATGCTATGGCAGGCGTCCCACATATAAAAAGTAGAGGAAGATGGGCACAGATGTTAGCTCAGGGCCAGTCTTCCTCAGCAAAAAGAGGAAGACTGGCAGTAGTTAGCTGAGGGCTAATCTTCCTCAAAAAAAAAAAACCTAAATAAAAGGGTGAATATTATGGTATGTGAATTATATCAAAAAACTTTTTATAAGTTCTCTACATGGTGAACTTCTATTTAGGACAGATGAATGCAGAAACTCTTGATGAGAACGCTGTCAGCAGAAGTTGTGAAAATACCGCATGTTGGTAGGAAGAAAATAAAGAAATCAAATGAAGAGCTGTTAAGCACGAATAAGACTAGTCTTTAGATATTAAAGAAAAGCTTTTAATAAATGTACAGTTGTCTCTCTCTCTTCTTCCCTCCCTCTCTTCCCTGAACTCAGGAGTTGGCCGAGGAAAAGATATCTCCACCATCACAGGTCACCGTGGGAAAGACATCTCTACTATTTTGGATGAAGAAAGAAAAGAAAATAAACGACCCCAAAGGGCAGCTGCTGCTCGCCGGAAGAAACGCCGGCGACTAAATGATCTGGACAGTGACAGCAACCTGGATGAAGAAGAGAGTGAGGATGAATTCAAGATCAGTGATGGGTGCGTAGTCTGCAGTAGACCCCATTCCCTCTATACAGGCGTAAGTACGGCTAGCAGAGAAGCACGGCCATGCTGTCATGGGGCTTTTATTCTTCATGCACATAGACAACCTCTTTTTATTTTCAGGATATTTAAAACAGATTCAAGAATACTGATCTTAGGGTTTTTGTTTTTAGATTAAAACAAAGTAGGTTTATGGTTGTTTGTATTTAAATTTCATTAACTGCAGTCGAGCATTCATTTGCTGTGTATCTCTGTGCCACTTTCTGCCACCACGTCCATGAGCAGTTCTCAGGCCCATGTGAGAAATTGACAAGTAAAAGTAATTAGATACTATTCTCTGGGGACCCATAGAGGTTGGGGTTGAGGCAACTAATCCAGTATGGAAGATCAGGAAAGGCTGTCGTGCAGAGCAGGTATTGAAACAATACCTCAGAGTTTCTCCTTTCAGATTGTTAGTGGAAAAAACAAGCATATGAACCACAAAAAGGTCATTCTGCATGATTGCTACTAAAATATAGGCAAAGCATAAGTTAGAGTACAGAAGAGAGTCAGATCAGTCCAGGGATGTCAAGGAAAGTCTCAGAATAGAAATAAATCTTGAGGGCCCGGCCCCGTGGCCGAGTGGTTAAGTCTGTGCGCTCCACTGCGGCGGCCCAGGGTTTTTGCCAGTTTGGATCCTGGGCGCGGACATGGCACTGCTCGTCAGGCCATGTTGAGGCGGCATCCGACATGCCACAACTAAAAGGACCTACAACTAAAATATACAACTATGTACTGGGGGGATTTAGGGAGGAAAAAAAGCAAAAAAAAATAAATAAATAAAAAGAAGAAGATTGGCAACAGTTGTTAGCTCAGGTGCCAATCTTTTAAAAAAGAAAAGAAAGAAATCTTGATCTGAAATTTGAAGAATGAGTAATGGCAGATCGATGAGTTTGGGATTAGAAGCAGAATAAGAATTAGAAGCAGAATTAGAAGATTTCTCTAAGCAGAGAAATCACATGTCAAAGCCAGCAAGGTATGAAAGGTCATGGAATATTTAGGAAACTCCTGGTGTATTAGGATAGCAAGAATATGGGGAAGAAGTAGAGAATGCCCTGCAGGAGATATGGCCAAGAGATAAAAAGGAACCAGAGGATGCAGTGTTTTGTTTGACATACATAGGAATTTGGACTCTGTCCTGAAGATGATGAAAACCCATTGAAGAGTTCTAAACAGCGGACTAGTAAGAAGTTTTTTGTTTCAGGGAGATTTCCATCCTGGCATTCATGTGGAGGATATTGAGGGAGAAATGAGTCTAGAGATGAGAGAGACTATTTGGGGAAAAGCTGTAGTAGTTTAGGGTAAGAGATGAGAGCCTGAACAGAGAAGAGGGTCAGGTTTGAGATATTTAAGAAGTAGACTCAGGAGGAATTAGTAGTTGATTAGATGTGAGAAATGAAAAGGGAGAACTTAGGATAAACACTGGATGGGTGATGGTACCCAATACCAGGCTATGGAACAGAAGAGAGGAGTAGGTTAGGAAATAATTAGTTTGCTTTCGGACATGTTGAATTGAAGGTACAAGGAGGCCATCCCAAGAGAGGAAAGCAATTTATGTACAAAAATCAGCATTATTTCATCTTAATCACTCCTCCTAAGAAGAGGATAAGTGGCAAAACATTTCTTCATTTTATAAACAGGGAAATTGATAACAATTATCCAGATATTTTACAGTAAACATTACTTAGTGATTCACTGGACTCGTTAGAATTTGAACTCAGAACTCTCAAAAATGGCTTCCTGATTTTAAGTGTACCATCATGATTCATCTGGTTTCTCTTGAACAGATCTCAAGATGAGTTTGTTGTATCTGATGAAAACCCAGATGAAAGTGAAGAAGACCCACCATCTAACGATGACAGTGACACTGATTTCTGTAGCCGAAGACTGAGGCGACATCCCTCCCGGCCAATGAGGCAAAGCAGGCGTTTGCGGAGAAAGACCCCAAAGAAAAAGTACTCCGATGATGATGAAGAGGAGGAGTCTGAGGAGAATAGTAGAGACTCTGGTAAAAATAATTTGCATCCACATCACACTAACTCAGTAAATTCTTATGACTTCTGGAGTTGATTTCTTAAAATAAAATTCCATTCGATTGTAATATAAGCTTTTTGGTGAAACTTTGAGTTCTATTCCTATGACTCACTTGTAACTCATCTTTTCACAGACAGCATATCTAAGAAAATAGAAACACATAGATGGGTTAACTTCATACCAAATTCATTTAGGATTGTGATGCATGTTTTGGTGCCAGTCGTTTCCATGCCTAGACTTTATCTTCATAGGGTTTCTTGGGAATCATTCTCAGTAAGCTGAGAACAGTTTTCTCAGATGTCTAGCTATTGAAGAGAGAAGGATCACCGGTTATCTCTAACATTAAGATCATGATCAGTGATTCATTCGTTTTTATAAATTAGCAGTGGTTGAAGTTCTTGTAGCTTATGCTTATCCCTATTAACTGAATAAATAGTGAGGGGCACAGCAGCTAAAAGAACAGATATGAATGCTTTATGGACTTGGCAGATAGATAGCTGTCATCTTACTGAGGAAGTGCCACAGACAGAAGTATTATATCCCTGATTCTGGACAGACTTCTGCAATTTTTTTTTTTTACAGATTTTATTTTTTCCTTTTTCTCCCCAAAGCCCCCCAGTACATAGTTGTATATTATTAGTTGTGGGTCCTTCTAGTTGTGGCATGTGGGATGCCGCCTTAGCATGGCCTGATGAGCGGTGCCATGTCTGCGCCCAGGATCTGAACCAGCGAAACCCTGGGCAGCTGAAGTGGAACGTGCAAACTTAACCACTTGGCCACAGGGCTGGCCCCCTCTGCAGTTTTTTGTTTTGACTTTTTTCCTATACCTTCTGAGTAAGTAGAAACATCATGCCCCTTGATCAGTGATTATTTCCTCAGAACAAGGACAGTTTCCTGTTCCTTGTCCATAATCACAGTACAATTATCCAAATCAGAAATTTTAACATATCTAGTCAACAGTATACATTCAGATTTTATCAGGTGTCCCAATATTGTCCTTTGTATCAATTTTTTTTCCTAGTTCAAGATCCAATCCAGAATTACACATTGCATTTATTCATATCTCCTTAGTCTCCTTTAATCTGGAGTTTTCCTCAAATTTTGTCTTTATTGACCTTGACATTTTTGAAGAATACACCTGGTTATTTTATAAAATGTTCCTCAATTTGGATTTTTCTGTTTCCTTGTGATTAGATTCAAGTTATACATTTTTGGCAGAAATATCACAGTATCCTCCAGATCTCTTTATTTCATTATTTTTCCCTTTGTAAATAGTAAGTAATTTATAGGAAGATATTTTGAGACTGTGTAAATAGGCTCTTCCTTCTTAGATGTTTCACCCAGTAGTTTTAGCATTCATGATGATTTTCTAACTCCGTCATTCCTTTTATATTTATTACTTGGTGTTCTGTAAAGAAGAGCTTTCCCTTCTCCCTCATATATTTATTTCTTTATATTAGTATATACTTGTGGCTTCTTATTTTAGTCAGTGGATACAGTATGTTTCCATCGCTATTTAGGCTCAGTTTTTCCCAGATTTGGCCAGTGGGGACTCCTTCAAACTATCTAGCCATTTTGAAATGTTTGAAATCCATTAGAGAAGAAGGCTGGATGTGATAATTCAGTGGAATTTGTTAGCACTCCTAAAAAACTGCACCGACACAATGCCATAGTCTGATTCTGGTTTATTGATCAGAGATGGTAAGAACAGTGCTATTTAGCTATGCATTGAGAGTTTAACTATCCCTGTGTGATAAATTTAGCAGATTTTAATTCCATATGGGAAAAAGCCAAAAATATAACTCAGATTCCTTATTTCTTTGAAATAGGCGCATCAGTTTTCTGTGGTTAGGGAGTTTAACCTCTGCAGTACATTGTAAAGTTATGGCTGTAG
The DNA here is from genome assembly GCF_041296265.1 of Equus caballus. Classification (NCBI taxonomy): domain Eukaryota; kingdom Metazoa; phylum Chordata; class Mammalia; order Perissodactyla; family Equidae; genus Equus; species Equus caballus. Next base: position 69,148,972 of record NC_091690.1, read on the forward strand.
CTGTACATCTGCACACATAAGAACAGCAAATTGTCGTGAGGCAGAATAGTAGTTATCCACCAAGAAGAGCAGGTGTGGCAGCCGACTGGGTAGCTCTAGGTTGAATAAGAGGATTATAGAAAACATCTTTTAGTCTTGAGGATTGGCTGCTAATACTATACATTTGTGAGGTTTGGCAGTAAAGACCCCCACAGATTTACTCTTACTTTTGATAAGAAAATAAGAGACTTAAAAAAGTTACCATTCATTTAAAAATTGTTATGACTGAACTCTCCTCAGTAGCTTTACATTTTTATAACCTAACTGCATTTCTATTTAATAGACTTAAATTTTGTATTTGACTTCATTTTAAATGTTTTTTACAGAAAGTGATTTTAGCGATGATTTTAGTGATGATTTTGTAGAAACTCGGCGAAGGCGGTCAAGGAGGAACCAGAAAAGACAAATTAACTACAAAGAAGATTCAGAAAGTGATGGTTCACAGAAGAGCTTACGACGTGGTAAAGAAATCAGACGAGTTCACAAACGTAGGCTTTCCAGCTCAGAGAGTGAAGGTAAGGAATAGATCTCTCGTTTATGGAAATTTGGACAAGGCAGAAATAGAAGATATAAAGTGAACTCAGGATTATAATTCTGTACCATTTCTTGGACAGAGTATTCTTAGATAGTATAACCAGTAATATCTTTGAGGCAAAACCCATTATTTTATGCCTGGTCACTATTTGTAGTTTAAATAAATGATACTTGATAAGGTACTAATTTATAAGTTCTCCATTGTAATAATTAAATTCTTCATTGAAACTGGAAGAGTCTCAGAAAGTCGTGATCTGAGCAAGATTTCTTCCACTCCCTTATTATTCGTGGCCCTCATTTTGAAATAACCTCCTTTACCTCCATGAATAGCTGAACAGTTCCTGAGCAAGGTGCCTACTGTCTGTTTCCACCTTGACTGTGAACTTCAGTTGGTAACTGTTTTATTTCTTAATACCTTTAGCTTTGCCCCATACCAGAAGTGCAGGAAGAGCTCTAAAATATGAATTTGTGATATCCATTTAGTCTTTGTAGTTATTCCAGAGTTCTTCCCAAGTTCATTTCAAATGACTCTGACCCTCACATTCCCCCTTTCTTTTTTATATATTTAATTCTCCTTTGTTATGATCTGTTTGCTTTAATAGATCCTTGTCAGTTAAGTTTGAGCCCAAGCCAGGAAAGAAGGGGAAAAAAATGTTTGGATATGAGAGGCTAAAGAAGAGAGGTGAACATCTGTTTGAGTGTGGATTTATCTTCATGTGTCATTAAAGACAAACATATTCATAAAATTCAGAATTCTCAAAATTAAAAACAAATACTTGTTGAACTAGTCACTATCCTAGGCAGTGAGAATAGAAAAGTGAACAAAATAGCCAAAAAACATGTAACTCCTTCATGTAAATCTTATTTTAGTTGAGGGGAGAGAGGTAATAAACAAGATAAATAAGTGGAGATAAATGCTGTGGGGAAAAATAAAGGAGAAAGGAGGGCTGGGAGAGTAGCTGGAATTTCAGATAGGGCACTAGAGGAAGGTCTCACTAAGAAGACAGCTTCTGAGTAAAGACCTGAAAGAAAAGCTGGGTGTGTATCATGCTGTTATCTAAAAGAAGAGTGATATGGGCAGATGGAACAACAGATGGGAAGGCCTTGAGTCAAGTTTGTGCCTAGCATGTTCAGGGAACAGAATTGAGGCCAGAAGGGTCGGAGGAGAGTGAGTGAGGGGAAGAAGAGCAGAGATTGAAGCAGAGAGATCAGCAGGGGCCACATCAGGTAGAGCAGTAGTCAGCGAACTACAGCCTACCTGTTTGTGTAAATAAAGATTTTCTAAATCAAGTATTACTGGAACACAGCCATGTCCATTTTTTTCACATTAATTTAAATTTAAAATAGCCTGATGTGATGCGTGACTACTATATTGGCTATGCAGCAGGCCACTGTATAGACTTTGGATTTTATTCTATGTGAGATGAGAAATAATTGGAGGACTATGATCTAACTTATGTTTTAATTTCCTGTGGTAGCTGAGGTATGAATAAATTGACGGGGACAAGGACAGACTCTAGGAGTGTTGAGAAGCAATTGAAATAGGCTAGTTGAAAGATGATGTGGGTAAGATTAGGGCAATTGCAGTAAAGGGGTGAAAAGCAGTCAACTTATGGATGTATTTTGAAGGAAGACCCAAAGGATTTATTATTGGGTTAGATGGGAGAAAGAAAGGAATCAAGGATGACTAAGCAATTGGAAGAATAGAGTTCCCAATAACTAAGACGGTGGAGACCAGAACCAGCGCAGTTTGAGGTGGAATTCTAGGAGCTCAGTTCTGGACATATTTGGTTTGAGATCCTCTTTAGAAGTCCAAGCGTATATGTTGAGTAGGCAGTTTAATACATGAGTCTGGAATTTAGAGGTTGCCTAAAACAACTATGAGAGTCATCAGCATAGCATATAGATGGTATGCAAAGTCATGAGACTAGGCGAGATCCCCTAGAAGTAAGTATAGACAAGGAAGAGAAGACAACATTTGAAGACATTTAATAACATGGGATGGAGAGCTCAGTGTTTCAGATGTCCGGCTTTGGGTGCTCAGTTCTCATCTTTCCTTATCAGTGTGTTTACATGATTAATTTGAGGGCTAGTGAGAAGGGGTTTCTTAGTTTCTGACCAACCTATGTTCCTTTAATTTAAGGATCATCAGATTTCTTCTCCAAGAAATCCAGTTCTGCTCTTTCCTAAATTATAGGTAAAAGTACACTATGAATCATATTGGACATTATTATGGGACTGAGAAGAGAGAGAAATCAGGCCAATTATTGAAGGGAAATATTTATCTACAAGCAAGTCTGAAAGCAGGGTGTGGGGGTGAATAGGGGAAGAAAAGGGGAATTACTGAAATCTGTTTATGGTTAACTGTGCCAATGGCTTAAATATGCTGTTTATTCTAGAGAGCTATATGTCCAAGAACTCTGAAGATGATGAGCTAGCAAAAGAATCAAAGCGGTCAGTTCGAAAGCGGGGTCGAAGCACAGATGAGTATTCAGAAGCAGAGGAGGAGGAGGAAGAGGAAGGCAAACCATCCAGAAAACGGCTACACCGGATCGAGACAGACGAGGAAAGTTGTGACAATGCTCATGGAGATGCAGATCAGCCTGCCCGTGACAGCCACCCGAGGGCCCTGCCCTCAGAACAAGAGAGCACCAAGAAGCCCTATCGGATAGACAGCGATGAAGAAGAGGACTTTGAAAATGTTGGCAAGGTGGGCAGCCCATTGGACTATAGCTTAGTAGACTTACCTTCCACCAATGGACAGAGTCCTGGCAAAGCCATTGAGAACTTGATTGGCAAGACAACTGAGAAGCCTCAGACCCCCAAGGACAACAGTACAGCCAGTGCAAGCCTGGCCCCCAATGGGACAAGTGGTGGGCAGGAGGCAGGGGCACCAGAAGAGGAGGAAGATGAGCTTTTGAGAGTGACTGACCTTGTTGATTATGTCTGTAACAGTGAACAGTTATAAGACTTTTTTTCCATTTTTGTGCTAATTTATTCCACGGTAGCTCTCACACCAGCGGGCCAGTTATTAAAAGCTGTTTTATTTTTCCTAGAAAACTCCACTACAGAATGACTTTTTAGAAGAAAAATTTCAACAAACCCTGAAGTCTTTCTGTGAAGTGACCAGTTTTGAACTTTGAAGATAAATAATTGCTGTAAATTCCTTTTGATTTTTTTTTCCAAGTTCATGGTCCTTGGTAATTTCATTCATGGAAAAAAAATCTTATTATAATAACAACAAAGATTTGTATATTTTTGACTTTATATTTCCTGAGCTCTCCTGACTTTGTGAAAAAGGGTGGATAAGAATGCATTCCGACTCTGAGGGCCCAAAACAGAATTAGGGGTGGGAGAAAGCACTTGTGCTTTAGCTTTTTCATATTAAATATATATTATATTTAAACATTCATGGCATAGATGATGATTAACAGACTGTTTAAAAGTTCAAGTCTGTATTGTTACTGTTTGAGAACTGTAGATAACATCATACCTAAGTCATTTAGTAACAGCTTTCATGAAATCAACTTGTTTACTATTGGAGATTACCACACTTAATAAAGAAGAGACCGAGAAAGTACCATCATAAAAAACTCTAACTTAAGTTTCTGTTATAGCGGAGTTTCTTGTTTAAAAAAAAAAAAATCATCTGAAAAGCATTTGTACAGTAAAATGTATAGTGAAGCTTTGACAACCAGATTGTGCTAGCAACAAGTTTTTTCAAACAGCTTTATGCAGTGGTGATGAGGTGGCCTCTGACACACCATCATGGAGAGTTATTAGGGACATGAGCGTGGTCTTTCTTAAGGCCCAGGTGGACTGTAAACTTTGCAGATTGTGTAACTTGTCTTCTGGCCACTTAATATTTAAATATCTGAAATATCATTTTGAAAGAAGTACATCTATACATAACTTACATGAAGAGATGCTAAGCTGACAGTGGTATTTTAGCACATTTGAAGAAGGGGAAAGGATTTTCAGGTGAATTTTAACTGGTCTATTCTTGCCCTTAGTATCTACTTCAAATTGAAGTCTACAAACAAAGCAGTTCCTTTGGGAGGTTTTTAGTTGAGTTTTAGCATGTGTGTGTGTGTATATGTGTGTGTATGTGTGTGTGTTGGAATTTCCTATCTGCCTGGATATATTAGCAGGGTTTGAATGTAGTTTTGGCCTTTGGCCATTAGACTTCTATTAAAATTCATTAATAGTCACACAACCAACAAAGAGTTGATTGAGATCCGCCAGTGTGCTTAATAGGCATGACATCCATTTCAAACATCTCAACACTTTAAAGAAAGAGACCCTTTGTTTCAAGAAAAGGGGTTTGTAACTAACTAAATATCTAACATGTAATTGACACTAAAATATGAACTTTATCTTACTTAGTTTCTGTTACAGCTGTAAAATTTCAGGCAGAGCCATAAATAACATTGTACAAAGTGTAGCACTTGTGATTAAACGTTGCCTGTCAAATTCTGAAACCTTCAGCCATTACTTCTGTGAATACTTTTGCCCTGGGATTCGGGTTTTTCTGTTCCAGTGTTGTGTCTGTTGCCGGCAATGGACACACCATATCTGCTGCTGGCCCAAGGAACTTCATTAATTTTTCTTTCCAAATTAAGCATTATATATGCTAGTCAGTGTATAGGAAAGCACTTCTCTTTTTTATTATTAAAAAGCTGGCATTAGACTTGCATTATAAATACCTCTCTAGAAACTTTATACTCCTTCTTTTCCTTCCTCAATGGGTGTTGCCCTTAAATCTTATCTTTTGGCCTTGAAAGTTTATAGCTGTTGTTTTCCGTTGTTGGTTCTTTTGTTTTGTTCACTTTAGTTCTGTAGTACCTGCGCATTAATATTTTTGCTTTGGTTCTAGCAATGTATATGTATCTGTATAAAAAATAAAATAATGAAAGCAGCCTAAAACTAGGATGCACCAATAGCATGTGGTTCCAAGCAAGTTGTGATTTTTATTTGGAGACAATGCTCCACTGGAAGGGAGGGAAGGGCTTACATTCACAGACAGTAGAGCAGGGCTGTGTAAGGAGCCACATTCACTTACCAAGCCTCCTTTCTAGCTAGGTTTGTTCCATTTATTGAAAGTCAGTTAAGAATGTTAGCCTTTTTAACTATCTAAAACAGGTAATAGAAGGATTCCTACTAGTGCAAGGTAAGTGGTTAGAATGTGCAGTTGGCCTCTCCTGCCCCCAATCTCCCTCTACCATTTTAGTCCTGCAGCTGGATAAAGCCACTACCGGGTAGAAACTCCCATGTACCCTGTCTCTACCTCTCGACACACCGGCTCCTGCTTCCACCTGTTAGTTCTGCTCTTCAGTTAAGCAAGTGATAAGAAGTATTAAATGGGTATTTATTTTACGATGCCTAATGTGAAATAAGGAGTTTTTTTTACCCTTCTGCCACAGAGAGCAAAGGTAATCTTTTCCCTAGCAAAGCCTGAGTATTCCATTTAGCAAACCTCCCACTAACGTGGGCTTTGATACCACTTTTGCTGCCTGTTATTTACCAAACTTGAATTAAGTGTTTGTGAACTTTAAAGTGAGTGTATCCCTTCTAACCTTACATTCTGATTAAACCAATTAATTATGTTTCATCTAGAAAGAGCGCAGTCCTAGCAGCTGATACTTACAAATTATTGTCACGCAGATTAATTATGGGTGATTAAATGTTGAACAGTGCAAAGAAGATTCTGCTGCTTGGTGTTTAGATTCAATCCCTCAATGAGTCTGTATTCACTGAAATGTTAACTCTGAACATGCTTTGAAGAAGTTAAAAAAAAATACAGGAAATTTAGGAAGAAGTAAACGTTCTGTGTCCAAAGAGATAATTAAGACATTAGGAAATGGACAGAGTATAGGAAAGCAGCATTCATCTAGAGTTTAGAACATCTTGGGTCCTTATTAGAGTTTTAACCATGGATTTAAGTTCACGACAGCTGCTATATAATAAAGCCCTTTAATACTTTAAACCCCTTTTTTGAAATACAAGTTGGACTCCTGTTATCAGACTCTGCAGTCTAGCAAACATATTAAGGGGAGATGTAGTTTAGTACTCAGAATATTTAGTTTGCAATTTCTGTAAAGCTTTGAAAAGTAGTCAAATTTTCATAAAGCAGAAGCTTTGAATTAAAATATGTGAAAAGAACTCAGACTGAAAATAGATGTTTTGGTTTTGTAGACTTGCGCTGATGACATAGTGTTTAATGTAAAACATTTTCCATTGTTGGCACATTACTAGAGAATGATGGTGGAGAGATTTTCAAGAATATACCTAATATATTGACATTGAGTTTCCTTGACACATCCTTTTCCAGTTGGTCAAGGTTGCAAACTCAGAGAATAAAGAGGAGTTTCATTTAGAATAAATTCATGTCTACTCATAATCTTTTTTTAAAATGTGACCTGCCAAAGAACCAAGGACTTCAAATGCTGAAGAAGTTGTTGGAAAAAAAGATTTTTAAACAAATTAATTTTAGAAGGACATTACAAACTTCAGTTTTCAATTTGGTTGATAGAACCCATCCTATAATATGTATTTGAGCAAAGTAACATATATTAAGAAAAATTTAGACGTTTACTTATCATTTGAGTTGAAGTGATGGGAAATGTTAGCTGTTTTTAAGTGGGATTGATGGAATTTCCTTTGTCACAAGGAATGCCTTTTTTAGCTTATGTTTGTGGGAATAAGAGGTGTAAACCATGTGTCAGTTTGTTCTACCATATAACTGAAAGGAACCTAATGAATCTACACGTTTAGTATTCAGAAAAAGTTGTGAACTCTGCCCTTCACGAACATAGTGGAACAAGTCCATGATTCATGGCGTTGCCTCACAGCTATAGAACAAGTATTCAAAGACCCAGGTCTTTTTTTTAAATGGAATGAACACATAAAGGTATGTGTGTGTGTATATATATATATATATAAGTTAATATGTATATACATACTTTAGATGCTAGAAGAAATAAATGAATCCTTTGAAATCATTAATTGACATTATAAAAAGAAAGGGTAAAAAATTGTAACTGATAAGAAATTATGAACATTGTTTAATTACAGAAAGTCCAGAGAGAGAGAGTGAAGTTCCTCTTCTTGATTTGACATTCTAAAAATATATTACTGGTTCTCCAAGAAGAGAGAATTGCCAAGACTGCATTATCTGCTGTAATCTGCCTAGTCCTCTGCTTCATATCTGTTACTAAACTTTCTTAGAATAAAATCCATTCCTACTTTATCCACCATTCCCTGTACCTGTAAACCTACCTTGGAAGTGGCAAGCTGACTGCTGATTTTCTTCATTATTTTTATACCAATCTTGAAAGACAAGGCCCTGTGCTGTCAGTGTATTTAAACTGGGTTCTTGTGTTATGTGTACACTTAATAATTGTTTTCAAAATATTTCACTCCAGTTTAAATTTCATTTAACATTTTTTCAGTGCCAAGAATTGCTAAGTAACTATGTGACATTTATTGAAGAGAGACTCTTTCCCCAGCAAGCAAGCAGTCATTTCAAACCGAAACGTAGTGTACTTGGTATATAACCACTTCATATTGTACACTCAACACGTGTTTTATTCATATAAACCCTCTCAGAAATTCCATTAATGGATTTTCTTCCTCATTTTGGTTATGGAAGCTCAATTTTTTAATTTTATTTTATATTTATACCATTTCACTCTGGGAAATGCTGCAAATCCAATTCTGGCACATTATAGTGATTTCGGTTAATGAAGATGTTAGTCTTATTTTAATAACTTTAAGATATGTCTATCCTATGCATAAGTTATATGAGAGGGCATAACAAATTATCAGACAAGTAGAAATGTATTAATTAAGCTCCTTAGACATTTTAAACGAGAAAAACATTTTTAAAGGAACTACATTTGTGTTTTTTGCCAAACCGGTACAAGCTAGAAAATGCACTAAGGACTGAGTGACCTGCCTTGTTCATTTTGCCACTGGATGATGTAAGTTAAGAATGGAGTTGTTAACCCTAACTATATATTTTCTTGACTTTCATCAGTTTCTAAAGAAATCTAAGCTAAGTGTTTGGGGTTTTGTTTGACCTGTATTGATTGAGTTCTGGTCATAGCCAGGGGCTGCATGTCATGCACATGGACGGCCAGAACACAGTCATTGGGAAACTTAATGGCTCAAGACCTTCTGAATCGTTTAACTTATTTTGTATGTTGCAAAAAAAAAAAAAGTTTATTTTGCTTGAGAGTCACATTTTTTATAACTGTACAGCTTTTAAGGGATGGGAGGTGGAAAAATACCCTAAAATAGGATGTTAGATTTTTACAATTGTGTTTATGCTAGAACATCTACAGGTGCATTACGTAATTAAACCTAAAATTGTTAAAAAATTTGTGCCATGGTCTTTTTCATTCTCCTGCCGTTTAGCAGAGTTGGTGCATGTGAATACTGCTATATGGACAAGCCTTTAAATTAGGCTAAAACCCTTGTCTCCAAAGCTTTAAGATCATTGCATGAAAATTTTACACACACGTACACGTACACACACATACGTACACAGTACATATACACACAGATCTAGTTTATGTTAGTGGAAATGGGTTTTCAACTTCAGAACAGCGATAATAGCCCAAATCTGGCAGTTAACAGCATATTCTTACAGTGCGTGATTTTTGTGATGCCTAACTGGGGTATTCTCAATGTTGGTCTGGTGTTTTGTCCTCTTATCAAAGTAGCTTCTTGATAATGGTATCTGAATTGTAGCTTGCCCAAACCTGCCAGGAGGTTTTGTAGACACCTCGAAAGGAAGTGTCCTGTGCTGGGATGGGGGGATGGGATGGGGCAGGCCTTGGTTTCTTTTCAATCTGTAAAAGGAGGAAAAACTTAAATTGCTTGACTTGGTTCTTGTTATACTGTAGACTTAATTCCACAGGAATATTTGTCACTGGAAGCATGGCAGGAAGAGATATCAGATTCCAATTCCAATTCCAATACCATCCTTATTTGATAAAAAGTATATTGAAGTCTTGTAGAGCTGCCAATTCTAGCAGTCTTCTACATGGCAGATTTTACCATGTTATACTAAGACGCCTTTGCTTAAATACCAGTACTTTTTGCCGTCTGATAATTTTACCATCCTAATTTCTCACCTTTGTAGCATAAGTGTATTCTTGTAAAGAATTAAATTCATCTAACTGTGTCATAATTTCTATCTAAGCTACCTTTATCTATTGTCAGCTAATGTGAGATGTCAGTTTCTTTGCTATCCTCATTGGTTTAGAGGTGAAGCCTGAGAATCATGAATTTCCAGGTGGAGAATACAAATTCCAGATAAGAATTTATAAATGGTATATATTAGATTTTCATTTTGATTTTAAAGTAATAGTAGCTGGGATACAGGGAGTGTTTGATCAGAATGCCTCTTGGATTTTCAGACGTGCTTATATGAAATGCTTTATTTTCCTATGCATAAAAAAAAATTATTCCTGGAATAGATTCTCAGAATGCTTTATTTTATTTCTAGGAGATGAGAGCTAAAGCAGAAGCTCTGAGATTAGCATAAAGCTGTTAAGGTAATCAGGAACATGCTGTTAGTCAAATAGGGGAAGCTGGAGTGCTCTCTGCCACATATAACATACTGCATGTCATGGGTGCGGGGGAGGGGGGAGACTTGAAAACTGGAAATGTGATTCTGATATGCACAAAGTAAATTTTGTGCACAGAATATATGGGAATTCCTGGTAGCTTAAAGCTTCGGGGATTAACTGCAGTGTATGAACACCTAGTGTGTTAGAATTGCAATGCATAGTTGTTTAAATATAATATTCCTTGTAAGTGACAACCAAAATATGTTGTGGCTGGTGCCAATATTTTTGTTAATGAAATGTTCAATGTCTCACTACAGTCTGATCAGCACTCTTGGTGTTATAAGCCAGGCCTAAAGCTATTTTATAGCTGTTGGCCTAATTGTGTAACTTTTTCTTTCAAAATGTTTTATTACAATACTTCTGTCATTTCTTTCACTTAATATATGTCAATTGTCATAATAAAAAATTTAAATAATTTGATGTATTTAGCATGATGTGTTTGCAAACTTAGTTTATTTTAAACTTTATGGCACATAGGTAAGAATTTTCTATGGCAGTGGATGAAGCTTGAAAGTTTTTATCACCCCAGCAATAGATGTTCTGTTACTATCTAGAGATTAAATTTGCAAGTGCATCAACTTCCCCAAAATAATTTTTAAGGCTATTTGCCAAGTTGGCAAATTATAGATATCAGAAAGATATTCTTGATTTCTATCTTTAGCCTCTGGAGAACTGACACCTTAAAGACACCTTGGACTTGCTCTGTGTGGCCCTGTGGGAGCACAGAACTAGACCAGAGGGCAGAAGCCAACAGGCAAAAGCTTTCCATCAATTCTTTGGAAAAACTTTTTTACAGAGTTTTCTAATAATAACCTTGGGGGTGAATTCTCACCAATAGGGGCTATTTGGGTTTAGGCTGAACTGCCACTTGACAGGAGTATAAGAGATGAACACCTTTGAAAAGGGGTTAGGCCAGATGACTTTAAGGGGCCCTTCCAATCCTGAGTATGATTCTCATCTACAAATGCTGATTTGAGAGATTTTCCTTACTCATGGAATATAGTAAGATTCACAGCAAGCTGATTTTCTTTTTCTTTTTTACCAACAATCTAGTGGAGTTCATCACTATTCGCAATTCTGGTTAAAAATATTAACTAGGTAAAGAACTTTTTTCATCAAAATTTCACTTAATGGAGTGGATTCACAAATGACAAGCAACAATGCTTCTCGATTGATTTGAAATTTTCACTTAAACAGAATGAGTCAAGTGGAGGTTACATGCTGTGTTGGAGGCTAAAGGTGACAGTGGTGTGGCAGCCTCGAGAGAGTTCAAAGGAGTCTTTTCTGGAGCTGAGACGGGTCCAGAATATGGCTGTCAGCCAACATCTCTTTCAGACTATGAGACCAGAGGATGTAGAAGAGTTCTTTTCTTTTAAAAACAGAATTGGTGTACTACACTGTGGTCATTTAGTAGAGATGGAATTATAAAAAATAATGAAGGGGCCGGCCCCGTGGCCAAGTGGTTAAGTTCGCGCGCTCCACTGCAGCGGCCCAGGGTTTCCCCAGTTTGGATCCTGGGTGCGGACATGGCACCACCTGTCAGGCCATGTTGAGGCGGTGTCCCACATGCCACAACCAGAGGGACCTGCAACTAAGATATACAACTATGTATGGGGGGATTTGGGGAGATAAAGCAGGAAGAAAAAAAAAAAAAGATTGGCACGAGCTCTCTAAGGTCCTAAAAGTCTAAATGAAAATCAAAGAGAAAGAACGCTCTCTACGGGATGTGTCTTGATATCTGCAACATTAGCACATAAAGTCATATCCCAAATGAAAAGTTAACTAGGAACCTACTAGTTCACGGTATAGGCCACCTATAGCTTCCTTATTGTTCCTCTTGCCCATATCAGAGCCACTTTATCCACACATGAGCACCCATCCTCTCCAGCCTGTCTCCAAAGAGGAGGTTTCTTCTCTGTTTTTGCCATGTGCCATCTGCTTGTGTCCTTGATCTGGCCCTTTCTCTTTTGCCTCCTCTGGGTCTTCATATCTCAATGATCTCTCTCTGATCTCCATCCCTCTACCTATATGAAGCTCTCCCTATCATGGAAAACAAACATGTCATCCTATCTCCTACTGAATCTGCCATTCATTCATTCGTTCATTTGAGGAAGATTAGCCCTGAGCTAACGTCCGCTACCAATCCTCTTCTTTTTGCTGAAGAAGATTGGCCCTGAGCTAACATCCGTACTGCTAACATCCGTGTCTTCCTCCACTGTATATGTAGGATGCCTGCCACAGCATGGCTTGATAAGCAGTGCATAGGTCCTCACCCGGGATCCAAACCTGCGAACCCCAGGCCACTGAAGTGGAGCATGCGAACTTAACCTCTACGCCACTACGCTCCTGTCTCCCAATTATTTCTTACTTGTCTTCCGGTCTTTAAAATAAGTAGATTATAGAAATGTTAGATTATATTTGAAAATTCTCACTGAAATGTCAGAAATTCCTAAGAGAAACTCTAGGAAACCAGCAGGTTTCTCAGCAGCACACTTGAACTCCATCATTAAGAACAACTGTTAGGGAAAGCTGAAATTTACAATAGGGAAGATGTGCCTCCCTTTTCCCTGCACTTGTTTCATGTTTTTCTGTTGAAATGTCCATTTTCTTTTCTGTTTGGCATATTGCTTGCTAGTGGGATACCAGTAATTGCACCATGAACTCATACAATCAAATAGCTCTTATTCTGTCATTTGGAGCCAAAAAGTTAGAAGAAGGACTTGATTAATGATAACAGAACCTGATTAGAACCTGTGCTGTCTATAGTTTAGACTGTAAAGTAGATTTCCTGTATTTCAAGTGTAGATTTTTTTTTTAATAAGGATAAATTTTGTTGGTAACTAGGACTTAACCAATAACAAAGAGAAGCAAGCTGGCTCAATGCTAGAAAATCAGAAGTTGGCTTCAGATTCAGATGGCAGGGCTGGAATTTTACTGGGAGAAGCTGTAAGCAGAATCAGGACATGCCAAAGACGCAAGGATGAAAGGCAAGGACCCACAGGCAGAAAAGACACACGAGAGGGTGAGAGGAGGCTGGGAAGCAGGCTTCAGGATGCTTGTCTCTGTGCCACAGCCACTTTTAATGATCTAGCTGTGCTTATGCAAGGCTTCCCAAAACAAAAGTACTTGTAAATTTTATTTCAAAATCTTTCTTCTGGTTTTTTAAATTGAGATATAATTCACATACCATAAAATTCACCATTTTAAAGTATACAATTCAATGGTCTTTAGTATATTCACAAGGTTGTCATCACCTCCGAAAGAAATCCCATATTATTAGCAATCAGTCATCAGTTCCCCCAACCCCCCAGCCCCTGGAAAACACTAATCTTTCTGTCTGTAAGGATTTGCCTGTTCTGGACATTTTATATAAATAGACTCATACAATATGTGGCTTTTTGTGTCTTGCTTCTTTCATTTAGCATGTTTTCACGATTTCATCCATGTTTTAGCATGAATCAGTACTTCATTCCTTTTTATGGAGAAATAATATTCTACTGTATGGATATACCACATCTTGTTTTATCCATTCATCAGTTGATGGATATTTGGATTGTTTCCACTCTTGGGCTATTATGAATAGTAAACATTCATGTACAAGTTTTTGTGTGGACATATGTTTTCAGTTCTCAAGTACATATCTAGGAATGGAATTGTTAGATCATATGGTAACTCTGTGTTTCATATTTCAAGGAACTGCTGAACTGTTTTCACACAGCATCTGCATCTTTTTACATTCCCACTAGCAATGCATAAAGGCTCCAATTTTTTCACATCAATAACACTTGTTGTCAATCTTTCTTTGTTTTTTAAAGATTGGCACTCAAGCTAACAACTGTTGCCAATCTTTTTTTTCTCCCCAAATCCCCCCAGCACACAGTTGTGTATTTTCAGTTGTAGGTCCTTCTAGTTGTGGCCCATGGGACGCCACCTCAACGTGGCCTGACAAGTGGTGCCATGTCCGTACCCAGGATCCGAACCAGCGAAACCCTGGGCCACGGGAAGCAGAGCACGCGAACTTAACCACTCGGCCAAGGGGCCGGCCCCTCAATCTTTTTTATTAAAGCCATCCTATCCTAGTGGATCTGAAATGGTTTCCCATTGTGGTTCTGATTTGCATTTCCCTGGTGATTAATGATGTTGAGGATCTTTTCATGTGCTTATTGCCCACTTGTCTATCTTCTTTTCAGAAACATCTATTCAAATCTCTTGCCCATTTTCTAACTGGATTACCTCTCTTTTTAATGTGGAGTTGTAACAGTCCTTTATATATTCTGAATAGCAGACCCTTACCAAATATATGATTTGCAAATACTTTCTCTGATTCTGCAGGTTGTCTTTTTACTTTCTTGATGGTATCCTTTGATACACAAAGGTTTTTAATTTTGATGACATCCAATTTCCAGGTTGTTGGTGGTTGGTTGGTTTTGGTTTTGCTGAGGAAGTTTCGCCCTGAGCTAACATCCACTGCCAATCTTCCTCTTTTTGTATGTGAGCCGTCACCACAGCATGGCCACTAACAGATGAGTGATGTTGGTCTCTGCCTGGGAACCGAACCCAGGCCCCAAAGCAGAGCACACCAAACTTAACCACTATGCCACTGGGACTGGTCCTGGGTTTTTCCCTCATTGCTCATGCTTAGATGTCATATCTAAAACACTGTTGCCTGGATTCAATGTCATGAACATTTTTTTTTTTAATTTGGCAACTGAGCTAACATCTGTTGCCAATCTTTTTTCTTCTTCTTCTCCCCAAAGTCCCCCAGTACATGGTTATATATTCTAGTTGTGAGTGCCTCTGGTTGTGCTATGTGGGACACCACCACAGCATGGCTTGATGAGCAGTGCCATGTCCACGCCAGGATCCGAACTGGCAAAACCCTGGGCTGCCGAAGTGGAGCACAGGAACTTAATCACTTGGCCACTGGGCCAGCCCCCACTGTCATGAAGATTTATGTTTTATATTTTCTTCTATTAGTTTTATAGGTTTAGTTCTTAAGGTTAGGTCTTTGATCTAGTCTGAGTTATTTTTGTATATGGTGTGAGGTACAGTGCCAAATTCATTCTTTTGCATGTGGCTGTCCAGTTGTACCAGCACCATTTATTGAAAAGACTATTGTTTCCTCTATTGAATTATCTTGGTATTCTTGTCAAAACTCAATTGACCAGAAATGTATGGGTTTACTTCTGGACTCTTCATGTGATTCCACTCATCTATATGTCTATCCATATGCCAGTACTACACAGTCTTGATGACTGTAGCTTTGTGGTTAAGTTTTTAAATCAGGAAGTGAGTTGTCCAAGTTGGTTCTTTTTTTGGTGAGGAAAATTGTCCCTGAGCTAACACCTGTTGCCGATCTTCTTCTTTTTGCTTGAGGAAGGACAGTCCTGAGCTAACATCTGTGCTGATCTTCCTCTATTTTGTATGTGGGACGCTGCCACAGCATGACTTGATGAGCAGTATGTAGGTCCACACCTGGGATCCAAACCCACAAACCCCAGGCCACTGAAGTGGAGTGTGCAAACTTAACCACTATACCACCAAGCCATCCGCTATTTTTTTTTTTTAAGATTGATTGTTGGTACCTTGAATTTTCATATGAATTTTGCGTTCAGTTTGTCAATTCAGTTTTGTCAAAAGGCAGTTAAAATTTTGATAGGGAGGAGCCGGCCCAGTGGCACAGCAGTTAAGTTCACACATTCCACTTAGGCGGCCCAGGGTTCACTGGTTTGGATCCCAGGTGCGGACATGGCACTGCTTGGCATGCCATGTTGCAGCAGGTGTCTCACATATAAAGTAGAGGAACATGGGCACGGATGTTAGCTCAGGCCAGTCTTCCTCAGCAAAAAGAGGAGGATTAGCAGCAGATATTAGATTACGGCTAATCTTCCTCAAAAGTAAATAAATAAATATGGGGGCTGGCCCCGTGGCCGAGTGGTTAAGTTTGCGCACTCTGCTGCAGGCGGCCCAGTGTTTCGTTGGTTCGAATCCCAGGCGCAGACATGGCACTGCTCATCAAACCATGCTGAGGCAGCGTCCCACATGCCACAACTAGAAGGACCCACAATGAAGAATATACAACTATGTACCGGGGGGCTTGGGCAGAAAAAAGGAAAAAATAAAATCTTTAAAAATAATAATAATAAAATAAATAAATAATTAATTAAAAAAAGAATTTTGAGAGGGATTTCATTTAATCTACAGATCATTTAGGGGAATATTGGCTTTAACAATAGTAATTCTTCCAATCAATGAACATGAGATGTCTTTTTATTTTAGGTCATCTTTCATTTTTTCAAGAATGTTTTGTAGTTTTCCATGTAGTTTTCTTTTGTTAAATATATTCCTATGTATTTTATTCATTTTAATGGTATTATAAATGAAGTTGTTTTTCTTAATTTCATTTTTATGTTGCTCATTGCTATCATATAGAAATACAACTGATTTTTTTTTACTTAGGAATAAACTTAACCAAAGAGGTGAAAAACTTGTACACTGAAAACTACAAAATGTTGCTTAAAGTAATTAAAGAAGACACAAATAAATGTAAATACATCCTGTGTTCATGGGTTGGAAGACTTAATATTATTAAAATGTCAACACTATACACTAGGATGTATTTTCTGCAGAAATAGAAAAATTAATCCTAAAATTCATATGGAATCTCAAGGGCCCCTGAATAACCAAAACAATCTGGAAAAAGAACAAGCTCTGAGGACGCACACTTTCTGATTTCAAAACTTACTGCAAAGCTACAGTAGTTAAAACAGTGTGGTAAAAAGACATAGGGCATAAAGATAGACATACTGTCATGTGTCACTTAACGACAGGGACACATTCTGAGAAATGCGTCATTAGGAGACTTTGTCATTGTGCAAACATCATACAGTGCACTTACACAAATCTAGATGGCATAGTCTACTCCATGCCTAGGCTGTATGGTACCAATCTTATGGGGCCACTGTCATATATGTGGTCTGTCACTGACAGAAACATTGTTATATGGCCCATGACTGTATAGACCAATGGAATAAAACATAGAGCCCAGAAACAAACTCTCACATATACAGTCAGATGATTTTTGACAAGCGTGCCAAGGCCATTAAATGAGAAAAAGACAATATTTTCAACAAATGGTGCTGGGAAACTGTATATCCACATGCAAAAGAGAGAAGTTGGACCCTTACCCAACACCGTATGCAAAAATTAACTCAAATGGATCAAAGATCTAAATGAAAGACTTAAAACTATACAAATCTTAGAAGAAAACATAGGGGAAAAAACTTCATTGCTTTAGATTTGGCACTGATTCCTTGGATATAACACCAAAAGCAAAGACAACAAAAGAAAAAAACAGCTATAATTGACTACATCAAAATGAAAAACTTCCGTGCATCAAAGGACACAATCAACAGAGTGAAAAGGCAATCCATGGTATGGGAGAAAACATTTGCAAATCATATATCTGATAAGGGGTTAATATTCAGAATATATAAAGAATAACTCAACAAAACCAAAAACAAACAGTCTGATTTTATAATGGGCAAAAGACTTGAACAGACACTTCTCCAAAGATGATATACAAATGGCCAATAAGCAAACGAAAAGATGCTCAAAATCACTAATAATTAGGGAAATGCAAATCAAAATCCCAATGAGATATCACCTCACATCCATTAGGATGGATACTATCAAAAAACCAGAAAATAACAAGTGTTGGTGAGGATGTGCAAAATCGGAACACTTGTGCTCTGTTGATGAGAATATAAAATGGTGCAGCTGCTATGGAAAAGAGTATGGTGGCTCCTCAAAAATTAAAAATAGAATTACCATATGATCCAGCAATTTCACTTTTGGGTATATAACCAAAATAACTGAAAGCAGGATCCCAAAGGGATGTTTGTACATCCATGTTCATAGCAGCATTATTCACTACAGCCAAAAAGTAGAAGCAACCCAAGTGTCCACTGATGGATCAATGGATAAACAAAATGTGGTATATACCTACAATGGAATGTTATTCAGCATCAAAAAGGGAGGAAATTCTGACACATGCTACAGCATGGATGAACCTTGGGGACATTATACTAAGTGAAATAAGCCAATCACAAAAAGACAAATACTGTATGATTCCACTTATATGAGGTATCTAAAATAGTAAGTTCATAAAGCAGAGAATAGAATGGTGGTTTTCCAGGGGGTGAGGGGGGTGAATGAGGAGTTATCATTTGAGTATAGAACTTCAGTTTTTCACAATGAAAGAAATCTTTAGATGGACGGTGGTGATGGTTGCACAACAATGTGAATGTACTTAATGCCACTGAACTGTACAGTTGAAAATGGTTAAGATGGTAAATTTTGTTTTGCGTGTTATACCACATTAAAAATTAAAAAGAAAAAATATATAACTGATTTTTGTATATTGATTTTGTATCCTGCGACCTTGCTGAACTCATTTATTAGCTTTAATAAGTTTGTGTGTGTGGATTCCTTAGGACTTTCTAGATACAAGATGACGTCATCTGTGAATAGAAATAGTTGGATTCTTTTCATTTTCTTGCCTAATTGCCTGGCTAGAACCTCCAATACAATGTCGAATAGAAGTAGCGAGAGTGGACATCCTTGTCTTTTTCCTGACCTTAGCAGGAAAGCATTCAGTCTTATGATAAGTATGATGTTAGCTGACAGTGTTTCATAGATGTCTTTTATCAGGCTGAGGAAGTTCCCTTCTACTCCTAAATTTTTAGTTTGTATTTTTATCATGAAAGGGAGTTGGGTTGTGTCAAAGGCTTTTTCTATATCCATTGAAATGATCACATAGTTTTCTTCCTTTATTATATTACTATGGTGTATTATATTGATTGATTTTCATATGTTGAACCAACCTCCGTTCTTGGGATAAATCCCACTTGGCCATTGTGTTGGGGATCCCAAGATCACCCCCAGGATCAATGATTCACTAGGAGTACTCACAGGACTCAGCATATGGCCATACTCACAGCTATGATTTTTTACAGTGAAAGGACAGAAAGCAAAACCAGCCAAAGGAAATGGGACATTGGCAAAATCCAGAGGTGACCAGGCACAGGCTTCTAAAGGTCCTTTCCCAGTGGAGCCACACAGGACGTACTTCAGTCCCCCAGCAATGAGTTAAGACAACACGTGTGAAATGTTGTCTACCTGGGAAGCTCATTAGAGACTCAGTGCCCAGGGTTTTATTTGGAGCTGGTCACACAGGCATCATCTTGCCTAGTACATACCAAAATTCCAGACCCCCAAAAAGGAAAGTAGGTGTTTAGCATAAACCACATTGTTTGCACAAGCAATTTAGATACAATGAGCCAGTCAGGGTGGTGGTAACCCTCTTGAAATCAAAGTTCCCAGGCAGTAGTGAAGGGCCAACCTTGCAAGCAGGGCTTTCTAAGGATAAGCATTCCCAGGCCTGCTATGATAACTCTTTTCTGCACAATCCATCTCCTTGGCCCTTGTCCAAGGCATCGTCACAGCAAAATTATCATCAGTAGGACTCCATACAGCAGGACAAGAGCAAACTGTAGTACTGGCTTCAGTTATCCTCTTTAGGGGTTCTGAACTGAGTTGAAAGTACCCTGAATGCCTCCTTCCAGGATGGAGTGTGTCACTAACAGGGAACACAGACAAGAAGGACATTCTGATGGACAGTACATGGCACCTCTGGGAAAAAGAGCATGCAGTTGTTAAGGCACTTCAAACAGGACAGATGTTAGTCAGGCAGTACAGCTAACAGGGCCCCCAGTGTGGCTTTCCGCCACGGAGCTTCTAACCCTACGGTTCCCAGTCCAGTCTGAAATGATTTATGTCAGTCCTTGGTTCCAGAGCCACTGCAGTCAGTTCCAAAGAGTCTTGCTTGTCCGTGACTTCAGTTCATCAGTCTCCTGAGTGTGGATGGCATCTCTAAGTGTTCAGTGTGGACAGTAAGGAGCTGGGCCACCTTGCTGTCTCACGGTCAGCACTGTGAGGCACCGTCAGGTGTGACCATAGGCTCGGCAGTTAGTTTGAACTTAAGTGCTCTGAGAAAGGTAGCAGGAAAAGTTTTCATTCAGGAAGAGGGGAAAGCTTCCAGGAAGAGTTCTGAAAATCAAATCTCAATTTCCCTTTCCACAGTTCCCCTCAGACGTCCCCATGTGCCAGGGCCTTGTTTTTCCCCACTGGCACAAAATCAATGTGTTCTATTCAGTAATCAAATGTTTACATTTTTTCATCCATAAACTCCCACCCAGATTTTTTGTTTGGAAGAGTTGTATGCAAGAGGGACAAAAGGATTTTCACAGAAAAATATTTTTATACAACTTAACTAGAAAGACACACCATGTTCAGGAATTGGTCAGGCCAAAATCTTGAATTTTCAAACATTCTCAAAATGGGTTTACATAACCTCTTACCTCTTTCATCCTGATTACTTCTCTAGTGAGCAGCCTAGAAAAGCATGGCCTTTCTGGGGACAGCTGCTTTGAACAATCACACTGCAGTAAAGTTTGTGTACAGGAGAAAAGCGAGAGAGGAGAAGGGTATCAGTCCAGCGTTGCAAACTGCAAGTAATCCAGAAAGTTGAGTATCAGTCAACAGCGTGAGACACCCCTGAGAGGGGGTCAAGAGGTCGATCTGTCAGAAGGGCAGAGGGGTCACACTCAGTGTGATGTGTGATGTGCCCTGCCCCAACGTGCAGCTTCTGGCAGGAATCACAAGTTAGGAATTCAATCAGTCTCTGCATCCAAAATATAGAGCTTAGCAGGAATTCAATTTCAGATGATGCCATTAGAGAATAAGCACTTTCTTGTAGGTATCTGAAAGTGACCCAGATGGTCCAGCCAGCATCCATGATGGTTTCAGTTTATGGCTCCACAAAGGGGTGTCCTAAATCTGCAGTGGTCCCAGAGTGGAAGACCTGTTTTTGAGCCTATATCTGCTTTCACATCAGGACAGCTGACGGTGAGGCTGAAACAGCCCATAGCAGACAGTACCAGGTCTTAGCGTAAAGTCAGGTCCAGGCAATTAGGATCTGCGAATTAGGATTACAAAAAACTCAGTTGCTTTTCTTTAGCACCAGCAAAGCCAAGTTGCTGCAGGGTCAGAAAACTGTTCCAAGTCTAAGTGACAAGCACGACCTCATTAAGCCCTTTTTGTCTATACTCCAATTTTTTTTTATACTCCAATTTTTGTTTATACTCCAATTTGACCCTCTCAAAAATATGCATATTGGGCTAAAAACCCATCAGTCTCTAAGGATCAGACACCTGATTTCACAACAGCTCATTATGAAATTAAAAACTGCTTGTTGAAACTCCAACTATCTGTGGATTGCCTTTCTTTTCATGTTGTCTCCCTTTTTCCTGATGCTCCAATAGGCAAAAATCAGAGTAAAAACCATGAATTACAGAGACTTGTTTGGTTTCCAATACTCACGAGCTTGAATTCTCAAATGCCTGCAAACAGCAAGGATGTTGTGTCTCACTAACACATTTTCTTTGCAGCCTTCCCTGACTGGAATGACCCTCCAGCATTTATGAAGTCACAAGTATATAACACCTTATATCATCTTTTATACATCTAGATGCAACGGCTACGAAATACAAAGTCTTTTTTTTCTTTCCCCATTTTTTTTCCTCATTGCAAATTTACTCAAACCCTTAGTAGTAAATTCAGCATTTACAGAGTTAACATGGGAGCTGCCAAGGGAGATACTGACTGAAATAAAAGGAGCAGGTGTCCAGGGTCTGCTGCAGCAGTGGCAGCAGCAAGCCTGCAAAAAGAGTGTTTTCCCCCTCTGGGTTATCTAAAATTTTGTTCCAGCCATGGACACTGATTTAACTTTTTTTTCTTCCCACCTGAAGAAGAGAACAAAACCCAAAGCCATCATCTTGACTGCACTCCCTGCCCCACCTCACTTTAGCCAGTGCACTCAAAAGCAGCCATGGGCTCTAGAGAGCCAACTCTCCTGGAGTTGGATATATCATTTTTAAATTCCATAGGTAAATTTCACCCTTTGCAACAGACAGCATCTACTGTGTCTGGGTCTTCAAGACCACCTCCAGGACTGATGATTCACTAGGAGGACCCACAGGACTCAGTATATAGTCATATTCATGCTATGCCTTATTACAGTGAAAGGATACAAGCAAAATCAGCCAAGGGAAATAGCATACCAGGTGAAGACAAAGTCCAGAGGAAGCCAGGTGCAAAGCTTCCAAGGGTCCTCTCCCAGTAGAATCATACAAGATGAGCCTAATCACCCAACGAAAGGTTATGGCAACATGAGTGAAACGTAGTCTCCAGGAAGCTCATTACAGACTCAGTGCCCAGGGATGTTTTTGGCACATCTAGGCACCATTGGCCCAGTACACACCAAAATTCCAGACCCTCCAAAGGAAAGCAGGTGTTCATCATAAACCATATTGTTTGCACAAAGAATTTAGGCACAGTGGGCCATTTCTTTCTATTATTTTATTGAGGTCACAATGGTTTATAACATTGTGTAATTTCAAGTGTACATTATTATCAGTTTCTGTATAGACTGTATCGTGCTCACCACCAATAGTCTAATTTTTATCCGTCACCATACATATGTGCCCCTTTACCCCTTTTGCCTACCCCCCACCTGCCTTCCCCTCTAGTACCAACTAATCTATTCTCTTTGTCCGTGTGTTAGTTTATCTTCCACATATGAGTGAAATCAAGCAGTGGCTGTCTTTCTCTGTCTGGCTTATTTCACTTAACATAATACCCTCAAGGTCCATCCATGTGGTTGCAAATGGGATGATTTTGTCTTTTTTTCTGGCTGGGCAGTATTCCACTGTATATATATATACACCACATCTTCTTTATCCATTCATCCATTGATGGGCATTTGGGTTGCTTCCTCGTCTTGGCTATTGTGAATAGTGCCACAATGAACACAGGGGTGCACAAGTCTCTTTGAATTGTTGATTTCATGTTCTTTGGATAAATACTCAGTAGTGGGATAGCTGGGCCATATGGTATTTCTATTTTTAATTTTTTGAGAAATCTCTATACTGTTTTCCATAGTGGCTGCACCAGTTTGCATTCCCACCAGCAGTGTATGAAGGTTCTCTTTACTCCACATCCTCTCCAACATTTGTTATCTTTTGTCTTGGTAATTATAGCCATTCTAACAGGTGTAAGGTGATATCTTAGTGTAGTTTTGATTTGCGTTTCCCTAATGATTAGTGATGCTGAATATCTTTTTATGTGCCTATTGGCCATCTGTATATCTCCTTTGGATAAATGTCTATTTATGTCCTCTGCCCATTGTTTGATCAGGTTGTTTGTTTTTCTGTTGTTGAGTTGTATGAATTCTTTATATATTTTGGAAATTAACCATTTCTTGGAAATGAGATTTGCAAATATTTTCTCCCAGTTAGTGGGTTGTCTTTTGTTTTGTTCATGGCTTCCTTTGCCTTGCAGAAGCTCTTTAGTCTGACAAAGTCTCATTTGTTTATTTTTTCTTTTGCTTCCCTTGCCCGAGCAGACGTGGTATTCGAAAAGATCCTTCTAAGACTGACGTTAAAGAGTGTACTGCCTATATATTCTTCTAGGAGTTTTATGGTTTCAGGTCTTACATTCATATCTTTAATCCACTTTGAGTTAATTTTTGTGTATGATGTAAGATAATGGTCTACTTTCATTCTTTGCTTGTGGTTGTCCAGTTTCCCCAACACCATTTATTGAATGGTTTCTCCACTATATGTTCTTGGCTAATAGTCGAATATTACCTGTCTAAAGATGTGTGGCTTTATTTCTGGGCTTTCAATTCTGTTCCATTGACCTGTGTGTCTGTTTTTGTGCCACAACTATGCTGTCTTGATTTCTATCACTTTGAAGTACACTTTGAAGTCAGAAATTGTGATGCCTCCAGCTTAGTTCTTTTTTCTCAGGATTGCTTTAGCTATTCAGGGTCTTTTAGTGTTCCATATAAACTTTAGGATTCTTTGTTCTATTTCTGTGAAGAATGTCACTGGGATTCTGATTGGGATTGCACTGAATCTGTAGACTGCTTTAGGTAATGTGAACATTTTAACTATGTTTATTCTTCCAATCCACGTGCTTGGAATATCTTTCCATTTCTTTAAGTCATCTTCGATTTCTTTCAACAACGTCTTAGAGTTTTCCGTGTATAGGTCTTTCACCTCCTTGGTTAAATTTACTCCTAGATATTTTATTCTTTTTGTTGCAATTGTAAATGGCATGGTATTCTTGAGTACTCCTTCTGGTAGTTTGTTATTAGAGTATAGAAATGCCACTGATTTTTGAGTTGACTTTGTATCCTGCAACTCTGCTGTAGTTGTTGATTGTTTGTAATAGTTGTCTGATGGGTTCTTTAGTGTTTTTTATATATAGGATCATGTCACCTGCAAACAGCAAGAGTTCTACTTCTTCCTTTCCAATTTGGATTCCTTTTATTTCTTTTTCTTGCCTAATTGCTTGGTCAAAACCTCCAGTACTATGTTGAATAGAAGTGGCAAGAGTGGGCGCCCTTGTCTTATTCCTGTTCTCAGAGGGATGGCTTTCAGTTTTTCGCTGTTGAGTAAGATGTTGGCTGTGGGTTTGTCATATATGGCCTTTACAATGTTGAGGTACTTTCCTTCTATACCCATTTTATTGAGCGTTTTTATCACAAATGGCTGTTTGATCTTGTCAAGTGCTTTCTCTGCATCTATTGAGATGATCATGTGGTTTTTATTCCTTGTTTTGTTAATGTGGTGTATCACATTGTTTGATTTGCGGATGTTGAACCATCCTGCATCCCTGGTATAAATCCCACTTGGTCATGGTGTATGATCCTTTTAATGTATTGCTGTATTTGGTTTGCCAATATTTTGTTGAGGATTTTTGCATCTATGTTCATCAGCAATATTGGCTTGTAATTTTCCTTCATTGTGCTGTCCTTGCCTGGTTTTGGTATCAAGGTAATGTTGGCCTCATAGAATGAGTTAGGAAGCTTTCCATCTTATTCCATTTTTTGGAATAGTTTGAGAATGATAGGTATTAAATCTTTGAATGTTTGGTAGAATTCTCCAGAGAAGACATCTGGTCCTGGACTTTCATTTTTGGGGAGATTTTTGATTACTGTTTTAATCTCTTTACTTGTGATTGGTCTATTCAGATTCTCTATTTCTTCTTGGTTCAGTTTTGGGAGGTTGTATGAGTCTAAGAATTTGTCCATTTCTTCTGGGTTATCCAATTTGTTGACATACAGTTTTTCATAGTTTTCTCTTATAATCCTTTCTATATCTATGGTATCTGTTGTAATTTCTCCTCTTTCACTTCTTATTTTGTTTGAGCCCTCTCTCTTTTTTTCTTAGTGAGTTTGACAAAGGATCTGTCAATTTTTTTAATCTTCTCAAAGCAGCAGCTCTTAGTTTCACTATTTGCTACCGTTTTTTTGGTCTCTGTTTCATTTATTTCTTCTCTAATTTTTATTATTTTCCTCCAGCTGACTACAGGCTTCGTTTGTTCTTCTTTTTATAGTTCAGTTAGGTGTAGTTTAAGATTACTTACTTGCGCGTTTTCTTGTTTGCTGAGGTGGGCCTGTATTGCCGGGAATTTCCCTCTTAGAATTGCTTTTGCTGCATCCCATAAGAGCTGGCATGTTGTGTTTTCATTTTCATTTGTCTCCAGGTATTTTTTAATTTCTCCTTTGATTTCTTCATTGACCCAATGGTTGTTCAGTAGCATGTTGTTTAGTCTCCACATATTTGTGACTTTCCCAGCTTCTTTCTTATAGTTGATTTCTAGTTCTATAGCATTGTGGTCAGAAAGGATGCTTGATATGATTTTAATCTTCTTAAATTTATTGAGGCTTGCCTTGTTTCCTGACTTATGGTTTATCTTTGAGAATGTTCCATGTACACTTGGAAAGAATGTGTATTCTGCTGTTTTAGGATGGAATGTTCTTTATATATCTCTTAAGTCTATCTGCTCAAGTGTTTCACTTAAGTCCACTATTTCCTTGATGACTTTCTGTGTGGATGATCTATTCATTGATGTAAGTGCAGTGTTGAGGTCCCCTACTATTATTGTTTTGATGTTAATATCTCCCTTTATGTTGTTAATAGTTTCTTTATGTACTTTGGTGCTTCTGTGTTGAGTGTATATATATTCATAAGTGTTATGTCTTCTGGGTGGAATGTCCCTTTTATCATTATATCATGCCCTTCTTTGTCTCTCACTGCCTTTTTTATCTTGAAGTCTGTTTTGTCTGATATAACTATGGCAAGACCTGCTTCCTTTTGCTTGCCGTTTGTTTGGAGCATCGTCTTCCATCCCTTCACTTTGAGCCTGTTTGTCTTTAGAGCTAAGATGTGTTTCCTGGAGGCAGCATATTGTTGGGTTTTGTATTGTAATCCATCCTGCCACTCTGGGTCTTTTGACTGGAGAATTCAATCCACTTACATTTAGAGTGATTATTGATAATATGAGGGCTTCATACTACCATTTTATTTCTTCTTTCCCAGTTGTTCTATATTTCCCTTGTTTCTCTTCCCTTGTATTCCTGACTGCCATTTCAGTTTGGTGGTTTTCTGTGACGGTTTTCTCATTATTTATGATTTGCGGCTCTGCTCTGATTTTTGGTTTAGTGATTTCCATGAGGTTTGTATAAAAGATCTCATAGATGAGATCGTCCATTTTCTTTCTTTCTTTTTTTGTGAGGAAGACTGGCCCTGAGCTAACATCTGTCACAAATTTTCTTCTTTTTGCTTGAGGAAGATCGTCACTGAGCTAACATCCATGCAAATCTTCCCCTACTTTGTATGTGGGATGCTGCCTCAACATGGCTTGATGAGTGGTGCATAGGTCACATCCTGTATCTGACCTGTGAACCCCAGGCTGCTGAAGCAGAGCATGTGAACTTAACCATTACACCACAGGGCCAGCCCTGATATAGTCCATTTTCTCATAGTGTTTTATCTTCATTAGCCTAAGCATGTTCCACCCCTCTCCTCTTCCTCATCTAAGTTATTACTGTCAAAAATTATTCTGTTTTGTGTTATGCGTTTGTGACTAAAATGAAGTTTATAGTTATTTTTTATGCTTTCCTTCCTTTTATCTTTATGTTATAATTAAGTGTTTGCTAAACTGTTCTGATAGAGAGCTGCAATTTTCTGATTTTGTCGTCTATTTATCTCCTTGCTCAAGGCTTTGTAAGCCTTTGCCTTTTTGTTTCAGGTATGAGGGCATCCTTCTTGATCATTTCTTGTAAGGGAGGTCTAATAGTGATGAACTCCCTCAGCTTTTGCTTATCTTGGGAAGTTTTTATTTCTCCATTGTATCTGAAGGGTAGTTTCACTGGATAGAGTATTCTTGGCTGGAAATTTTTGGCTTTCAGTATTTTGGATATATCATTCCAATCTCTCCTAGCTTGTAAGGTTTCTGCTGAGAAATTTGCTGAAAGCCTGATAGGGGTTCCCTTGTAGATTATTCTCCTCTGCCTTGCTGCCCTTATTATTTTTCTTTGTCATCAACTTTTGCCAGTTTTACTACTATATGCTTATGCTATTATAAAGAAGGTCTTTATGCATTGATGTAATTAGGAGTTCTGTTCACTTCATATACTTTAAGTTTAGTTCTTGCCCCAGGTTTGGGAAGTTCTCAGCTATCATTTCTTTGAACGGCTCTCTGTTCCTTTCTCCCACTCTTCTCTCTCTGGAATACCTATAATCCTTGTTGCATTTCCCAATTGAGTCAGATATTTCTCAAAGAATTCCTTCATTTCTTTTAACTCTTACTTTGCTCTCCTCCTCCACCTGAAGCATTTATATATTTCTATACTCTAAATTACTAATTCTGTCCTCCATAATGTCAGCTGTGTTTTTTAAGTTTTCTAGATTGTTTTTTAGTCATTCACTGTGTTCTTAGTCTCCAGAATGTTTTTTTGTGGAATTTCAATCTCTTTTGTGAAGAATTTCTTCTGATCATTAATTTTATTCCTGAGTTCCATGAACTGTCTTTCTGACTTTTCTTGTACTCATTCAGTTTCTTTATGACAACTATTTTGAATTCTCTGTCATTTAGATTGTAGATTTCTGTGACTTCAGGATTGATTTCCAGAGACTTATTTTCCTTCTGCTCTGTAGTGTTAATATAGTTCTTCATGGTGTTTGATGATGTGATCCTCTGCTGGCACATAATGGTAGTATCAGGTAACAGATTCCACCCGCCACCACTGGGAGGGGGGCAGGAGCTGTGTTTTCTGAACTTGCCGCATCTGCTGAAAGTTGTGCCAGTAGGGCTTGTCTGCATTTGCCCACTGGCCACAGCCACTTGGCAGGTCACACATGCATGCTCAGGCACTCTGGTGTGGATCTGTTGCTTTGGCTGGAACCAGCTGAGTGGTACACTAGGCAGGGGGTCGGAGGGAGGCAGGGGCGCTTTATTTTGTGCACATGCAGGCCTCTTCTGTGCTCACAGATGGTTTGCCTGGGCTGCTGCGCTTGGTTGGGGTGCCCACACAGTGACTGAGCTGTGCCACTCAATGTGGAGCATTCCCTTGGGCCAGGCTGCCACTCCAAAAGTCAAAATGTTCATGCACAGGCCTCCCTGCTCCCCTGCCTCCTGTTACAGTTGCACCAGCTGCTGCAACCTAGATTGCTGCTGGTGGGGTGGGTAAAGGGATCCACTCACCACCTTCCTTTCACTTCCTGTGGATCCAGTACCCCCATCTTTAGATGTATGGCTGTGTGGAGCTCTCAGACGTTCTCTTGTGCTTTATAAGGAATCCTCTGTTGATTAGTGAATGTCCATTTGGTTGTAACTTAGCAGGGGAGAGACTAAGGGAAGAGCTCACTCTGCCATGATGCTGATGGCACTCCAGTGGGGCACTTTTATCAGTCAGAAGGTAGTGGGAACCTTGTCAAAACCCATGTTCCTAGAATCCAACCAAAGTCCAAGATTGCAAGCAAAACTTTCTAAGCATAAGCAGTATCAGGCCTGCTGCGTTAACTCTTTTCTTCACAGTCATCGTGTATAATCCTTTCTATATACTGCTGGATTTAGTTTGCTAGTATTTTGTTGAGGATTTTACATTTATATTCATAAGAAGTATTGGGCTGCAGTTTTCTTTTCTTGTGATGTATGTCTAGTGTTAGTATCAGAGTAATATAGGCCTCATAGTATGATTTGGTATTCTCTTCTCTTCTATTTTGTGGAATAATTTGTGAAGGATTAGTGCTAATCTTCTATGCATGTTTGGTAAAATTCTCCAGTGAAGCCATCTGGTCCTGGGCTTTTCTTTGTGGGAAGTTTTTTGATTAGTAATATAATCTCTTTACCTGTAACAGGTCTGCTCAGATTTTCTATTTCTTCTTGAGTCAGTTTTGGTAGTGTGTATCTCTCTAGGAATTTGTCCATTTCATCTAGGTTACTTAAAGTGTTGGCACGCAACTGCTCACAATATTACTTTCACTCCTTTTTAATTCTGTATAATCAGTAGTAATGTTCCCTCTTTCATTTCTGACTTTTAGTAATTTGAGACCTCTCCCTTTTTTTCTTGGGCAGACAAGCCAAAGGTTTGTATATTTCATTGATCTTTCAAAGAACTGACTTTTGATTTCATTGATTTTTCTCTATTGTTTGTTTATTCTCTCCTTCATTTACTTCCATTCTACTCTGTAGTATTTCCTTCTTTCTACTTACTTTGTGTTTAGGTTAGGTTATTAATTTGATGTCTTTGTTTATAATGTAGGCATCTACAGCTATATATTTCCTTCTATACACTGCTCTAGCTGCATTCCACAAGTTTTGGTATTTTGTGTTTTTCCCCCATTAATCTCAAAGTATTTTCTATTTCTCTTGTGATCCTTTCTTTGATTCCATTGGTTACTTAAGAGTATGTTGGGGCTGGCCCCGTGGCCGAGTGGTTAAGTTTGCGTGCTCCGCTGCAGGTGGCCCAGTGTTTTGTTGGTTCGAATCCTGGGCACAGACATGGCACTGCTCATCAAACCACGCTGAGGCAGCGTCCCACATGCCACAACTAGAAGGATCCACAACGAAGAATATACAACTATGTACTGGGGGGCTTTGGGGAGAAAAAAAAAAAAGGATGTTGTTTAATGTCCACGTATTTGTAAATTTCCTCCAGTTATTGATTTCTAATTCCACTCTATTGTGGTCAGAGAACATACTTTGTATGATTTCAATTCCTCTAAATATTTTGAGACTTCTTTTATGGCCTAACATATGTACTTCAGAAGAATGTGTACTCTGCTCTTGTTGAATGAAGTGTTCTATAGATGTCTGTTAGGTCTAGGTGGCTTATAGTGTTATAGTGTTGTTCAAACTTTCTATTTCCTTATTTATCTTCTGTTTAGTTTTCCTATCTATTAATGAAAATGGAGTTGACGTTTCCAATTATTGTTGAATTGTACATTTCTCTCTATTCTATCATTTTTTTTAAGCTTTCAGTACATGGTTGTGTATCCTAGTTGTTAGTGTTTAGTTCTCTATGTGAGCTGCCACCACAATATGACAACCAACAGACAGGTGGTATGGTTCCTCAACCGGGAAACAAACTTGGGCCACAGTGGTGAGAGCGCCAAATCTTAACTACTAGACCACCAGGTCTGGCTCCATTCTGTCAGTTTTCACTTAATGTATTTTGGGTATCCGTGTTAGATGCATATATGCTTATAATGGTTTGACACTTTCATCATTATATAATGTCATTCTTCATCCCTAGCAACAATTTTTGCCTAAAAGTCTATTTGTCAGATACTAATATACCTACTCCAGCTCACTTTTGCTTTCTGTTTGTACGGTATATCTTTTCCAATCTTTTACTTTCTACCTAATATGTCTTTGAATCTAAATTATGTCCTTTTAGACAGCATTTATTAGATCATGTTTTTTATCCATTCTGCCAATCTTTGCCTTTTAACTGTAAAGTTTAATCTATCAATATTTAATGTAATTACTGATGAGGTAGTATTTACATCTGTCTTTTTGCTATTTTCTACGTCTTTGTCATTTTTGTTCTTCTACTCCTATATTACTGCCTTCTTTTGTGCTAAAAATATATATCTTTTCTAGTGTAACATTTTAACTCCCTTCTTATTTATTTTACTATAAATTTTTGAGTTATTTTCTCAGTGCTTGGCCTCAGGATTATATTTAACATCTTAATTTATAACAATGCAGTATGAATTAATAATATATGACTTCAATAGCACAGAAAAACTTTTTTCCTATATTGAACTGTTCCTCCCCGCTTATGGTGTTATTGTACAAATTACAACTTTATACATTGTATATCCATCATTAAGATTTATACTTATTGCTTTATAGAGTTGTCTTTTAAATTGGATAGGAGAAAAAAAGATTACAACCAGTAAAATACATTTATGCTATCATTTATATTTACCTTTATAATTACTTTCACTGGTTCTCTATTTCTTCACATGGATTTGAATGACTGTCTAGTGTCCCTTTTTTTCAGCCTGAAAAAATACCTCTAGTATTTTGTGTAGGGTAGGTCAACTAGGAAAGAATTCTCCATTTTTGTTTTTCTAGGAATGTCTTAATTTCTCTTTAATTTTTGAACGATAGTTTTGCAGGGTATAGAATTCTTGGTTGATTTTTTTCTTTCAACACTTTGAATATGAATATGTCACCCTTGTGGTCTCCGTGGTTTCTAAAGAGAATTTAGCTGTCAATCTTATTGAGGATTCCTTATACATAATGAGTTATCTTCCTCCTGCTGCTCTCAGGATTCTCTTTATCTTTAGTTTTTGACAGTTTAACTATGATAAGACTAGGTGTGGATCTCTTTGAGTTTATCTATCCTACCTGGAGTTTCTTGAGCTTATTTGTAGTGTAGATTCATGTATTTCATAAAATTTGGGAGGTTTTCAGCCATTATTTCTTCAAATACTCTTTCTGCCCTTTTTTCTCTCTCCCCTTTCAAGGATTCCCATTATGCATATGATGGTGTCCCATGGGTTTCTTAGGCTGTGTTCACGTTTCTTCATTCCTTTTGATTTCTGCTCCTCATACTAGATAATCTCCAAGTTTTCTGATTCTTACTTCTGCTGCTCAAATCTGCTGTTGAACTGCTCTAGTGAATTTTTCATTTCAGTTACTGTACCTTTCAGCTCCAGAATTTCTATTTGGTTCCTTTTTGTAACTTCTATCTCTTTATTGACAGTCTCATTTTGTTTATATATTGTTTTCCTGATTTCCTTTAGGTCTTTGTCCATGTTTTCCTTTAGTTCTTTGATCCTATTTAAGAAAGTTGTTTTAAAGTCTTTGTCTTGTAATTTCAATGTCTGGGCTTTCTCAGAGACAGTTTTCTTTTATTTTTATTTTTTCTGTGAATGGGTCATACTTGTTTTACTTCTTTGCGTGCTTCCTAAGTTTTTGTTTAAAACTGGACATTTAAAATAACATAATGTAGCAACTCTGGAAATCAGATTCTCTCCCTCTGATTTTGTTTGTTGTTGAATCAGTGTAATTGTTCTTATTTGTTTGGTGACTTTTCTAAACTAATTTTGTAAAGTCTGAGGTTTTTGTGAAGTGTGGCCACTAAACTTTCTACTTGGTTTGGCTAGTGGTCAACTAATTATTGGACAGAAGTTTCCTTAAACACTATGATTTTTTAAGTCTCCTGTGGATCTGGAGAGTGGAGAATGAAACTAGGGTAAGTTAAAATGTCATGAAACTTGCTGGTCTAAGATTCAATTGCTTTTCTTGAATAAATGCTCCTTGGTAAGAATTTGCTTAATTTCAATAAGTCTGTAAAAAGCTTATTTTGACAATTTTTGTCAATGGTTTCAAAGTTTGTGAGAAGTAAGTTTTCAGATATCCTTTTCTGCCATTTTCATTATTGTCCCAGGCCTTTATTTTTAATAAATCCACAGTTATCAAAGATTTGTTTGATTCATTTTTTTCACTTATATAACTTATTCAACACTCTTTTCAACTTGTTCAACACTTTTATCAAATATTTTTGGATGCCTCACGTGTAACAGATAAGCTAAATACAGGAGCTGCACGCTCAAGAGGAGCTCCCAGTCCATTTGGGGACATAAACAGGAATACAATAGAAGGTAACATATGTTATGCATGAAGGAAGTACAGCGGGCCACAGGAGACAAATAATAAGCATGCAACCAGGTTCAAAACTGACAAGGGACTCAGAGTTGAGGACTGCGTTCAGCTAGACACTTCAACAAAGGCATCTTTATTTACAGATGCCTAATTAATTCATAACCAGTCGTTATTAGCATCAATACTTGGTTGATAAAAAGGCCATCTGATAGAAACTTCCTCATCTTTCCACACTAATATTCTGCGTCTGTACCCATCTTTTTCCCTTCCTACTTGACTTACCAAAGAGGTCTCCCCTGGACAAATATCAACTACTTTACATAAACTCGGAAGTATCATATTCCTTTGTACCCTGTCAAGGACATTTCAGGCAGCCATCCCACTGTGTTCTATATCATCTGTCTTTCCCCTTCACCTAAATCATTACCATCAGCCTACAGACATGTTATAATATCCCTGTCATCCCTAAAAACACACACACACACACACACACACACACACAAAACAAAAACAAATAAAATGTTACCCTGATTCTTTAACATCTTCAGTGAGATATAATTAACATTCCATACATTTCACCATTTACTACCCGGATTCTTTATCTTCCTCTCCAGCTACCAACCCCATTCACCTGTACTCCTTCAAGACAAACTTCTCAAGAGGGTCATCTGCCCAGATGTCCTCCAATTCATTCTACATACCACCCTACTCTGGCTCCGGCCCTTGTCGTTCTAAATTATCAACAATCACCATCAACACTTTCTGAGCCTCCATCTCTCATTTAACACAGTTGACCACTCCCTTGCTGAAACATTCTGTTTTTTTGGCTTCTGAGACACCACCCCTGAATTTCCTTCTCCTTCTCCTATCCTTTCTTCTCCTTAGTGTTTTATAGGATCCTCCTCCCCATGAACCTATCTTCATCATGTTGCAGTTACATGAGGCTCAGTTCTGGACATTCATTTCTTCTTTTTTGACAAGCTCTCCTAAGATGATCTCATCCATTCCCATGAATATTAACTACTCCCTAATTTATAACTTCAACACTCATCTCTCAATCTTGCTCCAGACTTATATATCTAATCACCTGTCTGACACTAGTCCTTGAATGTCTCATAGGTGTCTTAGGCAGAACGTGTCTACAATTGAACTCTTGCTTTCTCAACCTAACCCAGTCCCCCTACACACACACACACACGCTCCTTCAGTCTGTTCTTCCTCAATTACTCCCTCAGTCTTTCCAACCCAGCAAAAGGCACTGCCAGCCACCCAGTTGGTCAAGACACAAACTTGGGAGTCATTTAGATTCTTCCCTTTCCTTTATCCTGCCACATTCAATCAGTCAGAAAATCCTGTCTTGTCTACCTTCAATCTGCTCTGCCTCCTCCTAATCCAAGTTTCCATCCTCTCTCAGCTGGACAACTACAGGAGTCATTAATTAGTCTTCCTGCTTCTTCTGTTGCTCTTCCTCCAATTAAATCTCTATACAGCCACCAGAATTCTTTTCAAAAGCATATATGATCACGTAACTTCCATACCTAAAACCTTCTACCTTGGCCTACACAATTCACATGATCTGGGACTTGACTATTTCTCTAAACTCATGTCTGGCTATTCTTCCCCTCATTCATTATGCTCCAGCAACAGGATGCTTCTTCTAGTTTCTCAACTGGAAGTGTCTTAGTACATGTTATTTTTTTAATAGTCTTCCTTGGGTCTACCATACCATCAGAAATCCTACTTAAACATGAACTTGGCTTCTTGAACCAGCAAAACATGATCCCTGCTTAGAGTTTCTCATTCTTCCAAAGTACAATTATTTAGGCAGTCATAATTAACTCCTCCTTTTCCACTCATTCCCCTTCGTCCCAACACCCAGTCAGCCTGGAATCCTCTAGCTCTGTGATCTTAATCAACTCCCCTTATCTGTAACTCAACTTTATGATCTATAAAATAAGTGATTGTACCAATTATGGATTCCAAGGTCTTAACCAGTTGTATGGTAATCTTTATTAATAGTACAGTTTCTTTAAAATTGAACCATTGAGGCCAAAATAGCCAAAACAACCTTGAAAAAAAATAGTGTTGAATTACTTACTCTATCTGACTTTAAAACTTACTATAAAGCTACCAGATAGCATGGTATTGGCAAAAGCAAATTAGATAAATAGATCAATGGAACAGAAATACACCCACACATGCATGGTCAGATGATTTTCAACAACGGACCCAAGCAATTAAGTGGGGGAAAGAAAGTCTCTTCACGGGTTGGTATTGGAACAACTGGATATCCATATTGGGGTGGGGGGTAGAATATTGACCCCCCACCTCACACCATACACATAAAATAATTAATGCTGGGTCGCTGACGTTAATGGAAAAGCAAAAACTATAAAACTTCTAGGAAAAAATAGGATATCTTCACAACCTTGGGGTAACCAAAGATTTCTTAGAGAGGACATTAAAAGCACTAACCATGAAAGAAAAAAAAATGAATAAATTAGACTTCATCAAAATTAAAAACTTCTGCTCATCAGAAGACACCATTAAGAATATGCAAAGGCAAATCATAGTCTGGGAGAAAATATTCATAACACATATATCTGACAAGGTACTTGTATCTAGAACAAAGAACTCCTACAATTCAACAATAAAAAGACAATCTAATTTTTTAAATTGGCAAAAGCTTTGAAAATATACTACCAAGAAAATGATATACAAGGCCAATAAACATATGAAAAAATGCTCAGCACCATTAGTTACTGGAGAAATGCTAATTAAAACCACAAAGAAGTACACCACACACCCACTAGAATGGTTAAAAATTGCTACCTCTGGTCAGGAGATCTCTGGCACCATATGTTGTAACATAAGCTGCTTTCTTCAGTTTAAATTACTTTCTTATGCAGACTCCTTCTGGCATCCGAAAGAATGAATGTCTGCTGATGCGGTGAAGCTATGCCCTGCATGACTTCTATTAATTATACATTTCAAAGAGGGACCCCAGTGGTTTGTTAAAACAAGGGCATCACTGCCTGAGTTCACTTCCTGGGTCTGTTCCAAGATTCACCATCTTCCCTGATAATCCATGCCCTGCAACTGAAGGATGAAGGAACAGGATATCGAAATGAATAGTACAGCTTTAATGTTAATCTTCTCCTCCTGAAAACCCTGACACAGTGGGGGACTCTGTTGCTCAGCACCACCTTAGTGTGCAAGCAACAGGAATTGCCAAACATTGTTAAGTTGATTAATCTTTCAAATCTATCTGCTTGAATAATCAATGGAATAGGTGCAATTCCTCTTAAAGTTAAAACCCCTTGATAGGTGTCACGTTGAAATGTTAGTACCTGGGTTAGCACAGAATATAAAACCACTATTCATTTTTTATCTAATTTATTTTCTTACTTCGTGATTTTTATTTTTTCCTACACTTTTTTATGAGTTTTTTCCTACTGGTCCATGTTTTTATCTTCATCCATTTAATTTTACTTATCTTTCTGTTTATTCATCATCCACAACACTATAAAAGTTAACTTTGGCTCACAGTAGACCCTTGACATTGTTCAGGTATGTTAACAGAAACCTTCTCAAATCCTTAAATTCAAGAATATCACCATAGCATATATCGTACCCTCTTCTCTGACATCATCCCCCAACACACACAAAAGAAAGAAACCCACACAATGAAGTACAGTTTTATGAGAGTGGAAAGGTACATTAAGTCATAGTAAGAGAGAAGCAAGTGCAGGGCAGTCAGCTGGGCTCCTTCATCACCTCACCATTTCTTTCAGCAAAATGCTGCAGATTGAGGGATAATTTGTGGCAAGTTCTTCACGAATGCCAAGGGCTTGCTGTACACAGCCCTTCCCAGACTGTCCTTGCCTACATTCCAGTCCTGCCATGCAAATCATGCGCCACAGACAAATTCTTGCAGTTCCTCAAACACTGCACACTCCTTTCTATCTCTGTGCCATTGAATGGAATTACCTCTACCCCTGCTTTTCCTTCTGTCTTTCTCATCCTCAAGTCCCAACTCAAATGTCACGTTCTCAATGAAGTCCTCTGGATTCTCACGCAGAGCAATCACATGCACTTGGTGTGGACTTCAATACAGCACTTATCGTAAAAGATTATAAATTCTTCCTGTGTCTCTTTCCCCAAAGACTATGAGGCCTCTGGGTTCACTGAACCAAGACCAGTTTGGAGGCTCTTACAATAGTGTAATTAAGAGACAAGATGGCTTGAAGTGGGCAACAGTGTAGGAGGAGTGAGGGGTCAGATTCATGAGACAGGAAGTGACAGAACTTGGTTGACTGGAAGCAGTAGAAAGTAGCGGTTAAAGGGTGCAGGCTTTGCTGCCCAACAGCTTTGGTTCTCAGTCAAGCTCTCCCACTTAATAGGTATGGACCTTGGACTTGTTTTCTTATCTGTAAAATAGGAATTATGATAGCATGTATTTCCTGGGGTTGATGTGAAGATTAATTGATACAAGTAAAGTGCTTAGAACAGTGAGTATCTAGCCCTCTGTAAATGTAAGTTGCTGTTTTTGTTGTTGTTGTTATAATAGTAATAAATAATAATAATAATAGTATTATTAGCAGATATGAAGAGTGAGGGAGAGGAAGGAATAAGAATAAATCCCAGGTTTCTAAGTTGAGCAACTAAATGGAATGCAGTACTTTTACATAAGATGGGACATTAGAGAAATAGCAGAATTGAGCAAGAAGATGGTAAATTCCAACTGTTTTTACTAAGACAATTTTTTTAGAGCCGTTTTAGGTTCACAGCAAAATTAAGGAGATGGTACAGAGATTTCCCATATACTCCCTGCCCCTATTCATGCATAGCTTCCTCTATTTCCCCTTACCAGAGTGATATATTTGTTACAATTGATAAACCTACATTGACACATCATTGTCACCCAAAGTCCATAGTTTACAAGTTCAATTTTTGATTAAATGAATGAGAGGTGCCTGTGGAACTTCCAAGTGGAGATGTCAAGCAGCCTGCAGGATAAAAGTTTGTATTCCATAGATTGGAACAGTAATCAAAAACATCCCAAAAAATAAAAGTCCAGGACCAGACAGCTTCCCTGATGAATTCTACCAAACATTCAACGAGGACTTAATATTAATCCTTCTCAAGCTATTCCAAAAAATTAGGAAAGATGGAATGCTTCCTAACACATTCTACGAGGCCAACATTACTCTGATGCCAAAGCCTGACAAGAATGACACAAAAAAGGAAAACTACAGGCCAATATTGCTGATGAACACGGGTGCAAAAATCCTCAACAAAATATTGGCAACCAGAAGACAGAAACACATCAAAAAGATCATACATCACAACCAAGTGGGATGTATACCAGGGATGCAGGGATGGTTCAATATCCACAAATCAAGCAATGTGATACACCATATTAACAAAATGAGGAATAAAAACCACATGATCATCTCAATAGACGCAGAGAAAGCATTTGACAAGATCCAACAGCCATTTATGATAAAAATTCTTAACACCATTGGGACAGAAGGAAATTACCACAACATAATAAAGGCCATATATGACAAACCCACAGCCAACATCATACTCAATGGGCAAAAACTGAGCACCATCCCTCTGAGAACAGGAACAAGACAAGGATGCCCACTATCACCACTCTTATTCAACATTGCACTGGAGGTTCTGGCCAGAGCAATTAGGCAAGAGAAAGGAATAAAAGGAATCCAAACAGGAAAGAAGAAGTGAAACTCTCGCTATTTGCAGACGACAACATCTTATATATAGAAAATCCTAAAGAATCCATCAGAAAACTTTTATAAATAATCAACAACTACAGTAAAGTTACAGGGTACAAAATCAACTTACAAAAAGCAGTTGCAATTCTATTCACTCATAACAAACTAACAGAAAGAGAACTCAAGAATACAATTCCATTTACAATCACAACAAAAAGAATAAAATATCTAGGAATAAATTTAACCAAAGAGGTGAAGGACCTATACAATGAAAACTATAAGACAGATGACGACATAAAGAAATGGAAAGATATTCCATGCACATGGATAGGAATAATAAACATAGTTAAAATGTCCATACTACCTAAAGCAATCTACAGATTCAATGCAATACCAATCAGAATCCCAATGACGTTCTTCACGGAAATAGAACAAAGAACCATAAAACTCATATGGGGCAACCAAAGACCCCCAATAGCTAAAGCAATCCTGAGAAAAAAGAACAAAGCTGGAGGCATCACAATCCCTGACTTCAAAAAGTACTATAAAGCCAGAGTAATCAAAACAGCATGTTACTGGTACAAAAACAGGCACACAGATCAATGGAACAAAACTGAAAGCCCAGAAATAAAACCACACATCTACAGACAGCTAATCTTCGACAAAGGTACTAAGAACATACAATGGAGAAAAGATAGTCTCTTCAATAAACTGTGTCGGGAATACTGGACAGGCACATGCAAAAGAATGAAAGTAGATCATTATCTTACACCATACACAAAAATAAACTCAAAATGGATCAAAGACTTGAAGGTAAGACCTGAAACCATAAAACTGCTGGAAGAAAACATAGGTAGTACATTCTTTGACGTTGATCTTAAAAGGATCTCTTCTAATACCATGTCTTCTTGGACAAGGGAAACAAAAGAAAAAATAAATAAGTGGGACTTCATCAGACTAAAGAGCTTCTGCAAGGCTCTTTAGGAAAGCAAACCAGGGTCAAAACAAAAAGACAACTCACCGGTTGGGAGAAGACATTTGCAAATCATATATCCAACAAGGGGTTAACCTCCATAACATATAAAGAACTCGCGTGACTGAACAACAAAAAAACAAACAGCCCAATCAAAAAATGGGCAGAGGATATGAACGGACATTTTTCCAAAGAAAATATACAGATGGTCAACAGGCACATGAAAAGATCTTCAACATCACTAAACATCAGGGAAATGCAAATCAAAACTACACTAAGATAGCACCTTACACCTGTTAGAATGGCTAGAATTACTAAGACAAAAGATGATAAATGTTGGAGAGGATGTGGAGAAAAGAGAACCCTCCTACACTGCTGGTGGGAATGCAAACTGGTGCAGCCACTATGATAAACAGTAGGGAGATTCCTCAAAAAAACTAAAAATAGAAATACCTTATGA
The DNA here is from genome assembly GCF_041296265.1 of Equus caballus. Classification (NCBI taxonomy): domain Eukaryota; kingdom Metazoa; phylum Chordata; class Mammalia; order Perissodactyla; family Equidae; genus Equus; species Equus caballus. The sequence goes on from NC_091690.1 coordinate 69,189,454, forward strand.
CTCAGCTATCCCACTACTGGGTATCTATCCAAAGAACTTGAAATCAACAATCCAAAGTGACTTATGCACCCCTATGTTCATTATTCACAAGAGTCAAGACATGGAAGCCATCCAAGTGCCCATCGACTGATGACTGGATAAAGAAGACATGGTATATATATACAATGGAATACTGCTCAGCCAGTAAAAAAGACAAAAATCGTCCTGTTTACAACATGGATGGACCTGGAGGGTATTATGCTAAGCAAAATAAGCCAGACGGAGAAAGACAAACACCATATGATTTCACTCATATGTGGAAGATAAACAAACACACGCATAAAGAGAAGAGTTCAGTGTTACCAGAGGAAGAGGACTGGGGAGTGGGCATAGGGGGTGAAGTGGAGGACTTATATGGTGACGGGCAAGAAATAATGTAAACTTTAATTTCACAAAGATCTAAATTATTATGAACTCAATTGTTAAAAAGTGAAGCATGTACATTACCATATCATATTTTAAGATGTTTTGATAACTGTATTGCAATATAATTTTTTTATAATCCTATGTTTTTTATTTCATATGTTTAAAAACATTCTGTAGGCCATCCCCACTGGCCTAGTAGTGAAGTTTGGTGTGCCTCACTTCAGCGGCCCAGGTTCGGTTCCCAGGCACTGACCTACATGGCTACATGACAGTGTCCATGCTGTGGTCGTGGCTCACAAACAAAATAGAGGAATACTGGCAACAGATGTTAGCTCAGGGCGAATCTTCCTCAGCCAAAAATAAAATAAAATAAAAACATTCTGAAAAAAGAAAAAACAAAGTTTGTATTTCTTGAGAGAGTTCTAGGGTAAAGATATAGATTTGGGAGTCATCTGCACAGGGTAATTCAAACCATGGGCATGGATAAGATTGCTAAGTCAAGTGTACAAGAAGCAGCACAGTGACTAACACTGTTCAAGGTTCTCTCTCTCTCTCCTCTTTAGTTAATATTAGTTATCTACTGCTGCATTTACCCCCAAATTTAGCGACTTAAAGCAACAGATATTATCTCAGTTTCTGTGGGGCATGAATCTGGGCACAGTTTAGCTGGGTGCCTCTGCTTCAAAGTCTCTCTCAAAGCTGCAGTCATGGTGTCAACCAGGGATGCAGGCATTTCAAGGCATATAGTACTTCAAAGTTCATCAAAAACAAAAAAGAAAAACCCAGCTTATCCTACCTGTAACTTCCAGGGCTAGGTTAGAAGAGGCCATGCAGCTTCTTTCAGTCTCTCTCTTGGGATGCTCACCTTCAAAATCCAGCTGCCACGTCGTGAGGAAGCTCAGGCCACATGGAGAGGGTACTAAAGGTATTCCAGCTGATAGTTCCCACTGAGGTCTCAGCTGATAGCCACCATATGTCCTACACGTCAGTAAGGAAGCCTGGGCATCTCGGAGTCTATCTATTCCTCGTTCATACTTTCCACCAGTTCTTCTTTCAACTCCATTGCTCATCCTCAAGGATGTGGTCTTAAGAGTGCATAGCAAGCACGTGAACTAGTAAGAATGAATTTATAGGAAGCTTAATTCTTACTATCACTAAAAGGCAAGAATATCTTTATAACACTCTGCCAACTATTTCTAAAGGTGAAAGTTGAGTGAAGACATTGAACTTGGCATAAAAAGGCAGGAATTTAATTTCTAGCTGAGTACTGGTATCGTAGTCTGCAGCAAATCACTTAATTTCTCTGATCTCCAGTTTTCTTATTTGTAAAGTAGGCATAATAACTGCCACCCTGCCTACCTTACAGAATTATTGTGAAGCTCAAAGGAGATAATGGGTGAGAAAAGCATTCTTTCAAAAGTAAACACTATACAGTCATCCCTCGGTATCCACTGGGGGTTGGTTCCAGGATCTCTACGGATACCAAATTCTGAGGATACTTAAGTCTCTTATATAAAACTGCATAGTAATCACACATAACCTACGCACATCCTCCCACATATTTTACATCATCTCTAGAGTAATTATAATACCTAATATAATGTAAATGCCATGTAGTTGTTATACTGTATTACTTAGGGAATAATGACAAGAAAAAAAAAGTCTGTACATATTCAGTACAGATGCAACCATCACAGGCCTTTCCATCTGCAGTTGGTTGAATCTGAAAATGCGGAACCCATGGATATGGAGGGTCAAGTGTACAAATGTGAAGCTTATTAAGTGCCTATTGCTTACGTTACTCATAGGGATTTATATAAGAAGCAGAAGGAACAAATCCTGCCCTTCTTTAAATTCTTGATGATATGCCTCAGTTTGCTTTGACATACATTTGCGTAAATGCCTCCTCCAAGCCTGTCACTGTAAGAGGTGAAGGGCTCCTTGTCATAGGTAAGATCCCTTTTCTCCAGTTATAGATTTGGATAAAATGTTTTGCCAGTAAACAATAACTTTTTAAAAATAACACTATGAAAAATATGTCAAGTTGACATAAAATTATCATACAGGGTTGAGCCAATTTTCTCTCTGAATTATTTGGGGGATTCTGTTTCTGAGCAAAGCATTGGCTGTTTTACTAAATAGCCAACCACATATAGACAGCCTGTGGGAAACCTCAGACTCGCCATTTTCCATATTAGATTTGTTAGCTACTCTCAAAGCTTACTCCTCCTCCTGAATTCTCCACCTTGGAGAAATGAGCCAGTGTCCACTCAATCACTCAAGCTGGAAATTTAGGAATAATCCTTGACTTCTCTCTCTTCTTCATCCATACTGATCTTCACCTTCACCACCAAGTTTCCCCCAATCTATCTCCAGATTCAGACGATTTTACCTCAGGAATAGCTCTAGAATTCATCCCTGTTTCCACCCTACTGCCAGTCTCCCAACTATACTATGGCAACAACTTCCTAACACTCTCTCTGCTCAGAGTGCCCCTGCTCCAGTCTCACTATGAACAAACGAATCCCAGTTAAAAAAATCTAACACTCCTCTAACTCTTCATAAGGTAGAAGTAAAACTACTCCACACGTCTCGTCCTCTAGCCTCGACAGTCCTACAGCATAGGTGTGATTATACAGGCAAGAAAAGTGGCATCTAGAGAGACTGACTTGACTTCCACTAAGTCTTTCGTGGCGAAACTCTTGCTCTTGAGTTTAATGCCTCAGGCCTCTCATCTGTAAAACTGGACCAATAATAATAACTTTCTCAGTAGTTTTCATAGAGGAAATGAAGAAATAATCCAGGTAAAGTGCCTAGTACAGTGCCAGGCACATAACACTTGGTTACCTTTAGTTGCTATGATTCTTTTCACAGTTTTTATTGCTCTTATTACTTTGCTCTTCAGTGCCTAATTAATAAAGCAAGTGTTCCAAATCTGGTGGACTAATTCCCACTGAGGCAGCTCCCCACACGGAGTTAATTACCTCTTTGGGCTCGTTCGCCCGCCAGAGACGTGGGGATACGTGGCTCGAGCATTGGAAGGTGTTAGGACCTAGACTGACGTGTGGGACATGGTTGTTAAGCTGAGATGTGAATATGCCGGGACGAGGCGGGTGCAGGGGAGAAGAGCCGTGAACCCAATGAGGAGACCTCTGACCTGTAGATGAGTGTGACCTCTACTTCCTGTGCATCCTCAGGCAAGGGACTCATGTCTCAGATCTGTTTTCTCTTTTGTAGAAAAAGAAATTTATTATTCCTTGTGCTTTCTCTCTCACAGGCTTGCTGTGACAACCCTGAAGTTGGAGGCTGGGGAGACCATTCCACTATTCCAAGCCTGGAGCCTCAGAAATGGCGAGGGGTGAGAGGGGGAGGGAGTCACGTGACAAACTCGGCCCTGCCGCCTCAGGCCTCCGAAAGCTTGCCCTAGAACGTCCAGTCTCTATGGTGGCTGGCGCTCAAATTCCGGTGCAGACTAGGTTGCCCTTCCGGGGTAGTTGCCACCGCTTCCGGGGCGGGACGCCGGGATTTGAGGTGGCTGTTCCTCGGCTCGGTCCTGGCCTGTGTCTCCGCGCTCCTTGCTGCCATGAGCTTCCTCAAGAGTTTCCCGCCGCCGGGGTCGGCTGACGGGCTCCGGCAGCAGCAGTCGGATACCGAGGCTGTGCTGAACGGGAAGGGCCTCGGCACCGGCACCCTTTACATCGCCGAGAGGTAGGGTGCCTGTCCTCGAGCGCCTGCCTCCCCGCCGCCCTCCTCCTGCTGGCGCGGGCCTTGCGGAGGAGCAGGGGCGAGACCGCGACCTCGCGGCTGCTGGGAGGGGGAGCGCGTGCTCGGTGTCGCCTCGGGGGTGCCTCTGCTCGATTGTTCTAGTGTCCTCTTCTCTGGAGCCTGCCTTTCTCTCTTCAGACGGAGTTCCCCTCACTGATTATGCTTTTTACCCGCCCGTTCACCGGAGAACTCGTGCGTGCGTTACTCTTTACTCAAGGGTTTGTTTTAAGGTTTTGAATTTTCAGACCGTGAGTTAGTCATCGATGTGTCTATCTTTCCCGATGAACAGATGCGGGAGGTGTTGCCCTGGGCATGATATACGGGCTTAGAGCAGATTGTGGAGGATTTTGAAAGTTTGATTAAGGAGTATGGATTTTCTTCTGTAGGTGTGGGTGGGGAGAGGAACACCCTCAAACCCCACGCTCGCTGGGGTTATATCCAGAAGAAGCTGACCTTTATTTCCCATTTCTGACTTTCATTTCCATTCCTAGAAGAAATTGCCCTTTTATTTGGCCACCTGGAGCACTTTGTACTTTCACAGTCAGATCGACATGGTTTAAATATTGCGGTTGTAGAACTGAGGTCTCTGTTTCCTTGACATAAAGTTCCATTCATCATCAAGCCAACAGCGGCATGTTGAATCCTTCCTGTCCTTCCTATCTCTCTAACTTCACCTTCTGCTCCATCACTTTTGTCTACAGAGAAAGTTCTGTTTTTAAGAGCCTGTGTGATTACATTGGACACACACAGGTTATCCAAGATAATCCCCCTTTTATTGTCAGTTTATTAGTAACCTTAATTACATCCACAAAGCCCCTTTTGCCATGTAACATAACGCATTCACAGGCTTGACACCAGGGGATGAAGGTCATAGGGGCCAAAATTCTGCCTACCACAGAGAGCACAAAAAAAAGTAAAGAACCCATGGTTTAGAGAGAAATCTAGACACTGAGCAAACCTTAGTCTTTTGGTCAATCATTGAGATAGCAGATAGGAAATATGGATGGGAGGAAAAGCAAGTTTGGGGTGAGGTGCAGAAAATGAGTTTGGTCTGGACATGTGGATTAGTTGGACATAGGAGTATGTCTCTTGGGAGAGTGGTATTAAAGATGGAGATTTGGAAATCATTAATGTAAGTGTTAGCATACTCCTGGGAATAGATCAGCTACCCCAGAAGAGAAGAGGGCCAAGGATGGAACCTTGGGGGGACATCCACATTAAGAGGTAGGTTATGGAAGAAGAAACTTGAGTAGAGAAAAGGAGGAGGAGGAGGAGCAGTTCAAATAAGGTAAAATCCAAAAAGCATCTGTTGGATATTGACAAGAAGATCTTTACTGATCTTGGGAGAGCAGTTTCTTTTAAGTGGTGGAGATTGGAGCACGGATATATTTCTAGCCACCACACAATCCCACAGTCCCTTGTTTCTCCATGACTTCTCTCTCTCTTGGCTTTTCTTTCTGTAATATAACTCCTTTTTGGGAAAGGTCCTATGCTTGTTTTTTAATTTTTAAAAATTTCAAACTTAGAGAAAAGTTGCAAGTGTTGTTAAGTAATACCTGTGGACCCCTCGCAAAGATTCATCAGCTGTTAACATTTTGCCACATTTATTTCTCTCTTTTTTTCTGAGCTATTTGAGAGTTGCAGACATGTTGTTACTTCACCTGTAAATACTTCAGCAAAAATCTCCTAAGAAGAAAGACATTCTCCTTACAACCACAATACACTTAGCACACTGAGTAGAAACTTTTTTTTTTAAGATTTTATTTTTTTCCTTTTTCTCCCCAAAGCCCCCCAGTACATAGTTGTATATTCTTCGTTGTGGGTCCTTCTAGTTGTGGCATGTGGGACGCTGCCTCAGCATGGTTTGATGAGCAGTGCTGTGTCTGCGCCCAGGATTCAAACCAACAAAACACTGGGCCGCCTACAGTGGAGCGTGAACTTAACCACTCAACCATGGGGCCAGCCCTAGAGACTCTTTTAAATTCTTATCTGTTTAAAAAAGAAAATTTATTTCAACTTTTCACTAACAAATATCTTATGTTTCTTCTTTAAGCAAATATTTTTGTAACATATACCTAGAAAAAAGAACATCAATTATATATGTATAGTTTAAAGAATTATAATTAAACCAACACCTGTATATCCACCATCCAGGTTAAGAATAGAATATTACCAGTACATTGGACACCTCTTTACTCATCGTCACCTCCTTGGTCTCTTTCCCCTTTTTGTTCTTTCCCACTGAGCGTTTTCAAGACTTGATAGAATCAAGTTCTCAACAAACTGGGAAGGCTTCCTAGAGGATGTGACAAATGAGGATTAATTGTTACCCAGGTGAATGAGGCAGGGCTAAGGGGAAATGTTCTTTCTAATCAGAAGAAACAGGATGCTCAGAGGCAAGGGTGAGAAGCAATATTGTGTGTGCCAGGAGATACATATGTCCAGTTATGCACCTCATAACGTTTCAGTCAACGATGGACCCCGTGTACAATGATGGTCCCGTAGTTTAGTACCATATAGTCTGGGTGTGTAGTAGGCTGTACCATCTAGGTTTGTAAGTATACTCTATGATGTTTGCACAAAAAAATAGCCTAACGATACATTTCTCAGAACGTATCCCCATCATTAAGCGGCGCATGACTGTATATGTGTTTGTACACACACACAGTCTAGCAGTTCTGCCTCTGAGGGAATGAGGGAGACAGTGGAAAAATAATAAAGCTGGAGAAGGAGAGAACCGTGTTCATGACCTTGGCTTATAGCCCGAAGGCTTTGGGGAAACTGCTTTAGGATTTTAGGCAAAGAGGGACAGGGTCTGATTTGGTTTTAGGGTAGATGGTTTCTCAGATGTGTATTGAGAAATTTAGAATTCTCAGGCCTATTTTCAAAGCTTAGTTTTCATAGGAAGTTGCCTTTTTATCCAGATAAGGAAGGAAACAGAGGCACGAATCATTCAAAATAGATCATTTGAGAGAGGTAAAATGAAAAAGGTAATTTAAACTTACAAGTAACACTTTTTTATATCTTATTGTAAAATTAATTTTAAACCAAATATTTAAACCAACTCAAATTGAAGACCTCTCTTATCTTCCTGTCCTGTTTTTCACCCCATGCCAGGAATAAAGGACACTGATCATACTTGTGCAGAAGTATTGGAAATTAGCAGAACATTCCTCTGCATGTCTCCTGGCCTTCTAAATCTTGTTTTTTCCTTTTGTGACTCATGGTTTCTTTGGGACTAGGTTTAGTTAGATATTTTGGTTTTGGAGGGCTTTTCTTCTAGAAAGTAGGTAAAGAATACATAAAAATCAGAACTTAATGATCAGAGTAAATGTTGGTTCTAAGTGGAATTTGCTTCTGCTCTGTCGACTGTATAATCCGTGTCCATCTATAAGATTATGAGAACTCCCTAGGAGAAGCTTTGCAGAGGCAGTGTTTGTGTTCTGCCAGCAGTAAGAAACTACAGAGTAATTATTAGGTGCTTTTTAAAGTAAAGGCCGTAATTTCATTGGCACTGAGTCTAATGTTGATATTTTAGTTTTTCCGTTACCTAATTGAGTTATTAAAGAAAGTTTTATGGCTCTGGATATTTGAAATAATTTTGGACACCCAAATTTGGAATGCTCCTTTCTTTTTTTTTTTTTATTGAGTTAATGATAGGTTACAATCTTGTGAAATTTCAGTTGTACATTAATGTTTGTCAGTCATGTTGTAGGTGCACCACTTCACCCTTTCTGCCCACCCCCCACCTCACCTTTCCCCTGGTATCCACTAAACTGTTCTTAGTCCATAATTTTAAATTCCTCATATGAGTGGAGTCATACACAGATTATCCTTCTCTCGCTGGCTTATTTCACTTAACATAATTCCCTCAAGGTCCATCCATGTTATTGCAAATGGAATGATTTTGTTCTGTTTTACAGCTGAGTAGTATTCCATTGTATATATGTACCACATCTTCTTTATCCATTCGTCTGTTGCTGGGCACTTAGGTTGCTTCCACATCTTGGCTATTGTAAATAATGCTGCAGTAAACATTGGGGTGCACAGGACTTTTGGGATTGCTGACTTCAAGCTTTTTGGATAAATACCCAGTAGTGGGATGGCTGGATCGTATGGTAGTTCTATTTTTAATTTTTTGAGGAATCTCCATACTGTTTTCCATAGTGGCTGCACCAGTTTGCATTCCCACCAGCAGTGTATGAGGGTTCCTTTTTCTCCGCAACCTTTCCAACATTTGTTACTATTAGTTTTAGATATTTTTGTCATTCTAATGGGTGTAAGATGATATCTTAGTGTAGTTTTGATTTGCATTTCCCTGATGATCAACGATGATGAGCATCTTTTCATGTGCCTATTGGCCATCCGTATATCTTCTTTGGAGAAATGTCTGTTCCTGTCTGCAGCCCATTTTTTGATTGGGTTGTTTGATGTTTTGTTGTTGAGTTGCGAGAGTTCTTTATATATTATGGATATTAAGCCTTTGTCAGATAAATGACTTGCAAATATTTTTTCCCAGTTAGTGGGTTGTTTTTTTGTTCAATCCTGTTTTCCTTTGCCTTGAAGAAGCTCTTTAGTCTGATGAAGTCCCATTTATTTATTCTTTCTATTGTTTCCCTTCTCTGAGAAGGCATGGTGTCCGAAAAGATCCTTTTAATACTGATGTCAAAGAGTGTACTGCCTACGTTTTCTTCCAGAAGCCTTATGGTTTCAGGTCTCACCTTTAGGTCTTTAATCCATTTTGAGTTTATTTTGGTGAATGGTGAAAAAGAATGGTCAATTTTCATTCTTTTACATGTGGATTTCCATTTTTACCAGCACCATTTGTTGAAAAGACTTTCTTTTCTCCATTGTATGCCCTCAGCTCCTTTGTCAAAGATTAGCTGTCCATAGATGTGTTGTTTTATTTCTGGGCTTTCAATTCTGTTCCATTGATCTGTGCACCTGTTTTTGTACCAGTACCATGCTGTTTTGATTAATGTAGCTTTGTAGTATGTTTTGAAGTCAGGGATTGTGATGCCTCCCGTTTTGTTCTTTTTTCTCAGGATTGCTTTAGAAATTCGGGGTCTTTTGTTGCCCCATATGAATTTCAGGATTCTTTGTTCTAATTCTGTAAAGAATGTCATTGGGATTCTGATTGGGATGGCATTAAACCTGTAGATTGCTGTAGGTAGAAGGGACATTTTAACTATGTTTATTCTTCCAATCCATGTACATGGAATGTCTTTCCATCTCCTTATGTCGTCATCCAATTCTCTCAGAAAGGCCTTGTAATTTTCATTATATAGGTCCTTCACTTCTTAGTTAAATTTACCCCAAGGTATTTTATTCTTCTTGTTGTGATTGTGAATGGTATTGTGTTCTTGAGTTCTTTTTCTGTTGGTTCATTACTGGAGTATAGAAATGCTACTGATTTGTGCAAATTGATTTTATACCCTGCAACTTTGCTGTAGTTGTTGATTACTTCTAACAGTTTTCCAATGGATTCTTTGGGGTTTTCTATATATAAGATCATGTCGTCTGCAAACAGCGAGAGTTTCACTTCTTCCCTCCCTATTTGGATTCCTTTTATTCCTTTATCTTGCGTGATTGCTCTGGCCAGGACCTCCAGTACTATGTTAAATAAGAGTGGTGATAGAGGGCATCCTTGTCTCGTTCCTGTTTTCAGGGGGACGGCGTTCAGTTTTTGCCCATTGAGTATGCTGTTGGCTGTGGGTTTGTCATATATGGCCTTTATTATGTTTCCTTCTATGCCCATTTTGTTCAGAGTTTTTATCATAAATGGCTGTTGGATCTTGTCAAATGCCTTCTCTGCATCTATTGAGATGATCATGTGGTTTTTATTCCTCAGTTTGTTGATGTGGTGTATCACGTTGATTGATTTGCGGATGTTGAACCATGCCTGTGTCGCTGGTATGAATCCCACCTGATCATGATGTATGATCCTTTTGATGAATTGCGGAATTCTGGTTGCAGAAATTTTGTTTAGAATTTTTGCATCTATGTTCATCAGTGATATTGGCCTGTAGTTCTCTTTTTTTGTGGTGTCCTTGTCAGGTTTTGGTATCAGCGTGATGTTGGCCTCATAGAATGTGTTAGGGAGTGTTCCATCTTCCCTAATTTTTTGGAATAGCTTGAAAAGGATAGGTATTAAATCCTCTCTGAAAGTTTGGTAGAATTCCCCAGGAGAGCCATCTGGTCCTGGGGTTTTATTCTTTGGGATGTTTTTGATTGCTATTTCAATCTCTTTCCTTGTGATTGGTCTGTTCAAATTGGCTGCCTCTTCTTGAGTGAGCTTTGGGAGATTGTAGGAGTCCAAGAATTTATCCATTTCCTCTAGGTTATCCATTCTGTTGGCATATGGTTTTTTGTAGTATTCTCTTATAATCTGTTGTATTTCTGCAGAGTCTGTTGTTATTTCTCCTCGCTCATTTCTGATTTTGTTTATTTGAGCTTTATCCCTTTTTTTCTTTGTAAGTCTGGCTAGCGGTTTGTCAATTTTATTTATCTTCTCAAAAAACCAGCTCTTTGTCTCATTGATCCTTTCTACTGCCTTTTTCGTTTCAATAGTATTTATTTCTGCTCTGATTTTTATTATTTCTCTCCTTCTGCTGACTTTGGGCTTCATTTGTTCTTTTTTCTCTAGTCCAGTTAGGTGTGCTTTAAGGTTGCTTATTTGGGATTTTTCTTGTTTGTTAAGATGTGCCTGTATTGCGATGAATTTTCCTCTTAATACAGCTTTTCCTGTATCCCATATGAGTTGGTATGGCATGCTATCATTTTCATTTGTGTCCAGGTATTTTATTTCTTCTTTAATTTCTTCAATGATCCATTGCTCGTTCAGTAGTGTGTTGTTTAGTCTCCACATCTTTGTGCCTTTCTCAGCTTTTTTCTTGTAATTAATTTCTAGCCTTATAGCACTATGATCGGAGAAGATGCTTGTTATTATTTCAATTTTTTTAAATTTGTAGAGGCTTGCCTTGTTTCCCAACATATGGTCTGTCCTTGAGAATGTTCCATGTGCACTTGAGAAGAATGTGTATTCAGCTCTTTCAGGGTGAGGTGATCTATATATGTCTACTAGTCCCATTGTTTTAGTTTTTCATTCAGCTCCACTATTTCCTTGTTGATTTCCTGTCTGGATGATCTGTCCATTGATGTGAGTGGGGTGTTTAGGTCCCCTACTATTATTGTGTTGTTTTTAACATCTTCCTTTAGGTCTGTTAATAGTTGCTTTATGAATCTTGGTGCTCCTGTGTTGGGTGCATAGATATTTATAAGCGTTATTTCTTCTTGATGAAGTGTCCCTTTGATCATTATATATTGTCCCTCTGTGTCTCTCTTTACCTGTCTTATTTTGAAATCCACTTGGTCTGATATAAGAATTGCAACACCTGCCTTTTTTTCCTTGCTATTTGCTTGAAGTATTGTCCTCCACCCCTTCACCCTGAGTCTGTGTTTGTCCTTGGGGCTGAGGTGTGTTTCCTGGAGGCAACAAATTGTTGGATCTTGTTCTTTAATCCATTTTGCCACTCTGTGTCTCTTTATTGGAGAGTTCAATCCGTTCACATTGAGAGTGATTATTGATGCATGTGGACTTAATGCTGTTAATCTGTCGCTCATTATCTTGTTTTCCTGCGTTTCTTTTCCTGTGTGCTTTAGCCTACCCATTTAATACTGCAATTTCTTATGCTGGGTTTCTTAGATTTTTCCTTATTTATGGTTTGTGACTCTGTTCTGTACTTTATTTTAGTGTCTACCTTGAAGTTTGTATTTAGAATCTCGTGTATAATATAGTCTATTCTCCGGTGGTCTCTTACTTACTTGACCAATACTGATTTAGACCCTTTGCTCTTCCCCTCCTAAATAATTATTTTCATTTTTTATTCCAATTCGTCGTATTAATTTGTAGTTAGAGTGATAAGATCGTCCTTGTTTTGGTAGTTTCCTTACCTTTACCCTAATGCTATAATTGAATTTTTGCTATCCTGTTCTGGTTCTATCCATCGGTCTCCCTAGTCTGTGGATTGTGACCCCTTTCTCCCTTTTTTCTTTTTTCAGGTATGAGAGCCTTCTTGAGGATTTCTTGTAATGGAGGGCTTTTAGTTACAAATTCCCTTAACTTTTGTTTGTCTGGAAAAGATTTAATTTCTCCCTCATATCTGAAGGAAATTCTTGCTGGATAGAGTATTCTTGGCTGAAGATTTTTATCCCTTAAAGCTTTGAATATGTCACTCCATTCTCTCCTAGCTTGTATGGTTTCTGTAGAGAAATCCGCTGACAGTCTGATAGGGGCTCCTTTATAGGTTATTCTCTTTTTTTTTCTTACTTCCCTGAGTATTTTTTCCTTATCTTTCCTTTTTGCCAATTTTACTACTATGTGCCATGGGGTAGCTCTTTTTACATTGACAAATCTAGGAGATCTAAAACCCTCCTCTACACACATTTCTCCGTCGATCCCTAGATTTGGGAAGTTCTTTTCAATAATTTTGTTAAGCACACTTTCTGCTCCATTTTCCTTTTCCATATTCTCGGGAATTCCTATGATTGTTATGTTCTTACTCCTCATTGAATCCATTATCTCTCAGAGATTTTCCTCATTTCTTTTGACCCTTAGTTCTCTTTCTTCCTCTGTCTGGAGCCATTCAGCCTGTCTATCTTCAATTATGTTAATTTGCTCTTCTGTGGTGTCTACACATGGGCATTCAGGGAATCTGTATTCTGTTTTATCTGGTCCATTGTGTTTTTCATCTCAAGTAATTCTGTTTGATTCTTCTTTATGATTTCAAACTCTTTTGTGAAGTAACTCCAGAACTCGACTTGTTTATCTTTCTCTCTACCTCATTGAGTTTTTTGATTATAGCTGCTCTGAACTCATTATCACTTAGTTTACCTAATTCCAAGTCCTCATGACTTAATTTTATGTTTTTATTGTTTTCCTTCTGGTCTGGGGCTTTTATAAATTGCTGGATGGTAGAGGAGCGGTTTTTTTGCATGGTGGTAGAATTCGGTTGCAGTGACAGCCTGTCGCCACTAGATGGAGGTCAAGAGCCGCGTGTTATGAGCTCCCTGCCTTCGGGCAAGATGGCTGCGCCCACTGGCTTTGTGGTGGGGGGGGGGGGGGGCTGTTACTCACATGCGCCGGTCTGGGTTCAGATCAGTTCTGTTCTCTGGTCTCCCGAGGCCCTTGGTTTATGGGGTCCCCGTGGATGGAAGCTTTCCCCCCCGTCAGTGGGTTTCCACTGGACCAGTGGCAGGAGTCCTGGATGATCCCCCGGTCGTGCAGCCCCTCCCCTGCTCGTTCCCGACCGGTGCAGCAGCGATCACAGACTCTAGGGGAGGGAGCAATGTTCTCTCCTACCGTTCCAGCGCCTCCGAGGCTGTAAGTAGGGTTTATGATCGCCGCCTTCTTGGTATTGTAGGTCTCTAACGAGCTGGCATTATGTTTATTCTCTGAAATTCAGTTCTTCCAGTCTTTTGTTGTATTTTGGAGGGGAGAGAATCCTGGGTCAGCTCACCCCGCCATTTTGCTCCACCCCTTCTCCCCTCCTGAAATGCTCCTTTCTTAATTGTGATAATGCCAGGGGAGTTTTAAGTTGAGAAAAGGGAGTTTATCTGCTTAAAATAATATAGTTTTAGTAAGGGACTGGCAGTACTTCTCTGATACATGAGCACTTTCATCTTCACATTAGGTGGAAAGAGGTGGCCCAGAAAGGTACATACTGCACACAATCTAATTAGAATAATGATATCCATTTCTTTGGAATCAGTGGGGTGAGTCATTCTGGAAAATCATTTCTAGAGCTTTACCACTTTAGGCTCCTTAAGATTTATCCTTTTAAGCCTCCCAGGTTTTCTTTTTCTTTTTTTAATAAGCATGTTGGTTGGATGGAAATCTTTCTAAATGGCAGTGCCTTTTTTCTTGCTATTGCTTTTTTAAGTGTACAGATTGTTGCATTTTAGGATATTTACAGAGTTGAACAATTATCACCACAACCCAATTCTGCTTCTGCTTTTGCTACCTGAGCATCATGTGTTAGACACTCGCATTGTGCTGTTAGACATTGATTTTCTTTAGGGGGACTGAGCCGTAAAGTTCAGCATCCTCTAACATTGAATATGAATGATCTCAGACTGCTGCACTGTCATTATTCCTGCCCAAGGGAGTCCCGAGTTCTCCTATGGTATTTGCTTTTCCTTGGTTAGAAATTAGACAGCCAGGGGCCGGCCCCGTGGCCGAGTGGTTAATGTCACCGCTTCAGCAGCCCAGGTTTTCACCAGTTCCAATCCTGGGTGCGGATATGGCACCGCTCATCAGGCCATGGTGAGGCGGCATCCCACATGCCACAACTAGAAGGACCCACAACTAAAAATATACAACTATATACTGCGGGCATCTGGGGAGGAAAAAAAGCAGAAAAAAAAAAAGATTGGCAACAGTTGTTAGCTCAGGTGCCAATCTTTAAACAAAAAAGAAATTAGACAGCCAGCCTTGTTAAAATTGTTTAGAAAATAGAATGATACAGGGGTTTTATTGCGTTTAACTTCTTTTTTTAACAACAGCTTTATTGAGATAATTCACGTAGCATGCCCATGTAAAGTCTATAGTTCAGTGGTTTTGAGTCTGTTTACAGAGTTGTGCAACCATCATCACAGTCAATATTAGAATATTTTCATTGCCCCCAAAGGACACCGTCACCCATTAGCAGTCATTCTCTATTTCCTTCTAAGCAACCACTATGTTGCATTAACTTTTATTTCATTAACCTTGTTTTGTGATTTCTTAAGGTTTTTGTGTGTGTGTGAGGAAGATGGGCCCTGAGCTAACATCCGTTGCCAATCTTCCCCTTTTTATTTGAGGAAGATTGTCCCTGAACTAACACTTGTGCCAGTCTTCCTCTCTTTTGTACGTGGGACGTTGCCACAGCATGGCTTGATGAGCAGCGTATAGGTCTGCAAGATGTGAACCTGTGAGCCCCGGGCTGCTGGAGCAGAGCACAAGCACGTAACCACTAGGCCACTGGGCCAGCCCCCTTGAGGATTTTTTTGCTTTTTTTTTCTGCTGAGTGGTGCAGTTCCAGATGAGTGAAGTATTACCAAAAAATTAATCACCCCTTACTCAAAACTCAACATACTTATTTTGGTAGTATATTTCCTTTGTTATGCCAATAAAATATTTTCCTTTGACCACTTTTGGGGGAAAACTAGACCTTACTTATCTGTGGCTTTCTCTTTTTTGTGTGTGTGAGGAAGATTCGCCCTGAACTAGCATCTGTTGCCAATCTTCCTCTTTTTTTTTTTTTTTTTGGCTTGAGGAAGATTAACCCTGAGCTAACATCTGTGCCAGTCTTCCTCTCCTTTGTATGTGGGATACCTCCACAGCATGGCTGATGAGTGGAGTAGCTCTGCACCCAGGATCCGAACTCGGGATCCTAACCTGTGAACCCTTGGCCACCGAAAGGGAGCACATGGAACTTTAACCACTTGGCTGTGGGGCTGTCCCCTGTGGCTTTCTCTTAAAGCTGCAGAATAGGGCTGGCCCTGTGGCACAGTGATTAAGTGCTCACCTTCCGCTTCTTGGTGGCCCGGGGTTCGCCAGTTCAGATCCCGGGTGCGGACATGGCACTGCTTGGCAAAAAGCCATGCTGTGGTAGGCATCCCACATATAAAGTAGAGGAAGATGGGCACAGATGTTTCCTCAGCAAAAAGAGGAGGATTGGCAGTAGTTAGCTCAGGGCTAATCTTCCTCAAAAGAAAAAAAAAGCTGCAGAATGAATGACAGGCTTCATAAAGTCTGTCTTTCAATGTGATATTTTCTAACTTGTAGTATGATTATAGCCCTTTCATGTGTATGTCATTTAATGTAGGATTAGTAGAGACATTAGTGATTCCTAGGTATTTATTGCATACTTAACATACTGAGCACTTTGCTAATGGTTTTGAAGAATATTGTTAAATAAAGGAATATGACAGATTCTTTTATCATGTAGCTCACTTTCTGTCAGAGTACATAGAAGATTCATTACCCCAGAGTTAAGTGTTAAATGTTGTATTACTGAGCATAAGTGCCATGTAGAAAAAGAAGAGATCATTATGGACTACAATAATTGGAGGGAGGGCTCAGAGAGGAGCTGGAACTTAACCAGATGAAGATGATTTGCAAAAGCAAAGAAAGTACATGAAGACATTCCAAATAAGAAAAAGCATAAAAGGCATAGAAACACACATGTAGGGGCCAGCCTGGTGGCTTGGTGGTTAAGTTCCTGCCCTCTGCTTCAGCAGCCTGGGGTTCACCAGCTCAGATCTTGGGCGTGGACCTACACACTGCTCATCAAGCCATGGTAGCTTCCCACATAGAAGAACTAGAAGGACATACAGCTAGGGTATACAACTACGTACTGGGGCTTTGGGGAGAAGAAAAAAAAAGAAATACACGTGTGACTTAAGAAAAATTGCATTTCAAATCTTTTTGGATTTTTAGCTAGAAGAGACCATAACAGAATTGGTTTTAAAGAAATTCAGTTCCTGCTGCTAAATTTTCTTACTTTAGGGATGTTTCTAAACAGTGAGCTTGAATTTATTCACATGCATCAAAGTGTCCAAGCTGAACCTTTATGAACTTTAGGATATTACATTAGGATTCAATTTCTTCAAATAATCTACTTGAAATGTGTTTTTCAGCCGCCTGTCTTGGTTAGATGGCTCTGGATTAGGATTCTCACTGGAATACCCCACCATTAGTTTGCATGCAGTGTCCAGGGACCTAAATGCCTATCCACGAGAGCATTTGTATGTTATGGTGAATGCCCAATTTGAAGGTATGTATGGTGTAATTTAATCTTGAGCTTCCTTTGGTAGCATATTATATTTTAAAAAGCAGTCTGTGATCATAATCAATGTAATTTTCAAGCCATTGACCTATTTTGGATAATAGTTTATTAAAGAAAATTTCAGCACAGTAAAACAGTTTGGATACTGCCTTTTATTTTCTATGTATTTGCACTTAGAATTATTCAGTTATTGTGGATACATTTCTGATTTTTCCTATTAACTGTTTATTCTCTTGGTAAAGGCATTTGTATTTGGCACCCATAGAGGCTTGGATCAGTATACTTGAAGCTTCCTAGAGTTTAGGGTAGAACCTTTTTTATTTTGTCACAGAAGTGGTTCTCAGTAGGGGGGTGACATTTCCCTTCCCCCACATTTGGCAATGAGATTTTGGTTGTCATGACTCGGGTTGGGGAGGAATGCTACTGGCATCTAGTAGTTAGAGGCAAGGTATGCTAGTAGACATCCTACAACGCATAAGACAGTCTCCCCACCAAAGAATTACCCCATCCAAATGTCAGTAGTGCCAAGTTTGAGAAACCCTGGGTTACAAGATTTCCAAGTTTTGCTGTCAGAGATGACTACAAAGGTTCATAAAAATCTAGTGAAGTGGATGAAAGAAAAAGTAGGAAGGACAAAAAAAATCCATTTTTTTAGACCGTCATCAATGGGTTGTAAGAATTCTGAATGAGAAACAAGTTAGGCACAAAATAAAAACTTGTTTGATTTTTGTAAAACTAACTAAATAAGAAGTTTATATACTATGTTGTGTTAACTTAACATGTTTGTCTTTTGTAGAAATGCAGAACTTTGAGGTTGAAAGCACATTTGTCAGACTTTTAGTAAACTTGCTTTTAAGATAATAGGTTGCTTTTCTTTGACATAGTGTATAAGAGACAATCCCATGAGTTTTCCTGTTGAGCTATTGCTCCTTTAGTTTATTTTAATATGGTTTCAGATATAAGATGACCATTTATATTCAGTGTGGCACAGTGAGAAACCCTGCCTCATTTAGTGGTAATGGCTGATTCAACTACGGTCATGCATCGCTTAATGACAGGGATGCTTTTCTGAGAAATGCATTGTTAAGTAATTTCATTGTTGTGCGAACATCATGGAGTGTACTTAGGCAAACTTAGTGTAGCCCCACTACACACCTAGGCTGTATGGTACTAATCTTATGGGACCTCTGTCATAGATGCAGTCCATTGTTGACCGAAATGTCATTAAATGGTGCATGACTGTATCTGAAAATATTTTTGTTATAAGATTGCAAACTCTTGCCATTGGTAAGGGTCCAGAGGTAGATAACAATCTAGTAAAGTTTGAAAGAGAGGGTAAGGAAGAGTAAAAACTGTTGACCCCGTAGTAGGACTTTCAGATGAGGAGGTATTGGGCACTAAAGTTCACTTTCCATCTAAGTACGTACAAGTATGATTTTATAACCAAGAGTATTACATATGTCATGTTTTGGTTAAAGCACTCATTCATTCATAGAAATGTAGAAATAGACTGCGAAGTACCCTTGTCCGTCAATTCCAAGTGCTGGTGTGAAATGCCCAAAAATAGTGTAGAACATTGGCATTGGGCAAGGTGCATATCAAAAAGTAAGGTTAGAGAGGTAGGGTTTGAATAAAGCTAGTTGAAGAGAAAAGCACACTGAATAAAAAGACTCTGTCATTAACTTGCTAGGCATGTGATTTTCTTCTCTCTGAGCCTCAATTTTATCCAGAAAAATTAGGTGATTATAGTAGTCTCTAGTTCTTATACCTGGCTGCACATGAGAAACACCTGGGAAACTTATTACAAATGTAAATCCTGGGAATTCCAAACCAAGGAAAAGGATTCAGTAGGTTTGGTGTAGATATTTTAAAGGTTTGCTGTGTATGATTATTTTCTTGAAATTGATGGGATTTTGGTTAATCCTTTCTTATTAAAATGAGTAGGACTTTTCTTACTAGAAGGTAGAATCCTCCTGGGGCATGTTTATTTCAATAGCTCTCCAGTTCTGTTTATCTGAAACTCCACTCTTCTCCTAAGTTACACATGCTTGGACCCTATTTTCCTAGCCTTTGTTTCTCTCATCCTGATTCTCCAAGCTCCAGATTTTTTTTCTCTTGGCTTATCTACATAAACCTCTTTAAAATAGGCCATCAGGTTATTGTTAAGGACGTTAGATTATTTTTTAAATGACTAAAAAATTATCCCCATTGTTGAAAATTTAGCAAAATTTAAAGAGACTGAAAATGTGACAGCCACTACTGTGATCTAGCACGAGATGATGAGTGTTGGTCATGGTTGTATTTTTTTCTTAATTATAAAAATACTATATTAATTTGTTGCCTTAAGGTGGATTCTTTAGGATATAAAAGAAATTGTTAATAGTGGTTACTTCTAGGGTGAGGAACTAGAATGGTAGGGACCTATGTTTTCCTTTGAATCCATCTAGACTCTTTCAATTATTTTTATACCACTGTGTATTTTATAATTTAAAAAGTGATGTTGATTCAGTTATAGAATAATAATTTCAGTATATCATTTTTTAAAAATTGCATTGAAAAAGTTTGATAGTACCATAATATATTCAACTATTTAGAATTATTTAGATTTCTCCAGTATTTTTGTATTAGTTTACTTGTTTACAGAGGACATGTATATTATATTTAACAATATAATAACATTAGAAACAGAACAGGAAAAGTCCTATGAAATCTGTTATTTAAAACTGTTAATAGTGGCCATTTTAAAGTTTTTCTTTCTTTTTTTTTTTTTTTTGCTTATCTGTATTTTTTCACTCTACAGTGAGTTTGTATGATTTATAAAATAAAAAATTTTTAAAAAATTTAGTGGATACCCCCTATAATTGATTCCTGTGAGTAGAATTACTGCATTAAAGGTAATAAACATTTTTAAAGCTCTTAATGTATATTGTCGGATTGCTTTCCTGAAAGTTTTTATCAATTTATACTTTCAATAGTAATGTATAAGAAAACCTTTCCAGCTTATCTTCATCTGTGTGGAGAATTAACACTTTTTTAAAATGTTAACTTTAATACGCTAAACAAAATTTAATTTATATTTTTAAGATTATTAGTTTTGAAGTTTTGGGGTCTAAATATTTCTGTTGACCCTAGGGTTTTTTTTCCATTATGAATTAATTCAAACATTGAAAAGTGCAGAGAGCAATAAAAATTTTTCATTATTCAATATCCAGCATAAATTTTAACCTTTTTTCATAGTTACTCAGGTATTTTAAAGAAAGAAAACTATATGAATATTGTTGAAATCCTTTTCATATCCCTCCCCATTTCATTCTATACTCTGTTTCTAGAATTAAACATTATCTTAAAGATGATGTGTGTCATTCCTGTCTATGCTTTTAGATTTCACTGACTATGCATATACCCACAAGCAGTATAATGGTTTGGTTTTGTTTTTAAAATTTTAATGTAAGTGGTGTTATATATATTCTGCAACTAGCTTTTTCACTCAGTTATATTTTTAAGTCTATCCATTTTGGTACATATAAATCACATTTGTTCATTTTTCACTGCCGTCTGTCTATAAAGTGTAATGTGACCAGGTTACAATACATCTATTTACTTTTTTAGTCAACATTTAGTTTTTATATTTTCACTAGTACCTGTGGTACTTTAGTAAACATTTATGTACAAGCCCCTTGTCTACATAGTATGTACTTAGATGAGGAAATGCTTGCTGGGTAGGAGGATGTACACATCTCCAGAGTGGTTGTAGCAATTTCCACTTCCACAAGTGGCACGTGCTAGTCCTCTTTATTGAGCGTTTGTATTTTTTCTTGCTTACAGATTTTTTAAATTTATCTGTTGGCTCGGTTAACTTTTGTGGGCCTTAGTTTTCTCATCTGCACATTGTTGGTGATGAAGCACATCAGTGGTTACAAGCTGCTGCTGAACCCTTAGTACAAGGTGAAAGGTCAAAGAAGCAGTGGACAGTGGAACTCTACTTGTTAGACGCCTGACTGTTGAAGTTTCCTCATCCCCTCCATGACCCCGAGGGGGCTTAGAATCCCTGGGCTCAGTGAAGTACAGTTTGACTAGACCAGAGGGACTATCCACGGTCTTTTTTTAGCTCTAAAATGACTATGTTCTTATAATTTGAAGTAAAAGTTGAATTGCAGTATTTAGGTATATCAATAAGCATCCTTCAAGAAATTCTTTTAGGCATTGTTTTTATCAAAACAAATAAACAACATCATTAAAAAGTTATGTTTATTCCCTTTCTAGAAGAATCAAAAGAATCTGTTGCTGATGAAGAAGAGGACGACAGTGATGATGATGTTGAACCTATTGCCGAATTTAGATTTGTGCCTAATGATAAATCAGCATGTGAGTATTGTATAGAATTGATTCTTTTCCCTTTATGTACCAAGCATTGTTCCTGTCGACACACGCACACCCCTTTACCCTCATTGCCTGCCTTCTATTGCCTTTTCTTTGTTTTAGCATCTGTAATATTGAGGACCAGATACCTATTAATATCAAAGATGGTGACTGTAGTGGGAGTATAGTAGACACCATGTTACTTGGTATGTTTTATCAATGGAGGAATATGGTTATTTTTATTAACTTGATGCTGTTCACTGTGAATCCCACTGGCTGGAGGGCAGAGAAGTCATTGGCAGTTCCAAAGTGAAAGATGCCAGGATAGCTGGAAAGAGGCTTATCAGCTGAAGGCCTTCACCCTGATATAGCAGTCTCACCAGGACTCTGACTCTTTCTCAGAAAATCCAACCGGGCATGAAGAGATCTCAATGGTAGCTTGAAATGACCTCTTACTATTTTGTGACTTGTCCATTGCCATCAAGCACTTTTCAAGACTGATTCTCCTTGGAATTTAGCAGGTTTTGTTAATGTCATGACCCTAGTACACCCCTTGTCTACCCATTAAAGTTATTTGCGCTGATGGTTATTTCATTACATTTTTGTTGTGCATTGGCCAGAAAAAAGTATAAATTACAATTTAATTTTCTTCTTCAGTGGAGGCAATGTTCACTGCAATGTGTGAATGCCAGGCTTTACATCCAGATCCTGAAGATGAAGATTCAGATGATTACGATGGAGAAGAATATGATGTGGAAGCACATGGTTAGTGAAATGGATTTTTTTAAGTGTTTCTGTGTGTTTCATTTTAAGCATTTATTTGTACTAAGGGTGTGGGATTATAGTTGTTTATATCTCTACTAAATACCCATATAGTATGATTATTAATAAAAGTGAATGGCACAATTTATGTCTAAGTCAAATTGGAAAAAATTTTGGGCTTTCCAAACTTGAGGGTAAAAAATAGAGATTATTGGGGGGTAGAAAATGGATAGAGATAAATGGAAGGAAAGAAATTGGTAGATAGGAAAATAGGCAATCAGGAGAGTCTTTTTAAGTTGATGCAGCTACTCACAGAGAACAAGCCTTCTCCCTCCACCACTTTAAACCTGTATCACCTGCATCTTTATTTAACACAGTCCTTCAAACAGCTCATTGCCAAAGTCATTTCTTTTTCCCAGAACTATACTTCATTTATCCAAGAGTATTTCCCCTGGCCTCCCCAGACCAGAATGCAGTCTCTAGCCTGGTAGAGTCTTGTAACTTGAGATGCCTGCTGTTCTCTTTTCTTTTCCCCACTGGTCTCATGTATACCAGTCTGGCTATCCAGAGCCCTTTCCTCTGTATGTACCCACTTCCTGGCTTTAGGAAAACTTATTTCTGGGTTTCTCCTTTATATATCTAAATACGTTCTCATCTTTGCTGAGATTTTTGGGAGATTCTTATTTTTGTATCCTTTTTGTATTTTCCAGAATTTCTGATTTTTTAAAAGGAGCATGTATTTTAATCAGGAGAAAATTTTCAGTACAAATTAATATCAAATTAATTTGCGCTCACCTGTGAAATTCCCAGCTTGGCACAATATAAGACTCCCTGACCTTAGGAACACCCTCCTTTCCTTCTCGTCCCGGACATTTGATTCTTTGGGAGTTGCTGTTTACTGTCTCATTATCTCTTGGAATCCCTTTTCATCCTATAGGATAGGGACTTTTTTTTTTTATTTCTGTCTTCAACAGATGGCCTATATGTGTGTGTTAAATGAATGTTGAAAAGTGTTTCCTGGAAGCCTATTTTTACTGTACCTTTTCTTCAGTAAATGCATAATTGATGATCCATTTTTTTCTAATTGTTTTATAATAGCTTAAAAACTTTTTATTTGTTTAGAACAAGGGCAGGGAGACATCCCTACATTTTATACCTATGAAGAAGGATTATCTCACTTAACAGCAGAAGGCCAAGCCACATTGGAGAGATTAGAAGGAATGCTTTCTCAGTCTGTGAGCAGCCAATATAACATGGCTGGAGTCCGGACAGAAGATTCAATAAGAGATTATGAAGGTGAGTATCCTGTCTCTTCAGTGTGAACAGTCAGATGATCACTTGGGCAATAAGGGAAGTTATGGAGAGAACTTACATAGGTTCTTTTGGAAACTCTTAAAACAGAGAAATCTCAGAATTAACTTTTTATAGTTCAGGAAGCAAATGTGGAATTACATGGAATAGAAATTCTCAAGTAAATTTTTTTTTCTTTTTTTACTTTTTTTCCTAACTACAAAAATAGTCTGTGTTCATAGTCAGAATTGTTTTAAATGGGCACAAAGAAGAAATGAAAAATCAAGTATAATTCTAATTGAGAGACATCTATTAATTTTCTATTGCACGTCTTTCCAGTCTTTTTGTTTGTATGCTTGTGTGTGTATATATGAGTGTGCACACATTGATGCTGCCATTTTTATTTTTAAAATGGATTCCTACATGATTATATGTAAAACTAGGATAGTCAGTTGATTTAAAGGGTTAGGCAGCATTTAAGAAATTTGGGTTCTTTTTCTTGTGACAAACGTTTGGACCTTAAACAAATGGCTTAAAATGTTTCTGTTTCAGTTGTCTCATATTTGTAGGCTTCTTTGTAAATATTTTCCCTGTTAGGCTGGTTCCCTTTTCTAAGTATCCTCTTTCAGTTAGAATCCAGGAAGTATTTTTTTTTTTTGAGGAAGATTAGCCCTGAGCTAACATCTGCCACCAATCCTCCGCTTTTTGTTGAGGTTAGCCCTGAGCTAACATCTCTGCCCATCTTCCTCTACTTCATATGTAGGACAGCTGCCATAGCATGGCTTGACGAGTTGTGCGTAGGTCCACAGTGGGGATCTGAACGGGCAAACCCCAAACCGCCAAAGCAGAACATGTGAACTTAACCGCCACACCACCGGGCCAGCCCCCCAAAGTGTTCTTTTGACTCAGCCTTTATCATTTATTCCTCATCCAGTCCAATGCTGAATTCTGTACATTTTCCCTTTAGATGACTTTCAGATCTGCTTGCTATTACTACTGCTATCCTCCAAACCTAGGCCCTTTTCTTCTCACACTGGATTTACAGTAGTAAATTTTTTGCCTCAGTCATCCCTTCCTCCAGCTCACTGTGCCATATTAATCTTCGGAGAACACTCTCTGTCGCCCCTTTTTAATGATGTTCCCTTAGTGGTTGCCTGATACTCACCATATAAGGTTCAAATTCTTCATCAGATTCTAAAGAGACAACACTGTCTTTGTCTCCTATGTCTCCAATCTCGTTCCTGCTACCCTCAATAAAACATTTAGAGGGTGCTCTTATGTGCCAGACCCTAATTTTAAGCACATCACACATATTTACTCATTTAATCCTTTCAAGACCCCTCTGTGGTAGATGCTGTTATGATCCCCATTTTACAGATGGAGAAACTGAGGCACAGAGAGGTCACAACTTGCTTGAGGTCAAATAACTAATAAGTGGTAAGGGGATTAAATGAGCTAATATGCAAAAATGATATACCAGGCACTCTTATAAGCACTTGTTGCATCTTGTGTGTATTTAATGTATATTGTTATTTTATATTGCTAGAGTCTTAACACTTCTAGTTTTTAGTGATAGAAAATATTCTTAAAGAGGGTTGCCATAGTTCTTTTTTTATTGGTACATTTAAGTTTTTCTCATAGTGTTGTGATCAGTATCTCTATGCACATATCATATTGACCTGGGGGTCCTGAAGTTCTGGGATATTTTAATTTGGAAAAGTGTAGGCTTTGGGTCACACTGTTCATCCTTATGTCTCCTCTCCATTTTAAGCCCTATCTCGTGAGCCTCTAACATAGGCTTTAGGATGGCTTTAACATGGCCCAGATGATTTCTCATGCCCTACCAAACTCTTAGCTGAAAGAATTCAAGATGCTACCTTTTTTTATTACAGTGATTGACTAGAGAGTGCCTTTGGACATTGAAAAGCCTTTCATCACTGAAGAGTTTTTGCTTTTGTTTTTATTGTAGAATTTTTTATTTAATGCCTGTATAGCAAACGATTTTAAGGTCACAAACACTTTTTGCTAAAGTGAGAGTTTTGGACTTTTATTCCTAAGCCCCATATTAAATTTGAGAGTTGCCTGTATATTAAATTTCTTCAGCTTATACCATGCCCCGTCCTTTAAAATTCTGAGTACCCATGTCACTCTTTTTGCCATTTATTTACTTAGACTTGTTTCTTTTTTCCTTTTTAAAATTCATTTTTTAAATTTTTAAAATAAAAATTCTATATATGTAAGGTGTGCAACATGTTTTGTTATACATAGTGAAATGATTACTGCAGTCAAGGTAATTAACATATCCATCTCCTCACATAGTTACTTTTTTTGTGTATGTATGATGAGAACACCTGAGATCTGCCATCTTACTAAATTTCAGTCTTTTTGCCGTTTAAACATATGCTATCTACTAGTGGCATTTCAGTGCTTCATGTGCTTATTTATGTAAGAGATATTTATTGAGTTGCTGTGCCAGGTACAGAGAATACAGCGGTACTCGAGAGATGAGGTTACTGTCTTCACATCAATGGCATGCTAGTGGAGTGAAAAATAAATTAACTAATTAGGCAGTTACAGTATATTGTCATACAGCATTGAGATATGGGGAAGCTTGAAAATCTGTGGAGTCAGAGCTGGGCCCTTCAACCAGCCTGGGTAGTTAGAGATTCAAGCTTCATGGAGTAAATGACATCTAAGCCAAGATCTGAAAGATGAATAAAAGTGACCCAAGTGAAGGGGGATTACATACAGGTTGGGGAGAGAGGCAGGTGAGGGAATAGCCTTGTGCAAAGGTTCATGAGCCCATTCAGTTTTGGAGAACTGAAAATAGTTCATTATGTCTGGAACTCTGAGTGTGAAGGGCAATTATTATAGCAACAGATGAAAGTGGAGTAGTGAACTGGGCTGTATCTTAAAGGAACTTGAAAGCTGTGTTAAAGAATTTCAGCTTTACCTTTAGGTTAGTGGGAAGCCGCTGAAGAATTTTAGTTTGATTGGTGTTTCAGAAGATACACTGGCTATGATACGGAAAGTTAATTGCAGAGGGAAATACTGGAGAAAAGAAGAGAAACCTTCTTAAGTAACTTCTGTTTTAAATTAGATGAGAGATAGTGGCCTAAATTAAGTAGTGGCAGTAAATGTCAAAAGACAACAGATTTTAGAGAGAGAAGCAACAGAAGTTAGAAAGATGGTATGGGTTTCTGGATTGAACAGGTAAGAGGTGTCCTTTAGCAAGACTGAAAAGAGAAGCATTTTCTATGTGGGAAGATGATGAGTTAATTTTAGATACGTGTTTATGTTTGCATGCCCTGCTGGGTGTCCAGGTCGTGGGGTGCCAAGGGGCTGCAGGCAGAAGCCAGTTTGTGGTGGGCTGAAGAGTCAAGGGGTGCATAGCAGGCGAGGAAATGGAGAAAGCAGCTGTCGACAACTCTTTACAGGGGGCTTTTTTTTTTTTCTTATCCCCCCAGCCTTTTTAATGAAGTGAGAAAAACAGGGCAATAAGCAAGAACTTTGCTCATTTTGTCTTTTCTCTTGAATTATGGTGTAAGCTTTGTAAGGATAGGACTTCATATCTTGTTTTAAAAAGTCACACAGTGAATACCAAGCAGTTTATGAAGAGCGAACAGTTGAGGCTTACTGCATTTGAAAGTTCCTACCTAGTGTTCTTTTAGTGTTGAGGCTGAGAATTTACAAAGTACGTGTTAAATGTATAGACTATTTTTAACTTGACCTAGATCCACATGAGGCGTTTTTCTTTCTCAGTTTGTTCCTCGATACTTTAATTTTCATAAGAGAAAGAAATAGCAACTTTTACTGATGGGGCACTGGCTTCCTTCTGGGCGAAGTGTAAGTTGAATCTTTACCTATGTGAAGCACTCAGTAGACTATCGCTTGGCGGTTAATTTTTTCTTCAGATGGGATGGAGGTAGATACTATACCAACAGTTGCTGGGCAGTTTGAAGATGCAGATGTTGACCACTGAAAATGATTTATGCTGCTTTGGGGTGAGTAGTTTATTTTCTCCTTTGTCACTGAACATGAAAATCATGTGAAATAATTTTTATTTTCATAATTCAAGAGAACTCTATGTAATTAGCATTTTGGGAAAATGTTAATTATCCATTTCTGAAATTATTGAAAATTATGTTTTTTCCCCTAAGAAATCAATGTTTACAAACAGGGTGATGATCAGGTCAACGTTTACTGAGCACTTACCACATGCCAAGCACTGGTGTAAGTGTTGAGGATACATGGAAGAATAAGACGCATTGATCTTCAATGAACTCAGGAGAAGGACGTGAGCCCTTTGTTCAGAAACAGAGATCTCTCTGCTCGGCTCAGTTGGGAGCAGCAGAGCCTGATATCATGTCTTGGTCTGCTCTTGAGTTACCTTTTCCCACTTTGTGATGGTTGAAACCTTAACATGTTCATCAAAAAACACAAAGCAGAGATTTGCTGCAACTCACTGCTGTTCAATTTCTGGAGGAAGTAGTAGTAATTCAAAACTGAGTTTAAGCCTTTAATCATAATCTTGTGTCAGTTTCCTTCCTTCTGAAAATAATGGAGGACCAAGGTCCTGGGCATCTTAGCGTTCAAGGCTGATTTGCCAAACTGTAGTAAGCCCATGTTCAGTTGTCCAAAAGCTCTCATTTCCCAAGTTGCTTTATGGGCTGTTTTTCTTGGCTGACATAGGAGCTCACTGCCCATTTTCTCTTCTCTGACACATTCACATCAGCTTTGCCTGAAGTTTGTCCCTCGCTATTTATTCACTACATGTTTCTCTGAGAAGAAAATTGTCCTCTGCCAGCTTGAGTATCTCATGTAGTTAGTTCACATACAGAACTAGGACTAGGAATCCTAGTCGCCTGCCCTTTATAAGCTGCAAGATTTTCACATTGTTAAATTATTGTCTTTCTTTCCCCTCTACAGTGTCCTCCTACCTCTGACCTTATAGCATTTTCTTGAATACTAGCTGTCTTCCAATCTTGGAGATGCTACTTATATCTAGACCCTTTATTTTATTAAGGCATATAGTGATAGCATGGCAAGATTTATATATATTGGCTTGACTCTTCTACATTGTCAGTCATCTAGTTAGGTGGTGAGATCCTCCCTTATTCCTCCCATTGACTTTCCAAATTATTGCCATTGTGAATATAACACTGCTTCTTATCCAAACCATGAATTCTGATAATGGAGCTCTGCTTTCCTCTCAGATGCTATCAGTAGAACTATCAGAAAATAATCTCTTAAAGTTCTTTGCTTTATCTCTCTCTCCTTAAATACTTAATTTTTATTTCCACATTTACTTCTGTCCTTGGTAGCTGTACAGTCTAAAATCAGCAATGTCTCCTCTGGGGTTAGCTAAAATTATGTGTTCATATTGCTAGAGTTCTGTTAACTTGAATTTTCAGATATCACAGTTTCAGATGTCAGTACTTCAGTATTCTCTTTCATGGGAAGTCTTTTGGTACCAGCTTAAGTCTTATTCCCTTATTTCTCACCTTCTTATTTCCCACGTTCCTAATACTTAACTTTTATTGAAACTGGAAAACAGAATTTTTTTGATCTGGCTTTCACATACGTCTTAAAAAACAGACTATTCAGAGAACACCAGCCACTCTATTAATAAGGATTATGAAAAACTCATTTGGTCTGTCATTACTGGTTACACAAATGGGATGTTTCTGCAGTTTCCTGGCGAGAATTCTTAGGATTCTTTGTAATGTAATTCTGTGGTGAAATAACTATACAGTAGCCACAAACTTTGTAATGAGCTGATGATTTGTTTTCTATTCATTTTATGCTACAGCTCAAGTGGAGAAATATTTTATTCATAAAGTTTATACAAGTTCTTCATCTGGATAATTGACCTAAATTCCAAACAATGTCTGTAAATTTTTAATCATTTAAAATTGTATTTGCCCTTAAGGGATGAATAAGGAATAATTAGAGCGTTTATGCAACCATTAAAAATTTCAAGATAATGGCACTGGGACCTCTCAGTGCATGAGATTGGATGAAGGGAAAGGCACATGAATGGGAGAATCACAACTCGGCCACTTTTGGTTCTGTGCCTTTGGACAAGGCATAACAACTTCTAATCCTCAGTTTTCTCATCTGAAAAATGGGGATGATGATAACTACCTGGCAGGATTGTTGCAAAGGCTGAGATGTAATATATTTAAGTCCCCTGGCACTCTTGACCAGGCACTCAATACATAATAGCTATTATTATAAACACTGTAAACCTTTTGTTTTTCAGATTCTGCTCATAACTGTAGGAGAGAACTTGGTGCCTCTTCCACTGTGGAGTGAGTGTTGATGAAAGTCTTTTCTTTCTCCAAAACTCACCTGAACCAGTTCTTTCTTGAGACAGACTATACTGAGACAACAAGCTGTCACCAGCAGAAGAAACTATGACCTTTATTAACAAAGGTGAATTAACTTAACCAAGAGGGTATTTGTAGTTTATCATTTACCCCAGAACTTTCTGTGTCTAGGTACCCCCTCAGTAGGCCTTTACTTCCTGCCTTCACTGTATGCATCTTCTGTAACCTAGCAGGCCTATGTGGTGAAAATGCATAGGTACTTGGAGGTGTAGGCAGACTGGATGGGAAAGAGAGAGGCTGATCCAAGATGTACCCCTTTAGGGCCTATGGATACCCTTATCTCTTAAAAAGAAGGGCAGAGATCTCAGAGAAGTCCTGGCCTCCACTCATTCTCCACAGGGGTGAGGGTCTTTTTACTAATTTGGGACCCAGATGAATTCATTCAGGCATCTCGAGGGAGCCTCTTTGGAAACTTCCCAGCCGCACATTCTACCACTCACAAGTGCTCCTGACTAGCTTTTGTTGCTTTACCATGTTTTGCCAGTCTGTTCTGTTGTAACCTCTTAGGTTATGTCCTTTAATTTCCAACCTCTTAGGTCACTTTCTGTAACAGAACAAGTGAAATTGGGATGAAGTCTTCAGAGTACTTCAGATGATAATTGTTTTGTCTTTGTAATAGCTTAACAAATAAATCTAGGTTTTCTATATTATTGTGCTCTCATTCTTGACTAAAACCATTACCGAGAAATGTTTTTTAAAAAATTAATGCTGGCAAAAAATGAGAATCTTGTCATCTTATTTTTGTTTGACTTTTGTTGAGATCATGAACATGAAATGAGTCAGAAAATGTATAGTTAGAGCTTCGGGCATATATTTAGTAGGGCAAAGATTTAACACATTTCAAGGGATTTCTGCTTCTTCCACTTGGAACCGGAGTAATTTCTTATATTTATTAACTCTCAATTTTTAGTTTTCACAGACACCTGGGTATTTATAAGGCTGGTTTGTAATTACAGATTTATACTTGGACTTTTGATAATATTATATGACCTTAAAAATAAGGTTAGAAAAGCTATTCAGAATCATGTGGATAATTAGTGACTAAACTCTAGTTCGTCACCACTAAGCACACTGTTCTTTTCAGCACTTTTGCTTGGTCTCTCTCACCCTGCTTGGTAGACTGAAAAAAATGAATTTTCCTACCTCTGACCAGACTCAGAAATACTGACCTTGTTACAAGACGCAAGTAAAACAGCAACTTGGAAACGGAAAGTGAAATGGACTGAAACCTACTCTGTACCAGCCACTGCCCTGGTTTCTTTACATACATTATGCCTATAATATTCTTAACTACCTTGAGGTATT
The DNA here is from genome assembly GCF_041296265.1 of Equus caballus. NCBI lineage: Eukaryota > Metazoa > Chordata > Mammalia > Perissodactyla > Equidae > Equus > Equus caballus. The sequence goes on from NC_091690.1 coordinate 69,220,562, forward strand.
ATCCCACTTTAGAGATGAGGAAACTGAGTTACCGAGAGAGGTAAAGTAACGCTTAAGGTCATATAGATAGTGAGCAGTGATTTAGCATATGCTCTGAAACATCATACAGCCTTCCCATCTGCCCGCAGCTTAAAGGAAGCAAATTCCCTCTTTCCTGCAGTTTTAAATGTAAAATTTCAATGGCCAGCACAGGAAGTCCCCAAATTGCTCTGCTACCAATCTCAGCAGGGCTTATATTTCCATCTTAGACATTTATCCATTCTTCAGTAAGCAGTCAGTATCCTCATGGGCTGATCTTACAAATTCTATTTGAGTTCCTTTTTAAAGTCATGTTTACAAACTTATAATCATGACTTTCAGTGAAGCATAAAGTGTGCTAATAATGTATCAACAAAATGTTAGGGAGATTCTGTGCAGTGTTTCCTGTATGCACTGCTGTGGTCAGCCTGGTTCTGTGGATAATGCAGTCAACTATGATGGAGGAGACCAAGCCTCCGGTTCTAGCTTGGCAGACAAGATATTTAACCTCTGGACTTCTTGGACTAGACTAAATGACTTTCAAAGATTCAACTTTAACATTCCATAATACTAGTCAGTTGCACCCTGAGTCTGAGAAAATAGGAGAAGTTGAGAAAAAAAAGATCAGGTCAGACTTTTAAAAACGAAATACATAATGATCAGCAAGCCAACATTTCTTGATTCTATTTGGGCTTAATTTTAGGGTTGCTGGAATTGTTTCCTGTTTCTTGATGCAGAGAAAATTTAAAGAAAGGCCTAGACATTTTTTCCCCCAAAATGTGAGCCATGTAAAATATCCCTAAAGACCAGGATTAGTGGTCATCTGCTCTAGATTCTATCATTTAAAATCATTAAAATATGATCCCAGTGGATTTTCTCCTCCCTCAGATCAGTTTGTCAGATAGTGATACTTTTCAAATAAGCTTGTTTAAATCTTTGTAGATTATGTATTTTGAGATCTTGTTAGGATCTTTGCTACTACTGGTAAAGATAAAAGATTATACACAGATGATCGCAGTGTATAGCCCTTTACTTTTGGAAAAAGACAAGTGGGATTATTCATTGTTCAGAGAGAGATTAGATATTTAAATAGAATTTGACTTTTCTGCACCATTTCAGATAGTATCACTACTACATAGCTAATTCTCATGCAAATCCTATTTTAAAAATATTTCTAGAATGGGTAAATTGACATCTGGTACCCATCTTCTGTGGCTAATATATATTAACTAAATTCTAAGCAAATCCCTTATGACGATTCTAATAGAATTACTGCCATCCCTTCACGAGAGCTGAAGTTGAAACATATTTTCACTAGCATCTCAATGTCTGCTTATTTATACATAAATAAAACTAATATCTAATGTGGGAGACTTGATAATTTAAGACGAGAAACCAGACAAACTTTTGGGAGAGCAATGAACCTAGTCAGAATTTTTGTTTTTAACATAATTTTAAGATAAAGAAAAGAGATATAAGGCGGCTAGTTAAAAGTGTATACAGGCTAACTAATTCTTCTTAGGGTTTTATTTATTATTATTTTGAGGATTATATGAATCACTAATACACTTAAAACAACGGTGCCTAGAAAATGGCTCAGTAAATGTTATTACCAATAGTAGTAATTCTTTTCATAACAGAAAGAAGCTACAAATAAAACATTAACTCACCTCTTAGAATACATCTGAGAAGTCACAAAATTTAAAACTCCACTGAGCAATTAAAACAGATGTGAGGAAATCTATGCATTTTTCTCATAAGACCTTCAGGCCTTCACTGCAAGTCTCTACTCCTCTACAAATAGGTCCACTGTACTTGAGCATCTAGTTTGTAGTCATGCAGCAGATTAGGAAACAAGAAAAGAGTGGTTGATTCAGGCATATCAATAGCAACAGTAAATAGCTGACAGGATTATGAAGAAAAGCGCATATGTATTAGCCAAAAACTACAGCAGTGTAAGCCTTTGGTTACGGGGTGTGCAAATATGAGGACAGTGCAGCAATTTATGTTCATAAAAGTATGACCAAAATTATCAGTCCAAATTCTGGTTGTAAGTAAATCCAAATCTGGCTAATTTAAGCAGAAAAAAATTTATTAGAGCTCACAAAATGGACAGGAAAGCTGAGATAAACCAGGCTCCTAAAAAGGAACTAGAAATGGTTTTACATACATGTTATGATTCCTCTGCTGCTGTTAGACTGATTTTTTGGTTGCCCCCCATGTCTTTGAGTCAGTCACCACAAAGTCCTCGTTGGCACTGTGTGTGTTGCCAGGGACAGAAGACAGAGTATCTGGTCCCTTTAGCTTCTATAGTGGGAGGGCACTGCCCTGCCCAGATTCTCACAGTGGTGGAGTACCCCAAATAGGAACAGTGCTGACCTGCGAAAAATTTACAGCTGTCTATTGCAACTACAAATCTTAAAAAAAAACAAACTTAAGGTGCTGTATAATAAGTTAAAGCCTTTTATAAAAAGCTGAGGGACACGCTATTTGTCAAAATTTAAAATGCACATATTCTTTGATCCAGAAACTTCACTTAAAAGATTTATCCTATATGGGGCTGGCCCCATGGCCGAGTGGTTAAGTTTGCGCGCTCCGCTGCAGGCGGCCCAGTGTTTCGTTGGTTCAAATCCTGGGTGTGGACATGGCACTACTCATCAAGCCACGCTGAGGCAGCGTCCCACATGCCACAACTAGAAGGACCCACAACGAAGAATATACAACTATGTACTGGGGGGCTTTGGGGAGAAAAAGGAAAAAGTAAAATCTTTAAAAAAAAAAAAATTTATCCTATAGATAAATTTGCACATCAGGAAAAGTCATCTATGCAAGGATATTAATTGCAACTTTATTTACAAAAGCAAAAAACTGAAAATAACCTCAACATCTGTAGTTAGGCCTGGGTCGATTATTTACAGTACATCTGTACCATGGAAAACTATCCCTTAAAGAGAATTAGGTAGATCCTTATGTACTGATACTGAATAAGCTCCAAGACACATTAAATGAAAAAAAAAATCAAGATACAAAGATATAAAGAAGAAAAGGGCTTGGAGATTACAATGGGGTTATATGTTGTGTTGCTTGTGTTATACAAAAAATATCCCTGGAAGAACATAAAGTGGCAATAATTGTTTCTGGGAGAGGTGGGGGACTGGGGTAGGAGGAAGACTGAGTTTTTTCCCCCTTGTTCATGGGTTGAATTGTGTCCCCTAAAAAAGATACGTTTCAAGTTCTAGCCCCCAGCACCTCAGAATGTGACCTTACTTGGAAATAGGGTCTTTACAGAGGTAATCAAGTCAAAATGAAGTCCTTAGGATGGGCCCTAATGCAATATGACTGGTGCCCTTATAAGGAGGGAGAATCTGGACACAGAGACACATGGGCAGAGGCCATGTGAAGAAGGAAGGGTGTAGTGATGCATCTACAAGCCAAGGAATGCCTGAGACTACCAGAAGCTAGGAGAGAGGCCTGGATCAGATCGTTCTCTACTGCCTTTAGAGGGAGCATGGCCCTGCCAACACCTTGATCTTGGACTTCTCGCCTCCAGAACTGTGAGACAGTAAATTTCTGTTGTTCTAAACCCCCAGTTTGTGGTACTTTGTTACAGCTGCACTAGAAAGCTAAAACATCCCCCCCATGGTCCTACTTTTTTACCCGAGGAATAGAGAGATGGGCTGTATATCTTAGAGTTTCAAAGAATTTAAAAATTTATAATTATCATTAACTGTTTAAATGCAAAACTCTGCAGCTAAAGCAGGTAAAGGAAAAGTTAATTATCATTACCTAATTATGTAAATTGTGTTCTGAAATATGTTTGGCACATTAGAAAGACTAATGTAACACATACCCATATACTCACACGCAGCTAAGAAATAAAATTAGACAAATAGAGTAGAAGTTCCCTTTGTATCCTCTGATCCCAGTCCCCTTCCTCCTTCAGAGGTAACCACTATCTCACATTTGCTATCTATCATAACTAATGCATGTGTGTGTATTTTTCCTAAATATGTGTGTATCCCATAAACAGTATATGTATTGGGTTATATGTTACTTAACTTTTATTAATTGAACCTGCTGCTGCTTTTAAGTTTTATCCAAGGTGATACAGGCAGCTCCAGAGCACAGTTCATTCTCTTGATGGGCATTGAAGGTTCCAGTTGTTCATTATTTAAGCATCACAACAAATACTCTTGTGCATGTCTTATGCATGTGTGCATTTATCACAGCCACATTCACACTTTAAATTATGCCGACAGTAAGCACATTTTCCACCAGCACCCACAAACATTCCTACTAATCCCAGAAACAATTTCATTAAAAATACTCATGTGAATACTTAACTTTCCTAGGTTTTGCTAAACTGTTCCGCAAAACTATTATGGCAATTTATACCTCCACTATTAAAGAATAAGATTTATTGCTTCTCTATATCCTCACCAACTTTTGATATTTCCAGATTTTTTAGTTTCTGCCAATTTGACGCATATGAAAGTAGTATTTCATCACAATAGTGTCTATGTTTCTGATGACTAGTGAGATTGAACACCTTCCTGCTTTGTACATTTGATTTTTCATATTTTTTGTCCAGTTTTTTTCTTTTTTCTTTTTTTTTTGAAGATTAGCCCTGAGCTAACTACTGTCAGTCCTCCTCTTTTTTGCTGAGGAAGCCTGGCCCTGAGCTAACATCCATGCCCATCTTCCTCTACTTTATATGTGGGACGCCTACCACAGCATGGCGTGCCAAGCGGTGCCATGTCTGCACCCGGGATCCAAACTGGCGAACCCTGGGCCACCGAGAAGTGGAATGTGCGCACTTAACCGCTGTGCCACCGGGCCATCCCCTAAGTTATTTTTTTCTTATTGATCTGTGCTTTATGTATTCTAGATACTAATCTCCTAGTCTCTGACTTGTCTTTTCATTTTGTTTATGATGTCTTTTAAAAGCATGAAGTTTAATGATTAATATAATCATCTTTACCAATCTTTATTTTCATGGTTTGTGGGGTTTGCTTTTTTTCTTTTGAGGAAGATTAGCCCTGAGCTAACTACTGCCAATCCTCCTCTTTTTTCTGAGGAAGACTGGCCCTGACCTAACATCCATGCCCATCTTCCTCCAATTTTATATGTGGGATGCCTGCCACAGCATGGTGCGCCAAGCAGTGCCATGTCCGCACCCGGGATCCGAACCGGTGAACCCCGGGCCACCGAGAAGCGGAACGTGCGAGCTTAACCACTGTACCACCAGGTCGGCCCCTAGTTTGTGGTTTTTGTTTTGTTCAGAAATCATTTCATGATCCCCAAAGTCATAATTGTCTTCAAAAAGACTTATTTTTGAACTGTTTTGTTAACATATACACGTACTACGGTTAACTAGTTTCTTTAAGGAATGGGATTGAAGTTTGGGCATCTGAGGTTTGATTTCTAATCTTTCCTGAGATGATTTTGCAGTTTGAAATTTGTCACCTTTGATGGTAAAAGAATGGCTGAGGATGGAATAAGCATGGACTTTAGAACTATGAGAGGGTACCAGGCTGGCTGGGGTAGCAGGTATATATCGACCAGCTACAGTGGGAGGAAACTGTGAAGGTATGGGAAATATTTTGGATTGATAGGGGGCTTTTAATTCATTTGAACAGTATATTTTGAGTACCTGTTATGTGCTGGAGGGTATAGAGATTAAGAAGATACAGTCCTTCCTTTAAAGTGCTCAGACTGGGAAACGGGCAATTTTAGAGTATTCAATGCTGTGACGGGGGGTGATGCTTGAGTTTGTTACGGGAGCCATTCCAGGTTCTTGTGTAGGGGACTGAAGTGGCAGATTAGGAAACAAGTCTGAACAACTTGAGTATGTAGAATGTCACAGAGGAAGACTAAAGGCAAGGAGACTAGTTAAGCTACTGTAGCAAATAGAAGCAGCCTAGAGTCTGGGCACTTAACACTGTGGTAGTAAAGCTCCAGAATAATTATCTGAAAGTGTGCTTAAACAGAAGTATTTCTACAAGAAGTTGTAGAATCTTGTTAGCTTTTAGAAGCAAAGAAAATTATTCATTATATATGATGATTTAAAGTGTAGTTATTTCTAGCCCTAGCATTCTAGCACAGTTTTGCTACAGTGTGTTTTTAAATAATGTGAACTAGCTCACAAACGATTGCTAAATATTAGGACAGTGATGTCACTATAATCCAGAAGTCACATTGGTTCATATGCACTTTTTCCCAACACATTAATATTGTGCAACACCAGTTTCCTATAGTTTTGTAATGGTTAACTGGAGAAATACATGCCTTTAAGTCTGAAATAGGAAGCTGTGGCATGATTTAGTTGTTTTAATAGGATTACTCAGGCAGTAGAAACAGGAAGTTATGGCAGTAACCTGGGCAAGCGTAAGTAGATGGAGGCTTGAGGGGCCGGCCCAGTGGCGCAGCGGTTAAGTGTGCACATTCCGCTTCTTGGCGGCCCGGGGTTCACCAGTTCGGATCCTGGGTGCAGACATGGCACCGCTTGGCACGCCATGCTGTGGTAGGTGTCCCAAGTATAAACTGGAGGAAGATGGGCATGGATGTTGCTCAGGGCCGGTCTTCCTCAGCAAAAAGAGCAGGATTGGCAGCAGTTAGCTCAGGGCTAATCTTCCTCCAAAAAAAAAGAAAAAAAAAGTAGATGGACCAAACTATGCTAGCAGGTCATAATGAAAAGTATGAAAGCCTGCTACCCTAGAGAAACATGTATACAGAAGAAGAAATGCACAAGCATTGCTTTAATAGAGAATAACTAGAAATATCCATCACTAGAATGGATAAATTATGCAGTTCGAATCAACCAGAGCTGCATGTATCAACTTAAGTTACCTGCTAGACAACCAAGGACAGATGTCGCATATACTGATGGATATGAGTCTAGAGTTCAGAACAGTTGTACAAGCTGGAGATATAAATTTGGCAGTCATTAGGATATAGTTGCTATAAAGCCGCAAGACGGGATAAAATTACCAAGGGAGTAAGTATAAATAGAAAAGAGCTCAGAGGACTGAGCCCTGGGAAATTCTCATTAGGGGAAAGGAGGAAGAACTAAAAAAAGAAACAGAAGGCAATGATTTTCTGGAAGCAAAGTTTTCAGGAGGAGAAAGCAATCGGTTATATCAGATACTGCTGATAGGTAAAAAGAATGAGAACTTGATTTAGCAACACCAAAGTCATTGATGGCCTTGGCAAGAATTTCAGTGGAACGGTGGAGTTGAAGGTCTGACAAGAATGCTTCAAGAGAAAACGGGAAGAAGAAAGTAAAACTTCTTCAAACTCTCACATGGCATGTGCTTGCCTAATTCCTCTTGTGCTCATCTATTCTCACCTTTTCTCCGTTACTATGAACTGTCTATGCCTCTAGCTAAGACCAACCCCTTCATCTGTGCACTTGATTCCGTCTTCACTAACCTATTAAAAAATATGGACCGGGGAAATCCCTCCCTCTCCTACATCATCAGTTATTTTCTTTCTACTGCATCATTCCCGTCAGCATATAAACATATCTTTCTCATCTTAAAAAAGTAAATTCTTTCTTGGCCCAATTTTCCCCTCCAGCTACCACCCACATTTTCTTCCCTTTACAGCAAAACTCTTTGAACTGTCCTGCTATCTCCAATTTTTCTTCTTTTCATGTGTGGCTGCTGGCATGGAATAAGCAGACAGTTGGATTTAATTGTGTTATGGTTAAGCCATGTGCGCATGATGGAGAGAGAGAGGAACAAGGGAGTTAAGATTGTAAGCAAGTGTGTAATTTAAGCTGCTTAAGGAGAAGAGAGTACTTGAAAGGGGTGAGAGTTGTGAAAAGGGGGTGGTATCAGTTGGACCTCATGGAGGTCAAAGAATCATTAGAGACGGGGTACTAGAGTGAGGGAGCTGGAAAGAAGGGTTAGTGGTTAGAAAGTAGGGTGTTTGAGTTCATAGAAGATTCTGAGTTATTGGTAATGACAAGCCGAAGGTTATGGCCAAAGTTGTAGCTCAGGCGGAATAGAAAAAAAAATTACTGAAGAGCCTTTCAAGTTCAGCCAGTGAACTGAGAGGCTAAGACACTGGAAGGATCATCTTTGTGGGTATTGAAATCACCAAGACATATAACTGGAGTGGTATTGTAGAGGGTGAGACAGGAGCTAAGTTGTTAAAGGAATGAGGGGGAATCGAGGGGACTGTACAGGAGAAAACTTCAGTAAGAACCAGGTAGCAGATGGCATGGTCTGATGACACGTTTTTAATGGAAGGAGCAGAGGAGAATAGACAGCAAGCAGCAATGAAGAGAAAAGAACCTGTTCCACCTCCAGGCCCAGTGGTATCAGAGGTGTGGTAGAGAAAAAGCTACCCCTTGAGAGGGCTGCAGGGGAAGCAGTGTCATCAGAAGTCACAACTCAAATTCTGACAGGTAAAGTTCAGAGGGCTGGGTATTTTCACAAATTAATACTCATTTTTCTTAAACCACAGCGTCCTCATGATAGAGACATAAATAAAGTGTCTCTATTATAAGAAAAACAGCCATGAGACAATAAGTGAAATCAGCATCATGTTTGGAAGACATAGGGAGTGGCCAAGGGACCATTTTAAAAAGAACCACCATTATTTTGTGGTTTTGACATGGCAGAATTTGGGCCTAGTATTGCCAGGTCTTTTGATTTTTTTCAAGAGAAGCTGGAACTGTGGATTTTTGTATGAAAAAGACTTAATACTAGCTTTTAATTTTTTTTAATACCGTGCAGGCCAAATAAAATGTGTCAGAGACTGCATTTAGCCACTGTCACAGTTTTACGAACTCTGCTTTTTAAAATAGAAACGATTAGGTGTGTATTTGTAAGTTCAAGAGTCAAAGTCCATGATCATCAAACTGGTTGCCTTGTTGGGTAGCCCGCAGCAATTCAGTTCAGCCTGCAGGTGTCAAGAGAGTGACTGTCTGCAAGCTGATCACCAAGCAGCACTTAAATTACCCGGCAATTTATCAGTTGCTTCATTGATTATTATTCAAGCAGATCTCATCTCCCCCCGTATTTTTTTACTTTCAATTTTAACCCTCATAATGGAATTTCCTTTGAAGAGAAACAAACTTAACCGTTTATGGCCTGAAGTTTTAATAAAAAGTAGACCTCATAGAATAAAGCTTCTAATACAGGAAAACTTGAAGGTTCTTTAAGCCTAAAAAAAGCTAGTTAATTCCTAAACAAACCTTAATATTATAAAGTAGTTAATGTGTCTTCAAAATCTACAATTTTCCTTTAGTCATAATGATGACTGAAGATTTTTCGTATTGAAGTAGAAATTAAAGATGGTTTTTGGCTGTATTTGACCTTGGACTTCGTTTCCTTATCTGTAAAATAGAGATTAAAAATACATGCCCGACCTACTTTATAAGGTAGCTGTTTAGATCAAATGAGAATGAGAAGAGCTCACACCGTGACTTTGTATGGGTGCTTCATTTTATTATGTTCTATTAAAGAATAACAACTTGCCTAAAGTTAGTGAGAGTGTCTATTTGAGAAAATATTTTAGATTAGAATTTATTTAAAATTTAGGAAACCCCTTGAGTATGAGTAGATATATAATCTACTTCCAAAAGCAGCTTTCCTATTGAAAGATGACACTGCTGATGGTATCGCTGTGTGAGGCAGGGGCTGAAAAGCATCCTCTCTGCAGTTGGCTAAGTGGGCCTGGTTGCACTCTGGTTAAAAATCCCGTTCATTCAGGAGACACTTGATATACAGACTCTTTCTTTTGGTCCTGCCATCACCTTCCCTTCCCTTCCCACCCTGTACTCATTTTTTTTTCATCAAAATTAACAGTTACCACTTGAGATTTATATGTAATGTAATGAGTCTTTTCTAACAGCATTACACACTCAAAAGAACAAGTCTTAACTGAGAAATACGGGATACCTCATTTTAATAGTAATTTTTTCAAGTTTCAGTGATGAAAATTCTAAGGCAGCTTCCTCAAAGGAAGCTAAGATTGATGAATCCACTGCAGCCAGTGTGTTCAATGTGAGGTAATAAAATCTTTATCACGTCCAGCTTGTCTGTCCTGTAACTTAGTCTGAGTCTTTAGGAATGGTTATTCCTTTTTATTAATTGTATGGTTGTTATATAGCCATGGAAGGAAAAAGCTGAACATCAAAATCATCAACAATATACCTGAAAGACAAAATACAGTAAAATAAAACAATCTCTAAGGAAGTTCATAATCACTCAGTGCGTATAATTTAGGATTCTATACAATTATATACCGAGAGATTTGGGAAGCTATGTTTAAAAGAATTGGCTACATCAATTCAACATGAAACATGTAGATATTTTTTAATCTAACATTCTCACATTGTTTTTCTTCAACCACGAATCCTTAAAAACAGTATGTAGTTGGTAAAACCAGTAGTATCTAATCAATGAATTCAAAGGATACATAAAACAGAAAGATTTGTAGTTCTAGTTCTGGCTCCATTACTGACTTGAGTGAGAAACTCTGGACGGGTCTCCATTTGCTCCTCTTTAAAATGGCAACACTTTGTACCTCATGCCCCAGGGATGTGCAGTGAGAATAAAGCAACTGAAAGCAATTTTGAGTTTTCACTTGGAATGCTCAAATGAGAAGAGTATGTTAGATTACTTTCTCCTTTCTCATTTTTTTTCATCAACCTCAACCATTAATAGCTTTTAGAGCTGTATCAAGCAAATTATCTAATATAGAAAATTTTGGTCAGTGCCAAAATTTTGTATCTTAATCTTAAATATAATTCTTTAAAAAGATCACATATTACTAAGTCTTCATTTTTGAGGTCACACCAGACAAATCTAGCATTTAGTCATTGGTTAATTTTCCAATGGGAAATTGGGATGGGAGAGAATGAGCTACAGGGCTTACATCACTGTTTTGAAAGGGAAGTCTGCAACAGTTAATGTTTTTATCCTAGCATATTTAGACTGAAAGCACTAAGTCACTTTAAACTCAGATTAAGAACAACTTTTTGAAATTTATATAATGTTATGAATCAATGTGACCTCAGTAAAAAATAAAAAATAGGGCATAGTGGTTAAGTTCAGTGCTCTCCACTTCAGTGGCCAGGTTCATGGGTTCAGATCCTGTTGGCAGACGTACACCACTTGTCGGCCATGCTGTGGCAGCAGCCCACATAAAAAGTGGAGGAAGATTGGTACAGATGTCAGCTCAGGGTTAATCTTCCTTAAGCAAAAAAAGAGGAAGATTGGCAACAGATGTTAGTTCAGGGCTAATCTTCCTCAGCATAAATAAAAATAAAAATAAATAAATTTGGGGGGCCGGCCTAGTGGCACAGCAGTTAAGTTCACATGCTCCACTTTGGCAGCCCAGGGTTTGCCAGTTCGGATCCTGGGCACAGACTTACACACTGCTTATGAAGCCATTCAGGCATTCTGTGGCAGGCGTCCCACATAAAATAGAGGAAGACGGGCACAGATGTTAGCTCAGGACCAATCTTCCTCTAAATAAATAAATAAATAAATAAATAAATAAATAAATAATGTTTTTAAAAATGAATTTTTGTCACATGTGGATTTGATATTTTACTCTTGTAACAAAAGGAAACCTTATGGTTTGACTACCATTTGGATAGCTTAACATGTTCTTGAAAGATGAATCTGTTTTGCAGCCAAAGGCTTTAAATGAACAAAAATAGAACCAATCTGTATGTTAACTGACCCACAAAATTTGACATTTTCTTTATAAAGTGAAAGCTAGAAAATAAGACATTTAAAACTTCTTCCAAAAATGGCATTGCAGTTTCATAGAAGCAAATAGAATTTGCTAATTTTCATTGTATGAATTATGTAAACTAGAGAATTAATTCTATATACATTCTTATCACATTTCTAACATTTTTAATTAATTTTGGGGAGATGACAGGGGCTATTAGAAGAATTATAATTATCTCTGCTATAAAGAGAAACAAGAAGGAACAAGGACTATGACTTCCAAGGACAGTTTGCTCTTTGGTTGGTCAAGAAGGGAAAGAAGACAGATAGCTTGGGATTTCTCTCCTCCGTCTTACTCCATGGCAGTGCCTGAAGCAGCTTTAACAGGGTTTTGTCTGTTTGTCTTGACTCCTCATCTCTTATTTAGCTCTTTGAATGGCTCTTGTAAAAATATAATCTCTTATTTTTTGTATCCTTGTTAGAGTTTAATTGAGGCCTTTTTGTTCCCCAGTGGGAATGTAACTTCAATATATGACAAAATTCAATGGCCAGCTGGAATTCCATATTCTAAAAACTGCTATTTACTCACATCTTTTATCCGTATATATTGAAGGGTTCCTGTATTGTTTCTCATTCATAAACCTCTTAAAGAAGTATAGGAACGTGCCTCTTCAAACCAAAAAACTACAATAGAATTTATGTTGGACCAATTTAGAAAAATGCGGGGAGGTCCTTAGGCTAACTAAGAAAGAATCTTTGGAGGGCTGGCCCCGTGGCTGTGTGGTTAAGTTCACACGGTCCACTTTGGTGGCCCAGGGTTTTTCCAGTTTGAATCCTGGGTGCAGACATGGCGCTGCTCATCAGGCCATGCTGAGGCAGCATCCCACATGCCACAACTAGAAGGACTCACAACTAAAAATACACAACTATGTACCGAGGGCCTTTGGGAATAAAAGGAAAAATAAAATCTTTAAAAAAATTTTTTTAAATAAAAAAGAAAGAATCTTTGGGGCCAGCCCCTGTGGCCTAGTGGTTAAGTTTGGCATGCTCTGCTTTAGCAGCCTGGGTTCAGTTCCCGAGCACAGACCTACACCATTCATCTGTCAGTGGCCATGCTGTGCTGGCAGCTCACATACAGAAAGGAAGATCAGTGCAGATGTTAGCTCAGGGCAAACATTCCTCAGCAAAAAAGAAAAGAAAGAAGAAAGAATCTTTGAATGCATAGTTTCAGCAAGCTAAATAGGGCCATACACAATTGCAAAAAAGTTTGATCCTAATTCTGTTTTAAAAGATTCCTTGAATAGGAAGCAAAGAAATAAATAAAAGTATACCTGTCTTTTGATTGGATATCTGGATTGTTTCTGGGTAAGTAGTTCTTTAAAATGTTTTGGTAAAGCCCTCAAGTAATGTTGCCTTCCTGTTTGGACTACACTAACATGAAGAGAATATAGTCTGTTTCCCCACCCTTCTACTCTCTGGTCTGTATTCATTCTAAAGGAGCAGAAGCAATTGTTCCTTTTTTATGTATCATGAAACTTTTCCAGTATGTTCTTCCAGGAAGAAGTTATTAAGTGATTTGGGCTAGAAAACATGTGTTTAAAGAAAAAAGTCATGGTCCTTTTACAGAGAACATCATTACTTCTGATTTTTCTTCCTTTAACATTCTTTTGGTAAAACCTACTTTTCAATGTTCTTTCAAGTAATCGACAAAGTAATTCCTTAGTATCATGGCCTACTGTTAAAATTGTAGTTGGAGCACATTAACAAATATATAATAATAATATATGTTGATTTCAAATAAGACATATTAGGAATTTTTCAGTATAAAAACAATCAGTAGTTTTATCTAATTAGGGACTTTTTTAACTTCTTTATGAACTTCAGTGAACTTTTTCACTTATTAAAAATCAAGAATAGAGAAAATTTATCTTCAAAGAAGTTATTATTGGAAAATACTAGCCATCTGTAGAACTGAAAAGAAAAGCTATGATTATTAGCATTTTTAAATGCATGTTTTCTCTGATATTCTTCATATTTAGGCCTATAGACATTATTATCGAACATTCTAGATACTAAATGTGAGATAAAGGAATGGAACGTGAATAGGAGGAGTAAAGTGTAATGGCTATTCAAACCTTTTGTGCCAATGTTCCCTCCTGTATGAGCCTTTTTGTTTGTTTGTTTAACAAAAATGAGCAACAAGAAACAAAATGCAAACTGTGAATAAAAAGAAGGATTAACTAATAGAAGACCAGGCAGCCTCATATTCATTTATAGTTATGAATTATAATCAGGTTTAAACCAGAAGACTAAACAAGAAATATAACTTGTATAAAGAAGTGCACATTATGATTACAGTTATTTTATAATTTTTTTTGGTTATTTGACTTCTCTGAATAGAGGATTTTTTATATATCTGATCCAGAGAGAAATAAAAGGAATGTAACTTGTGGATAATTTTAAAACTATACATATTATAAGTATACATTATTTCATGAGATGCTCTTCTGCAAAATGAGTCAATGAACTAAATAGTATTTTATCTGGAGCTCACAAATTTCAAAAAACAAATTCCTTTAGCAAAAAAAAGAGGTTATTTTTTAATGGAAGAAGTAATTGCTCCTTACTTTTTTTGCCCTCATATCTGAGGGTTTCTTAAAGTGGTATCATACCTAAAACAGACCATCCTTAACTAGATAATTTTGTTTCTTTGAAGATAAAAACAGTTTTAAAGGATACTGCACAAAATAATACTATTTCAGGCAGTTTAACTACCTTTTTCATTTTCTTCTTTGTACCTACTCTGGCTTTGGAAATTGACATCTTAATAGTGACATACCATTTCATATTTTTAAAGATATCCTAATATTTTAATCATATTAAATAAAAATATGCTTACCTAAAGAAGGAGCCAGCCAATATACTATAAAAAATTGAAGGAATGCTTCATCAAAACACTTGAAATGTAGTGAAAGTGCCAAAGCTGGATTAAATACAGCTCCTGTTAGACTTCCACCTGTAATACATTTTAAGCAGAGTGATACCAAACCATATATCTTACATCTTCTTGTAACTGGAAATAAAGGGGTTACCAAATGTGACTATTTTATTTCAGGTATTTAAGTATTCTTATTCTATAATCTTCCTTTGCAGAATCACCTGGCATATTATAGAGTATAAAAATAGATTATAGATTACAATATGCCAGGTGCCAAAACAAAAAAGAGAACATTGTTTTAATTCAGTGCTTTTCCTATATATTATAAAATGCGTATCGAAAGTTAATCTGCTGTATTATTCTTCCTACAGTTTTATAAAATAGGAGATTTGGCTGCCCTTCTTAACATTCATCAATTTAAATAAATAAATGAAAATACCTTTTAAATGGATACAATACCCTAGAATCCTCTTGGGCATAAACATACCTCTGTGTTGAAAACAAAACAGAAAATGGACCAAAGTATTATCATTGACTCCATTTTTACCTGTCAACAGAGCCCTGAAGAAGTGACTGTGAATGGTATGTGAATTTATATATCAATAAAGTGGTTACAAAAATTCTTTAAATAAAAAAGGAATTGACTATGAGCAGTCATGAAAGACAAGCACAAATTCTGTTGACTACTTTTCAGGATTCGTGGTCCAGCTGTGCCCCCAGGGTATCTCTCTGACCTGGGGCCTAGGAGTTTATAGTTCTGGCCACACAGCAAGTAAGGAAAGGCAGGGGAAGCGAAAATGCCTGTCCCACGGTACTCTCCAGAGCTGTGGCTCAGCTTTTCAAAACACACCCTAAGAGTATCCTTGAGATAGGGACATTTCTGGCAGTTCTTCCAAATGGAAGTTTGGGCACACACATCTGCCTCTCACTCAGCCAAAGAGAGAGAGCCTGAGATCTTCACAGATTTTATATTGACATACGCCAATATAGCATGTCAAGTGTCCTCATAAAATGCAGTAAAGTAGAAGTGGAAATTAAGTGACCCTTTCATAAGATTTCACTAATGAGATTTCACACTTGATAGGCTGGAAACATTGAAGCCGTGTTGAGATGAAGATGTTGAGCAATGAACTAAGTTCGCTACACGGCTAAGAGTTTTTTCTAGCATGCCAGCCTCACATCACGATTCACATTCATGCCTCAGCAATTACAAATGACATCACGTCATGGACCTTTAGAATCATTCTTGAGTAGTCAAATCCTGGAATGTTAAATCTGCAACTGCCAAGGGCCAACAGAATTGTCTGGTTGGCAGGTGGTCATTTCAGTTCAATCCTACAAAAAATTATTGAGTTCCTATGTATTGGGCAGAAAGATAAGGACTCATACAGATCTTTACAATATAATGTAATATGTGCTATGATAATATAATAAGTGACCTGTGTTTATTTTTTTAGGCATTTATCAATGAACCACTGCCCTCATAATTAGTTTACTTCAGTATTCCCATGAGAGCTTCTGTAGTCCCGGTAGGTCTAAGAACACTATCACTCAGTCCTATACCATCCTAAAACTCAGACTACTTCACTCCCCTTATCTTCTAATCCTCACACCACCAATTCTGCACGGTGCGGCCTGGTGGAAGCTTGGTGGGATCTATTCTCTCGAACATGGACTGGCTTTGCAACTTGCACTGACAAACAGAATGCAGCACAAGTGATGCTCTGTGAATTCTGGATGTGAGGACTGACTCTGAGTGACTTCTAGGTTCAGGTCTCAATAAACCCATTAGCTTCCACTTTTTGCTGTCCTGGAACATGTTCTGATCATGTAAACAAGCTGGTCTGGGCTGCTGGAGGATGAGAGGCCACATGGAGGAGAACCGAGGTGTCTTAGATGACAGCTGGCATCAACTGCCAGGCACAGGAGTGAGGCTGCTTTGGTTCTTCCAGCCCCACAAAGTGTCTAACCTATGCGATCTCAGAGGACTTTCCCATCTAACTCACAGAATCATGAACGGTAATAAATTAGTATTTTAAGCAACAGTTAACTGATACAGAAATCTGTATCAGGAGTGGGTTCTGTGCCAAAAAAAGCCCAAAATATGTGGCATTGGCTTTGACATTTTAGACTGGATAATTCTTTGTTGGGGGCTGTCTTATGCATTGCAGCATGTTTAGCAGCATCCCTGGCCTTTACCGACTAGATGCCAGCAGCACATCCATCTCCCCCATCATAACAACCAAAAATGTCTCCATACTTTGCCAAAGGTCCCCTGGGTGGCAAAATTGTCTACTGTTGAAAATCACTGTCCTAGAGAACTAGAGATACTTGTATACAAGTAGATATACACAAGGTTGATTATTTTTAGTAGCAAAGAAATGGGAAAAAGCTAAATGTCCATTCGTAAGAAAATAGCTAAACAAGTTTTATTATTAATTTGGAATACCATTCAGTTTTGAAATAACGAAAGAAATCTCTTTACTTATATAGATAGATCTGTAAGATATGCCATTGAGGGGCTGGCCCCGTGGCCGAGTGGTTAAGTTCGCGCGCTCCGCTGCAGGCGGCCCAGTGTTTCGTTAGTTCGAATCCTGGGCGCGGACATGGCACTGCTCATCAGACCACGCTGAGGCAGCGTCCCACGTGCCACAACTAGAAGAACCCACAACGAAGAATGCACAACTATGTACCGGGGGACTTTGGGGAGAAAAAGGGAAAAAAAAAAAAAAAAAAAAAAAAAAAGATATGCCATTGAACACCGCCACCAAATGAGCAAGCTACAGAAAATAAGGAATGATACCTTTTATGTTAACATGAACACATAAAATAATTGTTTCTCTAGAGCCTTATCGATAATAAGTGCACATGAAAAGAGTTTAGAAGGAGACACACACAAACGTACAGGTGGAGGATCTCGAGGCGGGAAGGAGAAGTCATGGAGGGCATGGTGAATAGCAGTCAAAAGGCACTTTTAGTTTCATCAGTAGTGTTTCAATTTTTTCCCAAAAAACCACATTCATGTATTACTTGTGTAATCAACCATGAATTATTAAAAATTAACTCACCCACCAAGCATGGAACTAACAGAAAATGGCTTCAAAAAACAAGTTATTTATTGACATTGAAGGGGAGAAGACTACACATGTTAAAGAAGAGGTATCGATGGGAAGATCCAGCTGGCTGACTGCCCAGAGTCTCAGAGGACATCATGAACTTGGTGAGATTACCACAGTCAAAGAGTAGGTCCCAAATCTGATAATTCTATGCACTAATGTTTCTCAACACCCCTAAAGGTAATCAAATTCTCCGTGATGGAATGACGCTAGTTAAAATCACATAAGACTCGTGTATAAGCCAGAAGGTCGATTAACTAATTTATAGTGGAATCTAGCCCTTTCCAGGGACCAGAATATTTGTGCCACGTGCTATGCTAAGAACATGAAATACATCACTCTATTGTAGTAATAGTCTTAAGAGAGAGAGAGAATTATTCTCCATTTCAAAGATGAAGAAACTGAGGCCTAAATTAAGTGTCTCTCCCAGGGCCATAGTCCAACTCCAAACCTGTACTCTCATCCTCTGTGTTATACTGGCATAATAAAAGACGTCTGGATGTTTGAAGCTGTTTTTCATTTGTAAATTAGCCCCTATTTGATAGAATTATTGTATTAAAAGCAAACATATGTAAAGGACTTAGTTCCCTTCTCCTTTGGCAAACAATCTTACTTATATTCTTCATGACCTAGAGTGATACCAAAAACTTCTGAATGGAGTAATGAAATGAAGTAAAAATATTACAATTTCCTCAGACAATTTATTAGGCTTATTTTGAAAGCCCTCAGACATAAAATATAGAATTCCCAGATACATATTATTTCTTTCTGTGTGATTTTTTAAAGCGAATAGAGTATTTGCTAATTCATTCATTCGCTCATTCTAAAAATACTTACTGAGTATTTATTTTGTACCAGGTGACAACATGCTAAATCCTGATTATACGTTACACTGAATAAAACAATTTTAGTCTCTGTACTCCTAAAGCTTACCATCTGGTGGAGGAAGACAGGCATTATACCAGAAAACAAGTGTATAATTAAAAATTCTACAAAAGTAAACGAATAGGGTGCAGTAATAAAGACAGCTTGCTTAGATGTGTAAAGTAACAGATTTTTTTCAATATCTAATTAATTAAAAAATGAATGCAGCTCTCTCTTACCCTGTTCATTGAACCAAATTCTCCCAAAACCTAAATTAAGGAAGATTTGCTTGAAATTCGCATTAATAGTTCTTATAGCTCTAATATGTTAATAAATCACACAGCTTTTTTTTCCCTTTATTGGGAAGCTAATACATAAGTGGTAATGACATCAGCGGCCTCCATCGGCACGTCAAAGTGCAGGGTGCTAGATCAATAAACACACAGACCCTTGTCACTGGCTGTCCAAGGAGCCTGGGGCTATGCTGCTGGACAGTTATGTTCTGTAATATTAAAATATATAATCAGTTATTGGTGCCTGAATTGGTGACTTCCAAGCGCCCTCAAAGTGCAAGTGATTAAAGAAATCTCCCAGTACGCAACTTTGTCAAACCTGTACTAATAGTATTTTAGTACTATTGTAAAAAAGGGTACTATTTAGTACTCTTTTAAAAAAAGACATGCCACAGGGCCAGCTTGGTGGTGCAGCGGTCAAGTCCGTACGTTCTAGCTTCGGCGGCCCAGGGTTCACTGGTTCGGATCCCGGGTGCAGACCCACGCACTGCTTGTCAAGCTATGCTGTGGTAGGCGTCCCACATATAAAGTAGAGGAAGGTGGGCACGGATGTTAGCTCAGGGCCAGTCTTCCTCAGCAAAAAGAGGAGGATTGGTGGCAGATGTTAGCTCAGGGCTAATCTTCCTCAAAAAAAAAATAAATAAATAAAAATTTAAAAAATTAAAGACATACCAGAGTAACTTGTAATGATGCCCGACTTAGCCAACCCTTCCCCTGCCTTTCCTTCTCTATCCATTCTTAAATCCTTCCTACAAAAGCCTCACCTCTGCCTGCTAAGACAGACACTCAACCTGTCCCAAGAGGGTTCATTCTACTTGGAACAACTCTGTTCTAAAGATATGACTGATACCCATAGGAAAGAATGGGGAGGGCTATGGCTTAGCGCAGCATTTCCCAAAGCATGTGCTCTTCTGCTACTCACTCCCAGACAAAAGGATTCCATACGTTTGAAAAACTAAGTTCCAACTCTTGAAGTTTCACAGTAGCATAGTAAAGGCTCTGTGAAGTCTTAAAATGAGAAAACCTGTTTTATCCAGTGTTTGCCAAATTATTTATCAACAGAATTCTTTTATAACCTAAAAAAATTTTTTTAATTATAGTAAAAACATATATATAACAAAATAAGCCATTTTAAGTGTATATTCGGTGGCATTAATTACATTCACATGTTCAACCATCACCACTATTTCCAAAACTCTTCCATCACCCCAAACAAAAACTCTGTACCCATATAAAACAAGAAGTCCCTGCTGCTCCCTGCCTCCCAGTCCCTGGCAGCCTCTATTCTACTTTCTGACTACAAATTTGCCTATTCTGTATTTTCCACACAAGTGGAGTCATACAACTTGTTTCTTTGTGTCTGGCTTATTCCGCTTAGCGTGTTTTCAAGGTTCATCCATGTCATAGTATGTATCAGAACTTCATTCCTTTTCATGGCTGGATAATATTCAGTTATGTGTATATGCTTTTGTTACTTTGGAGGAGCACACTGTAGAAATGCTGATCATGAAATGAGTATGAGGTTTAGTGTCAGTCTGAACCACGGTTCCAGCACATTCTACCTGTGTGACCTTGGACATGTCATTTCACTCTTCTGAGCCTCACTTACTTTAAAATGAAAATAGTGTACTCACCAATGGGTTGTTGTAAGGATTAACTAAGATGATTCATATAAATGTCCTATATGCTCGACGTATTGCTCAATGAATAGTCTTCTCTCCCTCATATTGTCAGAAAAGGAAGATCATAATAGATTATCACCTGCTGTAACAGTCGCAATCCACAATTGTCGATTGGGTTCTCCCCCTGCAAACAGTCCCCAGCGCTGTCCAATACTGTACCCACTAGCTGCATGTGGCTTTAATTAAGCACTTGAAATGAGACACTGAATATTCAATTTTAGTTAATTTAAATATAAATAGCCCCATGCGGCTAGCGGCTGCCAAAGTGGCCAACACAAGTCTGGACTAGAGCAGTGGTTCTCAATTCTGACTTCATACTGGGATCACCCGGGAAACTTTAAAATATCTCATCGCCTAGGCCTCTTTCAGAGCAATGACATCTAATCTCTGCAGCCAAACACAGGTGTGTTTCAAATGCTCCCCAGGAGATTCTGACGCAGAGAGAACACTGAGAACCACTGCTTCTGGGACTCCTCTCTCCCCTCCTCCCCAGCAATTAGTGCCCTCATTTCAACAACTTCGATGTCTGCAATGTGAGGCAAAGAGAAAGAGCAGTGTTTTGGATACCATAAATTGATGCTTTATGGGTTCTTTCCAATAACTTTCCTTATATTTATCTATACCTTCAAATAATACCTTGTTTCTCTTCTCTCAAAATCTCTGTCACTTATAAAATAGGTCTTGGCTAATATTACATACAGTATTATTTATAGAATCATAAATATATATTAAAAGTATAAAAACCAGAAGAATAACAACTTCAGGGTAGTCAAGAGAAGGAGAAGGGACACTGGTACAGAAAGACCCAACTGTAGATCACATTTTATTAATTTAAAACATCTTTTGGCTGTTACTGCTCTTACTATATAAATGCAGAGCTAAACGATGGCACAAGTTTTTGCAGGGATGATTCTGTTCACACATGGAGGGATGTTTCTGGTTTAGCCAAAACCTAAAACTTTAACAAATCAGCAACTGCTCACCAATCCCTCGGATATGCATATATCCATCCCTCTCTCCTATACCATCTATGTCCATTGGTGTCTACCAAAAGAATGGTATTAGATCTAAAGAAGGAAAGATGGATTGGAAAGTCTTTCCTTTTTACCCTAGAGGTCATTTTTACCCTAGGAATCCTTATGTTAAGGTTTGCTTCTACACACAGTTTCATTTTTACTGGGCAGAAGATAGACTCTTACTACAAATTTCCTTTTACTGGATTCCTGCCTCCAAAACATTTTATAACTCAGATATAGTCCCAATGAAGATATTTTGTTGAAATCATTTAAAATGACACATTTAATCACTAAACTTTTGTTTTTTGGATTTCCTTGTCTGTTTAGAGTATCCACATTACCCACTGCATCGGAGATCTGTCAAGGAACAAATGGTTTACAAGAAATCAACAGATTTCTCAAGAGTTATACTTATTTTTAAAAAGTATCTTTAATTTCAAGAAAGTTTTAATTTTAAAACACACATCTTTCTCAATAAGCCATTTAAAAGTTCATCTATAACTCGATAGATTATTAAGGAAATAAGAAATGACTAAGTAATTTTGTAGAAAAAGAACTAAGGAGTAGAACTACAGAATTTCTACTCCCCACTCTTACTATTAACCAATCATGTAGCTTGTGCTTTAAATTGAAAGGAACTTTTTAAACCCAGGATCATTTTTCAGTGAGAGTGTCAGAAAGGATCTATACCAGGTTGGCATGAGTAAAGAGGTAGCTGATAAGTTATCTTTCCTCTCTACCATTAAAACAATCCCTTTGTAAGATATCTGAACCCTTGGCAATATCTCACAAGATCTCAGTTTCAGCATAGCAGTGGCTCCTCTCTCTGGGTGTTCAAAAAAGCACTGAATGGAAGATCTATATGTCGGCCCTGTCGGTAAGGAAGGGGCTGCAAAATGGCTAGATTAACAAGGATACCAAAATTGACAGAAGTGTAGGGGTTTCAAATGTACCTTGGTAAAGAACTTAGAGCCTCAGGTCATAGAAGCTCTGGAAGTGCCAAGTGTTTTGTGGGAATAACCAACCTGCATAGACCAAAAAGGTGATGAGTGCTGCCAGCAGGTGGATACGAAGCTTGGGTCTGACCTCCTGGAAGTTCAGCAAAGCGCTATGGAAGATAAAGGAGCAGAGGGCCTCTACGATGACCGCTTTGGGCAGGTCGACTTGAATGGGATTCTTGCAGGCGAAGCTCCTCTCGCTGACGTGATACTTGGTCAGCCCCAGGCTCCACAGGGCGCCTATGCAGTACCTGCTGCCCAGAGCACCAATCAGCTGAGCCAACAGCCTCACCGCACCCATCTCGGGGGACATTCCCCCCAGCATCATCTGCATCATCACACCGCACGGGTTGCTGGAGGTGCCCACCAGAGTCAGGCCATGTACCAACGTGAAGAAGTAGATTAGCGTCAGCGGCCAAGTGGGGTGCGCGGGTTCCTGCTCACTCAGCAGCAGCAGCTCATGGGTGCAACAGCAGAGCTGTAAGGTGGCCAGAAACTCCAAAACGAAGGCGTGGGCCATGGGTCTGTGCAGCTGCTGCTGCCGGGCGACCACGCGGGCCAGCCCTGCGAGCAGCACGACCGACAGCATCAGCCCCAGCGAGGTGCAGGTGTCCTGCATCTCGGACCAGAGCGCCCGCAGCGCCGTCATGGCTCGCTCAGCTCCAAACTAGGCTGCCTGCTACGGCTTGGCAGGCGGCGGTCTAAGGGCCGGAGTCCGAAGTCCGCAGCCCCGCCCACTCCTCACGCCCCTCGGGCCGGACCGACTCTGGACCAGCAGGAGGCCTCGGGGGCGTCACGCTCTAGGACTCCTCCCTCCTTCCCCCTCCCCGGGCGACTGCTGGGACCAGAGCCGGGGTGGAGTGGAGGCGGGGATGGCGAGGAAAGCTCTGCTAGGGCCCCGGCTGAGGGGCCGACGGTCAGCCGGAGCCGGAGGCGCCCACACCCTTGCCGCCTCCCTAAGGGACTGCAAGCAGGCACGGCTGGGGCAGGGAGCGGAGCGACCACGCTCACCTGGAGGCCATTGCGCATGCGCCTGCCGCCGTGCATTCTGGGAAGCGCCTGGACCTGGGCCCCTGGAGCCCCCGGGCCGGCTGGGCGTGTGCTCGCCTGGAGCGGAGCGGGACGTGCGCGTGTACCGCGCTTTGACACGTGTTTGGAAGCGAGGATCTTGAGGGTTCTCCTAAACTATAAATCCTAATAAGCTCCTTAAACTATAAATCCGTCAAGCTGGAAAGACCCGTAAAAATCATCTCGGCCACCACCTCGTTTTATTAACCGGCGACTGACAAGACGGGAGGTGACGGAGGTGCAGAACAGAGGCCGAGGTTGGCTTAGCGGGAATGGGCTTCAGAGTCCAGCGAATCAGGGTTTGACCTGGGTGAAGCAGGGTATGCAACTGGCTCTTCTTGTTTTTTTCCTTTTTTGCTTTTTCTTCCCAAATCCCCACCCCCCCCCCCCCCCCCCATCCCCCGGGTCTTCTTGACCTTTCGTTTTTTTCACCTACTTCATAAGAGTTGTGGGTCATACCAACCGCCTCATCGATTTGTTTTAAAAAGGGTGAAAACCACGTAGCACAGAGCTTAGCACCTAAGAAGTGTTCAATAAGTTGTAGTTCAAAATGAAAGAGCAGGTCTGATGATGCCCGGGTCCGCAGCTCTTGCCGCCACATCCCGCTCCCATCGGCTCGCCCGCCTAGGGTGGCCCGTTGTGGGTGCGGATGGGAGAGACTGTTGGGGATTCCTCAGACCTCGCACCTAGCGTGGTTCTGCGCTAATGGAAGAGGTGTCATGGTTTGGGGTGGGGGGTTCCCGGTGCCTCAGCCCTCTGCAGCCTCAGGTCTGACTCCACCGGGCTCTGCTGACCACAAGTCCGCATTTCCTAGGGCCAAGGAGGAGGGAGAGAGGAACAAAAATGAGAGGAATTGTTAGCCCGAGCTTCAAGTGATAGAACTTGGAAGGTGTTTTTTCTTGCTGGTTCTCCTCAGCTTTACCTCCCCAATCTCAACTTGTCCATTTGTAACTAATGAAAGTTCTCTTTATAACTCCAAGTTTTCTGTGGTGCCAATAGACAGTCTCTGAAATATGAAAAAATAAATTCTTTCACAAAATACGCAAAGTAGAGAAATGAAGTCCATTCCTCTTTCCTGCGTTGGTGCCTGATCAGGAGGAATTTAGGAATTGAAACTATTTTTTAATCATTGCTGTTGAAAGAGGTTGCTTTTAAATCAATCCTATGAGTGTAACGCCTTCATCGCTCCCCTTTACTAGAAGTCTCTTGAGGATTAGTTATGTGAATATATTTTGTTTACTGCTCTGCTGATAATTCACTTTTACCTGCCAAACCCATATAGAAAACTAGTCTTTTGGACTTTGACTCGAAATTTTGATATTAGGATAATATACATCGTCATTTAAAGAACTTTGGATATTGTTTCAATTAGAGAACAAGTCCGAAATAAGCCCAGTTAATTACTTGTGATTGAGTATTTCACATCTCATAAATCAATCTCTTCCAATTTTCAGAAGCAAGAAGTCACTAATTAAAATGTCTTCAGTGTGACATTGTGGGCTAAGAGCTCTGTGGGAAGCAAACCACCCAACTCCCTCAGCACATGTGTTTGTTGATATGAGGGACAGAGCCGGATCTTGCAAACCCAGATTTCAAGATTCCAGTTCCCAAGAACAGTGTCTTCATGAAGAAGAATGACTCTTTAGGTGGGTTGGGAAGATAAGAGTCTGGCTTCCCCTGCAACTTTGGCCCCATTTCAACCACTTTGCTTCTAGGCATCACAGAGACATCCTGGCCAGGGAAAAGGCAGTGTGGTTCTGAGAGGCAGGAGTAGGTTTGGTGAAAACGCTGGATTTAGCATTTGAAAATGAGCGTTTGTATCTAACTCTGCATTTACTCACTATGAGATCTTGAGGAAATTGTTAGACTTCTCTGTGCTTCAGTTTCCTCATTATAAAATTATAGTAAAGAGCTAACCCAAGGTTTTATTGTGAAGATTGAGTGAGATAATACAGATGAAGTGCTTTGTAAAGAGCTATTATCAATGAGTTATTTTTAAATTGAGATATATGGACATACCATAAAATTTGCCCCTTTAAAGTGTACAATTTAGTAGTTTTTGGTATATTCACAAAGTTGTGCAACCATCACAAATTAGTTATTATTTTGAGTGGTGACTCTTAGAAATGAAGTCCTAAATGTATAATGTGACTGTCCCTATAATCTTTGGCATGAACTACTTAAATATGAGAATATAAAACAGTTATGTCTTATTATTATATGCATTGCTTCCTATGTGGAGAAGAAACCCAAAACATAACCCTGGAGAAGTCTTAAGATAGCCGTTGCTGGACCCTGAAATGGAAGATACTTATTTAGTGCTCTATCCTCAACGATCGATTAGATTTTTGTGAGGTCCTTTGCTCCTACCTCAGTAATACACTATCGAAAGTAGTCTATCTTCCTGTTAATTTTAATTTTAGTTGAAAAAATACTTGAGTAGCAGACATTTATAAGACAATCTGCCTCAATAACAATCTCATAATAATATGTGATATTTATTGAGCACTAATTTGTGCCAAACATTGGATATTATTATTCTCACTTTACAAAGGCTCAGAGAGGATAAAAAAAAATAGAGAAGATACCTTCTAATATGGTGGAAGAATAAGGCTGCAGGTAGATAAAATTACTATAATGCACCACCAATACTTTAAAATTGGTGGAGTAATTGAATCGACGTAGAATGACTAAGATCACATGTTTACAGATGTTAACGTTTGTACAGAAATTAAAGATTTTTACAGAAGTTGGCCTGTTTGAAAAATCCCAGAATATCCTTCTCCTTTTGCTCTGATTTCATGCTGTTTACTAGTTTCACTTCTCGTGTTTCTTAATACCAGGAAGAATAGGCATTGAATAGAGGCTACAGGAATTTCTACTGCCAGGAAGGAATATAATTTACATTAAATGGTTAAGTGATATTCGAGTTCTTGTGTAAGGGACTAATTCATTTTTTTAAACTTTCAGTTATTAAAATTTCCTAACATACACAAAAGTAGAGAGAATAGTATAGTGAATTCCTGTGTAGTTTTTACTCAGCTCTTCAATGACTGTCTATAGGTGGCCAATTTTATTTCATTTATTCTCCAGAGTTTTGGTGGGGAGGAGGCCGGAGTACTTTAAAGCAAATTCTATACATCTTGTCATTTTTGCTGGCTATCTTCTGATTCCTCCTCCCAGTCTGCTCTTCCTCTACCTCTCATCCCTGCTCTGATTCCCTCGAGGCTGACCACTATAGAATGCAGGTGAGGGACTCCCTTCTCGTCTAGGTGGGTTCTGCCAATGGAGAGCACCGCCAGGAGACTGGAGGAATGGAGGAGCTTAATACCTTGAGGTACTATTCCTCTGGCCCCCTTTCTGAGGGTTTAACCAAAGATCACAACTTCTCTCCACAGGGTTCTCTGTCTCTGGGTTCTGATAACTCGTTTCCTCACCCCTAGCCATAGGGGTGGTAACAGTTGTTGTTACTAAGCCAGGAACACTGCATTATACCTCATAGTTTCCCTAAAGCCTTCCTACATCTTTGGAAAGGGTCCTTTTATTAAATTCTCTCTAAATTACCTAACTCGATTGTGCTACTTGTTTTCTGCTAGAAACCTGACTGATTCATTTCATCCAGAAATACTTCAGTATGTACCACTAATTGATAAAGACATTTAGAAAAACTTGACCATCATGTCATTATCACATGTAACAAGTTAACGATAATTCTTGAATATTATTTAATACCCAGTCCATATTCAGATTTCTCCAACTAAAAAAATGTCTTTTTGTACTTGGTTTAAAGTCCAAGCAAAATCCATACCTTTAAAATTATTGTGCCTCTTAGTCTATAAGAATCTCTCCCCCTCCCCCCTTTTTAAATGGATGTTATAGATTTGTTGGAGAAACCAAGTCATTTGTTCTGTAGAATGTTCCACACTCTGTAATTTGGCTGATTGCTTCTACACAGTGTCATTTAACTTGTTCCTCTGTCCCCTGCATTTCTTATAAACTGGTAGTTACATTTAGATGCTTGACTAGATTTAGTTTCTTTTTCTTTTCTTTTTTTTTTAAGGCAAGAATACCTCGTAAGTGTTGCTGTGTACTTGAGGCACATAATGTATAGTTGTTCTACTTTTGGTGATGCTAAGATTAGTCAGTGGATTTATAAATTGACCATCAGTCTTCCACTTTTTAGTATTGATTAATGATCATCGCATAGATCTATTAATTCGTTAGGAGTTGCGAATTGGTGATTTTCTAAAATCATCTTTCCTCTGCCTTTATCAGATAAATTTATTCTGTAAAGAATTTTCCATTAATAACTATTTGGTCACTCTAAAATACAGTTTGTAACAGAAAAACAGGATTTAATCACTTCCCTTTGTTAATTTTCATAATGAGTTGGTGTCCCAGTAGCCTTTAATTATGACTAATTATTTTATTACCATGATGAACTCATGGATTTTTATATATTTGATATGTTTCAATACACTTAATCATTATTTTTGATGTTCAAATTGTCTAACTTAGGTCAGTGAGAGCTCCTTTTCATTGACTCCTTGTTAGCCCTTACTAGCTTTTATTACTGTGATAGCACTTTAGTAGAAGAGAGGTCAACTCTGGACACTAATTTAATTGTGTTTTTAGACCCGCAAAACTGAGAAATAAGTTCACCTAGATGATAGTGAATTCATTAAGGTGACACCCTAAATACAGCCCAGTCATCCAGCCTCCCTTGCTTGTATGTTCAGTCATTCACTCAACAAATGTTTTTTGAGGACCTACTCTGTGCAATGTACCCTGATAACTTTGGTGAAACAACAGTGAAGACAATTCTTCCTCTAGAATAACATACAAGAGGGAACAGAAGAGAGAAAAGAAAATTAAAATATAGTTAAAAGCACTATAGTAAAGAAGAAGACTCTGTAGGAGCATGGGGAGGGGGCTCCCACTCAGACTTAGGAAAGGCTGCATGGAGGAAGAGTCATTCTAGCTGAACCCTGAGGGATAAGTAGGAGCTCAGAGGTCAAGAGGAGGGGAAGAGAGGCAGGGGGCTTGCAATTTGCAAAGGCCCAGAGAGGCAGCCCAGGGCAGTCAGGGTGCTGTAGGATGGAGTGTGAAGAGGGAAGTAGTGTGAGATCAAGGTTAAATGAGACAATGCTGTATTGGATAAACACTAAAAAGTACTTAGTACGCAGCCCAGCACATGGTTAGTGCTCAATAAGGGTTGGTGTTTAAAAATAGAGCTAAAAGATGAAAGTTATGTAATAATGAATTTTGCACCAAGGCCTCAGACAAGATGAAGACAAATGAAGGGAAAAAAACCTCAGCAAAATTTAGAATTACATTCCAGTGACATCTGTGAGGAGAGAAGGAGATGAGATGTTTAAGAGCTTCTGAAGGCACATCCTTTGGCTTGATGTTATCATGGCAGAAACTTTAAAAACCTGGATGTCAGGGAAGAGATTTGAGTGATTACATTAAAAAATATATACTTTATTTTGAAACAATCTCAAGCTTATGGAAAAGTTGCAAGTATAATACAACAAACTATTTTTTCTTCAACCACTTGAAAGTGAGTTGCTGGTATTTATGTCTCATTACCCTGAATATTTTAGTGTTTGTTTCCTCAAACAACAACATTCTCTTACATAACCATAATAAGACCATCAAAATCAGGAAATTAACATTGTTACGTTACTGTCGTCTACTCCTCAGATCCCATTCAAGTTTGGCCAATAGTCCCAGCACTGTCCTCTGTGGCAGAAGGATTCAGTTCAGAATCACACATTGCATTTAGCTGTCATGTCTCATTAGTCTCCTTCAATCTGGAAGTTTTGTCAGTCCTTCCTTCACAACCTTGACAATTTTGAGGATTACAGGTCAGTTATTTTGTAGAACCTCTTTGAATTTGGGTTTGTCTGATTGTTTCCTAGATATTAGTTTCAGGTTAAGCATCTTTGGCAGGAATACCACAGAAGTGATGGGGTGTTTTTCTCGTTGCATCCTATCAGTTGCCAGATGATTTCAGTTACTGATGTTAATTACTTTGATCTCCTGATTAAGGTAGTATCTGTCAGGTTTCTTTACTGTAAAGTTCCTATTTTCCCATCGTGTGGTGGGAAAGTTCATCAAACCTTACATTTATTTGAACAAAAATATTTATTGATAACCTGTAAACAACTGAAATGTTCGGGTCCTGTGACCTCGTCCTGTGGGTAGAGGGGTCGGCCAGTGTCTCTACTTTTGTATTTCTTTAATAGAAGAAAAGAAAAGCAATGTTTCTGAGTGGAGGGAACTCTGAAATTGGTGTCAGGACCCTTGAGGACTAGACACAGTTCTGCCACTGTGTCAGTCTGCTCAGGCTGCCATTACTAAACCACAGCCTGGGGGCTTCAACAACAGACATTTCTTTTCTCATAGTTCTGGAGGCTGGGAGTCTGAGATCAAGGTGCCAGGGTTAGTTTCTGGTGAGACCTCTCTTCCTGTCTTGTAGACAGTGGCCTTCTCACTGTGTCCTCACATGGCCTTTTCTCTGTGTTCTCACAGAGAGAGAGATCTCTGGTGTCTCCTCCCCTTCTTAGAAGGACACCAGTCCTATCAGATTAGGGCCCCAGCTTTTTTTTTTTTTTTTTTTTTTTTACCTCATCTGACCTTAATTATCTCCCTAAAGGCCCTATCTCCAAACACGGTCACGTTGGAGGTTAGGGCTTCAGTATATGAAAGGCAGGGGGACAGTTTGGTCCAAAACAGTCACTAATGAGTGACTCCTGCTTTGTGCTTCCATTTCCTCTATCTAGGAGGGGTCCCAGCTATCCCCCTAGGATTCAAGCATCCCTGGAGGACTGACGGAGCAGGACTTCAGGACTCTATTTATATGTTGCTCCTGAAGAGTCTTAGGAAAGAAGTCATCCTAAGAGAGAAAGAGAGAGAGCTGAGTTCTCAAGCCTTGTTCAAGGATAGTGAGCCATTGTCAGGAAGGAGAAGAAATGATGAATAGAGCATGGTCTCTGTCATTTAGATTTCCCTCCAGTTCAGCCCCCGTGGGTTCATGCCTCTGTCTTAAGGTGAAAGGGCTGCAATTAAAAAAACAAAAGTCAAACTAAATTGAAACACCCATGCGGTGGAATACTGTTCAATGAGAAATAGGGATGAGATATTCACAATAGCAAAAAGGTGAAAGCAACCCAAGTGTCCATTGAGGGATGAACAGATAAACAAAATGTGGTATATACATTACAGTGGAATATTATTCAGCCTTAAAAAGGAAGGAAATTCTGACATATGCTACAACTTGGATGAAACTTGAGGACATTATGCTAAGTGAAATTAGCCAGTCACAAAAAGGCAAACACTATATAATTCCCCTTATATGAGGTATCTAAAATAGTCAAACTCATAGAAGCAGAGAATAGAATGGTGGTTGCCAGGGCCTGGGGGAGGGAGAAATGGGATTTATTGTTTAATGGGTATAGTGTTTCAGTTTTGCAAGATGAAGAGAGTTCTGGAGATGGATGGTAGCGATGGTTGCACAACAATATGAATATACTTAATACCACTGAACCATATACTTAAAAATGGTTAAGATGGTAAATTTTATGTTATGTGTATTTTACCACAATTAAAACAATGAAAATTAAACAATTAAAATATTTTTTAAAAAGGTTGAGCTATCAGGCTAAGCAAAGACATGGATGAATCTTGAAGGTACATGCTACGTGAAAGAATCAACTCTGAAAGGCTACAAACTTTGGGATTTTATTTATAGGACATTCTGGAAAAGGCAAAATTATAGAGACAGAAAACAAATCAGTAGGGATTCAATGGGGAAGAGGGTTGAATATATTAAGCACAGAGGATATTTTATGGTGGTGAAACCATTTTGTATAATACTGTAATGGTGGATATATGACACTATGCATTTGTCAAAACCCATAGAACCTTTTCGTATGTAAATTTCAAAAAAAAAAAAAAAATCATTTAGGAGATAGGAGGGTCCCAAGATGGAGTAAAGAGTGGCACAGAATAATCTAACTATGTTATAAATGTTTGAAACAACCTCACTGAAGGAGGTGGGAGAAAAAGTGCTGACCTAAGTAACTTGGTAATTGAGTGGATTCTGTAAAACTAAATGCAAAAGGAATTGTACATCAGCACTATCCTCTAGTTGATAAAGTTATACCATGATAACACAATATACCATGATGGTGAACTTTACCATGGGGGTATAAGTTAACAATACTGAATATATATATACACACACATACACTGGAATTGAATAGTTAAATAAATGGATGGTGGATAGTGGGAGCCAGGTTTCTCGCTGTTGGAGTGGGAATTTACAGATAATCAAGGGGAAGAGGCTAGAATGATCCATGTGGTAACGAATTAGAGTTGGAGATAGCAGTATGAACTTAAGTTTAGCTTATATAGATCCAGATGGTTACATACACAAGTAGTTACAGATATGTGCATATACATGGGTTAGTATACACACATTTCCTTACTCTGTCAGCAGAAGAGTCTAGAGGGTAGGATCCCTCAGTAGCAATGAGCACACCTAGTGCTTAGATCTTGGTTTCTAATACCATTCTCCAATCAAAGGAACCAGGGCTCCTTAGGGAAATGGATGATTCAAGGCCTGGGGTAGGAAATATACAAGGTGAGCCTGGAGCATATTGTAGTGCCATAATGTAAATCCTAAAAAAGAGGAATGGAGATATGTCAAAGGGACACAGGAACCAACTGAAAGAGCTGGCCAAAGCTAGACAATTTGAGCAACAAAATAAAGTAGTACTGGAATATAACTCAAAAGAATAAAGTATATATCCATGAAGCCACACTGATATACATAAATGATTGGACAAATAAATGGGAGAAAAGATAAAAATAACTCATGCAGAAGAATTCCAAATAATTTTTATAGATGCTCTGCCTTCAAGGAGGCTGAGCATAGCTCCTCATGTGTTAAATGTGGGTTGTGCGTATTGACTTGTTTTCAAAGAGAACAGTATGGAAAGGAAGGGGCAGAGAGGACAGGAAACAGTAACATTGCAGTGAAGAAACCTGACAGACACTCCCTCAGCCAGATGACCAAGGTTAACATCAACAGCGATGTCAAGCTGATAGGATGTACCTTTGATACCATGTGATGAGAATGGCACTTTATCTCTGTGCTCTTCCTTCCCAAAACACATAACCCCAGTCTAATCATGAGAAAATATCAGATAAATCCCAATTGAGGGACATTCTGCAAAATACCTGAACCCCTCAAAAGGGTCAAGGTCATAAAAAATAAGAGAAGTCTGAGAAGCTGTCATAGCCAAGGGAAGCCTAAGGAGATGTGATGACTAAATGTAATGTAATATCCTGGGTGGGATCCCGGAACAGCTAAAGGACATTAGGTAAAAATTAAGGAAGTCTGAATAAAATATGGACTTCAGTTAATAATAATAATATTAATATTGGTTCATTAATTATGACCAATGTTCCATACCAATGTAAGATGTTAACAATAGGGGAAACTGTGGGTGGCGTATATAGGAACTCTCTACCATATTTGCAATCTTTCTGTAAATCTGTGACTTTTTTTTTTTGCTGAGGAAGATTAGCCCTGAGCTAACATCTGTGCCCATCTTCCTCCACTTTATAATTGTGTCTCAGCCACAGCATGGTTGACAATTGGTGTAGGTGCTTTCCCAGGATCTGAACCCACAAGCCTGGGCTGCTGCTGAAGCAGAGTGCGCTGAACTTAACCACTATGCCATGGGGCTGCCCCATTTTTTTGTTTTGTTTCTTTAATCTAGAACTATTTTAAATAAAAAGTGTATTAAAAAATAAAATAATATCCACACACACAAAATAAAAGTTGCTCCTAATTTTTTTTAGTAGAATTGGAACACAAGGATGTTTCAGCAGAGCCTGGAGTTGGTGATTTGGGCAATGACAAGAGATGGTGAAGACCTCAGTACAGGACGTCAGTAACCTTGGAGCAGGCACCTGTGGGCACAGCAACTGCAGAGTGCTTTGGGCAGCTCCCAGAGGCCTATCTGCCCTTTAAGCCTCAATAAAAGCTCTTCAGAGAGCCAGAGCTAGGTCGGGCTAGGAGAAAATGGCGGTGAAGACACTTGCTGTGCAGGTGCACTGGGGGCTTCACCAAACAATTTGTGAGAAAATAAGGCAGTTTGGTTTTCCTGCAGAATGAACAGAAGCAGAGCCAAAGAATTACTGTTTTGTAACTCTTGTTGCAGCCCTATATTTAGGATACTGTTGCCTGAAAAACTAGGGATCTACAAAATGAGGGGGCTTATCTCTAAGGTATCTAGAAATTTCTTTAAAATCTGTTAAATATAAAAGGTAAAATATAAAAATCTATAAAATACCCACACACCCAATGCAATTTAATAACCTGAGTCAAAGAGCGTACTTTTTTTTTTTTTTGATAATGGTAAAACTAAGTTAGAACACAGATGCCAGGAATCCCTTTCTTTATACCTAATCTATTAGAAATACAAACCTCAGCCAACTGGTTTTTCAACTTCCTTTTCTCTCTAATGATGGGACTGGTGGTTTGAACCTGTGCTTACATTTCTAGTTTTGAATTTAACTGGACAAACCTGATTCTTGCCAGGATTATCAACTCTTTGAATTCTAGTTATGGGAGCTACCTCTTTCTGAATTCCGCTCCCCCTAACTTCCCATTCACTGCTCCCTTTCTGATGCGCAACTAGCTGTTTCATTTTTACTCAACTTCTCTTACAGTGTGCAGTATGACTGGCTCTTCTGTGTTAAAAGTGAGATTTGTGATTTTAATTCTTTATTTCCAAATGGTGAACAGAATCTAACTGGATCTATCAAAACACAGCCTAACCCCAGAACAAGGCTTGTCTGAGAAAGATTACGGACAGAATGACTAATTAATAGGCTCTTATCACGGTGGAGTCTTCATTCATTCAACAAATATTTATTGAGAATCAGTTAGGTGCTAGCCATCATGTGATGAATAAATACTATCCCTTTACTCTAGGTGCTTAGGCTATTGAGAAAGACAGGCTAATATTAAACAATGATTAAGTATTTTGTATATTAAGATAGGGGACTATTGTGCTGTCTTCCCTAAAACTATGCTTTTTAATATTTTGCTGGGGGAAGTCATAGACTCCTTGAACTTGATCAATGTCATGGACTGTAGCTGCAGAAAACAAACATACCCCCAAAATCTTGCCAATAATTTCAAGTTATTCAAGGATCCTCTGAAGCCCTTCCATGAACTCTGTGTTTAGAATTAGCTACCCTAATTAATAAACACCAAAGCCAGATGAAACCAGAAGAAACAGACATTTCACGATAAATGGAGGGGAAGATAGACGAAGTGCCGAGGAGTAGCAGCAGCAAGAATGAAAAAATAAGTTTCTATAGCTTTGTCTTACGTGTGTTATTACCAGCTAACACACATAGCAATGACTATTTCCAGGAATAATCCACTAGGGAGGACCGAATGCCTCACCAAGTGAACTTTGCCCTCCCGCAGAAGAACACTTGAAGCTGCCAGCTCACTCCCTCCTGTTCCAGTGCAGAACCAGTGTGATGGGTGGTAAGAGGTGCCATAAACTAAGACTAAGCAGGGTAAAGGGGATGGAAAGTTACTGGGGTTTTGTGTGTGTGCTGTTTTGTACAGTAGAGTGTCAAGGAAGCCTTGTCTACTACGGTGATATTTGAGCAGAAATTTGTAGAAATTAGGGAGCAAACCATGTGGATATCTGGGAGAACCTTTCAGGCAAAGGGAGCAGCAAAGGGGAGGAGGCCAGAGGGCGGAGCAGAGTGAGGTGAGAGAGTGGTGGAAAAGAAGTCAGGGGGAAGTTGAGGCATGCATGTCAGATCTCCCAAGGTCAGGGTGAGAGGATCAGGGATAAGGGATAAGCAGAATCTGAGGGTACCTGGCTCTGACAGGATCATAGAGTGCTGTTAGTAATGGAGAAACTGCTCAGTGAAACCCAGTGCGAGGTGTTTTGCCTTGCAGTACCCACGACAGCACAAATGCGGGAGTGGAGGGAGAGCCAGCCACATTAGGATGATGTAGACAAGCTTACCAAGCCCTACCTTACCAAGGTAAGGGTCCATATATGTAAACATGGGCACCCCTATGTGTATGAGGGGGGAGTGCGGATAGGGTGGAGCCAGGAAACTGAAAGAACCATGGGGGAAATACTTAAGAAAGTGAGTAAAAAGCAGAAGCCTAGGATATCTTAAGTGGAAAGAGCTTGGAACTAGAGGAAAGGGCGAAGGATTGAGAAAGAGGGAAAGGGAGTGAGGACCTGGTATTTGTCAACTGCCTGCAATTTGCCAGGCAAATTTTTAAATATACATTTTGATTTGGTTTTAAAGCAATACTATCAGATGAGTGTTATTGTCCCCACTTTACAGATAAGAAAATTTCAGGCCCAGAAACATTAAGTAACTTGACAAAAGTGATACACTAATAAATAGTAGGAGAGGGCAACATTATTATTCTGTCTTCTGTTCTTACCTATTTTCTTATGTTTCTGTATTGATTCATTTCTAATATTATATTTGGAGAAACAAAATGATGTTACAGGTAGGAAAACAACAGAATGATGGCAAAGTGGCAGGCATGGTTAGAATTGTCTACTGGTCTTTCCTCACTGGAGGATTACACACTTGGCCTTACAAAACATGCCACAAGATGGCAGCATCTTACTCATTGTTTGGGGGCCGCTCATGCTCCGTGGCAGCTGTTTCAGCATAAAAATATTGAATAAAAAGTAATTTATCAGTTATAGTCCATATTTAGAAATTGACCCATCTTAAACCAGAGATACTTGTCAAGAAATAGAGTAAAAGTCCCTAAGTTCACAGAAATACATCCATTCATAGGCATTGGGATCTTGACATGTTGCCTCCAGGTAAGCAAGATAAAAGAAACCATTTTCAATGCTTTATAGGAGTTATGCAAAATGGTAGAATGTAATGGTCAAGTTTCCATTTGGGACATCAGAGAGATCTGCATTAAAATACTAGCTCTGACACTTAGCCACATGGTGTTCTGCAAATGAATATCTTTCTAAACTTAATTCTTCATCTGTAAAATTCCTTCCCCTTAGATTTATTGATTATTAATGTGATTAATAATGTGATTATTAAATATCACATTAGGAGCTCTTTGGTGAAGTGCCTGACACTTACCACTCAATAAATAGTAGCCATTATCTGACATATACATATTTATTTTCCTGAGGAAGATTCTCCGTGACCTAACATCTGTGCCAATCTTCCTCTACTTTTATGTGGGTCACCGTCACAGCATGGGCACTGACGAGTGGTGTAGGTCCATACCTAGGAACCAAACCTGGGCCGCTGAAGCAGAGTGCACCAAATTTAACCCCTAGGCCATGGGCCCAGCCCCAATAATTATTTATTGTTGTTTTCTCTTTATCTTCTTAATGTTAGAACTATAAACACCTTAGAAATTATCTAGTGTAATGGTTCTCAACCTTCATGCACTTTGGAATCACCTGGGGAGCTTTAAAAAATCTGCTTTCTGTAAGCTGGAGGCATCACATTTCCTGACTTGAAAATGTATTACAAAGCTACAGTAATTAGAACAGTATGGTACTGGCATAAAGATAGACAGGTAGATCAATGAAACAGATTAGAGAGCCTGGAAGTAAACCCATGCATATATGGTCAACTTATCTTTGGCAAGAATGCCAAGAATATACAATGCAGAAAGGACAGTCTCTTCAACAAATGGTATTGGGAAAACTGGATATTCACATGCGAAAGAATGAAATTGGACCCTTATCTTACACCATACACAACGATCAACTCAAAATGGATTAAAGACTTAAACACAAGCCCTAAAACTGTAAAACTCCTAGAAGAAAACATAGGGGAAAACCTTCTTGACATTGGTCTTGGCAATGATTTCTTGGATATGACTCCAAAAGCATAGGCAACAAAAGCAAAAATAGACAAGTGGGACTATATCAAATTTAAAAGCTTCTGCACAGCAAAGGAAACAATCAAAAGAATGAAAAGGCAGTCTATGGAAGGGGAGAAAATATTTGCAAACCATTTATCTGATAAGGGGTTAATATGCAAAATATACACAAAGCTCCTACAACTTGATAGTGAAAAACCCAAATAACCCAATTAAAGACTGGGCAATATTTGAAAAGACATTTCTCCAAAGAAGACATGCATATGGCCAACAGGTATAAGAAAAAGTGCTCATCTTCACTAATCATCAGGGAAATGCAAATCAAAACCACAAAGAGATATCACCTCACATCTGTTAGGATGGCTGTTATCAAAACAAACAAAAGATAAGAGTTGGTGAGGTTGTGGAGACATTGGAATACTTGTACACTGGTGGTGGGAATGTAAAATGATTCAGCCACTATGGGAAAAAGTATGGAGGTTCCTCAAAAAGTTAAAACTAGAACTACCGTATGATCCAGCAATTCCACTTCTAGGTATATATCCAAAAGAATTGAAATCAAGATCTCAAAGAGATATATGCACTTGCATGTTCATTGCAGCATTAGTCACAATAGCCAAGATATGGAAACAACCCAAATGTCCATCAACAGACGAATGGATAAAGGAAATGTGGTATATACTCACAATGGAATATTATTCAGCCTTAAAAAAAGGAGGAAATCCTACCATTTGTGACAACATGGATGAACCTGGAGGAGATTATTCTAAGTGAAATAAGCCAGTCTCAGAAGGACAAACACTGTGTAATACCCCTTGTATGAGGAATCTGAAATAGTTAAACTCATAGAAGCAGAGAATAGAATAGTGGCTGCCAGTGGCTGGGGAGCAGGGGAAATGGGGAGTTGTTGTTCAATGGGTATAAAGTTTCAGTTGTGCCAGATGAGTAAATCCTGGAGACGTGTTGTACAACATAGTGCCTGTAGTTAACAGCACAGTATTGGGCATTTAAAAGTGTTAAGAGGGTAGATCTCATGTTAAGTGTTCTTACCACATAGACAAAAAATGGGGCACAAGGAAACTTTTGGAGGTGATGGATATGTTTATTACCTTAATTGTGGTGATAATATCATGAGTGTATGCATATGTCCAAACTCATCAAATTTTATACATTAAACATGTGCCCCTTTTTTTGTTTATCAATTATATTTCAATAAAGCCATTTGTGTGTGTGTGTGAGGAAGATTGGCCCTTAGGTAACATCTGTTGCCAATCTTCCTCTTTTTGCTTGAGGAAGATTGTCACTGAGCCAACATCTGTGCCAGTCTTCCTGTATTTTGTTTGTGGGATGTTAGCACAGCATGGCTTGATGAGTGTTGTGTAGGTCTGCGCCTGGGATCCAAGCCCATGAACCCTGGGCCACTGAAATGGAGTGTGCATACTTAACCACTATGCCACCAGGCTGGCTCCCCAATAAAGCCTTTTTAAAAAAAAATGTCTGCTGTCTGGAGTCCCAGCCCCAGAAGTTCTGATTTAGTTGGCCTGGGGTGCAGCATGGTCATTAGAATTTTTTAAAGCACTCTCGCTGATTCCAATAGGCAGCCAGGATAGAGAACTACTTCTCTAGATCAACGTCCTCACTGTACAGATAGAATAGAGAGGCTCAAAGAAAGTGGAAGTGACTTGTCTGCTGAAATGACATTAAGAACTCAAACCAAGATCTCCTGACTCCTAGTCCTGGGCTCTCTCTAGCACACAACGCCGCCTTAGGCTCACTTCCTATGCTTCCACACACTCTGCCCGAGTCAAACTGTCTCGCAATTTATTCCCTGAACACACCAGGTCCACCCCGTGTCAAATCCGCAGCAATACAAGCTGCCGTTGGAGTGCCTATTGTGTGCCAAACACTGAGCAAGCCGTGTTACACATGCTAACTCTAATCTATACAACAAGCTTTCAGGGAAGCATCAGTATCCATGGTGTAAGGGGGGAAGCTGCTGTTCAGAGACTCTAAGAGATGAGCTGTAGTCACAGCTAGTGAGGAGAAGTGAGAATCTGACATAGATCTGTTGACTCCCAAGTCCAGGGTCTTTTGCTGCCTTCAGTGCTGTCCATTCCCACTCCACCTTCTGCTTCCTGGGTTACTTCTCCATCAAGAACCAGCTCTGGTTTCACTCTTTCCCTAAAAACCCCTCCACCGCAGACCACAGGTATCTTTTTATCAACTCAGTTTTCATGGCACTAATCACCCACATCAGCTGTTTGGTCAGGGTCTACCTCTGATGGTAATTTATTTTGTCATGTATAGGACCTCTTTCCTTCTCCATGAGGCTGGAAAGGAGTGCATCTTCCTCTAACTGTGTGAATCTATCCTGGTCCTGTAGCCATGTCAAGATATGGTGATATTGCAAGATCGGAACAATCTTTTGTGACACTCCTCCCCTGGGAAAATCTGGGAGAAAGGGAACACCTATAGGCTCAAGTGAGGTAGAAAGAAGCTCAGGGTTAAATTTGTAGTAATATTCTTTTCTACAAGTAAGCCCCCAGATGTCAGTAGAAAGCCTAGTTTTGTTTTTTGCTTTGTTTTTTTAATTGAAGTATAATTGACATACATTATATTAGTTTCAGGTGTACAACATAATGATTCAACATTTGTATACATTGCAAAATGATCACTACAATAAGTATAGTTACCATCTTTTACTATACAAAGTTACAAAAAAATTTTTTTCTTGTTTTGGGAACTTTTGAGATTTACTTTCTTAACGTCTTTCAACTTCGCAATACAGTATTATTGACATTACATCCCCATGACTTATTTATTTATGTACCTCTTGATATCCTTCACCCATTTCTCTGAGCCTCCCCAACCCATTCCCCTCTGGCAACCACACATCTGTTCTCTGTATCTATGAGATTTGTTTTGTTTCATTTGTTTATTTTGTTTTTTAGATTCCACATATAAGTGAAATCATATGTTATTT
Organism: Equus caballus; assembly: GCF_041296265.1. Classification (NCBI taxonomy): domain Eukaryota; kingdom Metazoa; phylum Chordata; class Mammalia; order Perissodactyla; family Equidae; genus Equus; species Equus caballus. The sequence goes on from NC_091690.1 coordinate 69,261,182, forward strand.
GTCTTTCTCTCTCTGACTCATTTCACCTAGTATAATATCCTTAGATCCATCCATGTTGTCACAAATGGCAAGATTTCATCCTTTTTTGTGGCCGAGTAGTATTCCGTTGTATGTATATACCACATCTTCTTTATCCATTCATCCATTGACTTAGCTCTTTTCCATATCTTGGCTGTTGTAAATAACGCTGCAATGAATATAGGGGTGTATGTATCTTTTCAAATTAGTTTCATTTTCTTCAGATAAATACCCAGAAGTGGAATTTCTGGATCATATGGTAGTTCTAGTTTTAATTTTTTGAGGAACCTCCATACTGTTTTCCATAGTGGCTGCACCAATTTACAGTTCCACCAATAGTGCACAAGTCTTCCCTTTTCTCCACTTCCTTGCCAGCATTTGTTATTTACTGTCTTTTTGATAATAGCCATTCTGAGAGGTGTGAGGTGATATCTCATTGTGGTTTTGACTTGTATTTCCCTGATGATTAATGGTATTGAGCATCTTTTCATGTGCCTGTTGCCATCTGTATCTCTTCTTTGGACAAACGTCTTTTCAGATCTTCCGCCAATTTTTTACTCAGATTGTTTTTTTGTTGTTATTGAGTTGTGTGTGTTCTCTCTAAATTTAGGATATTAACCCCTTATTGGAGATATGATTTGCAAGTATCTTCTCCCATTCAGTAGGTTGCCTTTTCATTTTGTTGATGGTTTTCTTGGCTGTGAGAAACTTTTTAGTATGATGCAGTCCCACATTTATTTTTGCTTTTGTTGTCTTTGCTTTTGGAGTCGTATCCAAAAGATTATAACCAAGACTGATGTCAAGGACCTTACTCCCTGTGTTTTCTTCTAGGAGTTTCATGTTTCAGGTTTTACATTCAAGTCTTTAATACATGTTGAGTTGATTTTTGTGTATAGTGTAAGATGGTGGTCTGGTTTCATTCTTTTGCGTGTGGCTGTCCAGTTTTTCAAACACCATGTATTAAGGAGACTGTCCATTCTCCATTGTATATTCTTGGCTCCTTTGTCATAAATTAATTGGCCACATATGTGTCGGTTTATTTCTGGGTGCTCTATTCTGTTCTATCGATATTTGTGTCTGTTTTTATGCCAATACCACACTGTTTTGATTACTATACTTTTATAATTTGGTTGAAATCAGGGAGCATGATGCCTCCAGATTTGTTCTTTCTCAAGATTGCTTTGGCTATTCAGGGTATTTTTTGGTTCTATACAAATTTTAGAATTGTTTGCTCTAATTCTATGAAAAATACCATTGGAATTTTTATAGAGATTGCATTGAATCTGTAGATTGTTTTGGGTAATATGGACATTTTAACATATTAATTCTTCCAATCTATGAGCACAGAGTATCTTAGAAAGCCTAGTTTTGAGAGCATGAGTGTCTCAAATAAAATAAAAATCTCAGGCTGGAAGGAGTTTTTCTTAATCATCGATCCAAAACAAGAATTTCCTCTCCAGCATAACAACGACCATAGCAACATTCCTCCCACCCCAGGGGCTGGTGATGGGGAACCTACTGTTTCTGAGGCAGCCTCTTCCATGTTTGGACAGCTTCATTAGAATGTTGTACTTGATTTAATGTGAAACTCTGACTCCTTGTAGCTTCCACCTACTCCACAAGGAAATTAAGTGGAAACAGCCCATGCGCTGCATCCAGACCTGGGCACATGAGAGGCCTGTTATGACTGAGTCAGGTCCTCCACACAAGATTGATTACTCTAGGATGTATCAGCGCCTCCCTTCTGGCCTAAGCATTGTCCACCCTCAGAGCATCAGGGAAGGAGGAAAGTGAGCAACATACCTCTGGCAGAGTGCTGTCTTCTCAGATCCAGAGATGAAGAGGGTGACTCTTTCCAGCAGAGTCCGAAGACCTGGAGAGTGTGTCTTGCTCAGAGAAGCCCCCTTTCACTTCTGTTCTTACGAAGTGCTCCTCCAATAGCCTGGTCTTTGCTTGGCTGAACTCACTTTCTCTGCTCAAAAAGTACAGAGGGATTACCACTGTACTTCCTGGTCCTGGTTGTATTCTTTAGAAATATATAGAACAAATCCAATGTCTCTTCCTCTAGGGATATGAAGACAGAGATTAAGCTAGCTAGCCAGCCATTCATCCCTCCATTAAACATATCTTTACTGGGAGTCTACCATATGCCAGACACTGACTCTCCTAGTAGGCAGTCAATAAGTGGCAAATTGTATTATTAACAACCTGATGATTGACTCCTTCACAGCTAGGTCCACTTTTATATGATGGATTTCTGAAAAGGGAATGGAGAGAGAAGGGAACTAGCATTTACTGAACCTGAACTGCCTACCACTCAAGGTGTTAGGGGCTTGCTTTAAAGGCCTTATATTGTTTAAGCCTTACCACCATCTTATGAGGTGGGTTATCTACATCTCCATTTTACAAAGGAGGAAGCTGAGGCTTAGAGAACTTAAATAACTTGACCAAGAACCTACAGCTAGGGGCCGGCCTGGTGGCGCAGCGGTTAAGTTCACATGTTCTGCTTCTCGCTGGCTCGGGGTTCTCCGGTTCAGATCCCGGGTGCCAACATGGCATCACTTGGCAAAAGCCATGCTGTGGTAGGCGTCCCATATATAAAGTAGAGGAAGATGGACATGGATGTTAGCTCAGGGCCAGTCTTCCTCAGCAAAAAGAGGAGGATTGGCAGCAGCTAGCTCAGGGCTGGTCTTCCTAAAAAAAAAAAAAAAACAAACCCTACAGCTAGTAAGTGGGAGAACTGAGTCTGAATACAGACCTCCCCACTGCAAAGCTCCCGCACCGTGGGCCTTGCACGGGACTCACCAGAATAGCTGCAGGGTCCTCATGGTCCCTTCATGCCACTGTGTGTGAAATGAATCCTGCTGTAAATTAAATTTTCTTTTCAAGCTTTCAAACCCAAACCCCTTCTTTTCTTTTATTTTTTTAAGCTTACAAAGTGATTTCTTTGTTGTTGTTTTCCATAGAAGTTAACTTTCGTGTCAATGCTTTTCCATTATAAATTTGGACACACAACAGAGCATGTGAAAATCCATAGCAGTAATTTGGGCATTCATCAGTTTGTTTTTCCACTGGAATTAATTCGTTGATCATATTTATTTTATTTGATAAATTGCTGTGATAATAGCAAAGAAAATTTTCCAGAAAATAAAAAAGATTACTCTAAATCTTGTATCTTGATACAACCATTTCCATTCTAATCCACACCCATATGTGTGTGTGTGGGGGGGGGGGGGGGTTCAATTATAAATTCTTAATAAATCTAGGCTATTAGTATAATTCCAAATGTTTTATATTTTTAATTTTTCACTCAGCATTATTTAAGGATTATTTACCCATGTTTCTATGTAGTTTTCCTAATAACCACATTTAACAGCCGCCTAATAATTTGTCAATTTTCATCATCTTTTAAGGCCTTTAGAGATGAAGTTCAGGGATTACTGACAAGCAATATTGTCTTCCTCTTTAATTCATTATTTAAAGAGTCTGCTTAAGCATGGTTTTACCTCTTTTTGTAGTATCCATTCAATGTGTTACAGCCTCAAGAGGGCAGAGAAAATATTTTTCTAGTAAGCAGGACATTTTCTTTTGGTTTTAGAGGTATTTTGGTCAAGATCAGATTTGTAATATTGGTATCTCAGGATAGTGGCCATGAGTTTAATTGGTGTTTCTTTCTTCTCAAATCCTCAGTGTCGTGATTGATGCTCCTGCTGACTGAAGCCCTCAGTCGAAGCTTCTGAAAACCTATTTAGGCTTCCGTTTGTCAGCTACTCATCAGAGCTTTGCTTTGTGGATGCAGGTTCTTCTTGGTAACTGCTTCTTGTTCTTTCAGTGCCTACTATTCCTGGCAGCAAGTCAAGCATGGAGACCACTGTTCGTTCGTTTATTTTTGGTTCGTGTGTTTGTTGTGCGTGTGTGCACCCGCACATGCGCATGCAGGCATGCAATCTTAACTGAGGTTCTTCCTGCAATCTCCTTTCCTCTTCTTCAGCTTACAGGTAGCCAGAGACATCAGGAGAGAGAAACTGGAATGTGATCAAGGTTAGAGTTTTTTTCCAGCCAATACCATAGGGTCCTGATTATCTCTAAGCCTTGTGCTTGGCTGTATTCCCAGACCCAGGATAGATGGGGGAGCTACTATGGGGCACTTTTTTGATGGTCCCCAGAGGCCTAGAAGGCCTGCTGAAGGGGTGAGCGTGTCCAGTTCTGCTTCTTGATCTGCAGATGAATTTTCTCTTGGCTTTGGCTAGGAGTTTAAATAGGAGAGAAGACAAAACACTGGATATGTTCATACAAACACGCCTCGTCAAAATAGAAGAAATATTAAGAAATTTCAAACAAATGACAGAATGTTTCCTTTTATCTTAAAACAAGCAGGATTCTTCTCTAGGCTGACTCATGCTGAAGACTTCAGCCAAATGGAACAGCAGTAGGCTGTTCATATTTATGGACTTAACATTTAAGGTTTTGACCATTCCTGAGTGAAAGGCAGTCATGCATCATTTTGCTGAGACCTAAATTTGAATGCTATGCACTAGGATTCAGGCATGAAGAAGCAAGTCACTTCATTGGTAAGTCAGCCTGTCTGATGGTCCGTCCTTCCTATCATGTGATGGCTTTGTAGCTCTATACTCAGCATTATGTGTGCACTTAGTGCAGCAAATTATATGATATAATGGTATATGCCTATTGGGGGTTCCCAAAGTTTTTGGATGTAACCCTCAAAACTGTCAAGGTCTATCATTCTACATTTATACTCAGTTATTTCCTGCCTCTGTGCCTTTGGTTTTATTCTTATAATCTGCCTGTCCTTCCCCAACAGCCAACTATTAAAATTATGTTGAACAAATGTATTGCCACTCTCAATGAAGTTTTTCCTGACTACTTTCCACTAACATAATCTCTCCCTACTTTGATCTTCTTAGAATTTTTTTTGTACCTCTTTATAGTACAAATAAAATTAGTACTTTTTAAATTTTATATGACTTTGTATAATAATCATCTGTGTACTTTATCATATTCCTGCCTCTGAGATTATATCATCTGCAGGGTACATCTGGGTCTTATTCATCTGAGAAGCTTGCCTCCAGCAACTGTCCACCTTCCACAAAGCCCAGCACATTGCTCTCCACATGACAGGGGTCAGTAGATATTTGTTGTGCTGAATGGGTTAAAGGCTGGTTCTGTCGTAGCAAAGTAAATAGACATCTTGTGGATGAGAGTTTCTGCTGGATGTTACTAGTACTTTTGATAGCCACTAATAAACAAAACCAGATTGCTGTTTTCTTTGGATAATGTGACCTGGGGAAGTATGTGAGCTCTGTAACTGCCCTAATATTAATATTTAAGATCTTTTTCATCTTCTAATTTGATAGTTTTCTACCTGGTCCAGCTCTAACTTTCTCAAATCTGATCATTATTCATGTTGTTACAGTGTCCTCCTTTTTATTCCCTTTCTCATTACATCATGTTGAAAGCTTGGAAAAATAGGACACATGCTCTAAAGATCCTATTGGCTCAAATAGCCCAAATGGAGAGTTGATTTTTTTAAATAGTCTGTCTCCTATTCAACTTAGCAATTTAGCAACTGTGTCTTAGTCCAAATGCTCTAGATTATAGAGCCTGGGGTCAAGATTAAGGTGCTGATTCTTTTTTGGGGGGAAGAGGTACAAGTTTGGGAAGGGAAAAGTGAAGAAAAAGGCAAGTCAGGCAATATAGCATGATGTGTTACCAGGCTGGCCCTGCTTCCAAGAAGCCATGACGAGAAACAGCAGGCGACTTAGCAGGTAGACTCCTTGAGCCACGGGAGTTCTCTGTCATGGCCACAGGGAGGAATCACAACCTTGGAATCGTCTGTGGGAAGGGAAAATGAGAAAAATGCATCAGGCTACCTCACTTCCGTCTCCCATTTCCCATTTGTCAAGGTTTACCACACAAGAAGATAACTCTCCTGTACTTCTACTGCTCAACGTCTATGGTGCATCGTCTGGTCCATTGACACCAGCTCCAGAAGCAAGATTTTATGCCCTGTGGCATTTCATCCTATCTGATAGAGGAGGAGCAAACCAGCGCAGATGGGAGGGTGTGCAGATGGTGCAGTTCTGGGGCTTCAGTTCTGACTCCAGGGAACTCAGCAGAGGCAGAGAGCAGTGCAGGAGGCGAGTGGTGCCTTTGGAAAGAAGGAAGCAGTCGAGGGAAGTAAGGTTGTGTGCCACACACAGCCCAGTCAGATTTCATCCGCACCTTTCTACTGCTGGGCTTTGGTGGAGGTCCTCAATGAGGTTTTGACAAATCCAGAGGGTACTTTCTAGTCCTTATGTTATGGGCAGCTTTGCCCCATTTGATGCCTGTGACCACTCTCTCCCTAAAACTCTGTTCTCCTCTTGTTCTCCTGATTAACAGAATAGGTTCTGTTCCTGCTTCTCTCACTTTGTCTTCTTAGGGCCTTCTTCCTTCTCTCATCTCTTAAAATTAGATATTTTTTGTGGTTCCATTTTTAGCCTTCTTCCTGTGTTCTCACTCTCCACACTTAGCTGTCTGTCTCCTATGCACTGATAATTACCAAATTGATATCTGCAGCCCAAATCTCTCTGCTCCAGATCCATGTACAGAATGGCTTACCTGTCTCTACCTGGGTCTCCCACTCAGGGCATCCAACTCAAGCTCCCTAAAGTTGATCTCATCCTCTATCCTCCTCCCAGCTCCCAGAAAATCTGCTTTTCTCCCTGTGGCCCTGTCTTTGTAAATGTCACCAAACCAAGACCATGGCAGTTCTCCTGAATTCCTTTCTTTCCTTCATATCTCATATCCAATAAGTCACTATTGATCTTCCCTCCTAAATATCTCCTAGATCCAGGCACCTTCTCTGTTTCCACTGCCATAGTTTTATTTCAGAGTTGTAATCACTTCCTGTGTTCTCTCTGCCTTTGACCTTGCCTCCTCTCAGTCCATTTTCCAAACTAAACCTGCAGTTATATTTTTAAAATGCAAATCGCTATGACCAAATATGGTTTATCCCATGGATATAAGAAAAGTTCAATGTTAAAAGTACATTTTTACATAATTTATGACATCAGGGTATCAAGGAGAAAAATCATCTGATCATTTAACAAAATGCTAAAGATATTTGATAAAAATCAACATACATATTTGATTTGAGAAAAACTTAATTAACACATCAATGTGTTGAGAATATTGATCTCAAACTAACAGCCAATATTATACTTAGCAATAAGACATTAGAAGCGTTTCCATAACAGTTAAGAATTTGACTATTACCATTATGTAACATTATTCTGGAAGTGCTAATCAATGCAATAATGATAAAAAGAAATGAGGGAGGTGTAACTATTTGGTAGGAAGAGACAAAATTATCATTATTTGAAGGTTATATGATTGCTTGAAAAACTATTAGAACTAATAAGATAGTTCAGAAAGTTCGGCATTTATGACAAATATTTAAAAATTAATAGCTTTCTTATGTATCAGCAATAAAAAAAAAGGTAATGAAAAAAGAACCAACACATTATGGCAATCAAAAAAATCAGAGAACTGAGGAATAAACAATGATAAATATGCAAATCTACAAAACTTTATCATGGAAATTAAAAGATTTGACTAAAGGGAGAGACAGTCTACCTTATGGTATTGGAAGATTTAATATTGTAAAGGTATTAATTTTCCTCAGGCTAAGCCTATAAATTTAACAAAACTCTAATAAAAATACTTGGAACTTTTTTCAGAATGAGGAAGAAATCTATTTTAAAGTTTATGTAGAAAAATAAACAAATGAAGAAAGTCAAGCACACTTTTAGGAGGAATAGTACTGAAAAAGCCTTTTCCTACCAGACATTAAAATGAACCAGCAAGATACAATATGTAATTAAAACATTACTGTACTAGGTCAAAAATAGGCAGTTCAGAAATATATCCAAGTACACATAAAAATTTAGTATATAATAAAGCTGGTGCCTCATATCAGTGGACAGTGTTAAGGTAACAGTCTGACCATTAAAACAAATCCAAACTCACCCAGTACACTAAGATAAATTCCAGAAGAATTAAAAATTCTAATGTAAGTAGAAGAAAATTTAGGTGAATATTCACAAAACTTTGGAGTAAGGAATGACTTTCTAAATTTGAAACTAAAAGCTAAAAGCGTAAAGGATGATAGATGTGGTTATATAAAAATGTAAAACTTTTATATAGCAAAATTCACCATAAGCTAAGCTAAAAGATAAACGACATTGGAGGAAAATATTCTTAACTAAAGATTCGTATCCTAACGTTCAAAAGACCTTCTTCATATCAATAAATGAAAAATAAAAATATACAATTGACCAGAAAAGGTATTTTATGCAAGAAAAACCAAGTGGACAATAAATATGAAAAAACCTCAATTTCACTATTAGTTAAAAAAAAAAATGCAGGACGAGTGATGTCAGCATCATGGCAGAGTGAGCTCTTCCCTTAGACTTTTCCTCCTAAGATACAATGCAAAAGCTCCTCATAAACCAACAGAGGGCATTCACCCAACACAAAGATGTCTGAGAAATCCATACAGCCATACATATGAAGGTCGAGGTGCTGGACCCTCTGGGAGGCAATGGAAGGAGGTAAGGGGATCTCCTCTCCCTTGCCGAACAGCAGCAACCTAGGGCATGGGACTGCACACAGCTCTGAGAGGAAGGGTGGAGGGGGAAGCCCCCTACAGGAATACCTTCACTCTTGGAGTTGCCTCCCATCCTGTGGGAAAGTTGCACACCAAGGAGGCTAAGCAACCACAGGGGCATCTTCACCAAGCCGAGCACCCCAGGAGGGCAGACAGCGAGTGCAGAATGGGAGCACTCTTGGATTCCACACATGAAACAAAGTGCCCCACCCCTGGCCTGACACAGCAGTTTAGCTGGTCGTCCAGAGCAAAGGATCCCTTCCAGAGTGCCTGTGCCTATGTTTGTAAAGCAGCAACAGTGAGCAGGTAATCACAGATGAGCCCTGCCAGCATAGCTTCCAAAAGACAGGCACAGCTGCCAGAGATTGTGGTGGGCTCAGAATACACAGCTCCTGCTCCTCGCCCCCCCCCCCCCTGCAGTGGCAGTAGGTGGAATCTGTGACCAGATACTACCACTATGCAAAGGCAACAAATCCACCCTGCCAAATAGTGTGAAGAGGTGTAGTAACAATCCAGACCAGAAGGAAAATGACAAGCACCCAGAAAGAAATCCTGAAGGCACAGAAATTTACAATCTAAATGACAGAGAATTCAAAATACCTATCATAAAAAGCTCAACAAGTTAGAAGAAAACTCAGAAAGACATTTCAATGAAATCAAGAATAAAATTAATGAACAGAGGCAATTCTTCACAAAAGAAATTGAAACCATAAAAATAATCAATCAGAAATGTTGAAGATGAAAAACACAATGAATGAGATAAAGAAAACTCTGGAGTCATTAAATAGAGCTGATATGGAGGACAGAATTAGCAATTTAGAGGACATAAATATAGAAATGCTTTAGATGGAGGAGGAGAGAGAACTAAGACTAAAAAGAAATTAAGAAATTCTCCAAGAAATATCTGACTCAATTAGAAAATGCAACATAAGGATTATAGGTATTCCAGAGGGAGAAAGGAGCAGAGAGCTTGTTCAAAGAAATAATAGCTGAGAACTTCTGAAACCTGGGGAAGGAGCTGGAATTACTAGTAAAAGAAGCTAATAGAAATCCTAATTACATCAGTGTAAAAAGACTTTTCTCTAAGGCATATATTTGTAAAACTGGCAAAATCAACAACAAAGAAAAAATATTAAGGGCAGCAAGGCAGAAGAAAATAACCCACAAAGGAACCCTTATCAGGCTTTCAACAGATTTCTCAGCAGAAAACTTACAGGCTAGGAGAAAGTGGAATGATACAATAAAAATTCTGAAAGACAAATCTTTCAGCCAGGAATATTCTATCCAGCAAAAATATCCTTCAGATATGATGGAGAAATAAAAACTCCCAGATAAACAAAAGCTGAGGGAGTTCATTGCCACAAGACCTCCCCCCCCCACACACACACAAGAAATGCTCAAGAAGGCCATCATACCACAAAAAAAAAGAAAGAAAGAAAGGGCTTACAAAGCCATAAGAAAAGAGATAAATAGGCAGACAAAATCAGAAAATTGCAGCTCTCTATCAGAATAGGTTAGCTAACAATTATAACATTAAATGTAAAGGGAAGGAAAACATGAAAAATGACCATAATCACTTCATTTTAACCACAAACTCACAACACAAAATGGAATAAGTTATAACAACAATAATTTAGATGCAGATGAGGAAATTGCTGGGAACTGCTTAGACTAAAAACATAAGAGGCTATCAGAAAATGGCTATCAGACTGTCTCATCTACAAGATCTTTTATACAAACCTCATGGTAACCACTAAACAAAAAATCAGAATAGAGACACAAATGATAAATAAAGAGAAAACCATCATAAAGAACCACCAATCTGAAAGAGCAGTCTGAAATACATGGGATGAGAAACAAAGGAAATACAGAACAACTGGAAAACAAGTGATAAAATGGCTATAGTGAGCCCTCATATATCACTAATCACTCTAAATGTAAATGGATTGAATTCTCCAATCAAAAGACACAGAGTGCCTGGATGGATTAAGAAACAAGACCCAAAAATATGCTGCCTCCAGTGAACACATCTCAGTGCTAAAGACAAACGCAGGCTCAGAGTGAAGGGATGGAAGACAATATTCCAAGCTAATGGCAAACAAAAGAAAGCAGGTGTCACCATACTTACATGAGACAAAGTAGATTTCAAGATAAAAAAGGGAATGAGAGACAAAGAGGGGCAGTATATTATGATAAAAGGGACACTACACCAAGAGGATATAACGCTTATAAATATATACGCACCTAGCACAGGAGCACCAAAGTACATAAAGCACCTATTAATAGACCTAAAAGAAGATATTAACAGCAACACATTAATCTTAGGGGACCCTAAAACCCCACTTACATCAATGGGTAGATCATCCACACAGAAAGTAGACAAGGAAATAGTGGAATTAAATGAAAAACTAGACTAGATGGACACAATAGATACATACATAGAACACTCCATCCCAAAACAGCAGATTACACTTTCTTCAATGGATCATTGAAGAAATTAAAGGAGAAATCAAAAAATGTCTAGAGGCAAATGAAAATGAAAATACACCATAACAACTCATATGGGATATAGAAAAAGTGGTTCTAAGAGGGAAATTCATAGCAGTACAGGCCCACCTTAACAATCAAGAAAAATCTCAAATAAGCAATCTTAAACTACACCTAACAGAACTACAAAAAGAACAAACAAAGCCCATAGTCAGCAGAGGAGGGAAATAATAAAAATTAGAGCAGAAATAAATGAAATAGAGACAAAAAAAAAAAAAAAAAGAGTAGAAAGGATCAATGAAACTAAGAGCTGGGTCTTTGAGAAGATCAACAAAATTGACAAACCCTTAGCCAGACTCACTAAGAAGAAAAGAGAGAAGACTCAAATAAATAAAATAAGAATTGAAGGAGGAGAAATTACAACAGATACCACAGAAATACAAAGGATTATAAGAGAATACTATGAAAATCTATATGCCAATAAATTGGACAATCTAGGAGAAATGGATAAATTCTTAGACTGATACAATCTCCCAAAACTGAATCAATAAGAAATAGAGAATCTGAATAGACCAAACACAAGTAAAGAGATTGAAACAGTAATCAAAAACTTTCCCCAAAATAAAAGTCCAGGACCAGATGGCTTCCCTGGAGAATTCTACCAAACATTCAAAGAAGATTTAATACCTATCCTTCTCAAACTATTCCAAAAAATTGAAGAAGACAGAACACTTCCCGACACATTCTATGAGGCCAACATCACCCTGATCTGAAAGCTAGACAAGGACAACACAAAGAAGGAAAAGATGGCCAATATCACTGATGAACACAGATGCAAAAATTCTCAACAAAATATTGGCAAACTGAATACAGCAATACATTAAAAGGATCATACACCATGACTGAGTGGGATTTATTCCAGGATGCAGGAATGGTTCAACACCTGCAAATCAATCAGCGTGATACACCGCATTAACAAAATGAGGAATAAAAACCACATGATCTTCTCAATAAATGCAGAGAAAGCATTTGACAAGATCCAACATCCGTTTATGATAGAAACTCTCAATAAAATGGGTATAGAAGGAAAGTACCTCAACATAATAAAGGCCATATATGACAAAGCTACAGCCCACATCATACTCAGTGGGGAACAACTGAAACCCATCCCTCTGAGAACAGGAACAAGAGAAGTGTGCCCACTCTCGGCACTCTTATTCAACATAATACTGGAGGTTTTGGCCAGGGCAATTAAGCAAGAAAAAGAAGTAAAGATATCCAAACTGGCAACGAAGAAGTGAAGCTCTCATTTTTTGCAGATGACATGATTTTATATAGAGAAAACCCTAAAGAATCCATCAGAAAACTATTAGAAATAATCTACAACTACAGTGAAGTTGCAGGGTACAAAATCAACTTACAAAAATCAGTTGCATTTCTATACTCTAATAATGAACTCACAGAAAGAGAACTCAAAAATACAATCTCATTTACAATTGCAACAAAAAGACTAAAATATCTAGGAATAAATTTAACCAAGAGGTGAAAGACCTAGACAATGAAAACTATAAGACATTATTGAAAGAAGTCAGTGATGACATAAAGAAATGGAAAGATATTCTGTGCTCATGGATTAGAAGAATAAACATAGTTAAAATGTCTGTACTACCTAAAGCAATCTACAGATTCAATGCAGATTAAAACCGCAAAGAGGGGCTGGCCCTGTGGCCGAGTGGTTAAGTTTACCCGCTCTGCTTCAGCGGCCCAGGGCTTCCCCAGTTCAAATCTTGGGCAAGGACATGGCACGGCTCATCAAGCCATGCTGAGGCGGCATCCCACATGCTACAACTAGAATGACTCACAACTAAAAATACACAACTATGTACCCGGGGGGCTTTGGGAGAAAAAGGAAAAATAAAATCTTTAAAACAGAAAAACACAAAGAAAAAAATAAGGATAAATATAGGCAGTATTAACAAGAGTTTGAAGATTCATGCATTTTCAAGCATGATTAGATATATAAATTTATAGAGTCCTTCTAGAGCGTATAAAAGCCGTAAGACAGGATTTACTCCTTAGTTTAGCAATGCTATACTAGGAGTGTTAGCAAAGAAATAATATCCATAAGAATATATATATATTCTTAATAATCTTTAATATATAACATGGCACTGTCTATAATAATAAAGAATTTCAAACAACCTAAGTGTCCCCAAATAGGGGATGTATGCAGCAATTTCAAAAGATGTACAAGAATATATAAGGATAAAAAATATTTAAGGAAAAATATTTAAAATAACAAAGCAATAATGGAAATGCAGCCAGTAGGGGGAAGGAAGTTGTTAATTTGACAACCTGGCACTATAGTTCCGATAGGGAGGGACTGTTTTGATTTAGCAGAATAACTTAGAATTTCTTTGTAGTTTGGAGCAAAGCAAAAGGAGCACTGATTTGCCTTGTGCAAAAGGGGATGGGAATTGGAAATGAACACTTTAGTGTTCACAGCTAGAGGAGATTGAATTTGGAAGATGAAAAAGATAAGAAGGGAGAGAAGCTGGGCAGCTGGTGCTGCTATGGTGCCACATGCAGGGATGGCCAATGAGGATTCTCCAGTGATCAGAATGGCTAATGGACTCAAAAGAACTGCTCTCTGGTACTCAGTTTCAAGTTGTTCTCTGAGTTGTACTTCAATATAAGCCATCCTCTCTTGCCCCTAATTCTTTCCTTAAAGTTTGCTAACACATCACCTTGTTTAGGCTGTATTTGGGGGAGAGCAGGGGTTGGGGAAGTGTAGAAGGTACAATGTGCCCAGGAAGTGAAATGAGGGGTAGAGATCAAGGCAGAAAATCAGAGCAAGAGGTGATCAAAAGAAACATACTCCCAGCCCCACCTCCAAAAAAACCCCAGAACCCTCAGAGATATTGGTATGGACTTGGGTTTCATGACACTCATAGGAAAGGGATTTGAGCAGAATTCTTTTATGTCTCAAAGGTCGCCAAGACTCCACAAGGTTGGAGGACCCTGCAAAGTACATGGGGATGGGATGGGGAAAGTCAAAGAAAACCGTTTAGAAGGATACACAGAATGCAAAAGTTACTTACGATGCTAAGATTATGAGCCGTGTTCAGTAGCCCCTCTTGCTCATCTGTGTTTTGATTCTTCTGTAATGAATCCATCTTACTTGTATAATTTTTAGAAAGAAAATTGTACTAAGGGAATAAGTAAATCCACAGAGGCAGAAAGCTGACTGGTGGTCCCCAGGGCTGGGGGATGGGGAATGAGCAGTGACTGCTCGATGGATATGGGTTTCCTTTTGGGGTGGGGAAAGTGTTTTAGAACTAGATAGAAATTGTGGTTGTACAACATTGTGAAAGTACTAAAAGCCACTGAGTTGTTCACCCTAAAATGGTTAATTTTGTGTTATATGAATTTCACCTCAATAGAGAAAAAAGAAAAAAATCTACTGAGGAAAAATTACACAACATAAATCAGACTCTGTCACTCTTCTGCTTGAAATCCTTCAGGGACATCCTGACTCGTCAGCACGGCAGACAAGGCTCTTCACGTCCTGGCCCTTCTGCTCCTCCCTAGAAACCTTACTCTCCGGCCATACAAAACCGTGTGCAGCCCTCTGAAGGGCCTATTCTTTCCTGCTTCCATGCCTTTCTATGGGTTTTCTTTTCCTGGAATGACCTTCCCTCAGTTACTTTGCACTCATCCTTCAAAACTCAGCTAAACATCTCCTCCTTTGAGAAGCTTTCTCTGATTCCCTAGTCTGGGGTGCCTCTTTCCTGTACCCAAGAACCATCCAGCCATTTCTCTATTTTATCAGTGTAGGTGACTGTGAACCTTGAAGGACAGGGCCTGGGCCTTTCCCCTCTTTAGCCTCAGACCTTGGCCCAGGACAGAAGCCACAATGAATGTGGAATGAATAACAGACTTAAAAATCACTGAAATTAACAACCTTTTCTAATGCAAAAGGGAGTTACCCTGGGCGCGAAATTGAAAATGATTCAGAGACGTTTAACTGCCTTACTGTGACATTTATCATAGAGGAATGGGAGATCTTTTCTTTTTCTTCTTTCTTTTTATGAATTACTTCGGAATTGAAGCATAGATAAAAATTCCAAATAACAGGCTAATAAAAATGTCAATCTAAGTAGCTAAATGGTCTCACATGGAGCTTAGAAGTTTTCAGAATACTGGTGGCCTTGGGAAAAGGAGGCTAAAAACTCAATTACTCTTGCAAAAAAAAAAAAAAAACCAAAACCATGGTGGGTAATAGAAAAAAAGAAGACTTTTTTGATACCTTGCCCCCAAACTAAGAGATAGTATTGCTATCTTAGGATGATGTTAAAAAATATCTAGGTCTTAACAGGATTTCAAATAAACCTAAGCCCCTAATGAAATAATGGATCTAGGCAAAAATCAATGGCTGCTAAAATTATTAGGTGAAAGATTGATGAGGAACTTTATAATGCATATTTCAGGCTGGCAAACCCTGAAGCCACTGTTCAACCTTAGCATTATTAAGAGAGGGACTGCCAGACATTAATTGCCTCCTGATAAGATGCAGTAGGAAGTACACATCACCACTTAGGAAATAGTCTTGCCAAAAGAATTGAACCTGAATTTAACAAATCTCTAGACACCAGATTGTGAGAAATATAAAGGATAGACAAGCATGTTAAGTGGCACCATAAGGATATAAGGAACCAAATCAACAAGGTGGGAAATTCTACAAGACAAACAACTCAATTTCTTCAATAAATAAGTCATATGAAGAAAAAAGGAGGGGAAAATTACAGATTAAAGGAGACAAAGATTTAAGAGACACAAATGTGAATAAACACAAAAAGATATTTTTGAGACAATCTGGGAAAATTTACACAGATTGGGTATTGATAATGTTAAGAAATTATAGTTAACTTTATTATGTGTGATAAATACCATTATCATGTTTTTTAAACATATGTTTTTTAAAAAGTCCTTATTTTTAGAGATTGAAATATTTATGGTAAAATGAAATGATGTCTTCAATTTGCATTGAAATGCTTCCTAAAAACTGTGTTGGGGGTAGATGAAACAATGACACACAATATTAATAATTGTCTGGATGATAACGAGCACATGGAATCATTCTATAATTCCTCCCCAGTTTGTGTATGTTTGAAAATTTCCATAATAAAGAATTTTAAAGAATAAATCTAACATTCAGCAACCATGTGACAGTGTTAATAAGCCCATTACTGAGCCAGGACTATGTCGCAGGAAATGGTATTGTTGACCCAATGGGAAGATCTTTGGCCTTGGAGCCAGAAAGGCCTGGGTTTGAATCCCAGCTCTGCTACTTACTAGCCTTGTTACCTTGGGCAAGTCACTCACTTTTCAGAATCTGTTTTCTCATCCGTAAACAGGGGGAATATTACCTACTTTAGAAGGTTGAAGTGAGATGATACACAAAGCGTTTATCACGTGCCCAGCACAGAATAAAATATTCCATAAATCTTAACTACCTTGTACTAATCCAGTTGTTTATTTCCTTTGTTGTTTTTTAAAAAGTAAATTTAAATAATACCAAAGTTTATAAAGTGAAAAATGAAATTCCCCCAACTTCACTCTCCAGAGGAAGGAACCACAGTTAAGAGTTTGGAGCTGGTATCTTCTTAGGCTTTTTCTTTATATCTATAAATACATACAGGTACATGCATCCACATACATGTATTGTGTTGTTTTTTTTCTAACAGAAGTGGAATCGTACATTACATATTGTTCTGCAATTTACTTTTTCCACATTACAATGTACAGTGTGTCTCTTTTTGTCAGTTCATATGCCTCTATACATGTGATTCGATAAGTAATGCCATTCAAATGCCTTTACTCCCAGGTGTGAGCATTTCTGTGAGCTAGAATCCTGCAGCAGAATTGTTAGGTCAAAAGGTACATATCGTGTATACATCCTGACAGAACTACAAAACGGTCCTACTGCCCCTTTGCATGTTATTGAGTTATTTTCACATTAAGACCTCAATATTATCTCTTTTCTATACATTTCTAACTCGCATACTGAGAGATATTGTCCTTTCTGGTACCACTTATTTCTCAACAGGCAGTGAAAGTGTTTCAGAAAATAAATGTGTTTGATTAGCAAAAATCAGCCTCATGGAAAATAGGCTCCCTTCTGCTATTCGTTCCCATTAGAGGATAAAGCGCCGCATGCTGTTTTCAAGGCTGAATGTAGCGATGGATTGGCTAAAATAAATGGGAGTCCTAGTTTTCTTTGTGAAAAGCCAGTGAAGATTAGGTGAGGCAGGATCCTGAAAGAAAGCGAGAAAATAAAACCTCCTCTCAAAAGAGGTCCCGGTGGATAGCAGCTGTGAAAAGGTGGGTGAGTAAAGAAAGGGGAAGGAAATTCTGCCTCCATTCCCCGGGGAGCTCAAGATCTCACTTTTCCCTCCTGTTGTTCTGGTGACGTTTAGAGAGGACACTTCCAGAGAAGGATGGTTTCGAAAAGAAAAGAAATCCAAATGGAATCCAGTTTGGCTTTACTTATGTAAGAGCACCTGTCATGTGTCTCAGGCAGATCTCCTAAGAAAGATCACTTTGTAAACCATCCTTCTGCTGCGAGGAGGTCAACAATTGTCCTTTGTCCCTGCAGCCCTCCCGTCATCCCACTATGACGTTGCCGGTCCAAACCACTGTAGTAAGGTTTGGGCAAGAAGAAATTATTCCATTGTCTTTTAGAAATTAGATCAGTAATGGGTGATGTCATTCATGATGGATGGATTTCCGTGGGTCCTGGCTGTTCCCAATGTAAGAAATCATGTGCTGCCTCATTGCTGTGTATATCTCTCTAGATCCATAGGCAATACAGGCACATAGAAAATGACCTGTGTCAAATGGGAATCTACCTAAGTTCAAAAGTCTTGACTTTTTCTTTTAGGTGAAGTAAAACCAACATTTTGTTTAGTGACTTCTAAAACAATGCATGTAAAAACGATGAAATAAATAAAAGTCCTGGTCTCTCTTGGATTTAGGGTTAGGTTTTTTTTTTAAAGGTATGCTTTTTGTGTGTGTGTATGTGTGTGTGTGAGGAAGATTGGAACTGAGCTAATATCTGTTGCCAATCTTCCTCTTTTTTTTTCTCCCCAAAGCCCCACAGTATGTAGTTGGATATCCTAGTTGTATGTTCTTCTAATTCTTCTATGTGGGATGCTGCCTCAGCATGGCTTGATAAGTGGTGGTAGGTCTGCGCCCAGAATCCGAACCATCGCACCCTGTGCCGCCAAAGCAGAGTGCACAAATTTAACCGCTCAGCCATGGGGCCAGCCCCAGGAATAGATTTTAAATCCAGGTTGCTAACTCAAAAAATATGGAAAACATTTCATGTGTTTAACCTCCAAAACACTTTTTGTCTTTAATTTCTTTTTTAGCCATGGATCAAATTCTTCTGCCAATCCACAGACAAGCTGACCACAGCAAATGGCTAGTTTGTATATGAGCCTTAACAGATATCTCCTTGATTTTTCTTTGACAGGTAACTTTAATGATTTTGACAAATATTTAATGTGCCAGGTACTGTCCTAGGTGCTAAGGATAAAGCAGAACAAAACAACAAAAATCCTTGCCCCCGTGGGCTTATATGCTAGTGGAGAAGCTTCATTCATTCACTCCACAAACATTCATTGGTCTTCTAATATGACTCACGACTTAAGCCATGAGTTGTGCCTAAACAGGATTTTATCCCTGCCCTGCGTCTAGTGAGAGAAATAAGAAATGTCTCCTTTCTTCCCCCAGTGCCTCCCATATATTCAGCTTGAGTGGGTCAAAGAAAGTTTCTCAGAGAAGATTACAAGTAAGATGAGGATGTAAAAATGAACTGATAAGGGAGAAAGAAAGGCAGTCCAGGTAGTGATGAGACAGCATGGCATAAGGCCTGGATCAGATGAGGAGATCAATGAATGCTGTTGAATGAATGAATGAAACTTCCCCAGGAGAACATAGATTCCATGAGGCATGTCCTGGGAACTGCAAGTCCTTTCCTGTGGCTGAAGTTTAAAGTGTGTGGGAATGAGGGGCAGGGGATGGGGCTGGGGAAGCAGGTGCCGTCCAGGTGTGAGGTGGGCCTGGCTAAGGAGCTTTGTCCTGATGACAGTTAGCAAATTTGTGGATTATTTTAAACAGCAATGTGACATGGGCTAATTATGTTTTATTCTCTTCTTTAAAAAAGTGTATTTTAAAAATTACACAAATGATATATATTTATTTTAGATGACTGTGTAGGGACTTTTTATGGGAGAAATGATTTCATTATACTATTTCTGTAACTGGTACATGGCACATCTCTTTCTGCATCACGGTGGAAGCACCTTTCTCTCTCACTGGACCTGACACACACAAGGCTGTCAGTAAAGATCTACTGTTGTTGAAATTCCATGGACACCGGCAAGGTGCAGCCAGCTTAGATGAGGTCGTGATCTGGCCTAAATGTGCCACTGCGAGAAACTGGAGCTTCTCCACCCCACTGGAAATATTTAACAATTCCCACGGCCACGTCATTGCCACTATATTTTTGTATCTCCATTTTTTTTTTACTTTTTATTATGGAAAAATTCAAATATTAATATATGTAAAAGTAGAAAGGATAGTATAATAAACCCTCACATACCCATTACCTAGCTTCAACAGTTAACAACTCACAGCCAGTCTTGTCTCATTTATATTCTTCTCTCTCCCCAGTAGTTGCCTTCTTTTGAAGTAAATCCCAGACATCATCTTTTTGTATCTATCTCTAAAAGATTAACTTGTTTAAAGACATATCCACAATTATTACACTAACGAAATAAAGAATTCTTCTTTAGTGTCATCAAATATACAGTCAGCATTCAAATTCCAGTTGTCTCCTTTTTTTTTAAGTTGGCTTATTTGAATCATGATCTAAACAAGGTCCCCAGTGGTATTGAGTTGATGTCTCCTAAGTCTCCTTTAATCAATAGGTTCCCCCTTTTTTTTTCTTTTCTTACCTTGTTTACTCTAGACTGTAGACTCTTAAACAGAATGGGTAAGTTGAAAACAGCACTTTAAGAGGGCCATTTTCCTTCATGCTCAAAAAATAAAAAAGGATTTTTTTAGGGTAAAAAATTATATCTCATTATTGCAAAACATTCTTTGAATTTGCAAAGCATGTCTCATATTGCCTGCTTGTTTTTAGCCTATCAGCTCCATCCCAGCATTGAAATACGTGGTGATCATACCACATACCAGAATGGATTCTAGTTGGAATAAAGGGCTAAGTGTAAATAAATAAAACCATAAAAAAAATCTAAAAGAAAATCTAATGTTGAAAAGATTTTTAGAAAGGGAAGATGTCATCTAAATACAAAAGCAAAGGAAGATACCACAAAGAAAAATGGCAAGGGAATTGAATATGTGCCAAGTTAAAACTTTTGGTCAACAAACACAAAATGAAAGGACAAATGATAAACTAGGGGGAAGTAGTTGCTGTCTATGAGAAATACCGAGTTAGCAGCCTCAATACACGTGGCCTGGTCTAGCCTGCTGCTGGGTCCAGATGGGTCCGCTCACAAGATTACCCTGAGTCCTGGTTCTTTAGATCCCAGCTTCTTGATTATCTGGAAGTTGCGTTTTTTCCTCAGGATCTCCTGCCCCGATTATTCACTTGAGACGCCTTCAGGGAGAAAGAGAGGTTCTTACATTTACTCCATCTGTTCTGTCTGTTGGTCTCACCATCTTTCTGCTCTGTTGACTCCAGGAGCTCTGTGGGCCACTGCTGACCTCACCCCCACCACCGACATCTGGGCCTCTTCTTCCCTGAAGCAACCAAGAAAACACCCTCTACTTCTCATGACTGTTTTCAGAGGTTTCCTGCAGAAGAGCTGCTGGGCCTCTAATGACCTAGATCTTTTCTCTATGGGTTTATTCAAAGAATATTGTAGCTCATGTAATTGTTGGAAAGACTGGAGGAAACAATCTTGAGGCTAAACTTCCAAGAAAATCACCCAAAATTATGCAGCTCAACTGGCCTAATTAGAAAATTGAGGACACTATTCCATCACCACTCAGCTTCTATATGCTGCCAGGAGCTCAATTTGATTGCAAGTGCTGCTGCTGAAGGCATCAATGCCACTTCTGCATCAGAAACTCACCCTTACAGACCCTTCCAGGCCCCCAAACCACATAGCTCTGCTCCAGCAAAAACTTGGAGTGTACTATGCTGTCTTTTCCCTCTCATTGTCCCCTTCTTCACCAGAATCTCACACAAATGCATCTGATTGGAGGAGCACAAGTCACATGCCTGTGTCCTAGCTGCAAAGGAGGGAGAAGAGGAACTTGGTGGGACTTTCCAGAAAGACCTAGAAGTATTAAAAACTCATGGGCAATGAGCCACCTCTAGTGCCCAGCTTGTGGTCCCTAAATGACATTCCCCATCTAAAGGAACCAGTACTTCTTGGAAGGCTGAGTCCAAGTCTGGGGCAGTACAGGTACAAGACGAGGCTGGAAGATCTTGCTGAGCCCAAAACTGTGAAGTTATCAAAGAGAGGTGGGTTGTATCAAAAGGACTCAAGAGCCAACATGAAGGGGCTTCAGTTGGCCAAAGGTGGGATAATTTAAGAATCCAAAAAAGTAGTGATTGAAATACATAGAATATATAAAATACATTCCTCCCTAATGAGTTCATTGTGGAGGGGGAGAAGGAGTGCCAAAACAAATTAACAAGCTTATTGGATACCATTGGTGGTAACTAGGTCACAGTCCTTACTCTGAAATTGGCAATTTAAAGGAAATAAGCAAGCATTATCCTGCTTTCCAATTCAATCTGCATTTCAGGGTAACCAAGTAGCCCTAATTAATAAGGAAAAGTTCTCCTTTACAGACAATTCCCAGCTAATAAATGTGGAAGGAATGTCAGAATTAGAAAAATCATCATTTTGCAGTCCTAATGATATAATTGATTAAGGCAAAGATCACTAAAAGATGAAAGCACTAAATGAAAGCTTATGGAGAGCCTTACAATGGAGAGATCTAGCGGATACCACTGAATCCACTGGTGAAGCTTAACTTCACTAAGACAGCCCGACAATATGTGCTTCTTCAGATGCCACCTTATGGTAAAAAAAAGAACCTGAATCTAATAAAATTTTTAGAAGTAACCTCCAGTTTACATGAAATATAGGAGGCAGTGGCTCATGTTTAAGTGACATCACAAGGACATAAATGGATAACTCCAGAATATGAGATATTCTGTAGAAGAATTGAACTAGTTTAATCAATGTCAATGGCATGAATAAAAAAAGGTGGGGTGAAGTGGGGAGAGACTGTTCTAGATTTTAAAAGACTCAAAAGATATAACCATCAAATGCAATGTGTGGACCTGCTCTGGATCCTGATTCTAATGAACCAATTATAAAAAAAAAAAATTCTTTAGATATCAGGGAACTATGAAAATGGTCTAAGAATTAGATGATATCAAGGAATTGTTGCTTTTGTTAGGTGTGTTACTGGTAGTGTGGTTATGTAAGAAAATATTCTTATATTTTAGAGATGCAAAATGAATTATCTGGAGAAGAAATAGCATAAGATATGGGACTTGCTTTAAAATGCTTCCAGAGAAAGGAGAGAGAGATGAAGCAAGTGTGACAAAATCCTAATAATTGTTGAATCTGAGTGATGGGTATTTTTTGATACTATTCTTCCTGATTTTGTTTATTTGAAATTTTTCATAATAAAAAAGACAGTGGAGACAGGCAAAACAGAAATTTTCTGGAGGACAATTCAGCCTGATCCTCGTATATGAATGGAGCAAATAAATGGAAAAAGTTATTGCAAAGCACGCTAACTTGCTGTTCTGTAGTTGTCAGCTTGCACTATGCTGATGTCAGTGATCACACCTTGGACGATGCGATCCTGGCGGAAGGAAGGGCTGCTGGTAGGTGTAACAATTCTTTCTCACATCTTTTTTTGCTAACACCTGAGGTGGCACCTCAGCAAATCCAAGCAGCGTACAGAGCAATTTGCAATGTTCTTTTGCATCCAAAAAATGCTAATCATACTCAATGTCCTTGCTGATTCACTGGGGAATAATTTTTGGTCCTGTAAGTAGATCTCAAGATTTAAATGGAACTTGGAAGAATTTAACAAGTGTGTTGATTCTGTACAGATTGCCCCTCATCCCATCTCTCCCGACGCTTCCTCTCTGCCTGCCCTATTTGAGTAAGACTGCTGAGTGAAGGAAGAAGAGACTTCTGTTTTTTAGATGAAGGGTTACAAAAGTCAGGACTACAAACACAGCCAAGTGTGTGACTACTCTCCATTCCAGAGCCTGGGGCCCGCAGACATCACTAATTGATCACAGTTTTCCTTCCCAGTGGACTTCTTGCCACACTACTCCAGGTAGCAGCATACTGATGAAATCATTCCTACCTAAAAGCTCTTCATACTGGATTATAGAGTGAAGCATTTGCCTAGCTGTGTTTTGTTTTGTTTTGTTTTTTCTTTTCATTTCTACAGTGGAACAAACAAGAAGAAAAATACCTTGAATAGAAACTCAAGGAATTTAGATTAGATTGTATTTGAGGAAGAGCCTTATTTGATGAGGATGAACTCTGGAATAATTACTTAGAAAGATTAAGATGTCTTTCTTAAAAGACCTATTAAAACTGGGCAGATTCTTATTGCCTGAAATGGTCTAGGACTAATGAGGTTGACAACCATCTTTTGGCCTATGGCAGGGCCTCTGATGTTTTTACCTGCCCGGCATTCCTTTTCCCTTCTCCTTTATAATAGAATATTCTTTCTTTTGGGGAAATCTGTATGTTTGTGTAGGTCTGCCCCTTCCCTTCTATGTGGACTGGGCACACTTAGCCAATCACCTTACCCCATTTCCTTGACCACAGAAGTCAATACATGGATGGGCACATGGCTCTAGATTTCACCCAGAATTTTTCAGCCAGATCTTTTGGAGAAAAAGCTCTTTATCTATTGAGCTGATGAAGTGGCTGGCTGTGAGGCTTGGGTTGCTGGTGGCTACAATGCCCTTCACATGGGAAAAGCCAACAAACAAAACAGAAATGCTGGAGATGATGGACAGGAAAGTCCTCCTTAAATTATCTGAGCCTTTTGGTTCTAAGTGTGCCTGAAGCAAGATTCACTCCCGGATAATTGAAATATGAGCAACCACGAATTGCCCTTTTTTTCTACCTTAGTTTGAATTGGGTTAGTGTTATTTTCAGGCAAAGTCCTGATTGGCATGGCATGTGAGATGCTTCGTTCATTCCATTAACATTTATTAAACAGCCGCAGTCACTTTGGCCCTGAGAGACACCTAAAAGAAAGACAATCCTTGTTTCAAGGGTTCACAGTTAAAGAGACAGTTATGATACAGTAACAATATAATAGATGACATATATAGTGCTTCATATGTTCTGAGGACTAGTCGAAGCATTTTACATATGCTAAGATTTAATCCTTTGAGACGCATTCTGTTACTTGTTCCATTTTAGAGATAGGGAAAACGAGGCACAGAGAGATTAAGGAAATTGCCCCAGTTTACCCAGTTCAGAAGTAGAAGCTCTGGGATTTAAACTCAGGTAGTTGGCTTTTAACTACCACATTCCAGAGCTTCATTATACCTAAGGGCCAGTGTTGGAGTTATACCAGAGAATAATCAATCATAATGACTACCATTCATCGAATGCTTTCCATGTGCCCAGCCCTGTGCTGGGTGCATTTCTGTCTTAACACATTAAATCTTTTCAAGGAGTATTTATTGTATAGTTCAGGGAACTGAGGCTCAGAGAGGTTAGGTGACTTGCCCGGATCACACAGTTAACAAGTGGCAAAGAGCGAATTTGGATTCAGTCATGTCTACTTCTAAAGCCTTTGCTCTTTCTCTCGTATTTCTCCAGAGGACCTTACCTTCCAGCTTTCCCACTAGAGGTGTAGCATGTCTGGGATGCTTATGACTGGCTGCCAGTGAGTGGGAAATGGAGTCAACACTGGAGTCCGGTAACACCAGAGAGTGTGGCGTATTTTGCTCACAGCAGTGCTGCTGGAATTTGTGCATACCTTTCAACCTGATACTCCTGAGAATATATCTGCTGTAGTGGAGGAGAGATTAAGAAACTCTTTGTAAGTGTCCCTTTAGGGGAACGAAGAGGACGTTATTTATTTATTTTTGTGGCAGCCATTCAAATGTTGAAGAGGGAGAGACTTGCTTTTCTTTTGCTTCCTGCCTTCAGACAAGACCTGTGAATAAGAAGGCTCTTGGATAAGGTATGTGTCAGGTGTCCTGCAAACCAAGTGCACATTTAGAAAACCAGGGAACAGAAGGTAGTATTTGGGTGGGAAGATTTTCTGTGATCTACAACAGGCATTCTTATCTAATAAAACAACTCCCAATACAGGAGAAACTCTTAATGTATCTCCATGTAACTAACTCACGGGATTAACAATGCTCTCCAGTCCTGGAAACTTTAGCACGTAAGGCACACTTGTGTGCTTCTGCACCCAAACATTTATTGAGTGCCTACCAAGCTTGTTATAGAGATTAATTAATGAAATTCTTATAGCAACATCCTTTTACAAGTGGGAAAATGTGGCATGAGGGAGTTAATAACTCAGCACCAATTGGGTTAGATGTTTACCAGAATCGATATTTGCTAACAAACCAATTTTTGCCAGGCACACACAGTATAATTTAAATAAATAAAGTGTAAATCTGTGAAATATGAGTGTAAAAAAGAAGCTGAGCTATTATTTCTATGAAAACTAAGTTGAATGTTTTGGAAAGACTTAATAAAGGTGAATTTCTAAAAACAAAAATTGTTATTCAATTAGGTGTGAGCAAGGCCATGCACTTTTCTATCTCTGTGACTGTGCCTGTTGCTGCTAGTTAGAAGGCCTTTTCTCAGATTTTCCTCCTACGCATATGTCCTCCAGGATGACCTCCTCTGAGAAGCCTTCTCTGGTAGCTGGAGTTTTACCAGTTCTGCTAGTTGCTTAATCTCTCTGAGCCTTAGAGTCTGTATCTATTAAATGGAGATAATAATATCTACCTTGCAGGATTGTTTTAGAAGTTAAGTGAGATGATGCTTGTGAAATTATCTGGCCCAGAGCTCAACAAATGGCACTAATTACGGTGTGCTTGATCCTGTGCTAGGTGCTATGGAACCAGACAGATGAGATAGTCCCTGCCTCAAGAAGCCGCAGACGAGCACATGACTGTCTGCCTGCTTTTGTCTCCACTTGCCCTGTAGTGAGCTGAAGCAGATTTTCACAAATGTAAATAGAAACTTTTCTAGATGTTTTTAGACACTGACACCATTCTGTCATCCAAGTTGTCAGTTAGTGTTTGAATAACTCATCCTGAAGGTTGGGAGCACATCAGCACAGAGCCTCTCCAAATACAACTTTCTTATACTTGGTCACAAAAGGATGTGTCCTGAAGCCTAAAGGGGCCATAGGAATGGCTTTAAGAGGAACAGGTTCCAATTCACGGAGGCCATATGGAGCAGAGTCCGGAATCTCTACAAGTCGGGTTCAAATCATGGCTGTCCCATTCACTGGCTATTTGACCTCAGGAAAGTTCATAATGACTCTGAGTCTCATCAGAAAAATGAGAATGATAATTCTCATTTCATATGAGGGTTATCAGAAGCAGATGAGGTGAACTGTCAAGTGTCCAGCACAGTACCTGGCATATAGTCAATAGCTGATAAACATTAGTTTCCTAATAGGTGAGGAATGTAGCGGGCACACATCTAACCTATGAGCTAAGGAAGTGCAAGCAGGCCTTCTTTCAATGCTTTCTTTATGCCATCATCACGCAGATTCTAGTCTGGATAGCCCATTGGTCTGACTCTGCACATAGTCTCTTCCGGTAGAAATGACTAATAATCAAATTCTTATCCCATTCTTTAGCTTGCAGGGTTGTCTTGAGTGAGGTAATAAGCCTCTGGGAGCTTCAGTTTCTTTATTTATGACGTGCAGATACAAGTGCCTATCTTGCAATAATGATGACAGGAATAGAAATAATGAAAAGCGTCTAGGACAGTGCTGACACTCATAGGTACTCAATGAATTGTGGCTAATATTGGTATAGTAGGAGGCCTTTTATCTAAATCAGAAGTTGGCCAATTGATTAAAAAAAGTTGATTAAAGCAGGGAATCTTAAAAAGAAAAAACCAGATACAACTGTTCCTTCCCTCACCATGTCCCGCTAGTACCACTGAGATCATCAAACCTGTTAATTTCATCCCTAATGGTAACTTCCATCCCCACTCCTGGCCTGTATGATAGACATGAGTCATCCACCTACAAAGGCTAGAAATATTGCTGCAGACAGAAAGTTTGGTTGGCAACCTTGCAGGTTTTCCTGCTCACAGAGACCAGATAAATGACCACAGGCTGGGGTAGGAGAAGAAGAGAATGGGGGTGGCACTCACCATGGATCACAGAAGAGGAAGATGTGGAGAAATCTGAAACGAGAGGAAGGTGGTTAGGAAGGGTTAATGGGAAGAGGAACCATGAAGTGGGAACTTCTTCAGTGACCAGCTGTCCCTCATGCTGCTGTGTGAGGTGAACCAACCACTATCTGCAGAGTTGGGCTGCCCCCTGAGCATCTGATTTGGAATGAGCTCTTTTGCTCTGGAGGCCTTGGCAAGCTTTCCTTCCCCATCTGACACTTCACATGTTAGCAACATTGACTCTTGTAGGCTCCAGAACATATGGTGAGAGGGTGTGGCATCCTGGAGGGGTTATGGTGCCCTGAAGGGAAATCTTTACCCCCTTCTCAAAGTGAGGCTGGACAGAACCAGTTTGACCTTGCATCCACTTTGAGACAGTGGTGAAACACCCCACCTTGTTATGCATATGTCAAATTGCAAACTCTATGGATTTAGGGTTCTGTGTTTCTAAGTTAAACTGGAGACTACCCCCACTCCGAACTGGGACCATATAGTCAATGCAAAATCCACCTGCTAAAGATGACGCTCATATTGTAATAAAATGCTCACTTCTGATTTAGTTGTTCTTGCAGCTTATAATTAGACCTTGTTGTTAGGAGAAAAAAAAAAACTTGAAAGCAGCTTTGTTTCAGTGCTATTCAGATCTGTGACTGACCCAGTTTTTAAAAATTAAAAATGTGGCACTGGTATTTGTCAGGTCTGCACCTTGCTCACATTCTTGTAAGATGAGCATTGAGAAGTGTTTTCTGAGCTGTGAATATGTGGAAGAGGAAGGGCCTTGTGGCTGAGGGCATTGACCAGCCCTCAAGCAAAATTCCAGAGGCATGGATCTTGCCCAGATATACTGTCACACGTCAAAGGAAGAAGGCAAAATAGACTTCTCTGGAAGGTAACCTTAAAAACCTATGGATTTTAGGGGGCTGGCCCTGTGGCCGAGTGGTTAAGTTCATGCGCTCCACTGCAGGCGGCCCAGTGTTTCGTTGGTTCGAATCCTGGGCACGGACATGGCACTGCTCATCAAACCACGCTGAGGCAGCGTCCCACATGCCACAACTAGAAGGACCCACAACGAAGAATATACAACTATGTATGGGGGTGGGGGGGCTTTGGGGAGAAAAAGGAAAAAAGTAAAATCTTAAAAAAAAAAAACCCTATGGATTTTAGAGGCAAATAATTATGGAGGTTGTTTATGCCAGTGTTCTCAATGTTTTTGTCACCACTACCCTATAGAGCTGAAACCTTAGTCATCAATCCTCCCATCCGCCCCTGTGTGCAGAGGATCTGGCTGCTGGGATGCTCCTCCCAGCCTTGCAAGAAAGTTGGTGCTAAATTCTAAAGAAATGAAATGAATTAGGACTATCCTCTGTGTCTGATTTTTAGGATTTCCAAATATCATAGTTGATTCTCTGACTTTTCATTATAACACAAAGCTTTCAGCCTCCCAACCTACCCTCTCACACAGAAGTCATGGACAGCTCTCCTCTGCCCTCATTCTCAAGCATGTATAAACAACCAAAGATGACCAGACACTTAAGGTAAACATAAAGCACAAGACAAACTAACAAAGAAATAATCATACTCTAGGAAGCAGAGATTACTCAGGAGAAAATCAAACAACTAAATAAGCAAATTTAGAAGAATCATCAAATTAGTATCTTCATAGAAGATGGCGCATCCACAAAATAGGAAAAGGTTGTTATGAGAAAGGAAAAACTGAGAGCTCAAAATAGAGGCTTTCCCAAAGTTGACAACAATCCTAGTATTTATATGACATTACCAATAATGATGTGTGAAGCAGAAAAAAGCTTTTCTAAACTGTCAACTACAAAGAACGAGTTTTGGTCAACCATAGAGACAAGAGTGATTTATTTTCCTATTACTTCTATTGAAAATGATAGTACAAAAGTACATAGAGGAGTCTCATGCACTTAAGTAATAAAGATTTTGCATTTCTCTGGTTGTCACCTTTTTAAAATTTGTAGTTTGTTGTTTCTTTTCTCACTCTAAAAAAATTTACTGTCAGATATAATTTTGTATTCATAATTTAATATTTTTTTCTTAAAGAGGCCCCCCAAATTGTCTGAGTTTCAGCCCCCACCAAACCTAGATGTGCCCCTGGCAGTGAGCTGCGTTACTTGTAGACAGAACAGAGCAGGTGGCAAGCAAACAGCAGAAGGATTAGGGTTAGCTAAGATTTCACTTCAGATTCCTGTCAAACACATGGCTCTCCCTGTCTATTGTTTATAACTAAACAAACAGGTAGTGAAAGTGTGAAAACATTTCGCCTAGAAAATACATATCCAATTTGTGAGAATAGTTGCCTCGGAGTCCAGGGTGCCTTATTTTCTGAAGCAAAAATGAAAAAATAACGTGTATTTATTTTGAGTGGTGGACACACAGATGCTGTATTACTCTCAATGATTTTCTCTTTTCAATTTAAATTGTGCAGTTTTAAAGTCAGATTCCCTCAGAATTTGGAGGGCATTGTTGATAGTCTCCTAGCAGCCAGTATTTCTCGTGACAAAGCTTATACCCGTCAGATGCCCTCTTTCGCGGGCGACCTGCCTGCCCTCTCTTTAACCTTGTGTCCACTATTTCACAGCAATCTGTATGTGGACCTTGAGGCCCTCACCGTGCTAGGCTTTTGGGAACTTTCCAACCTGAGGACTCATGTCCTTCAGTTCCAAGTATTTCTTTTCTGTTTGTTCTCTGTCAATTTTGTCCTTGCCATTTCTGTTCTCTTTCTGGATCTCCTGTTAGTCAAATGTTAGCCTTCCTATTTTTGTCTCACACTTTATGCAGGGTTTTTTTCTCTTATTTTATGGGAGGTTTCTTTTACCATGCCACAATCTCTTTATTGAAATTTTTGGCGATTATATTTTTAATTTCCAAGATTTTTTTCCTTTTTCATAATATCCTATTTTTACTTTGTAGATGCTCTGTCTTCTATGAGGATACTCATTAAATGGTTTTAATTATAACAGATGTGTCTTTTTTGTGTGTTGTTTTGCAGATGGGGTAGTTTAAACACACATACCAATGTGGATTTTTACTGACTGTGGGCTGTAAGAATACTCTTGGAAGCCATTCCTGTGCTGGAGGAGCTAATAATAACAGCTATACATGAAAGTGATTGTGAACCACATAAATATAGCCAGCTAACCCAAACTGAAGATGTTCTCAACTCGACTTCCCCCTTAGCAGGGTCCCCAGAATGTCTGCGACCATACCACCACCACTCTATATGAGGAGTAGCTGCAGTGGGAAGAAAAAGTGGTCTCAATTAATTACTATGAAACAATTTTGCCTTTGCAATATTTTGAAAATACATGATGCAGCAACGCCAAGGAGTTTTCTCCACATTTTCTTCTATGAGTTTTATGGTTTCAGGTCTTACATTTAAGCCTTTAACCCATTTTGAGTTAATGTTTGTGAGTGGTGTAAAGATAGGGGTCCAATTCTTTTATATGTGAATATCCAGTTTTTCCAACACCATTTATTGAAAAGACTATCATTTCCCCACCAAGTATTCTTGGCTCCCTTGTCAAATACTAGTTGACTGTATATGTGTGGGCTTATTTCTGGGTTCTTGATTCTATTCCATTGGTCTATGTGTCTGTTTTTATGTATTTAATCTTTAAAATATTTGTGTAGTAGTTTGCATTTGCTTCATTTAAACACAAAGAAATGGAGACAGAGAGATGTATCTCGCCCTAGGTCAACAGCTAAGATGTTTTCAAGTCATTTTGATTCCAAAGCCTGTGTCCTCAACTATATCATATCACCTCCTGGTATGGTGTGTGGAAATTGTTCCTAAACCTCAGTAAACTTCCCTGTTTCTCTTGTTCCCATATATGAGAATACAGGTGTACGTATAATTGGATTTCCATTTATCAATATTTCTATATAAGAGAACACGTACTTTTATATACCTTTGTATACACTGTCATATATTTTGTATTAAGCAATGCCTTGTAAAGTTAACAATAACCCGGTAATTTAATTGCATTTATATCGAGTGTGCTGCAAGTCGTTTCAATAGCACCACTTCACAGGCGGCCACACACATCACCACAGAAGTGTGAGGGCGAAGACAAAGTTTAAAGAGCGAATATTTACATCAGCTTCAGCAATGGGGTTATGGATGAGTCATGACTGAACCATGATATGTACATGTCTTAAAGTTTAGTTATTAGAAAATTATAGGACAAAAATGCTGCTGGTACAAATGTGTGTCACTACAGG
This sequence comes from Equus caballus, assembly GCF_041296265.1. Classification (NCBI taxonomy): domain Eukaryota; kingdom Metazoa; phylum Chordata; class Mammalia; order Perissodactyla; family Equidae; genus Equus; species Equus caballus. Next base: position 69,293,087 of record NC_091690.1, read on the forward strand.
ATCGCTAACACAGCAACTTTAGCAAACAACAAAGAGAAAGCTAAACTAACAGAAATTTTAAATCAGAGAGGAAGAATATCAGCAACTGAAAATCACCACAAACTCAAGACAGCACTATAAGGATTTCATACTCTGGTAACAGAGTCCATTCCCCAAATTAAGAGCATTCCAGCTATCTGGGTGAGGGAATGAGAAGGAGGAGACAAATCCGGGTGCGAAGCTTGGCCTAGCAGCCAGATTTCTTAGTGGAAGACTGAATTTAGCGTCTTTAATAAACCCTAGCAACAGCCCAGTTTTAGTTTATGAGTGTCACATTTTAGTAATGGATAATTCGCTTAGTAGGTTACTAATGAAAGTGAAAGTTTATAAAATGATTAACTTGGTGGTCGGTTTGAAGCTCCTCAGCAAGACTCAGGCCCATCAGTAAACGCCAGCTCATCTTTAAAGAATCCCTTACACAAGGGGAAAGAGCAGAGAGAATTAGGGTCAGAACAGGCTGGTCTTAAATCCCCGCTTTCCAGCTATGAGACCTCGAGCAAGATTCTTAGCTGGTCTGAGCTTCAGCATCAGTGAATCGTTCCGTGGTGAGCTGGAACTGGCTCATATGGGTGTCAGAAAGCTGACTGTTACATTTCCAGGAATTTTGCAGGCCTGTTGTTAAACCATTGGTAGCTTGAGAGCAGCCACAGTAGCAGTATGACACCACAAAAATCAGTGAATAGTAAAAATCAGGGATTTTTTTTTCCTTCCAGAAAACTGGTTTACCAGCACACTCCCCTCCAAAATATCACCAAATTCTGTGAAAGGGAATAATGACTCCTCTATGAGGATTAAATTGTTTTGGTATTGAACCAAAGCCAGGTAATCAGTGAACATTCATTTTACGGGGCGGCTACCAGGCATGATCACGTTTAATTCCCACACCAGCCTTTAGAGGCAGACATTGTTATCCCCAGGATCATTACATTTTTGGAAATACCTAAGAACAAACTACTGAAACTCGAAACATCATGAGTGAATCTTACGGCTATTGTATTGAGTGACAGAAGCCAGACACAAAATAATACATACTGTATTACTCCATTTATATGAAATTTAAGAGCTGAAAGAAGTTCAAGAACTGATGGAAGGTTGTAGAAGCCAGAAGAATGCTCATGTCTGGTGGGGAGGGCAGTGGTGACTAAGAAGGGGTGTGAAGGAAACCTTTGAGCACTGGAGAGCTTCCCTATTGTGGTTTGAATGAAGGTTACACAGATGCACACAGATGCAAAAATTCATCTGTGAGTGATGAATATGCATAAGGTGATTGCAACTTATAATAAAGTACAATTTACCTCAACAAAAAATTTGGTAAAAGGTATATTGGATTGAAATTAAAGGGAAAAAGAAGAATCTGGGAAAGTATGTTTTATAAACTGGAAAGCACCGTTCAAGCCTTGGTTGCTCCTATTTTGCATCCGGCTTAAAGAATGAGAGCCGCAAAGTCTCCTTTACCTTAAAAATCTGAGATGGCCTGTGACACTTTGACAGCAACCCTTGTCCTAGTCCTGTGTGGTCTGTGTTGTTCCTGCCCCCCGCCCCCAAGTCTCTATAGCGTTGGGTTGCCTTTTCTCTGCCTGTCTGTTAAGTATTAGTGTCACTGGAGTTCTGTCTTTATAACTCTCCCCACTCTACATGCTACTGACCATCTCTGTAAAGCCCGGCTCCCATCGTGATTTCCTACCCTCCAGGCCACAGCTCTTTTCTCCTCTAGATCCATACTCATTCATTCAACAACTATTTACTGGGGATCTTCTGATGCCAGCTATTGTTCTTGGCACTGGGCCACATCAGTAAATGGAACAAAGATCTTTGCCTTCATGGAGCTTACATGCTTAGATCTTTCTCCCTTGATGTACCTAAGACTCAATCTGTCCCAAATTACCTCATTATCTTCACCCTTTGCTTCTCCCCAACCCTAAACCTGTTCCTCCTATGGACCTCCCATCTCTGTGATTTCACTGCCATCCTCTCAGAAACCTGGGAGTCATCCCTGACCCTTCTCCAATAAATCACAATATGCTGACTTTTCTGTGTCTTGGCTATCTCTCAAAACCCTCCACTTACCTGTATTTCCACTGCCCTGCCCCGTTCTCATCCTTTCTCATCTGGCTTACTGACTGGTTACTCTGCCTCCAGTCTTATTCCTCCCGACCATTCTCCATACTGATACTGTAGCTAGAGTGATCATAAAATGCAAATCTGAACCGATTGCTTTCTGCCTAAACCTGTCCAGTGGCCCTGCCAGATCAAAGTCTAAATTCCTTACCTTGTCCTTGCGTCCTCAGTTGTCAGGTGATGAGCACAGCTACTGAAACCTGGGTTCAAATCTCGGCTTCCTAGCATGACCTTAGGCAAATTTTTTTATCCTCTCCATGCCTTACTTTCCTATCTATAAAATGGGAATGATAACAGTCTGGTCTCTTAGAGTTGTTGTGGGGATTAAATTTGTTATTTCACACAAAGCACTAAGAACAGTACCTGGCCCTCAGTATATACTCAAGAAGTGCTGGTTTTCTCTCATAGAGTTGCTGTAATGTTTAAATAAATTAAAACATCTAAGAGGCTTTGAACAGTGCGGAGTCCATCTTAAATGCTCTGTAATGTCAATGTTGTTGCCTCTCTAGCCTCACTTCTTGCTCCTCTTCCACACAAACCTGACAGCCCTGTGAGGCTGGCTGTGGTTCTCTCTCTTACACCTCTACGCCTTGGTACTAGGGTTCCTCCCTTCTCATCTTTATTCCTGGCCATCTCCCACAAAGTCTTCAAGCCTCTGCTCAGGCACCAATTCCTGGCTGCCCCACCCCAGGCTGAGCTGGCTGCTCCTCCCATGCCTCTCCCTCTTAGAACACGCACTTACTTCTATCACAGCATGTTGTAATTGTTTATTTAAAACGTACTGAGAAGCATCCATCAACAGACAAATGGATAAGCAAAATGTGGTATATCCATACAATGGAACATTATTCAGCCTTACAAAGGAATGAAGGATGAATACATGCTACATTGTGGATGAACCTTGAGCACATTATGCTAGTAAAATAAGCCAGACACAAAAGGACAAATACTGTGATTCCGCTTATATGAGGTACCTAGGATAGGCAAATTCAGAGACAGAAAGTACAACACAGGTTCCAGGGGCTGAGGGAAAGAGGGAATGGGTACGGAGTTTCTGTGTGGGATGATGAAGAAGTTCTGGAGATGGCCAGTGGTGATTTTGCATAATACTGTGAATGTACTTAATGCCCCTGAATTATACACTTAAAAATGGTTAAAGTGGTAAATTCTACGTTCTGCAATATTTTACCACGATAAAATTTTTTTAAAATGTACTGAGAAATAATTTAGCCTAGTTGTTCAACTCTTGGCTCTAAATCCCGGCTTTGTCAGGCTGTGTGACCTGGTATATAAGGTATATAATTTCTCTAAGCATCAGTGTCTTCATCTGTAAAAATAGGTAGTTTTCCTTCACAAAGTTGTTTGAAGATTAAATGAAGTCACATACGTAGAATTATTTGATACAGAACGTGGATGACGGTAAGCCCTCACTAAGTGTTTTCTTTATTATTATTAAATTATGATCTCTTTGGGCGTAGGATCTGTACCTCTATCACAATTGTATCCCAGGTGCTTAACACAGTAGGTGTTTAGTGCATGTGTGTGAAATGAATGAGCAACTGAACAGTCTTCTATTTCAAGCCCTTACTTCAGCAAATCTCAGGTGTGATCTGGGAACCCATGGAGGGTCCCAAGATCCCTTCAGGGTGTCCGTGAAGTCAAAACTATTTTTATAATAATATGAAGATGTATTTGCCTTTATCAGTCTCATTCTCACATGAGTATACGGAGTATGAAAAGTTCATAGATATGGTTTCAGATTCCACATTGCAATCAACTTTTAAGAAACTCCTACTGGTCAAGTGTTGGTGAGGTAGCAAAGAGAAATAGCCACACTTATCTGAAAAAGCAATTAAAATACTCCTCCCTTTTCCAACTGTATATAGGAGGTTGGATTTTCTTCATTATACTTCAGCCAAAGAACATACCGCAACAGATTAAATGTAGAAACAGATATAAAAATCCAGCTGTGTTCTATTAATCTAGACAGTAAAGAGGTAAAAATATAAGCAATGCTGTTCTTCTCACTAAATTTTTTTGTTTGAGAAAATATAGTTATTTTTCATAAAAATAACCTATGTTAACTTGCAAAGGAATTACTAAGATTATTTTAAGAGAAATTAATGTTTTTAAAAATTTCTCAGTTTTACTTTCTAATATGGTAAATATTGATAGATATAGAACATTGGTTCTTTGGGAGCCTCAGCAATTTTTAAGAGTATAAAAGGAGTCCTGAGACCAAAAAGTTTGAGAACCCTCGTCCCGCCTTGCGCTTGGATCCCTGCCGCTCCATCCAGGACAACTGGCCTCCAGCATGTGCTTTAACACTCCTTGGGATGGGGAGGTCACCACCTCCTGGAGCAGCTGGTTTTAACTTTGGACTTCTCTGTCTGCCGGAAAGTTCTGGCAATGAGTCAAGAATCTGTGTTTCAGCAGCTCCTGCTGACTGATTTTAGGGCCACCCTTTAGTTTCACACGTTGCAGTTTGGGGCCCTCTTCCAGGTCTGGAAGACAGTCATCAATTGCCCTTGGTGGCGGCCCCAGAGGGACTCAGCCTGTCGTTGGGGTGACTAAAGCACATGTGCATTTTTCTGAGTCAGCCAGTGATTTGTAGGAAGCACTGCCAAGCCAGATAACTCACAGCTGCTTTTCCGGGAACCAGAAAATTACGTATCTCCAGTTCCACACCGAATCTGAGAAACTCATTTTATTTTTGTTTTTCCCAATAAATTAATTTTTGCCATTATAAATCACACATGCTTGTTAAGGAAAATAAAGAAACGTAGAAAGAAAAGAGCCTTAAAAATGAAAATTAGGTCATGATTAGCCCTGACTTTCTTGTCTGAGCGTCTCCCTCTCAGGCTTGCCCTGAATGCCATTCTTTTTAAACAATCCCTACCAGCAGACATGTGTGCTATGCCTCCAGAGGTCTCCAGCTTGACAGACTGCCTGCTGCACGGTGGAGGAGGCAGCTGTTGGTCCGTCCACAGCCCCTTAAGGACAGCTGACGATGGGCACTTAGAGGCAACAAGAAGCCCGCGTGAAGATGCGTGATTCTCCTGCTATCTGAAGGCACTTTAGGCCAGATCTCTCCAAGCTATGTGAGGTCGGAGTGGACAGACACTTTACCACAGCAAAGATCGGTAAATGTTTTTCTGCATTTTCTTTTTGGTAAAATATGAAGTTCTTCCAGAAATTCAACTTCTGAGAATCTGTCCTAAGGAAATGAGGAGAGATTTAGGTGGCATTATGTGTCTATCATTATTCGTAAAACTTGGAAACAAGCTAAATGTTCTACAATAAAAGTTTAGTTTAGGGGGCCGGCCTGTGGCCGAGTGGCTAAGTTCGCACGCTCCGCTGTGGCCGCCCAGGGTTTCGTGGGTTCGGATCCTGGGTGCAGACATGGCACCGCTCATCAAGCCACGCTGAGGTGGCATGCCACATGCCACAACGAGAAGGACCTACAACTATGTACCAGAGGGCTTTGGGGAGAAAAAGGAAAAAAATAAAATCTTTAAAAAAAGAGTTTAGTTTAAAAACTATTTGTAAGAGGAAGGGGGTATGTGGGAACTCTCCATAACTTTCCCTCACTTTTGCTGTGAACCTAAAACCGCTCTAAAGAAAAGAAGTCTTAAAAATGAAATATCTGTATGATTTTATATTCTGTGCTGGTTAAAAACAATAAATGACATTTACAAAGTCTTTTTAATGACATGGGAAAATTCTCAACATACAGCGTTAGTTGCCTAGTATATTACTGGCATGCAGTTTTCAAATAAATATTTGTTGATTGAAAATTGAAAAAAGCAGAATATTAGTGCAGTCTCAATTATATAAATATTTTTGTAACAAAGTGAAAAAAAAGGTTATTAATGATTGACATCAATATGTCTCATGTGGAGGAAACTGTCTTTGTGAAAACACTTTGAATGCCCAGCAGGCACAGATGTCAGCAGAGGCCCAGCTCAGACTAGGGGAAGCTGCTTTGCATGAAGCGAAAAAGAGGAATTTGGTTTATTGCTTGTGAAAAAAGGCGGGAAGACAGAAGGTATTGATCAGCGCTCTTGTAATTGCAAATTTAACTCAGTCTGGCTTAAAGGAAAAACCCAGGGATCTAGTTAGCCAGGGCTGGATTCAGGGACTCAAACCTTGTCATCCGTATTCAGGTTCTCTCTCCATATCTTGATTTTGTCTTCCTTTGTCTTGATTCACTCTCAAGCAGGCTCTTCACAAGTGGTGGCAAGGATGGGCACCAGCAATGCTAGGCCGACATTTCTATCAGCTCAGCGACCCCAGGGCAAGAGTCCTTCGCTCACAGAGATTTCCCACAAGCCTGTCCCTGAATAGCAGTCTGGCCAGGCAGATGGAATGCGCAGATTATCTGGGCTTGGTCACTTGTTTGGATCACTGGAACAGGGTGCGGTCAGCCCTGCTCAAAGTTCCAAAAAGTAATTTGCCGGGCTCCTGGCATGGAGCTTCTAAAACCCTCGGAATTTCCCCAGTGGTAAAAGTGTCTTTATTATTCATGAGCCCTTGGATCACCCCTGAGTTTATGCTAATGAGGGGATTCACGGTGGGACCCTAGATAGCTTCAGGATGGAGACTGCTCAGCAGAAAGACCAACCACTGATGAGAAGATTGGGACTTTGAGTCAGCCCAACCTCCAGGGAGGGGAGATGGGTTGGAGATTGGGTTCAATCATGTGGTCTATGATTTAATCAATCATGCATGTACATGCCTTGTATACAAAGAAACTCCGGTAAAACTTTGGACACCAAAGCTCAGTGGAGGTTCCCGCTTGGTGAACATGTTGTTGGGATGATGAGGTGCCCTGCTTCCCTGGGGAGAGGGCACAGAAGCTCTATGTTCAGGAGCCTCCCAGCCCTAGCCCTGCATGTCTCTTCATTTGGCTGGTCTGATTCATATCCTTTATAATAAAACCGGATTGTAAGTATAATGCTTTCCTGCATTCTGTGAGTCATTCTACTAAATTGTAGAACTTGACTGTCAGGGTCGGGGGCTGGCCCAGTGGCCCAGTGGTTAAGTTTGCATGTTCTTCTTTGGCGGCCAGGGGTTCACGGGTTCGGATCCCGGGTGCAGACCTGGCACCACTTATCAAATCATGCTGTGGTAAGCGTCCCACACATAAAGTAGAGGAAGATGGGCCAAGGGTGTTAGCTCAGGGCCAGTCTTCCTCAGCAAAAAGAGGAGGATTGGCAGTGGATGTTAGCTCAGGGCTAATCTTCCTCAAAAAAAAAAAAAAAAAAAAAGAAGAACTTGAGGGGAGTTGTAGGAATCCTCTGGATTTGTAGCAGTTAGTCAGAAGTATGCCCAAGGTCACTTGGTGAGAACGTGGCAGTGAGCATGGTTTGGGTAAGGTGGGCAACATTCACTGCCCTCTGTCCTGTCTCTTCTCTAAGTGAGAACAATAGCAAATGAGACCATTGAGAATAAGTGCTGAAAGGAGAACAGAGACCACCAACTCTAATCCTCTTGTTAAAGAAGAAAATTGAGGGCTGCGCCAGGGAAGTACCTCGTCCAAAGCCACACATAGTAAATTTGTCACAGATCTAAAACTGAAATTTGAGTCCACTGATGCTCAGTTTTCAGGATGGCTGAGCAGGTCTGCTGCCTTTCCCATGAATGAGGGGTCAGAGTCCAGCTCTATGCACAAACTTCCATGGGATCTGATGGATCTGAAGAATTTCTTCATGGAGACAATAGGCATTCGAGTTGACTTTGTAGCCCTAGTGATGAGGTGCATGGCATCATCCATATTCCCTCTACCAATGACTCTGCCGTGGCAACCTAGTTGAGGCAGAGGCTGCAGAACCAAAAGGCTAAGGATGCTCTCCATAGCAGGTGAAAAGTCATGATACTCTGTCTCTTTCCCTGCATCATTCATTTGGCTATTCATCCCTCATCCATGCATACAACCTTTCAACAAAATCTGCTCTGAGTGTGATCCCTGCCATTGTGGAGCTCCCTGACTGTTGGGACAGACAGATGTAAACAACAAATTAAGATACAAAGTGTAGTAAAGAGATAACCTAAGCATTATTGGGAAACCAAAGAGGTAGTGCCTAATCTGTTTAGGGCAGAGGAAGGCAGAGAGGGCAGAAAAGGCTTCCCAGAGGTGGGATCCTGTGTTGAGTCTAGACAGATGAGTAGGAAATATTCAGGTGAACAACAACAAGGAGGAAATGCATTCCAGGATGAAGGAATAGCCCAAGGAAAGACACCTCTGAAATTGTATGGATAATATGACCATTTATTTAAAAAATATTTATATTTATTTACATGTGTATACACATGAAAGGGGTTACACATTAAAATGTTAACTATAGTTATTTATGGTGGGATTATAGATGATCTTTCAGAATTTCATTTTTTATTTTCTTCCATTTTTATCTTTCTTTTTTCAGTAGTGAATGGATGTCCTGCGTGAAATAAAATAATAATAAAAGTTTTTTAAAAAGCTAAACCTTTTTCATAGGAGCTGTTCTTTTGTTATTGAAAGTCTCAAAGATGGTAATGAAGGCTTTTGTCAAGGAAGACTTTCTGCCAGGTTTGGAAAATTTTATTTCACACAGGCTTTCAGAAAAGCCTTTATATTAGATTTCTATATATAAACAAAAATCTCCTACAATTTGAAGAAGCAGAAAAGTTCATGAGCAAGGATGTTGAAACACAGCTATTCATTCAGACATTCATTTAATAAAAATGCGTCATGTATCCCTTTGAAGGTCCACAGATGCTTCAGGCAAGAAGATCCCTTCAAAAACAGGCCGTATAGACAAAAATGAGCATAAGACAAGGCAGAGAAGGCCAAGGGCTGGGAGAGAGGTCAGCTGTGGCGCTGTGGGAATGGTGGGAGTCAGAGAAGGAGCGATAATGGGCTTTCATAGATCTCCACACCTTCTTCCATCAGCATTACCCAAAAAGATAGCAAACACCTACAACAAAGTGGGAATTGCAACCCAACACATTAGTGGGTCATAAAATCAGTTTAAACAGCCAAGACTAGAAAATGGGTTTTTTGTGTGTGTTTATGGAGGTCTACTTATTTATTTATTTTTATTGGAGTATAATTGACATATACCATTAAATTAGTTTCAGATGCACAACATAATGATTCAATATTTGTATATATTGTGAAATGATCAGCACAATAAATCTAGTTAACAACCATCCCATATATAACACAAAGAGTTTTTTTTCTTGTGATAAGGACTTTTAAGATTTACTCTCTTAGCAACTTTCAAATGTGCAATACAGTATTAGTAACTATAGTCACCATGCTGTACATGAGGTCCCCATGAGTTATTTACTTTATAACTGGAAGTTCGTAACCTTTGACTCCTTTCACCCATGTCACTCACCCCCTACCTCCCACATTTAGTTTGTTTTTTTTAATAAGTTTTTCTCTTATAATTTCAGATTTACAGATAAGTTGCAAGGAAACTTCAGAAAGTTCCTGCATATTCTTCACCCAGCTTCCTCTAATATCATCATCTTACATAACCATGGTACCTTTGTCAAAACTAACAGATTAACATTAATAATCTCTTATCAATCTTATCAATTAGTTATAATATTAATAACTAAACTATAGATTTTATTTGGATTTCACTTGTTTTTCCACTAATGTGCTTTTTCTGTTCCAGGATCCAATCCAGGATACTACATTGCATTTAGGAGACTAGTAAAAAGTCAAATTATATAGAAAATATCAGGGTACATTGCACAGACTAAGGATAAGTATTATTGTATGAAACTTGTTTCCATTACATACGTAAGGTGTATTCCTTACTGAAGGTAGCAGTTAAAAAAAAAAATGAAAGGGAGAGACACAGTCTTAGAAGACGGCTAAGAATTCAGCATTCTTGCCATTATGGAGATTGATATTCTAGTGAAAAACCAAACCAAACCAAACACTTGTATATAACAGTGTAAACACTAGTGCAAAGTCAGAAAATGCAAAATGACATAAGGCAGAAGGACTAACAGTCAGAGGATAGAACAAGGTAGAGATCCTTTCATTCTCGCTATCCTGATGTGCTCAACAGCCTCGCCCTTTGGAAAAGAACAGAACTGGCCCTTTACATGCTGCTGAGGTGGCTGGAATTCTTGGATCAACCTGCTGAACAGAATGCGTTGTAGGATAGAATGCACCACACGTAGGACCTGAGCCCAGCACTGCTCTCCCTAGGTCCTCTCCCAGGCCCAGCTGTGCCCTTAGAGAATGAATTGATGGTTGTGAAAGCAGTTGGTAAAATGCAGTTGATAGATGCACTTTGAGTGTGTTGCTTTCGGAGCCTCACTTTCCTCATCTGTAAAATGGGACATGACTCTTGCCCTGGCTCCCTCACAGGGCTGTTGAGAGAAGCAAGTGAGAAGAGAAGTGCTTTATAAATTGTTAAGGGCTGTACAGAGCTATGTAAAAATTATGATTTCAGATATGACTTTTCATTGGTATTATTGTTCTTTGGATAGTAAACATTCTGAGAACAAGGATTATACTACTAGTGCCTATCGCCATGCCCAGCCCACAACAGACCATCATGGCAGACTCATCTCTATGGAGAGATAAGGACCCGGAAACACCTTCTCCCCGCTGGACTTGCAGATGTTCACCCGGTTCCCCCAGCCAGCTGATGAAGCTGGATCAGCTCCCACCGACCCTGCAGACTTGGGTCTAAGCCTGGACCTTTCTACCCTGCCACCCGGAGGGCCTCCTCAGTGGCCACTGGGACTGGTTCTGGGGTCAAACCATTCATTTTCATTTTTATTTTCATGTCTCGTTTAAGAAAATATATTAGATTATCATTTTTAAAACACACAAACACATATATGAAAAATACTGAAAATCACAACCAACAAAGCAAATCTTACCTATAATTCCTGGCTTTAAAAAATTATATAAAGTGTATATAAGTCCCCTCACCTTCACCTTTCCAATCTTTAAGGGTAAGCACAATCAGCAATTTTTCCTATACTTATACTGACATATCTTTTACATCCATTTTAAAAGACAAAAAGTGAGATCACATCACACAGACTATTTGCAGCGTGTTTTTTTGCACTCAACAACATATCAAGGACATCTTTTCAGCTGAGTACATAGAGGTCCATTTAATTCCTTTTAATGCCTGCGTAGTATTCTGTTGTATGGATGTATCATTGATTTATTTAATTAGTCACCTACTGATGAATATTTAGAGTGTTTCCAGATTTATGTAGCTACAATGCTGCAATAAACATTCTTGAACTTCATGTATTTGGCTATTTTTCTCTTGGTGTGATAGACCCCTAAAAGTGGTATTGCTGCTTTTAATATTAGTAGATGCTGTCAAAGTACCTTCCAATACGTTTACCTCAGTTTACACTTCCACCAATAGTGTATGAGAATGTCCATTTCCACACTTGATTGGCATTATCAATCATTTTAGGGTTTCTTGAATGAATATTCTTAAACCCATCAAACTGAATGTGGCAGAAAAGATGGACTGGGTCACTCAACACCCAGTCCAACTGCTTTCTGGCCTGTACTGGAGGCTGGAAAACTAAAGCACATTTCCCAGACTTGTTTCCAGCTAGGGTCCACAAATCAGATGCACTCTTGCAGGACTTGAGTTCGGAACTGACTTAAGTGGGGAGAGGGCGGGGCACACGGCAACCATTTGTGCTGGTGTGAGTGCAGTGCAGATGGCGGGGTTCTGGAGCCAGCTTCCTTCAGAGAGACTTCCCGACTGTGGTAAGGCCACAGCTCCCTCGGTGGTTCCCACCAGTAAGACTTGGGAGTCACTCCTGAAAGCTCAGCCTGGAGTCTTTTTCTTTAGTACTCCTAATGATTCCTCAAGTGATTTCATACCCTGGGATAAATATTTTCATGTTTACACTATCTAGAAGGGATCCTATGAGCTTTTTTCGTCTTATTTCCAATTGTGTGACACTGTCAAATTATTAACCTCTCTGAGGCCCGCCTTCCTTATCTGCAAAAAGGAAATAATAATACCTATCTATGGGGATATTTTCAGGGTTAAAAGGAATGATGCTTTCAAAGTGACTGACTCACTCTGGGTTCAACAAGGCTCATGAGTGGTGGGTGCTTTCTCTCCTCCTTCTTTTTAGGCTCACCCCTTCTATAAGACCCAGCTCAAATGCCATCTCCTAATACCCATGGGCAGGCAGAGTTATTGCTGTCTTTTCTGGGCTCCCACTACATTTAATTAATTCCTTTTACAGGTCATAACATGTTGTACTGTGACTTATTCATATATTCGTTTATCTCTCCAACTAGCTTTGAGCTCTCTGTAGGCAGGGTGTTCATGATCCATCTCTGTATTTCCAGAATCCAGCCTGACACAGAGCAGAGGATGAGTGAAACGTCTTGGCCAAAGGAATTAGCCCTAGCCCAGTCTCACTGCACTCTTCAGTTCCTATCCCTTGTCTCAACAGTTCTTTTTTTTTTTTCCTGAGGAAGAGTTGCCCTGAGCTAACATCTGTTGCCAATCTCCGTCTTTTTTTGCTTGAGGAAGATTAGCCCTGAGCTAACATCTGTGCCAATCTTCCTCTATTTGGTATGTGGCTTGCCACCACAGCATGGCTGACAAGTGGTGTAGGTCTGTGCCTGGGATGTGAACCTGTGAACCCACGCCGCTGAAGCAGAGCATACCAAATTTAACCACTATGCCACGGTGCTGGCCCCTCAACAGTTAACTCTTAATGCCTGCATTGGCATCTTAGACTGGGATCACTTGGCCACAAGGAACAGGAAGCCTTTTAAACTAGCTCAAGCAAAAGGGGGTATATCAGTTAAGCTTCAGGTGCAGGAAACAGAAATCACTCTAGGTATTGTAAGGAGATAAAGATTTAAAGAGAAATAAGGGACTTAGAAGGTTGTGGCAAATTTAGGAGGAGTGAGCTATAGGATGGACTCCTGGAATAACTCCTGGAACAACATTGCCAAACTGACCTGCCAGTGAAGGTGCCATCTCTAGCACAATTAGGGAGATGGGGTATCAGAAGCCCACCAACGGAACTACTGATGTTCAGAATACTTAACTACTGCTGCAACCAGGCGATCAGGCTGCTGCTGCTGCTGCTACCTCTAGACAGAGATACTGTCGCAGAAGAACCCAGTCTCCATAAATGTTCTTCAGCAGCAACAGGCAAAGCAGCAGGAAGGTGATCTCTGCCTCACTCCTGCCTTCCAAACTCTCATGAGTACCTCTAATTGGTGGAGCCTTCTATCCGTCCCCTCCTGTATTAGTTTTCTCTTGCTCGGTAACAAATTACCACAAACTTAGTGGTTTAAAAAAACATATTATCTCAGTTTCTTTGGGTCAGGAGTCTGGGTATGACTTAGATAGGTCCTTTGCTCGGGGTCTCACAAGGCTACAGTGATGGTGTTGGTGGGCTGCATTATCTTCAGAGGCTTCCAAGCTCCCTCAAGTTGTTGGCAGAATTCATTTCCTTGCAGCAATAGAATTCCTGGTGGAATGCTTTAACAGTCTAGAAGGAGAGCAAGAGTGAGTCTGCTTGTAGTCTTACATACACCAAGAACCCCCAGAAGCAGCAACACTCCATAGTCATGAACTCACCTAGTGCTTAGATTTCGGCTTTTAAATACTATCCTTCAATGAAAGGAATCAGAACTCTTTGGAGCTCCTGATTTGAGGACTAGGTCAAAGAAAATACAAGAATAGACTAGAACATCTTGGGCCAAAAAGCAAGGAAGTGCTTGAAGAATGACGGGGACATGTCAGAAGAACACCAAATGATAACAAACATTTTGGAAAACAGTTTAGCAATTCTTATAAAGTTAAATATACAATTACCTTACAACCCATCCATTTCATACCCAAGAGAAATTAAAACATATATCCATGCAAAGACTTGTACGTGAATAATCATAGTAGCTTTATTCATAATAGCGTCAAACTTGAAATGTCTATCAACAGTTGAATGGATAAACAAATTGTAGTATATCTAAACAATGGAATACTACTCAGAAATAAACTGGAAGTACTGACAGACACACGAAACAACATGGATGATCTCAAAGACATTATGCTGAATGAAAGAAATCAGACACAAAGAGGTACCTACTGTATGGTTCCAATTATACGAATTCTAGAATAGGCAGAATCAATTTATAGTGACAGTAAGCAGATCATTGATTGCCAGGCAGGTAGGGGACTGACTGCAAAAGGGTACAAGGGAACCTCCTGGGTCAGAAGGGATGGGGCAGGGGTACAAGGGGTACACATTTGTCATAAGTCATCACTTGAAACACTTGAAAAAGGTGTATTTTATTACTTGTAAATTAAATCTCAATAAAGTTGATTTTAAAGACTGGAACAAAAGATCTGAACAGATACTTCATAAAAGAGGATATCCAAATGACCAACAAACTTCTGAACAGGTTTTCAACCTTATTAGTAATCAAAGGACTGCAAATTAAAATAATAATGCAACATCACTACATACCCACCTGAATGATTAAAATAATGAAGATTGATAATACCAAGTATTGGTGGGAATATGGAATAACTGGTTGGAGTGTAAACTCGTTTAATTATTTTGCAAAGCAGGTTTGGCATTATCTACTAAAGTTGGCTTTATAATGTGACTTATGAATGAAAGCTGCTTAGTCTGTAGCAGACATTTCTGGTACTTGCTGTCACATTCCCTTAGCCCACCTGTGATTTCAGCCGCAATTGTGGTGGACAGTTCCAACTCCCCTCATACTGCTAGAGTGTCGCCTCAAGTGTACACCTCACATCTTTCCTTATTCTGCCTCAGGAACTTCTCTGACATCTGTAGTCACTCATTAGACTTGCAAGCAAAACCACAATGTCCAGGGCAGTCAACAGCCCTGGGGACAACCCTCACCCAATGAGAGAGGGAAGCCAGTAGATAAAAGCTCTCATCTTTCAGGTCCTCTATTCTGGGAGGCATTCTGTATGCTTCTCCGAAGTTCTGACAGAAGTGAGACCCTCCACAACACATGCTACACTGGCTTTCCCTTTCCCCTGTCTCATTCCTGTTTCTTAGGATCAACTCCTAAATAAACGACCTGCCCAAGTATTTATCTCAGGCTCTGATTTTCGGGAAACCTAAAGTTAGGTAGTTGGTACCAGGAGTGATCCCAGAGTAAAGACCTTCAGGATGGGATTCTGGACTGAATCATTCACTCATCATAGGACAACAAGGACTCTGTTGTTGGCAGTAAGTTGAGCGGTGATAGCTCCTGACATGCTGTGCTGTCACAAGAACCAAGCCCTTGACCTGCGGTAGACTGGAAGCACGAGGGGAAGGAACACATTAGATTACGCAGCAGCTCTAGCACAGGGATTCTCAACCTTGTTTTTCTTTTTTTAATTTTAAAGACTGCCCTCCTAAGGAGAAAAATTAAATTAAACTTAAAGTGCCCCAGGTGGGGGGTGGTCAAAAGAGGTGAAGGTGGTCAAAAGGTATGAACTTCCAGTTATAAGATAAATAAGATCCTGGGGATATAATGTACAGCATGGTGACTACAGTAAACAAAATTATTTGGTATATTTGAAAATTGCTGAGAGTAGATCTTAAAAGTTCTCATCATAAGAAAAAAATTTGTAACTATATGTGGTGATGGATATTAAGAAGACTTAAGGTGGTAATTATTTCACAGTATATACATGTATCAAATCATTATGTTGTACACCTAAAACTAATACAATGTTGTATGTAAATTATATCTCAATAAAAAAAAATAAAGCATCCTTGGCCAGAGAAATTAAATACTAAGGAATAAGATTTAATCAAATAGAGTTGAGCTTTGGAGGCTACAAAGCTCCATTGTAATATCTAATATTTTTTGTCCACCAAAGGACAAGTTTTCACTTCCTTGGGGGAGATATTGCCCCCATTGAGAATGCATGCTCCAGCACTTGAATGGTATGGGGGCAATGTTAATTATAATTTTGTGGAATTGGCTTGATTTTGTTAACTATCTTAAAAGCCTTGAAGAAACAGAATTTCAGGCTCAGTTCATCCACCTATCAATTCAGGAACAGGTATGAAATCCAGAAGACCTCCATGGAGCATTATTTAAAAACTCTTTTCCTGCAGCTGGAGAGCAGACTCTGCGGAAAATCAGGCCCAGAATGTAATAGTCAGGGTGGCAGAGATCCTTTGACGGTTCTCACATGCTAAAGTCAGGGTTCTCATAGGTAAGGAGTTGGACGCTGAGGCCTGGGATGGAGATGCGTGCGTGGATGCCACTGAGCAGCTTGTACCTCTAGGAAGTAGCCCTCTCCCACTTGTTAGCATAGAGCAGTTGCTCTTGATCTGAGACTGTATTAGCTTCCGATTGCTGCTGTAACCAATTATCACAAATGTAGTGCCTTAAAACACACATCATTATTTTACGCTTCTGGGGTTCAGACGTCCGAGATGGGTGTCACTGGGTTAAAAGGTGTTAGTGGGGCTCTGTTGAATTCTGGAGGCTCCAAGGAAGGATCAGTCTTCTTGCCTTTTCTAGCTTTTGGAGTTGTTTTCATTCCTTAGCTGGTAGCTCTTTTCCTCTGTCCTCAAAGGCGGAGTGGAGAGCTTCTCACATTGAATCACATCTCACATCTGACCTTTTCTGTAGCCTAACTGACCTCTTCTTCACTCTTCTGCCTCCCTTTTCCACTTTTAAGAATTCTTGTGATTACACTGAATCCATCTAGATAATACAGAATAACCACCTCATCTCTAGATCCTTAATTTAATTATGCCTCGGAAGTCCCTTTTGTCATGGAGGGTGACATATTCACAGGTTCTGGGGATTGGGATGTGAACATTTTTAGGGAGCCGTTACTCTGCCCACCACAGAGATCATGTAAAAACAGTTCAGCTTAGAATAATTTGCTGGATTACGATCTTGGGTTAAGTTATTTAACCCTCTGTGCCTCAATTTCCTCATCCATAAAATGGGGGGGGATAACAGTAGTCTATCCCAAAGGGTTGTTAGAAGTGTAAAGGAGATAGTGCTTTAAACAGTATCTGGCATACAGTAAGTGCTATGTGAGCATCAATTAAATACATTTGTATAACATTTTGATTCTTACTATGTGTCAGGCACTGTTGTAGATACTGGGGATATGGATAGGAACATGGTTTGCTCTCGAGGGGCTCAGGGAATCAAATACCCAAATACTGTTACTACACAGTGTGTTACGTGCCATAAAAGGCAGGGAAGTACTACAGGATTACAGCAGGGCGAGGCTTAGAGAAATTTAAGAAATATTAGTCAAATAAATTAATGAACATGACGTTAGAGCTGGACTTTGTAGAATAAATAGGTGTTGACCAGTGAGATAAACAGAGGAGAGCTCAGAGACATGGAGAAACGTGTGTTCAAAGAACATTAAGTAGCATTTCAGTGTGGCTGGAGCAAAAGGCACACAGGGTGAGACCAAGCTAGAAAGGCTGCTGTAAGCACTGAGGCGGCACAGTGCCAAGTTAAGGAGTTTGGACTTTATCCTAAAAGCAACAAAAGCCTTTCAGAGTGTTTAAACAGTATTTAAATCTGATCATCAGATTTGTGGTTTTAAAAGGCTACTCAGGTCACTAGTAAGAATGGATTGAATTTGGCCACTGAAAGCTGCCCCAGTTGTCCAGGTGGTCTTGAGGGAACTGAAGGGCAAAGACTTGAGAAATATTTAGGAGGCTCTACAGGACTTGCTGACCAATTTGATAAGAGCATTGAGAGAGAAAGAATGGGGCTACGTCCAGATTTCTGGCTGAGGGGACTCCTGGATAGTGGTCCATTCACTGAGGCCAGGAAGTAACACGACTCGCAAGTATGGGGGAAAATGGTGATAGGAATAAGCCAACACTCCAAAGGGCTTAATAACTAAATTGTAGTTACTATTATCTTGGAAAAACTGAGGCTTGGAAAGATCAAATTAAGGATACCCGGGTACTACTTATTATGGAGAAATTGTGGCTTGGAATGTTAAGATCCTATTACTAACGTTTCCATGCTGGGACCTGAAGCAAGCCTATCTGATTCCCTCAGCCACTAACGGCGTCTGTTCTGGACTTGTGGAATCTGAAGTACCGCAGAGTATGCAAGCGATGCTGTCCAGGTGGCATTGGGAAATACAGAATCTGGGCTCAGGGGAAAGGTTTGGGTTGAACGTACCCTCAGTGGTAGGAGAAAAACAGGGAAGGGAGCCCATCTATTTCCGTTCAAGACAGTTCAAACCTCCATTATCATTTCTTTGTCTCCCCGCCCCTCGCCCCACAAAGAAAACAAATAGTGTAATAAATGTGTGGCTCTGAGGTCATAGCAGATGAGGCAGTCTTCAAATTCAGCTCTTGGCAAAGAGCTAGCGGATTCGCAGTGCTCTGTAACGTGAAGAGGACCACAAGACCAGGGGGTTAGCCGTCCTCCTCGACCACTAATGCCCCCAGATGTCGCCCCCGAACCCTCCCGGAGACAGACCGTGTCAAACAGGCCTAGAGCGGTAGGGAGCGCGGGGTGAGGGGAGAGACGCGGTAGCCATGACGTCACGCGGTAGCCGGGTGATCCCCCAGCCTCTGGCGTCACGCGCCGATGACGTCATTCAGGGCGCTCCCCTCCCCCTAGCCGGGGTTGGCCCCGCTCACGTGGGTCTGCCCGGCCCTCCCCGCCCCCTCCCACCTGCGGGAGGCGGGCCGGGCTCGGCGGGCGCCGTGGCCTCGCGGGGGAGGGGCGGGGGCCCGAGGAGGAGGTCGGGTCGGGCCCGCGCGTACAATAGCTCGGCTGCAGCTGGAGCCCGAGGTGCTGGCGGCGCAGCAGACGCCCCGCACGGCTGCCCCCGCACGCCCCCTCCCTGTCTTGCTCCACAGACGCTTCCCGTCGGACTCTTGTTCCCTCGTCACGGAGCCCCGCGCGCTCAAAGCCCCTCAAAGAACTCTCTGTCTCCCCACCGCCTCCCCTAGAGGCCGCCCGAGCCCCCTCGCGTCCCCGCCCCCGCGGCACCCCCTCGGCCGCGTCGCCAGCTCCCCCGGCCCCTCTCTCGGTCGCCGATCCCCGTGTCCTGAGGGGACGCCCCGGCTCGAGCGGGGTGGGGGAGGCGGCGGCGGCGGCGGGAGGGAGAACGTGAAGCGGCCCCTCGCGCGCTCCCTCCCCGGCTCGGCCGCCGCCACCGGGTGGAGGAGGAGGAGGAGGAGCCGAGGAGAGGAGAGCCCAGCGAGCGCGGAAGGTGAGAGCCGGCCTCCCGCCCGGGACTCCCAGCGGCGCGAGCGCGGGGTGAGGGGCCGGGGGCTGGCCGCTCTGTCCGACCGACAAAGGCCCCCAGTGCACCCCCGGCGCGGCCGCCCGGCTCCGACGCTGGGGACCGCGGGCACCCTGCGCGGGCGGGGGAGGGGCGGGGAGCGACGCCCTCCCGGACTTGGCGGCCCCCAGGCGCTCGCCCCTGGCCGCGGCGTCCGAGTGCGTGCGCGTGGAACGCCCCCCGGGGCGGGCCGGGGCTCCCCGGGAATCCACTCCTGGGAAGTCGCGCCTCGAGAGTGCTTGAGTTCTGCAGCCCTCCCCCATCCCCGGGCAGCTCCGCGAGTCGTGGCGTTAAGCAGGGGAAGGAGAATTAGGCTGTTTGATGTTCATTATTCCATTTCAGAAGGCATTGTTATAGCCTTTACTGTCTTCAGTGTTTTAACAGCAAAAAAAATGCTGGGAGTGTTTTGGAAGAATACTTGAGAAGTTCTGGGTGTTTGTGGGTGCTGGGAGCAAAGTGCTTGTTGATGTTACACCCCTTGGATAACTGTCTTGTTTTCCTCCCCAGGACTGTGAAAGGTGAAGGGAAGTGGGGTTAGTGCTATGGTTACCAATAAAAATTCTATTTCATTAGTCTAGCCTTTAAGAATTGTTCCTGAAAAGTCTTTGATTTTTCCTACTGTGTCTTTGGGCTCTCTTACAACTTTGTCGGGAGCAAACAGCGAACAGTACACAGTGCACAGACGCCTCGTTGCTCCTACCTGGTCACTTCATCTACTTCCTGTATGACCTTGAGCAGGTCACTTCCAGCCTTAAAGTTCCAGGAGTTTGCATTTATGCCCTAGAAACAGGTATCAAGCAGCTACTCAGCTTTCCAGGCTCCACTGAAGAACGCCCCGCCCCCCCTCCCCACCGTGAACTCTTTGCTGGCAGCCGCCAAACTCCTCTCCGGCAAAACTGACTTCTTATTGGGGCCCTCAGAGGCCTGGGACGGTTTCTACTACAGCACTTACAATGTTTATTTGTTCCTATTTGGGAAATCCTAAACCAGGTGCACGTGAAATCCACTTCACCTCAACTAGAAACTCTACTTCTCCAAAAGGGCTTTGGGAACGTAAACCCTGAACCATTCCCTGAAGCTTATCTGTAACCTTACCTATAGGGGCTGGTGGGTCTGTCTGGTTAATTTGCTTATTCGGTAGTTCATTGACCCAGCATTACTGGAGTTTGCAGAGCTAGTGTGTTGCAGGTCTCCTGCTAGGACTGTGGGGGCTATTAAGACATTCCCTGTCTTCAAAGGGCTCAAAGTCTAGTGGGTGAGGTAGACAGGTAAACAGTGAAGGCCTGCCCTAATCTCTGGGGGCCTCCAGTTGTACAGGGAGTAGGATGCAATAATTGAGGCTGCTGGACCTGCTTTACAAGTCTTGTCCTGGCCAAAGTGAGTCCTGCAGGGAAGGTGGTGACCTGCCTCTCATTTATAGGACAAAAAGCTTGTTCAGTTCAATTCGATAACATTTACTAAGCACATGTTAGGAAGCCCTGTGCTAGGCTTGGAGGAAGCAGTGCTTTCTGAAAGGAGGCCACTATATATCTGGAGAGATCTTTGTAAGATCCAGAGAGACTGGCATCCAAAACCCGATCAGACTTTTTCTTCCCACCCCTGATGTTGCCTAAAGATAAGTTTTCAAACTCTCTAGCCTGAATAAGAAGCTCTTTAGAGATTAGACTACTGCTTCCCTTTGCATCTTCACTTTCTGTAACTCCCCTGCCCTCCTCTTTCTCATCTCTGCCTTTGCACTGCTGTCCTTTCTGCTCGGAATGCCGGCCTCCCGCCTGCTACCTGCCTGTGGATAAGTGCTTGTTGGACCTCTGGGAAGCAGTCCTGTAGTCTGTTCCCCGATTACCTCCATAGAATGAGGTGCTCTTCCGTCCTGTAGTTCATGTACATACCACTCTCAAAGCTCTCTGTGGTCCTCTATTGCAATTATTTGAGTTTGTGCCTGTCTTTTCATTAACCTGTGAATTTCTTGAGGGCAGGATCTGTGAAGTTTTAGTGCCTAGCAAAGTTCCTGGCACTGAATAAATGTTTGAAATGCATGAATGTGTGATTGAAGAAGCAAGTCAAGACGAGATAGAAGTTACCTAATCCTTTGGTTTAGAACAGTAGTTCCAAGTGTTGTGCCTGTACCAGCAGTATCAACATAATCTGGGAATTTGTTAGAATTGCAAATTATTTGTCCCATCCCAGACCTACAAATGAAAAACTCTGGGGTTGGTGCCCCAAACCCTCTGCTTTAACAGGCGCTCCAGGTGATTCTGATACTTGCTAAAGTTTGAGAACCACTGTGTTAAAAGATCTACTTTTGATATGAACACCTTCTTGCCAGCTCCCTCCCTCCTTTTCTTCTCATTGCACTTACTGCTTGACATTCCATCCCATCCCATCCCACTCCACCCCACCCTACCCCACCCATCCGTCTTTTGCCACTAGAATGAAAGCTTCCTCAGAGCAGAGAATTTTGTCTGATTTGTTCACAACTTTAATTTCAGTGCCTAGAATAGTGGCTGCATATAGCAAGCACTCTGATATTTGTTGAATGAATAACATGTTCTTGTCTCATTTGCTGCTAGCTGCTACATTGGGGTTTTATTTAAGAATAGTTTTCAGAACGAAGAGGAACCACACTTCAATATGCAAATCCCAGTGGATTCTAACATTTTTGGGGATTTATTTTAGACTGAGGTCTTCTTCCCTTTTATGTCTGTCTTTCTCCACCAAAGTTGTTTTTTGCTCTTCTAGCCAAGACCTGAAAACTACTGTTGAAATATTCTAGGCCAAGATTGTTTCTTGGGAATTTGCAACTTGGTTTTGCAAGTCTAATAAGCACCCTAACTTTTGAGGCTTTTAACTTGAAAGTCTCTCTTCTGGATCTCCTATGGTTTTTTTTCTTTCTCTAGTGATACTTGAAGCCATACAAGTACCTGTTGGACTCCACGCAAGGGTTTCTCTTCCTTGTAGAGCTCTTGAAATATTTCATTTCTTCCACTTTCTTATCAACCTAAGATACCACATCCAGTTTTTTTCCTTTCTTAACTTCCCTTTGGGAGATTGGCTTCGTTTGTTCATCCGTTTATTTCTACTTATTCAGTCCTTCTTTACCATGTGCCAGGCCCCATCTGAGACAGGATGCTCCAGTATACAGAGGATGTGGTTGAAATCCGTAAGGAGTTAAAGATATTGCAGTATGGTGTAAAAAGTGCTGAAATGAAGGGATAAAATAGAGGGATTAAAAAAAAAGTGACAAAGATAGGAGAAAGCTTTCCTAATTTTTTTCCCCTCAATTTAGGAATAGTTTATCAAACAAGCATCATTTTGATAAGAAGATTTTTAAAAAATTTTGAGTAAGGGGCCCGCTCAGTGGCATAGCGGTTAAGTTCCTGTTGCTCTGCTTTCGCAGCCTGGGTTTTACCGGTTCGGATCCCTGGCGCGGACCTATGCACTGCTCATCAAGCCATGCTGTGGCAGGCATCCCACATGTAAAGTAGAGGAAGATGGGCATGAATGTTAGCTCAGGACCAGTCTTCCTCAATAAAAAGAGGAGGATTGGCAGTGGATATTAGCTCAGGGCTAGTCTTTCTCCAAAAGAAATTTTTTTTTTTGGTTAAGAGATCTGTGGCATTGTTGGGGAAAACTAAAACAAAAATCAAGGATTGGGAGTTGCTAATTTGAGACAGTTCTCAATTCTTTTGCTGCTGGTTTTAATGAATTTTGCTTTCCCCCTTTTGTATCTTTCTAACTCATAACCAGAAAGTAGGAAAAAGACTTTTTCTTTATAGTAAAGGGAGAAGTTTAAGGTTATCAAAAGAATATACTGTTTCATAGATGTCATTTTAATTCTTAAGGACTAAATTATAATTTAGGGTGGGGGGAATAATGAAACCTTGAAAAAGTCAAGACCTTAATTTAGTCTCTGTATTACTGTATGATTTTATGGAAGTAATTTTCTCTCTGTACTATTTGTCCCAACTGTTGTAAAATGGACATAATAACAGTTGCTGTGACTAGCTTACAGGGTTATGAAGCAACTAAATAAAATATTGAATATAAAGAAACCTTTGAAAAATATGATTTATTAGCTAGTTGTTAGGTAGTGGTAAACTTATGAACAGTAGGTTACATTATTGAACACCTGTTATGTACCAGACACTATGGAAATGTTTTCTCCAGTTTTCAGAATAAGCATGTAAAGTGATTGCTAGTATCTCTTTCATGGATAAGAAGGTTGAGGCTCAGACCGACGAAGGGAGCTTGTTCAAGGTTTTGCTGAAAGTAGGTGGCAGATCTTAATTCCAGTTCATAACCACCTGATACCAGCAGTGTTATTTTCTTGCCCAGGCTGCTTTAATTTTTTTGTATAGAGCATATAGGAATATTTTGCAAGTATATTGCTGTGAGAGTTAAAAATTTTCTTCATTTAGCCTGTTCTCTTTTTTGTGCATAGAAAGATTGGTGAAGACAGATTTACATGCGTTTACATTTATCATTCATTCAGGAAGAAGAATAACATCTTCCCCTGGTGTTTTTTGTTCAGTATTCACAACTGCCCTCTGAGATAGATATTTCCATTTTATGAGTTAGGAGACAGAGGATCATAGAAGTCTTGGTTTGCTCAAAGGCACATCATTAGCAGATGAAGATATTGGTTTAAAATGACATTTTTTGAATCTAAATGTAGTACTTTACTTTTGCCACTATATCATATGACCTTTTAAAGTCTGTCAAACTAAACCTCCTGGCACTGAGAAATGTCCTTTTAGTGCTTCCTCACCTCTTTAGCCTCTTCCCCCTAAGAAAATCCTGATTGAAGTCCACGGTTTGAACGAGAAAAAAATAATTGTTGATAAAACTCTATGTCAGATGGTCGTAAGATTGCAGACTTAGAAGATAATATTTCTCTACTGAAGCTGAGAGATCAGACTTTATCCAGTATTCTGAGATACCTGAATATTCATTTCTCTTGCCATCATAAATTTATTGCATAATGTAATAACGCTTTTCTGCTCTTGTTTGTTAGGCTTTATCTGTCATGAATAACTTCCTCCGCTTTCCCGTCCTGCTAGTCTTTGAGATGGAAAAATCCTCTATGTTGCTAGGATCCTCCAGGGTGCTCCTCTCTAGGAATAGTGTAGTAATAAGTCTAGAAAGAACCAGAGGTTCATTGATCCCTCAATAATATGATTTTGTTTTGTACTGATTAATTCTCTAAAATTGGTCTAAGTCTTAGTTATAAAACATCCATTATGTCTTGACTCTTATTCATGGAGTCAGGGTGAAGTAATTTGCATGCAGCATTGGGAAATTCCTTCTTGTTTATGGGGCTTTCTTCTTCCACTTTTCCACTTCTAGCCTTCCTCAATGTCCCTTTCCCTTTCAGACTGTGTAAGTACTAACTGACGCTGGCAAGAACACTTTTCTCCTTTATGGAATTTACTTTTTGAATCTTTTGGGATGATAAATGACAGTGACAGTACTGTATGTGTGGCTTCCACCCTCACCTGCCTTCTGTATCTTCAAGACCCAGTTTTCCTTATTCTCTCCCTGGTTCCTACAAAGCCGGGATTGATGTCTTCCTCATTTGAACCCTTGTCCCCATAGTACTTTGTGTATTGCTGCAATATTATTTATCACTTTCTAGGGGAGAAGATAGAGATAGAAGGAAGAGCACTAAATTTAAAGTTAGGCAAAGGCCTGCTTGAACACTTTCTTAAATCTCAATTTCTTTGTTTGGAAATTAGAAATACCTAACTCAACAGCGTTGTTGTGAAGATTAATAATATACTTGAAAATCATTTGTAGATGTTAAGCTTACACCTTAGAGTAATTTTATGACTATAATTGTTGTAATTTTATGACTGTAATTATGTATAGCAGTGGTTTTTAATTTTGGCTATGCATTTAAACTACTTGTGAAGATGTGAAAAAACAATACAGTTACCTTGTCTCTGTCTCAAGTCTGCTTAATCAAAATCTCTTGGAATCTCTATTTTTGAAGGTTTATAGGTGATTCTGATACGCCGCCGAGGTTGAGAAGTAATGCCTTATAATAGTTTGCATAAACATCTTATGTACCTATTATATGAAAACTAATGTTTTAATTGTCCAGGTTCATTTATTGCTAAACACATGTTAAACATCAGGCCTCGTCATGGGCTTTGAAGAAACAGATGAATCATATCTGGTTCCTACCCTTAAGTTTATGAAACAGATATGTCCTTGGACAGTTATACTATATTGAGACAAAAGTGACATGTGGAGATAGACGCTGATGCTGTGTGAAGACAGAGAAAAGGCATCTGCTCCACTTGAAATGGGGGTGGCCTGGCAAGCTGCCTTAATGGAAGTGAGATCTAAGTTGGGTTCTGAGAGATGAGCAGAGGTTAATGAAGCACAGTGAGGGAGGGGTAGGAAGAGAGGGGAGAGGAAGGAGCTTCTTGGAAGAGAGAGAGCAGTGCGAGGGCTAGAAGGCATGAGAGCAAGCTTGGGGAACCCTGAATAGCTTGCTACACTTCACGGACAGAGCGCAAAGTGGGGAGTGGTAAGAACAGAGAAGGCAGGGCCCAGGTGATGAAGGGCCTTTTGTATAGTGTACGAAGTACTTTCTCTAATATTATCTCACTTTATTCCCTCAACAACTCCCTGGGTTAGCTAGGACAGGTATTATCTTATCTCCATTTTGTAGAAGAGAAACAGAGGTTAATTGAAGTGCCTGCGGCTGTACAGCACAGCTGTGGTTTGAAGCCAGGTCCTTCTGACTCTTGAGCTCATGCTGCTCCATTACACCACAACTGTCTCACACCTTTATGGTGGTGTGAGGATCAGGTGAGCTCCACAGATAAATGCACAGCAATTTGTAAGCTGTAAAGTGCTTGACTGATGTTGGCTATTAGTTGGGAGTTTGGACTAAGTGACCTATAAAAGTGCTTTCAACTCTAAGATTCTGAGGGCATTTCCTAGGATTTTCCTTAATTTTTCAAATAGATTTTTTTTTTCAGGATTTGGTAACCAGGGTCCAGCAAGCTAAAATGTTGTCAGATCGTCACTCTTCCAATTTGAGTGTCTTTACTCAAACCTCCTTGTTTGTTTTTTAAAATACCTGTATGTTTCTTTTATTATGAAAGTTTTTGTTATTATTTCATTATTATGAAAGAGTTTATTATGTCCTTTCTTTTATAAAGCTTTTATTCCAGAGGGGAATACAAAGAAAAGCATGAAATGTACAAATAAGTAGAACATGTACAAATAAAAGAAATAAACGAAGGAATAACGTAGAGAATTTTGGAGTGATAAGGGGAAGGCCTCATTGAGGAGATGATGATTTTAAACTAAGATATGCAAGATAAGTAGATATTAGTAATGCAGGGAATGGGGTGCAGAGCATGTCAGGCAAGGGAGCATTTTAAATGCACAAAGGCCCTGAAAGTAGGTAAAAGTTTAGAGCTATGCTCCTCACTATGGTAGCTGCTGACCAGTGGGACTGTTGAGCACTTGAAACGTGGCTGGTTCAGATACTGATGTTAAAGTGTAAACTACATACCAGATTTTGAAGACTTAGTTCTGAAAAAAGAATTTAAAATAACTCATTAACTTTTTATATTGATTATATATTGAAATGTTACTATTTTGGATAAATTGGGTTAAAATATATTTTCAAATTAATTCTACCTGCTTTTTTTAACTTAAAAAATATAGCTACTAGAAAATTTAAGATCACATATGTGGCTCATGTTAGTGGCTTGCATTATATTTCTATTGGATAGTGCTGATTTAGCTCGACGGAGAGGAACTGAAAAAAGGCCATTATGGCTGGTGCATAGGGAGTAAGAGTGAATGGTATGAGATGAAGTTGGAGGGGCACGAAGAGACCTTTCAAAATGCTTCCCTGTGCAATATTCCAGTTAATCCTGAGAGACTGAGAAGGGATAATTAAATCTGATTTTATAGACAGAGACAATTAGGGACTGCCCGAGCCTCCCCGACCCCCATATTGCCAGAATGAGGAGATGAACCAGCACTTTTAGCACAGTGTCTTGAGTGTAAAATGTTCTCTATCATTGTCAGCTGAAACAAGCAGATAAATATTGATGAACAAATTGATTAATCCAAGTTTTAAAGTGGTTTTGAGATTGCCTCTGGGTATCTATAATATCTAAGTGGAACTCTTGGTCAAGGATTGAACTTTTCCTTAAAGAAAAAAAGTCCTTCTTGTAGGCTGACTCCTCTTGAAACTGTTTCACAGTACACTTCTTTCAACTTTTTTGTATGTTTAAAAATTTTTTATAATAAAATATTGGGAAAGGTGTATGTACATTGAGCACCCATATACTCATTATTTAGATTCTATAATAGTTTACTGTGTTTGCTTTATTACGTATCTTTTCATCCCTTAATCTATTCATCAGTCCATCTCATGTTGAAGCATTTCAAAATAAGTTGCAGACATCAGTACACTTCACCCCTAAACATTTTATAATTCATCTCATTTGTTTACATAGAACCGTACTCTTACCCTCTACATTATGGTGTTATTTGGTTAATGTGTATCTGCCCTACTGGATCCGAAGCTCCTGAGAATTATTTCTCCTTAAGGCATGGTGCTCTGAAGAGAATGAGCTTTAACATTTTCCTTTTCCTTAAAATAAAAGTATCTTTTTTTTTTTGAAGATTGGCACCTGAGCTAACAACTTGCCAATCTCTTTTTTTTTCCTCCCCAAATCCCCCCCAGTAGATGGTTGTATACTTTTAGTTGTGGGTCCTTCTAGTTGTGGCATGTGGGATGCCGCCTCAACATGGCCTGATGAGTGGTGCCATGTCCATGCCCAGGATCTGAACCAGTGAAACCCTGGGCCACCGAAGTGGAGCACGTGAACTTAACCACTCGGCCACGGGGCCGGCCCCAAAATAGAAGTATCTTTTTTGCTCATTGTTATATTCACAATTCCTAGCATATAGTAGGCACTCAATAACTATTTTTTGATTGATTGAATCAAAGTAGAGCCAGCATTCAAACTGAGGTGCATATGAGTTCTTTATCAAGAACATTTTTTTGATTTTCTCAGGTTCAACAAACGTACGAGAATCCTTTCAGTGTCTGGTGTTAGGAGAGGGGAGGAGACAGGAAACCTCACAGTGCTAACTATTCAGGTGTCCAGTGCAAATATCTCTGACCTGAGTCAAAATTGAAGGCACGCCCTTCAGCTAAGGGTGTGTGGAAAATTCTTAAGCCCATCACCAGCTACTTTGCCATTCTAGGTCTTTCTTCATTTCATTTGACTTGAGGAATTACATGTTACTGAAAAATAGCATTGGATTGAGGCCCTTGTAGGCGTATTTGCCTTCCAGAGGCTCCTTTCTTTTTGCCTAAAACCATTGCATCAGTCAGTGTTCTACCAGAGAAACAGAACCAGTAGAACTCGTCTTTCTCATGGAAACCTCAGTTTTGCTCTTGAGGACTTTCACCTGATTGCATGAAGCCTACCCAGATTATGAAGCATCATTTCCTTTATTTAAAGTCAACTGGTTGTAGATGTTCACTACATCTACAAAATCCCTTCACAGCAGCACCTAGATTAGTGTTTAATTGAATAACTGGGTACTATAGCCTAGCCTAGTTGACACACAAAACTTAACTGTCATAATATTTAGGTTTTTCATTTTCTATTATAAATTACACTGTAACTTTATCTATAACACTACATATAGCTTTCTGTTTTCAAAAATTGTTTCTTCAGAATAAATTCCCATAAGTGGCAATACTGGGTCAAGGACATGAAGACCTAATGTGCTCTTGACAGGATTTAATATTTGCCAACTGAAAATACCACCGCCACCTTTCTTTGAATGATTTCTTCAGGAGTTGGGCTATTCAACTGACTTGTTTTCCATTTCCACAAACCTGGTCTTCTCCCTGTGTCTTCTAGCTCTGGAAATAGCTGCTTTTCTTCAGGGTTGTGTTCAAGTACCCCTCAGTCTCCACCTGTCACTTTCTCCCCCGCCCTTCTCCTCACCATGCCCGCCCCCGGCTTTGTCTCCACAGATAAAATTGAAGCTTCATATTCCTACTGCTAAGTCTAGGAATCTGCTTGGATTTGCAGCCGTTTTTACCTTTGCCCCTTCGTTTACAATGGAGGAAGTGATTCTCTTTCAAGTAAAGCCCTACTCCTTCATGTGCTTTTAGGTTCCTTCCCATGGTCCCATCTTAGAAACCTTGTTTCACTGCATTTGTTTTTTTTTTTTTTTGAGGAAGATTAGCCCTGAGCTAACATCTGCAGTCAGTCCTCCTCTTTTCTTTTGCTGAGGAAGCCTGGCCCTGAGCTCACATCCATACCCATCTTCCTCTACTTTATATGTGGGACGCCTGCCACAGCATGGCTTGCCAAGCGGTACCATGTCCACAGAACCCTGGGCCACCAAAGTGGAAAGTATGAAATTAACCACTACGCCACCAGGCCGGCCCCACTTCGTTGCATCGTTACATTTTACTTTCTACTGAGTTATCATAAGCAGCATTCAAATGTTCTGTTTAAAGGAAACAGTTTTCCCCTTCCCCACCAAATAAAAGCGCTCCTGAGATCTCATGTCAGCCTCTAGTTAAACCCTATCTTTTCTCTCCTTCAAAGCCAGGCTTCTTTAAATAGCTATTTACAACTTCTGCTTCCAGTTCCTTACCTCCTATTTACTTGGCAGCCTACTTCACTCTATTTCTACCCCCACCACCTCATCACAACTGCTCTTGCTAAGGCCCATAATGACCCCCATGGTGCCAAATCTATTGAAAAGAAAAAAAAGCAAGCAAGCAAAAGCTGTAGCTACCCCCCCCCAGCCCTTAATATCATCAAAATATTCATTTGTGATTCAAATATCATACTTTTTTTTTTTAAAGATTTTATTTTTCCTTTTTCTCTACAAAGCCCCCCAGTACATAGTTGTGTATTTTAGTTGTGGCATGTGGGATGCCGCCTCAGCATGGCTTGATGAGCGGTGCTGTGTCCGCACCCAGGATCCAGACGGTGAAACCCTGGGCTGCCGGAGTGGAGCGCGCGAACTTAACCACTCGGCCACGGGGCCGGCCCCGCTTTTTCTTTTTCTTTGACAGTTTGCAACAGAATCCGGATAAGGACTACACAGAGAGATTGATTGATATGTCTTTTATGTCTTTTAATCTCTGACTTCCATCTCAATCTCTTTTTTTCCTCATTCAGTTTGTTTGTTGAAGAAACCATGTTGTTTGTCCTATAAGGTTTCCCCTTGTCTGGATTTTGCGTCTTCCTATTACAGTTTAACAAGTTCCTTGGTCCTATATATTACTTGTAAGTTAGTACCTAGAGGCTTGATCAGATTCAGGTTTTTTATTTTGTTTTTTTTCCATGACCACTTCATAGGTATTGGGGTGTGCTTTCATCAGGAGGCTCACCATGCCAGATGTCCCTCTTGGTGATGTTAGCAGCCGTGGAATTTCCTTTTCATTCTCATCTTACTGGACCTTTCAGTGTATTTGCCCTTCTTGATTACTCCCTCTTTAAAATATTCTTCCTTTGCCTTGTGTGATAGCACTTTCATTGTTTCCCTCCTACCTCTGACCATTCCTCAGTTTCTTTTGTTGCCTTTTTCTACCTGATTTTAATGTTGGAATTTCCCAAGGGAGAGTTCCCCTTCTCCTCTTACACTATACTCTCTTCCTCCTTGATCTCATTCATTGTCCTACTTTTGGATATCTATATGCTATATATATGCTGACAACTCCTGTATTTTCCCAGATATCTCTAGCCTAAACCTCTCTCCTTAACTCTACAGCCATCTATCTAATTGCCCACTTGATATTTCCATGTTGAGGTCTTACACTGTCTCCTTAATTTCCTCTAAAACCGCATTCTTGATCTTCTCCCACAAACCTACTTCTCCCCTGGTTATCCTTATCTTAGTATGGCGTCTTCATTTCCCTGGTTGCTTGAATCAGAAATTTAAGATTCATCCCTTATGCCTCCTTCTCTCTTATACTCCCTTTGTGCTCCACCTCCAATCTTGTCAATTTTACTTCCTGTGTATTTCTTGAATCCATCTACTTTCTCCATCTCTGTTGTCACCTCTCTGATCTGAGCTACCACCATCTCTACCTTGGACTACTGCAGTAATCTTTTAACTGAGCTCTTTGCTTAAAACCTGTAAAGGCTTTTTGTTTTATTTAGGAGAAAATATAAAATCTTAAACATGATTTATAAGGTTCTGAGTGACCTGACCCTTGGTTTTGTTTCTCCAACTTCATCTTGTGCCACTTTCTATATCAATGGCTATGCTTCAGAGTAAGGGCATTTTTTTTCTTGTTGTACAAAATTTGAGAAAGTCTTTCTTGCCTCAGGGCCTTTACACTTGTTCTTCTCCCCTGGTATGCTCTTCTCTGATTCTGGCTTCTTCACAAGTCTGCCTTCTCTCTCCCTTCCTCTTTTAGTAATGAAATATTGAGTATCTGCTATGAGCCAGGACCTCTCTAATCTGAAGAAGATCCCCAATATTATCCCTACAGTGCTTTGTTATTTTCTGTAATGACATTTGTAATCTATAATGCTATACTTATTTGACTGTTTGTTATATGTCTAGACTTTTAGCTCCACAGAGTCAAAGATCATGTCTCTCTTGTTCACCATTGTACCCCATCGCCTAGTACAGTCCCTAGAACAGTGAGTGTTGTAAATGTTTGCTGAAGGAATGACCTCATGCTGTCAATCCAGTGGATTATCAGCCTTGTCAGTTTTAATCTCTGAAGTTTTTCTCAAATTTATTTTTATTTTTCTATCCTCTCTGCTCTGGTTTAGACTATAATAATACTTTCTCTAGGTTTTTAGTTACCTCTTAACTAGTGTTCTAGTCACCAGTCTTTCTGTCCGCTTATTCATCCATTATTCTGTATGAAGTAATGTTTCTAATCTTCTCACTGTTTTGCCCAAAAGCCGTCAGTGTGTCCCCATTGCTTCTAGGATAAAATATAAATTAATTTGTTATTCAGGGGACTTTACAATCTGTCCCCACCTACCTCTTGAGCCTCATCTCTCCTGACCCTACTCTGTCTCTCTAAAAGGACTGTTTTGGTTTCATTCGCTTTCACGTCATATCAGTCTGTTCCCTCAGCCTGGAATTCCTTTATCCTCCATGCTATTAAGACTCTTCATTCTTCAGGATCCAGCTTGGATGCTGGTTCTTCCATGTAGGCTTCCAGTCCTCATCCGCCCGTTCAAGGTTATAAATTCCTTGAGGGTATGCTATAGACTGAATGTATCTCTCCCAAATTCATACGTTGAATCCTAATGCTCAATGTGATGATATTTGGAGTTGGGGCCTTTGGGGGGTGATTATTTCATGAGGGTAGAACTCTGATGAATGGGATTAGTGTCCTTATAAAAGAGACCCCAGAGAAGTCCCACTCCCTTTCTGCCATGTGAGGATGCAGCCAGAAGAAGGCCATCTATGAACAGGAAGAAGGTCCTCACCAGACACTGAATCTTCTGGCGCTTTGGTCGTAAACTTCCCGGTCTCCAGAACTGTGAGAAATAAATTTCTGTTGGTGGTAACCCACCCAGTCTATGGTATTCTGTTTCAGCAGCCTGAATGGACTAAGACAGGGTGGTACTTTGTTTCATTCCTTGCTATATACTCAGCATCTTGAACAGTGTCTGGCATGTAGAAGGCTTTCAATAAATACTTGTTGAATGATTGAATAAAATAATTTACTTATCCACTTACTAAGCAAATATTTATCAAGCTTTTTAGAGTTTCCATAGCACTCTCCCCATTGTTTGCACTATAACTAGATATATAGAAGTTCATTTGTTTTACCTAGAAACTGATCACCTTTAAAATTAGTCCCCGCTCAGATATCCCTCCCTGCTTACCATTGGGCTCTCCCTTTGTCAGGAAGTGCCTTCCTAATGGTGGGATAATTAACATCTAACAGTGCAATGCAAATTGATTCTAAAATGAAAACCAAAATTTCTGCAAAACATGAAGAATTTTGTGAATTTGAATTAAAGTGATATTGGAGAATGACTTGAACTACACACAAAAAAAATCATTGACAAGTGAGGATTAAGTAAAATTAGACCAGTTTAAAATTGAAGGGGAAATTAACGTGAGTAATGACATAATAGGAGATTCACAGGACAATGATTTGAGTAACAAAGGATTAAGAGAGACCTTTGGGAAAAATTGGTGAGTCTCTTGAATATTTTTACAAAATTGATCCTGTTAATGTGTTTTGAAAGCCAAATGTGAAGTGATAGATGTTCTTTGATTTAAGAATTACCTTAGTGGCAATTATAACTTAAATTTTGTTAAGAATTACAAATTTTTTAAAATATTTATTTTGATAAATTGAAGGCCCAATCAACTTCTTTTTTGAATTTACTAGGAAATTTTGGTCCCTCATCAATTAACTTAAATGATATTTTTAGATATTACTTACCCGCAGATAGCAAGAATCCCTCTGTATGTACTTGCTCCCCTCATTAGACTTAGTTCCCCAAGGTTGAGGATTGTGCTTTATTCATTATATGTATGATGCCTAGCTCAGAGTCTGGTACATAGAATATACCTATATAAATGCACAGGGATAGGAAGAAGTGAATAATAATAAAAGGGATTTAGAAAAACTCCTTGAAAAGGTACTGTTTGGTACAGAGCTTTTATGGCAGGTGAGTGAGTGGGGTTTGGTGGTTATGCTTTGTTAGGTCCAAAAGGAAAACCTCTCTTATTCTTCCTTTTGCCAGTTCCTGCTTAGTGTGTACTTTAATATTCAGAGTCTGTTCTCTGCCTCAATAGCTCTTGTTCTCATTGTAATTCTTCCTGGAGTTTGAGATGGAAATGAGGAAGGTTTTTGGCTGCTGCCTGGGTATCCACATTCATGAGAACTTAGAAATACAGAGGGGCCAAATGCCATGCCTGACCTAACCGGATGCTGGTCAGCCAGTCATTGCTTTCCTGCCTCTCCCTTTGTTCTCTGTGCCTCCAGCCTCCTATCTGCTGGAGGTTTGTGCTACAGCTGTTTATACCAATTAATATAATGCTAATGTGCCCTTACCGAAGGCATGGGAGCACATGGTCCCAGCTGGTGCATAAGAACTGTTACAGTGTCAGCCTTCAGAGTACCTTTTCACTAACAACCATTGGACTAGGCACCTGAATACCTTTTCACATGGTTTTTGAAGCCATGGAAACAGAAGCTGAAAGTGACCGTGGCATAGGGAGCCTAACCCTTCATTTTATGGGATAAGGAAAAAAAGAACCATCGGAGATGGTAAAGTGCATGCCACTTTAATAATTTCCTGCCTCGCTTTCTAACAAAGCTCTATCTCATGTAAATACACTGTTGTTCTCTCTCTAAATTGTGTAGTAGTTAAAACCTCTGCCACTGACCTAACTTTGAATCCTGTGGCTCTGCCACTTCCTGATTGTGTGATCTGGGAGAGTTACTTAACCTCTGTAGTTTTAGTTTTCTTATCCTTAAAATGGGACTAATAATAGTACCTGCTTCAAAGGTTTATTACTAGGATTACATGAGGTAATAATTGTAAAGCACTTAGCAGATTCTGGCACATAACAAGTGCTCAATAAATGTTGGCTATTATTATTGTTACAGGGTAGGGAAGCTAAAATGAGCCTAATGACCAGTGATTGTTTACAGCCCTGTCCTTGAAGCTTTTGTTCCTAATTCTTCAGTTAGAATCTAAGCCTTGTGAAAGCAAGGACCTCAGCTGCTTGCTTCACTGTATCCTTGGTGCCTAGAATACTGTTTAGCATATAGTAGATGCTTAGTTAAGTATTTACTGAATTAATAAATTCTCTTAGGGAAATTTTCTCTGAATAACAACTACTTTTAGATACTCCAATGACTTGAATCTTTTTTCTTTACAGTTGTTTATATGAATTTGTACTTGTCTTTATAGTATTTGTCATGTGTCCTTAATCTTTTCAGATGTCTTTGTTTCCCTCTACATTTGTAAATCTTCAAGAGTGGGAGACTGTGATCTCTGCTATGGGGCTTTCCCTATAGTTCCTAATAAACTGTTGTTTTGTACACAGTTACTAATGTGTTGTAATTACTGACAACTGACTGTAAAAATCACTTGTATTTAACATTAATTTATTGAACAAAACCTAGTATGTGCTATGGCATCATTCCCAACTCTAAGAAGTTGTGCATTTGTAGGGTCAGTCCTCGCTGGCAAGAGGCATCTTATTGCCTATGTGAATCTTGTTCTTTACACTTAAAATACTCCTCTCCTTCCTCCTTGCCCCTTCTCTGCCAGGTGTCGCACTGCTCATTCTTCAGGGCTTAGTCTCCTGTGTCAAGTCCATTTTCTTCCTTTCCTCTGTGATTAACTCCTCTTTATATAAATCTCTGCATGGAGGAAGTGGGTAGCTTTTGCAAATGGGTTGATTTTAAGGGAGGACTTTTCACACTGAGGGAAGAGTTAATGCAAAGACAAAGAAGGAAAGGGTCAAGTGTTATGGGAATATGATAGTAAATATTGTATGTTATTTTTAGTGTAGGGCAGTTTATTGGTCAGAGTTATTACTCATAGGGGCAAGCAACAGAATCCACTCTAGCAAGTTCAAGGAAAAGGGATTTATTAAAGGGTACCAGAGAGATTAAAGAGTCTTTGGCAGAGTCCCAGGCTGAGCTTCCAGGAAGAGACTCCCCAGACTGCACTAAAGAATTGAGCTCTCAAGGATGCTACTGTCTTTGCCATAATTGAGAAGCTGCAGAATCAGGAAGCTGTTGCTACAACTGCTAGGTCTAGAACTATGCTGCCTGTGCTGCAGTTTGATATAGCAAAAGGGATGTCCTGTGCCCAGTCTCTCCCCTCATCTAATTTAGTTCCAAATCAGTATCTAGCGTGAGAGCATCTGATTAGCAGAACCTAAATCACATTTAGAAGGGAGTCTGGAAAATATGGTTTTTTTTACTTCCCAACCTCTGCAGTACCCAAAGCTAGAAGGAGATTGGAACAGGTGTTGAGCAAACCAACTTACAGATTCTGCCATATTCAGGTGCTTGTACCCTTGATAGGAACAGTTAAGGAGATAAGTTTCTTTGTTAATCAATGGATGAGAAAGAGAGAGGAGGGGGGGGAGGAGGTAAGGAAGAGGGAAAGTGGCCTGTGTGTGTGTGTGTGTGTGTGTGTGTGTGTGTTTGTGTATTTGGGAGAGAGGCAGAAGAGAGAGAGAGACACTAACTTCATCTCCCAAAATGGAAAAAAAATTCTGTTTAGTTCAATTGGGCCAACTCAGGCCACTTGCCCATCCCTGAAATCCTGAAGTACAGGAGTTTCCAGGGGCATGCCAGATGCTAATTGGTTAAGCCTGAGTTCTTGAACTGATCACCAGCAAGGAGAAAGGGATTACC
Organism: Equus caballus; assembly: GCF_041296265.1. NCBI lineage: Eukaryota > Metazoa > Chordata > Mammalia > Perissodactyla > Equidae > Equus > Equus caballus. Next base: position 69,329,933 of record NC_091690.1, read on the forward strand.
ATGTTTGGTTTGGATGTAGAATCAAGACCTACCCCTGAAGCTAGGTTTGGGGTCAGCTTTCCCTTAGGACACTAGAGGTTTTCAAAGTGTGGTCACTTGGGAACTTGTTAAAAATTCAAATTCTCGGGGCATGTGCCAGACCTCTGCATCAAAAATTCTGAGTGTGGGGCCCAGGAATCTGTGTTTTAACAAGCGCTCCAAGTGGTTATGACTGACAATATGCTAAAATTTGAAGTGCCTTAGTAGCTAGGCTACTGAGGAATGAATACCTGATAAAAATCAGGACTCTATTAAGAAGGAGGAAGAGGAGAATGGATGCTGGGTAGGCAGCCAGCAGCATCTTTCAAAACTGTAAAGCTGAGTAGGGGTCAGTTCATGAGGAATCTTAAATGTCTGCCTCACAAGTTCGTTTTGAGATATAAAATTGGATAATGTATGTGTGAGGGACCTGTACAGTGAAGGAGATAGATTATAATAGAGATGAGGTAGAAAGGGCGTTGAACTTGGAGTCAGAGATTGGGTTCTCTTCCTGGTCTCTTCTTTGAGCTTCAGACTCCTCTTCTGTAAAATAGGGAATATAACTACTGGAGTGTTGGGAGAATTAAATGAGCAAGTGTATGTAGAAGTGCTTTGTTGATCATTTAGCATGTTAATATTTACTGAAAATGATGATGCTTGCCTAAAGTAGTATGAACGTTGTTCTGAGGACAAGTCTAGACGTGCTCCCCAGGGCTTTTTCTCTTAAGACAATTCCCTCGTTTTCAGTAATTGTTTCAGGTTTCCTCCTTGATCATATCCAGGTGAGCTCTGGTTTAACAGTGTGAGCAATGGTTTCTGCCTCTGCACTCTTATCCTGGGGCACTACATGAATTATTTACTTTAGCTCTCTCCGGGATAGAGAGGTTTCTTTTTGCACTTATAACTAGTATGTATTCAGGGTGATGTGACCATACATATTTTATGTTCTGCCTTGGCAGTATAATTTATTCCTTTTTATTTTCTTCTGTGTGTTCATTTTAATTTGTAAAGTTGTACCCTCTGCCTCCTAATTTTTGTTTTTTACACATTTCACATTTTCTAAATATAGACTATTTATAAATTCCCATTAGGTTAGAGTGGGAAAGGTGTTCAGGGTTACTTTGGACTCTCACCCTTACTATATATATAAAGAAATTAAAACAGACAGGGAAGTAATTTGTCCCAAGTCTTGTATGCTGCTTCTTGCACTGTTCCTATTTCTTGGCATGGAAGAACTTACATCTGGGGTTGAATTTAATTTTTTGTTCTATAATATTAATTAGTCACAAATCACTTATAAATTGTTTACATCTGTTAGGATTTAGTTAAAGTCATAGCCTGGTCTGCTGTAAGTGAAGCAGAGCTGACATCCTAACCTAGGAAGGGAGATTACCTAGTGAACAGAAGTGCTGTGAATCCAGCAGTAGGAAGAAGGACCTCACCAGGAACACATTCTTCACTCCTAGACATACTTAGCATGTTAGATGTGCCAGTTATTGGATGTGCCAACGTTGCATTAGTAGGCGGCTTGTGGCCTTTTCTGTGTTTACATCTAGGGTATTTGAGGAAGGAAGGAATGAAATTGAATGGGTGATTTCTACTTGGTGGTGCTGAGCACTTCTCACCTTAACTATATTACAAATAACGGTTCATATTTTTCTTTTACCCTTTTTTCTTTTAGAGGGTTACTGTTGGTTGGCAAGGAAACCAGAGAAACTGCTTCTCATAGACTTGTTGGTATTAGTTAAAACCTAGATTACCAGGTGAAGGAGAACCTAAGCATTCGCCAATCCAATACCCTTACTTTATGATGATAAAACTGAGGCCAAGAGAGGAAGAATAATTCACTCAATATCATACAATAGGTTCATTACACAGTCAGGACACATCTCAGCACTTCTGACTCCCTGTTAGATATATTTCCACTACACCCTTCTGCAGGGTACAGTGTAAGAAGAAATGTAGGGTAGTGGAAAGAGCACAGATTTGAGGGCAGAAGATCTGAGTACAAACCATGGCTCTGCCACTTATTGATGTGGTCCTGAGAAAGTCGTGTTACTTCCTTAAGCATCAGTTTCCTCATTTGTAAAATGGGATAATGCTGGTGCCTCTTTTATCTGCCTCACAGTATTATTATTAGAATAAAATATGAGATGCAATGGAAAAAAGGAAGATTTTAAATTGGACATGGCCAGTTTGCATATGGATTTCATCCCCATCACCTGTTAACTGTGTGATTTTGGGCAAGTCACTTAATTTTTGTGAAAACAGTTTTTCCTTTGTAAAATTGGGACAATAATAGCTTCCTTGCAGAGTTGTTTTGAGGACATTAGCATATGTGAAGCATTCAAAATGCTGCCTAGCACGTAATAGGTGTTCAATAAGTGTTTGAGATTTTCTCAGAAGACTTAGTTCTTCTGTCTTCTCAGTACTTTTCCTTTACAGACTTTTAAAATAAATACAGCAGAACTTGTTCTTCTGTTTTGGAGGCTGTAGGTGGGATAAGGTACGGGCCTTGCTGTTGGATTTCCGTTCTAAACTGTAGTAGCCCTTGGACAGGCTCTTCTGCCCAGGGAAGGGCCTCTAGACATGGCAGGCACTGAATGTGGTAAATTAATTGAAGAAGAGGTGGAGGAAGCTTGGTGGCTGGGAAACTCAGGAGGGAGAATGGAAATGGGAAAGTAGTGCTACTTTTTTTTTTTTAAAGATTGGCACCTGAGCTAACAACTGTTGCCAATCTTTTTTTTTTAATTCTCCTCCCCAAAGCCCTCCAGTACCTAATTGTACATTCTAGTCGTGAGAGCCTCTGGTTGTGCTATGTGGGACACTGCCTCAGCACAACCTGGTGAGCAGTGCCATGTCTGCGCCCAGGATCTGAGCTGGTGAAACCCTGGGCCACTGAAGCGGAGCATGCCAACTCAACCACTCGGCCACGGGGCCAGCCCAGTAGTGCTACTTTGGTCACCACTGCCTGCAGCCCACTGAATACCAGTATGTCAGACCTTAGTGGTGAAACCTTTTTTCGTTATAATCTCAGTCTCTGATACTATAAGTGCTTCAAAGTCATGGGACCATGTCTAAGTCCTCTCTTGCACCAAACACCTGGCCCACACTAGTATGCAGTGTATTTTTATTGAAGGAATGCCTATCTGAAGTAGAGAACTACTGTGGTGCCTAGGAGTCCATAAATTTCTGGCAACCCCCAATCTGTCATCCCAGTTCCACCTTGCAGAGGTATTTGTATTTGCCAGGCTTTTCTAGTTTTTAACCTTAAAGATTTATAGGATTTCAGGTCTTGGGTTTTTAAAGCTTTGCTCTATTTGTCAACTTCCCTTTGCAATCTTGGTCAGGCCAGACAGCTATTTTCTTCATCCCTAGTCAGTGTGTGGGACTTGCCAGGTTCCTCTTCCTCGTTTTTAATGCTGGGGTGGAGTTTGTGGTTCTGATGCACGAGAGCTGGGAAACATGAAATCTGCATGATCAGGCAAACATTTCCTCAGAGGTTCCAGGATTGTGGGAAAGCATAATGCTGGATAGATTCTCTCCTCCTCCCCGTGCCAAAAAGGATACTCTCATATAAGCCATTAATTCAATAAATACATACTAGTCATTCACTACATACACTACAGAGCATTCTTCTGAGTGCTTTAAATACATACATTATCTCACCAAATTGTAACAAGTGACCCTTTGAGATAGACTGATGATATTGCCCTCTATTTCACAGATAAGGCATATGGAGTTTAGATGAAGAAAGTGACTTGCCTTAGCTAGTAAAGGGTAGATCCAGGATTTGAACCCAGTTCTTTATGACTCAAAGGTAATCACTGATTGCTGTATCTGTCTACCTTACTAGAATGGTAATTCCATGAAGGCAGGGGTCTTGTCTGATTCAAATCTTTGTTTCCTGTTCTGAGCACAGGAACTGAGAATAATTTTTATTGAGCATTTAATGCATGGGAAAGTCATAGACAGACTCAGAGAGGAGGGCGTTTGGGATGAGGTGTTGAGAGACTGTTTCCTAGCCTATGTTGTTTGCCTGGGAACACCCCCGTCCCCAAGGCAAGTTGTGTTTTTCCAGTTTTTTAAAATTGAGATATTATTGACTTATAACCTTATATTAATTTCAGGTGTACAGCATAATGATTTGATGTTTGTATATATTGTGAAATGATCACCACAATAAGTCTAGTTAATATCCATCCCCATACATAGTTACAAAAAAATTTTTTTTTCTTGTAATGAGAACTTTTAAGATCTGCTCTCTTAACAACTTTCAAATAGGCAATACAGTATTAGTAACTATAGTCACCATACTATGCGTTACATCCCCGTGGCTTATTTATTTTGTAACTGGAGATTTGTACCTTTTGATCCCCTTAACCATTTCATCTGCCCCTCACCCCCACCTCTCACAACCACCAATCTCTTCTCTGTATCTATGAACTTAGCTTTTTTTCCAAGGTTCAGCATATAAGTGAGATCATGTGGTATTAGTCTTTCTCTGTCTGACCTGTTTCACTTAGCATAATGCCCTCAAGGTCCATCCATGTTGTCGCAAGTGGCTAGATTTCATTCTTTATTATGGCTGTGAATAGTATTCCATTGTGTATACACCACATCTTCTTTATTCATTCATCCATCGATGGACACTTAAGTTGTTTCCATGTCTTGGCTATTGTAAATAATGCTGCATTGAACATGGCGGTCCATATATTTTTTCGAATTAGTATTTTCCTTTTCTTGATCAGTACCCAGAAGTGGAACTGCAGGATCATATGATAGTTCTATTTTTAATTTTTTGAGGAGTCTCCATAGTGTTTTTCATAGTGGTTGCACCAGTTTACACTCCCACCAACAGTACACAACTGTTTCCTTTTCTGCACATCCTCACCAACACTTATTTCTTGTCTTTTTGATAATAGCCATTCTAACAGGTGTGAGGGGATGTCTCATTGTGGTTTTGATTTGCATTTTCCTGATAATTAGTGATATTGAACACCTTTTCATGTACCTGTTGGCCATCTGTATGTCTTCTTTTGAAAAATGTCTATTCAGATCCTCTGCCCATTTTTTTAATTGGATTGGTTTTTTGCTGTTGAGTTGTATGAGTTCTTTAATATATTTTGGATACTAACCCCTTACCAGATATATGATTTCAAATATTTTCTTCCATTCAATAGGTTTTTGTTTTTTCCATTTTGTTGATGATTTCCTTTGCTATGCAGAAGTTTTTTAGTTTGAGGTAGTTCCACTTGCTTACTTTAGCTTTTGTTGCCTTTGCTTTCGGAGCCAGATCCAAAAAATCATCGCCAAGACCAGTGTCTAGGAGCTTACCGCCTAGGTTTTCTTCTAGAAGTTTTTTTTTCTTTGAGGACGATTAGCCCTGAGCTAACTGCTGCCAATCCTCCTCTTTTTGCTGAGGAAGACTGGCCCTGAGCCTACATCCGTGCCCATCTTCCTCTACTTTCTATGTGGGATGCCTACCACAGCATGGCTTGCCAAGCGGTGCCATGTCCACACCCGGGATCCCAACTGGCGAACCCCGGGCCACCGAAGCAGAATGTGCGAACTTAACCGCTGTGCCACCAGGCCGGCCCCATCATCTAGAAGTTTTATGGTTTCAGGTTTTACATTTGAGTCTTTAATCTATTTCGAATTAATTTTTGTGTATGGTGTAAGATAATCTGTTTCATTCTTTTGCATGTAGCAGTCCAGTTTTCCCAACACCATTTATTGAAGAGACTGTTCTTTCTCTGTTGTATATTCTTGGCTCCTTTGTCATAAATTAATTGACCATATATGCATGGGTTTATTTTTGGGCTCTCTCTTTTATTCCACTGAAATATATGTCTCTTTTTATGCCAATACCATACTGTTTTGGTTGCTATAACCTTGTAATATAGTTTGAAATCCAGATGAGTGTTCCCTCCAGCTTTGTTCTTCCTTCTCAAGATTGCTTTGGCTATTTGAGTCTTTGTGGCTCCATACAAATTCAGGATTGTTTGTTCTCAAGGTGAATTTTTTATATTCCATGGAATCAAAAGGGAAAGCATTGTTCACTGCAGAAATCCATAAGGGTAACTAACACAAACATTATCATGCTATAGAACTTAGTATCTCATTGGGAAAATAGCACCTCCTTCACTGTGTTATCTTGAAGAAAATTGAAATAATACAAGTAAGAGACCCTGCCTGAAGTGTAAAATGTTATGGTGTTTTTAGGCCTAGCTCTAACCTGCCCTATCTCCTCTCTGGGCTTCAGTTTCTCTGTCCAGTGACCTCAGAGGCTCGTGACAACTCAGACGTTTAGATAGTGGTCTTACAACTGTTTCACAGCTTATTTCTTCCATTAACGTGGTAACAGATAATTGACGTCTCTGATGTTCTGCGGCTCCATTGCCCTTCTCTCTTTAAGCTCACTGCCTAGTTTCCTTTAAAGTCTGTTGCCTGCTTTAGTTTTCTTTTTTAAGCTGTTTCTGTGTGAGCTAGTGTTCCCTTTTGAGGTCGAATTGAATTGTGTAAGGCTCAGGAAGTGGCAGAAGCACCTTCCTCAAACCTGGTTGCACCAAAAGCCCATCAATTCAAGTCCTGTCCCCAAAGAGGAAGAGAAAGCCTGGGTTCCCTAGCCACATGATAAGAGTTTCTTCCTTGAACTCTCTGGGCTAATTTCACCACTTAAAGAAAGGACATTTCCTTGTAAATTCCAAACAACCCGCTCTGTATGGATTAATATCCCAGGGGCATTTTTGTGTCAATCTTTAATTTTCATCCAACTTCCTAAGTCTGACCCTTGGGTCATACAAAATAAATTCAAGCTCTCCTCCATATTACAATCCTTTATAATCACAATGGTGATTTTTATTTCTGTTCTTCTCTAGTAAGTATTTTCTTCAAGAGTTTCTTAGATGACTACCTCTCTTTGCCTCCCATACCACTTTTCTCTCCACAAAAAATTCTTATGGGTAGGATCTTCTTTATGCTGATCTTTTGGTCCTGTGTAACCCAGTCACGTCTACTCTCTTAAGTTTTTCTCACTGTTGCTTAAATAAGCCATACATCTCTTTCATGTCTCCCTAACTTGTTTCTCATAGTTTCTTTTGTTTAAGGTGTTCTCCTTTGCTTGCTATGCTTCTACTCAACAACTTTTCAAGGCTCAGTTCAGTATCTGTCTCTGATACCTTCCCTGACACTCTCCTCCTGTTCTAGACAGAATTAATGTCCTTTTTACAGTGTTTATGTGATACTTTGTTCCAATGGCTATGACAGCATTTCTTGTATTGTACTTGTTTGTACTCTATTGTGTTGTAGTTACTTTTTCATCTATCCTGTCTCTCCCTAAACACTTCCTCAAAACAATCAGCCCTTCCAAGGATGGAAATACCTGGCATTTACCAGGTGATCGACAAGAGGAAGTGAACATTTATTGAGTGCCTTAGAGCTGTGCAAGTTGCTGTATAGATACTCTCACTTAATCTTTACAGCAGGTCTCTCATGTAGGTATTATGCCCATTTTACACATGAACTAATTGAGGCCCCAAGATATTAAGTGGTTTATTTTTGATCTCACAGCTGGTGACTCAGAGGACTGGGATTCAAACCTGTTTGCTGACTCCAAAGCTTGAGCTGTATTTACAACTATACTTCTGACTCCTAATTCATTATTCTTTCTGTGCACATTAGAAGAACACAAATTGAGTATATAGATGTATTTAATGCAGTGGTGGACAAGAGTTCAAATGGGAGTAGAGTGCGAATAGCTGTGGCACTCATATAATAGCTATGTATTAAGAAGTGGCTTTAGAGTCATTAATGCCTTAATTGGCACTGTAGGCAATCCTATAATTTGGCATTTAAAAATGAATCCGTTTTAGCTGGTTGGCAGATGTAGCAACACCTACCTTTGGGCATGTTCTGTTCTAAAAAGGGATGAAAATCTGCTTCTCTCACACTATCATGGGCAAGGTGGATGAGCTCAGCTTTGACCTGAAACAGTGTTAGTGCTTCTGAAATATTTCACTTTCAAGCTTTGTCATATTTTTGTCAGGGCTGGTAACCTACTTTTTCAGAGCTGTAGAATCAGACAGTTGGAATATGGATTGGAATATGGGGTTCTTACCCCAGCTGTTTGTATAGCCTCAGCTCTCACCAGGGAAAGCCCAAACACAAAGGACTCTTTTGGAGTTGGTAAAGGAGGCCAGAAGGTAGACCTTGGGAAACACGTCTGCTTCCTTGTTTTGTGACATGGGCTATTGAGTCATCCTATATTCTCTTAAGTCAACTACAGTCATGTGCCACATAATGATGTTTTGGTCAACGCTGGACTGCATATATGACGGTGGTTCCATAAGATTAGTACCATATAGCCTGGGTGTGTATTAGGCTATACCGTCTAGTTTTGTGTAAGTGCACTCTATGATGTTTGCACAGTGATGAAATTGCCTAACCACCCATTTCTCAGAACGTATCTCCTTCATTAAGCGATGCATGACTGTAGTAGCAAATGTTACAGAAGGGTAACAAAAATAAGACTGGTGATTAGGCTTGTCTTAGTCGTATGTGATTTTGGGCAAGTGCTTTATACTTCCTAGGCCTATTCCTTTAAGTGTTTTAATGCAGTGATTCTTTCCAGAGATGTGATCCTGCTGTCCAGGTACCACACGTCTCTGCTGCCCAAGGACCATGCAAGGCCCTAGGTTACAGTTTTTTCTTTTTTTTTTTTTGAGGAAGATTAGCCCTGAGCTAACTACTGCCAGTCCTATTTTTGCTGAGGAAGCCTGGCCCTGAGCTAACAGCTGTGTCCATCTTCTTCTGCTTTGTATGTGGGATGCCTACCACAGCATGGCGTGCCAAGCGGTGCCATGTCTGCACCCGGGATCCGAACTGGCGAACCCCAGGCCACCAAAGCGGACTGTGCACACTTAACCGCTGTGCCACCAGGCCGGCCCCTAGGTTACAGCTTCTTTTGCCCTTCTTTTTTTAGTCACAAATCCTCCATTCGCTATCTATAGTCTAAAACTTTGTTGAAATCTCTCATCTTCTGATGTCTCCTCACCCATTCTCTTCCTTGTTGAGGTTTATACCTTTTTTATATCTTTAACTGTCATTTCAGTGTGATTTTGGAAGGGAACATAGTTATGTAAATGTGTGGGGTTTTTTTTGAAGATTTTATTTTTCCTTTTTTTCCCCAAAGCCCGCCAGCACGCAGTTGTATTGTTTTAGTTGTGGGTCCTTCTAGTTGTGGCATGTGGGAGGCCACCTCAGCATGGCTTGATGAGCAGTGCCATGTCTGCGCCCAGGATCTGAACTGGCGAAACCCTGGGCTGCTGAAGCGGAGCGCGTGAACTTAACCACTCGGCCACGGGGCCGGCCCCTGTAAATGTGTTTTTAATCTGCCAAATTTAACTAGAAGCAAACTTCAAAGGAAGTTAAAGGAACAGAAAGTAAAGTTGCATTTATTTCTGGAGTTGCAAAAACTTCACCATCAGAGTAGATGACCTTCACAGGTGATGTCCTGGGTTCAAATCTTGGCTTCATCATCTGTTATGTATATGACCTTAGACAAGTTACATCCCTATACCTCATTTTTGAGATTGAATTTTTTTAAAAAAAGAAAAACATCAGAAATTGCAATGAACTAGGAATCAAAATATGAGTTTGCTTTTCGCAGACAATGGAACCTTGACCAAATCCTTTTGCCTTTTTGAGCCTCAGTTTCCCTCTCTGAAAAATGAGGCAGTTGGCTTGGGTGCCCCCCCTAAGTTCCTTCTACTCTTACTATTCTAAGGAGTCTGGGATTTTCCTGATTCCTGAAGAGCACTGGTTCTTTAATGCCAGCTTCCACCCCCTCGTTCAAGGATAATTAAGGCCTAGGACTCAGACAAACAGGATTGGGCGTTCTGAAGTCTGTGTATATCTGTCTACCATACTGACCATGAGCGTGATACTTGAAAAGAAAGAGGAATCACAGTGTGCAAATCCATGGCTTTTAGGCAATACACAGTAAACAGGCAGCTATTTGAAAACATTTCACCTTTTTTACTTTTCCTCCTGCGATTAAGACAAGCCAGGGTACTTGAGGTCTTAGCATGGGAAGGAACAGCTTTTTGCTCTTTGCAGCTGTGATTATCGTTTGCTCTAGCGGGAGAGAGAGACACTAGAATTACTATAACATTCAGTGATGAATGTATAATGGAGGGTTGAGCAAAATATTATCTGAGCCGAAAAGAGAAAGAAGGAGAAGAGGCAATAAAGATTGCACAGAGGAGGTGACGTCTGAGTGAGGAAGGAGCAGGAGTTCACCAGTTTGAAAACGTGTTGATGTCTTTTAGAGTTGCTTTGCGCTTTCTCTGGGCTTCAGCACAACCTAGAGGACTCCTTCTTTAGGAAGTCATTGGAACCTGCTGGGAACTGAAAAGTTCTTTGAAAGTCTGAGTTAGTGTTTTTCTCCTGCTAGCTTGGACTTCTTTTTATGCTAGTGGGGACCTGGAGCAACAAGGTAGTTGGCCAAACTGCAGTTCTTAGTTTATTTGAGGTTTGAGTACTGTTGATAGATGTATGTCAATTAAGCAGAAAACGATGTCTCTCCCTTTGAGAGCTATCTGAGTGAATTTCTGAGAGAGAACGGTTTGGAATCTCTACTTCCTGTCATCCTGGGCAGCTGTAGGGTCTTTAGGATGTGACCTATTTAAGGTTCCTCAACGTTTAATTCTCTTAAAGTATTTTGCCAATATGTTTTTCCTTTTAGACTAAAAGTTGGCTCTATTTTGACTTTGCTACTTTTTGTTTTTTGATCGTTGGGGGTGTGAACTTCTTAGTAAGCATCGGCCAGAATAGCCTGGCACGGAGATAGTGAGTAAAACATTTTTATTGCGTGAACAACAAATATTATTGTACTTATTATATGCTACATGTTGTGCTAGACCCTTGGTATACAAAGATGAGTGAGATCCACTTCCCATCTTGGAGAAGCTTGTAGACTAGTGGCAAAGAAAGAGAAAATTATACTTTAGGAAGTGTTGATTGAACACGTACTATGAGCTGTGATAAGCACTGGGGAGGAGAGAGCGTCTCAACCCTTGATGTGCTATTTATAGTCTAGTAGGGGATAGGATGGTGAGAAGGAGCCTGTAAACCAATAACTAATACAACTGACAAGGGAGAATGTGGCGTTTACCGTAAAAGAGAGAGAAATGGTATTGTGTGAAGTGAAGAGGATACCACTCTGGGATTGCAGTAGATGGTCTGTAAGCCCTCTGCCAGTCCCAAACAGTCCATGAACCTATGGTTTTATGCATTTTTCATGTCACTTCTCATTTACAAAAAGCTCATGAAGAAGAATGTTGATTTTAAAATAGCTAACTCCAATATGACAGAATTATAGAAGTGGGAAAAGTGGTTTTCTTGTCATCAAATTCTAAAACGACAACACTGGTTGTTGAAAATTTTCCGGAAAGTGATCAAGTAAACAAATGTTTCCTGAATAGCTTTTCTGAGATCATTCTTTCCCTAAGAGTGGTAGATGATACACAGTAAGTATAAAATGGTGCTCCTGCTCTTGAGAAGCTTTGATTTCATTAGGAATGTAGGATGTATATGCTTAAAAATTGAACAGTTCTACCACGTCAACTGGATACAAACTTGAAGAGTTTAGAGAAAGGTGGATGATTACTTTTCTAGGGCTGCTGTAACAAAGTGCCACGACTGGTTGGCTTAGAACAACAGAAAAATTATAATCTCACAGTTCTGTAGGCCAGAAGTCAGAATTCAAGGTGTCAGTAGGACCATACTCCCTCTGAAGGAGCAAGGGAAGCATCTGTTCCAGGCTTCTCTCCTAGCTTCTGGTGGCCTCAGACATTCCTTGGCTTGTAGATGGACATCTTGTCCCTGTATTTCTTCACAGTCTTCTCTGTGTGTGTCTGTCTCTTGTGTCCAATTTCCCCCTCTTATAAGAATACCAGTTGTATTGGATTGGGACCCACCCTAATGTTTATTTTAACTTGATTACCTCTGTAAAGACCCTATTTCCAAATAAGGTCACATTGTGAGGTACTGGGGTTAGGACTCCAACATTTCTTTTTTTGGGAGATGCAATTCAAACCCATAACAGTGGGAAAGAAGTTGGTCAGGTAAGTTTTGAATTAGCAGAGAAAAGTGGATATTTTGTAAGATAAGTCTTTGCAGTATCCAAATCCTCATAAGAGGACATTCCAGATAAATTCATCTTGGTGGAACTAAGGAGTTCTGAGATTCTCCAAGCAAGGACATTTAGAGAAAAAAAATTACTTCAATTCTTTTCTTAGTTTTTGTTCACAGTATATTATTGTAGACAGCTTTCCTTTTTCTGTAAGTAATTTTGTTGCCATGTGCCACATATCCAGTCTTAACCATTAAGATGTTGATTGCATGGTGCATAAAAATTTATTCTTACGTAACAGAAATTAAATTATTTTTAACTTACATAGTCATTTATAATAATAGAAGACATTTTGCTTTGTAAATGTGATGAATTTAGAAGAAATAGATGACTTCACTCAGGGAATTTCACATTAGAAAATGGGGGTGGATCATGACATTTCTTAATCTGTGGCTCTTGGGGTTAGGGCAACTCAAGCTGGCCACTCCTGGAAAGCTTAAAAATATGTTGCTACCCCGGTTCCACCTGGGACCAATTAAATTAAATTTTGGGCAGGGGTTCATCTAGGCTTCAGTGTCTTTTAAAAGCTCTCCAGGTTTGCATACCTGGTTGTAGCTCACTGGGTTAGGAGAATAAGAAGAAAACTTGATTCTTGTCCTTGCCTTGACCTTTGGGCATTCCTTAAAACTTTTGAGTCTCAGGTACCTCTGAGAATAAAGGAATCTAGGTATATTATCTCTGGCATGTACTAGCTGTTTAATAACTTTGGACAAGTCATTGGAATTCCTTTTGAGTCTCAGTTTTCTCATTTATAGAATGAAGATAATAGTATCTTCCAGGGTTGCTGTGATAATCAATCACAATTGATAATCAATCAAAATCAATATTTGCGAGTACTTCAGAATGCTTTGTAGATTCCAAAGAACTATATAAATGTGAGGATTAAAAAAAATCTTACTGACAGATAACTTGCCCAAGGTGTTACAACTGCTTGGTACCATAGACAGGTCTAGAATGCACATCTCCTGAATCTTTTTATTTCTCCATTAAGTTGAAAGGTGATTTTTCTTTGTTTCTGTTTCATTTTTTCAGTTCTTTTGTTAAGTTGTACCTGAGTTCCTTCTATATTGGATGCTTTTGGGCTCTGGTGTAGTGAATACTATATTGATTTAGTGGAAAGAACATGAAGTTCCGTCCTGGCTCTATTTCTAACCAAATCAATTAACCTCTGTAAGTTTCGGTTTCTCTGTATGTTAAATGGAGTATTGAATGAGAAAATAACATGAAAGCACTTAGCTCTATGCTTGGTGCGTGATAACCAAGCACTGGTAATTGTTGCTTGTTGTTATTATGCGGGCCAGTGAGAGTGAGGGATACTTTGAATACAGTTGGATAGGTGATATGGTAGATGCCTTTCCATTTGACTTCTCTGAGCCGAGTCATCTCCTTTTGGTGGCTTTTGGGAGTGGGCTTGGTGGGGTACCTTCCAGAGTTTTTATTATAGCAACTTTAATTTGTATAGTTCTATAGTGTTTTAAAGATACTTTTTTACAAAACTATTCTTATTTAGTCCTTACAATAATCTGCGAGGAAAACATCCCTATATATTAAACAAGGAAACCACAGCTAAGAAAGATGAAGTGACTTGCAATTAGTCACCTTATGAATAAGCAGTGGAGACAGTTATTGTTTAAGTGGAACCCCCAACCCTTGAGGCCTTGGGTTTTGTTTCAGCTGGACTTTTGGTTTCATAACAGAAGCTTTCTGATATAAACCCAGGAAACCTTAGTTTTGTGGTTGTATTAGTTTTCTATTGCTGTGTAAATAAATTGCCTGCAAAATTTAGCAGCTTAAAAAAATAAACATTTATTCTCTCACGCAGTTTCTGAGGGTCAGGTATCTTAGAGTGGCCAGGCTGAGTGGTTCTGGCTTAATATCTCTGATGAGGTTACAGTCAAGCTGTTGCCCGGGGCTGCATTCATCTGGAGGCTCATCTGGTGCTGGAGGATCCCCTTCCGTGTTCACTCATCGGTTGTTGGCCAGCCTCAGTTTCTTGCTGGCTGTTGACTGAAGGCTTCAGTTCCTTGCCACCCGGCCTCTCCACGGAGCAGCTCACAGCATGACAACTGGCTTCCCCAAAACGAGTGATCGGAGAGAGAACAACCAAAACAGAAGCTGCAGTGTCTTTTATAATCTAATTTCAGAAGTGACATATCATCCCTTCTGCGGTATTCTCTTGGTCACACAGACTGACCCTCCTACTAGGTGGGAAAAGATACACAAGCATACAAATACCAGAAGGCAGGGATCACTGGGTACTGTCTTGGAGGCTGGCTACCACAGTTGTGGAGAAACTTTGAGTGCCAGGCTATACACATCGTTTATTAAGGAGTAAACCTTAATATACAAGTTCACGTTCTATTCCGTGTTCCCGGCGTGGTGGATACCGGGAGAATTTCCATATGTCTTTAAGGAATGGTTTCACAGAACGCGGGGAGCAGGGAATCCTTCAGAAGCCTCCTGAGACTCATTTATTTACTATCAATCTTGATCAGTTAATAATATAATTATGCCTGTTTTTATAGTCAGGCACTCTATTGAGGGGTTGGAAGCATGAGAGGATTTTTTTTTGCCATTGGGTGCTACCTGGTAAAAATTGTCTTTGGAGATATGAGCATTTTGATTCTTTCACCTGTAGAGAAAATTAGCTGAGAGAACTGTACATGCCTCCCGCACTTAGTGCTTTTAAAAACCCTTTCACATTCTTTTTCGGGTGATCGTCTCAAAGGAGTAGTATGATGAGATGGGAAATTGACTTCCCTTTAAGTCGGTACATCTGAATTTGAGTTCCAGCTTTGGTACTAATTGAGTATGATCTTGACAAAGTCATGTCCTCTCTGGAATGCAGTTTCCTTAAGTGTAACATGGAGGTGTTAAACTAGAGTCTCAGGGTTTTGAAGTGCAACCTTGCAGGCTGCTGGGGTGAGATTGGGAGGTGGGAAGAGGCTGAGGAAGTGGAACTTCCCCACCTCCTTTCCAGCCACAGCAACTCTGCTGTTTTATCTGTTTAAATATTGGTGTTTCTGTAAGATACGATTGGAAAAAGATTGAGAGGCTTTAAGAAAAGCTTGAAAACCACTGGATTGAGTGATCTCAAAGGCCTTCTCTGTGTAAAGAAAGGGGTTGGTTTTTCTGATGCCATTGGGCAAGCAGTAGCCTAAGAGATGCTGGAGTACCCCTTTTTCTGCATTTCTACAGATGGAACCAGCAGAACAGTGGACCTAGATGTCTCCTAAGAAATCTAGACTTTTTTCTCACCTTCTCCTCCTTAGATTTTTCTTTTTTTTCTTTTTTTTAAACCAGTGTTGGGAGAGATGGACCTTTCTTGCAGGTGGCTGCATCTCCTGTCTCTAAGGTGGTATAGCTTTTTCAGGAATCAGGATCCAGATCTGAAGGGGTGAAGGTCTTCCTTGGAGAGGCAGATCAGAGGTCATGGAACAGGCATCCTGGGAGAGGGGCTGGGTGAATCAGCAGCAGGTGAGAAGGGCTGGTCTTCTAAGTTGGCCTCTGCCTCCTTTGCATTATTTAGATGTGAACATACTTTCCTTGGCCTATAATTGGTCCTCAAGCCCATCTGTCTTTTGGAGACTAAACTAATGGAGCCAGTAGAGGTCGGAGGAATTCAGATGGATCTTACTTCCAGCAGCTTGGGAGGGCTCTTGTCTTTTGGTGGCTCCAAAACTTTTTGTTATTTCCCTGTTGGCTGTAGAAAGGAGATCTTGCCAGCTGATTGCAGCTAATCTCTAGCCATCTTTTCCCTACTCTCTGTTCGCTTACTTTCCAAGTATTCTTTTTAGAATAGAAGCCCGGACATGAATGGTTTAGTGGAAAGAGGACAGGATGTAGACTCAGTGGCTCTGGGTAAAGCTCCAGTTCTCCTACTCACCTGTGTGACCTTGGGCAAGTTTCTTAACCTAACTCAGTTTGTTTCCTCATGTGTAAAATAGGTTGGCTATGAAGATTGAAGGAGATAAGCATGTAAAGTACTGCACCTGCCCCATAATATTAGCTCACTATGTGCTAAGTATTTATTATTATTTTTGTACTTAAATCTTTGAGAATTTAGGAAAATGCTAATGATAAGAATACCATTTAAATTAGAGTAACAAAATAAATACTGGAAGAAATTTTACAGATCATCTTATCTTATATATTAATTTTACAATTGATAATTTTACATTTGAAATTATTGAGGCTCAGAGTGAAGCAGTGAATGGCTCAAGGTCACCCACTGGAGGTACTGAGGACAGTTTATAATGCCAGATTCCCCAATGACAGGAGTGTTTTAGACTAGTCTGTGTGGCTGGGACTGGATTAGATATCCACACGAGGTTCCTAACTTTATGCTTTGAGGGCCATTAATCTGTGTGCCCTGAGAAACCCATGGCCACCTTGAATTTGGATACTGCTGGGTAGAGCCAATCTCGTAACTTCCCCCTCTCCTGAGAAGTATTCCCTGGTGTGGATCTGGGCCCCTGCAGATATACCTAGTGGTTCTTTCCTTGAAATTTAACCCCTTCTTCCACTTCATAAATTAAGAACAAATCCTGAAAAGAGCAGGCAAGTATAGCCATGATGTCTCTGGGAATGATTGACCCTAGTATACTGGGATGGAAATAGAGAAAGGAGGAAAGGAGAATGGAAAAGATTAGAAAACTCTTTGGGTATTTTTTCTCCTCCAGTCTGCTAAAGGTTGTTCTGTCTCTTGCTGTGTGAAGAGAGAAACGTAGAATTTTAGGACTGAAAGTTCTCTTTAAGGGCATCTAATGGCCGTTATCCCATGTGTGAATTCCTTCTCCAAAGCTCTTGCCAAGTATTTCTCCAGTATCTGCTTGCATACTTCCATGATGGAGAGCTCTCTGTGGCTAGAGACAGTCATTTTCATGGCTTGGCATTTTGGCTCTTAAAACTAAAATCTCCTCCTCTGTGGCTTCTAATCACTGGCCTCTAACATAAGGTAACTTAGGCTCAGGCAGGTGAAATAGTACACGTCAGGCCATTAGGTGTGCATCTTCCATTCCACCTCCAGCTAAGGAGATCAGGCAAGCAGAGACCCAGGAGCTCAGTTTTAGAGCCTCAAGTTCATCCTGGTATCTTTGTGGGTGAGTGTTTTTTATTAAAATTATTTATTCCTTTTCATGGACTTGATGAATTTATTGGTACTAGAATCCTTAGAATTTATTATTCTTGGAGCTTATTAGTACTAGAAAGAAACTTGCTGATGATGTGATCTATTTTCATCGTCAGTTTATAGGTTAGTAACTGAGTCCCAGAGAGGTAAAGATATCTGCTCAAAGTCACGCAGAAATTCTGTGATAAAACTGGGATTAGGATCCTGGTTTCCTGGTAGCCAGTCCTGGATGTCTTTCCATAGACAGCTCTTCTAGAGAAGCTGTTACCAAACTCTAAAACTTTTTCTTCAGTGCCATGCTGCCTGTGTGCCTTGAGGTTCCTATTAGGAGAGAGAACATCAGTTAAAGATTGTGTAGGCTTCCATCCAAAAAGATCATGCTGTTTTTTCAACATCATAAGAGAAGGAAGGTAAAAGGTTCCATCCACAAATATTTAGAGTGCCTATAGGAGCTCATTTGCCAAATTCTTGAAAATTTCTACTTCAAGACACAGCTCAGAAATCTTGACTTTGTAAAGCCTCCTGACTGTTTTCTCCCCCGACCCCATCCCTCATGGAAATATTCCTCATTATAGACCTCATTGTATAGAACTGTTATTGTAATTATTTTTATTGTTACGCATGTCTTCTCTCTCCCTTTAACCTGGGAGCTCTCAAGGGCAGTGTTTTTTCAAACTAAGTCTCAACCCATGGGTTGTGGATTTAATATAGTAAGTTGGACCAGCATTTTTAAAAAGTCAAATAAAAAACGTCAAATAGAATACACCAGAGAAAATATCAGACTATAGTGTATATAGAAAGAGCAAGGATTGTTTTGTGAAACTTTTGTTTCAGTTTTATATTTATAGGTTTGTGGGTGTGTATGTGTGTGTGCACATGTGCAAGTGCCTGTGTACTGGGTCTCCATATGAATTATATTCTTACTTTGGGTTGTAGCCAAAACAGTTTGAGAAACCCTGCTTTAGGGGAGAGACTGCCTGCTATTTATATCTTTTATTCACAGGACCCAGCACAAGGTCTTGAACAAATCTTCTGATGCAAATATAACTAAGACAAGGCTGCCTAAAGTTAATTGCTTAATATGTGATACAGATGATAAATGAAATATTGGTTCAGAGAAGGGGGAAATTGTCTTGAGAAACAGTTTAGTAAAGTAGTTGAGAGCTTAGTTTTCTGGGGTCTGGAAGATCTGGGAATAAATTGCAGCTCTGCTTCTTCTTGGCTAAAGCAATAAGGCAAGTTGGTAAACCTCTCTTATCCTCATTTTCTTCATCTCTAAAATGGGGATAATAAATAGCTGAGGTTGTGAAGATTAAATGAGATAAAGTTAGTATAGGGGCTGGCATATAATGAACACTTGCTTAATATTTTCATGGGCTGAAGTGGTCAGGGGAGGCTTTTTGAGGAGGCAGGCATTTGTCCTCAAAGTACTGGTAAGGATTAGATGTGGGAAATGTTTGAGATGTCCTACGTGCAGCTGAATACTCTGAAAGCCCTCAGTGTCTTTTTCTCTTACGTATCCTTTCTCCATGTTTTCTCTCACCAAGATACCCACGGTCTTTTTTTCTCTTCAAAACCACTTCCTGGGGAGAAAGTCCAATGTAAGCTGTTAGAACTTGCCTTTGGCCCCTCCCAGAGGCCAGTTCATTCCCATAGACAGGGAAAGGGAAATTAATCCAGGTTGTCTGACCCAAGTTATGCTTTCAGGCAGCCTGCCTGCCTAAACTCGGGAGAGAGTGGTGGCCAAAACAGCTCAGCTTGACCCCTACAAGAAAGGACCCCAGTCAAGGTAAATAGAAAGAGTTTTTGGCCTCTGGTCCAAAGCCCAGACTAGAGCTCGAGAGGGCAAGTCCTTGTGAAGGTAAGCAACTGAGAAGGTGGGGAGAAAGGTCTGCCATGTCTCTGACTTCTGTTGATGCTAGAAAGGAAATAGATCCTGTTTCCAAACCTGGGAAAGAGAGGCGGAGAGAGGAGGAGGAAAAGGTGTAGAGGGAGCTGGGAAGGGAAGGAGGAAGTGCTTGCAATGTATCTGAGTTAGTTCATGGAAGGAGCACCAGTCTGAGAGTCAGGGGACCTGGGTTCCACTTCTGGCTTTTTTGTTGAATCTCTGTTCTTTCGTAAACTACTTGCCCATTTTAGACCTTGGTAAAGTAAGGGGCCCTCTAAAACCTGTTTCAGGTCTAAAACTTTTATACCTGTTTAGTAAAGTCTAGAAGAGCAATCCAAATACTCTAGGAGTGCAGAGGAGGAGGAAGAGAGAACTTCTGTCTGATTTGTTTAGTCTATATTGGAGTTTCTCACCCTCGATACTATTGATATTTTGGATTGTATGATTCTATTTTTGGGGGTAGGGAGCTATTCTGTGCATTGTAGGATGTTTAACAGCATCCTTGTCGTCTACCCACTGGATTCCGGTAGCATCCACCTCCAGATGTGACAATCACAAATGTCTCTAGGGGCCAGCCCGGTGGCAGAGTGGTTAAGTGCGCACATTCCACTTTGGCGGCCCGCTGTTTGCCGGTTTGGATCCCGGGTACGGACATGACACCACTTGGCATGCCATGCTGTGGTAGGCGTCCCACATATAAAGTAGAGGAAGATGAGCATGGATGTTAGCTCAGGGCCAGTCTTCCTCAGCAAAAAGAGGAGGGTTGGCAGCAGATGTTAGCTCAGGGCTAATCTTCCTAAAAAAAAATAAATAAAAATAAAAAAATTTAAAAATGTCTCTACACATTGCCAAATGTCCCCTGGGGGACAAGACAAAATCAACTCCGACTGAAAACCAGTGGTCTATATATATGTAAATTGTAGGAACAGCTAAGAGAGAAAATCAATAATATAATCTCATATAGCACTTATGTGCCACTGTTCTGAGCCTTTAAATATATTAGCTCATTTAATCTCCATAATAGTCCTATGAATTAGGTACTATTATTGTCCCTGTTTTACAAATGAGGAAACTGAGGGAAAAAGGTTAAGTGAATTAAGAGCAGTTAATGTTTTTATGATTTTCTATGTGTCAGAGACTCTGCTAAGTATCTATATGTTATCTCATTTAATCCTCACAATTCCTCTATGAGGTGTGTAGATATGATTTCGGTTATACAGATGGGGCAAGTATTGTGTGCCTAACTGTACTGAGCACTGAGGACACACTGGAGTAGATTAATATCCAGAGTACTTTTTCCTGTTTTATCTTCAGAATAATACTGTGAAGTAGATACTATTGTCCCCATTTTATAGCTGAAGACACTGACACTTACTCAGAGAGAGAAAGCGGCAGAAACTGGTGGAGCTGGCTGGTGTTTGTTGTATGCATATTTTATGTTTTTCGGTGGTTGACCATGCTGCTTCCAGCCACGTGAAGTAGCAGGCAGTCAGGTGACAACATGTGGCAAAGAAATACAGAGCCCCTGTTTGTGATGGAAGGAAAGCTGAGAGGAGCTCTTTCTGATTTGTAGTCTAAAGTTTGTTGGTAAGGTTTTCTTTAGCAAATATGCTCTCCTGCCCGCTTCTTACTTCCTGATTGACATTTGCTGTGCATCACCAGTTGTAATTATGTTATAATTGGTTTGTGTATTTTTTTAATATCTGACTTCCGCAGTGTTCTATCCTGTAAGCTCCATAAATGTAGACTTATGTGTAAACAGACTCAGTCTGTTTTGTTCACCACAGTATCTCAGCACAGTGCCATGTGTGCAGTAGTTACTTTTATTTGTGAATTTCTGAATCAGTTGGCACATGGAAAGGGAGCTGAGAGTCAGAGAAAGTGATTTATTCAAGATTAGACGGTAATTTCGTAGCAATTTTGGGACTAGATCTGATTTTTCCTATCCTCAAGCCCAGAATTCTTTGTAAAACACTGTGCTCGTTGCCACACCGATCATTTGATTGGGACTATATGATGTTGTTGTGTGGCCACAGGCAAATCCCTCAGTTTTCCCTTGTATAAACAAAAGTATTAAGCAGCCCTTCTTTTCTCCTTTCCATCTTTGGTTGCCCACCAGTGATGTCCTCGTGTGGCCTCCAACCGCAGGGTAAGTGTCTGCTGAGAACCAGGGAAGCCTCATTCTCCTTACCAACCCAGAGCTAGGAATCACGTTCTCTCTCTGAACTTCTATTTCAGTGGTGATGTGGTGGTCAGGGTACACCTGCTGAAACAGAAAGTAAGTTTGGATTCTATGGGAAGAAGGCAATTGGGGTATCTATGTGTACCCCTTTCTTTATTCAGGACTGCATGCTGAGTGCCTGTGTTCATATACTTTAGAGCTTTTTTACTCTTCATTGTAAAATTTGAGATCTGATGATTTTCCTTTTAGCTTGTGGGAAAAAGCCACAAAGATGCTTAAAGATGAGAAAAATGCCCTCTCCTTGTTTCAATTATTTTAGTCAGTAAAACTAGTGACAGGAAATGTCTGTATGTAAGGCACTTTCCTGTCTGTTTTCTTAATCTCATTGTCTAGCCATTTTGCAAAGGTAGTGATTACTATTATTATCCTAATTTTACAAATAAAGAAAATAAGTTTATTTATTGGTCATGCAGGTAGTGTGTAATGGAACTAGGATTTGACCCCAGCTCTGACTCTTAAGACCAGTGGGTGCTTTGCCACTCTCCCATAGTTGTATGTGTGTGTGTTACAGCTTTTTTGAAATATAATTCACATATCATAAAATTTACCTACTTAAAGTGTACAATTCAGTATTTTTTAGTATATTCACAGGGTTGTACAACCATCAGCACAATCTAGTTTTAGGAAATTTTGTCCTTCTAAAAGAAACCCTGAGCCCATTAGCAGTCACTTCCCATTCTCCCCATCCTCATTGCCCTAGTGCAACTACTAATCTACTTTTTGTCTCTGTATATTTGATTTGCCTATTTTGAACATTTCATATAAATGGAATCATACAATATGTGGTCTTTTCTATCTTGTTTCTTTCACTTAGGATGTTTTAAAGGTTCGTTCTATATATTTGATTTGCCTATTTTGAACATTTCATATAAATGGAATCATACAATATGTGGTCTTTTCTATCTTGTTTCTTTCACTTAGGATGTTTTAAATGTTCGTCCATGTGGTAACATGTATCATTTCTTTTTATTGTTGAATAATATTCCATTTTATGGAATTCTGTTTATTTCTCTCTATGTAATTGTATTTATTGATGATTAATATTCCGTTGTATGGATATGCTACATTGTATTTATCCATTCATCAGTTGATGGACATTTGGGTTGTTTCTACTTTTTTGCTATTATGAGTAACGCTGCTGTGAACATTTGTGTACAGTTTTTGTGTGGATGTATATTTTCATTTATCTTAGGTATATATGTAGGAGTGGAATTGCGTTTAACCTTTCGAGGAGCTACCAGACTTTTTTCCAAAGGAACTGCACCATTTTACTTTCTCACTGTATTATATGAGGGCTCCAATTTCTCTACATCCTCACCAACACTTGTTATTATCTGTCTTTTTTATTACAGCCATCCTAGTGGGTGTGAAATGATATCTATCTCATTGTGATTTTGATTTGAATTTACTCAATGACTAATGACAATGAGCATGTTTTCACGTGCTTGTTGACCATTTGTCTGTCTTTAGACAAATGTCTATTCAGATGTTTTGTCCATTTTTAAATTGGGTTGTCTTCTTACTATTATTCTGAGTTCTTTATATATTCTGGATGCAAGTCCCTTATCAGATATATGATTTACAAATATTTTCTCTTATTCTGTGGGTTGTCTTTTCACTTTCTTGATGCTATTGCTTGCAGCCCCCAAATTTTTAATTTTGATGTAGTCCAATTTGCTTAGTTTTTCTTTTGTTGTTTGTGTTTTTGGTGCCATAGCTAAGAAATAATTGCCTAGTCCTAGGTCATGAATATTTACACCTATATTTTGTTTTAAGAGTTTTGTAGTTTTAGCTCTTACATTTAAATCTAGGATCCATTTTGAGTTACTTTTTGCATATGGTATGATAGAGAGGTCCAGCTGCATATTTTTGCATTTGGATATCCAATCGTCCTGACACCACTTATTGAAAGACTATTCTTCTCCTGTTGAATTGTCTTGGCACTCTTGTCAAAATCATTTGGCCATAAATATAATTCCTGGACTCCCAATTCTATTTCATTGATCTGTATCTCCATCTTTATGCCAGTACCACTCTGTCTTCATTACTGCAGCTTTGTAGTAAGTTTTGAAATTGGGAAGTATGAATCCTCTAACTTTGTTGTTCTTTTTCAAGGTTGTACAAGTCTTGCACTTCTTTTATTCTTTTTGATGCTATTGTAAATGGAATTTTTTAAGATTTCAGTTTTTGGATTGTTCATTGCTTGAGTATAGAAACACAATTGATTTTTGTATTGATTTTGTATCTTTTTTATTGATTTTATATCCTGCAACCTGGTTAAACTCATTTAGTAATTCTGGTTTTGTTGTGTGTATGAATGTGTGGATTCCTCAGGATTTTCTATATACAAGATCATGGCATCTCAAATAGAAATAGTTTTACTTCTTTCTTTCTAATTTGGGTGCTTTTATTTCTTTTTCTTCCCTAGTTGCTCTGATTACAGCCTCCAATACAGTGTTAAATAGAAGTGGCAAGAGCAGATATCCTTGTTTTGTTCCTGATTTTAGGGAGAAAGCATTCAATTATTTACCAATTAAGTCTGATATTAGCTGTGGGTTTTTCATAGATGCCCTTTATTAGGTTAAGGAAGTTTCCTTCTATTCTTGATTTCTTGAGTGTGTTTATCATGAAAGGATGTTGGATTTTGTCAAATGCTTTTTCTGCATCAATAGAGATGATCTCACATCTTTTGTCCTTTATTCTGTTAATATGGTATATTGGTTGATGGATTTTTTTGGATGTTAAACCAAACTTTGCATACCTGGGATCATATTGTGTTTTATGACAAGTACTTATTGGGCACCAACTGCTTACCAAGCCTGTGGGAGTACACAGATGATTAAGATGTAGGGGCCATTCACTATAATTGAGGAGACAGAAAAACACACAGGCTTAAAGTTGAGAATATGAATGTGATAAAGACAGTATCTTGTGTTGATTTGTGATAAATAGTTACCAAATGAATTCTCCCATGACCTTATTTTCAGGCCATTCAGTGGTTATAGGGTTGGCATATTGTAACTCTTTGTGACCTCAGAGATGTCCTTTCCCTTCTCCAAGTCTCAGTTTCACCATCTGTACATGGGACAGTTGGACTTGGTGGCATTTAAGATCCATTCTAGTTAGAACATATTGTGAAATTACTTGCCTTTTGTGGGGCTTCCTTAGCTTAGGTCCTTCTGAAGAGTTTATTGTTTTAATGAGTTCCAGTGGCTAGGTGGTTAGGTGACTCTTCCTGTTCTGGTTCTGAGTGGAAAAAGATTCATTACTCTTTCTTCGTTGGTCTTAGTCACACTCCCGTCTCAGAGAGATTATCTCCTTTGATATTATTCCACATTCTAGTGAAAGAGAAAGGCTATTTCCCTCAGCAACATGTGAGCTCTGTGAGAGGGAAAGGCCACTGGAGAGGGAGTTGAGAGTACGTGTTTCAGGGCTCAGCTGTACATTTAACTGTTAAACACTGGACACAGCAATTCATTCTATTCATGTTTCAGTTGCCTCATCTGTCAGATTGAAAAGGGAACACCACTTTTATTGCATAATCTCTCAGGGTTGATATGAGGTGTAAGTGATATCCTAGATGCATGTTATAAAACTGTATACGCATGAGTTATTTGCAAAAAGTAGAGTTGCAAATAATGTAGCAAAAATAATGTAAATAATGCAAATATAAATAATAATGCAAATTATTGTTGTAAACATTGTAAATAATAATGCATATAGTAGCAAAATGTTACAAGTAATGTAACAAAAATGTATCTAAATAAAGGTACATTTTAAGCCTCTACTGTTCATGGCACTTTTGATAGATACTTTAAACATTATTTCTCCAACTCTTCACAACAACAACTAGCCCCAGGTGGCAGAGTCAGGAATTGAAAACAAGCTCTACCTCTACAGTCCGTATTCTTTTTATGGTATTTTGCTGCTATTGTCTCTTTACTGTTTAGCTTCAGTTTGGGAACTTGCTCAAAATGGCGTCTGCTGTGAAATTACTCTTTTCTCATTTATGATTAATAAGTATTTTGTAGGGAAGTACTATGAAACTATGTAAATATGCTTTTCCTTGCCAAACTTTCAATATATTTATTTGTATCTGTATGGACTCTTGGCTTCCTGTTTTATTCAATGGGTAATAATCTGTTGCTGTCATTATTTATTTTAATGGTCAAATTCTCCCAGATTTGGCCAGTAGGAGCCCCATTCAGTTTGGCTTCTGGCCTCTTTTGACATGTGCCTATCATTCTTTGACCATTCCTCATGGTCGTTCCTCATGGTTCTTGGCTCATCTTGTGCTTTCCCTGCCCCAGCCCTGGAATAAGCCATTTCACCAAGGAGCCCTGGTTTCTTTTAGTGTTAAGCGGTATTTAGAAACCAAGATCTGGCTGCTGGGTATGCTTATTGCTATTGGGCTGATGCTTCTCCCAGGCCCTCGGTAGACATAGTTAGGAAACGAGGTTCCATCTCCTTGTTACAGTCTCTCCTCACTGTGTGGATGCCCTCCTCATCCTGCGTGGGCCATCACCCTATGTCAGGCTGCTCTGCCTTGTGGACTCCTTCACTTCTATAGCTTGGGCTCTGACATACCACACTAAGCACTCTCTCCCCTCACGGATGCTTTCCTCACTGTACTCGGACCCTGATATCCCATACCAGTCCACCTCTCTGGCCCGTGCGTGCATGCCCTTCTCACCCTACTTGGGCTCTGATTCTCCTTACCAGGCTTCCTCTACCCCTCTCCATCGTGGACCCTTCTCACCCTGCTTAGGCTCTCATCACAGTGTTGGGCTGTCCTCATCCTCTCTTAACTGGACTCTATTATAACAGTTGCTTCCTAACAATCTTACTGCTTCTAATCTTCCCTTACCTTTTGCACTCTGCTAGAGTGATCTTTCTAAAATATGTCAAAATATGCCACTACTCTGCTTAAAAACTTTATAATAATTCCCCTTGCTTGTAGAATAAATTTCAAGTTCCTTAGGCTGGCATTTGAGGCCCTCCTGGATCTGACCCAAGTGTGCCTTTCCTGCCTTGTTTCTTATTAATTCCTTCAGGTACACTGCACTCCAGCCATGGTGACTGGCCATTCCTTACACGTAACCCCTATGTTTACTCTTTGAGGTTTTTGTCTTTGCCTTCTCCCCAACTGACTTAGCCAACTCCTTTCTTCACTATCTGACAAAATCCGTTGGGGTCCTAGTTCAGATGTCTGGTGTGGAATGTCAGAGTCTGAGTACAGTGAGGAGGATGTCCATAGGGGGATTGGTCCCCTGGTGAAGCCTCTCTGACCTCCATAATCAAAATCAATCCCTTTTTTCCTACTTCTGATGGAATGTTCGCTTCATTCTTCCTGGTTTCATGATTAACTCTTATCTGTTGCCCCTGATTCATTGGCTGCTCCTTGAATGCACTCAACATGTGGCTTTGCAACTAACAGACACTCAGGGAAGGTTAAGGGACCTTGTTGAGGGAATGGATTCTGGGTTGTGCGTCTGCTGCTTTCATCTGATGTCTGTTTGCAGGCCCTGCTGAGGTCTAAGAGGCTCCGACTACAGGAAAGGATTTGGACTGTGGTATTGCTGGGTCGGATGCCTGCCCTATGCCAGAGCTCTTTCTGAGAAAATTATATATTCACACTGCTCTTTTCTTTTGTAAATTCCAAATTTGTCTTTTAAAAACCTTCTCTACACTCTCAACCCAAATGAAAGAATTGCTGGCTTACACGTATGTGTATTTACAGCTGCAAATAATAGCAGCTACAGCACTCTACCAGAAAAACCTACCCCAATCTGTATGAAGAACAGTATGACAACATGTGTCTTCTGACAGCCTGTCTGCCTTGCTGTCTGTCTCTGGGGAGGCATTTAGGCTGAAGTGTCAGCAAAAGAGGGCTTTAGACTTTCTCAGTGGCTTACTAATCTGTATTGTTCAGGTGCTGTAAGGAGAAAATAAGCATCACAGATTAGGTTCCTTTTTGGCTCTGGAGGTGAGTGGGGAGGAAGAGAAGGACAGGGGCCTGTGTTGTCTTTGGTCTCACTACCAACCCCATTTGCTCCAGTCACTGTCACATCTTGGTCCTCTCTGTTCAGCCCTTTGCCCAGGCTTTTCTTTTCTACTTTAAGTTTGAACTGATTTCAAAGCCCAGGCTCTTACCCCTGTTTCATAATCATAGCAGTGAATGGTTCGCTTTTGCTTTTCCTGTCAGATTTTCAGTCTAGTTAAAATAATTTCAAAATTTTCTAATATGCATATTCAATTTTTAGCTCGTCATTCTGAGGCATGGCACTACAGGGATTGCAATCAAGCTGTACTTACCTACAAGGGTAATTCTTGGTTTGATTTTGGCCTAAGCGACAATAGAATGTTCTGAACTCAAGATTAGCACTGTTCCATTTGCCTAATAGTAATTGAATTTAAAGGAGAATAAAGGCTTTTATTCTATAGTGTTGAGGAAGCAGCATGGGAAGATCTTTAGGATGTGGTGGACCTGAATTCTAATTGCAGCTCTAATATTTACTAGGTTTGCAGTCTTTGCCAAGTGTTAAGCTCTCTGTGCCTCGTTTTTCTCGTCTGCAAAATGAGGATAATGAAACTGATTTTTTAGACCTGTTAGAATAAATATGATTCACCTAGGGCAGACTCTGATTTTGACTTTGTCGCTGACAGTGAGAGTCATCAATCTAAGCATTATCTCTGGCCTAGTATATCATATTTCACACTTTGCAAGCCACTTTTACTCACAGCATCTTATGTGTGATTCACTGTGTTCAGAGAGGGAAAGACAGTGTGGCTGTTGCCACTTGAAAAATGAGGAAACTGATAGGGAAGTTAAGTGGCTTAACTTTAAGAAAAGTTAAGCCTAGCACAAAAACTTCTGAGTCCTAGTTCAAGACTCCTTCTTTTGCACACTGACCAGTCCTAGAAGAGGGCATGTGGTAAAAAGAGTCCTGAATTGAGAGTCAAGAGTATCCTGATTATTGTCTTAGCTAGGAGAATTTGGGAAAGTCATCTCAGTTTCTACTTTATTAAAACAGATATGCTAACTGTTCTGCCTAACTCACTTTGGTTTGTTTATTCAGCAGTTATCGAGCATTTACTATGCTGTACGCTGTACTAGGCCTGGTCGCTTCCCTCAAGCTGCTCACACTTCACTGTGGAATAGATAATCTGTATAAGTGAAAAGAGCTATAGCAAATGTGTAGTGTTGGGGATGGTGGTGGCGCTGGTGGTGGTAGTGGTCCAGGAGAGATGACTTTGGGACTGGGCTTTGCGTGTGAGCAGAAATCTCACAAGATTGTAGGTAAGAGTTATATTGGATGATGGGTATGACTGTGCTTTATTAATTGTAAAGAGCTGCATAAATGTTAAGGATTGTCATGTCTTATAGAAAGTACTTCTTTTCTGAAACCTTGGCTGACCTAGTGGAACACCATAGTTGGAGTCTAAGTTTAATTAAAGTGAGAAGAAAGATTTCAGTGGCAAGAAAGATTGGGAGCTCATTAAAAAAAAATCTGTATCTAAAGTGTTTTGAGTCTAGGAGTCCTTAAAATGGCAATATGCCTATTAAAATGGTCTGCATTGATGACACAGTGAACTTCAAACTGTTTCTGGATTTGTAAAGAATTTATAATCACCTTTATTTTTAAAGCCACTTGTGCTGCTGCAGCATTTAAAATATTTAGGAGAGATATTTAAGGCAGCCTTGGAAACAAGCACATATTCTGGGATATAAAAGGAATTAGAGCAAGACAAAGAGAAATTGAGTGGTTGGACCAAAAGATATGTAATGTTTTTATTTTTTAGATTTGTTTGCATTCAGTTGATGTAATTGTTGAGAACCATCTATGTCCCAGGCTTTGATTAGGTACTGAAGGAACAGAAATGAAAGAAACATTCCCTAACCCATGGTCTGCTGGAGATATAAGACACCTACGGTCAATAAAGTGACAAGAGTGTTCATGAGGTGCTCTAAGATCCTAAAGGAGGAGGACCTGCTGAAGGCTTTGGAGGACTGAATCAGAGATGGCAAGTTAGAGGAGATGACACCTGAAGATTAAGCCTTTGCCTGGAAACAAAGGGGGATAATGAGAGATAAGAATATTCCAGGCAGAGGTCACCACATGAACAAAGGCATAGAGGCTTAGAGTAGTAGCTGGTACTTAAAGCGCTCAACAACTAAGAGAGAAATTCCTTAGAATTTAATGCTGGGATGTTGTGACTGATAAGACTTTGTGTTGTCCCCTTTTTGGGGAGATGGTGAGAGCATATTTAGTTTGTTAGGGTTAATGACAATTCGTTAGGCTGGAGTATTTTCAAAAAAACAATTTATATATGGGAAGGAAAGGTATAAGTAAGAGATAACTAAAATGGGTAGTTATCATTTGTTTTTATTGCACAGCATTTTGTGTTCCCCATTTTATGAGTCTTCTTGGGGGCAAAGGTGCTGTCCCCTAAAGGAGATAAAAATTTTGATATTTCTCAAACTTCCCTGCTAGAAGGGCACCGGTAGTGACTTAGGTTTTACCAATACCGTGTGCCCACACCACACTTGGATTTAGGACTTAGTGACGTGAGAGAGAAAGTAATGAGCAGCTAACTTTATCTCCTTGGCAGCAGAGGCAGCAGGATCACCTGCAAGGTTGAGTTCCTGGCATTGAAGTGGCATTAGCGCTAGTGGCTGTTTCGCTGAGGAGGTTGCATTCTTGGCCCAGAAGTGGCAGTGCTACCCATTCTAGCCCCTACCAATCAGAAGTAATAGCAATGGTTTCCTGATTGGATTGGTTCTTCAGTGTGGCTTTGTGCTTTGTTCTGGAAGTGTAGCCTTAAACCTGTTTCTCCAGCCTTCCCCCAAACTTCTGTGAGCCACCCAATGTTCTTTCAATAAATTCATTTTATGCTTAATTAGCTAGGGTCTGGTGCTTACATCTAAGAATCCTTTGACTCCGGGGTCACCAAACTATAGCCTGAGGGACAAATCTGGCCCATTGACTGTTTTCGTAAATAAAGTTTTATTGGAATACAACCATACTCATTTGTTTACATATTGTCTATGGGATGCTTTTGTGCTATACAAGCAGAGTTGAGTAATTGAGATAGCACTGATGGCCTGCAAAGCCTAAAATATTTACTTTCTGGCCTTTTGCAGAAAAAAGTTTTCCAACCCTGCTTTAACTGGTAATAGTTGTCTCTTAACAAAATTGAAATGTTTCTTCCATCAGACAATAAGAGTTGATTAGTTTGAGTTTCACTTCCTTCCTTTTGAATTTAGTTTGGCTTCCAGGATGCTCAGAGCAAAATTTGGTCATAAATTGCAATAGCTACCTCTAGCATGGGTTTTTGGTACTTGCTGTAATTTTCTTCTACTTTATGACCTGTATGCCGTTGATGATTATCATTGTCCTAAGATATCTCTCTCTCTCTCTCATCTATGTGTAAGCAACCTGAAAGCCGTTTTTGAATTAGATAGGGTTAAGCTGTTATTCTGTATAAAAATAAAGACTTATTAGGGAGAGTGATTGCCTGGGTTCTGGGACCATTCAGTCATTTCATACCTAATCTGTATTGTCTTAATTTGCTAGACCTTCTCCAATCTCATGCTAATAAGAGGAGTTCATTTATGATTAGGGACCTGTGGCTGGTAAGGAATTAATGTTTCAGACTAGTAAGAATCCTCTTCCTTTTGTTTCTCTAATATGCTTCTTGTTTGTATCCATTAGGAATGTCTTCAGTTGTAAGTAGTAGAAAACCTAACAGTGATTTAAAATAAAGATGAATTTTCTTCACTTAACAAGAAGTCTGGAGGAAGGTGGTTGGTTGCTGGTGCCATACAGAACCCAGGCTCTTCCCCTTTTTGTTTTTCCACCTGTAACCTTAGAGTGTTTGCTTTCAACCCTTGTGTGTATGCCCTTATAGTTAGAAGATGGCTACTGCAGCTCCACTGAGGAAGAAGAAAGGGGGGAAGGCAGAACTAGCGCTCCTCCTTTGTCCTATTTTATAATTAAAATAACCATTTTCTCAGAATTCTTAGAGGCTTCTCATATGACTTACTGGCTAGAACTATGTCACATAGGCACACCAGCCTTTAAG
The DNA here is from genome assembly GCF_041296265.1 of Equus caballus. Classification (NCBI taxonomy): domain Eukaryota; kingdom Metazoa; phylum Chordata; class Mammalia; order Perissodactyla; family Equidae; genus Equus; species Equus caballus. The sequence continues at coordinate 69,361,494 of NC_091690.1, forward strand.
GGAGACTGGGAAAATGAATATTTAGTTGTCTTACGGCCTTCCTGGACAAAATTAGGATTTATTTTGGGGCTGGCCCTGTGGCATAGTGGTTAGGTTTGGTGTGCTCTGCTTCGGTGGCCTGGGTTCATGGGTTCGGATCCCATGAGTGGACCTACATCACTTATCATGCTGTGGCGGTGACCCGCATACAAAATAGAGGAAGATTGGCACATCTGTTAGCTCAGGGTGAATCTTCCTTAAGCAAAAAGAGGAAGATTGGCAACAGGTGTTAGCTCAGGGTGAATCTCAGCAAAAAAAAAGAAAAAGTGTGCTCTATATCATTCCATAAACTATGTAGTAGTGTCTGTGTTTTATTAAAGTTGCCTTATTCTGGGCTGGGGATATGATAATAAATGAGGAGATATAGTACTTTTCTAGTCTAGAGGTAAAAAGATATATGTTTTCATCTGCTCAGGCTGCCATAACAAAATGCCATAGATTGGGTGGCTTAAACAACAAAAATCTATTTTCTCACAGTTCTGGAGGCTGAGAAGTCCAAGATCAAGGTTCTGGCAGCGTTTGATTTCTGATGAGAGCTCTTTTCCTGGTTTCCAAACTGCTGCCTTCTCACTGTGTCCTCACATGGCAGAGAGAGAGAGAGATTCTGGTGTCTCTTCTTTTATAAAGACAGCAGTTCTACTGGATCAGGGTTCCTCCCTTATGACCTTATTTAACCTTAATCACCTGCTTAAAGGCCCTGTCTCCAGTGTAGTCACAGGAGGGGTTAGGACTTCAGCATATGAATGGGGGGAGCCCAATTCAGTCTATACAATATGTTAACAAATACTTTTAGTAAATTGAAGTACGCGTTTGGGTAGATTGCTCTGAGGGTCATAAGTAGGAGTGATTCTAGAAATCCTTTGTAGAGATGATGACATCTGAGCTGAGTCCAAAAGGACAAGCTGAGGGGAACATTGTGGGAGAGTAGTTTGTTACCACATGCTCACTGCTGAGAGGTTGGTTGGAGTTCTTAATACCTTAAAGATTGTCCATTTCATTATTAGATACTTCTGATTATTATAATGTTCTTATATTGACATAAAATAGAATTATCCATCCATCTTTCTCTCCCTCTCTTTCTCTCGCTTTGGTAGAGGGCACAGGTGACTTGTATGACTTGATGAGACGACAATCACTCTTGGGTAATCACTTCTTTAGGCCAGTTCAAACATTGCATCCACATTTCTTTTTTGGCCTTCAAGGTTCTCTGTAGTTTGTTCTGATTGATGTTTCTAGCTCCATTCATCTATTCGCTCCTGCATTTGTTCAACCACTACTTATCAGTTATCTGCTGTGTGCAAGAAATAGTTCTGAGGTCTGGAGATAAAGACAAAGTATTTGCCCTCATGAAGCATATTTTCTATTGGAGGGAGTCAGCCATAAGCAGATAAATATGTCAGTTGTTGATAAGTGCCGTGGATACAAATAAAGCAGGGTAGAGGGGAAATAAAGTGTGCTGAGATGGAGTGGAGAGAGATTTTGATCATTTTATAAAGAGTGGCCAGAGAAGACCTCTGATAAAGTAACATTTGAGTAGAGACCAGAAGGAAGTGAGGGGACAAGTCATATGGGTATCTGGGGGGGAAATAAGTTTTCAGGCAGAGTGACCATAAGTACAGAGACCCAGAGGTGGGCGTATACATAGCCTGTTGGTGGAAGCCATTGTTCCTTGAGCAGAGTGAATGAAGGAGGGAGAAGTACAAGACCAGGTCAGAGATGTAGCAAGGTGAAGGGAGGGAGGTAAGATTATGTATGGCTTTGTAGGTGTTTGTAAGGACTTTAGTTTTACATTGAGTGATTTGGGAAGCCGCTGGAAGATTTTGAGCAGAAAAGAGTAATGTGATCTGAGACTTACATTATAAAAGGATTATTCTGGGAGGCAAGAGTGGATCAGTTAAAGGGACTATTCCAAGATTCGAAATCAGAATTTCTCCGCAATGGCACTATTAACATTTTGGCAGATAATTCTTTGTTGAATTGTAGAACTGTGCAACTGTGTAGAATTGTACAACTGTGCATTGTAGGATGTTTAGTAGCATCCCTGACTTCTACCCATTACCAGTAGCACCTACCCACTACCAGTAGCACTTCCCCAGTTGTTTCAATAAAAATTTCTCTAAACATGGCCAGATTTCCCCTGGGGAGCAGATTCTCTCCTCCCCACCCCCAAACATTGAGAACCACTCTTTTAGATAAAAGTTGCTGGTGGTTTTAACCAAGGTGGTGTTAGTAAAGGTGATGAGAAGTGATTGGATTGTTGATATATTTTGAAGGTAGAGTTCATAGGGTTTGCCGATGGAGTCCATGTAGAGGTGATAGAAAAAGTGGAGTCAAAGATGAATCATTTTTGGCTTGAGTGACTGAAAGAGTGGAATTGCCATTTGTTGAGAGGGAGACAACTGAAGAAAGAACAAATTGTAGATCTAAGTCTGACCATCAGTGACACAGCTTTGTCTTCTATTGTCCTTCAAAGTACTTTGCTTCTTCAAAGTAGGGACTAGGTCTCCTCATGTTTGCATCCCTCGTGACTAGCACTGTGTCTGGCATGTAGAATGTGTTCAGTAAATGGTGGGAATGAACGATGAGGTTACTTATTATTTCCTTGAATGACAAGATTATTTACTATTTCCTAAATAGAGCTCATTCACTTTCCTTCTTTGGGTCTTTGCTTATATGGTTCCCTCAAAGAGAATTGTCTACCCTTATCCCCAATCTCAATACCTCTGTCTATGAAAATTCTACTTGTTCTTTGATGCCCACCCCAAATACTCTCTCCTGCACAAACTTTTCCCAGCTCTACAGGTGTGATTAATGTCTCCCTTCTCTGTACTTTTTTTACTTGTTTGCACTTCAAGTACATTTTGATTTTATGAGTTGCTTTGTAACTGCCTCTGAAGAGATTTTGTCCTTTTTTTCCATTTCTATCCGTTCATTGCTTGTTTCTTTCCTTGTGCTATATTTGTAAGCTATTGTTGTTATTTATTTATTTTATACTTCACCTCATTTCAGAGAGAGTCCTTAATAGGCAACAGCCTTGCCATCTATTTACAAGAAAGAATGGTATATTAGATAAGTATTTTATAACCAAAATCATCATTGTTGACTGACTTCCTCCTACATTTAACTGGTGGTATCAGAAGATTGTAATTCTCAATCAGTAAATGTATTAGTCTCAAAATTATTTGTGGTTACAAAAGAATCAAATAAAAATCATTTTCAAATTTTATAGGCACTTTAATCATGGTAGTCATCAAATTTTATAGGCACATAAGCCATTAGATTGAAAGCTGTAGTGTCTAAAGAAAATTTACTAATTATTACTGATCATTAGCCTTTATATAGTGTTAGCAGGGGTTGCAAACTCCTATGCCTCCAGAAGCCAGGTGAGTGACCCAAAAGGACCTGGTCAGGTGTAAGATGACTACACAGACAAAACATTCCTAGTCAGGGTCCATGGAAGAATTACATGTAAGTTATTTACTCTGTAAACCAGAGGACTATATAAATGCAAGGAGTTATTGCGCTTAAAACAGGTTAACTGCTAACTTACTGTGTAAACTTGGGCAAGTCATTTGATATCTCTAGAATTTAATTTCTTTCTTTGAATGTACAGTTTCGTCTCTAAAGTCTCTTCTACCTCATTTGATTCTTCTTTTTCATTTCTTTAGCTAATAGTTTCTTCCTTGATTATAAGCTATTAGCCTTCAATAATAAATAAAACTACTGGCTTCTTACCAATGTGCCTCAATTTCATGAATGTTGTGTTTCATCAGAGGGAGTCAAGCTTCCTATAGCAGCACCCACCACTGAAGGAGACAGTGTGTGAGCCAGCTAGTCAGCCTTCTATTACCAAACGAGCATCTGGTTTTTGAGAACTGAAATCTAAAATAGAAGATGCCTGAATTTGATCTTTCTGGCTGAAGACATTAGTGGTCCTGCCTTATATTGTTTGATACATATTTCGTTGTTTTTCCTACCCTATCCTCTTTATTTTGCTTATTCAGTTTTCTAGTGCAGTACTTTTTACTGTTTTGTGTATGCCAGCCTTCCTTATTACTGGTGATTCCTGGAGACATAGGCCATTTCTAGGTCATCTTTCATCCCTGAAACTTAGAACAGGCAAGGGCACGTGGTAGATGTTTGATAAATGTTTGAAGAGACAGCATACTTTTATTAGATTTGCAGGTAACAAAGACTGAAAATGAAAACTACTGTGCTAGATGGCAGAGAGAGACAGAGCTTGAAAAAATGGGTTGAAGCCAACAAGATGCAATTTAAGGAGGATGACAATGAAGTTCTACGTTTTAAGTCTCAAAGAAATGGCAACATATGGGCAGGCTGGAGGAGGTCTGGAATGATTCTATTCTTATGAAATGGTGGTTTTGGCTGCCTAAGCTTAATGTCAGCTAAAGACAGTGGAGTGGCTAAAAAATTAATGCGGCTTCAGACTGAATTATTGGAAGCACTAAGTACTGTTAGAGGAGGTGATAGTCCAACTATGTTCTGAAGGGGACAGACTGCGCTTGGAGTGTCGTGTTCCCCTTAGGTTACCAGGCAGTAAGAGGGTCATTACTAACTGGACTGTGTTTAGTGGAAGGTGCCCTAGATCGCCAGTACGCAAAGTAGAGTCTGAACTGTTCGTAGTCTGCATAGAAATTGAAAGTGTTTAGAAACGTTTACAGCAATTTCACAGGGTAATTTTATGTCTAACGAAGCTAATAAAAAAGAAAATGAGGGCCGGCCTGGTGGTGCAGCTGTTAAGTGCGTGTGTTCTTCTTCAGCGGCCTGGGGTTCGTGGGTTCGGATCCCCGGTGTGGACATGGCACCGCTTGTCAAGCCATGCTGTGGTAGGCGTCCCACATATAAAGTAGAGGAAGGTGGGCATGGATGTTAGCTCAGGGCCAGTCTTCCTCAGCAAAAAGAGGAGGACTGGCAGTAGATGTTAGCTCAGGGCTAATCTTCCTCAAAAAAAAAAAAAAAAAAAAAGAAGGAAAATGAGCTTTATCTTGTATGTCTTTTTTTTTTGCTCGATACTTTTATTTTTAATTTTATTTTAGTAGACTTTATTTTTAGAGCAGTTTTAGGCTTACAGAAAAATTGACCAGAAAGTACAAAGAGCTCCCATATACTCCCTCTCTCCCACTCATCCCTGCACTTCCTCTGTTACCAACAGCATGCATTAGTGTGGTACAATTGATGAACCAGTATTGATACATTATTATTAACTAAAGTCCATAGTTTATATTAGGGTTCACTCTTTATGTTGTACAGTTCTATGGGTTTTGAAAGATGCATGTTGTGTATCCACAATTATAGTGTCATACGGAATAGTTTCACTGCCTTAAAAATGCCTTGTGTTCCACCTATTCATCTCTACCCCCAACCCCCTTCTGAACTCTTGGCAACCACTGATCTTTTTGCTGTTTCTTATGGTTTTGCCTTTTCCAGAACATCATATAGTTAGAATCAGCCTTTTCAGACTAGCTTTTTTCACTTAACAGTATACATTTAGGGGTTTTCCATGTCTTTTTGTGGATTGACAGTTCATTTCTTTGTATTGCTGAATAAATTGACACCATTGTATAGATGTTTATCTGTTCATCTATTGAAGGATATTTTGGTTGCTTCTGAACTTTCACAATTATGAACAGGCTGTAATAAATATCTGTGGACAGATTTTTGTGTGGACATAAATTTTCAACTCATTTGGGCAAATACCTAGGGGTGCAATTGCTGAATTGTATGGTAAGCCTATTTTTAACTGTAAGAAACTGCCAAACTATCTCCCAGAGTGGCTGTACCATTTTGCATTCCCATCAGCAGTGGATGAGAATTCTTGTTACTCCACGTCTTTATCTGCATTTGGTGTTATTAGTGTTTTGGATTTTAGCCATTCTAATAGGTATGTAGTGGTATCCCATTGTTGTTTTAATTTGTGAGTCCTTAATGACATGTGATGTTGATTATCTTTTCATATGCTTATCTGCCCTCTCTATGTCTTCTTTGGTGAGATATCTGTTTAGATCTTTTGTCCTTTCTTCGATTGGGTTGTTTTCTTATTGTTGAATTTTAAGAGTTCTTTTATATTTTGGATACAAGTCCTTTATCAGATATGTGTTTTGCCAATATTTTCTCCAGTGTGTGACTTGTCTTTCCATTCACTTAACAGTGTCTTTTGCAGGACAGAAGTTTCAAATTTTAGGTAAGTCCAACAAATCAACTTTTTCTCTTGTGGATCATGATTTTGGTGTTGTATCTAAAAAGTCATTGCCAAACCTAAGGTCATTTAGATTTTATCTTACATTATCTTCTAGACATTTTATAGTTTTGTATTTTACATTTAGGTCTGTGATACATTTTGAGTTAATTTTTGTGAAAAGCATCAAGTCTGTGTCTAGATTAGTTTTTTTGCATGTGAAGGTCCACTTCTAGGACCATTTATTGAAAAAGACTATCCTTTCTCCATTGAATTTCTTTTGTTCCTTTGTCAAAGATCAGTTGACTGTATTTGTATAGATCTGTTTCAGGTTCTCTGTTCTATTCCATTGATCAATTAGTCTATTCTTTCACCAATACCACACTGTCTTGATCACTGTAGCTTTACAGTAAGTCTTGAGGTCAGGTAGTATTAGTCCTCTGACAGATGTCTATTTAGCTATAGTTACATCCATATAGATATATTGCCCAGGCCACATCCAGGACCAATTGAGTCAAAATCTCTGCTAGGACTTCAGTATATATTTTAACACCTTCCCAGGTAATTTCGACGCACAGGGAGAGTTGAAAACCACTATACTAAGACCATAAACTCCTTGAAAATGTGTCCTCTTCACTGATGTCTATCCCCAGTTGCTTGCACCAGATGCTTAAATAGTTGTTGAATGAGCAAATGATTAAAAGAACTGGGGGTATTTATGCTGGAGAAGAGAAAAAGTACACAGACTTGATAGGTCACCATACACACACATCTGAAAGCCTTTAAAATGATTTACCCTGAAGGATGTTTTCTGAATGCTCCAGGAGGTGGAATTGGAAGTTTACAGAGAGGCGCCTGGCTGAATTTAGGAAGTGCTGTCTTATAGTGCCAGTTGCAAGTGAGCTGTCTGTTCCTGCGTATGTTCCAGCAGAACCTGGAAAACCATCTATAAGAGGATGCTCCATGGGGTGGGAAGTTGGACAAGATCACATGCTATGATTATTGATCATTAGTTTGACAAACTATGTCTAAGGCAGAGGACTGTTTCTGGCTCTCATCTACCCTGTATAAATTGAGATGAAGGACAAGGGTGTGGGTCAAAAGAACATCCTAAAACTACTTTGAAGCTGAATTCTCATAGCGCAGCAGATCCCCTAGTCTGTATTATTGACCATTTTTCTATATAATGTGGATGTCTTCAAGAAATTCCCTGTCTCCTCCATCAAATTTGGGATTTCTGGTAGTTGGAATAGCACAGGTACACAGAGTCTGGTAAGGGTGAAAGATACTTAACAGAAGAACTCTTTCTGTCCTTATGAAGTTCTTCCCCTACATCCTTCTGCAATTGGATTAATTTGGGCACACTGAATGGAGGTGTTAGACATCTGTCAGGGAAAATGGATAAATGCCATGAACTTTCTCTCTAGCATGTTTAAATCATTGATCAGGCATAATGCTGGTTACCTGCTCTTTGCCAGGCAGTAAGAGAGGTGTATGGCAGTTGATATAAAGTTGACTAACATGGCAGAAAGAAACAAAGCACAGACTTAGTAGTCAGACCAGAGTTGGGACAACTCGGCCATTTAATAGCTGTGAGGTCTTGAGGAAGTCACTGTTCTGTCTCACCCGTTGAATTCTGTCTTTTTTTTTTTAATCGATTTTATTTTTCCTTTCTCTCCCCAGAGCGCCCAGGTACATAGTTGTATATTTTTAGTTGTGGGTCCTTCTAGTTGTGGCACGTGAGACGCCGCCTCAACATGGCCTGACGAGCAGTGCCATGTCCATGCCCAGGATCTGAACTGGCCAAACCCTGGGCCGCTGAAGTGGAGCGCGCAAACCTGACCACTCAGCCACGGGGCTGGTCCCCATCATATTCTGTCTTTCACCAAGTTCTGCTGCTGCTTCTTCCAAGCTGTATCTTTAGAATATGCTTATTTCTTTTCATCTCATTGTCTAACATAGTAGTCTAAGTCATTACCATCTTCCCTTGCCTGGAGTTCTGAAAGAATCTACTGACTTATTTTCTTGTTTCCATCACTCTCTCCTCTATTCTCCATTTAGCATTCAATAATCTTTTAAAAATGTAAATTAGATCCTGTCGATCTTCTTAAAACCTCCCAAAGCTTTCCCATTGCTAAAACTTAGAACAAAACTCAAACTCCTAGTTATTACCTGGAAGAGACCTTCATGCTCTGACTCCTGCCGTCTCTGAAAAGCAGGAAGTAGAGGGGGCAGGGGGCGAGGTACTATTACCTCCTAGGGAGCCTTTGGAAATGTATGAAGGTGTTTTTTTATTTCAATTATTGGGGGGCACTACTGGCATTTAGGGGGGTCTGGGCCAGGGTTGGTAAATGTCTGTCCTGTAATGTGTCATTCAGCTCAGGGCCCATTACAATCAATACCTGATTTACAATGAGTGCTTAAGAAATACTTATTATATGAAAGCACATTCTTCCTGGACCTCAGTTTTGACGTCTTTAAATTGGTAGACTGCTTACTTGGTAAGGCTGTGGTGAGATAGATAGAACATTGTGTAAAGCGCCTGGTACACAATAGCACTTGATAAATGGTAGCTGCTGCTGAGTTTTTTTTGGTTAGACAGGTATAAGTGCCCACCCAACGTTTTCCCTGGGGCATTAGAATTAGAACGTGACACCTTTGCTAAGGGGGTGAGTGCACCTCTTTCCCTGCAGCCTAATCTGATAGACTCTTAAGTTTGACCTGAATCGACCTGGGGTCCAGACCCAGCTGCAGAAACTAAGGCACAGAGGAGCTCTGGTTCTCTTGCTTGACTCGGGCTCACTCAGGACTCTCACAGGCCCTGGAAAGCTGGTCTCTGAGAAATTCCCTCCTGCTGGAGACTAGGTAGGGGAGAATAGCTGAGAGGGTGGGAAGGTAGTCTCCCCGCCCTCAGCGCTTCTTCACGGAAAGGAGAAGCGCCGCTTACTCCCGCCTCCTTCCCTCCCTTCTTCCCCCGCCCCTTCTGCTTCGCCAACCCCAAAGCAGCGCCTTCGCTGCGCCCTGCGAGGGCGGGAGCGGGCGGCACTGGGAGCTGGGGCGGCTGAGCTGCCGGGAGCCCGGCCCCAGCCGCGTAGAGCGGCACGGGGGAGCCAGGGCGTTGTGTGGCCGACCAGGCAGGAGAGGTGCGGCTGTGCGACAAAAACAGTGGCCAGAGATGCCGGGGCCAGCTCGCCCCACCAGGTAATGCCAGTCTGGCCTGAGGCGCGCCCAGCTGGGCGGTCCTGGAGAGGGGGGGTCTCCGTCGGCTTCCGGGGAGTGGTGACGTGGGGTCCGGTAGATTTAGGGTCTCTTGAGAGACCCAAATGAGAGAAGGGGCTGAGGGTGGAACCCTCAGATGAGCTCACCCGGGGCTGGGCCAGCGCTGGAATCAGAGGTCTGACTAGGGAAGGGTATGAAGGGGAAGCTGGTTTTGGGGAACTGCTCTGCCTCAGGAGCCGTGCTCCTTTGCAAGCACCCTTCTGCTTGGTGGCTAGGGTGATTCTTTCCTCTGCCTTGGCTTAGCGGCTGGCCTGCTGGGACTGTGGGGGCTTTTCTCTTGGATGCAGGGGAGGAGCATTATATTATAAGTGACCTTTTAAGAAGTGGAGTAAAACTGGGAGATAGGAGACCTGGGGGGCTGGTCCTGTTCAGGCAGCCTCTGTGGGCCTCAGTTTCCTTATCTGTGCAGTGAAGGGCTTGACATTCTGTTTGTGACTCTGGCTTTCCTAGGCTGTCAAACTGCGTTTTGGAAAAGTGAGCTGATTTAAAGCCCAAGAATGGGCTGCAGAGATGTCCCCCTCAATACTGTAGGAGATGGGTGAACTTAGGAAGCAGACCTTGGTATCCTGTGTTCCAGCCAGGCTTTTGGGTGGCATCTTGTAGGTCTGCTCAGGAACCAGTGACCTCATGGGCAAGGCAGAAGTTGAGAATGCTGATTATTTTAGTGTTGAGTGTAGGTACGTTGGGTGTAGGGAGGTGGGATTGGGAAGAAGCAGGTCAAGGTATGTTAATGTTTTTTCTCGGAACTGGTCAGTTCTTTGATACTTAAGTATAAAGCTGCTTTAAACTAGGCTGTCTTCTCTGGAGCTGCCCCCTCACTCTGCCAAGTTAATGACAGACCTTGGGGCTTTGTAATGTCTTAATCACTATAATTCTCTCCTTCCTGATTATCTGGGACCAAGAAACACATGTCAGGCCTGATACTAACCTATTTTGATTATTTTGGACCTCCTTCCTCCCCCTGGTTTTTCTATGACTCCACCTCCTTGTCTTCCTCTCCCCACTTTTCTTTCTATTTCTTACTCCTGATTATTTTTCCTGTCCTGCCCTCTACCCACCTTTTCTCCCACCCCCACTTTCTCCCTTCTTCCTGCTCTCCTCATGCTTCCCCTTTCTTATTTCTTCTTCTCCATAGCCAGTTTTTCCTTCCCTTTCTTGAGTCCTTCCCCTCTTAGTTGGGCTTTTTCTCTTTTCCTCTTAGAAATTATGTTTAAGCTTTCTCATTATAGTAGGTTGCTGGTTTGTTAGGGACGTTTGGTGTGGTGTCTGTGAGGTCCACACACTCTGTTTCCTAACTCTCTTACTTTCGGCTTTCACCTACAAATTCTCTCTTTTTCAAATGCCGGTCTCTCTTCTTACTGCCTCTGTGCCTTGCTTTGGGCCTGCCAATAAGCAATCATTCTTCCTGGATTTGTCCCCCACCTCCTTCCTGGAGGGGAGTGGACAGTGCGGCAGGCAGTAGGGAGTAAGCAAGGTGGGAAGTAAGGGGCTTGAAGACTAGAGTGTGAGGAGAGCATCAGTGTCTAGTAGGGCTGGGCAGAAGCTCAGACTCTGTTTAGTGAGATGAGTGCCTGGAAGAGGAACAAAGACTCTTTGGCAGCTCTGAGGCATTGCTGATCTGGAGGAAAAAAGGTAAACCTGTGAGCCTAGGGAAGAAAAGGGGGATAGCAGGGGTGCGTGGAGGGAGAGAAGGAGGAGACCTGGTGGAGAAAACAGTGGTCTTTTGAAGAAGAGGGTGGCTGGGGCGAGATAGGGGTTCTTTGCGGGTAGAGATGGGTGTAGTGGGAAAGACTATCGTCTGGGAAAGAGGACCATGTATGTTAATTCTCTTTCCCTCTGAAGGCTGGCTTTTTGGACTGATTTGTTTCTACTTGCAAACTTTTCTGGAGCAGTGTCCTCGAAGTAGGAGAGTGAGAGGGGAAGCAGAGATAAGAAGACAAAGCTGCTGTTTTCCTTGCACTCACTGTCTAGACCAGAATATGGAATGTGTAGATATACAAAGAGCTTTGAACGTGGTATCCAGCCATCATCAAACATTCTCTGAACCGTCCATTCTATTTTATTTATGGTGCCTGGTGCTAGGGGATACTGAAATGGAAATTGGACTCAGTTGCTGACTTCCAGTGTAGGTCAAGGAGTATGGGTATCTGTAACCTCGTGTGATAAGTATGTGTGATATAAGAGAAGCACCAGGGGCTGTGATAACACAGAGGGAACTTTTTTTTTGAGGAAGATTGGCCTTAAGCTAACATCTGCTGCCACTGTCCTCTTTTTTACTGAGGAAGACTGGCCCTGATCTAACATCTGTGCCCATCTTCCTCTATTTTTTATGTGGGACACCTGCCACAGCATGGCTTGATAAGCCATGCTAGGTCCACACCCAGGATCTGAACTGGCGAACCCTGGGCCACTGAAGCAGAGCATGCGAACTTAACCGGTATGCCACCGGGCCGGCCCCACACAGAGGGAACTTTTGATTTATCAAGTCAGCGGACCTAAATTCAGATCTTCTCTAAAAGTGATATCTGTTGTCTTATACCATGTTATTTTCTGGCCCTGGGTGTACATATAGTATACAAAAAGTTTTATGTTCTCTTTTCTTCCTACCTGTGGGGCTAGACTCTAGGTACTGCTGAGATGAAGAAAGAACAGTTCCACGTGGTAGGTCTCTGTGCCATGGACAAACAAATACTTATTATCTTGGAAGGGAACCGGACTTGGTCCCTGTTAACTTCTGCTGGCTCTAGGCTACAAAGGTGACTTGGTGCTGAGCTCCCTCCATGAGTCATTTGCTTTCTTCCTCTCCTTCCCCTCCTTCCCATCCCTCCATTTTCTTAAATTCAGTTTCTGGTGGGCTGTAGAGTTCAGAGACCACACAGAGCTAGGCTAGGCATTATACTTCCATTGGCCTCTATAAAATAGGTCATTAACACTTCATAGGGTTGGTGAAGATCAAATGAAATAATGAATGTGTGAAACTGCTTTGTAAACTGTAAAGTGCTGTACAGCTGTTACTTTGGTAATGCATTTTCAGCCATCAAAAATGCTCAGATGCCACAGCCTGAAAGAAATGCCTAGGTTTGCTCCCTGATTAGTTTAAAACTGAGCCTCAATCCTTAATAATAAAGGAAAAGGAGTGGGCTAATTGATCCCCAGGCTGAAAACTGAGGTCAAGAGGTGTAGTGATTTATGTAAGGTCAAACGAATAGAGGTGGCAAGTATAAAAGGTATTTTTAGTGACACCTTGTGATATAGCAAAAAAAAAAGGAAGGGGGAGGAATTTAAAAGCAGACTGACCTCAGTTCATATTCTCGTTCTACCACTTACTAGCTGGTTTTTAATCTTTCTAAGCTTCATATATAAAAGGGAAGATATTTATACCTCCCTTGAAGAGTTATAAAGCTTAAAAATAATTGTATTAAAAAAGAAAAAATATATGTAGGCATTTTATAGCTATACTTATTCTTATCCTGCAAAAATCAACTTTGGAGTAACTTTATTAAGAAAGTCTTCTTTTGAGGCCTGCCCCATGGCATAGTGGTTAAGTCTGGTGCGCTCCACTTCAGCAGCCCGGGTTGGTGGGTTCGGATCCCAGGTGTGGACCTACACCACTTATCAAGCCACATGGTGGCGGTGACCCACATACAAAATATAAGAAGATTGTCACAGATGTTAGCTCAGGATTAGTCTTCCTCAAGCGAAAAAAAGAGGAAGATTGGCAACAGATGTTAGCTCAGAGTGAATCTTCCTCACCAAAAAAAAAAAAAGTCTTCCCTGACTCCTAGGCTATTTAAAGGCCCCTCTTCTGGATTCACGCTGCACTCATGTGCTTTTTCTCACCACTCATAGTGGCACTTACCATTTTGTGCTATCACTGTGGTTTATGTATCTGCCTCTCCTGTTAGTATGTGAGCAGAGACAGGGTCTAGTAAATTTTGGTGTCTACTCTTGCTAAGCCCCATTTAGTTGCTAGGTATACATTGGTAAGCACAGCAGACTTAGTTTCTCCTCTGTGAAGCTTACTGTTTATTGAGGGAGATGTATAATAAGTAAGCAAATATAATTAAAATTCCATATGCTGTGGAAACCACGAGTTCCATTTGTTAATGTTAAGTTTAAGATACTTAAGAGAAATTCAGGCAGAGTTGTCTAACAGATGGTTATTAATCTGAAAGAGAGCTTTTGGGCTAGGGATAGAAACTTGGGTGTCATCAACATATAGATGATCTGTAAAGCCATGGGAATGGATGAGATCATCAAGGGGAGAGTGTTGTATATGAGGGATGGAGGTTCCTAGCCTTAGACATTTGGAAGATAGCTAGTGAAGGAAAAGTCTGCAAAGGAGCTAGGAGTAGACAGAAAGATAGAAGGAAAGCCAGGTGAATGTGCTTCCCCAGAAGCCAAGAAAGAAGAGCATTTGAAAGAGAAGGGAGGTCAGTTATCTTGAATGCTGCTGAGAGATTGAATAAGGTGAGGACAGAATAGTGACCATTTGATTTGGCAATGTGGAGATAATTAGTAATCTTGACAAGACTACTTTTGGTGAAATGCGGTGTTAGTTGGCATACAGAAGGGGGAGGAAGTGGAGATAGTATAAGTAGACACTTCTTCTGAGAAGCTTTGCTATAAAAGGGAACAAAGAAATAAATGGTATTTGGAGGAGGATGTGGGTGTTGAGGGAGGGGGATCTGTGTGTATCTTTGAATAGGAGATGCTATAGCAGCTCCTACTATATGCACCCAGTATTCTCAGGTCAGGCCCAACATTTAGAGATCATCTTGATTTTTCCTTTTGCTCACATCATACATCCAATCTCTAGGCCATTTGGCTCTACCTTTTAGAATATATCTATCTTTGTAATACTTCGTTCTACCTACTGCTATCCATTCAAGCCACCATCACTCCTCACGTAGATTAGTGAGAGTGGTCTATTTAAAACATAGATCGGGGCCAGCCCACTGGCATAGCGATTAAGTTCTCACGTTCTGCTCTGGTGGCCCGGGGTTCGCCGGTTCAGATCCCGGGTGCGGACGCGGCACCACTCAGCAAGCCATGCTGTGGTAGGCGTCCCACATGTAAAGTAGAGGAAGATGGGCACAGATGTTAGCTCAGGGCCAGTCTTCCTCCAAAAAAAAAAAACAACCCCAACATAGATCACTGCTCAAAACTCTTTATTCTCTTCTCACTCCTGCTACAAAATCCAAATTTATTATGGCCTGTAGAGTTCATAATCTAACCTCTGGCTATCGTCTCTAATCTCAGTTTCCTACCACATTTCTGCTTGTTCACTCAGCTTTTGTCTAGCTGGCATTTTTGCTATTCTTCATGCCCAAAACAGTCTCATATAGGACATTTGTACTTACTGCTCCCTCTGCTTAAAATGCTTCCAGATATTACTATGATTTGCTGTCTCATTTCATTCAGATCTTAAATGTCTCTTCCTCAGAGAAGCCTGAACTGATCACCTGATCTAATGTACTACCCCCCATACCCTACATATACTACTATTTAATTTTCATTATGGACTTGATGTTGTATGTTTATTTGCTTATTTCTTTGTCTGCTTCTCTTACTAGTCCATAAACTCCATGAACACAGGGACTTTGTCTTAGTCATCTAGATTAGTACTGGTACATTGTAGGTAGATGCTCAATAAATATTTATTGAATGACTGAATATATCAAACAGAGAGAGGGAGAGAGATTAATGTAGCTGAAAGAGGAGATGATTCTAGGTGAGAGGGAGTACAAGTGAAGGAGTAGAGGGAGAAGAAAGAATGGCTTTTGATGGGATACCTCCTTCATTGTAATTGGATGGTGCAGGTGTGGGGAGGCATGTAGATTTGGGGGTGGGAAGGTGGACTTCTGCATAGATTTCTGTTTTCTCATTGCAGATAAGCTCATTGGTTAAGGTGTAAGTGGGAAGCCCAACTGAATGCCCATTTGAGGCAAGGTAATCATAGGTAGTGAGGTAGTCATAATTTTCAAGTGAAAGCAGTTAACCAGGTAATGTTCTCTAGGACATTCAGTTGCTCTAGTGTAGAGACAGCTGGGAGACAGTTGAGTTCAACTGTCCTAAAGCTGGGATTTTGCTAACTGAATTTTGGAAAGGGAGAGAAGGCAAGGGGATTGATTTTTTTAAAAATCAGATTTGTTTAGATTGATCAGGTTTGTTTAAAGTATACAGGTACGGTGAAAGCCTATTATAAGCCGTCTTATTATCCTACAAATTTTACTGAGAGTCAGTTATCCATTGCCCACAGTTAATATCTTAAGTCTTAGTTCACTGGCCCCTACTCCAGCATTAACAGCATTAACCCCAGTATTAACAGGCTCCTACTGTAATGTGACTGTTGATACCGTTGTGAACTTTCAGCACATTGTAGTGTATTTATTTAGATACTAATTTCTAATTCCCCTTTCTTTTTTTATTGTGGCAAAATACACATAAAATTTACCATCTTAACCATTTTTAAGCATATAGTTCACTGGTATTAAATACGTTCACATTATTGTGCAACCATCACCACCATCCATCCTCATAACTCTTTTCGTCTTGTAAAACTGGAACTCTATACCTATTAAACAATAACTCCCCATTCTCCCCTGCCCCCAGCCCCTGGCAACCACCATTATATTTTTTGTCTCTGATTTTTGACTACTCTCAATCTGTGTTGTAGTATATTGCGGAATTTCCTTCTTTTTCTGAATAATATTCCATTGTATGTATATACCACATTTTGCTTATCCGTTCATCTGTTGATGGACACTTGGGTTGCTTCCACATTTTAGCTATTGGTGGTGAATAAAGATACTTTGAACATGAGTGTACAAATATCTCTTCTCTTAAGACCCTGCTTTCAATTCTTTTGGGTATGTATACCCAGAAGTGGAATTGCTGGATCACATGGCACTTCTGTTTTCAATTTTTTGAGGAACCTCTATACTGTTTTCCACAGAGCCTGTACCATCTTACGTTCCCATCAACAGTGCACAAGAGTTCCAATATCTCCACATCCTCACCAACACTTCTTGTTTTCTGTTTTTTTTTGATAGTAGCCATCCTAATGGGTGTGAGGTGGTATCTCATTGTAATTTTGATTTGCATCTCCCTGATGATTAGTGCTCTTGAGCATCTTTTCATTTGCTTATTGGCCATTTGTATATCTTCTTTGGAGATATGTCTATTTAAGTCCTTTGCCTATTTTTGAATTGAGTTGTCTGTGTTTTTATGGTGGAGTTTTCCATGGTTGATGGTTTTTGATGTTTGAGTGATTTTGATGGACTATGGTTAGGGAAAAAGAGAAGTGAAGGCAGGAGAGACCAATGGAAGTAGACTGAAGCTCAAAATGAAGTCTGGTAATTGTAGTGGACTTCTTGAGTAAGTGAGCTGCATGGATAGGAGGTTGTGTTTGGATTATATCTGATTCATTCCAGATGTTGGAATTGATGCACATTTTGATGAAAAGGTCCAGGGTGTGATCATGGGAGTATTAGCTAACTTGGACTGGAGGTCAGCAAATGAAGTGGCCAGAGTGTTGGAAGGTCTACCACTGTGGCTGTTGAAGTCACCTTGAATGATAACTGGAGGGGTACAGAAGAAGATTGATCTAGGAACTAAAGCCTTTGAGTGGGTTGACCAGGAAGTAGGTATTAGACACAAGGAAGTGTGATAATAGCCAGTGGAGGTTACTCAAAGGAATACAGGTTTTTGCAAGATAGTCATTGTTAAGCAGTCCATTTTCATGCTGTGGTGCTTAACACTTCCAAGAGAAAGCATGTGGTAGTGCGGGAAATCACAGGATATGTTCAGGCAGAGATTGACTAGAAGGTCATCCAACTAGGAGACAGCAGAATTCCAGCGTTTCTTGGGAGGTTGAACCAGATAGCCTTATTGGTTCCCTCTAGCTCTCAGATTTATGGGCCTCGGGTTTTAGTGATGATTTTCTCAGTTCAGGCCATCCATTGGGAGGTCTAGAGGTTTGAAGCGTAAGTTTGATTTCCCCTTCACTCTTGGGAATAGCTCAAGTGGGGCTGCAGGTCAGGAATTTCCCAAGATGGTAGGGAGAGGATTATATAAGACCTTTGGTACTGGTTTCTGCTCGTAACTCTAGTAACTATCTGCAGAGGTGGTAGGAGTGAGGAAGATGTGTAGGTGTGATTAGTAGGGGAAGGAGAGGGTGAAGGTACAGGGCCAGCCTAAGTGAACTTAAGTCTCTGGCTCCACATCTCTCTGCCTTTTCCATTTTGCTTTGTTGCCTCTTATGCCTCTCCAATTGCAGGAAGCTTCTCTGGCATAGCCTCTGTCCATTCTGTCTCAAATTATATTTAGTGTAGAAAGACTGTTTTAAGAGAATCAAAATAATCAGAGGGTAGTCGTGCCCTTCTCACTATTTCATTGAGTGATCTTAGGTAAATTGCATCCCCCTATGGGTTTCAGGTTCCCAACTATAAAATAAAGTTTTGGAACGGGACGATTTTTCAAGATCCTTTCGACTCCTGTTTTTTTTCCCTCTAAACCAGTCTGCCTTAGTCAGTGAACCTTTGCTAATTATCTAGTGTGTGCCAGGTCTGTGCTGGGTGGGACTCGGGGACATAGAGATTAATCAGACTCAGTTTTGTCCCTTGAGTTGTTCATGGTCTGGTGAGGTTGACATGATGAAATATGGAAACTGCTGCATAGAAGTATGTATACAATGCTGTTAAATTTGGGGGAAAGGTAAAAGTAGGGGGGCTTCTGTTAAGGTTCCATAGAAGAAGTGAGTCAAACTGGGTCTTGAAGAATGAGTAGGAGTTTGCTTGGCAGACAAGTTGGGACGTTTTAGGCAGAGAGAACAGCGTGGGCAAAGGCAGGGGCATGAAAGCATATTGAGTTGGAATTAACAAGTTTAGAGAAAGTAGAGATGAAGCTGGAAAGATGAGTAGAGGATGGAAACAAATATTTATTGGACATATATTTTGTGCCAGGCAGCATGCTAGGTGCTTTTTTATATGCTTTTTAAATCTTAGAACTCTATAGAGTAGTCTTATTTGTATTTTAAATAAGAGGAAACCAAGGATCAGAAATTAAACTAGCTTTCCTAACAGCCCAGAAACAGCCTCCAGTTGTCCTCTCTGCTACCTCAGTAGTTGCTTTCTTGTTGCTAGACCAGAGCAAGTGGCTGGAGGCTGCATAGCAGGAGTGTCTGTGACGTGTGAGAAGGACCTCTCTCAGCAAATTCAAGACTGCAGAGTTCCAGGCCCCTGCCAAAGAAAACCTCCTGGCACAATTTAATTAAAGATCAGATTCTCGTAACCAGGTGTCAAGGGCATGCGGTACTCTCCAGTCCTGGGTGGAGTGTTGGTCAGGCTGCTCTCAGCTGCTCTGAGTTGTTGGAACTAAGAAATGGGATTACTATATAGAATAGGTTTTATTTCTTCTTCTACCTTGCATTTTAAATAGTGACCTGAGGGGTTATTAGAGGTTGTCTAGTCCATTTCTTTGTCTCTAAAGTGAACAGTGAGATGTGTGGTAGTGGAAAGAGAGGTGGTTCTACATTCACACAGACTTCATTTCAGGTCTCTGCCTCTGCTGCCCAGTAGCTATGTGACCTTGGGTGACTGACAACATCTCTGAGATTGTGCTTCTTCTGAATTGCTCACTCTTTTATCCCCAGCACCTAGCACAGCCTGGCAAACGGTAGATGATATAAATACTTGCATTAATTGAATGAGAAAATTGATACCAACCAAATAGATTTCCAAGTTTTCCGGAAACTCCAAACTGTGAACCAATATTAGTGGTTATTAAAATATCAGCCCCAAATGATGGCAAAATCCTATTTGTAAAGATGGTTTGTCCAGGAGGTTCTCTGGGGAAGCTGTTTTTTTTTAAAGAGTTTTAGCAACTCTGTTAGGCAGTTTAGAGGACTCTCCTAATCTCCAAGTCCCTCTGTGTGAGCTCAAGGCAGCACAGAATCCTCAGTGCAGACGGATAGCAGCTGGTCCCCTCCTCCAGGCAGCACCTCTGTTCTCATTGTCATCTTTCTGCAGCCTTTTTAAATCAACAGTGTCATCTTTTAGTTTTAACATGAAACATTCATTGTGCAGATCTAGAGCTGCTTAGGAGAGACCATTTTCCGACTAGTGCTGTATGTGTTACAGGACATGAAAGGCCCTCTGGTGATCACTGTGTCCTACTTTTTCATCTTCACGTTGTATTCCATCACACTGGACTCTCACACTTATGTTATTCCTGTGGTTTGGGTTGCATTTGCCATCATTGTTTTCCATCGAAATCATTTATTTATTGTCTGTTTTTTTGGTCCAGGTACTATACCAATACCTGTGCCTATCCTAGACCAATTAAATCAGAGCTCAAGCATTGGTATTTTCCCACCAACTTTTTCTTAGGTAAGTTTTCAAATGTACAGCGAAGTTGAAAGAATTTTATAGTGAATACCTGTGTAACTACCATCTAGATTCTTCTATCATTGACATTTTCATATACTTGCTTTATCATATCCATTATATATTATATATTGACATGTATGTTATATCACATCCCTATGTTCATCCATTAATCTATCTTATTTTTTTAAGTGCATTTCAAAGTAAATTGCAGGTATTAGTACACTTCCCCCTAAGTACTTCAGCTGGTGTTTTAAAAAGCTCATAGTGGATTCTAATATTCTAGAGTTAAAAACCACTAATCTGACCTATTTATTCTTTAAGCCCCTCCTCTTTTTTCAAATATGTTTTCTCAATTTATCACTTTCTTTTAATCTTTTTTTTATCGAGTTCATGATAATTTACATCATTGCGAATTTCACTTGTACATTATTTCTTGTCTGTCACCATGTAAGTGCTCCCCCTGTGTTTACCCCCCAGCCTCCTTCCCTGGTAACTGCTGAACTGTTCTTTTGATCCATGTGCTTTTTTATCTTCCACATATGAGTGAAATCATATGGTGTTTGTCTTTCTCAGTCTCATTTATTTCGCTTAACATTATACCCTCCAGGTCCATTTATGTTGTTGCAAATAGGATGATTTTGTCTTTTTTTATGGCCGAGTAGTATTCCATTGTGTGTATATACACACCACATCTTCTTTATCCAATCATCGGTCGATGGGCACTTGGGTTGCTTCCATGTCTTGGTTATTGTGAATAGTGCTGCAATGAACGTAGGGGTACATAGGCCACTTTGGATTGTCGATTTCAAGTTGTTTGGGTAGATACCCAGTAGTGGGATAGCTGGGACATATGATATTTCTATTTTTAGTTTTTCAGGAGTCTCCATACTGCTTTCCATAGTGTGAGCTCCTACTCTTAATCCCACCTCTTTTATGAAGCCTCACTGGTCACCTCAATTCAATATAGTCTTTCCTTTCCATGTCTTCGACAGCACTATTCACAATTGGCCTGGCATTGTGATTGTGGTTTTCTAGGTCCTGTCTATCTTGCTTACTAGACTGTGAGAACCTTCAGAGTCGGGAGCATATCTTATTTATTTATTTATCTCTATATCTTTTTCTAGCATAGCACCTTACATGTTAGTAGCCAGTAAAAATTTATTGATTTGAATTGTACTTGAATGAAGAACCTGTAACTACAGCAAAAGGTGAACATAACTTTCACATAGCTGATTTGAAGACCAAGAGTTTATTTATCTTCTCTGGTGCTTAGCTCATAGCAGATGTTTAGTAAATATTAATCAAGTTCAGCCCAAACATGTTTGTATATTTTTATATTTGCCATTGGCTAGATTTGACTGACCTAAATGTAAATGAGAAGCAGCAGAATTCAGGTCAGAAAAGGTACGAAGGAGCTAGAATTACCTCAGGTATAGGTGGAAAATTCTTAGAGAATCTGAAGAGATGGGTTCTAAGCCCCACCTTTAAATTGCTTTGTGATCCTGGGTAATTTTCTTCTGCTTTTTGGACCTCAGTATTCCTACTGTTATATGAGGGGGTCAGATTAGATGACCTCTAAGGTTGATTCTGGCTTTGATGTTATGTGTATCTTAAAATCTTTGATTATCTTGGCTCTATTTTATACTAGTAGCTGTGGAATCCAGATGTGATAAGGTGGAAAGAGGTAGTTTTTGTTGAGCACACTCCTTCCCTTAATCACTGTCCAGTTTCATTCATTATGTAAAGTACCTTACACTTAGTGGCTACTTGAAAAGTGTTTTCTTTCCCTTCTTTCTACTCTAGCGTTGTATCTTTATGCTTTTTACAGCATGCTTTATGCTTTTTATAGCAAAAGAGATGCAAACCGCTTCCCTTTCTTGGTTGGGTCTCGACCAGTATTTGTTGTGCAACTGAGTAGTGGGAAACATCATATTGCAGCTCATCGGTGAAGGGACTTCTAGAAGGCCGTAGCTAGTAAATAGCAGAGCCAGAATTTAAACTCAGGTTTTCTAATTTTAACTCCAGTCATCTTTTCAGTATATCACCCTACCACTGGCTCTTTTGAAACCTCAGTGACCCTGCATTTATTATAGAGCCATTCAGTTGATTCATAATCAAGTATAATTAGTTGCTCATAAATTATTAGGCACCCTGAGCCTCTTGGAGCATTGGTAAAATGTGGTCAGTCTGTCTTCCTCTCTGTTACATCAGTTTGTTGTCTAGGACGGATAGAGAGGTACCATCTGAACTATCGTTCTAAATGTTGGCTTTGGGCCTAGCTTTATGTCACAGCACATCAGAAGGCATTGGTTTGTCATCATCCCAAATCTTTGGCCTGCGGAGACTGTTAGATTTAAGATGTCTTTAGTCTTCTTATTTAAGAGTTGAGTGTGTCTCTTCTTTCCCTCTCAGGATTGATGTTTTAGATTTGTTTTCCTGTAAACAAAGTTTAAGATAGTGTAGGTTTTAAAATGTGCTGAGTATAGATGGATAAAATTACCAGTGAGGGGATCTATGAAGTGTAGAGAGAGTAAAGACGTGGAGAAACCATAGAAAGGACTGGTTGGAGGGCTGCAGGGAAATTGGAAAGTAGTATAGAAACATTAAGTCCAAGTAAGTTCAGAGGGAAGGATCAAGAAGGCATAAAGTTGTGTCTGTGTGTGTAGTTGAAGGTACTGGCGGTGTTTAGCATTGAGAAAATAGATTTGGGAGGGTCTTGAAAGACGATTTAAAGTATCTAAAGTTCTGTCTGGGGAAGAGGCAATAGACTTTTCTGAATAGCCATAGGAGATAGGATTTAGGACCGAAAAATGGAAGTAGTTTTTGTTTGTTTATTCATTTATTTGTTCACTTGTTTTTTTATTTGTTCATTCATTCAACACATCGATTTTATTGATTACCTGTTCTGTGCCAGGCATGGTGTTGGGGATTGTGAAATAAGTAGAACTGAACTTTGTTCTTAAGGAGTTCATAGTCTAAGTCTGGTAGGGGAGGGGAGTGTACAGGGAGACAGATGTGCAAACAAGTATCGCAATGCCGTGTGGGATAGATAGAACTTAATGTAAGTGAGAACTCTAAATGAGGTGACCAAGGATAGAGTAGGCTGACTTTTGAGACTGTAGCTTTCCTGTCACTGGAGGTTTTCAAGCATAGGCTGAATAATCTGGGCTGGAATGTGGTACAGAGGATTTTAAACATTGTATTGTAACAACAGATTTTAAGTTTTAAGTAATTTGGAATCTTTTTAAAAGTGGAGATCTACTCCTGAGAATTCTCCAAGCATCGTGAAAGAACTAAGAAATGCCTGTGTTGGAAAGGTTGATGAAGCCTTTATGGCACAATCCTGGGTTGTAGTCCTGAAAGAGAGTTACGTTCAATGAAGCTGTTGGCTGAAGGACCTAAGAGGCGAGGAAGGGCCTGTTTAGGGTATCAGGTGGCTGCAGGGAGTATAATTTTGGAACTGGCAGTCCGGAGTGGGAAGGTAACACTTGAGAACTGAGCCAGTAGAAATTCTTTTTGGGGGAGCTGAGGGACTTGTGTTGGTGCTGGGAGGGAAAGCAAAGGCAAGTCTACAAAGGGAAACTGGAAGAAATGGACAAACTCACACCACCCAGAGAGTTGATCTAGATTAACAAGATAGTCCTTGCTTACTTGATTTCTTTTCTTCACAAAGAAAAGTAAGGAGCAGTTGGTTTGCCAGAGGTATGTCAGGATGAATTATACAGAGAGGTGAAGTTTGAATATTAGTCAGAGGAGGGAGAAATCATTGACAAGAAGCACTAAGGGGTCAAGAGGAAAGTAAGAGACTACTTGGCAAATTGCAGAGAACAGACATTTCTGAGGTGTAGTTTGAATGTAGGCTGTGTCCAGGAGTGGTGGCTTAGTTTGTAAGGCAGGCTGATGTTAGATTGTGAAGGGCCTTAGAGTTTCATCTGTACTAAACTCCTTAAAGGCAAGGTATATATCCCTGTGCAAAGTTTTGATTAATTAAAATATTTGATTGAATCCACTCTGAGTCAGCTACTATACTAGGTACTTTTGGATTGGAAAGGTGAGAAAATCGGGCCCAAACTTAGGGAAACATTCTACCTTCTGGTGAAGATAATTATAACATAGTGAAAATAAATGTGACGACCTTAAAGTAAACCCATTGCCTTGGGAGTCTAGAGGAGGGGGCACCTAACTTCTTGGAGGTGAGAACATTTCCAAAGGGCTTCATGGCATGTCTAGAAAGGACTGAGGGAAAAGATAGATGTAGGGGATCATTTAGTTCTGCATTTATTAGAAAATACTAAAAAGACTCCTATGCATTTTGTTCATAGCATTTAAGTAATTGATATCTAAAGCAGCGGTACTCAGGGGCCAGCCCAGTGGCATACTGGTTAAGTTCCCACGCTCCACTTCGGTGGCCTGGGGTTCATTGGTTCGGATCCTGGGCACAGACCTATGCACTGCTTATCAATCCATGTTGTGGCAGGTGTTTCACATATAAAGTAGAGGAAGATGGGCACGGATGTTAGCTCAGGGCTAATCTTCCTAAAAAAAAAATAAAATAAAAAATAAAGCAGTGGTATTCAAATCTGGCTGGCATTAGGATCATAATTTTTAAAATTACAGAATTTTGGCCTTAACCTAGCCATGCTAAATCAAAACTTATGAGGGTCAAACCAAGGCATCTATATTTCTAAAAAGCTTTTGATGATTATTATGCAGGTTTTTGTCTTTTTTAATCAGAAACTTTAGTCTCTAAAGCACTGTTGTGTTTGACTCCAAGGAGCTTACATTCTAAGTAGTCATG
Source organism: Equus caballus (assembly GCF_041296265.1). Classification (NCBI taxonomy): domain Eukaryota; kingdom Metazoa; phylum Chordata; class Mammalia; order Perissodactyla; family Equidae; genus Equus; species Equus caballus. The sequence continues at coordinate 69,386,197 of NC_091690.1, forward strand.
GTTAAAGATATAATTTCTATTGTAACATGGAAGAATAATGAGAAACTTTATTAACTCAAGATACATTCATGTCTATCCACTCTCAAGGACCCTTATTTAAAGTAATAATATCTATCTTCATTAAAATTATTGGTACCATGTGACAGGGATTTTTTTCTCTTTCTTTTAGATTTTATTCCTTCTGTTTCTTGGAAGCATTGGAGATAGCCAGTAAATTCAACACCATACAGGACAGGGTAGTTACTGCATTGATTATCATATATTTAGAACAAGGTCAAATTTTAGAGGAAGGAGATACTGGAGAGATGATGTAGGCCAGGGGTCAGCAAACTTTTCCTATAAAGGAGCAGATATTAAATATTTTAGGTTTATGGGCATACAGTTTCTATCGCAACTACTCAACTCTGCCATTGGAATGTGAAATAAGCCATAGACAGTATGTAAATGAATGGGTGTGGCCGTGTTCCAATAAAACTGTTTACAAAACTGTCAGCTTTACTGACCCTTGATCTAGTGATACAGTCTGTTCCAGATAGGGAATGTGAGTTACCTAAGGTTATAAAATTAGAGATTGTCAGAGAACTCACCATGGGGAATGCTCTTGGCAGTTTTATTTAATCTTCATGTGAACAAACAAATGGAACCCAATAAATGGAACCCAATGTGAATGAATAAATTCAGTCCAAATTAAGGAATTTCTCTAAAGCTAGTAAGTGGTGTTGAGATTTGTACTTAGTTTAGCTGGGCCAGATTTCTGTCTTTTAAACTACATCATGGTGGTTTTCTGTGCTCTCCAATGCCTTCTATAGGGAAATGCAGAGAAAAGTAAGAACTTTTTGAATTTTCGGCAGTGCTTGGCACAGACTAGGTATCACATCTTTGAGAATTGTTGACTGAATAAGATGGCAGTAATCATGGTACGCAGTGGAAGGACTTGAGCTGGGTGCTGGAGGAAGGGTTGTATATTTGGATTCTTTTAAATTTTTCAACATGTATTTCCTTTTGCTCAAAAACAGTAAAAGAGGTTTGTTCTTCTTTCTGATTTCAGTAGCTGCTGGTGGTGGTGACAATGTCAAATAACGGCTTAGACATTCAAGACAAACCTCCAGCCCCTCCGATGAGAAACACCAGCACTATGATTGGAGCCGGCAGCAAAGATGCTGGAACCCTAAACCACGGTTCCAAACCTCTGCCTCCAAACCCAGAGGAGAAGAAAAAGAAGGACCGATTTTACCGATCCATCTTAGCTGGAGATAAAAGTACAGTATTTCGTTTCTTTCTCATCATTTGTATACTTAAAAAAATGTGTTTTTTGTAACCTGGGTAAAAGATTTGTCCTTTCCTTGACTTAATTTTCCTTTAATACTTTTTTCCCCACCATTAAATACTTCGCTTGTCTTTCTTTCCTAAAGTGGCTGGAGTCAAATGGAAAATAGACCCATTTTATACTCTGTTAACCTTATCTGAGCCAAATTCTAAGAAAGTAATTATGCTCTTGCCAGATTATGGACAATCTGAAGTTATGTATTTAATTACTTTTTAAGTTTTTAAATTGTTTATGAACTCACAAAATATATAAGAAATAGGAAATGTCTTCATTTGGAAATGTGTTTTTTTCCAAACTAGTTTCATTTGGAATGTCTTCCTTCCAGATTCTTGTTTGCCTCTTTATTCATATGTCCCGATCTCACCCCCAGATTTGGGGATTAAATATTAGTAAGAAGGACAAGTAATAGCTGAGAAAAGGAAGCTGAGAAAGAGAAGCAGGGCTCAGCATGAGTTTGCTAAGAATAAGTCACACTAGGCAGGCTCATTTCCTTTTTATTGAGAAAACTTCTAGAAGAATAGTGAGGATTTTAACAGTGTATCTGATAAAGTCACTGAGATCCTCTGGACAAGAGAGTGAAATAGAGGTTTGGATATTATCACATGGATAGATGACTTCTGTTTGACCCCCTCCCCCCAAGTATTTATTTACATGGTTGTTGATATGAGGTAAAGTTCTTAGTCACGCTTGCGGGGCCTTGTTCTTGTGGCATGCTGAAGAAATTGGCTTCTGTTTGTACATAGTTATCATGAGCTTCTGATTTAGACCTGGTTCAAATCCTGGATCCATCACTTACCAGCTCTCTCACCTTAGGTATGTCAGTTAACTCCTCTGGATTTTAGTTCCCTATCTCTAGAAAAGGTTGGGATTTTCCTGTCTCTAAAATTGGGATATCTCACAAGATTGATGTGTGAAGATTACATGCAAAGTTCCTAATATGGTAGTCAAATGTTAGGTCCTTTTCCCTTTACTCCTTTGTTGAAGCTGGGAGATGTAGCTAGTAGACTACACGATAAAATCAGAATTGGGATTCTGAAACAGGAGACCAAATATATCAAGCACAGTGGTGAACTGCAGAAAATATCTTAAGTTGCGGAAATATATAGCTGTGTAACTATAGATCAGGGGAGATGGTAGATAATAGTATCTTTAACCAAATAGGGAACACAGGAAGAGAAACAAGTCAGGAGGATTGGAGGCTGCAGAGCAGGGAAGATGATGACTTTAAACACACTGCATTTGAGGTAAAAAGATAATTTTAGACACTGCATTTGAGATGTCTTGACAGAGAGATGTCTAATAGGCAGTGATCTTATATATAGGAAATGACCATTGAATAACTGAAATGAGAACCATTGAAACCTTTCATTGAGTACTTTGGGCTTGTATCTTTGTGTGTGTTTGCCCTTTCCTCTACTTCACCTGCAGTATGAGCTCTTTTGGGGTCTAGATAGAAGAGATATGGGTAAGTTGCTTAACTTGCGTTTTCTGGTTAATTCATTTATATAGTAGCTGTCAACTTCCTAGGTACAGGGGCTATGATCTTGATGGTGTTACCATGCCCTGGAACCTTCTCCCACATATGTAGCCACTTTGTTTATCCCTTAATTAAAGTGTGTGCTTATTTTTAATATAGTGCTTTATCAACTATTATTCTTGATCTCTATAAATAAGTAGGCCTTTAGCCCAAGTTTCTACATATAGTAAAGAGGACTTTTTTTTTTTTGAAAGATTTTATTTTTTCCTTTTTCTCCCCAAAGCCCCCTCGGTACATAGTTGTGTATTCTTCGTTGTGGGTTCTTCTAGTTGTGGCATGTGGGACGCTGCCTCAGCGTGGTCTGATGAGCAGTGCCATGTCCACGCCCAGGATTCGAACCGACGAAACACTGGGCCGCCTGCAGCGGAGCGCGCGAACTTAACCACTCGGCCACGGGGCCAGCCCCAGTAAAGAGGACTTTTAAAATTAAAAATTGAAAAGTTTGGAATTGTTCTTGCTGACACACTAGGAAGATAATAAGATTCCTGCCCAATAGGTATCATCAAAATTAAAAACTTGTGTGCTTCAAAGGACACCATCAAGAAAGTAAAAAGGTAAGCCACAGAATGGGAGAAAATGTTCCCAAATCTTGTATCTGATAAGGGACTTGTTTGAAAAATCTATAAAGAACTATTACAACTCAATAATAAAAAAAAGACAGCCCAATTTAAAAATGGGCAAAGGATCTGAATAGATCTCTCTCCAAAGAAGATATACAAATGGCGAATAAGCACATGAAAAGATGCTTAAAATCATCAGCCATCAGGGAATGCAAATCCGAACCACAGTGAGATACCACTTCACATGGTAGGATGGCTATAATAACCAAACAGATAATAACAAGTGTTGACAAGGATGTGGAGAAATTGGAACTCTTATACACGGCTCGTGGGAATGTAAAATGGTCCAGCCACTGTGGAAAAGTCTGGCAGTTTCTTAAAAGGTTAAATATAGAATTAACCCTATGATCCATAAATGAAAACATATGTCCATGCAAAAACTTGTATAGTCACGTGTCACTTAACGACAGGGATACTTTCTGAGAAATGCATCGTTAGGCAGTTTCATCATTGTGTGAACATCATAGTGTGTACTTACACAAACCTAGATGGTATAGCCTACTACACATCTAGGCTATATGGTACTAATCTTAAGGGACCATTGTCGTATATGTGGTTCATCGTTGACTGAAATGTTATGCAGCACATGACTGTACATGAATGTTTATAGCAGTATTATTCATAATAGCCAAAAAATGGAAAGAACCCAAATATCCATCAGCTGATGAATGGACAAATAAAATGTAGAATATCCATACAGAGAAATATTTGGTAACAAAAAGTCCTAATTCATGCTATGACATGGGTAAACCTTAAAAACATTGTGTTAGTGAAAGAAGCCAGTCACAAGGGACCACATATTGTATGATTTTATTTATATGAAATGTCCAGAATAGGCAAATCTGTACACAAAAAGTAGATGAGCCTGGGGCTGTGGGGTGAGGCAGATGGGATTAGGGTGTGATGGCTAAGTATGGGGTTTCTTTTTGGGGTGATGAAAATGTTCTAAAATTGATTTGAGAGATGGTTGCCCAGCTCTGTGAATATACTAAAATCCTCTGAATTGTGCTCTATATGGGTGAATTTTATGGTATGTGAATTGTATCTCAATAAAACTCTTTTAAAAGAAGAAGATTCCTATTAAAACAGCAGATGGAAGCATAACCTTCAGACATTGGGAACTGAAGGGATGATCTTATGTACTGAATGGGGAAGTGGGGGTCTGAGTATCTGAGTTGTAGTCTTGGTTCTCCCATTAATTGTCTGCCTGATTTGGGTCAATTACTTCTCTGTAGACTTCAGTGCCTTCATCTAAAAAATTAGAGTCAAACCAGTAGACATATACATTCTTGTAGCTTTGAAATCCTGTGATTACATAAATGAGATATTATAAAGATGAAGTTCAATCAGGTCGTATATGTAGGTGAAAAGAAACTAGGCCATTGTAAAGTACTGTGGTAAAGCTGTAGATGTTCTACTGGAAGTCCTTGCTGAGAGACCCTAGGCCAAATCTGGTCTGAAAATAAATCTCATAGCTCAAGATGAGAGCTGCATTTCTATAAATTCAAAGCATAGGGATAGAAAGCATAGAGTTATAAGAAGTTCTTATGAAATGATCTAGTAACCTCTTTCATCCTTTATAGATTTTCTATACATGCCCTGAGCACATAGGTTTCACCCCTTTCCTTTAGACCCTAGATGGCTATAATTAAAATGTACATCAAAATGAAATAAGTGAGGTTTTTTCCCTTTTATTAAGAGCCTTTTTCAGCTTGATGTTGTGCTTGTTGATATTATAGTTCAACCAGTAAGCCTTTGTTGACCTGCTGCTTTGTGCTTAATTTAGTTGTAGCTGGATACGCAGTGGTGTTGGCAGTCTTTGAAGTGGTATGCCCTTCCTAAAGTATTTGAGAATTTATACCAGCTCCATAGAGAAATGGTCCAGAACTGGACTTAGAGAACCTAGATTGAGTCCTACCTCTGACATTTATTAACTACGATTTTTTCCCTCTTACCTATTTATTTTAATTCTAATATCCTCATCTGTAAAGTGGGAATTGGTCATCTAATGGTTAAGATTCAGTGCTCTCACTACCGTGGCCTGGGTTCATTTCTGGGTCAGGGAACCACACTACTCACATGTCAGTTGTCATACTGTGGCAGCTGTGTGTTGCTGTGATGCTGAAAGCTATGCCACTATTATTTTAAATACCAGCAGGGTCACCCATGGTGGAAAGGTTTCAGCAGAGCTTCCTTCCAGACTAAGACAGACTAGGAAGAAGGACATGGCCTCCCACTTCTAAAAAATTGGCTATAAAAACCCTATGGATAGGAGCAGAGCATTGTCTGATATAGCACTGAAAGGTGAGAGGATGGTGTGAAAAGACTGGACAGGCTTCCACTCTGCTGTAGACTGGGTCACTAGCAGTTGGAATCCACTCAAGGGAGTTAACAACAACAACAAAGTGGGAATAATTATAATTCCTATCCATCCCATATCATTAGTAGGCTTTTGTTGTTTGACATGGTGGATGTAAAAGCATTTTCTAAACTGAAAAATACTATACAAAGTTTTTTTTTTTTAAAGGAAAGTTCATTTCTTGTTTTATGTGATACTCACAGCAACTCCTTTTCAGCTGGAGAGGCTGAGGCCTAGAGAAAAGTAAATTGTTCAAGGTTTCACGGCTGGAAAGTGGCAGAGATGCATGTGGAACTGTCCTCCTAAAGTATCTGTTACATCATAACATGCTATCTCTGTTAGTTGTTCTCAACCCACGTTACACATCTGACTCACTCGTAGTGCTTTTAAAAAATAGAGATGCCTAGATCCCACCCTGACTTTTGGAGCCGGAATTTCCAAAGGTGTAGTTTTGAGTCTCTTAAGATTTGGGAGATGAGAAAGAAGAGTTCTCTGTGGGCTGTAATTGTGGTTGAGATTTGAGCTGGCAATGGGTAGAATGTCTGTGGGTATTACCTAATGCTGACCTCCAGCATGGCTGCAGCGTGTGCCTGGGGGAATGCATAAATGATTGGAAGAAGCTGCAACTGAGAGCTTGTAATAGGTGGCGCTGAGTTGCAGAATTCCATGTGGGAAAGCCTGGTTCCTGTGGTTAGGATCTGGAGCCTTTGGTTTATTCTAAGAAGTCCTGAAGCATTTAGTTTGGAATCCTTTTCTGACTGCATTTCTACGACCACAGTGGAATTCTCCGAGCTTGGGAAGAGTTTAGCAAAGTTAATTTTAAAACTGGACTACGTCAGGTTTATCTCTCCAAGTTTGGAGTGTTTTACTGCCTTGAGCTCAGATTAGCTCAGCTGACCAAATGAGAGGTACTTCCTAAAAATAAATCTTTTAAAAAAATAAATAAGGCCAGTGATTTGTGCCGAAACTTGGAGGGCTGTACCGCAACATAGGATTCTGCAGTGTCAGCCTTATTTGCCATGCTATCAGAAGCCAAATAGACAAGGCCAAAGACAGGGTTAAAGTTAGGATGAGTGAGGTTGCAGGCTTCTTTTCCACTTTATTTCCTCCATCCTATGATCTCTAGTTACATGAAATCAGGAGGATTCTTTCTTCTTTCTCCTCAGCCACAGTTTTTCTGTCTTAATGAGCGGGGAGAGGAAACTTTACTCTGACACTTTCTTATGATAAACTCGTCTTTGTAAAGCTCTTTAGCTTACAAAGCACATACGTTTTCTTTACCTTAATTGATCCTCAAAATAATAATGAAAATAGTAGTAGTAATAAACAGTAATAACGCAATAGTAATAACCATAAAATAGTAACAACAATAATCCAGCTACTATTTATTTATTTATTTATTTATTTTGAGTAAGATTAGCCCTGAGTTAACTACTGCTAATCCTCCTCTTTTTGCTGAGGAAGGCTGGCCATGAGCTAACATCTGTGCCCATCTTCCTCTACTTTATACATGGGATGCCTACCACAGCATGGCATGCCAAGTGGTGCCATGTCTGCAACTGGGATCTGAACCGGCGAACCCCAGGCCGCCGAGAAATGGAACGTGTGAACTTAACCACTGTGCCACCAGGCCAGCCCCCCAGCTACTATTTATTGAATGCCTGTTGGTTACTACACATTATATTAGGAGCTTTGATGTTTGTGAAATATACCAGTCCTTTCAGGTAGATAAATATTTCATTTTGTAAACAGTAAACTGAGGTTCATAGTGATTAAGTAACTTACCCAAGGTCATCTTGTTAGGGAGTGGCTGAGCTGGGATTTGATCAGCTCTATCTGTGTGATTCCAAGGACCTTTCTGCTGTACAACACTGATACTCTTGGGCTCAGAGAGTCAGCGACTTGCCCAAGGTTACATGCTGCATAGTTGCAGTGCATGGAGTCTGAATTTGGACCATTGTCTCTTGACTTCTGGGCTGTGCTCTTTCATTCTTCTAAGTCCTCAGACACCATGTAGTGTTTGAAGGCTCCCATCCTAGAGATGTTGAGACTAATGCCTTTAGTAGAACTGATTTTGTTACTTCTTTTAAGTTATTTTAAAACAATTTGCGTTTAATGATATCCATTCTATCACGCACTGGCATACTCACTTAGTCTGCGATATGGGGAAGGTACAGTGAATGTGGAAGAACCTATGTTGGCACAGTGAATATAGAAGAACTTGAGGTTATCACCATTGCCCATTCCTGACTTTGTGATGTTTGGTAAGTTGCTCTACCTTTCTTAGTCTCAATTATCTTACCTGTAATATGGGTACATCATAATATTTATCTCATAGAGTTGCTGAAAGGATTATAAGACCAAAGATGCAAAAAAATGTTATACAAACTACAGCCTTGTTAAGATTTGGTAGTAGTTTTGGTGGCTGTTATTGCTTGTAGTCTTGGTTTTCTTTTGGAATCTGTGATTAACACTTGAGTTGTTATGAGATTTACAAAATAACAACTCTTAACAGAGTTCCTCCAAGATAGAATTAAAGAATGGTCCTGTGGTAAAATACCTTTCTCTTCCTATATATAGGCTATATTTCCTGTTGGTTTAGACAGGGCTAATGGAAAGACCAGATTAAATAATTTTGTGCACTGAAGAATAAGCAGACCCAAGGACAGGTTTCCCAAGAAGTTCTCAAGAGTTCTCTGTAATGTGAGAAGCAGGATTCTAAGCTCTGGATATGGACCTGGACCTCTGGAACAAATACTATGTTTGAAACTGAGGCCAAATAGGTAAGCCTCTTAAAACTACCAATCTGAGATACTCTTCATTTCTTTCTTACTCTGACTTTCTCCCTTTTCCTATTCCTTTCATTTTTTCCCCTCTTCCTTCTCTTCTTCTGTGTTCTCTTAATTCACTTATATAGTTGTTGTCAACAGGGATGGAAGCATTGATGTACATATGATATACTAGGAGTTAGGCTTGGCAAACAACATGTTCAAGATTTTCTGAGGAACAAACAATTTAAAATATTTAAAATAGGGATTTGGTTCCTGTTACAACGTGCCCACTTACTTGTTGTGTGACCTTGGACAACTCCCTGAACTTCTCTAGGCTTCAATTTCTTTCTCATCCATAAAATGAATAAATTGGACTAAATGCTCTTTAAAGTCATATGTAGCTCATGAACCAGGATTCTTGTAGGTTTTTCCACTGCATAGAAAAATGCACACTTCAGAAGTATACAACTCAATGAATTATCACATTGACCACACCTGTATGGCTGTTACCTTGACCAAAAATGCCTCCTGCATTTTCCCTTCTAGGCACCAACATCTCTCTCTTTCCCAAAGATCATCATAAATGAGTTTGCCTGTTTTTTGAGCTTGCCGTATGTAGAATCATACAGTCTATATTTTCTTTGCCTTCATTTGATTAACATTGTTTATAAGATTTATGTGTGTTTTTACATACAGCTGTAGTTCATTTTCATTGCTGTATAATATTCTCTGATAGGAATATTTTCCACTGTACTATTGATGAACATAAGGTTGATTTCAGTAATAGACTATTATGAGTAATGTTTTCTGACCATTCTTGTGCATGTCTTTATACATTTCTGTTCACACATTTCTGTTGGGTACATATGCGTAGTGAAATTGCTGGATCATGGAGATACTTATGCTAAACTTTGGTAGATAATACCAAAGGTTCAAAGTTCAAGCACACAGTTCAATTTATATTCCCACCAGCACTGCCTAAGAGTTGCACTTACTCCACCTTTTTGTCACCACTTAGTATTGTCGGTCTTTAATGAGGTTGAGCAACTTTTCATGTTAATTGGCCATTTGGGTATATTTTTTTGTGAAGTGCCCATTCAAGTCTTTTGCACATTAAAATTTTTTTCTTACTGATTTGCAGGAGTTCTTATCTAGACATGTCTTTTGTCAGTTGTATATGTTGCAAATGTCTTCTTTTATGCTCTTAATCGTGTCTTTGATAGATGCATGACATGGTATCTTCAATAGAATTTTAGTATAGTCAAATGTATTAATTATTTCCTTTCTATTCCTTTCTGTTCTATTCTTGAAACCTTTACCTACTCTAAGGTATGAAGATTTTTCTCCTGTTTGAATTTTACATCTTCATATACATGATCATATTATCTGTAAATTGTGATTGTTTTGTTTCTGTCTTCCTAACTCTTCCACTTTTACTTCTTTTTCTTTCCTAATTGCCCTGGCTAATAACTTCAGTACTGTAATGACACAGAAGTGGTGACAGGGAACATCTTTGTCTTATTTCTAATCTCAGAGGAAAAACTGTCAACATTTCCCCATTAAGTATGAGCTTTCTCTGGTGTTTTTGTAATTAGCTTTTATTAAATTAAGTAAATCCCTCATAATTCTAGTTTGCTAAGACGTTTTAATCACAATTGGATGCCAATTTTAGCAAATGCTTTTTCTACATTAATTGAAGTGATATATACATTTCCTCCTTTATTTTGTTGATAAGATAAATTTCATTCACTTTCTTAAGAAATTGAAATATAATTCACATGCTAAACAGTTCACCATCTCACAGTGTACAATTCACTGATTTTTAGTACATTCACAAGATTGTACAACCATCACAACTAATTCCAGTACATTTTCATTAACTAAAAAGAAACCCCTAAAACCCTAGAAAGAAAAAAGCATTAGTAGTTACTCATCATTTCCCTCTTCCCCCAACCCCCAGCAACCACTCACCTGCCTTCTGTGTATGGATTTGTCTTTTCTGGACATTTTATATAAATGTGATCATACACTATGTGGCATTTTGTGACTGACTACTTTCACTTTGCATAATATTTTTAAGGTTCATCCATGTTGTAGTATGGATCAAGACTACATTTCTTTTTATGGCCAGATAACAATTTTGTTGTATGAATATACCACATTTTATTTATCCATTCATTAGTTGAGGGACATTTGAGTTTCCACTTTTTGACTGTTTTGAATAATGCTGCCATGAACATTCACTTACAAGTTTTTGTGTAGACATCAGTTTTTATCAGATCCCTCTAGACTTGTACTTCTAGTCACCATAAAAAAATTTTGCCAGCAGCAGCACTAGTCCCAGGAAGCCTGGTGTTTGTGGCCTTGGGATATGGGACCACCAGGATCCTGAGTTTGCTTTATTTTCTCCATTACATCTTCCCTCAGCCCCAAGCTCAGAGTACATCCCTAGTAAGAGTTTGTAAAATTTGGTTGACTTGCTAGGCAATTGGAAAGCTCGGACAAAGATGACTGTTTACTCCTCTGGGCCTTTGTTTATTCTGGTTCTTTCTGGAATGCCCTTCTCCATCTCTGCCTGGCCAACTCCTGTTTATCCTTGATGAGTTCTTTCAGATATTATTTTCTCCAGAAAGGTGATCTATTATCTACCTTCCTCTATAGCCTGAGCATGGACATTGCCTGTTCTGCAGATTGAAGACTTGAACTCAGAGAAAGAAAGTGACTTTCCCAGGGTCATAATGTGAGTTAATGGCAAAGATAATACTGGATTCATCTTTTGACTCCTAGACCAGGACAGATTTCTTTTAATTCCCTGACTTTAATCTTCTCAGCTGTAAAATGGGGATAATCCACGCTCTCTTGTTCCTGGGGTTGTTGTGAGGAGCCAGTGAGACAGTGACTGCGAAAGGGCCTTGTGAAGGGCTATACACATGTGAGGGAGGTGATTGTTTTCCAGAAAGGGATTTACTGAGTGCCAGGTGACTCTTTTGACTGCATGGCTTCTCTACTTGTCTCCTTTCCTGCCTCAGGTATCCTGTTTCCTACTGGTGGTCCCCAGTCAGTGAGTACTCAGCCTAAATTGCATAGCACTCAGGATCTATCCTGCCAGTTAGGTTTCCTTTTATTTCCCTCCCCTCCCACTTCAGCCCAGCCCTTCCTCTTCTTATACCCCAGGTCTGGTCTATGTTAAACTGTTATTTCAGTCAGTAGTTGCTTCCAGTCAAATCAGTCAGTAGGGCCAGGGGATATCATAAAGGATAAAAGACTTGCCAATGCAGGGCAAGTCAGTTTACTTCTTAGGGCCTCTTTCCTCAGGGAGTGGAATAACATAGTCTCTAAGGTCACTTCCTAATATTTTCTGGGGTGTTGTTGAACTAAGTAAGCTTTGTGTTTAGTCCTACTTAAGTTCAGAAGTATAATGATCATAATTAGAAGCTATGGTTTTGGTTCTTAAGAAGCTTACATTTTAGGTAAGGAGGTAGCTCTTAAAAACAGCAAGGAATCATACAAGACAGGAAATGACTAAATGCATGGTAGTGTGGCCGACTCAGTGTCTTGGGAATTCACAGAGGGAGGAAAGGTTAGGAAATCCTTCCTGGAATAAGCAGGACTTGAACCAGTCTTTAAAAGATGGCTAGGAATTTGACAGGGAGAATAAGAGGAAGAGCATTCCAAGCAAGGAGAAGAAAAAGTGAGCAAAAACTTGGAGGTGGGAATACGGGAGGTATATGCAAAGGTCATAGAGTTCAGAGTGGCCTGTGGAAGCAGAGCCACCTTTAGCATTAGCCTGTATCTTCATGTGTTAGATGATTTCACTTCCCTGGAGCTTTTTTCTATAGACTGTTCATCCTATAAGCCACTCTCTTTCTGTGTTTCCATTACCAAAGTTCCTTTTGTATTTGACATTTCATGCCTATTATACAGTATATTAATAAGACATAGTAGAAATAATATATGAAAATATAATAAGATATATAAATATAAAACAAACATATAACTAAAATGTAAAAATAGCGTAATTGTTCTTCCATACAATCTTTTAAGTGACTAGATCAGAGGAAATTTAGGACCAGAAAGCAATTCCAAAGCCCTGCAGTATGTCCCATGCCTTCCAGCTATGAGTAGGACAGGTGGACTTATGTCATAAATGGCTGCTTAATTTGGGCCCTGGTAAACCCTTAGCCTTCCCTGTCTCAAAGCAGCTGCTTCTGGAAGAGAAATTTCCTAGTGCATACATGGTTTAAACCCTAGCAGTTGGCATGTAGGCAGATGGTTCTCATTAAGATACTAGGAAAGAAGCTTTGGAATCAGACCCGGGTTCAAATCCCATCTATTACTAGCTGTGTGAACTTGAGCAAATTGTTTAACTGTTTTTTGGTTTCCTCTTCTGTAAAATGACAGTAGTAATAATCTATCTCATAGGACTGTAAGAATTAAGGAAAATAATGTGTGTTACGGTATCTTATACATGGTCAGTTCTTATTTAATATTATTTCTTCTCTTCATTATAGCAAAGTATGTTTTCTTGACTCAACTTGAAATTCATTGTTGGAGATACACAGGTAGAATGTAAAGGGTCTTGGCTTTGAAGCGAGACCTTTGAATTTTAATTACTCCAATAACTGTAGGCATGTCTGTGCTTCAGTTTCCTAATTTACAAATAAAAATTGCCTCTCAGGATTGTGGTGATATGAAGTACCTATTAAAACCTGTGGGGTGCCATGACAAGAGGAAACCTAGCTACAGAGCTTTGAGAGGGCTCCTCTTTCTGTTTTCATAGACTCACAGAATGTAGGAATTGGGAAAAATCCTTAGGATCATCTAGTCCCTTTTCCCCATTGTTAAGATGGGAAAGCTGAGAACCTGGACTATGTTGTGTTGGTGGAGGCAAAACTGGCCTGGACTCTAGACATTCTTGTTTTTTGCCCCCATTTTGCTGCCTTTCATCAGGGTTATCCTGGGTCTGTGGAGACATTAGGACTTCAGAATTTCTTTTGGCCAGTGTGCTGAGCTCCCACAGAGCAGGGTTTTAAAACAGGGCTGATGGCAGCTGGGTAACTAGGATTGTGAAAGTAAGGTCAGAGCTGGTAAAAATGAAACATTTATTCCTGCCCTGGAGAGAATTTGCATGTCTTAGGCAGATTCCTTAGACTCTTTGCCAGGTTGAGTTAGGTGTCTGGTCGTTTGTTCCTTTCTTCACTCACTGTCTGAGCACTTATTTTGTGCCAGGCATGTGCTAGCTGTTGGGGATCCCATAATGAATTGAATATGGCCCCTGCACTTGGAACTCAGTCTGGTTGGGAAGATAAACCCTTAAAATAGACCATTACTATAATGGTGCTATGGGAACAGAAGTGAGGGTGAAGAGCTGCCCAACCTAGAGATCAGGGAGGACTTCACAGAAGAGATGACCTTTAAGCTGAGATCTGGAAAGGATAAATAAAAGGCTTTGTGTGGTGAGGTGGCAAGGGAAGAGAAAGGGAAAGGCAGGAGTCATGGGCAAAGGGTGTAGCTTGAGAAAATGTGCAAAGGTGTGAAAGAGCCCATTATGTTTGGTGAGCCATAACTTTTGGTATAGAGTGTATGAAACATATGTAGTGGGAGATGAAAGAGAGGGTGCAATTCTGTAGAGCAGAGCTTATCAAAATTTTATGAAAGGTACACAGATTTCCTATATACCTCTTGTGCCCACGTACACTTGACCTTCTCCACTATCAACATCTTGTGCAAGGGTGGTATATGTGTCACAATCAATGAACCTACATCAACACATCATATTCACCTTAAGTCCATATTTTACATTAGAGTTCACTCTTGGTGTTGTACATTCTATAGGTTTTGACAAATGCGTAATGACATATATCCACCATTATAGTATTATACAGAATAGTTTTACTGCCCTAAAATTCCTCTAATTCTCTGCTAATTCATCCCTTCCCCCAACCCCTGCCAACCGCTGATTCTTATACTGTGTCCATAGTTTTGCCTTTTCTGGAATGTCATATAGTTGGAATCACACAGTATGTAGTCTTTTCAGATTGGTTTCTTTCACCTACTAATGTGTATTTAAGGTTCCTCATTATCTTTTCATGGCTTGACAGCTCATTTCTTTTTAGTGCTGAATAATATTCCATGTTCTGGATGTAACACAGTTTATTTATCCATTCACCTACCAAAGGACATCTTGGTTGCTTCCAAGTTTTGGTAATTATGAATAAAGCTGCTGTAAACATCCATGTGCAAGTTTTTGTGTAAACATAAGTTTTCAGCTCATTTAGGTAAATACCATGGAATGTGACTGCTGGATTGTATGGTAAGAGAATGTTTAATTTTGTAAGAAACTGCCAACCTGTCTTCCAAAGCAACTGTACCATTTTGCATTCTCACCAGCAATGAAAATTCTTGTTGCTCCACAACCTTGTTGGCATTTGGTGTTGTCACTTTTGGATTTTAGCCATTCTAATAGGTGTATAGTGGTATTTCATTGTTGTTTTAATTTGCAATTCCCCAATGATATACAATGGTGAGCATTTTTTCATCTGTATATCTTCTTTGGTGAGGTATCTGTTCAGGTCTTTTGGCCATTTTATTAATTGGGTTATTTGTTTTCTTATTGTTGAGTTTTAAGAGTTCTTTGTATATTTTGGATATCAGTCCTTTATCAGAAGTATCTTTTGCAAATATTTTCTTCCTGTCTGTGGTTTGTCTTCTCATTCTCTTGATTGTCAAACTTTTACATGCACGTGAATCATTTGGGATCTTATTAAAATTCAGATTCTGATTCAGTAGGTCTGGGGTGGAGCTTGAGATTCTACATTGCCAACAATCTCCCAAGTGGTGCTGATGCTGCTTTGAATAGCAAGGCTATGTATAAATCATCCTGCTGTTTGCATTGGAGGGGACCAGAATGCAGGTGACAGATTACTGTTAGAATGATTCAGGCCACAGAGAGCAATGCCTGAAATAGGGTGGTAGCAATGAAGAAAAGAAGATGGAGAAGAGTGGATAAATTTAATCACTGTATAGAGGATAAAATCATTAATAACTTCGGAACTGGAATGCACTGGGAGAGAGGAGAGAGAACATAATCATGAGCAGCAGCAATCTGTAAGAGGCAGAGTGACAAAATAGAAAGATCTTGGGGCTGGGAGTCTGCAGACCTCATTTCTCAGGTCCCAGATCTGCTTCTAACTTGCTCTGTGACCTTGGGGAGGTTACTTAACTTCTTGGAACCTCTGTTTCTTCTTCTGTCCAATGGGCACCATAGTCACTGCCCTGCTTGTTACACAGTTGTTTTGAGGCTCTAATGAATATATGTGAAAGTGCTTTGTTAACACTAGAGCATGAGACAAATGAAGGTGGTTATTGTAATTATTATGAAATGTACATCTATTGTAAAGTGCTGTAGGGTATACTGCTACTTTCTTTTCCTGTAGGACTATTCAGTCTTGTTGTGAGGCTCAGATATGTCAACCTGGAAAGGCAGTAGAACAAGTGGATCATAGAAATGCAGCCCAGCTATTTCTGGGCATTGGAACCTTAACCGTAGATTTGGGCCTGATTTTAGCCTGTGGGCTTCACCTCATATTTTTAATTGATCTCCAAGGATAGGCCCAGACAAACCTGGCATTTAGGTCCTGTGTGACCCCAGCCAAGTTCTCAGATACTCATCAGTGAATTTTTTTGGAGGTAAATTTTGGGCTTCTAGTCTTCAGTCCTGAGCTTTGCTGGTGTATGATCCTAGGCGTTTCTAGGAAGGAAAATGTCTAGCTTGTCATGGAGCCAAAGATTTCGTGCCATGACTGTGGCAGTGAGGAGAGTAACTTCTCCTACAAGGAGAAAACTCTGATGGTTGTCTTGAGAGATTGGTAGGAGGGAAGACCAGAGACTCAGGGATCCTGGGCTTTCCTAACTGACTTGCCTTAAAGAGGGGATATTCTAGTCTTGCTTCACAGGCCTCCATGGTATTTAAGGTTTGCCTAGATGGCCACAGTCTAATACTTTTAGGACAACTTGTCACTGAAACTCAGGAATGGTCAAGCAAATTGTTAAAAAAAAGTACTTGTTTCCTTATGTATAAAATGGGTGTATTAATATCTGTTTTGCAGAGTTGCACGAATATTTGGTGAAATACTGTATACAAAATTCTTAGCATATGCCTGGCACATGGTAAGAGCTTAATGAATGATAGCTTTTGCAATTAGCCTCTAAACCCAGTTCCCCCAGGTGATGTGTGGGGAGTTCCCTGTGAGTTTTTAGACCAGATGGCCCTCTCCTCTTCCACTTCCCTAGGATTTATTATTTATTTATTTTTTTTTGCTGAGGAAGATTGTCACTGAGCTAACGTCTATGCCAGTCTCCCTCTATTTTATATGTGGGATGCCTCCACAGCATGGTTTGATGGGATCTGAACCTGTGAAGCCCAGGCCACTAAAGCAGAACTCGCAAACCTAACCACTATGCCACTGGGCCAGCCCCTCCGTAGGGTATTGAAGGAGGAGGAGCCCTGGCTGGAAGAAGGAGGAGGGTTTCTGCAGGTGTTCAAAATCTTGGCTCGGTAGGTCCCCATCTAGGAAGAAGAATTCTCTGGCTGAGCCTTGGAAGGTATTTAACCCTGTTGCAGCTGGGTTGTGTTTGCAGATGCCTGCTGAGGTCTAGCTGATACCAAGAACTTGAAACTCCTTTTAGTTGGAAGAGGGTTAGTTTCCTAGGGCTGCTGTAACAAAGTACCATAAACGAGGTGGCTTAAACAGCAGAAATTTATTATTTCAGTTCTGGAGGGTAGAAGTCTAAGATCAAGGTGTCTGCAGGGTTGGTTCCTTCTGAGGGCTATGAGGAAAAATCTATTCCATGCTTCTCCACCAGCTTCCGGTGGTTTGCTGGCAATATTTGGTGTTTCTTGGCTTTAAGAAGCATCACTCTGATTTCTGCCTTCATGTTCATATGCTGTTCTCCTTGTGTGCGTCTGTCTCCAAATTTCCCCTTTTTATAAGGACACCAGTCTTATTGGATTAGGGGCCCACCCTACTCTGGTATGACCTAATCATAACTAATTACATCTGCCATGACCCAAATATTTCCAAATAAGGTCACATTATGAGGTACTTGGAGTTAGGACATGGAAATTTTGGGGGGACTCAATTCAGCCCCTAACAAGGGTACTTCAGCACTACAATGATGGAAGAGGGATGACTACAAGTATTTGGACTTAATGATCCTTTAAGGTCCTAGCCCAGGGAGGCAGTGTAGCATAGTGGCGTAGAGCTTGGGCTGTGGGCCAGACTGCCTGGGTCTGGGTCTGGGTGCTGCCAACTACTAACTGTGTGTCCTTGGGCAAGTAATTTAACCTCTGTGCTTCAGATTTTTATCTGCAAAATAAGGATAATTGCACCTAACTGATAGGGTTGCTAAAGTAAATTAATACATGTAAAGAACTTGAACCATTGCCTGGTAAATACCTAATAAAATATTAGTGATTCATATTATTAAAACAACTTCCAAATCTAAAATTCTGTGATTTAGAGAACTTTAAAGCAACCCATAACCAAGGACCAAAGAAGTGGGATGCAGGTTACAGAAGCTCATAGAATGTAGGATGCCAGGGCTGGAAGGGTCTTTAAAGACAATCTGTTCAAGCCTTCTCTTTTTACAGATGAGGAAATCAGGGTTCAGAAAAAGGAAGTGACTTTCCCTGGATCAAATGGCTCATTAGTAGTAGAATCAGGACTACTAACTCTGATGAATGATCTTTGTGCTCCTCCATTACTTTAGTTTAACAAAAAATTAAGTATTTAATCATATATTGAACATCTACTCCAATCTAAGTCTGGTGATGGGCTCCGTAAGTACATATGTGAAGTAGACAGTCGTTGGCCTTTAAAGGAGCCTACAGCTCAGCAAAGAGTTAAAAAAGCCTAAAAGTGTAATAATGTCCCTGTCTTTTATTTCCTTTCCCCTGTTTCTTTTGCAGCAAATAAAAAGAAGGAGAAGGAACGGCCAGAGATTTCTCTTCCTTCGGATTTTGAGCACACGATTCACGTTGGTTTTGATGCTGTCACAGGGGAATTTACAGTAAGTCCTGGGTCACAGGAAGACCGTTGGTCTTTCAGAGTTCTGGCTGTGCACTGTTAGATTCAGTCCTTCCTAGTCTTCCTGATGTTTCTGTCTTTGCCTAAGATCCTCATTACTATCTTCTTATATTCATGAGAGGAAAATTACATTTCCTCATCTCCAAAATTATACCAGAGAAACCTTTGAATCTTCATTCCTTAAATAGACCTCTGTTAAGTGGCCCCTTGGCGGCAGGCTCTGTGCTGGGCACTGATGATACAGAGACAAATCAGACATGCTTCCTTCTCTAAAGGAGGAATAGCCTGGTAAAGGAGCAGACATCTCAAGAAATGACTAATACAGTGAGATAGGTATTATAAAGGAGGCTTGTGTAGAGCTCTGAGGGTGTATAGAGAAAGGAATGACTAACCCTGTCTTTAGCTGTTAGCAGGTATCAGAGTTAACTCTGCTTTTTCCTTCAGGGTCCCGTCTGACTGTGCCTTCCTGACATGAAAGCCTTATATGTGTCTCTTATAGGGGATGCCAGAGCAGTGGGCCCGTTTGCTTCAGACGTCAAATATCACTAAGTCGGAGCAGAAGAAAAACCCACAGGCTGTTCTGGATGTACTGGAATTTTATAACTCAAAGAAGACTTCCAACAGCCAGAAGTACATGAGCTTTACAGGTACAGGGATTGGATCCAGGGCAGTCTAGGAGAAAAGGGTTTTCATATGGGTGGAAAAGCTCCACGTGCCTATTGTCACTGGGTGAGGGAGGAAAGTATTGGAAAGAGTGGAGATGGCACCTTCACTAAGATGGAATTTTGGAATTCGAGAGCCAAGATGATGGGTTTTTGTATTAAACTTAAGCCTTTACTCTGAAACTGCACATTTTTTTAAAGTAGCGTGATATTATATAGAAAGAACATAGGCTTTGTGCTAGAAGATCTAGATTCTGACACTCATGAGGTTCTAACAGTTACTTCATTTCTTTGAACCTCAAAATAGGAATAATTCCTATCTCGAGACGTTGTAGTGAGGAATAATTGAGCTCATTGATGTGAAAGTTCTTTGCAGATTGTAAAACAGCACCATAGAAATGTAGCTATTGTTATCATTATTATTTTTAATATCATTAAGTTATTTAATGACACATTTAATGTGTATCTTTTAAGTAGGCAAGCCCAATTTCTTCCTCAAGGGACTAATTTTTATCAGTCAAATGAAAAACAGGCCAGTGATAATAAATGCTCTTTAGATGTACTCTCTCTATATATATAAAAGGAGCTGTGTTTTTAATAGCAGAATTGGGGTTAGAATCCAGGTCCCCTAATTCCTATACCAGCACCTTTTGAGTTTACTACTTGCCTCTGGTACCTCTATTTGGAGCACCTCTTTCCATAGCAGAGAGATTTTTCTTTTCCTAGATAAGTTAGGAGAATGCCTGCCTTTCTGGAAACTTGCCTTTTATATAGCATCTTAGAGTGTTAGAGCAAGAACTATCCTTAGTATACACCACTTTCAGTTCCCCCTTATTTTGCAGACGTTAAAGCCAAAAAGGCCTTTCTAACATGGCTCAATCAGTGGCAGAGGTGGTCTCTCAGATCTGAGTCCAGTGCTCTTTCCAGTGTTCGTGCTGTCTCTTTCAAAGGGCAGTGTTGTTGGGGAAGGTGAAAACCAGGATGAACTAGCTAATTTTAAAGGATGCTTTCCCCAGCGAGTATCTGGCTTGTATCAAAGGGCACAGATGGTGAGGATAACAGACTGCATCTTTGCTCATGATTCATGGTGGTGCCCAGGAGAGGGTCATGCATGTTCCCAGCAGTATTTCCTTCCCCACGTCTGGCCCCGCTGGGTCTGTCTCACTTCTTCCATTGGGGGACTGGGTCATTCCAAGGAGGAATTGGGGTTGAGGAGTGCTGGGTGGGGAAATTTTCTAGTCAGGAGATAGAGCTTGTGTTTTAAAGGGTTTGTCATGGAGACGTCAGATTAGAAGCTGGCTTTGAAAGCCTCAGCAGCAGTGTCTTTGGAAGAATCTCTGTTTTTATGTGTACATGTGTAAAGATGTGTACAGTGCCCTATAAATATATGGAAGTATAGCTCTGTGGGTGTACATATGTTTGGAGTTAAAGTCCACTTAAGTATTCATGAATGAATATGTGTTTAGATACACACATTCAGATAGTTGTGTGTGTGTTCATCTGTGCATGCATATATGAATAACCTTGAGTGTATATGCATAGAATGTATAGATATGTGTCCATACATCTGGCTCTGTGTGTCTAAATGTATGCACATGTGTGTGCATGCACACACTTGTACACACGTGCAGGATTTTTAGTTTTCTAGAAATTGAAGACCAGGACCAACTCTAGGCAAAATTGTGTATTTGGCACAGTTTATTTTTAATGTTATATCTCTCCTTTTCCTGTTTCCCCTCTTCTCATACTATTAATTATAACACTACCTCAATTTGTATATGCTTGCACATGAATTATCTCATTTGATTCTCATGATGGCCTTGGGGAGTTGGCAGGGCAAGGACTATTATCCCCATTTTACAGACTCAGAGAAGTTAATTAGGTTCAGAGAAACTAAGTGACTTACTCAGAGTGACTCAACTGATATGTAATGGAAGTGTGTTTTAAACTTGGGTGTTTAAACCCTTTGCTGTCTATAACTCAAGTACAATCTTCCATGCCAATTTTTTGTCAGGTTTCCTATTTTTCAGCACTTTGTTTTCTGCACCAATTAGTAGCTAATGTGATAAGTAAAAAGTAGACTAGATTGACAACACAAACTTCCGGGTTTTAGCCTTACTTTGCCACTGGTTTGTGAAACCTTGAACTAGTTTCTTTCCCTCTCTGAACCTTAGTTTCCTAATTTGTAAAATAAAGGGATTGGAAGTACATTCTGCTCTGTCGTTCTGTGCTATGGAATTTGATTTTGATATGTAGAAGTTGTACATCACATTTAAAAGGAGCAGTGCTTACTTGTTTTTTATATGGTGGAGATATATTTATTACCAGAATACTCAATCCTCAAAAACATTAACAGTGCATAAGGTTGGGGGTGGTGCAGCAAAGGCAAAGTATTGCACTTTGCTCTGCTTAAGCTGATATTCTTTTGAACAAGAAAAACAAATGAATTCTGTTTAAAGTATATCCTGAATTGATTTCTCCAGGATACAGCTGGCTATTGAGAGTTTAAGAACATATTGTCACATCTTGTGGGTTCATGATTTATTGTAGGACCAAAGACGCTGTACCTTGTACTTTCTTATATGATGGAATTAGGGTCTTGGACATTCTCTGGCTTGGTTTTTGGTGAGCAATATGTTGGATTTGGTAGAACATTTCTCCTCCTACTTCCATTGGTGGTAAACTGGCAAAGTCAGTTTCTTCTTGGACCTTTTGGAATTAAATAATAAAGCCA
Source organism: Equus caballus (assembly GCF_041296265.1). NCBI lineage: Eukaryota > Metazoa > Chordata > Mammalia > Perissodactyla > Equidae > Equus > Equus caballus. The sequence continues at coordinate 69,408,295 of NC_091690.1, forward strand.
AACACAAGACTTGATCTTTAATCTTGTTTTCTTGCTGAGGTCTCCATTGGGTTTATGTTTCATATTTCATCAAGTCTAAGATATCAATGATTGTGAGATATACTATTATTTTATATACTACTAAAAAAAATGTGCCAGTTAAACCATAAAATGCCTTTGATTGTCTGACACATCTCTGTTTCAGAGATGTTAATGTGAAAAAAATGTACATCTCAGAATCAATGAAATATGGTAAGTGCCTCATTGAGGGAGCTTGAATCTATTCTTAGAAACAAGGCCCTGCCTTTACTTAGGCTCGAAATGATTAATGCCTCTCTTTTCCTAAGTCTTAGTTTTTCTCTCCCGATGGGAAATAGACATGGGTGTAGAAGGATCCTTTCCAAATGGTGAAGCCGCAGGCTGGTCATGATTTGTCATGGATAGCTCAGGACAGTGCCAGCCATGAATTCTTTCCATTTTTCTTAGATTACAGGAAATTTCCCTGGCCACTGAGGCCTGATGATGTTGATACAGTTGTTGCATAGTATTTAGAATTAGGCCTAGATTCACATCTTTACTCCTGTTTAACTTGTGTGTACCCTGGGCAAATTACTTAACTTCTCTGAACTTCAATTTCTAAATCTATAAAAGCAGATATAATAATAGTACTTGGAGCTGTAGTGAGGATTAAAGGAGGTAATGTGTATAATGTGGTTAGTATGGTATTGGGTCCTTAGTACTAGTAATACTATTATTATTCTCTGAGCCTGGCAAGTGCTTGACTGGATAGGTTTCCTTAGCCCTCCAGAATGGATTAACTGTAATTGTTTACTGACTGAGTCCCATGTCATTTTTCCTTTCAGATAAATCAGCTGAGGATTATAATTCTTCTAACACTTTGGTAAGTCTTTATTTCCTCTGTTCTAATATGGGCAGGTATGGTGAATAGGGATCAAGACAGTATGGTAGATGCAAAGCCTGGGCTGGGAAGCACTCGTCTTGGTCACTCTCTGACCCTGGGCCTCAGTGTCCCTATCTATATAGTAAAGGAATTAGAGTTAATAAACAGTGGGTATCCCTTCCAGCTTTAATTTTTTAATGTTCTACAGATCCTAACCTTGGAACCACAAGAACTGGCTTCTAGGCTCAGTTTTTCATTTGTAGCTTTGAACCTTGGGAAAGCCATTTTGCCTTTCTGAGCTTCAGTTTTTTCATCAATAAAAATGAGGATGATCCACTTTGCCTTATCTGGACATGTTTTTAAATATCAAAATTTCAAAGAGAATTCCCTCTCTTTGGTTGGTAGGTTATACAAAACCAGGATTAGAACTAATTTTTGAAGGGAGCAGGTTCTCTTCATTTAAGGTCATTCATTCTGTCCTCTGAAGTTGTAGTGAATGCCTTGTCACTTGAAGGGATGTTATAGGAATCATTGATGAATTAGCTGGAGAGTGAACTTAATGACCTCATAGGTCCCTCTGCCTCTCTCAACTTACAATTTCTGTTTTCCAGAGCAGATAAAATGAGATATTTATGTGTTTGAAAGGGTCTTATAAATAGTATAAATAAATATAATAGTGATATATATTTAAGAGAATACTGCTATTCTTTATACCTGATGTTGTCTCTTGTACAGAAGTGGTTGTGTCATGTTGATTTACTAAACCTTTGCAAAGCCCCTACTCTATACCAGGTCCTGTGTGGAGAAGTGGCAATACAAAGATGAATCAGACATTGTCCCAACTCCTAAGAATCTCGCAGTCTTGTGAGCAACATGAAGGCACGAACAGTTATAGTGCAGTGTGCTTCAAACTTCATGAGGCCAGAGGCTAGGTCTGACTTGTTAATTGCTGAGAATAAATAGCAGAGAGAGAATAAATACCATATGCAAAGACAAGGAGGTTGGCAAAGTATGCTTGTACAGGGAACTGCAAGTAGTTTGTTACGATTGGAATGTGAAGTGTGAAGGGACTAGAGGTGGGTGATGAGGAGGAATGGTAGGCAGGTCAGATCATGTAGGAGTTTTAACTTTATCTTAAAGGTAATGAGAAGCTATTGAAGAATTTTAAGCAGGGGAGTAGTAAGTTCTAACACAATACTGAGTCACCATCAAAATACTTTGAACCATGCTTCCAGCAGTGGGGGTTAGTTTCCTCTGAGTCATTTATACTCTTATCAGTTATGAAAAATGTTCACATCTCCAGTGCCTTGTAGCATACTGGGTCCTTTCTTATTCACTATTTCCTTTAATCCTCATAGGAGTTTAATGAGGTGGGTTATTATGCTTGTTTAATCGATGATAAAACTTAAGTAGAGAAGGGTTAATGGCAATAGTTATCTGTTTCCCAGTTTGCATTGCTTTCCCCTGATTCATTCTTTTCTCAAATGGAAGAGATGTAATTAAAAGATAGGGAAGAATTTGCAAATGTTAAGATCTTTGGGAATTTCTGCCCATTATTGAACAGTAAATTATTGAAGAAGGGGCCTGAACAGAGCTGAGCGCTGCTTTGTGGTTCACATGTCTGTGTGCTTTTATTGGAGGAGTGGCAGCTATCATTTATTGAGTGGCTAATATGTGCCAGGCACTGTGCTAATAACTTTATAAATGTTAGCGTAATTAGTCCTCACAATTACCTTGTGAAGAAAGTATTGTCGTCCTTGTTTTACAGGTAGAAAAACAGACTTTCCTGAAGACTCATCATTAGCTATTGTGGTAGAACTGGATTAGAACGAGGGTCTTCTGAGTCCCGGTCCAGGATTCTTTTCACCCTGGCAAGAAACTGAGAAAGAAGATGTCAGAGAGGTCTTATAAAGGAGACTGCAGTGAAACTATACTTATGTTGTTTGTTAGTGAGGAGGAGGAGCCCTGGGGCTCACGCCATATGGCACAGAGGATGACACCTGCTTGGTAAAAACCTGTACTGGTTTAGTATCTCCAGTTAAAACTGCTCAGGCCGTCAAGGACATTTTCTCCCCCAATTCAGAACATTTGTCCCTGTGACTCAGTGCTCTATATTTCCTTACTAGTTTTACCTGGGGGGTGTGGTTTGTATTGTGGTAGCATGTCGTTATTTTCCACATTGGTTTCATACAGATCATTCCACTTGATTTGTGAAATAATTGAATGGGATTGTTATCTCTGTAACACAGGTGAAGAAATTGAGATTCAGAGATTAAGTGACTTGCTCCCTACCCTTGAATGAGGTAGTAGTAGAAACCAATACAAAATTCAGTTCTCCTGAGCTTTCATTTATTCATTCATACTGTAAATATTTACTTAGCACCTTCTTTGTGCCCAGGTGTTGGTCACAGAAAAAGACATATGCACTATCTGAGTCCTTAAGGAAACAACTAACAGCAGACTAGAAGGATAAGGGCCACAAGAGAGCTATAAGTGATGTACAATGGAGGTCAGATTTGATGGAGTGATTTATTCTGCCTGGTAGTACAGAGACGTTTGCAGAGTTGTCAGGTGCTAATGATATGTTCATTTAACAAACATGATCTTTAGGGTTCCTTCTATCCCTAAAATTCTATTATTTGTGGCTCATTCGTCTGAGCTTTGGCTCTCAGATTCTATGACATTTTAATGCCTGAATTCTTGTTTATAAAATGAACAGCTACTATGTGATAGGCTCTTTGGATGCTGGGGAGTCAAGGACTGGTAAGAGCTTTGCTCTTGATCTCATAATTTAGTGAGGAATCAGAATATGTAAGCAAGGATTTATAATACAGTGTCAGGTAAACACAAGTAATGACACCAGGCCGAGAAAAGGGCAATGCTTTCTTTTCTGAGGTAGCATGAACAAAAGCCAAGTTAAAGACTCATCATGTAAGGCCAAAAAACTTGGACTTTGTGCTGTAGCTAAGGAAATATTTAATATAGAAGATTGATATAGTTGGATATACATTTTAGTCTAAACTAACATCTTAGAAAGATTCCTCTGGAAATTGGATCAGGGTAGTGGAATGAATTTATGTGTGTGTGTCTCTCTCTTGTTATCTCAAATTTCTTAATTTCAGAAAAAATGTATTAAAAAATAAATTCAAAACAGTGCTCCAAAACAAAAACAGGACATAAGTGGGTCATTGTCAGGAATTCATGGAAGAAAGAAAGCAGATTTATCAGAGCAGAGGAAACCACAGCTTAAAGTATGTGGAAGAGAAAGAAAAAGGAAGATAAGAGTAGCTCCAGAGAAAATGGGCGGAGACGCTATGTATAAGAAGCTGGAAAGAGTCCTGGGTCATCTTCAAGCGTAAATTAATTAAAATTCTGCATTTGAAACAGCAGGGGCAGTCTCCATCTTACAGTGAACAAAAAAGTAGCAGAATTTTGATTCTAAGCTTAAACCAGAATAATTTCCTAAAGAAAGTAAACTGCCCTGTTGAGGAGAACTCGTGGTGTGGGTGTAGGGGCTTGAGACAAGCAGAGCAGAAGCTGAGTTAAGTACAGATCTCTACAACAGGTATAAAGAAGGGGAAAGGAAAAGTAGTTCTGCAATGGGAGAAAATACGTTCAATTTTTCCATCCTAAGAGTAAATTTCTCATACTTTTGATAACTGGGAGGAGAGGAATCTCCACTCTGCATGCTTTTCCATGCCAGCATACCCTAAAGTGACGCTTGCCAGTAATCTCCTCTCCATAATTCACATCGCACTGCTTCAGACCTTCCATTTAGAGGAGGGGACAGTGGAGAGACAGAACTACATAACTGCAGAAGAAACTCATGCTGATTACATACACCAGGCAGTCTGGTGCCTCACTTATACACAGGAATGGATAGCTGAGGATCTCTAGACACTTGAGGGAAGCAAAATATTAAAGAGAAGAACCAAGCTAAAGAAATAAAACTGGCCCCAGAGGAAATAAATAATTCAGGAAAGAGATTTAAAAAAAAAATGTCTAGTATGTTCAGAGACATTGTATAGATGTTGCATCCATAAAAACACACTGCTATTAGAGCAATCAGAGGATAAAAAAGAATTCTTAGAAATTGAAAATTATGACTAAAGAAATAAATTCACAAGGATTTTAAGAAATACATATTAGTGAATTGATATAAAATATAAAAACAGATGGAAAATATGAAAACGAGATACAAGGGGTTAGTGGAGGAGATTAAGAAGAATTATGGAACTGAGGCACTAGAGTGGAAAAAATAATCAAAGGAATAATAGAGGAAAAATTCCTCAGCTAAAGAAGGGCATGAGTCTTCAGATGAAAGGGCTTACCAATTATTGTCAGATAATTGAAAAGAGGCCCAAGAATAAAGAGAAAGATCTTCAAAGCTTTCAAAGAGAATATACAGCTAATGTTCCTCATTAGCAACAATGGACGAAGGAGCAATATTTTCAGAGGTATGAGGAAAATTATTTGGAACCAAGAATTCTACACCTAATCAAACTAGCTTTCAAGCATGAGGTCAAAATAAAGACACGTTTGCACGTGTGAAGATCTAGGCTTACCGCCCTCAGATAGTCTCTGAAAGGCTAAACACTAAACAGTAACAATAATTACCTCCAGGGGATTGTAATTAAGAATATTCACGTAAAAATTATTATTTTTACCCAAGTATTAGATTAAAACGTCAAATAAGACTGAAGTCCTTGTAATTAACAGCTGTCATTTTGGGATCTCCCTGCACCATCTTGGCAATCCCTTTGCATTTTTGTGTGCAGGTTCCTATTTTCTCCATGCCACACCTTCCTCATCTTTGTTTGCTTTTGCAGTTTCGTCAAGCTCATCCTCCAGTAGCTTTGAGAAAATTAAATGGGAAGTAAATGTTTAATATCTTTCAGGTCTCAAAATGGGGCATCTCTGTTCTACCCTCACATTTGATTGATACTTACGCTGAATATGGAATTCTAGGTTGAAAATAATTTTCCATCAGAATTTGGAAAAATTGCACTTTCGTCATCTAGCTTTCACAAGTTGGCTGTTGAAGTCCAAAGACATTTTATTCCTGCTTCTTTGTATCTGACCTTTTTTTGTTCATTTGGGGGAGCTTATAGCATCCTCTTTGTTGTCGTTGCTTTGAAATTTCATAATTATATCCCTATATTTATCTGTTTATTGTGTGAGGAGCTTTGTGGACTCTTTCAACCTGGAAACTCAAGCCTTCAGTTCTAGGAAATTTGCTTGAATTAATTGATGATTTCTTCTCCTCTGTTTTCTTTTTTCCTCTTTCTGGAACTCCTGTTACTTAGATTTTGGACCTCCTGTACTATTTTTTTGCTGATTTTTGGGAGACTTCTTCAACTTCATCTTTCAAACAATCTATTGAAATTTTCATTTATGTTCTCACATTTAATTTCCAAAAGCTCTTTTATTTTTATTTTTTAAACAATTATAGCAACCCATTCTTATTTCCAGAGGCAGTATCTTTGCTTATGAAGAAATAAATGGTAGACTTTCTTTTGATGTTTTCTTCTCCCTATCTAGTCTTGTTTTTTCCAGGTTCTTTTTTCATGTTTGTTTTTGTTTGTCCCTTTTATGTTAGAGATGTTCCTTGGATATTTGGTAATCTTTTGAGATATGCTCATATTTATGATTGGGGTACTAAAAGCCTTACTAGAATCTTAAGCTTGTTGGTTGTATAATTGTCTAAGATAGAAATTCCTACTGTTTTTACCCAAAGTTCAGCAGTTTTAAAATCACAAATACGTCTCAGCAACATAGGTAGGCCTCCTAGAAGTTTTTGGAACACACCAAGCATGTTCCCATCTCAGGGTTTTTGTACTCCTTTCATTTGCCAGGAATATTCTTTTCCCAGAGTTCCATGGCTTGCTCTCTCAATTCATTCAGGCCACTGCTTATGTGACTTCTCATTATAGAGCGCTTTCCATGACAATGCTGTCTAAAGTAATATTTCCCCACTCCCAAACAATCTCTACTGTCTTATGTTTATCTTATTACTACCTGACACTTTGGTGATTAATTTTGACTGTATCCTCTTCTAAAATGTATGCCATAGGACCAGGGACTTTGTCTGTTTTGTTCTTCAGTATAGCCCCAGAACCTAGAACAAAGACTGGTACATAGTGAATAAATGAATGAGTTGGAGTCACTGGCTTTTTTTTAGACGGAGGTTTGTGGTTATTAGATATAATGATAATTGAATTGGTTCCTTATATCTTTCTAGCTCCTTACCATTTACAAAGTGTTTTTATACCCACGTCACTTCATTTCATCCTCCCAGTGGCCCTGTGAGGTAGAGAGCTACTGTCATTATCTCCACCTTACAGATATGAGAAACTTGTGCCTTAGAGTAGGGCAGCCTTGCCCGGGGGCACAGGGATAAGAAGTAAAAATTTGGAACAAAAACCAATCTCTCTTGATTCTGGTAGTTGTTAATCCTACCACCCAAAGCTGTCACCTGTGGAAAACAGAAATGTGTTGCTAAGGAAGGTGATGAAATCCCCTTCTCTACAGTTTTAGGAAGCAAACAAACTTAGTGTTTATAGTGTACAGCGGGGAGCCCCAAGGCCATCTGATGGTAAAGAGGCTGCTGAGTTAACTTCATTCCCAATTTGGGTGTCTAGTTAAATTTTGTTTTGAATGGAGTAGTGGGGAGAAGATAAATTAGAACATGAAAATATCAAAATATGTGCTTTGACAGGGAAAGAACCTGTGTTGAATTTTAGAACTGGAAGTGACTTAAGGTCACCCCTCAAATTATACCACTCCTCTTCCTCCACATTCCTCAAGTGATGAAAATGGAAACAAGAGGATAGATTCATTGCCTGCGGCCACCCAAGCTCATTGCTTATAAACGCCTGGCACTGTCAGTTTTTAAGTTATGCCCTGCACCGGAGGTCCTGTTAGAATCTATGAGGTTGTCAGTTTACCTTATGTAAGTATGTCAAATATGCTGAAGGCCAGTCTCTGACACAGTCATTCTAGTTTAGTATTCCACTAGGTAAGTTTGTCCACTTATCCCCTGTCATTCTGACTCTTGACCTTCTTCTCTCCAGAGGCCCCAAATGGCAGGCAGGAAGGGAACTCAACCTCTGTCTCTTATATCAGAGACATATATCTCTTATATGGTGAGCTGCTTCAGAACATGTACCATCTTTTTCATCTTTGTGCCCTTTTTGTTAACAGTATCCATCACAATATCTCACTGAGCACAAAGTAAGTGCTCTGAAAATTTCTGAAACTGTTGAATTATACCAGTGTATATTAAAAGATCCCTATTGCCTCTCTGGTCCTATGCTATAATCATTTAAATCTCCATCAAAAATCTCATGTTTTGGAGCTACTTTGTCTCTTGAATCTGTTATAAACAGTAATGCTAAGATATTTTTGCCTGGACCTGCCTTAAAACCTGCCACACTTGGCCCAGCTTTGTTATAGTTTGCATGGGAAACTCCAGTTGCTGAGATTATAGCAGATTCAATTAGTGGTGCTGGTAAGGTTCATTCCAGGACAAGGCAAAAGCTTAGTGGAGTGGACAGCATCCACTCTGGGGAGAAACTCATTGTCCTCTTGAGTCAAGGGGCTCCTGATGTCTTTTATTTTCAGGTGAGGCCAGGGCACCTGATGACATAATGGGTACAGTAGGTTTTGGTAAAGAAAGGAACAGGAGAGGCAAAAGCCTGCCTGGACTTCCGTTTACCGTTATCAGAAAGGAGTAAGGAATTACAATGATAAACTTTGTAAAATTCCAGACTTTTGATCCCTTCCCTACAGTTTATACTTTATTACTTGTTCACTGTGGAGAGTAAAATTCATAGAATAAGGAGGAACTATGAGCTTGTCTTCAGGGGTTGGCTTGGGGGAAGGCAGATAGAGAAGCTGTAGGCTGGCTTCCCATTCCACAAATAGGTTTTGGGTGGGAAAAGGAAGCCCCCAAGGGACTGAATGGATAGTGGTAGCTAAAAGAAGAGAGGGAAGGTGACTGAGTTCCTGGGACTGGCTACACAAAGGTGGAGAGCTTGGAGCCTGATACGGATTTCAGGAGGGGTGTCAGGATGAGGTTTCTTCTGGGGGACTGGTGATCCTGGTAGCTTAAGTTCCACGTCAGCCGGCCCTGATGAATCTGGCTTTCCTCTGCTGTACAGAATGTGAAGACGGTGTCTGAGACCCCTGCAGTGCCACCAGTTTCAGAAGATGAAGATGATGATGATGACGCTACCCCGCCTCCAGTGATTGCTCCACGCCCAGAGCACACGAAATCGGTGAGTCTTTGGGGACGTGGACAGCTTTGTGATTTATTAGAGTTTGGAGGGGGAGAGGTGTTGATCCTGAGGCCTAGAGGTTTAATATTCTGGTTCTGGGTTTTGGGGTTTTGGAGCTGGTGAAATTACTGAACCACCTTGATTGAAAGGTACTTTCTGTATGATTAAAGATAAGAATTGGTATATTTATTTATCATTGGTTTGCAGATAGTCCCAAAGTGTCATAGATAATTGGTGTTTATACCAACCCAGCCCTAGTTTGCTTAGCCCGTTCTCCATAGACAGGCTAGGAAGATACACAGAATTAATGTTACTTAGTGCAGGACTAACATAAATTATTCTAGTCTCCTGGGAAGCAATAAATTAGCCTGCAACAGATCCTTTCTTCTCTGTTAAATGTGCAGCGTTCAGCCTCTTAGAACATCATTGATGATGCTGAAAGACCCAAGAGAATTCATAAATACATTAGTGCTATTAATATGCTGGACATCGGGAGTGCATTTTGATGCTGGATGTTGGCAGTGATTTTTATTTAACTTCCTTTGAGGTTCCTGCATCTCAGAATAGCCACAGTCCCTCTGCCCTTGCTTTCCACAATCTAGTCCCTTCCTTTTACCTGATTTAGTGTCAGTGAGCAGTGACCTATCATCAGATGATATTCTACTAGTGTTTCTTTGTCTGCACTTTTTATTATAACAAGAGCTTCATAATGAAAGAATGACCTAGAGCTTAAACTCTGTGATAATACAAGATAAGGCTATCTCTGGAGTAGAAGACTCAGGGAGGTATTCAAGCAGAATTGATTGACTAACTATGAGAGTTGTTGTGGAGGAAAGTCAAGCAGATTAGATCAGCTTTTAAGATGAGAACTTATGAAATCACCCTTTTTGTAGGTCACAAAGTCACCTTAAGGAAAATGAACTTCAAAATTAGAGAGTTGTCAAGATATCTCACATCGATATGTCCTTTTTTGATTTGCAAGCATGTTCATTTAAAAAATTTTTTCCTCCTAAACCATGAACTCCTCAAAAGTAGAGGGAATACATGTATGCATGCATTTGCAGTGCTTAACATAATTCTTGGCAGGTATCAGAAAGGCAGTAAATATTGAATGAATTGATAAATTTGATCTTCATAGCATTCCTTTCTAAAAAGGTATTGTTAATTCACGATTTATAGAAGAAGAAGCTGAGATTTGGAGAGGTAAATTGATCTACCCAAAGTCTCTTAGTAAGCAAAAGAGCCAGGATTGAAAGCAGGCAATTGACCCCAAGTCTGGGTCGCTTTCCACCATAGCACAGTGGCCTTTTTATGTGTGCAGACTTGTGCTGGGAGCCAGAGAAGGAGAATATTAGAGAGGGAAAAGGCAGGGTTTGTGACCTCAAGGAGACATCTCTGGAGAACCAAAGGAGGAGGACAAGGCTACAGGTTTAGGTGGCAGGGATATAGTTTGTCTATAGGTACGAAAATAGAAAATTACGAAATCATTATGCTAGAGTAGTCAGGAAAGAAGCTATAGTCTCTGATCTCAATGTCTTGACTTATTGCTGTTTCTACTCTGGACAATTCTCTCCCGTTTCCACCTATTAAAATCCTGTCCATCCTTCAAGATCCAGCTGAAGAATCCCTTTTATTCATTTATTCACTCATCAAACATTTACGTGAATGCTTGCTTTTTGTCAGGCAGCTGGTTAGATACAGGAACTCGGGGATGAATGACACACATGCCCTGTCTTTGTAGAGCCTATAGACTGGCCAAAGGATAGTTGTGATATTTTTATGAAAAAAATCTGATAATGCCAGTAAACGTCTCTTGGGGAAAGGACATAACTTATTGTCACTCCTTCTGAGCCTCAGTAGTATATAGTTTGCTCATTTCTTATGACATTTATTCCTTTCTGCCTTGTGGTTGTGACTTTCTCACAAGAATTCCTTCACAGGGGGGCTGGCCCCGTGGCCGAGTGGTTAAGTTCGCGCGCTCCGCTGCAGGCGGCCCAGTGTTTCGTCGGTTCGAATCCTGGGCGCGGACATGGCACTGCTCGTCGAACCACGCTGAGGCAGCGTCCCACATGCCACAACTAGAGGAACCCACAACAAAGAATACACAACTATGTACCGGGGGGCTTTGGGGAGAAAAAGGAAAAAATAAAATATAAGAAAAAAAAAAAGTAGCGTTGGATTATAACCCAAAATATAAAGTAAAAAAAAAAAAAAAAAAAAAGAATTCCTTCACAGAAATAGAGGATGGGGGCAGCATTTTGTACAGCAAGGCTAAGAGTAGATTCTCAGTAAATGTTTGTTAAGTAAATGAATCAATAGAAAACATAATAATATTAGTGAAAATTTGAAAGCTTAATATCTGCTGGGCATGATTCTGGTCATTTCACCCCTTGATTAATTTATTACTACAACACCATAAGACAGGTATCATTAATATCACCATTTTACGAATGAGGACACTGAAGCACAGAGAAGTTAAGGAACCTGTCCAAGGTCATACAAATGGTAGCAGTAAAAGCTGGGATTTGAACCTAGGCAGTCAGGTTCCTGAGTCTTTGGTCTAAATGACTACGCTCCACTGCCTCTTAAAGAAGAACAATTGTAGTTCCTTCTCTGCAAAAGTTCAGGATTTAGAGAGGGAGTAACTCAAAAGAAGATAATGTTAAGTGTTGTATCAGCAGCGCAAGATGCTGTGGGAATACAGGATATTCATTTCAACTTGGGAAAGAATAGAATTTTGCAGATGAAGGGGATCCCCATCTAATAATAGAATCTCCTTTAAGTCATTTCTGTTGAGAGTTGTTTAACCTTGTATTAAATATCTTCAGTGCTCAAATTCTCACTAACTCCTGTTATGTAGTTCAAGCGAGAGCCAGGAAGGTCATTCTACCCACAGAGGATGGGCCTGGGCACAGAGGAGGAGGAGCACAGATTTTGACCTAGGAGAAGGGATGAGTTTACTGAGATTTGCTCTTCTGTGGATGTTCTAACACATTCATCTAAGAGAGGCTCCTGAGCTTCCCCTGTGCTAACAAAGGCTGCCCTTGCCAAATTCTTGCACCAACAATGCAGGTATACACACGGTCTGTGATCGAACCACTTCCTATTACACCAACTCGGGATGTGGCTACATCTCCCATTTCACCTACTGAGAATAATACCACTCCACCGGATGCTCTGACCCGGAACACTGAGAAGCAAAAGAAGAAACCGAAAATGTCTGATGAAGAGATCTTGGAGAAATTACGTAAGCAGTTTGTTGCTTTCTGAACTTTCTTCTGGTACGTGACTGGTTGAGCACGAAGATGGAATTCCATTGCTATAAAGATCCTGGTTCTAGGCTTGGTCTATGTGGCTGCCTGACTGTGCTTGATATCTTAGCTACAGACTGCTTTTCTTCATCCTGCCGCTGTACCCACCTCCTTTGTCTCGTCAGCCCTGCTTGGATACCACCCACATTAGGATGGGAACGTGATGAGAGAGAGTAGGGATAGCTCACTTTGAACACTAGGCATTCTCACCTCTAGGCATGGCTTATGGAGATGACCAATAGCTTTTACCTGGTGAATACTTGGGAATGTTGTTTTGAGAAAGTTATTGAGGCCTTGTCTATAACTGGTGGGAAAGAATGCTGTGATTGATTATTGATGTCTGCCATTGACCTAGGCGAAGACAGATCTGCCATCTTGGTTGTAGGAAAAGAGGGAAGGGAAACTAACATTTTTTGAGCCTGTACTGTGTACCAAATGACAACCTAGGTATTTTCTTAATTTTGTTTCATTTATTCCTCATATTAACCCTATGAAGAAAGACGTTATAATCTTCATTTTTGCAGTTAAGATGTTTGAGGCTCAGGGATGCTCAATACTCTGCCCCAGATCACACAGCCAGCAGGTGACATGTATGGGGTTAAAACAGAACCTGTGCTCCTGTAATTAGAGCCTGCTGCCCCCCTAGCTCTCAGATGGAAACTTATTTTACTTCCTTAAGCGGCCAGAAATGGGGGGGGTCTATTGGGGTAGCTTGTTTCTGTGTTTCAGTAAACTGCAGGAGAGTTCATATGAGAAGGAAGGATTGACTTGGTCTTTGGGCTTGGAAAAATCATTTGACAAGGCCTTTGATTTATTCTTTGTACCTGTCTACTTCTAAAGAGGATTTGATGTGACTAGTTTAGCTAACTCTTCAAACTGGCAGTGCTTTCTAAAGCTGAAGTTTCTGGTTCTTTCGCTTAGCAGCTCTCAATTTCTTTTTGATAATTCTTGTTTGACTTTAAAAATAATTTTTACTCTTTTAAAAGTTACCATTCCCCAGAGCCCTTATGAAATCATGAAGTAAGAAAAGCTACCTACCTAGTCATCTGTTTACTCATGTATGTAGTCTTTTTCTCTGAACCAGAGTTTTTTTAAACAATAATACATAGAACATAGAATTATGGAAAGCAGGCTGTTCTAGGTGTTAAGGACACTTGAGTTGAAGCCCCAGCCCTGCCACTGACTTGGGTCTTGGGCAATTTCCTCCTGTTCTCCGGGCCTCCTTTTTCTCATCTTTAAAATAGGGATGTTAATACCTGTCTTATTTGTAAATCAAATGAGATAATGTAAATGAACAGTACCAAATCCTAGTAATTGGTATTAGTGGAAAGCATATTGGCCTGACTCCTATTCTTAGCTGTGACACAGTTTGCTGTGTGAGGGGGAAGTATCTTCCCTTCTGGTGGGCCTCAGTTTCACTATCTCTAGAATACAAGTTGTGAAACCCAGTGAACTCTCTCCTACCTCTGTGTCTTTGCACTTGAAGTACTTCCTGCTGTAACCCCTTGTCGACTTTCTCTCCCTAACTCCTTCTTACCCTATAAAGATCAATCCAGCTATCGCCTCCTTTCTGAAACCTTTCCAGTTTGTATTTTGTGTCCCTTTCTCTACCCCTTTGCCATCCATCAGAACAATTATTATGTTTTCATGGAACTTTATGCCTTCTGTGTATCTCCTTCATGAGATTGAGCTTGTTGAGAGCAGGGACTGTCTTAACTGTCTCATCAGTCTCTATTCCTAGCACTCAACACAGGACTTGGTACGTAGTAAATGAGCATATTAAATGAGTATATGTTTATTGGATGAATGAATTTAAAAATGAATGAATGGCTTTTAGGAGTTTAGAAATGGAATAGATTACTATGAAGAAAAGCAGTGAGAACATGAAACTTTTGGTTGGAACTTGTAGGGGGAAAGTTACAGACCTACTTAGTGTGGGTTTTGGGCATTGGATCCTTGCCAGCTCCAGGGTTTGGGGGAACATGGGGCCTGTTTTGTATCTTGATCTGGAAAAAAATGATTCATGGTCTCTCTTTCTTTCAAAGGGAGCATAGTGAGTGTGGGCGATCCTAAGAAGAAGTATACACGGTTTGAGAAGATTGGACAAGGGTTAGTAGGGGCATTTTCTTTCCCTAGAGAAATGACTTAAAATTGTGTGTGCTGGTATATATGATTTTGTTTTTGTTTTGCCTCTCGTAAACCTTGTTCTTCTTTCTCCACCTCACCCCTTACCCATCCAGAACTGTTATATTAGGCTGACTTCAGGTTTAGCAGAATGATGCTTAATATGAGAGATGTGCCATTAGCTGATCATGTTGCTAAAAATACCTCAGCAGTGAGTGAAAAAACCATTTGTTTTCTTAGCACAAAACCTGCTTCCCAAATTACAGGTCTGCTTTTCCAGATTAACCCTGATTACCTAGTGCTGAGACCTAGTAGCACTAATATGAAATAGGAGACTCAAAACTGCAGACCTTTCTGTTAGTGTAATGGGACTTTTTTCTAGGTGGATGCTAGAATTCGTCTCCTGCTCTCTGGTTCCTTCTCTGCATCTTGTATGCTCCCCTCAGTGTAATGAACTAAGCAAATTGTAACTGAGTTCCTATTATGTGCTAGGCATTGTGAATACAGCTATGAATCAGACACAGTCTCTGCCTCAAGGACCTCATGCCTACAGAATGAGATAAACAATCAAACAAAGAATTATGATATACTGTGATAAGTCTTAAAAAGTGTTTGGCTGTTATTTTGAGCAAAATAAGGCAGACATAAAAGAGCAGATACTGTATGATTCTATGTATATGAAGTTCAAGAACAGGCTAAACTAATACATGCTAATAGAAGTCAGAATAATGGTTCCCTCTGAGAGGGGGATGTTGATTCAGACGGGGTATGAGGGAACCTTCGGAAGTAATCTTGGTGGTGAACACATGGGTGTGTCCATCTGTAAAAAATCATCAAGTTGTATGCTCAAGGTTTGTGCAGAGTACTTTAGATAAGTTATACCTCTATCCTAAAAAGGAAAATAATGAGATTTCTACAGACCTGCCCAAATAGCTAAAATTAAAAACGAACTGAAAAAAAAAGTATCTGGCTTGTCGAAAGCTTTCAGTGTTAGTTGAATGAAAGCATTGGTGCTAATGAAATCATTGAAGTTTTCTGCTTTAGTTTTCTTTCTTATATATCCCATGACTTCTGAGACAAAGTATTACGTAATATACTGATGTTGTAGTTGGACAGCATTCTACAGCTTACATCTGTTATTTGCTTCTATTGTTTAATTTAATCTTCAAGATAACCCTGGACTTGAGTGGATCTCAGTTTTTCCTGGTCCAGTGTTTTTCCTACTAGACATGCTTTTGTGAATCGGAACTGGTATAAGGTAGTTAACATCCTGAGAAGAAATTATTTTGCTTGCCTCAGAGTAATCTGAGATGGCATTTCCTTTAGCTAATTACATTGAGATATTAAGAATGTAGTAGAAAGGTACACAGGCAAACGTGGGCTAGCCAGGTCCCACCCCTGGACTTCACTTTCTTTATCTGTAATTTCAAGGAAGAGGGGTTATTGATTCAGGGCCTTTCACCTCCAAAACTTCTGATTCTTTTTTCTTTTTTAATTCAGATGTATGAGGCCCATAAATAGGCAACATCTGCAAAATGTTTTTTCCTTGCTTATTTGACAAGTCTGTTAGTGCTAAGGGAGGAATGAACTATTTATTAAGCACCTATGGTGATGTTTCCATATTCCATGATTTCAAAAATATAAATACCACACAAATATGATGAATTCGTATGATTATAATTTTTGCTTGCTTTTTTTCCCTTTAAGACCTGAAGATTATTTTTTTTTTGACCTGGAATTCATATGTCTGTTCAAGGTAGAAATAATCAAGTACTAACCAGTGGGCCTGAGTAGCTTTCTAGACCTCTGTAATCATGGAGATATAGTCCCAAAATGTCCAGTCCCCCAAGGCCTGGGCATATTTGCCCCTTAAGAATGGTGCATCTGGTTGGATAAGGGCGGATAGTGATAGGAAGATAGATACAAGCTTTATGACAGAAGATGGCTAGAGGTAGGATAATCAGGCATTGGGGAAATAATTGCCAATGCAAATAATCCAATCCTTATTTGATAGCCAGTATCTTATGATCACAATTTCCTGGCATGTAGCTAGGGTCCCAACTAAAGAGTAGTGGTTGGGAAGCTGGTGACCATAATTTCTAGCAGCAAGGCAAACTTACAAGTGACTTTTCTCCCTGGATTGACCTGACTTCCCTGGGAAACATAATCTCAGGGCTTGTCTAGATTGCATTTTTGCAATACATGGAGTTTTAAATTTTTTCAGATTGCATCATATATATCTGACATATAGCATGTATAGTTATAAGTATTGTTGCATATCACCCACCTACAAACATACAGGGTTCGTGGTTATAGGCGTAAAACGAGGTTGGTTTTTAGTTATTTAGAATGAACATGATTACTTTCCTAGCATTATTCCTAGTATTTCTCTGCCTCCCACATGCCTTCCCTGTTGGCCACTAGAGCCTGTAATTCTCTTTATTAGAGTGGGGAGGGGCAGTGGGGAGAATTATTTTTGCTGCTCTTATTATTAACGCTTGCACTGCCAGATTATTTGTAGAACTGCATTTGACAAATGTCACTTCATTTAACAAGTTTTGTCTCTCTCTCTCCCACCTGTTGTTCAGTGCTTCAGGCACTGTGTACACTGCAATGGATGTGGCCACAGGACAGGAGGTGAGTATCCACCACCAACTGTTGCTCCTTCAGTTCTTTTTTATTTTTCTTTTTAGTTTTTAGTCCTTCTTCACTCAATAGGGACACTTCTAGTTTCTTACTATTGCAGACTAGAACTAAACAGGAGTAACACGATGAGACTTACAGATTTTGGAAAAAGTCACTGTGGCTACAGTGTCAAGAACAGATTGGAGGAGATAAGAGTGGAACAGGGGATTCTACTGTTCCAGGGGAACAGGAGTCAGGAGGTCATTGTGTAATTCCAGATGAGCTATGATGGTTTGGACTAAGGTGGTAGCATAGTATGAATGGGGAGAAGAGGATAGATTTGAGAGGTAGGTAGATTTGACGGAATTTGGTGATTGACTGAATGTGAAGATGACTCACAAGTGAGTGATATTAGTCAAGGAGAAAGAAAAAAGGTGGAGGTATAAATATGTTTGAAGAATTTGGATACTGCCTGAGAGACCTTCTTGTGGAACTGCCTGGTGGACAATTGTTTACACAGGTTTGGTGCTTGGGAGAGAAATCTGATATAGGAGAGATTTAAACACATGTCTCTTGACTCCTAATCTAGTGGTCCTTCCATTACTCTGTGCCCAGGATTGCAGTAGACATTGAAGTCCTCATTTGGAGGCACCTCTTCTCTCTCATTTCATTAAGCTGGGAGAACTCTGACCTTATTGCCAAGGCCTGCTGACCCAAGGTCTTACCTTCAGCAGAAGGAAGCCATGCAGGGAATGTAGAGTACTTGAGCTTTCCTTGGATTCTGCTCTTTGGTTGCAGAGCAGGAAGGTTGTCAGGTAGGCTGTGGATGAGGGATGCCTGGGGAAGTTCTTAGTTCAAAGAATACTGGGGCTCAGAGGTTGAGAGAGGCACCTCCTATTCCAATGAAAATAGAGTTGGGCTCCTATAAGGGAAGCTACTAGGACTTGCTTGTGTACGTTTGGCAGTTGAAGCCCCCTGGTATACTAGAGAAGTCATGGTTATTAGGGACAGCACGTATTTCACTGTACTTTTGTGAGTCTTTTATGAACGTCTAAGCCAGATACTGAGGCTCCATCAAGGGTAAGTCAACTTTAGAAAAACAAAATCACCATTATGATTAAGGATTTATTAATTGTTCTTTGAGGTGAGAATCCAACAACCTAGAGGCTTCCCTTTGTCTACTTATATAATCTTGGGCAAGTCATTTGACCTCTCTGAGCCTGAATTTTATTTATTTATGAAATACGCATGATAACATATACCTTATAAAAGTGTTGAAAGAATTCAGTAAAGCAGTGCATGTGAAAATACATAATAAACTTTAAGAATTATATATTTATTAATTTTTGTTTTTACATATTTATTTACTCCACAAAGCATTTACTGAACATTTGCTTTGTGTCACAACTTGTGCTAAGAACTCTATGAAAGATTCAGTCCTGTGCAAGCACTCAGACATTAAAATCATACATAAATGGAAGAGACTATACTTTCCATTGGGTACATATAAGTAAGTCTTGTGGTCCTGGAACCTGTGTTAAAATAATAGTGAGGAAGGAAGGATAGTATCATTGTACCAACTTTAAATATGGTTAATTAGATGCAGAGATAGAAAAGTGGAGGTTATACCAATCCTAAAAAGAACCCTATGAGGTAGGTAATAATATTTCCTTTTTATTGATGAGGAATTTGAGGCACAAAGAGTTTAAATAACTTTTGCAGGGTTGTGCTCAGCATTTAGCAAGGACTGGGTTAGAATCTTTTTTTTTTTTAAGATTTTTTTTTTTTTTTATTTTTCCTTTTTCTCCCCAAAGCCCCCCGGTACATAGTTGTATATTTTTAGTTGTGGGTCCTTCTAGATGTGGCATATGGGACGCCACCTCAGCATGGCTTGATGAGTGGTGCCATGTCCACACTCAGGATCCAAACTGACGAAACACTGGGCCACCACAGCGGAGCGCGTGAACTTAACCACTCAGCCACGGGGCCGGTCCCTGGGTTAGAAACTTTTGATTCTAAAACCTAAACCTGTACTTTCTGTGCTACAAGGCCACAGCAGAGCTAAGGTTAGGCACTAGCACCTTGTCATATTTCTGGCCTCTAGGCCCTTACAGCCTTTGATGGGAGGCTGACTGGTGATGAGTGGTTCCTGGAAGGCCTGGAGGCTGCACGTGTGAGAAGCTGGCCACAGGAAATAGAAACTTGATTTCACTATGTGCCTGCGTTGTGGTTAGAAAACTATGAATGGAATCAAGTCCATTAGGGTGGCTAATGCAGTGTGGTCAGGAAAGCCTCATTTCCTGCCCCAGGGAGTACAAATCTCTAGTGGAGCTGGCAAGATGTTTTCAGTCTTGGTGAGTGAGTGCTTACTGGGGGTTATCCAGCTGGAAAGAGCAGAGCTATTGTCTGTCACATATAGGAAGATTAGCATGTTAGTGCTGGGAAGTCTTCCAGTTACAGATTCAACAATTATTTTTCAAACCCGTTTTTAGAGGGAATGTGTACATTAGAAGGAATAGACTGGAAGAGGCTTTGGAGTCATATAGACCTTTGGAGTCATATAGGCGCTGATTATGACCTTGGGCAATTTTCTTGTGTCTTAGTGTCAATTTCCTTACCTGAAAGTGCAGATAATGATTTTTACTTGGTAGGGTTGTTGTTAGGTTTTCCTAAGATAATGTAAGTACAGCACTTAAGCACTAGCACACAGTCGGCATTCGATAAACAGTAGTGGTGGGAGGATGGTTGGTTTCTGCTGATGTTGTCATTCCTGTTGCTCTGAGCCAGGTACTCATCAAATTAAGTTATTACTATGATTAGCATTCTCATTGTTGTCTTTATTATTTAAATTTATAACTTTTATATGAGTAACACATTGGCTACTATCTCATTTAGTCCTCAAAACAATCCTGTGAGGAGCAGAATCGAGGTTGGGATTATTATCCTCAGTGTATTGATAAAGAGACTGAAGCTCAGAGAGCTTACGATTGGTCAAAGTCAGTAAGTGACAGACTCAGCCCCAGAGCTTAGGTCCTCAGAGTTCAAGTCTAGTTCTTTTTGTATTATAGGAGTGCTACCTGTTGGCCTCAATAGAAGGGATCGGATTAGGTGAAGGGTGTTTAGCCTAAACCATAGTTTAGGACTATATAAGGCTTACTATACTTAATGTAATAGGCTTTAGATCAATGTTTTGCTCTTTATACATTAGAAAAAGCTAATAATCAACGTTATAGGCAACTGCAGCTGGAGCAGAAGCCCAACCTGATAGGAGACACGACTCCAAAGCAATTTTTCTCACTTGGGGTAGGAAATGGAGGTGGTCAAGACATTTAAAAGAATCATTTCTATTCTTATTGATGAACTAGATCTCTACAGAAGACTGTCCATACTTGAAAAAATAATTGGAGTTTTTTCCGTAAAAATTTGAATTTTATTCATCCTTTACACTTCTTGCTGCTTCTGGAAAGACTAATTTAATTGTTCTGTGAGTTGTTCATGTTTTTGTCTGTTTAAGCAGGAAAAAGAGAAAATTTCTCTAAGGAATAAACATTTAGGAAATAATTTAAAGTCTACTCCTGTGGGATAGAGTAGCCTATTGGTGATGCTTTTTGTGGTTCAAAAACAAAGTACTTATCACCCCACTGAATTTTCTCTTTCCCTCTTCATTTCTACAAACATTATTGAGCACCCACTGTGTGTCAGGCCCTGTGCTTGGCACCAGGGATTCTGAGCTTTCAAATGAGCTCTCAAGCTTCTAGAGAGATACACCCTAACATCATACTAGGCAGTATCTGGTGAGTTCCATAAGCACTTTCTATGGACCATAAATATGATCTTAAGGGGCTTTAAAGAAGGGGAAAAGCCTGTCTGGTTTGGAGAATGGAGTTTCTTTAGGCCTGATACAAAGTATAAATAGCTTTTGAACATGTGAAAATGATGCAAAGTATTCCAGTTGGAGAGATAATCAGATCATGGAGTATATGAAGGAATACAGTGGGAAGTAAGAAAGGGGTCAGATCATGAGAACTTTGAATGTTGGGCTGAGGAACATTTCTAGGTAA
This sequence comes from Equus caballus, assembly GCF_041296265.1. NCBI lineage: Eukaryota > Metazoa > Chordata > Mammalia > Perissodactyla > Equidae > Equus > Equus caballus. Next base: position 69,429,575 of record NC_091690.1, read on the forward strand.
GCAGGAGCCATTTATGTTTTTGAGCAGGGTAGAGGGTTATCAAATGTGTACTGTGGGGAAGATTAGTCTGTCCGTATGTACAGGATAAATTGGCATCACTTTTGAGGGTTCTTATCCTGATTTTGCTACTGAATAGCTGTGTGCAAGTCACATATCCTCTCTGAATCAGTTTCTTTATCTGTCAAAAGGGGTCAGTAGTAATACTTAGCTCATAAGGTATCTCTGAGGATTAAATGAAATAAACTTGAGAATACCTTACATAGTACCTGACACATAGAAGAAATGGATGCAAAAGTGCATTGGAGACTAATGTACGCTTTATATTTATATTATGTGGAAATTCTTTTACTTCTATAGACAAAAAGCTTATCAAGATCTTTTTTCACACATAAACATTAGAGATCTCATTCTTGTTTTCTCTTTTAACCTGGTCAACTGTGATTTACCTTTCCACACCAAGTTCAAAAAGTCATCTCCCTCTTTATGAAGCCTCTCTACATTGCCAGTTTAAAAGAGGTCTTGCCCTATTTTGTGTTTTCTGTAGCATTTTGTATGGACTTTTGTTATAGCGGTCCTCTTAAAAATATTGTGATTTTTAGAAAGTATTTTTCTAATATAAATATTTTATTTAGTAGCAAGTTTGATCCTCAAACTTTGGTGCACATCAGAATCACCTGGAGGACTTAGTAAAACACAGAGTTTCTGATTCAGTAAGTCTGGGTGGGGCCTGAAAAATTTCATTTCCAACAACAGATGATGTTGTTGCTGCTGGTTCAGGGTCCTCAGATTGAGTACCACTGGTCTATGTTAATAAGTTCTGAATTCCTCAAGGGCTAAGACTGTCCTATTCGTCTCCGTCTCCTTAGTGTTTAAGGTCTGGTACGTAGTAGATGCTCAGTAAATGCTGAGTGACTCTGGTTGCACATTGAATGTACTCTGATTCCAGGTGGCCATTAAGCAGATGAACCTTCAGCAGCAGCCGAAGAAAGAGCTGATTATTAATGAGATCCTGGTCATGAGGGAAAACAAGAATCCAAATATTGTGAACTACTTGGACAGGTATGGAGTGATAGCTTCCGTCGGAGAGAGAGGCCCTTCAGGACTGATGGCTGGTAGAGCTGTCAGAGGAGAAGGCAACACCAGCTCTCAGAACTGCCTCCATTTAAGAATCTTCTATGATGCTTAGCTCTCTGACTCTGACCCTGTGTCCTGCTAGACAGCTCTGATTACTGCACAGTCTTTGTGGATTAAGCTGAACCATACCACCCTGCAGCTTCTAACCTCTGGTCCTAGTACTGTTTGTTCTGCCTCAGGGAAGCCCTTCATCCCATCTGCTGGAGTCAAACATGTAGGTCTTCAAATCATTCTGCATCCCAAATCTTTTCTTATCCTTCTCACCCTCCTGAATAACTTCTCGATTGTCTGTTTTCTCTTAAAATGTGACACACAGTAGTTTCATTTGAGATTTGACCAGTATGGAGAGAGTGGGACTCCTCCATTGTTCTAAACACAACACAACCTAATGATTTCATTCATTTTATATTTTAGGAAGTCGTTTTCATTGTTGACCCTAGTAAGTTTGTAGTCAATTAAAACCCGATTCTTTTTTACATGAGCTTGCCTTAAACCGGTAATGTAGAACTTTTTAATTATCTTGATTAAATCCCATTTTGATTATTTTCAGCCCATCAGAATTCTGTTCTTCAACATAAAATAGTGGTTGTAGCTAACATTTGTCTTATGCTTTACTTTTGTACCAAGCACTTTCATTAACAGTATCTCATTGTGAGGTAGGGTTTATTATCTATATTTTACAGATGAAGAAACTGAGGTTCATAGAAGTTAATAACTTGTCCAAGACCAGTAAGCCAGTAAGTAGCAAATGAGGGTTTTGGATTTGAATATTCCTAGCACCAACATTCATGCACTTTCCAGCATATCATATTCTTTTCTCCCATATCTGAAAAAAGAAAGTGAGCTGCTTGCCCGGGTTTCAGAGACTTCATAGGTGGAGGTGATATTGGACTAAGTCGTCAAGTCTAATTCCTTTACTATTTATATTGCATTGCCAGCTAGATCTCATTTCTGCCAGGTTTTGCCAGATTTCCTGTTCTTCATCTAAAACATTTGGTAAGCTTCTGTTTCTTTAAAGAGGAAGAGAGTTGGGCTTTGACCTTCCCAACAAATGATGTTGAAAGCTGTAGAGAATAAAGCCTTTTCCTTTTGGGGGATGATTGTCTCTCATGATGTGGGCCATGACTGGCTCTGAACAAGTCTCTGAAAGTTATTATTCACCTTCCCATCTCTTTTAAGAATTTATTATGCAGAGAATAAAGCTTGAACAAATTACTGAATGCTATAAGGGTACTAGATTTTTGGCTCATGATAAGGAAAAATTAAAGCTGTCCAATAAGGGTATGGCCTGTCTTATAAAATAGTGAGTTCCTCATCACTGGAGGTATCTAAACACTAAAATGCATGACCATGTTATTGAAGGAATTTGTGTTCTGGAAATGGGATTAGAAGATTTATAAATTGGTTGATCACGCCTTTGCTGGTGTCTCCAGAGGCTTTTACTGTGGAATCAGAAGTAAGTAAGGCTCAGTCCCTGCCCTGAAATAGCTCCCAGTCTAGGAGAGAAAAAAATGACCTGGGAGCTCCTGTAGGAGGACAGAAGTGGGCGCCTACTAACCCGAGCATTCAGTGAAGGTACAGAGTCTGGTTTTTGTGAGTTGTCCCAGAGGAGAACTCTATATTTGTTCTTCTCCAAATATGTGAGGCTCTGAGGCTTTACCTTAATATGTGATTTTTGAAGATACCTTGCTACAGTGTGTAGCCACAAAGTGTTTGAGTCAACCTGAGTCTGGTCTTGCATTTTCTTAGCTTTGACAGTGACATGTGGGCCTAGGTAAAGGGGCTCTGCTTTGTTAATGTCCAGAGAGAGTCTCTTGGACCTCATATTTCTTCCCCTAATCAGTCCAAGTTGACAGATGTCTTCTCAATGTGCCAGATGAGAGGCCATAAATGTGCATTCTTTGTCAAGAGAGGAAATAGGTTCATGCCGGTGGAGGGTTTTTTACCCAGTCCTGAATTCTCTTTTGGTCCAAATCCCCATAGTCTTCTCTTTCAAAAGAGATTGTTGACAAAAGACTTAATCTGTCATATTTATTCTTCACAGACATTAAAAAACTACAAGACGTTCAATTATAAAGAATGCAGAATCTTATGCAAAGAGTACTAGATTGATTCATAATCAAGAGAATAGGATTCAAATCTTACCCGTTGCTTGAGACCATTTGTTTTTTTCCAACAGTCTCCCCATCTGCCTAGCGGTAGTCCCAATGTCACGATGAAGATAAGATGACGTACCACACAGCTCAAGCCATTCTAATCTAGCTCCTTTGTCTAAAGCTAGCAGAAGAATCTGTGGGGCTCTGGGTTATCCTTGTTTTTATTTATCTTATTCTACAGCTGAGGAAACTGACCAGACAGGCTAAGTGACCTTTTGTTTATCACGTAACAGGGCTGAGTGATCCAATCCCTGAGTGGAACTATCAGTTCTAACTCACGTCAGCCCCATAATCTCTCTAGGGATCCAGTACTAAATGGCAGCCCTTGGCTTACCAGAAGAGGCTTTGGCTCTGCAGCCCTTCCTGAATTCATTCCATTGCTAGAATCAGAGACACTCAAAATGGAGATCATTGTCAGCATAATGACTATGACTTGACAGCTTTTGAATGTATTTTATAGCCATTGTTTTATTTAATATTTACAGTTATCTTTTATTTTACTTTCTATTTATTTAAATATTGGCATCTACTGTGCTGGCCTTGGGGGATGGAGTCTTGAACAGGACCCAGAACTTAGCCTCATGGATCTCAGATCCAGTAGAACTCTTAAGGAGGTGTAGTGACTTTCCCTAATGTTGGCAACATGGACTCCAAATCCCGTCTTTGTCAAATGTTTGGGTGCTCTCTGCTTTGATGCTTTTAGAGGTGTGGGAATCATGCCTAATTTTAGGAAGGATTACTTTGTGCTGTGATGAAATATAATTTTATTGTATCTTCAACCTAGCGATCTTAGTTCTGTCCTTTGGGACTTCACAGAAAAGCCAGCTTTGTTTTCTCCAGGCGAATCCTTAAGAGATGTCAAATTAGTGATTCTGTGCCCCAGATTCTGCTTTTCCCCGGAAAAAGGAACCCTAGACTCTTCCAGAGCTGATGGAAATGCGGGTTCACTCTGCGTATATGCGTAGCCTTGGAAACCCAGTGCTGTGGCTCAGTGTACTCTATTCTTTCTCATCCTTTATCTGTACTCCCTGCAGTTACCTCGTAGGAGATGAGCTGTGGGTTGTCATGGAATACTTGGCTGGAGGCTCTTTGACAGACGTGGTGACAGAAACCTGCATGGATGAAGGCCAGATTGCAGCTGTGTGCCGTGAGGTAAGGCCAATGGCCAACTAGGCAGGAAGTGGCCTCCAAATCAGTCTCTCTCAAAATTCTGCACCTGATAGGATCTCAGCCTGGGCACTCTGGAGGTGGGAGAAATTAGTTGGACTCTCCTATCATTCTCATATTACACCTGTTTTTGAAATTCCTATCACCATGATTTTTTCTTTAAAGACAACTTTCTTCCAGTTATAAAATTACATACCCTTTGTAGAAAAATTAAAAAGTACCAAAAATATATAATACATTAAAAAATCACTTATAATTTCAACCCTTAAAGATAACTGCTGTAAATACTTTGCAATATTTTCCTTTCTCTCTTTTATATGGATATAGATTTTAAACATATTTTTATTCTGCTTTCCTGCTTTCTTCATGTGCAATGAAGGAAATAAAGTAGAGTAAGACAGTAGTGACAGAGAAGGTACTATTTTAGACAGAGTAGTCAGGGAAGTTTTTGCCATAGATCTGAATGATATGAAAAAGCAAGCCAAGCGAAAATCTAGGGTAAAAATACTTCCAGGCAAAAGAAATAGAAAACAAAGCTTAAATAGGTATTTTTCTTTCTCCTCACCACTATTAAATTCTAAGGTGTGTAATATGCTAGTGTAAGAAGAGGGGAAAAAGCCTCCACGAGGGCCCTATGAGAAGCAGTGTCTTCAGGGAATAGCCACATTTTCATTAGAGCAAGAAGATGAAAGGAATATTCAGAGAAGTTGAAGACATTGGGTGTTTTGCTGATAAAAGACTGAAACTTTCCAATAGCCCAATAATAGAAAAGTTTGGGAATTAGGGAGAGAGTAGAAGATTAGGCGATTAGAAGATTAGGTTCAGAGTTGTATGGGGATGAATCTAATAGTAAGATTGAGGTTTGATGATGTAAGATCTGGTGGCATACAGATCAAATTATGTAGTTGCATATTTAATCGATATTAGGAAAAATAAAATCATGTGAAATCCATACTGTCCTAGAAAATATGATCACCTTTGCATTAAAAACCCTGGGGTCTAGAATACGCACACTTAGGTTAATGGAATTTACACAGGCTTGAGATTCTTAGGAGATCTGACTTATTTTCTTTGCTGTACCACTAAGGCAGTGTTTCTCAATTTTTTTTCATTATCTCCTCCCTCCCCCACCAAGGAGCCTTTTAAGACATTTTTTCCTAATCACATTACCCCCATGAAATTTAAGACCATAGATAATACTGTATATCTTTTTATGTACCATGGTCCTTCTGAAGGCCACAAACCATTGTAGTATCTAAGATGTTTTGCACTCACCCCAGGAACAGACTGTCACTGGTTAAGAATACATGCGTAAATGTGCTTGGGGAAATCAATTTGCCTCAAATTATTTATCTTTAAAATGGGAACTGCAGGGGCTGACCCCACGGCCTAGTGGTTAAGTTCAGCACGCTCCACTTTGGCATCCTGGGTTCACAGGTTTGGATCCAGGTGCTGACCTACACTGCTCATCAGCCATGCTGTGGTGGCAACCCATATACGAAATCGAGGAAGATTGGCAGAGATGTTAGCTCAGGACAAATCTTCCTCACAAAAAAATTAATAAATAAAATGGGAACTACAATATTCATACTGTATATACCTTAGAGATGCCATATGGGTCAAAAAGAGCTTGGAAAAAATTTTCAATGTTACATAAATAGGTAGATTACTGTTATCCTTAAGTGCTCATAGAGATCATCCCACCTTTTAAAAATAGCTTTATTGAGATATAATTCACACACCATATAATTCACCATAAATTATATAATTTAATGGTTTTTAGTATATTGAGCTGTACAACCATCACCACAATCAATCTTAGAACATTTTCATTACCGCCAAAAGAAACTCCATACCCATTAGCAGTCAATCCCCACCAACCCCACTTCCCAACCCTCCCAGTCCTATGCAACCACTAATCTATTTGCTGTCTCTATAGGTTTGCTTGTTCCAGACATTTCATATATTTGGAATCATGTAATATGTGCTCATTTGTGACTGATTTCTTTCACTTAGCATAATATTTTGAAGGTTCATCCATGTTATAGCATATATCAGTACGTTATTCCTTTTATTAGCAAGTAAGATTCCATTTATTTGTCTGTTCACCATCTGATGGATATTTCGGTCATTTCTACTTTTTGGCTATTATGAATAATGCTATGAACATTCATGTACAAGTTTTTGATTGAAGGTATGTTTTCATTTCTCTTGGGTATATGCCTAGGAGTGGAACTTCTGGTCATATACAATTCTATGCTTAGTATTTTGAGGAATGGCCAAACTGTTTTCCAAAGTGGCTATACCATTTTATATTCCTGCCAGCAAGGTATGAGGGTTCCAATTTCCTGAAATCATCCTTTTAGATCATAATTTTTGACATCTAGAGGCCAGGGTCTCCAGCCTCCTAAGGAAAGCAACTCTTACTTTTTCAGGGAAAAGCCATATCTAGATATTGGTTTGTTCTTAATTTAGCCATTGGCATGTTCTTATAAAGTGAATTATTAATTTGAGAGCATTTAAATAGTATTTTCCAATTGGTTTGCATCTTTAGTGTTTTTCAGTTAGTAGAAGCTTCTAAAATTTTAGTTTGGGGTTATGGACTTAAACTAGTGGACTTAAAGCAAACTTGATTTTGTTTATTTGAGCTTTCTCCCTTTTTTTCTTTGTAAGTCTGGCTAGTGGTTTGTCAATTTTATTTATCTTCTCAAAAAACCAGCTCTTTGTTTCACTGATCCTTTCTACTGCCTTTTTCGTTTCAATAGTACTTATTTCTGCTCTGATTTTTATTATTTCTCTCCTTCTGCTGACTTTGGGCTTTATTTACTCTTTTTTCTCTAGTTCAGTTAGCTGTAGTTTTAAGATTGCTTATTTGGGATTTTTCTTGTTTGTTAAGATGTGCCTGTATTGCGATGAATTTTCCTCTTAATACAGCTTTTGCTGTATCCCATATGAGTTGGTATGGCATGCTATCATTTTCATTTGTTTCCAGGTATTTTTTTATTTCTTCTTTAATTTCTTCAGTGATCCATCCATTGCTTGTTCAGTAGTGTGTTGTTCAGTCTCCACATCTTTGTGCCTTTCTCAGCTTTTTTCTTGTAATTAATTTCTAGCCTTATAGCACTATGATCGGAGAAGATGCTTGTTATTATTTTAATTTTTTTAAATTTGTAGAGGCTTGCCTTGTTTCCCAACATATGGTCTATCCTTGAGAATGTTCCATGTGCAGTTGAGAAGAATGTGTATTCAGCTCTTTCAGGGTGAAGTGATCTATATATGTCTGACTTAAAGCAAACTTGAGATTATCTTTTCTGATCCTTGCATTTTACATACGGGAAAACATTAGCCCAGACAGAGTAAGTGATTTGTCTAGAATGATATTGTTGATCGGGTAGTGGCAGAACCAGGCATTCATAGTTCCATTCAGTCTATGTTACTCATTCTGCCTGCTAAGTATAGGTGTTTTCCAAGGTCCTTTTTTTTCTCCTCTTATCTTCTATATCATTTGCCAGTGACAACCATTCCTATAAGTTAAAAAAAAAATCACCTCTTCACAAATGACTTTTAAATATTTATCTCACATCCAGACCTGTGTATAGAATTTAAGACTCATATTTTCAGTTGACTCCTGGACATTTGTCTGCAAATGGTCATAGGTATATAAAATTCAACATACCCAAAACAGTACAAATTATCTCCTCACCAAAATAAGATGATTCCTAACTTCACTGCTTCTAATATCACTTCCATAGGTCTGGTTTCCCAAATATGTCTCTTATTTGTCACTTTCCTCCAGTTTTATCATTACAAAATGCTTTCCCTTCTTCCTCAGTCGTTTTTCTTGGGCCTCAGGTTTTTTGTCAAGGATCTAATGTTCTGTAAAAGATTTCAAAATACATTGGAGGAACTCATGTACTTAAAACTATTATAAGGTATAATAAGATACATGATAAGAAAGGAATAAGGCAGCATGGAGTGTTAAAAGAATGTTGAGACAGAAGACTAGGTTCTGGACCTACTTCTGCCACTAATTTGGAGGAAGTCATTTTACTCACTGGGGACTCACTCTCTTTATCACAAAATGAAGAGGTTGGATTAGTTGATTCTCTATGTGTCTTCATATTATATGTTCTTTTTTTCTCCCTCTGCCCACACCACTTCAATAGTGCCTGCAGGCTTTGGAGTTTCTGCATTCAAACCAGGTCATTCACAGAGACATCAAGAGTGACAACATCCTGTTGGGAATGGATGGCTCTGTCAAGCTAAGTGAGTAGGAGTGATAATACTTCTCTTCCCTGTGGGACCCTGTCTCCTGTGGGATGGTAATCATAAAATAGTAGTTACAGGACTCACCAAAGGGTCTTTGTTTATTTTCTGGGAAATGTGAGCTCTTTATATTATTCAGCACTGTATAGGGTGTCATTTCTTTTTTTTTTTTTAATTCATTTATATATTCAGCCAAAAAAATTTACTGAATGCCCATTAGGTCCTGTGCTTGGTCCTGTGCTGGGCACTGAGGAAACTTTTGCTCGTCTTCAAGAAGTTCTCAGTCTAGTATGGGAGACATGAAATACATAATTAGAAAAAAGTTTAGTGTGATTTCTTTCATTCAGTCATTCATTCAGCAAACTTTTATTAAATGTCTTTTTTATGCCAGGCACTCTGGGAATAAAAAAATGAGTAAGAAGACGTAGTCCTTCCTATCCAAGCCCTCATGATTTAAACAAACATGATTGCATTAACATATTATATTATGTGAATGAACTGCAGGCAGAACATTTCGTTGAAAAGTGTAAAGACCAGTCGTCCAGACAAATAGGTTGTGTCACACCTTATGGGAAGACTGTTAACAGTCTCTGTCCTGGGGCACAGGGTGATGAACTGATAAAAGCAGGGCCATGCCTATTTGTAGGTGATTAGGGTTTAAGTCTGGGACTCATGCCTAGAGAATAAAGCAAGGATCCAGTTGCCAGATTCTGGGGGGCATGGGCATGGTTTTCAAGAAGAAAGCAGAATTAGGGCAAGTAATCAAGGCCAAAATGGGCAGCTTGGACTTTAATGCCTAGTCCTTTTGGTTTGAGGAGGGGGAGGAAGACAGAGATGATGTTTCTTATGTTCGTCCTACTTCTCTTCAAGGTTGCACAGGGACACGATAAGAGCTGGACATGACGGTGGCAGTTATGACTCCAGCTTTGGAGAGACAAGGGATTGCAGTGGCTGGGAGCCAGGCAGAGCTTGCCACCTAGGGGTAGGCACACAGTCAATACTTATGGAAGGAGTACCCTAAATAATAAATCTTTTTCTTTTTTTTTTATAGCTGATTTTGGATTCTGTGCCCAGATCACCCCAGAGCAGAGCAAACGGAGCACCATGGTGGGAACCCCATACTGGATGGCGCCAGAGGTTGTGACGCGGAAGGCCTATGGGCCCAAGGTTGACATCTGGTCCCTGGGCATCATGGCCATTGAAATGATTGAAGGGGAACCCCCATACCTCAATGAAAACCCTCTGAGAGTGAGTGTTACTAGTCCCATTTCAAGATGTTTGGGCTGTTGTCTTTAGTCCCAGGAAATGGGACTCAGGCTGTTCCCTATGGCTTTTAACCTGGATCTCTCTTTTCTGGATAGAACTAGGCACTGTTGAATTTAAAGTATAAATGCTCAAAGAAAAGGGATATTAGCAGTCACTCATTCATTTATTCAGTGATTATTTGAGTTCCTATCGTGTGCAAGGAACTGTTCTGATAATAAAATAATATCTAATGGCAGAAGGTAAGTGTCGTGAAAAAAAGCAGAGTAAGGGATTTAAGAGAGAAATGGCGGGAGGAGGGAGAAGTGTGCTATTTTATTTAGGGTAAAGAAGGAAGTCCAGTCTTCTAAGTTAATTGAGCAGAAACCTAAAGAATGTAAAGGAGCAAGCCATGAGATTAATCTGACAAGAATTTTCTAGGTATCAAGTATAACAAAGGACTGGATTTGAGAACATGCTGCTTGTGTCCTGGGGAAAACCAAGGAGGCCAGTGTCCCTGAAGTGAGTGAGCAGGGTGGAGAATGGTAGACAAGGTCAGAGAACTGGCAGGGCTAGATCAGGTAAGATCCTGTGGCTATTGTGAGAATGGGGCTTTTATTCTGCAGGAAACTGGGAACCATTGGAGGATTTTGAGCTGAGGAGTATTATGATCTGATTTATGTTATAAATGAATCATTTTGGGTGCTTTTATGGAAAACAGACTGTGAGATACTCTTGTAATTGTTCAGGTAAGAGTGGTGGCTTGAACTGTATTGGTAGGAGCGAAGAATGGTTGGTCTCAGGAAATATCTTGAATGTACAGCTGACAAGATGAATTAGATATCACAGAAAGAGGAATCAACAGTGACTACAAGATTTGGGGCCTTAATTGCTGAAAAAATTCAGTTGCCATTTACTGAGAAGGTTGAAGAGCAGGTAAAGTGAGATGATAAAGAGTTGGTTTTGAATGTGTTAATTTGAAATGTTTATTAGACATCCAAATGGAGATATTGAATAGAGTTGGTCATATGAGCCTGGAGTTCAAGGGTGAGAGATCAGGACTGTAAATACAAATTTATTAGTACGTAGTATATAGTTGGTTCATTTAAAAATCAGAACTGGATGATAAATGAGATTGCTCACCTAGGGAGTGAGGTTTGAGTACTGAGCCCTGGGGTACTCCTGTCTTTACCGGTTGGAGGAACTAGCAAAGTAGACAAGGAGTGGCCTTCCTGGAAGGAGGGGAACTGAGAGAAGTGTGTCCTGCAGGCCAAGAGAACAAAGTATTTCAAGAAGGAGGGTGGATCACTGTGTCAAATGTGACTGATAAGTTGTATAAGACTGAGAAATAAACATTAGATTTGCCACTGTGGAGGTTGTTGATGACCTTGACAGTCAGCATCAGCAGAGTGATGGGAATGGAAGCCTAATTAGAGAACATTCACCAGAGTGGGAGAAGCTGAGATGGCATGTATAAGCAGTTGTTTTTTGTTGTTGTTTTTTGTGGAGTTTTGCTGTTAAGGGGACAGAGAAATGGAGCAGTATTGTGAAGGGCAGTCGAGGGAGGGCTTGTTTTTTTTTTAAAGATGCTGTTACACATGTTTGTGTGCTGATGAGAATGATCTCCTGGAGAAGAGGAAAATGGTCACGTCCCAGAGCAAAGTGCCATCTGTAGGAATGATGTTCTTAAGTAGATGAGAGCGGTTGGATCAGTAAGGAGTGTTAGATTAGAGTACAGATAATTTATCCTTCGTAATAGGAGAGGGAAAGCAGAGTATATGAATACAGATGCAAGTAGTTGGTAATTTTGGTCATAGGCAAATGTGAGAGTTATTTTGATTGCTTTTATTTTCTCATTCATTTCAACCTCCCATCCAGTGTAGGAATTCCCTGTGTGTTGTCGCTGATAGACAGTCATCTAATCTTAACTGGACACCTCTTGGATAGCTCTGATTATTGGAAAGTGCTTCCATGTACCAAACTGAAACTGCCTTCTGTATTTTGGTCCCAGCTTTGTTCTCTGAATCCACACACCAATCACCTTCCCCCGTCTTAGAATGGCCTTGAAAATGATGATCAGTAAGGTATGATGGAAATAAGACTAGGATTAGAGTCAGAGGACATGAGCTCGTACAAACAGCATGATCCCAGGCATATCTCTCTCTGTTTCTGGACTTTATCTGTGAAATGGGGCTGCTAATTCTTGCCCTGCCTATTATCCAGAGTTATTGTGGTCATTACATGAGTGTTTGTGTAAGCACTTTGTGAATTAAAGTGCTGAGTGCTTGAGAAGAACTGTTTTTCTTTCCCTTTCCCAGGAGATGCTTTATGTTAGGGGACCAGGGAGGCAACAGTGCAACAGGTTGCTGCTTTACAGAACACTTCCGTTTTATATTCCCCTCCTGCTGGAAGAGATCAGTTCTTAAGATGACTGAGGTGAAGGCACCAGGAATAATTTCCTCCAGCAAATGGGCAGATGTTTAACTCATCAGGCTAGTGAATAATAAACCCTTTAGATCTGTAATCAAGAAGAATAAACCCTTGGGTCTGTAATACACTTCATAAGTTTACAAAGTGCTTTCCTATATATTATCTTGTTTTATTTTACAGACATGTGAGATAGGCACCATTATCCTCCCTATTTTACAGATGAGGAAGTTGGAAGTTTACTGGCTTGCACATGGTCACATGACCTCTAAATGTTAAACCTGATCCTTAGGTCATTTTCTTTCCGATATACCAAAGCTGCCTCTTTGTGTCCTAGAGGCATAAAACAGCTGACCATATTTCTAGAGGGCATGTCTGGGGACCAAGAGAGAACTTCCAGTGGGAGCCTAAGGTCATTCTCCATTTGTATTTCCAGGCCTTGTACCTCATTGCCACCAATGGGACCCCGGAGCTTCAGAACCCAGAGAAGCTGTCAGGTATCTTCCGGGACTTTCTGAACCGCTGTCTTGAGATGGATGTGGAGAAGAGAGGTTCAGCTAAAGAGCTGCTGCAGGTAACTGTCCCTTTGCAGGGGAGCACCTAATTTGAGGAATCACTAAGCCAAGCCTTTTTTGCTTCATTTTTGTCTGTGGGGTATTGGTTATTATAGAACTAGGCTTCTCTCCTACCACTTCCCACACTCACCCTATATTCCTAATTCCCTAACCTTCTTCATCCCTGGGGCTTTGCTCACATTATTCCCTTAGGCTCTTCCTCAACCTATTAAAACTCTATACATTCTCTAGGTTCAGCTTAAAAATCTTTCTGAGCTCCTATTGAACTTTGCCTATATTCTTCTTTCTTTTTTGCTGAGGAAGATTCTCCCTGACCTAATGTCTGTGCCAGTCTTCCTCTGTTCTGTATATGGGTTGCCACCACAACACGGCTGCCAATGAGTGGTGTAGGTCTGTGCCTGGGACCCGAACCTGGGCTGCAGAAGTGGAGCACACCAAACTAACCACTAGGCCACAGGGCAGGGCCCAGCCTATATCTTTCTTTAGTACTTCTTTTATTCTGCTTGAATTAGTCTAGCAGAGTTTGAGTCTTGGTAAGAAGAAATGCAAATCTCTGACATGCAAATATTACACAAATTATATTTTACTGAGATAAGCGCAAAAGATCCATTTTCAGTAAAGGATTTCAGAGGATGTAAGTTTAGAGGATAGTTAACGAATGCAGCTTTTCCAGACTTCCCAGTTTCTTCATTGGAAACCCTCTCAAATGGTGGCGGTGATGTTCTGCTTGTTTGGAGTGCGATTCTGCCAGGTTGTGGGAAGCCTGGAGCTGGGAGTTTACCAAGCTGCGTGTACTCCCACCCGCTCAATCCTGACATTACGGCATAATTATTTCATATGGTTGCAAAAGCTGCCTTTAGCAGGCCACATTATTTGTATTTAACATTTATGTTCCAGGTACAATTTCTTCTTACTAGTGTCATTTTACTATGTTGCCTACTGGCGACTTAATAATAAGTATCACCTGCAACTCTAGCACAGTGATTAACCCGTAGGCGTGCACAGTCAGTTACTTTCGTATTATGAGGACCAAGAGGAACTGAGCATTGCGATATCCCAACAGTCAATCTGATGGCCAAGACAGCTACTAAGTGACTAACTGGCAAGTAGCGTATACAGGGTGGATATGCTAGACAAAGGGATGATTCATGCCCCAAGCAGGTTGGAGCGAGATGGCACAAGATTTCATCATGCTCCTCAGAACAGTGCAATTTAAAACTTAGGAATTATTTATTTCTGGAATATTCCATTTAATATTTTCAGACTGCGGCTGACTGCGGGTAACTGAACTTGCAGAAAGCAAAACACGGATAAGGGGGGACTACTGTACTGCCAAACAGCTTTCCAAAATGGGGGTTTGTTATCTTTTAAAGATGTCCTTCAATTTGGGGATGGTCTGAAGCTCTCCAGGCAGCACCTTGTGCAAATGTGGATGCTCTTAACATCTTGTAGTGGTTGCTGAGGAAGAATGATAGTCATGTGTCTTTTGCTCTTTCTCTCCTTTTCTAGCATCAGTTCTTGAAGATTGCCAAGCCCCTCTCCAGCCTCACTCCACTGATTGCTGCAGCAAAGGAGGCAACCAAGAACAGTCACTAAAACCACGCCCACCCCAGCCTCATTGTGCCAAGCCTTCTGTGAAATAAATGCTCATTTCAGAAATTCCAACCCCTGATGCCCTCTCTTCTTTGCCTTGCTCTTCCCATTTCCTGATGTAGCGCTCTCAAGACTTTGATCCTTGAAAACTGTGTGTCCAGCATTGAAGAGAACTGCAACTGACTAATCAGATGACGGCCATTTCTAAATATGGAGTTTCCTCCCAATAGTGGATGTGAGGGTGGTTTACGATCAAGAGCTTATATGAATAAACCCTTGGACTCCTATTTCTACATAGCAAAATCTCCACCCCTCCAGCCTCCCCTTTGCCAGTCACTTCTTAACTATATAAATTTTTGGCTTTATAACATTATCAATTTGTAATTGGTTGAGATTTCTTTAGTGCTTGCTTTTCTGTGACTGAATTGCCCAAACACCTTATTTTACTGAAAATTGGAACAGCTTGAGGAATGCCTTGGGGGTTAATAATCTGCCAGGGACATGAAATGGCTCATCTTCCTGGACCATGACTTTGGCGCAGCTGATCCTGATATGGGAGAGAGAGCTACCACGTTTTTCTTTGTGTATGCTTCTAGCAGCTCTTTGGGAGAATCTTGACCCAGTAGTGTTCTCTATGCTATTTCTTGTGAAATGCTCTTGGCTATGTAGCAGCTTTTGACTCCCTACATCCCCTAGGCTGCTGCCCCCATTCTGTCCTTGTTTATAACATTGAGAGGTTTCCTAGGGCACATGCTGGGTGAGAGTGTGAAAAGTCAGGAAAAAAATGTAGCTGCTTTTAGAATACGGCTGGGCATCAGCATCTGTCCAGCTATACCTATGTGACGTTTCAAGAACTCAGCCTCTTTTTCCCATCTGGATAAGGAGCTGAAAGATTAACTCAGATCTGCTGGAGGCCTGAATCTTTGGGTTAAGGGAAGGATCTCCAAATTTGAGACTACATGTTAGTTTTGGATGGATTTGGCAGCCTGAGATGATACTCTGCCAGCTGTGAGGGGACCCTGTTTTTATGATGCATGGCCAAGCTCTCTGCAAATGGAAATGCTTGCACTGGGTGTTGGGGATGTTTGCTACCTCCTGCTATCTTTGTGGTTTTGGTCCTCCCGCTATGGTAGGACCCCTGGCCAGCATTGTGGCTTGTTATGTCAGCCCCATTGGCTACCTTGTCATGCTCTGAGGTACCACTGCCTCTGTAGCACAAGTTTTATTTCCTTCAATAAAAGAAGATGAAAATATTCTACTTGGAGTATGCCTTTCTTTCTTCCTTTCCTTTTTTCCTTCCTTTTCTAATTTTTTATTTTGAAATATTATCAAACTTAAGAACAAGAAAAATACATATATTATAAAATATATATATATTTTTCTTCCTGAATCATTTGCGATTTAAGTTAGAGATAAGATCCCCCTTTACCAGTATATACTTTAATGTGTATTCTTTCTTCTTAACACTTTTACTTTAAATATAAAGAGAAATGGGCCAAAAATGTTTGTATATTATGAGATATTGGCTCAGGCAGTTATGGAGGCTGAGAAGTCCATGATCTGCGTCTCTGGAGACCCATGAAAGCCAGTGGTGTAGTTTGAAGGCCTGAGAGCCAATGCTGCAGATTCCACTTGACGTCTGATGCCTGGGAATCAGGAGCACCATGGGCAGGAGAAGATTGATATCCCAGCTCAACAGTCAGGCAGAGAGCAACCTTCCTCCACTTTTTTGTTCTACTTGGGCCCTCAATTATTTGGATGATGCCCACCCATACTGGGGAGGACTTTCTGCTTTACTCAGTCCCACCAATTCAAATGCTAATCTCTTCTGGAAACACCCTCACAAATACACCCAGAAATAATGTTTAATCAGATACTAGGCCCAGTCAAGTTGACAGACATAAAGTTAACCATCACACGCCCCGTCCCCACCTCCAGGTGAAGGAGATAACTCCAGGAGGCCATAAGTGAGCCAACAGCTCTTATAATGCTGTGTGGTTATGGCTTTTAGGTCAAGGGGTTAAAAGTGATAAGATTGGTGACCCCCAATATTGTTGTATGGAAAAAAAATACAAAGGCACAGGAGATCCTCCATGCAGTTACTGAAAGGACAAATACAGTTGGATTGCTTATATGTAAGACAGAAGGAATGTTATAGCCCATCAGAAGACAAGAGTGCTAAGGGCCCCAAGACTGTACCTTCTCACTTTGAGATCAGTGGTAAACTGGTTAGTCTGATGAGCCCTGAGGAACTGTTAGCTGATTGCCCCTCTGGAATCTGAGAGTTGTCTGATTAGTTAGGTGTTGGCTATCCTGTGAACTGTCCAACACTCAATGTAAGCATTATAGGGATGACTGTTTACTAGTGAGATATCTAGACATCAACTCAGATAACAGAACATTCTTCATGCCCGGGCAGCTTAACACAGCATGCTTCCATGCCTTTTCCTTCCTGTAGAATGTGGAGGCAAGAGAACTTTGAAACTCTCTACTCATAGACAATTGCAGCTTGTCTAATTCTCTGTGTGTCCTGAACACATCTATCCCATGTGATAGTTATGTAGCAATAGTTTCCTATTGCTACATAACAAATTACCATAAACAGTGTGGCTTAAAGCAACACAGAGTATCTCACTTTTGCTATAGGTCAGAGGTCTGGGCCCAGCATGGCTGGATTTTCTGCTCAGGGTCTCATCAGGCTGAAATCAAGGTGTTGGCCAGGGCTGTGGTTCATTTGGGGCTTGGAGTCCTCGTCCAGGCTCACAGGTGGTTAGCAGAATTCATTTCCTTGTAGTTGCAGGACTAAGATCCTTATTTTCTTGCTAACAATCAGCTGAGGACCAGTCTCAGCTTCTAGAGGTTGCCTCTAACTTCTTGCTACATGATGGCCCCTATAGGCGATTCACAAAATGAATGTTTGCCTCCTTCTAGATCAGCCAGAGCACATCTCTCTGACTACTACTTCAGCAACCAGCCAGATAAAACCCTGCTTTTAAAGGATTCATGCAATTAGGTCAGGTTCATGTAGTTATTCACCCTATCCTAAGGTTAACTGATTTGGGAACTTAATTACATCTGGAAAATCCTTTCACCACAGTACCTAGATTACTGCTTGACTGGAAAACTGGGAGAAGATAAGTGTAGCCCAAAGGCTGGGAATCTTGGAGGGCTGTCTTAGTTCATTTGGGCTGCTATAAGAAAATACCACAGACTGGATAGCTTATAAATCACAGAAATTTCTCAGAGTTCTGGAGGCTAGGAAGTCCAAGATCACGGTGTCAGTGCAGTCAGGTCCTGGTGAAGGCCCTCTTCCAGGTTTCAGACTGCCAACTTCTCGCCGTGTCCTCACATAGTGGAAGGGGCTAGGGAGCGCTATGGGGTCTCTTTTATAAAACCACAAATCACCTTCATGATCTAAGCACCTCCAAAGGCCTCACCACCTCGTACCATCACATTGGGCATTAGGATTTCAACTTATGAATTTGGAGGGTCATAGCAGGGGCCGTCTTAAAATTCTGCCCAGCACACCCTGCAAGGGTCTATCTGCTCTCAGCCAACTGTTAAGGACCCAGGAGTTAGGGAATAGGGAAATAACTGGAGTAGTACAATGGTAGTGCAGGGACCTGAATCTAGATATTCCTTTCCACACCTCTGCACTTTCCCCCCATCCTGATTCTCTTTGGCAGTTGAAAAGTCTGCACAATACCCTGTACCAAGAGTGGGCAGACACCAACCTGAAGGCACTGCTAGTGCTATGAGGCTGGCTAGTGGTGGCCTATCCAACTGAGATCACAATAATACCTGCATTTGATTTTATTCTATGCCTTGCCACAGGAGCACTGTGCTATGTGTCCTCACCCTAGGGTGTAAGTAAATGCAGTCCACCTACTATGGGATCATGGAGGAAGGAGATTGGTGGGGACGGGGCTACTCCTGGGTTCCTGTTAAGGGCGAAATACATAGATATTTTCAGAAGAAGCCTCTCTCCAGAAATAAGGGAATACCTGAAACCCTGGGAACCATTTGGAGGCAATGCATACTATCTCATAGTTGGATCCCTTCAGGATTCTCCCCCAGGCCATCCCATTCTTCAGGACATCTCTTACTGACAAGGGCTCCTTTGCTAATCTGTCAAAATGCTGGATCAGTCATCAGTTACTGGATGCAGGAAGGGAGAGCTGGAAGCACTCCAGTGTTTCCTAATATTTAGCTACTCCCAGTTTCCTATCCTACTCCATTGAATTACACTGCCCACTACTTGCCTATGAAACTGTCAACAGTGGACTCTTAGGTTCCATGTCTAGCTATTCCTCTACCTCCTGGGATGACACAGGATTCAGGGTCATTGGAAAAAGGCTTGGGAGCAATCCTACAGGCCTTGGTTAGACTCTATTCAAGCCCTGTAACTATGAATGTTGCCTGTAACGCCACACGATGTGCGCATGCGTGTACACACACACACACACACACACACACACACACACACACACACACACACACACACACATCTCTCTGGACTGGATAATATGCACCTCCCTAGGCTGCTTCCTGTGTGGTCAAATGGGCTTCACCTCTTTGCCTCCAGTGGCCATGACCTATAACCCTGAGGTGATCACCAGCTGTTTCATGTTTTTCGGGATTCTCAGGCCCCCATAGCATCAGCTAGCCTAGACTTGAAGGAGAAAACTTTCCAGTTCGCCGTGGGGAGGGAGGACTAGGAGACACCACATAGTCTTATTCCTGGATAGGGGGTAATTGAGGCTGAAGACAATAGGAAATCTGCCAGTTACTCTAGGCTAAATAGCTAATGAGACCACTGTAGCCACCCAGTGGATTAGCCTGGACTCCTCAGCTAGGGTGCTTTTATTTTTATTATTGTTATTGTTGTTATTTTAACCGGGGTAGATTTAGACCATAGAATTGATCTTCATAATTTGACAGCCAAAGGGCTGTCTGTGCCCTAATCAACACATGCTAGTGTTTATGGATCATGATTAGTGGCAAGTAGAATAATCAGTATTCTGCATATGGGTAAAGGCAGTATAGTTACCTAATGTACCCCAGTCAGAATCTGGTACCTCTTGTCTGACTCTGAGCTTCCTCAGCTCCTGATTTAGGGAAGGGCTATTTATGGTTTTCTCTATTTCTGTGATTTTCAAAGTGTGGATCCTGCATCAGCAACATTAGCATCACCTGAGAATTCTTCAGTAATGCAAATTCTCAGGATCCTCTGTGGATCTGCAACCTGCAGATAAATCTTCCAGGTGATTCTGATACAGCTCAAGTTGGAGAACCACTGCCCTAGTTGCTGTATTAACATTCTCTCAGGGTTGCCTATAGATTGATATGATATATATTACTGATGGAATGGGGTTTGATGCATAGAGACCACATAGAGATTGGAAGTGGAGAACTACAGTGGTTGAGAAATAAGGGTCAGCTTGCCCAAGATTCTCTTGAGGCTGGCCTCCCAGAAAAGGAGTTGACCTTTGAGCTCCATGGAAACTAGCTACAGTCGAATGCTTAAGGAAATCAATTCTACTAGAATGCTGATCAGGCCACTTGTCTGCCATATCAAGACATGGCCTTTTGCCCCCGGTCTTGTCAGAAGAGAGCCTGTACACTCCTAACTGATGGATGATGAAGTAGTGGAACAGGGCTAGAAGCCGTGGTTCTGCCATGTCAGGCAGCTATTGGATCACAGCCCTTGTCAGGCCAGCCATTCTATGGTTTTCAGACTTCTTCCTTCGTGAAGAAATAACCTTCCTCATTGGCAGTGAGGCGGGAGGGAGTTGACTAGAAGACACTGCAGAGTCATACTCATTCAAGGACCAGAATCTCTCTCATTCCTGTGTGCTGACTCCGAATGGAATGAGTAACAGGGGACTTCCAAATCTGCTACTGCTCCTATACTCACTGGTTTCCTCCAATAAATGCTATTCTAAGGCCTGGCATGTGTACTGTCTGGTCATTTGGCTTTGTTTGCTCCGTGTTATCCAATCGTATGAATATATTGACATTATTTATTCATTCTTGTGTTGATGAGCATTTGGGTTATTTGCCTATGACAAGCAATGCTGCTATGAACATTGTTATGTATTTATCCTGATGCCATAAGCACAAATTTATCTAGGAGATATCCTAGGTATGGAATTATTGGATCATAGGGATCTATATCTTCACTTTTTAAAAATAATACCTAAGAGTTTTCCAAAGGAGTTTACCAATTTATATCTCCCACTAATGAGGGAGTTCATACACATTGCTCAACCTTGCTCACGTTGCTCAGTCAATCCTTGCTAACATTTGATACTGTCAACTATTTCATTGTAACCAATTTGTGTGTGTATTGTAGTATTTCATTGTGTTTTTACTCTTTTGTGAAGTACCTTTTGAAATATTTTCCTCCCTTTTTCTATTTTGTCATCTTTTTAATATTTTTTGTTGAAATTCTTTGGATACTTATTCTTTCTCATTTTTGTGTTGTAAAATCTTCTGTTTTGTTGCTGGTATTTTTTAAATTAAACTTTTTATTTTGAGGTAATTGTAGATTCACATGCAATGTAAGAAATAATACAGAGATATCCCACATACTCTTTACCCAGTTTCCGCCAGTGGTAATAAGACCATAGTACCATATCACAACCAGAATATTGACATTGATAGTGAAGACGCAGAACACTTCCATCACCACAAGGCTCCCTCATATTGCCCTTGTATAGCCACCCCTTTTGCCTCCTGCCCCCACCCCTCTTTATTATAATTTACTTCCTTCCAGTGGGTTTGGGTTTATATTGCTTTTTTTCTAGGTTCTTGGGGTGGGAGCTTAGATTATTGATCTGAGACTTCCTCTTTTCTAATTTATGCATTTAGTGCTATAAATTTCCCTCTCAGTACAGCCTTAGGTGTGTCCCACAAATTTTATGTGTTGTATTTTCACTTTCATTCAGTTAAATGTGTATTTTTAATTTACCTTCAGACTTGCTTTTTGACCCATAGATTATTTAGAAGTATGTTGTTTAGTTTCCAAATATTTGTAGATTTTCATGTCATCTTTTTTATGATTTCTAGTTTGATTCCAGTGAATCAGAGAACACACTCTGTATGACTTAAATCCTTGTAAATTTTTTGAGGTTTGTTTTATGGCCCAGAATATGCTCCATCTTGGTATATGTTCCGTTAGCACTTGAAATAAATGTATATGCTGATGTTTGGTGGAATGTTCTATAAATATCAATTAGATCCTGTAGGTTGATATTGTTGTTGAATTCTTCTAAATATTTGCTGATTTTCAGTCTAATTGTCCTATCAGCTCTTGAGAGGTGGGTGTTGAAGACTTGAACTATTGTGGATTTGTCTATTTCTTCTTTCATTTCTATCAATTTTTCATTCATATATTTTGCAATTCTGTTGGCTGATGCACACATATTTAGGATTGCTATATCTTCTTGGTTGCTTAACCCTTTTATCATTATATAATGCCCTTCTCTGTTTCTAGCAATTATCTTTGCTGTAAAATCTAATTTATCAGACACCAATGTAGCCTCTTCTGCTCTCCTTTGATTAATGTTTATACAATATAACTTCTTCCATCCATTTATTTTCATCCTGCCTATCATTATATTTGAAGTGAGTTTCTTGTAGACAGCATATAGTTGGCTCACGAATCCTATTTGGCACCTTATACCAGGGAGGTCATGCAAAAATCAGATCATGTGTCCTGATTTTTATTCGTTTATATTTGTGTCCTGCCTTTTTCCACAAATGACTTAAAATCTGCAGCAAGCACATTTTCAATGAAACAGTAATAAATACATATAGGAAGAAAGTCAGAAACAAGGCAAAGATGAGCATAAATATGTTGATCACTGGGGCTAAAGTATTGCTATACTTGAGATTAAAATTTGGAATTGAACTTCCAGGAAGTCACAGTAACAATGTACTTTATGTAATTTTCATTATCAGAAAAGAGAGAGGGCGTCCCAGTTACTTGTGACTCTAGACCAGCATTGTCCAATAAACTTTCTGCAATAATGGATTCTATACCTGCATTATCCGGTCCTGTAGCACTAGCCACATGTGGCTGTTAAGCGCTTGAAATGTGGTTAGTGACTGAGGAACTGACTTTTACATTTTATTTAATTTTTATTAATTTAAATTTAAATAGCCACATGCAACTAGTAGCTACCTTATTAAACAGCACAGGTCTAGAAGAAACAAAGTCGCATTGTGTAATTGGAATCAAATGGACAGAGTTTAATTTTTGGCTCTGTCACAGGTATGTGTGACCTTGAAGAAGCTACTTAACCTTTCTGAGCCTCAGTTTCTAGATCTGTAAAATGAGCGCAATAATAGCGTCTACTTCTAAGATTCTGAGGAAACAAAATAATGTATGCAAAGTATTTACCACAATCCCTGACACATAGCAAATGCAGTCCTGTTTTATAATACTTGAAATTACCTGGTTTGTCAGGAGACTTTACGCCAACTCTGATTCTTTTACTGGCACTAAAATGGAGGTTTTATAGAAGAATCAGTAACTAGGAGTCTAAGTTGTGCTTAAGCATTTTAGCCAATACCTGGTTTCTAGCCATAGAATCAAAGGTCAATCAAACATTGATAAAAACTTGTACCCATTTGCGACGGCTTGAGGATACTCTGTTCAAAAGCTTGGGCCTCTTTTTTTTTTCCTGCCAAGTTGCTAAGGAATTAAGCCCTAATATTAGTATTTAGTAGCTCTTTCAGACTTGTAGTTCAACTTTTCTTCATTTTAGGTGTATTAAAAGCAAAAATATTAATTTCAATGAGCTTTCACTTGAAAGGAGATTCATTACTTTTAATAAAAAGGACACTTGTTAAAACAGGAATATCACATACATTTAGCAAAGATAATGTCCAAGTTTTGGGCTTGATACAGTGTGTCCAGTGGACTAGAGCCTGGCATCAAGCTCCACATGCTGCCAAGAAAGAGAAATCAGAGGCTGGCACTTGACTGCTGAGGAGACATGTACCCATAGGTCTCAAATTTATCCCTTTCTTTGTGTCAATTTTATCATTTTGCAGATTTAGATAGTTGGTACTTAAAACAACCCCTGACTATTTACTCATTTTTCAGACCAAGCAGTGAGTGATAAAATTGCTCTTCAGTAGTGAGAAAGCTAGGACAAGACTGGCATAGCTATTGCCTAGACTTCAGGCTGCAGGGAAAGTAAGGAATTGGCTGTATTTTTATATATTTTTACACTATTACTAGCTTCTTATATTTGGCTGAGAAACCTCTCCTATACACAAAGGCCTATGTGAACATGTGCCATCCTAGATATGTAAATAGCAAATGACTTGTGACTGTGTATCTGTGTGAATACATGTTTGCAAAATATTTGATATAGGCTTTATGGACTATAGCAACCTGCAACCTCTCTTATGTTGTTTTTAGCAGAATTCTCCATAAGATGATAGTGTAATAATGATCACTAGAAAAAACTTTATCTCAGTTTGGCTTACTCCTTATATGGAAACTATTGGACTAAGAACCCCTACTCTACAGAAGGAAGGTGGAGTTTGGAAGAAATGACTAGCAAACTTCAAGTGTGCAGTTTTGAAAGAGTCTTTAAAAAAATAGCAGTTCATGGGGCTGGTCCAGTGCCATAGTGATTAAGTTTGCACGCTCTGGTTCGGCGGCCCGGGCTTTGTGGGTTTGGATCCCAGGTATGGACCTACATACAGTTCATCAAGCCATGCTGTGGCGGTATCCCACACACAGAATAGAGTAGGACTGGCACAGATGTTAGCTCAGGGACAATCTTCCTCAAGCAAAAAGAGGAAGATGGGCAACAGATGTTAGCTCAAGGCCAATCTTTCTTGCCAAAAAAAAAAATGACAGTTCTTCCAACACAATCTTATTTGAGTTCATCATACTTTTTTGTCTAGGATCAGACAGGGCCCACCAGACTTTGAACAATATTCACTGCAAAAGAACAATTTAATTAGATGAATAATGAGTCTATAAAATTGAGTCAGTTCTTTTGGGACAATAAAGCTGAGGAAAAAATCTCTCCTAGATATCAATGGGAACCTATGGTTTCTTACTTAATGCCACATCATGTCCCCAAGTCTACTTTCATTACTGATTTTTAAATTTTTTATTTTAAGATTGGCAATAGATGTTAGCTCAGGTGCCAATCTTTTTTTTTTCTTCTTCTTCTTCTCTCCAAAGCCCCCCAGTACATAGTTGTACATTCTAGTTGTAGGTCCTTCTGGTTGTGCTATGTGGGACACCGCCTCAGCATGGCCTGATGAGCAATGCCATGTCCACGTCCAGGATCCAGAACTGACGAAATCCTGGGCCACCAAAGTGGAGCGCATGAATTTAACCACTCAGCCATGGGGCTGGCCCCTCATTACTGATTTTAACATGTAAGTTTGAAGCCTTCCACAGAGACGATGTTCTTTGAAATAAGAATGTCATAATTAGACTTATTTGATAAGCTCTTTGGTACACTTTTTTTTTTTTTAAAAGATCTTATTTCTTCTTTTTCTCCTCAAAGCCCCCGGGTACATAGTTGTACCCAGTACATAGTTGTGTATTTTTAGTTGTGGGTCCTTCTAGCTGTGGCATGTGGGATGCTGCCTCAGCATGGCTTGATGAGCGGTGCCACGTCTGCGCCCAGGATTCGAATTGGCGAAACCCTGGGCTGCTGAAGTGGAGCAAACAAACATAAACACTGGGCCCCTGGGTGGGGCACCTGGTGCCCTTTTTACGTTCTGTTATGTATGCTTTAGTTTCATTTGTCTTGCTTCTGCTTTAAAATCAGGAGTGACAGGATCAGGCCTGTATTTGCTTAAACATGGGACCAACTTCCAGAGCTTGTTTCATTCTGTTGATAAAAGACAAAAAAGTCTCTAAAGAAGAAGTCAGAATGGAGTTTCAGAAAATCTTGCTATCACAAAGACTGCTTAATCCTTTGACTGCTGCCTAATCTCAGTAGGTGCCAACCATTTTAGTATTGCTATGTCAAGGGTTAATCTAGGGTTCCAGAATGGAAAGTTGGAGAAAAAGGGTAAACATCTCAAGGATTACTCTCCTTTTCTTCCTCTACACTGGTACCCACAATCCAAGGTACCATTCTTTCTTCTGGACTAGTGTCAAGTCTTCCCAACTGGTTATTGGGAGGTATGCTCCAGGGAATTCAGCTAGGTCAGAAAAAAATGCAGCTGAACTGTCTTATTCAGCTTATGGGTTGATGGCTCTGTAGCTTCTGGCTATTTATTTAACCAACCAATTGTGCCAAGCATTGTAGTAAGCACTGGGAATAAGAGATGAGTTAGATACAGCCTCACCCTCAAATAGATTACAATTAGAGAGAGAAGCAGAAATTAAAACCTCAGCAAAACAAAATAGGTAATTATAATCAATGCAGCTAATAGAGTAGAAAGAGGTTTATGTGGAGGGACAAAAAGGACAAGAGGAGGAAGTACTTAACGGAGTGTGTTGGTGAGGAATAGGTGGTGATGATCAAAGAAGGCTTCCTGAGCTGTCTTACACCAACAAAAGGAGTTAGCCTGTAAAAGCTGGGGGTGGGAAGTGGGGAAGCCCGGCAGCAGGCAAAGCATGAATAAAGATATACAATGGTGTAGGGGAGCAGTATAAGAAGTTTGGTTTTGCTGGTGTTTCAGTATGAATGGGGGTGAAGGAGAGTAGGAGGAGGATGAAGCTGGAGAGAGAGACAGGATCCAATTTAAGGAGCTTAAACTTTAACCTTAGGAATGAATTTTTATTTATTTAAACTTTAACCTTAGGAACGAATTTATTCAAACTTGGTCAGACTTGCATTTTTAAAAGATCACTAGCTGCTCTTTGAAAGGTAGATTTTTGGAAAAACTAAACTGGAAGTAATGAGATTCTTTGGGAGTCTGCTGCAGTAACAGCCTTAACCCTCACCATAACAGTACTAAGCAGCTGGTATCCACTGAGACGTTAGAGGTCTAGCAGACAATTGAAATGCAACGCAAGAATGACTAACAGATATGGATAGGAAGTATAATAAGCAGAATTAGTTCGGGGTGTGTGTCGGGGCAGGGGGTTGCAAAGAAAAGAGAAGAGTTAAAAGTGAGGCATTGGTTTCAGATCTTGCCATTTACCCACAGGAGCCACAGGAGACGGAGCAGAGTTGAAGGGAAAGATCATTCAAGTTAGGGTTTACCGAGTTTGAGGTGTCTACAGCAGGACACTCAGAGGAAGATGACCAGCAGCAAGTTGGATCCAAGAGTCTAGAGCTCAGAAATGAGGTCAGAGGTAGAGAAATTGCCAGAGGAATCAAAGATTAAACAAGCAACAAAGCTAAAACAGGCCCATTGAAGCAGGTTAGGAAACAAGAAAAAAAGACAAGAAAAAATGGGGGGAAAAAAAGGGACAATCTGAATAACTGGGCTACAAAAAATAGTTAATGCTCTAACTAAATGATTAACATGAACTAAGTTTATGCTTAAGTTATTTTTATAGGAACCAAAACAAAACAGAGCATACCTTAAAAGGCACAGTTAAAAAGCAGCGTTCGGAGGCAAGATTGGGCGGGCCGCCCGAGGCCACGCCCATCGCCACGCCCACCGGCGCTGGCCACGCCCTGCAGCCCACGCGCGACGCCGCTTCCTTTAACCAGGTCGCCATCTTGAGAGACGCTGGTCTTTTACGGCGCGAAAGCCAGATTTGGGTTTGGGGCTCTGAAGTCACCGTAAGTGATGTGTCCAGCCCCATGCTTCCCCCTTAAGCATTTGCAGCAGTGGGAAGCTACATTTATATTAGCAAGTTGGCAGCCCAACCTGAGGCACTTCGGCCCAGTCAGCTCCCTACGACCGGCCGGTGAACCTGAGGCTGCCATTATCCTCAGGGGAGGAAGCTGAGCCCAAAGGGCCTCCGCCGATGTCCGTTCCCACTGGGGTCAGGGGCCCCAAGCCCCGCAGCCCGACGGCAGGCCGGGTGGCTCGGCTGGGCCTCCAGGGCTGGCCTGCGGTCGGCCTGTCCGGAAGTCCGGCCGGTGTGACGGCTCTGCTCGTTTGTTCCTCTCGGCGATCCCAGCCCGACGCTGCCTGTCGTTCAACGTCTGAAAATAGTTGTTTCCTGTTTGTCCGGTTTTCTGGTTGTTTACGGCGGGAGGGTAATTCTTGTTCTGGTTTCTCCATCCTAACGGGCATGCTCTGGTTTTTGACTCAAGCTGCTGCGTGAACAGTGGCGCCCTTTTCTGAGATGGGACAGACTTCAGGAGGAATAGATTTTGAAGGGAAAATCAAGGGTTCCGTTTTGGACATCCTAATTTTGAGATGCCTGTGAAAAATCCAAGTGGAGATTTCAGTAGGCTGTGGGATATGTGGGTTTGGAAATCAGAGAAGAGGTCTGGAAGGGAAACAGTATTTATTGATCTTTCCCTAAATATTATTGAGTTTTCACGTGAACTTGGCTACCTTGGCTGGGAGAGACAAAGTTAAAGGATCTGTAGATAATGTGGAAAATGGTTGTGGTAATGATTCTGGTTAAAATGCTGTGTTTTATTCAATGTTCGAGCAATTTACCATCCTCTTAGCCTCAGACCTTTTGTTTTGGCCTAATTGCACTGTAGGCGGAAAAAATGCTCTTAAGATTTCAATTCTTACAAGTTTATTAAAACCAGTTGTATGGTCAGTATCACTTTCGAAAAATGTTCCGTTTCCATTTGAAAAGAAATTTTGCAGTCGTTGAGTACGGTGTTCTCTAAATATTGACTAGTTTGTTAACCCTGTTGAAATCTTCTGTATCCTTACAGACTTTTTTGTCTGCTTATTATATCCTTTATTGAGAGAAGTGTGCTAACTCTTCCACCGTGATTGTGGATTTGTCTCTTTCTCCTTTAGAGGCTATGTGATTGGTTGCCTACAAATTGAAATGTCTTCTCTTTTTTTTTAGTCGTTTTTCATCATTATGTAATGTTTTAATGTCCCTTTTTGTCTCTACTTACACTTTTTGCCTCAAGGTTTTTTGGTCTGATGTTTTTGATTTGATGTATAGTGAGGTGGATGGTACCATTTGGCCCCAAGTCTCACCTTTCCTTTAGTTACACCCTTTGTATTTACACCCTTTGCCATGTAACTTTACAGTACCCTCTGACCATGAGTTGACTCCTTGGCTTTTTGACTTTGGCTTCAAGGCACTAGAGTGCCTTTCACAAAAAAGAAACTGGGGCACAACAGAAAGTTTTCAGGGGTAGAGACTGTTACCTGGGATCAAGTCCTGCAAGACTAACTTTATTTGTTGTGGGTTTTTTTTCTCTAATTCTACACATTCTCTGAAAGTTTCTGTGTATGAGAACAACTTTTTCCTATTGCAGTGGGGTGAGAAAATGCAGTAGGGATAGCTAGATATCCCTCCCTTCTTTTTTCCTTCCTCCATCCTGCTAATTGGAATTTGGAGTGATGGATATAGTTCGAGCAGCCATTTTGGACCCTGAGAAGGAAGCCCTGTGCTGCAGTGGAAAAACAAGATGGAAGATGTCTGGGTTCTTAATGATGATGTGAAGCCACACACCACATAATTTGTTCTTTCTACCTTTGAAGGTCTTAGAAGGATCTTTTCAAATACCACATCTACTCGGGCAAGAGAAACAAAAGAAAAAATAGACAAATGGGACTTCATCATACTAAAGAGCTTTGCAAGGCAAAGGAAACCCTGAACAAAACAAAAAGACAACCCACCAACTGGGAGAAAATATTTGCAAATCATATATCTGACAAGGAGTTAATCTCCAAAATATATAAGTAATTCATACGACTCAACAACAACAAAACAACCTGAACAAAAAATGAGCAGAGAATGTGAACAGACGTTTTTCCAAAGAACTAATATGGATGGCAAACAGGCACATGAAAAGATGTTCAGCATCACTAATCATCAGGGAAATGCAAATCAAAACTATGATGAGATATCACCTTACACCTATTAGAATGGCTATAATTACCAAGACAAGAAACAACAAATGTTGGACAGGACGTGGAGAAAAGGGACCCCTCATACGCTGCTGGTGGGAAAGCAAACTGGTGCAGCCACTGTGGGAAACAGTGTGGAGATTTCTCAAAACATTAAAAATCGAAATACAGTATGACCCAGCTATTCCACTGCTGGGTATTCATCCAAAGAATTTGAAATCAACAATTCAAAGAGACTTCTGCACCCCTATGTTTATTGCAGCACTATTCACAATAGCCAAGATGTGGAACCAACCCAAGTGCCCTTGAACTGATGAATGGATGAAGAAGATGTGAAATTCTACTCAGCCATAAAAAAAGATAGAGTCATCCTATTTGCAGTAACATGGATGGACGTTGAGGGTATGATGTTAAGTGAAATAAGCCAGACAGAGAAAGACAAACACCACATGATTTCACTCATATGTGGAAGATGACCAAATACATGGACAGAGAGATCAGACTAGTGGTTACCAGAGGGGAAGGGGATTGAGGGTGGGTATAAGGGGTCAAGGGGCACAAAATATGGTGACTGACAGATGATAATATACAACTGAAATTTTACAATGTTGTAAACTATTATGTCCTCGATAAAAAAATAAAAAACACATTCATGTATATTATCTAATTTGATGTTTTCAGCGTCTATTAGTTGGCTAGAACAGAGAATAAGGTCCCATTAAGCCTTGAATGGTTCAATAACTGCGGTAAACACTCCACAAGGTAGTGGGAAAGGTAAGATGAACCTCTGCTCTTCTACACCAAATCCAGTGCTTTATCCTAGATTATAAACTTTTTTTTAGTCCATCTATTTTTGATGGAATTTTCTGTAGAATGGTGGGATAGGAAACATTTGAAGGAGCTACTACATCCTGATTGTTTTATTTGTCATTCCAGCAAAAGGGTGAACCATGCCTACGAAGGTCAACAGTGTTGAGCCCAGAAGCCAGAGGACAAGAAGCCAGAAAAAGCATACTCAAGGGATTATATGCTATTTCAACCACCAATGCTATCTCACTTTCATTACTGGCTGCTACAGCTGCAAGTGGAAAGTCAAACGGGAGAAAAAATCTAGCCATAAAATTTGCTGCTGCTCTTGGGTACAGAGAGTTGGGAAGGAGCTGGACCACACTTTCTCAGATAGGGGGAACTTGGGCTGGTCCCTAACTCCATGAGGGTTCATTAGAGTCTCAAGGACTGGGTGTGCTAGGGCCTACTTCCTCCATGAAAAGACTGTCTCAATTCTGGAGCCAAAGTTAACTTTACTGAAACATGTGCTGGTTTTCTTCATTTTCTTTCACTTGTATTCTTTTTATGTCATTCATTTATTCATTCACTTTTGCTTTTACTCATTCAGTAAACCTTGAAGAAAAAATGAAGTTTAGGTACAATTAGATGTTTTTGGCTAGGGATTACAGGAATGCCTGAATCTTTAATTCTCTCTTCATTGTGAGTTTCCCAAAGGAGCTATGCTTGTGAGGAAAAAAACAGCAAGTGAGAAACAAGATGCTCCGTTATTACTGGTCAGGCTAATGCCTGCTTTTCCCTAATAAAGATCTCTGGTGAGGCTAAATAGTGGCTTGTGGCCTCACCTCATTGAGGGCCTCTTTTTCTAAGCCATATGTTGGGACCATCTGGTGGGCTATATGATATAAAAGACCCAGTGATGAGCATGCTGGAGTGAGAAGAGGAGGGCCATATCATGTACCTTCACTTACTTGTAAACATGGTCCAGCTAGGGTCTGAGAGTCTGACGGATTGGATCACTAATTTCCTATGCCCGAGCTGGGGGAAGGGGTGGAAATGAGAAGCTTCCCTGGATTAGGCAGGAGTGTTCTTCTGTCCTCTTTACCTTTCGTGCCCAGATATTTGGCTTCTATGCTAGTGACTGGGAATAGCAGAGGAGCCTTAGGCATGATTCATGCTCTCAAGGAATTCACACTCTGTGGAGGAAAACACAAGTGCACACATAATCTCAATATAGTAAAAGAAGTGCTATACTTTGTGTGTGTGTGTGTGTGTGTGTGTGTGTGTGTGTTTGCATGCGTGCATGCATCCATGTGCCAAGGGAGGGACTGAAAATAACTTTATATAGAAGTTGAAAGATGATTAAGAATTGGATATGTAAAGAATAGGGGATGGCAGAAGAAATAGTACCGGAGGAGTTGTCAGAGGGCATTGGTGTAAGTTTTATTTTATGTGTAACTGAGGATATGGATGGAGAAGTGATGGGAAATGAAGCTAGAGAGAGATGAGTCAGATGTTGTGTAGTTTAAAGAATTTGACCTCTGCCACGTAGGGAATAAAGAGTCCCTAAAGATTTTAAGCTAGTGATGTTGCCTAAGCTATGTTTTGGAATGATTATTTGATCATGTGAGGATGCATTGGAAGGTACAAAACTAATGCAAGGAGACGTCTTTGCCTTCAAAGAGAAAGCAACAGCAATATTCAAGGTAAGAGATGTTGGTGGCCTGGATTGGAATAGTGATGGTAAAGATGGAGAACAGTGAATTGATTCAACAGATATTTATTACTTAGGGATGAGGTAGTAAGTCAAAAGAGCTATAAGGAAGGACATAAAGGGAAAGATAAAAGGAGGCTTCATGGAAAAGGTGACATTCAAGGCAGTGTGGTATGATGGAAAAATCCTTGGACCAGAGCCTGGGAGTATCTTTGGGTTCTAATTCCGGCTCTGCCCTTGGGCTGGTTTTGTGATATGCTGAGCCTCTCTAAAGCTAGGGAGTTGAACTAGATAATTCTCAAGGTCTCTAGATGATTCTCAAGGCCCCTATTCAGAGGAAGGAGTATAGCATTTAGCATAAGAGCTAAGTTCTTGTGTTATGGGGAAAGACTGCCTGGGTTCAATTTTTGGCTTCACCACTATCTCCAGATTAGAGCTTTACCACTGTGGGACACTGGGCAAGTTACTTAACATCCTGGTGCTTCAGGTTCCTCATTAGACTAATGGAGGTGGAGACAACAGTACCCACCAATAGGGTTTGTTGTGAAGATAGAAGAGGTAATATATGGAAACACCGAATAATTGGGCTCGGCACATAATTAGCACTCAATAAATGTTAGCTGTTACTATTATTACTGTTCTCGGAGTCACTGATGTGGAAGTGAACTTTCACATATAGAAATGATGGTGCAGGGGATTCTGGGTAGAGGGACTAAAGTGGTCTCAAGTCCAGAGATAGAGAAATGCAGTGGTGTATTTAGGGAAAAATGAATTTCCAGTATTGAATTTAGGCACATGTAAGACTATAAGTGGTAAGTGATAGGGTTGGAAAGGAATATTTTGATCAAATTATGAAGCATTTCTATGTCAAGCTAAAATATTTGAACTTTATCCTGTAAACAGTGGGGAGCCTTTGAAAATTTTTGAGCAAGAATGTAACAGACTCAAAATAAGGAAATGGATTTATTCAACAAAAACAAGTTTATTGAACACTTACTATGTGTCACAGTGAATAAGCTAACCAAGACTTCGGGCCCTCCTGCAGCCTACATTCTAGTAGCATGAGTTAGGTAATAATAAATGAAGAAAGATGATTTCAGGTAGTGATAAGAGCTTTGAAGATAATAAATAGGAAAATATGTTAGAAACTGGGATGGGAAAGTGATTAGAGTGGTTAGAGACTTCAAAGAAGTGACATGTGGCCTGTCTCCTAAATGAAGAGATAGAGCCAGCCATGTGTACATCTGGGGGCAAAAGTATTCCAGGCAGAGGAACAAGGAAGTACACAGCTCTTCAGGAGGGAACAGGTTGGGTCGTGTTCTGAAAACAATGAAGGCCAGTGTGGGTGGAGTTCAGAAGTGGAGTCAGTGTGTAGAATGGGATGAGGTCAGGGATGGTCAGGGGTTGATCATGTGGGACCCTGTGGGCCATGGCAGGCAGTTTAGATGATCTTCTAATACAATAGGAAACTCTGGGAGGGTTCTGAGCAGGGGAGTGGCATTACCTGGTACATGTTTTGGAAAGTCTATGCAAGTTTTGTGTAGAGAGTGAGTTTAAGACCTGAGTCAAACACTGTGCTCTTCATCCTCCTATACTCAGGAAGTGGGAGTTCAGTGCCTTGATACCTGTAATGTCTCTCATCTTTTTGGAATACCATTTCTATGTTTTCCATTTTACTTCTTTATTCTTACTCTTCACAATAGTTCCATAATTTAGACAGGGCAGGGATCATTCTATCCATTTTTAGCAGATTAAAAATCAGTGACCCAAAGAGGCAGAATTTTGTTTTCATGTGATATAAAAGTGTTAGGATTATAATTCAGGTAGCAACCTAAATTTAATGTTCCCGGAAGGGTTTGGCAATCTCTGGCATGGCTGGTTTGTGATACGGTTTTCAGTGTAGGGGGTTGCCTTGAAGGCTCAGTTTGAACACCTGCTCTGTAAAGATCTCCGCCATCCTGGCTTTGGGCTCACAGATCTGGGCGGTGCCTTTGCCGCTTCTTGGCCCTGTGACCTTGAGTCAATTGCTTTATCCTTCTGAGCTTTAGTTCTTCTGTAAAATGAAGTTAACAATACCTAACTTATATGGCTATATTGAGAAGTAAAGCAAATGTAAGTAGCTTGTGAAATCCCTAGCATTGTACTGGCACAAAATAGCTACTCAAAGAAAGATTTATTCTCAAACCCTTTCCCCCCACCCTCCCATGTCAAATGTGGGTAGATTAATGATTAAATGAACTGATGAATGATGAATGAATGAATGAATGAATGACTCAGTGAATGAGTCACTGAACAGATATTTGGTAGATAGAGAGGTAGATGAATTCAACAAATGATTGTTGAGAGCTAGCTGCATTTAAGGCACCATGCTAGATATTGGCAATACAGAGATGTGTAACACAAGTTCCCTTTCCTCAAAGAAGAAACTGTCACATCAGATACAAACATATAAACACATAATTGCAGTTCAGTGTAATAAATGTTATAAATAGGCTTATACAAAATTCCATAGGGGTAAAAAGAACACAGTGTTCACTGCAGCCTGAGGAGGGTAATGCATGGCACTACAACTGTACAGACCTTTGGCAAGTATCCACAGATATTTCTGAGCTAACATGGATAAATGGGAGCTAAATTAGACTTCTTTCTCTTCCCAGAG
Organism: Equus caballus; assembly: GCF_041296265.1. Taxonomy (NCBI): domain Eukaryota; kingdom Metazoa; phylum Chordata; class Mammalia; order Perissodactyla; family Equidae; genus Equus; species Equus caballus. Next base: position 69,464,246 of record NC_091690.1, read on the forward strand.
AGAGCGGTTATTTTACCCATTTCTGGTTGCTTCATTTTGCTTGTCTGTCACGTTGCTCTACGTGTGGATAGAAACCTCAAACGAATACTTTGGCTTTGACTGGTGAGTTTCAGGTTTTGTATTTTCATTTATGTAAGGGCTCTTTGGTCTGAAAGCTACCTGGATCCTACCTCAGGTTGAAAAGATCTGGTAGCATAAGAGGGAGGGTGGCAAAAATTGGGCTTTCCACAGCTGGCGGATGAGAAGCCTGACTCTGGGGCGGGATAAGGATGCTCAGCACCCCCACCTATTATGCTTCTCTTCTGCTTGTGCTCACTCTCACATTTAGACCAATCTGGCTCAGTGGGAAGCTTTCTCTGTGTTTCAATGTCCCCAGTCCTTCTATTCAGATGACTCTCTGAGACCTTGTTCCTCAGTCTTTTGTCTGGTTTACTGATGCATACTCCACTTGGTCTTCATGATCTCTGTCCACGAACCCTCATGTCTGTTCCTCAGCTCCAGGCTCTGCCTCTTCCTTCTGTCCTTAGGGAGTTTCCTAGGACTCTGAACACAGAAATGGCTGTCCCTTTTCAGCACCCTTTCATGCCCAAACTCCTATCCCTGGACTACTCCCAGCTCTTTCAGTTTCTCTGGTTTGATTGTTGCAAATCTTACTATTATTTGGTATTTGGGGGAGATAGTGGTATGTGTCAGTATGAGGCTTTTTAAAAAATGGAAGACAGTTTCTTTTCCCCTCTATAGAAGTGAAATATAGTTTGTTATTTTAAATATGAAAAATGCAAAAAATTAGAAAATATAAAAATCTGCTTAGTTTTATTCTCAAGTGATAATCATGTGTTGGTATATTCCCAGCCTTTTTTTCCCTATGCTTATTTTTATATTATTATGCTCATACCATGTATATAATTTTGTTTTTCCTTTTCACTTAAAATAATTACAAACATTTTGACAAATTATTAAAACTCTTAATGAACATCATTTAAAATCGTTTCAAAATATTTCATGACATGAAGATGCTATAATACACTTACTTAACCACTTTTTATTGTTAGGCATTATGAGTTTCCTAATTTTCTTGTTTTTGTAAAATTAGAGCGCAGAGAAATCTTTCTATTCTGACTTGTGTTCTTAGAATAGATTCCCACAGGTGGCGTTACTGAGTCAAGAAGAATAAACCCTTGTGAAATTCATTACGCCTATTGCCTAAATACTTTCTCAAAAGGTTGTAGCAATTTCCATTCACAACAGAGGTAATGAGAGTTTCTATTTTAACTGCCACTGACAGTATTAATTATTCTAATTTTGAATACTGTCTATTAATTTTCTAAATAGAAGTTATTTTGTTTTATTTTAATCATTGAATAAGTTTCAAACTAGTTTATTTAACTAATTTGTTTTCTTTTAAATTTTCTTCCTTTGCCCATTTATCTTGTGGGATCTTTAGTAAGTTTTCTCATCAGTTTATAAGCAATCTTTATTTATGGATCAGTTCTGAATAATTCCACAGCACTTGAAATACAAAAATGTTTCTTTAGATTTATAAATTTTCCCCCAATTTTAAAAAACTTTTTGTTGAGATATAATTGACCTGTAACATTATATTAGTTTCAGCTGTACAACGTAATGATTCAATATTTGTATATGTTGTGGAATGAGCACCACAATAAGTCTAGTTAATGTCCATAACCATACATAGTTACAATTTTTTTCCTGTGATGAGAACTTTTAAGATCTACTCTCTTAGCTTTCAAATATATAATATAGTATTATTAACTATAGTCACCATGCTGTACATTACATCCCCAGGATTTATTTATTTTATAACTGTAAGTTTGTACTTTTTTTTTTCCACCTTCACCCATTTTGCCCACCCTCCACCCCATGCTTCTAGCAACCACCAATCTGTTCTCTGTATCTATGAATTTGGGTTTTGGTTTTGGTTTTTTTTTTTCCTTCAGATTTCACAAATAAGTGAGATCATATGGTATTTATCTTTTTCTGACTTATTTCATGTGGTGTAATATCCTCAAGTTTCATCCATGTTGTCCCAAATGGCAAGATTTCCTTCTTTTTTATGGCTGAATAATATTGTTTTGTGTGTGTATGTGGTATATATACGTGTATACCGCATTTGACTTTCTCCCTCTGACTTATTTCACTTAGCATAATACCCTCAAGGTCCATCCATGTTGTCACAAATGGCTGAATTTCGTCATTTCTTATGGCTGAGTAGTAGTCCGTTGTTTATATATACCACATCGTCTTTATCCATTCGTCCCTTGATGGGCACCTAGATTGCTTCCAAGTCATAGCTGTTGTGAATAACTGCAGTAAACATAGGGGTGCATGTATCATTATGCATTTGTGCTTTCGTGTTCTTTGGATAAATACCCAGCAATGGAATAGCTGGATCATATGGTAGTTCAGGTCAATTTTTTGAGGACTCTCCATACTGTTTTCCATAGTGACTGCATGAGTTCTTTGTATATTTTGGATATTAAGCCCTTATCAGATATATGGTTTGCAAATATCTTCTCTCACTTGTTAGGTTGTCTTTTTGTTTTGTTGATGGTTTCCTTTGCTGTGCAGAAGCTTTTAAATTTGATGTAGTCCCATTTATTGATTTTTTCCTATTGTTTCCCTTGCCCAGTCAGACATGGCACTTGAAAATATGTTGCTAAGACTGATGTCAAAGAGTGTACTGCCTGTTTTCTTTTAGAAGTTTAATGATTTCAGGTCTTATATTCAAGTCTCTAATCCATTTTGAGTTAATTTTTGTGTATGGTGTAAGATAATGGTCTACTTTCATTCTTTTGCATGTGACTGTCCGGTATTCCCAACACCATTTATTGAAGAGACTTTCCTTTCTTCGTTGTATGCTCTTGGCTCCCTTGTCGAATATTAGCTGTCCATAGATGTGTGGGTTTATTTCTGGGTTCTTGATTCTGTTCCATTGATCTGTGTGTCTGTTTTTATGCCAGTATCATGCTGTTTTGATTACTACAGCTTTGTAGTATATTTTGAAATCAGGGAGTGTGATACCTCCAGCTTTGTTCTTTTTCTCAGGATTCCTCTGGCTATTCAGGGTCTTTTGTTTTTGCATATAAATTTTAGGATTCTTTGTTCTGTTTCTGTGAAAAATGTTGTTGGAACTTTGATAGGGGTTGCATTGACTCTGTAGATTGCTTTAGGAAGTATGGACATTTTAACTATGTTAATTCTTCCAATCCAAGAGCACGGAATATCTTTCCATTTCTTTGTGTCTTAAATTTCTTTCAACAATGTTTTATAATTTTCAGTGTACAGATCTTTCACCTCTTTGGTTAAGTTTATTCCTAGATATTTTATTCTTTTTGTTTCAATTGTGAATGGGATTGTATTCTTTTTTTTTTTTGAGGAAGATTAGCCCTGAGCTAACTGCTGCCAATCCTCCTCTTTTTGCTGAGGAAGACTGGCCCTGAGCTAACAGCTGTGCCCCTCTGCCTCTACTTTATATGTAGGACACCTACCACAGCATGGCTTTTGCCAAGCAGTGCCATGTCTGCACCCAGGATCCGAACCTGTGAATCCTGGGCCGCCGAGAAGTGGAATGTGCGAACTTAACCGCTGTGTCACCGGGCTGGCCCCAATAGGATTGTATTCTTAATTTCTCTTTCTGGTACTTCATTGTTAGTGTATAGAAATGCAACTCATTTTTGTATGTTGATTTTGTATCCTGGAACTTAATGGTATTCTTTTATTCTAAAAGTTTTTTAGTGGATTCTTTAGGGTTTTCTGTATATAAAATCATGTCATCTGCAAATAGTGACGGTTTCTCTTCTTCCTTTCCAATTTGGATCCCTTTTATTTATTTTTCTTGCCTGATTGCTCTGGCTAAGACTTTCAATACTATGTTAAATAAGAGTATTGAAAGTGAGCATCCTTATCTGGTTCCTGTTCTCAGAGGGATAGCTTTCAGTTTTTCTCCAATGAGAATGATATTAGCTCTGGTTTTGCCATATATGGCCTTTGTTATGTTGAGATACTTTCCTTCTATATCCATTTTATTCACAGTTTTTATCGTAAATGGATGTTGTATTTTGTCAAAAGCTTTCTATGCATGTGTTGAGACAATCATGTGATTTTTATTCTTCATTTTTTTAATGTGGTGTATTGCATTGATTGATTTACAGATGTTGAACTATCCCTCTATCCCTGGAATAAATCCCACTTGATCATGATGTATGATCTTTTTAATGTATTGTTGTATTCAATTTGCTAGTATTTTGTTGAGGATTTTTGCATCGATGTTCATCAGTGATACTGACCTATAATTTTCTTTTTTTGTGTTGTACTTGTCTGGTTTTGTTATCAGGGTAATGTTGGCTTCATAGAATGCGTGTAAAAGCTTCCCCTCTTTTCCAATTTTTTGGAAGAGTTTGAGAAGGATGGATATTAAGTCTTCTTTGAATGTTTGGTAGAATTCACCTGGGAAGCTGTCTGGTCCTGGACTTTTAATTTTGGGGAGGTTTTTGATTACTGTTTCAACTTCCTTACTGGTAATCAGTCTATTCAAATTCTCTATTTCTTCTTGATTCAGTTTTGGAAGGTTGTATGATTCTAAGAATTTATCCATTTCTTCTAGATTAACCAGTTTGTTGGCGTATAGCTTATCGTAGTATTCTCTTAGAATCTTTTGTACGTCTGAGGTGTCCATTGTAATTTCTCCTCTTTCATTTCTGAGTTTATTTATTTGAGCCTTCTCTCCTTTTTCTTTTTTTTTTTTTTGAGGAAGATTAGCCCTGAGCTAACATCCGTGCCCATCTTCCTCTACTTTATATGTGGGACGCCTACCACAGCATGGTTTGACAAGTGGTGTGTAGGTCTGCACCCAGGCTCGGAACTGGCGAACCCTGGGCTGCTGAAGCAGAACGTGTGAACTTAACCACTGTGCCATTGGGCTGGCCCCGTCTCTTTTTTTCTTGGTGAGTCTAGCTAAAAGTTTGTTAATTTTGTTTATTGTTTCAAAGAGCCAGCTCTTGGTTTCATTGATTTTTTTCTGTTGTTTTTTTAGTCTGTATTTCATTTGTTGATGAAAATAATCCATAACCAATCTATAAATGAAAATTGGAGTGAGTTTATTATAAGCCAGATCTAAGGACTAGCTTAGCCTGGGGCCTTCCTTCCCCAAAGAAGGAAGGGCACTGGGCTGGCCCCGTGGCCGAGTGGTTAAGTTCGCATGCTCCGCTGCAGGCAGCCCAGTGTTTCGTTGGTTCGAATCCTGGGCGCGGACATGGCACTGCTCATCAGACCACGCTGAGGCAGCGTCCCACATGCCACAACTAGAAGGACCCACAACGAAGAATATACAAAACAACTATGTACGGGGGGCTTTGGGGAGAAAAAGGAAAAAATAAAATCTTAAAAAAAAAAAAAAAAAAAAAGAAGGAAGGGCACTAAAGAAGTGGGGCTGTACAGAGTGGTTATATACCATCAAAGAACGTGTATCACATATAATTGAAATGTCCCTTTTACAGTAGTCACGAGATTGCCCTGTCGGCATAGCAGTTGATGGACACACCAGGTAGTAGGTCTGCTGTTTGGTGGACACAGCAGTAGCCCATCTGTTGTCTCGAGCTGGGTGGTCACAGGATGGGCACAGCAGTCAATTCCTAGCCTAGAGAGAGATGTTTATGCTTAAGGAAATGCCAATGTGGGGAAGTTGCTTCTTTATCTTAAGGCCATTTGGTCTTATCTTTGGGACATAGCAAATGCTTAAAGCAGGTATACAATGCATGTTCAACGGCCATGTTAGGCCCTTTTGGAAAAACAAGATCAGGCCAAATTAGGTTTACACCAAATGTCTTCCTCATATACTCTAATATATCCTATTGCTTGTCATTTGTTTATCCCATTTATTTCTGCTCTGGTTTTTATTATTTCCTTCCTTCTACTGGTTTTGGGCTTTGTTGATTCTTCTTTTTCCATTTCCTTTAGGTGCACTGTTAGATTATTTGAGATTTTTCTTGTTTGTTGAAGTAGGCCTGTAATGTCTTATAGTTTTCAGTGTACAGGTCTTTCACCTCCTTGGTTAAATTTATTCCTAGGTATTTTATTTTTTTGATGCAATTGTAAATGGGATTGTTTTCTTAATTTCTCTTTCTGATGGCTCATTATTAGTGTATGGAACTGTAACGGATTTTTGTATATTGATTTTGTATGCTGCAACTTTACTGAACTCATTTATTAGTTTTAACAGTTTTTGGTGGAGTCTTTAGGGTTTTCTATATGTAATATCATGTCATCTGCAAATAGTGACAGTTGTACTACTTCTTATCCAACTTGGATGCCTTTTCTTTCTTTTTCTTACCTAATTGCTCTGCTTAGGACTTCCAATGCTATGTTGAATAAAAGTGGCTAGAGTGTGCACGTGATTACATTGGCCATTTCCCCATATTGCCAGAATCTTAGAACATTTTAATTACACTACCCCCTCCACCCTTGTCTTGTTCCTGACCTTAGAGGAAAAGCTTTTAGCTTTTCACCACTGAGTATGATGTTAGCTGTGGGCTTGGCTCCAGTTTTATTGAGGTATACTTGACATACAACATTATGTAAATTTAAGTTATACCTCATAATGATTTGATATATGTATATATTGCAAAATGATTACTACAGTAAATTTAGTTAACATTCATCACCTCACATAGCTATAAATTTTTTTCTTGTGATGAGAATTTTAAAGATCTACTCTTTTAGCAACTTTCAAATATACAGTATTGTTAACTATAGTCATCATGCTGTATATTACATCCCCAGAACTTATGTATTTTGTTATTGGAAGTTTGTACCTTTTGATCACCTTCACCCCATTCCTCACCACCCGCTCCCCCGCCCCCCCGCCACTGGCAACCAGAAATCAGTTTTCTGTTTCTATGAGTTCACTTTTTATAGATTCTACATAGAAGTGAGATCATACAGTATTTGCCTTTCTCTATCTGACCTATTTCATTTAGCATAATGCCCTCATGGTCCATCCACATTGCTGCAAATGGCAAGATTTTTTTTCTTTTTTATGGCTGAATATTTGTGTGTGTGTGTGTGTGTGTGTGTGTGTGTATCGCATTTTCTTTATCCAGTCATCCATCAATGGACACTTAGGTTGTTTTCATTTCTTGACTATTGTAAACAAGGCTTCAGTGAACATGGTGGGGCAGATATCTCTTTGGGATAGTGATTTTATTTCCTTCAGATATACACCCAGAAGTGGGATTGCTGGATCATATAGTAGTTCTATTTTTAATTGTTTAAGGAACCTCCATACTGTTTTCCATAGGGGCTGTACCAGTTTACATTCCCACCATCAGTGTACAAGAGTTCCCTTTCCTCCAAATCCTTGCCCACACTTATCTCTCATCTTTTCAATAATAGCTGTTCTAACAGGTATGAGGTGATATCTCCTTGTGGTTTTGATTCTCATATTCCTGATGATTAGTGATGTTGAGCACCTTTTCATGTACCTGTTGGCCATTTGAATATCTTCTTTGTAAAAATTCTTCTCAGGTCCTTTGCCCATTTTTAATCAGGTTGTTAGTTTTTTTGCTGTGTTGTATATATTTTGGATATTAACTCCTTATCAGATGTGAGATTTGCACATATTTTCTCCCTTTCTCCCATTCTATAGGTTGCCTCATTTCTTTTTCTTTTTTCTTTTTTTTTTTTTTTTAAAGATTGGCACCTGGGCTAACAACTGTTTCCAATCTGTTTTTTTTTTTTCTGCTTTATTTCCCCAAACCCCCCCTGTACACAGTTGTATATCTTAGCTGCAGGTCCTTCTAGTTGTGGGATGTGGGACGCCGCTTCAACGTGGCCTGACGAGCAGTGCCATGTCCGCACCCAGGATCCGAACCCTGGGCTGCTGCAGCAGAGCATGCGAACTTAACCACTCGGCCACAGACCCGGGCCCTGATCATTTCTTTTTCTGTGCAGACACGTGTTAGACTGATTGTTTTCTTTTTTTAGAGGGGGAGGATTAGCCTTGAGCTACCATCCACCACCAATCCTCCTCTTTTTGCTAAGGAAGATTTGCCCTGAGCTAACATCTGTGCCCATCTTCCTCTATTTTATGTGTGGGATGCCTGCCACAGCATGGCTTGATAAGTAGTAAGTAGGTCAGTGCCCAGGATCCGAACTGGCAAACCCTGGGCTAGTGAAGTGGAGCATGTGACCTTAACTGCTGCACCACCGGGCCAGCTCCATCCACTTGTTTATGTTTTATTTTGTTGCTTATGCTTTAGGGTGTCTTACCAAAAAAATCATTACCAAGACCCATGTTAAGGAGCTTTTCCCCTATATTTTCTTCTAGGAGTTTTATGGTTTAGGCCTTTAATCCATTTAGAGTTAATTTTTGTGAGTGGTGTGAGATAAGAGTCTAGTTCCGTTCTTTTGCATGTGAATATCCAGTTTGCCCAGCGCTGTTTACTGAAGAGAACTTTTCCATTGAGTAGTCTTGGCTCCCTTGTCAGATATTAGTTGACCATATATGCATGGGTTTATTTCTGGGCTCTAGAGCCTATTGCATTGGTCTATGTGTCTGTTTTATGTCAGTACCCTAGTGATTTGATTACTGTTGCTTTGTAATACAATTTAAAACCAGGAAGTGTGATGCCTCTAGCTTTGTTATTTTTTTCTAAGGATTTCTTTGGCTATTCAGGGTCTTTCGTGGTTCCATATGAATTTTAGGATTGTTTCTTCTATTTCTGTAAAAAATGCCATTTTTATTTTGATAGGGATTGCATTGAATCTATGGATGGCTTTGAGTAGTATGGACATTTTAACAATGTTAGTCTTCCAGTCCATGAACATGGGGTATCTTTTCATTTATTTGTCTTTAATTTCTGTCATCAATCTTTCATAGTTTTCAATGTACAGGTCTTTCACCTACTTGGTTAAATTTATTTCTAGATATTTTCTTGTTGTTGCTGTTGTAAATGGGATTTTTCAAAAAAAATTCTTTTTCAGATAATTCGTTGTTAGTGTGTAGAAACACTACTGATTTTTGTGCATTGATTTTGTATCCTACAACTTTACTGAACTTGTTAGTTAGATCTAACAGTTTTTTGATGGAGTCTTTAGGATTTTCTATATATAAAATCATGAAATCTGCAAATAGAGACAATTTGACTTCTTCTTTTCCAATTCTGATGCCTTTTATTTGTTTGTCTTGCCTGATTCCTCTGGCTAGGACTTCCAGTACTATGTTGAATAGAAGCGGTGAGAATGTGCACCTTTGTCTTGTTCCTGATCTTAGAAGAAAAGCTTTCAACCTTTCACCATTGAGTAAGATGTTAGCTGTGGGCTTGTCATATGTGGCCTTTATTAGGTTGAGGTGTATTCCTTTTATTCCCAATTTGTTGAGAGGTTTTATCATGAATGGATGTTGAATTTTGTCAAATGCTCTTTTTTCGTCTATTGAGATGATCATATATTTATCTTTCATTCTGTTAATGTGATGTATCACATTTTTTGATTTGTGTGTGTTGAACCGGTCTTGCTTCAGAGGGATGAATCCCACTTGATCACGATGTATGATCCTTTTAATGTGCTGCTGAATTCAGTTTGCTAGTATTTTGTTGTGAGATTTTGCATCTCTATTTGTTAGGAATATTGGTCTATAGTTTTCTTTTCTTGTAGTGTGCCTATCAGCCTTCGTTATCAGGGTAGTATTGGCTTTGTAAAAGGAGTTTGTGAGTGTTCTCTCCTCTTCATTTTTTTGGAAGAGTTTGAGAAGAATTAGTGTTAATTCTTCTTTAAGTATTTGGTAAAATTCGCCAGTAAAACAATATGGTCCTGGTTTTGATTACTGATTCAATCTCCTTACTCAGTATTGGACTGTTCAGGTTTTCTGTTTCTTCATGATTCAGTCTTGGTCGGTTATATGTTTCTGGGAATTTATCCATTTCTTCTAAATTGTACAGTTTGTTGGCAGATAGTTGTTCATAGTAATCTCTTATGATCCTTTGTATTTCTGTGGTATCAACTGTAATGTCTTCTCTTTGATTTACAGTTTTACTTATTTGGGTCCTCTCTTTTTTTCTTTGTTAGCATTGCTAAAGGTTTGTCATTTTGTTTATCTTTTCAAAGAACCAACTCTTAGTTTTGTTAATCTTTTCTATTGTTTGTCTCTTCTCTAATTTACATATTTACCAAATATATATATATATATATATATATATATATAGTATATACATATACACACACGCACACAATATACATCATATATGAGGATATATATGAATTTTTCTCTTCTACATTCCTCTACAATTGAAAATAATATGTGTTAATAGTAGTTAATCATATATATCAGTACTTAAATTAGAGGTATAAACATCACCCAGTGGCCTAATATCAGAGCAGATGTAACAGCCTTACATAGCCTTCTCTAGCAGCTTCTATAATAGCATAAGGTCTAACCCTACAGTAATTCCTTTTCTGAGTGATCCCAGACAAATACAGTATTTTTCATCATTTTGGAAATGTTCTCAGTCATCATCTTTTCAGATATGGCTTTTACTCCATTTTCTACCACCTCTACTTTTTTAAAAATTCTTTTTTGTGAGGAAGACTGGCCCTGAGCTGACATCTGTTGCCAACCTTCCTCTTTTTGGAATTGAGATGTGTTTCCTGAAGGCATCATATTGTTGAGTCTTGTTCTTTAATCCATCTTGCCACTCTGTGTCTTTTTATTGGAGAATTCAGTCCATTTACATTTAGGGTGATTATCAATATATGAAGGCTTAATGCTGCTATTTTATTTTCCAGTTCTCCTGCATTTCCTTTGTTTCTCATCCTGTGTATTTTGGTCTACCAATCGAGTTATGAGTTTTTTATGTTGTGTTTCTTTGTTTTCTCCTTATTGATTACTTGTGTCTCTCTTCTGTTTTTTTGTTTAGTGGTTACCCTGAGGTTTGTGTTCAAGATCTTATGGATAAGATAGTCCTTTTTCCTGGGCCAGCCCAGTGGTGCAGTGATTAAGTGCACACATTCCGCTTTGGCAGCCTGGGGTCCACCAGTTCGGATCCTGGGTGCAGTCATGGCACTGCTTGGCAAGCCATGCTGTGGTAGGTGTTCCACATATAAAGTAGAGGAAGATGGGCACGGATGTTAGCTCAGGGCCACTCTTCCTCAGCAAAAAGAGAAGGATGGGCAGCAGATGTTAGCTCAGGGCTGATCTTCCTCAAAAAAAAAAATAGCCCTTTTTCTGATGGCCTCTAATTTCCTCAGACTAAACCAATTCAGTCCCTTTCCTCTTCCTCTCCTAAGTTGTTTTTCTCACATCTTATTCCATCTTGAGTTATGAGTTTGTGGTTAAAATGACAAGATTATCTTTGTTTTTGGTCTTTTCCTTCCCTTTGTCTTTAATGCTATACTTGAGTATTTGCTTTCCTGCTCTGATTTTGTCTACCTATTTAACTCCTTACTCTGTGCTTTGTAACCCCTTTCTCACCCCCCACACCCCACATTTTTCAGGTATGAGGGCCTTCTTGAGGATTTCTTGTCAGGGAGGGTGTCATGGCTACGAACTCCCTTGACTTAGGTTTGTCTTGGAAAGTTTTTATTTCTCTATCATATCTGAAGGATATTTTTGCTGGATAGAGTATTCTTGGCTGAAAGTTTTTGTCCTTCAATGATTTGAATATGTTATTCCAGTCTCCTAGCCTGTAAGGTTTCTGCAGAGAAATCTGCTGAAAGTCTGATGGGGGTTCATTTGTAGGTTATTTTCTTCTGCCTTGCTGCCCTTAGTATTCTTTCTTTGTCATTCAGTTTTGCCAGTTTCACTAATATATGGCTTGCAGTAAGTCTTTTTACATTGACATATTTGGGAGATCTGGTGGCCTTTTTCACATGGATTTCCTTCCCTAGGTTTGGGAAGTTCTCTGCTATTATTTCTTTGAATAAGCTTTCTACTCCATTCTCCTTCTCTTCTCCTTCTTGAATACCTGTAATTCTTATGTTGCATTTCCTAAGTGAGTCGGCTATTTCTTGGAGACTTTCTTCATTTCTTTTTAGTCTTAGTTCTCTCTCCTCCTCTATCTGGAGCATTTCAACATGTTTATCTTTGATTATGCTGATACACTTCTCTATGGTGTCTGCTCAAGTGTTCAGGGAATCCATATTTTGTTGTATTTCTTCCATTGTGTCTTTCATCTCTTAATATTTCTGATTGATTCTTCTTTATAGTTTCAGTCTCTTTTGTGATATAGCTCCTGAACTCATTGAATTGTTTCTCTACGTTCTCTTTTACTTCATTGAGTTTTTTGATGATAGCTGTTTTGAATTCTTTGTCATTTAGATTACATATTTCTGCATCCTCAGCACTGATTTCTGGGTACTTGTCATTTCTCTCTGGTCTAGAGATCTAATATAATGTTTGATATTGCTAGAGGGAGTGGCTTGGTTCTTTTGCAGCCTGGCGTTATTTGGTCACAGATACTGCCTATCACCACTGGGTGGGGGTCAAGAGCCACGTATCCTGAGCCCTCTGCCTTCAGCCAAAATCTCAGGGGCTGGAGCCACGCTGAGCCGGTGGAGGGAGGGGCACTTTCTCTTGTGTGCTCTTGGGGTTTTCTCCCTCTGCTCTCCTGGGGTGTTGGCTTGATAAGGTCGTCTCCCACGAAAGCTTTCACCCTGGTAGAGGGCTTCCCTTTAGGCTGCAAGGGCCCTAGGGAGTCCTTGAAGTTCCCACAATGGAACATCCCCTCCCCCGTTCCTTCCCTCTAGGAGGCCTCCTGCAGTCGTGGATCGCAGTCTTTAGGGGAGGGAGCGAAGATTTCTCTTACCCCGTTCCACCTCCGAGGGGGGCTCCAGCCTCTCCGTCCTCCGTTGTATGGCTGCATGGATCTCTCTGATGTTTTTTGTGTTGAGTTTGGATGTCCTCTGTTGGAGTGTGGATTTTTTTGTTGTTGTATATGGGTGGGGGAAGATTTATGACAGACCTCACTCCACTGTGATGCTGATGTCACTCCAATCTTCCTCTTTTTGCTTGAGAAAGTTGTCACTGAGCTAACATCTGTGCCAATCTTCATCTATTTTGTGTGTGAGACACTGCCTCAGACGGCTTGATGAGCGGCTTAAGTCTGTGCCCAGGATCTGAACCTGCAAACCCTGGGCCACAGAAGCAGAGCACATGAACTTAACCACTATGCCACTAGGCTGGCCCTTACCACCTCTACTTTTGAGACTTCAGTTTTATGTATATGAGACCTTTTTTCTTTATCCCTTTTTGTCTGTTTTTTTCTCAGGTGTCTGTTTCATTCTTAATTTTTTCTGGCCTATCTTTTATTTAACAAATTCTTTTCAGCTCTCTCTTACCTGCTTTTAAATCCATTCAGTGAGTTCTTAATTTTTGTTGCTATAGTTTCTTTTCTAGAATTCTTAATTGGTCCTCTTTTTAGTAGTTCTTTACTGAAATTTTTAATTTTTTCTTAGTCTAAACCTTTTAAGGATAGTTATTTAGAAGTCTGTATCTGATACCTCTATTATCTAGATTTGCCGAAAATCTTTTTATGTTGTGCATTGTTTCTTTTGACATTCACTAATGTGGTCTCCTTTCCTAATGTGCCTGATTGTTTTTGCTTGAGCGCCAGACATTGTATATAAAAAGTTGTATATGTAGGGGCTGGCCCCGTGGCCGAGCGGTTAAGTTCGCGTGCTCTGCTGCAGGCGGCCCAGTGTTTCGTTAGTTCGAATCCTGGGTGCGGACATGACACTGCTCATTAAACCACGCTGAGGCAGCGTCCCACATGCCACAACTAGATGGACACACAACGAAGAATATACAACTATGTACCGGGGGGCTTTGGGGAGAAAAAGGAAAAAATAAAAAAAAATCTTAAAAAAAAAAAAAATGTTGTATATGTAATTTGAAACCTTGAATTACATTATGTCCTGTTAGAGAGTTACTCTGACAGGTAACTAGGGGTATTAGCAAATCCTATTTGCTTTAATCCAATTTCACACATTTGGATGGTTCAAAGCTAGGATTCAGTCCCCCAAAAGCTGTCTATTTCTAGTTTGTGCTTATTCTTAGAATGTAGCACTGGAAGGTCCCAAATCAAAGTATATAATAGTGTTTACAAGATTACCTTTCTCCCCTTTTGTCCTCCTAGTCCTGCAAGATACAGGAAGCCTTCCTGTCTGTATCTCAGCCACTTCTTCTAGAGAAAAATTACCCCAAATGCTAAGTTATGTCTCTGTGTTTCCTCTCTTATTTGGATCTTTGTTCTGTAGTTCTTCCCTGTCTGTTGGCTCTCTGATGCCTTCATTTAGATTTTTAAAAACATATTGTCCAGCTTTTCTAGTTCCCTTTAGCTAGAGAGAGGTAGAGTAGAATTTTTGTTGGGGTAACTGTCACTTCTCTTTTGTCCCTTGCTGTGTGTGTTGTGGGGTTAGACTTGTCTCCCCATTTCTTGCTATGTGAAGTTCCCAATGCTTCACCACAATGTGTCTTTTTTTCTGCAGAGTTACTGTCAGCTGACAATTGGTGGTGCTGATATAAAGCATTGTAGTATGTAGGGTATGTATTGGCAGAAGATGCAAGAAAGCTGCATCTTGCAGCTATGGGAAAACAAGGAAGGGTTCCTGGAAGATTTCTTTAAACATTAGTACAGAGAATGTGCATTTAGATAAGGAGACTGCATTGACTAGGCTGCCCCAAGAAGGCTGTCTCTGTTGCATGAGAAGGGCTTCATCCAAAAGTGGGGTATGATTATGCTGCTAGAGGGATGTAAAACAGTGGCCCAAAGCAGAGAGAAAACTGCTGGAAAATACTAAGTCAGAAGAAGCCCCAATTGGACAATCCGTGTAGAGAGAGCCTACAGTACAGTCATCAGCATCTGTATGTTCCCAGTTTAAAGAAGTAATGGCCAAGACTTCCTTTTTCAGTTCCCACTGGTGTGTAGTCAGTAACTTAAACTCATTTTCATTCTTCTCACTCCCTTTTGTTACCATCACCATCACGAGAGTGAGTACAAATGAATGTGATAGGAAGAAGTGGAAGAGGGAGAGAGAAAAAGAGCGAAAAAATCACAGTTCACTTGCCTGCAGTTCACAGCAGGTGGGTGGCAACTTCACCTGAGTGTTGAACTGAACTAAACTGATAATGATATTTATATGTGATTGAATATACAAAAGACGATGTAGGTTGAAAGGGAATGAAAAAAAATCTGATGTGGCCAGAGAAATGATTAGAAAAGATAGAGGCATCATTAAATGGCAAACCGTAGCTTTTCTTTCTCACTTGGAAAGCAAAGTCAGTATCACCACTGGTTAAGCTGTTTGATTAGCTCTTTGGCTGTATCTAGACTGCTATTAAGTCCACCTTTCATGTTTTTCTTTTCAAGATCTCTTTTTGATTGATCACTGTACTTGGGTTTAAACATCCTGTTCTTGTTATGTGGCTGTGAGTCCTTCCTTTATTTTTCTGAAGACCTTAAATATATTTATTTTGTGATTCTTTTCTGATTGTTCTATTATTTATATTTTCTTGGGTACAATTTATTCTATTTGTTGGCTTTATTGGGTTCATTTGTTGACATTCCTTACACGTTTTCTTATTCCTGGTTGTGAGTTTATCATATACAGAGTACTTTTCCCAGTGTCTCGATCTGGGATTGCTCTCACTAGGATGGCTACTTCCCTTTCTTTGTGGTGTGTCTTATGGCGCCTGACCAAAGAGAATTTCCTTTCTTATTTTTAATGTGGTTATCTATTCACTAATCTATATTTTCCATTGTTAAAATATAATTTCTCCAGATTTTATATGGAGAGGAGGTAATTTCTCTTATCTTGAAATGAAGAGTCTAAATTCTTTGATATATAATACCTAGAGCAAGTATAACAGTATTTCTCTTAGCAAATCATTAAGATTTGCTACTCTCTCATAAACTCTTTAGGCACATATCAGCATTGTTTTTAAAGGACCCAAATCTCTTACACAGAATAGAGCAATTAATATGGTGGCTATGATGGTGGTTATGTAAGAAAAAATACACGCACATGGACAAGAAACCTGCCAAAATGGAAGGTGGTAAACTTATGGATGACTTTTTTCTCTTTTGGCATTCCAGAATTTCAGTATTATTATATTGTTTTTTAAAGAGGACATAATTTTTGATTATATATTGTAAATAACTTTAAAAAACATATGGCTGAGGCCAGCCTGGTGGCATAGTGGTTAAGTTTGCACACTCCACTTCAGCAGCCTGGGATTTGCAGGTTTGGATCCTGGGCACAGATCTATGCACCACTCATCAACCCGTGCTATGGCAGCATCCCATATACAAAGTAGAGGAAGAGTGCCACAGATGTTAGCTCAGCAACAATCTTCCTCAAGCAAAAAGAGGAAGGTTGGCAACAGATGTTAGCACAGGGCCAATCTTCCTCACCCCCCACCCCCCAAAAAAATCACACAACTTATGCAGACCCATGTTAGAGTACCCAATTGCCTAGGACAGAGTTAAAACTCCTCAGCTAGATATCCCCAAAGCTTTTCACAGTTATGTTCCCAAATTGCCTCTCTTCTTATCTACCTCCATTTTCTTATTCCTATTCTAGTCCAGTCTTGTCCCCCATCCTTGACATAGGTGCTGCTAATTTCTGCTATATTTTAAAGATTGAAACACATTTTTGCAGGGTTGTTTTTCTAGGTACAGGAAACTGGTTCTACTGTTCCATTCTTTTACTGAGTTTCTTTGGGATCCTGACTGCCTACTCTACATTGCTGTTGGTGAGTAATGTTTCCCATTTCTCCCACCCGCTTCCTGAGTAGCCTCATGAGGTGCTCCAGTCGTGGGATGGGACCTAATTGGTCCTGGGAGCCTCCAGAACCTAAGATCACTCTTGTTTTATCAGAGTTGGGGTTTACATCAGCTGCTTGAATTTTAGGCATGATGGATAGATGGAGGGAAAAAAGTCTTGTGCTGTTAAAGGATGTGTCTTACCACTTTGACCCTTTGAATGAGTGGCAGAACCTCCTTTTTCTATTCCCATGTTTCATAGCCTATTTTATGGTTCATTCAGTATTGTCATTTTAGACACTCACGGCTTCACACTAGCAGTACTTATACACATTGAACTACCTCATTTGATATCCCACCTCCTGAGAATCAGTCTTTCTGGGCCTTACAAGTTAGCTGGTTTTTTAAACCTGTTCTGATGTGCAAGTGCTAGTCCCCTAGTCTAGGTGCAAAGTACATTTTAGCAGAAGTCTTTTGGCAATAGTGACTCTGCCTCTATTTCCTAATAATGTCATGGAGTGTGAGAAATTCGGGCCAGGCAAGAGAAAAGTCTGTGGAAGTGGAAAGCTTATGGGAGGATAACTTTCAGGTCAGTGGAGTTTTTATATGTATCTTTCTCTGATTTCAAAATTCCTTGTCCCCACTGATTTCTTGTCTGATACAGAAGAACCCAACTCCTAAATCAGTTGCCATTTGCATTAATTTTTCTTTCAATAAAATTTATTAATCATTACATGAATAATAAATATTGAGTATACAGAGATCAACAAAACACTTGCAGTTTCTGTTTTCATGCAGAGCACATCAAAGAGATAGGTATGAGCTATAAAGTTACAATAGTCCCTTAATTCAATGAGTTTGCAATCTAGTAGGGTGACTAAGTCATAGACAAAAATAATTAACACACGCAGAGCATTATAATTGTCATTAGAGAGGCCTAAATAAAGTTCTGCAAGGGTTCTGAGAAGGAAGAGGTGATTTCCAGCCAAGAAGATTAGGTAAGGCTTCTTGAAAGAAGTGGCATTGGAGTGGGATCTTGAAGGGATGTTGGATTTGGACATGTGTATATGAGGATAGGGAAGAACATTCCAGGCTGTGGGAACATCATAACAAAGTTGGCAAGTTAGAAAAATATGGGGTGTGACTACATAAGAAAGAAGGGTCAGTTCTGTTAGCATGTAGGGCATAATGAAGTATTAATGGGGACATGGCTAAAAAGATAGGCTTGTGGCAGATTTTGGAAGGCCTGGAAAGTAAGGCTAAGACATTTGGTATAAATCAGATTTCTTTTTTAGGAAAATCATCCTAGAAGTTGTAGTATGGAAGGTGCCTTTAGGTAGAGAGACCACTTAAACTTTTCCTTTTAATGGGGAAAAAGTAGATGAAGGATATGCTCTGGGCCAGACTCTGCCCACTGAATTATAGTGCTTTCATCCATAATAAATATGAAATGGTTTAATTAGCTTCTAAGGTGGGAATGAGTTCTAGTGTCCAATAAGGCAATGTATTTTAATAAACTTTCTACTTTACCATACCTCTTTTTGGATTCATTCAATGACAACAACAGTGAACAAAGAGAGAGACCTAGGTTCTATTTCCAGCTCTATCTTTAGGTTACTTTGTAGCCTTGGTCAAGTCATATAACTTCTGAGCCTTAGTTTCTTTTCTTTCAAGTGAGAATAATAAAAATATTTAATAAAATGGTATTTTATAGGGCTGAGTAAAGAACAAATGAAATCATACACATAAAACTATTTTGATAAAAAGGTAAGTGTCTTATACATTCAAACTCTCAGTAACATTCTAAGCATCTGAGGACTCCAGTTTTCAGTTTCCAACTCCACACTGATTTGGTGACTGACTGGATTTAGATTCCTATCTAACTGATATTTATTGACTGAATACCAGTGTTAATGATGGTGAATAACAGTTGTAACAACAGCACTGGTTCCTCGAGAAAGAGCTTTTAAATGACCATTGGAAGAGCTGGCCCCAGACCTCTGTTCTCTCACAAGTGGGTCTAAGTAATACCAGGAATGAGATCCATCACAAGGAAAAGAAATTGGTAGGAACTTCAGGTAGGGTATCAGTGTGGTGATTGTTATGAAATCCCAGAGAAGGTAATAATTAGCTCTTCCTGAGCGTGCTGGTGAAAGTTACAATAGGAGGAATTTAAACTGGCTTTGAAGGGTAAGTGTCGTGGAGAGGGAGAGCTTTTCAGGCAGAGGAACAGCATGACAAACACCCGGAGGCTGAATAGTGCAGGTATAGCAAGAAGTGAATGTAGTGCTAGACTGTGAAAGGAATTTTGAGATACAGAACAGTGCTCTGGGCAGCAACTTGGTAATTTCAAAATAACGTCCTTTTTCTTTGCTTTTTCAGATACTTGGATTTTTGTTGATTTGGGATGGGAGGCATGATCTACAGCTGCACTGGTTTCATAAGGTAGGACATCTGAATCTTCTTAGGAGACCTTATACCAGGACTAAATGTGCCTATTTGGCACTCAGTGTTAAGTACATAGTTGCCCTTTCTTTCATTGTTCCCCTTAGAAAGAAGAGATCTACTTATATTGTTTTAACTGAAATCATTAAATTTCTAATAGATTTAACTGATTTACTGAAGGAGCTGAACCCAAACTTTATTTTTTGTAACCACTCCTTGTTAAACTCACTCCGTGACTCTGTTCTTCCTATCCCAATAAAATCTTAGGCAAGTCCCCTTACTTTCCCAGTCCTTTATAGGCACAAGAACATTCTCATTTCAGTCATTAAAGATTTCAGTTCATTGTAATAACCCAAACTCCAGTTTTATAAGACTTTTCCCCTCCTCTGTTTGGGCGTGAAATCCTGCGGTGGTGGAGAGAGCACGATGGTCCTTTACCTCTCTTCCACCAGAGGAGGGCCCGGGGAAAGGAGATCGGATGAAAGAAGACAGTCCCTCAAGGAAAGGCAGAAGGGTCATTTGGGGTTGATTTCATCAGCACCAGGTAAATGCTCAGTTGTTGGCTCCTTACCCCATGGGCTTTTTCTATGTGTATTTTCAGAGACCCTTCTGCTGAGAACCTTGACTGCAACTCTTGGTGGAGTCAATGCCTGTCTTCCTATGCTCCCTGAAATTTCTCTGTTGAGGTCCTTTTGATCTTCCCTTAGTTTGGAACCCTCTAAAATGACACCTGCATTGTTTCTCTTAAAGGATCCATATCTAGTCCCCAGAAAGCAGGCATCTTTGGACATACAGCTGTGGACATACAGCTCATTTCCAACATATCCTCCCTCATTTTGTTCTGCTATGGGTTTGAGCAGCTCCAGCCACAACCTCTTGCTTTTTTACAGACTCTTTTCAGGCATTGTTTTGATACCATTCCTTGTGTTTTCTCAAATTCAGAAACATGTCAAACTCTCTGAGAGGTCCCCTTAAATTTTCTCTTACTCAAATGAGAAGTATGAACTGGAAATATAAATTTAAGAGTTATTAGAACAGATGGAAATTAAGTCATAAGATTTTATAGGGAAAAAATGTAGATTAGAAGTGAACAAATAGGCCTTATTGAGATCACCACCTGTTTTGGAGTTGAGACACCGTGATCAGTTAGTCACTACCAAGAATCCCTATGGGTTAAACCATTCCGATTACCATTCCAGGCTTGTGTCTATTATAGAAACTGTGCTTAGCTTGCCTTTGGCAGTTGGTGCTGGTACTTAGCCTTTGCCACAGCAGGACCTGATCATTCCCTTTGAAATCTGGAAGCCAGTTTCAATGGCAGCATCTCTCACCTTTATTCAGGCATGGAGGATAGCCACTACAATGCTTTTCAAGGATTCTGACACTTTCCTCACTAGAGTGTTTTTCTGTGTCCTCCCATAGAACATGATAGGGAGTAAGTTAGCTGATCACAGGTAATAGCATTCCAGCAACCTTTTCTCAATGAATCTTTGGATTCTTTCTTCAGTATTATACCAAGAAATTGCTGGCATCTCAATTTCTTTAAGCATGGGCCACTATTGAGCCAAACAAACAATTAGAACCACTTAAAGATTGCATAATATCTGGATTCTGGTATATTGAATTCAGAATCTCTGGCAAGTGCACTTGTGTCAATAAATTTAGCCTGATCTAAAATTATTTTCTTTTCTCTTTGTCTGGCACCCTTAGGATTCATTCTCACACATATTCTACAGGGTTTTTGTCAATATAAGTTAACAAGCCTTTATCTCTTGAGGCATTCTGGGATCTAATTCCAGCGATGAGTCTGTAGGTAATGAGAAATGATGGAGGTGGAATATGAGAAGAGTTGGCATCCCCTTGGAAGGAAACTACCTTGGTTGAGCCTTCAAACCATGAAGGACTAGGCTTATCAGACTTGAAAAGAGAGACTGCTTCTATTGGCAAGGGAGATTCTGTGGGGCTTAGAGTTTCAGTTTTAGTGTACTCAGTAAACCCAGAAGGAGAGGGTTAGCAGCAGCCCATAACCCATTCCCCTTCTAGCTCGTGGTGCTCAGAAAGGAATGAATGACCTTAATCAAAACTTCTTGTAAACATGCTAATAACCCAACCTCCTGGTAAACGCACTAAAGATATTTATTAGCCAAAAATTAATGGAGAATCCTTATCTATGAAAATTTCTATCAGGATATAACCTGGTATGTTTGGGTTGCTTATTGTGAATAAACGTGAAATTTATAGATTTGTAGGGTGGGAGACATGGCTGCCTGGAGTTGTATAATTAATGGGATATAAGATAAGGATGCTCCATAACCAAAAAAAGCTCCTTCTGTGAAGCAATGTTTTGACATATTTTGCGCAAAACACACCACACATTTTAAGTCCAAGACCAAAGTGTATTGTAATATAGGAGAGGAAAGATCTTTTTATGAGTAGCTGCATTTGACAGGATCAGATTTCACCAAAGGAAAATGTTTTATCTGTACCTAATTGCCTGTATCCTTTAAATCATTAGTAAAGTTTGGTGTTGGGTAAGATCACAGAATTGCATGAGATTCATATGAGTCTGATTTGACCATTAAACCTTTATGTTGTGATATATTTGGTTTGCTAATAGGTTTTAATATTTTTGCATTTAGGTACATAGGAGAGATTGGCCTACACCTTTTCTTTCTTGTAATGCCTTTGTTGAATTTGGGTATCAATGTTTTATGGGCTTCATAAGATAAGTTCCATCTTTTTTCTATTCTCTGGAAGAGTTTGTTAAAGATTGGAAGTATTTCTTTCTCGAATGTTTGGTAAAATTAACCGTTGAAGCCAGTAAGGCCTGAATTATTTTGTGAGAAGATTTAATTATGGATTCAGTTACTTTAATAGATCCAGAAATTAGAGAAAGGAGAGAACTAAGCACTCTTTAGAGGACAACACAGATGTAGAAAAACTATACATTCAAAGGGGAAGAGATTAAAGATATGTCTTCTTGGTCTCAGTGTTCTTTCTCTATGAAATAGTGTTCTGGCAGGCAGATTTTTTCATCTGTTCAACAATGTTTATTGGATGCTTACTGTGTGTCAGACATTCTGTGAGGCAGTGAGGATATAATCATAAACAAATATTGTCCTTGACCTCATGAAGCTTATAGTCTGTTGGGGAAAACATACATTGAAAAGGAAATTGCAAAATATTAATTACTTGTGATTGCATTGAGTCATGTAAACAAGTGGTAAATATTTGTAATGGCCATTGTTAAAACTGAGTGAGAGACCCTAAGCAATATTGAGTCCCCAGGTGAGGTTAGAGATGATAAATTAGTAAAGGCATCAGACCACATAGCTGTGTAATTTTTTTCTAGCCATGCTATACAACAAAGACTTGGAAGCAAAGAAGGTGAATAATTGGATCCATCCAATATTGGGCATTTGTAAGATGGTTAGATTAAAAGGATGAGGAAATGAGGTCCTTGACATTGTGGGGACACAAGTACAATTCTCAAGGACAGTTCTGATCCAAGCCTAGTGCCTGGAAGTAAGGGGATTCTTTCTGTTTCCCTAGATCCTGACTCTGCTAGTGATTCTGCTATCCTCGTTTTTTATGTGGATTTTAAGCGTTTACTGGAAAGACAGGTGGTTGACAGCTGGGCTTTCACTGAAGGTAAGCGTCATCCTGTAGGTCTGGCCCTGTCTGTCCAGATGTGTTCAGCCTGACTTTTGGCTTCCTCCCAGGTCTTTGCTCCCTACATACACCTGAGCAGCATACCTGTGATGGTTCTCATTTCCTGGCCTGTGGCCTTCTACTTAATCCATTTGGAAAGAGAAGGTATGTCACGTGGGTGGAACCTTGCCTGATCGTTTTAACTCTGACTTTAGCTTGCATAGTCTGCTCAACAAAACACAAAATTGGTAGATAGTCACCACTGTGCCTATTTGAAATTCATTTAGCTTGTTACTCAGGCATGCTTCTTGTGGTCAAACTCACAACCCTACGTGGCCTGTCACAGCATTTCCCTGACCAAACAGGTCTTCTAAAGAGGGATTCTCCTTCTAGAAAAATAAGAATTTTCTGTGTTTTGTTACACATTGACTATCTGGGAATGGACTTGGGGGGTGGGTAGTAGAGGCCATTTTAATTTTATTTAACCAGAGTGATGGTACAAGTCACAGTTCTTTTAGTTTGTATTTATATATTATTAGTTTTAACTAATGAACTTATACTAGGTCCAGATAATCCTGGTTACGTCCTAGTAACCCAAAGCAGGCCCCTGCAGAAATGTCTACCTCTGAGGCTAGTTTCCTCTCCATTCTTTCCTCTAATATCATGGAAACAAAAGAGAATCAGAGCTATACACTAAATTGTTTTGAGAATGGAGTTATTTCTCAGCACCCTTATTGTGAAACCGGTAGGATCTTGTTTTCTCTGTGTGTCTCTTTTTACTATTGGTTAAACAAGGAGTGTTTGCTTCCTGACTTGTGCAAGGATTCAGGCAAGAGAAAGACTGGATTGGTCGTGTTGCTATTGTGTTTGTAATGTGTGTATATGCATGTGGAGGATGAATTTTAGGAAGTGTCTCTGGGCAAGAGCTTAAAGGGGACAATAATGAGCTCTTTTCTTTTTCCTTTATTAAATTTTAGCTAGAATCAGAAAATACAAGATGACAAGTCGTGAGAGAAGAAGAGTCAAGAGATGTGATAGACTCGCAAAATTGAGAGGTTAGAGCTGGAGATCTATATTTGAAAGTGACTGAAGCCTGGGTGGAAACTTAAAAATGTGCAAATGGGTCAAATCCTTAGAGGTCTAAAATAGTAAGTGTTAAGGAATGGCCAGTGATAACAGGTATTGTGGACAGGCTGTGTGTTTGTGTGTGTGTGTGTGTCTGTGTAACAGAGAGAGAGAGAGACGCAAATACCTAATAGTTATTCAATACCTATTATAAGTCAACACTGTCTTATCACCTCTATGAGGTGGATCTTAGCAGCAAGATGGCCGCATTTTTCAGAGAAGAAAATGAAGACCCAGAGAGGTTAAGCAGCACAGCCTTAGTCTCACAATTAGCAAGTGGTAGAGTTTGGCTTTGAATTCAGATTTCTGTCAACCAGTAACCCTTCTACTATACTGTACTGCCGTAAATATAGGGGCGTTTTAGGCTGATCTTTACAGGCTTATCTTTCCAGGCTTTCTCAGAACCAGCCAAAGTACTCCTCCTTCTGAGAAGGTATTTCTTAACATTCCCTTTCCTTGCTTCCCTTCCCACCTCCTGCACAGTCCCTTGTAAATTTACAGTTCCAACAATATTGCCTTAATAATAATGCTATATTTGGATAGTCCTGTACTTTGAAATCACTGAAAGTAAGTGCGGATGTGACAGAAGTATAGAGTAAATCAGTAGTCCACAGAGTCAATGAAACCAGGGGCTGGGTGTTTTACTGCCTGCTCCTTTGGGATAGTTAGTTGCTTGGGATGGTTCTTCGTTCCCCTTTTCCTTTTTTTCCTCACTTCCCCCTCCTTCCAACTTTTTCAGCTCTACAAGTGGCTATTGGATTGCCCTTTTTTCTTATCCTTTTATGTCTCTATGTGGTCCCATTGGGGATTTACTCTCCCTGCATTCAGGAGAAGGATAAATTGGGACCCAAGCCAGACATCTTTGGACATAGAGGTGCACCCATGGTAGGTCTGAGCTTTATGGGCATGGGTGAGTACAAGTATGCATAGGGTATGTGGATGAGAGAAGGAGACCTCAGAACCCTAAGAACCTGTGGAGAGGAAAGGGGTTGGCTTGAAATGACAAGAATAAAGAGTTAATTGTAGAGATTGGACTTGAACCTAAGTCACCTAACTCTCAGTCCATTTCTCTTTACTGTGCCCAGTGACATTGCCTCAGATGAGCAGAGTCCCAGAATCAGATTGGGTAGAGGAGAATATAGGCAGTCTCTTTGAAAAAAGAGCCGAGGGAGCCAAACTCTGCTTCATAAAGCCCTTTCATTACTGGGATCCCTCCCTACCATAAAAGGGATGTTGAGAGGAGAGATCTGACGTATAGGGCCTGATGTCCTTTTCTTCCACAGCTGGGGCCTGAGAATACCATGATGTCCTTTGAGAAAGCTGTTGAACACAGGGCTTTTGGGCTGGAGACTGACGTATACTTAAGGTAGGGAAAACATTTTGCTATTTGGTAAATATATAGTAAATATAGTAAATATATAGTTCAGTGGCATTAAGAACATTCACCTTGTTTTGCTACCATCACCACCATTCATCTCTAGAACTTTTTCATCCTCTCAAAGTGAAACTGTATCTATTGAATAATAACTCCTTATCTCCCCTCCCCCCAGGCCCTGGCAACCACTATTCTATTGTCTAGCTCTCTGAATGTGACTACTCTAGTTATATCATATAAGTGGAATCATACAATGTTTTTCCTTTTGTGTCTGGCTCATTTCACTTAGCATAATGTCAAGGTTCATCTATATTATAGCATATGTCAGAATTTCCTTCCTTTCTTCTTCTTTTTTTATTGTGTTAAACACATTAAATTCACCATCTTAATAATTTTTAAGTGTACAATTCAGTAGTGTTAAGTATATTCACATTGTTGTGAAACACATTTCTAAAACTTTTTCATGTTACAAATAGGAAACTCTATGCCCATTAAACAACAACTCCCCTTTTTCCCCTACCCTTCAGCACCTGGTAACTACCATTCTACTTTCTGTTTTTATGAATTTGACTACTTTAGATGCTTCACATAAGTAGAATCATATAATATTTTTCTTTTTGTGACTGTCTTATTTCACTTAGTATAATGTTTTTAAGGTTCATCCATGATGTAGCATATGTCAGAATTTCCTTCCTTTTTCAGGCTGAATAATACTCCATTATATGTATATACCACATTTTGCTTATCCATTCATCTGCTGATGGACATTTGGATTACTTCCATCTCTCGGCTATTTTGAATAATGCTGCTATGAACATGAGTGTACAAATATCTTTTCTTTTCTGTCTTTTTTTTTGAGGAAGATTAGCCTTGACCTAACATCTGCTGCCAATCCTCCTCTTTTTTTCTTTTCTTTTTTTTTTGTCAAGGAAGACTGGGCCTGAGCTAACATCTGTGCCCATCTTCCTCTAGTTTATATGTGGGACGCCTACCACAGCATGGCTTAACAAGCAGTGCATAGGTCCACACCTGGGATCCGAACCGGTGAACCCTGGGCTGCTGAAGCGGAGTGTGCAAACTTAACTACTGTGCCACCAGGCCGGCCCCCTACAAATATCTTTTCAAGACCCTGCTTTCATTTTTGAGAGGTATATACCCAGAAGTGGAATTGCTGGATCATACAGTAATTCTGTGTTTAATTTTCTGAAGAATTGCCATGCTGGAAAACAGGATTTTTAAAACTTGTATGTAAAATCCTGGGCAGATCTTTGTGTAACCCATGCATGAAACCACACAGACACAACACAGCAGAAGATTTGATAACTGAACGTTGATCTGGAACACCATCCAGGTTTTAGATTGACCTCTGGGTAGCACCTAGTGGGAAAGGCCAGAAAAGCACTGTAAAGCCTTTGAAAACTAAATTGGTATTTGAACCACAGCCAAGAAACATGGGCCAGGACATGTGTCGTGAACCTAAACATGTTGACTATCTGTTAAAATAGATTTAAAGAGGAACCAGAATTTCATAATACTCTCAAAATGCCCAGGATACAATCCAAAGTTTTACGTCCTACCAAACCTACAAAAATCTCAGCTTAAATGAGAAAAGGTAATCAATAGATGTCAACATCAAGAGAAACAGATGTTGAAACTATCTAAGTATTTTAAAGCAGCTATCATAAAATGTCTCCAACAAACATTTATGAGCACTCATTAAACAAATGAAAATGTAGAAATTCTTAGCAAAGAAATAGAAGGACTAAGGAAGAAACAAATGGAAATAGAAGTTCTTTAGACAAAAGAAAATGATTAAAAAAGTAAACTTGTATACATATATCAAATTATTATGTTGTACACCTAAAACTAATACAACGTTATATGTCAACTATATCTCAATAAAATGGAGGAAAAAGTCATCTTGGAATGTCAGAAATAAAAAAAGAGCAACAGAGAGGGTAATATATAAGTAAATACAATAGACAATTCTCTTCCTCCAGAGTTTAAAAATTATGTTTGATGATTAAAAGCAAAAATCCTAACATTGTCTGATGTGGGTCTCAATATATTTTAAGAGATTTAAGACAATTATATCATAAAGGAAGGGGGGTAATGTAAAGGGACCTAAAAAGTGTTTAGGTTTCTACATTCTACTTGAAATGGTAGAATGTTGACGCTATTAGAATGTACTAAGTTAGGGATATATATATCTAGGGCAACCACACCAAAATATTATACAAAGAGATATACTAAAAAAGACCATAGATAAAAATTTTGAATAACCAACAGGAAAACCAGAAAAAGGAAACACAGGAACAAAATCAGAGGGAACAAACATAAAAATAATATTAAAATGGCAGACTTAAATCCTAACATATCAATAAATATATTCAATGTAAATGATCTAAATCTACCAATTAAAGGACAGAGACTGGCAGAAAAGATTTTAAAAATATGGCACAACTATATGCTGTCTACAAGAAATTCACTTCTTATATAGGTAGGTTAAAAATAAAACAGTGAAAAAATATGCTATGCAAATTCTAATCAAAGCTGGAGTTGCTATACTAATGTTAGACAAAGTAGACTTCAGAGCAAAGGAAATCACCAGAGACAAAGAAGGACATTACATAATGATAAAAAAAAAAAAGTTAATTCATCAAGAGGACGTTCTAAATGTGTAGGAACCCAAGAACAGAGCTTCAAAATACATGAAGCAAAAACTAGACAAAATTAAAAGGAGAAATAGATAAATCATAACTATAGTTGAAGACTACAACATCCTTCTCTTAGTAATTGATACAACTACTAAACAGAAAACCATAAAAGATAAAGAATATCTGAACAACAACATCAACCAACAGGACCTAGGTGACATTTATAGAACACTCAACCCAAGAATAGCAGAGGACATATCCTTTTCTAGTGTCCACAGAAAATATATCAATATAGGTCATATCCTGGGCCATAAGACCAACCTGAACAAATTTAAAAGTACTGAAATCATACAGAATACTTTCTCTGAGCACAATAGAATCACACTAGAAATTGGTAATGAAGTCAACAAGAAAATCTTCAAACACTTGGAAACCAAATAAATCCACTTCTAAATAATCGATGAATTAAAGAAGAGGTCACCTTTATTTAATATGTGATTTGCAAAAATTTTGTTCCATTATGTGGGTTCTTATGTTTTCTTGATACCAACTGATTTTGACATAGATGCAAGGCAATTCAGTGACCCCTGCCTCACACCATATATAAAAATCAACTCGAATGGATCAATGACATAAATAAGGATGTGGAGAAATTGTAAACCTTGCACATTGCTAGTGGAAGTGTAAAATGGTCTCCCACTGTGGAAAACAGTTTGTACTTCCTCAAAAACCTTAACATAGAATTACCATATGAACTAGCAATTCCACTCCTAGGTATATACCCCCAAAAATTGAAAATAGGGACTCAAACAGATACTTATATGCCATTGTTCTTTGCAGCATTATTCACAGTAGCCAAAAGCTGGAAACAATCCAAGCATCCATCAACGGATGAATGGATAAATAAAATGTGGTAGATACATACAGTGGAATATCATTCAGCCATAAAAATGAATAAAGTCTGCTACAACATGTGTGTTACAATATGGATGAACTTTGAAAAACACTATGCTAAGTGAAACTAGCTAGACAAAAAAGGATAAATATTGTATGATTCTATTTATATGAAATATATAGAATAGGCAAATTCATAGAGACAGAAAGTAGATTAGAGGTGCCAGGGGCTGGGAGAAGGGAGGAATGAGGAATTATTACTTAATGGGTACAGAGTTTCTGTTTGGAGTAATAAAAAGGTTTGGAAATAGATCATAGTCGTGGTTGCATAACATTGTGCATGTAATTAATGCCACCAGATTGTATGCTTAAAAATAGTTTTAAAATGACAAATTTTATGTTATATATATTTTACCACATAAAGATAAGTGGGAAAAAACCCCTGAACAATGGAAGAAGGCTAGCCTTTTTAACAAATAGTCCTGGAGAAATTGGACATCCAAAGGGAAAAAAATGACCCTTGACGTAAACTTCATGGGTTAGACCAGAAAAACTCAGCAAAACGTAAAAAGCCTCAAAATTGATTACAGATTTAAGTACAAAATGTAAATTATAAAACCCTCAGAAAATAAAACGTAGGAGAAAATTTGGGGGATCTAGGGCTAGACAAAGTGTTCTTAGACTTTATACCAAAAGCACTATCCATAAAAGGAAAGATGATAAATGGAACATCATTAAAGTGAAAAACTTGCTCTGTGAAAGACCTCGTGAGATGGATAAAAAGGAAAGTGTCAGACTGGAAGACAATATTTGTAGAGTATGTATCTGACAAAAGACTTGTATCTAGAATATGTGAAGAACTCTTAAAACTCAACAGTGTAAAAAAAAAAAATCCCAAACAATCCAGTAAGAAAATGGGCAAAATCCATGAACAGACATTTCACCAAAGAGAATATACAGATGGCAAATAAGCACATGAAAAGATCTTCAACTTCATTAGCCATTAGGAAAATGCAAATTAAAACTAAAATCACTACTCATCTATCAGAATGTCTAAATTTAAAACATAGTGATAACTCCAAATGCTTGTTGACAAACTGGATCACTTATACATTGCTGGTGGAAATGTAAAATGGTATAGCTGCTCTGCTCAGTGTGGCAGTTTCTTACAAAACTAAACTAAATTTCTGGATTGTGTGTGCTTAACCATACAACCCAGAAATTGCAGTTCTGGGCATTTATCCCAGAGAAAAGAAAACTTAATGTTCATAGAAAGACCTTTACATTAACGTTTACAGCAACTTTATTTATAAGAGCCAGTATCTGGACAACCCCAGTGTCCTTCAAGAGGTTCAAGAGGTAAATGGTCAGACAAACTGTGGTATATCCATACCATGGAATATTACTCAGCAATCAAAAGGAATTGCCTATTGACACATGCAACAATTTGGATGGATCTCATGGGAATTATGCTGGTGAAAAACACCAGTCTCAAAAGGTTACATACTGTATGCTTCCATTTATATATCACTTTCAAATTGATAAGATTAAAGTGATTGGAAATAAATCAGTGGTTCCTAGAAGTGAAAAGAGGTGGGAGAGAGAGGTGACTTTGGCTATAAAGTTAGAACGGGACTGTTCTTATATGTTTACTGCTCTGTATCTTCACTGTGGTAGTGGTCACGTGAATCTGTATATATGATAAAATGAACATAGAACTAAACACATACACAAATAAGTGCATATAAAACTAATGAAAGCCGAGTAAGGTTAGTGATTTTATCAATGTCAATTTCCTTATATTATTGTAGTATAGTTATATAAGATTTTACTATTGGGGAAAACTGGGTTATGAGTATACAGGGTCTCTCTGTATTGTTTCTTACAAATCCATGTGAATCTACAATTACCTCAAAATAGAAATTTAAAAAACAGAAAAGAATGCCATCAGCTTTAAAAAAGGCACAAGCTGATTCAAAAATTTATGTGGAAATAACAAAGGAACTAGAATAGCTACAACAGTATTGACAAAGAAGAATAGTTAGAGGAAGCACACTACATAACTTCAAGACTTACTGTATAGCTGCAGTAACCCAGACATTGTGGTATTGGGGGAGAGTCGAATGTGTAAATCAATTCAAGATAGAGATTCCAGTGATAGACCCCTAAACATACACCCATCTGGTTTTTTACAAAGGTGAAAGATCACTTCAATGAAGTAAAGATAGTCTTCACAATGTTGGGACAATTGGACTTCCATGGCACTGGGAAGGGAGAACCTCATCATATACCTCACACCTTATACAAAAATTGGCTCAAAATGAATCATAGATCTAAATGTAAAATGTAAAACTCTAAAACTTTTATAAGAAACCATAGGAGAAAATCTTTGAGACCTAGAGTTAGGTGAAGAGTTCTTAGACATGACACCAGAAGTATGAACCATAAAATAAAATTGTTAAATTGGACCTTATCAAAATAAAAAAAAAAACATCTGCCATGTGAAAGCCGCAGTGAAGAGGATGAAAAGGCAAGGTACAGAGTGGGAGAAAATATTTGCAAGCCCATATCCAACAAAGGACTTATATCCAGAATACATAAAGAACACTCTGAACTGAACACTAAAGGAATAAACCAGCCCATTAGAAAATAGGCAAGGGGGTTGGCCCCGAGGCCGAGTGGTTAAGTTTTTGTGCTCCATTTCAATGGCCTGGGCTTTGCCGGTTCGCATCCTGGGTGCGGACCTATGCACTGCTCATCAGGCCATTCTGAGGCAGCATCCCACATAGCACAACCAGAGGCACTCACAACTAGAATACACAACTCTGTACTGGGGGGCTTTGGGGACAAAAAGAAGAAGAAAAAAAACAAGATTGGCAACAGTTGTTAGCTCAGATGCCAATCTTTAAAAAAAAAAAAAAGAAAGAAAATAGGCAAAAGACATCAACAGACACTTTACCCAAGAAAATATACAGATGGCAAATAAGCACATGAGAATATGATCAGCATCATTAGCCATTAGATAAAAGTAAATTAAAGCCATGGTAAGACACCACTACACACCTATCACAATGCCTGAAATAAGAAATATTGGCTACCAAATACTGGTAAAGTTGTGGAACAACTAATTTTCTTATACATTGTTGAGGGAATGTAAAATGGTATAGCCACTCTGTAAAACAGTTTGGCAATTTCTTATAAAGTTAACCATTCACTTACCTTATGACCCAGCAGTTGCACACGTGTGTATTTATCCTAGAGAAATGAAAATGTATGTCCACACAAAACCTGTACACTAATGTTCAAAGAAGCTTTATTTGTAATAGCCCTAAACTGGAAAGAACCAATATATACTTCAGCAGACTAATGGATAAGAAAACTGTGGTATTTCTATACAGTGGAATACTATTCAGCCACAAAAAGGAATGAAGTATTGATACATGCAACAACTTAGATGAATCTCAGTGATGTTATGCTGAAGGAAAAAAAAATCTCAAAAGGTTGCATACTGTATGATTCCATTTATTTATCACTCTCAAAATGACAAAATTAGAGTGATGGAGGACATGTCAGTGGTTGCCAGGGATTAGGCTTAGGGGGAGGGTCTGAGTAAAGTGGTAGCATGAGACAGTTTTTTAGTGGGGATGGAACAATTCTGTAACCCAGTTGTGGTGGTCACACAAATCTATACATGTGATAAAATTTCATAGTACTACACATATACATACATACATATACACATACACGCATAATTAATTAATGAGTTGTGTCACATTCGTATGTTAATGGAGATGATTCATCCTGACATTTCAAAAGTTTTCAGGACCCCGTATCCTGTTCCAGTTCATGCCCTAGATCTTTACTTTATTTTAGGCGATGTTCCTCCAAAAAGTTATTTCTACTCCCTGTCTTCCTTTTGCTTTTCCAGTCCCTTTTGAACCTACCCCAACCAGGCTTTTTCCACACCATTTCACTGAGCTCTTATTAAGTTACCAGTGACCTCAAACTTCCCAAACATGATGTAAATTTTCAGTTTTCATCTTAACCTCTCAACATTTGAATAATCCCTCATTTTGAAAACGCTTTATTTGGCTTCCAGAATATATGTTCCTCATTTTCTTCCTCCCTGACTGTTTCTTACGTGATTTTCTTTGCTCACTCCTACAATCTCTTGCCCTCAAAATGTTGGAATTCTTGAGACTTGACAAAATATTTCTGAAGGAACTCTCATCCCCATCCTACCCCCAAAGTGAACTGTTTTGACATTGTTCACCCCTCTTTGTAAAATTGCAATTATGTTGTTTTTAAGAAATGTCAAACATGTTTATATGAAACTTTCATTTGGACATGGTATTTTGGGGAAACATTTGAAAAGGAGAAGGCATGTCTATACTTTAAAGCAAGTAATGTAAACAGATATTTAACATATGAGAGAAAGCCTATGGGAGGCCCTGATAAGAATCTGTGCAAATGGTTCTTCCTGCTGAGGTTTAGCATAAAAGCCCAACCAGCAATGCCCTCAACTGAGCATGGAGCAACACCTCTCTGGAGAACACTGAATCATGTTTTGTTGTTTTTTTAAAAAATTATTTTATTGAAGTCATATTGGTTTATAACATTGTGCAATTTCAGGTGTACGTTATTATGTATCAGTTTCTGTATAGACTGCATCGTGCTTACCACCAATAATCTGGTTTTTATCCATCACCATGCATATGTGCTGCTTTACCCCTTTTGCCCACCCCCCCCCCGACCCCCTTTTCGTCTGGTAACCACTAATTTGTTCTCTTTATCCATGTGTTTATTTATCTTCTACATATGAGTGAAATCATATAGTGTTTGTCTTTCTCTGTCTGGCTTATTCACTTAACATCATACCCTGAAGGTCCATCCATGTTATTGCAAATGAGACGATTTCGTCTTTTTTTATAGCTGAGTAGTATTCCATTGGATATATATACCAAATCTTCTCTATCCTTTCATCCATAGAAGAGCACTTGGGTTGCTTCCACATCTTGACTGCTGTGAATAATGCTGCAATGAACATAGGGGTGCATAAATCTCTTTCAGTTGATTTCAAGTTCTTTGGATAAATACCCAGTAGTGGAATAGCTGGATCATATGGTATTTATATTTTTAAGTTTTTGAGAAATCTCCATACTGTTTTTCCAAAGTGGCTGCACCAGTTTGCATTCCCACCAGCAGTGTGTGAAGGGTCCCTTTTCTCCACATCTTCTCCAACATTTGTTGTTTTTTGTCTTGGTAATTATCCCATTCCGACAGGTGTAAGGTGCAATTAGAGTGATTTGTAGTAGTTTTGATTTGCATGTCCCTATTAATTGGTGATGTTGAACATCTTTTCATGTGCCTGTTGGCCATCTCTGTATCTTCTTTGAAAAAATGTTCATATCCTCTGCTCATTCTTGGATCGAATTGGTTGTTCTTTTGTTGTTGAGTTGTATGAATTCTTTATATATTTTGGAAATTAACCCCTTGTCAGGTATATGATTTGCAAATGTTTTCTCCCAGTTAGTGGGTTGTCTTTTCGTTTTGTTAAAGGTTTCCTTTGCCTTGCAGAAGCATTTTAGTTTGATGCAGTCCCATTTGTTTATTTTGTTATTCTTTTTGTTTCTCTTGCCTGAGTAGAGATGGTGTTTGAAAAGATGCTGCCAAGACTGATGTCAAAGACTGTACTAACTATATTTTCTTATGGGAATTTTATGGTTTCAGGTCTTACATTCAAGTCTTTAATCTATTTTGAATTAATTTTTGTGTATGGTGTAAGATAATGGTCTACTTTCATTCTTTTGCATGTGGCTGTACAGTTTTCCCAACACCATTTATTGAAGGTACTTTCCTTTCTCCGTTGTATGTTCTTGGCTCCTTTGTCAAAGATTAGCTGTCCATAGATGTGTGGTTTTATTTCTGGGCTTTCAGTTCTGTTCTGTTGATCTGTGTGTTTGTTTTTGTGCTAGTGTCATGCTGTTTTGATTACTATAGCTTTGTAGTATAATTTGAAGTCATGGATTGTGTTGCCTCCAGCTTTTTTCTTTTTTCTCAGGATTGCTCTGGCTATTAAGGTTCTTTTGTTGTTCCATATAAATTTTAGGATTCTTTTGTTCAATTTCTGTGAAGAATGTTGTTGGGATTCTGATTGGGATTGTATTGAATCAGTACATTGCTTTAGGTGATAAGGATGTTTTAACTGTGTTTGTTCTTCCAATCCGTGAGCATGGAATATCTTTCCATTTCTTTATGTCTTCTTTGATTCTTTCAATAATGTCTTATAGTTTTCAGTGTATAGGTCTTTCACCTCCTTGGTTAAATTTATTCCTAGATATTTTATTCTTTTTGTTGCAATTGTAAATGAGATTGCATTCTTGACTTCTCTTTCTGCTAGTTCATTATTAGTGTATAGAAATATACGCTTATTTTTGTAAGTTGATTTTCTACCCTGCAACTTTGCTGTAGTTGTTGATTATTTATAAATAGTTTTCTGATGGATTCTTTAGGGTTTTCTATATATAGAATCTTGTCATCCACAAACAGTGAGAGTTTTACTTCTTCCTTTCCAATTTGGATTCCTTTTATTTCTTTTTCTTGCCTAATTGCTCTGGCCAAACCCTCCAGTACTATGTTGAGTAAGAGTAGTGACAGCAGACACCCTTGTCTTGTTCCTGTTTTCAGAGGGATGGCTTTCAGTTTTTCACCATTAAGTATGATGTTGGTTGTGGATTTGTCATATGTGGCCTTTGTTATGTTGATGTACTTTCCTTCCATACCCATTTTATTGAGGGTTTTTTTTCCTTTTTTTTTATTTTTTATTTTTTTATTGAGTTATTGATAGGTTACAATCTTGTGAAATTTCAGTTGTACATTAATGTTTGTCAGTCATGTTGTAGGTGCACCACTTCACCCTTTGTGCCCACACCCCACCCCACCTTTCCCCTGGTATCCACTAAACTGTTCTTAGTCCATAATTTTAAATTCCTCATATGAGTGGAGTCATACACAGATTATCCTTCTCTCGCTGGCTTATTTCACTTAACATAATTCTCTCAAGGTCCATCCATGTTATTGCAAATGGAATGATTTTGTTCTGTTTTGCAGCTGAGTAGTATTCCATTGTATATATGTACCACATCTTCTTTATCCATTCGTCTGTTGCTGGACATTTAGGTTGCTTCCACGTCTTGGCTATTGTAAACACTGCTGCAATAAACATTGGGGTGGATAGGACTTTTGGGATTGCTGACTTCAATCTCTTTGGATAAATACCCAGTAGTGGGATGACTGGAACGTATGGTAGTTCTATTTTTAATTTTTTGAGGAATCTCCATACTGTTTTCCATAGTGGCTGCACCAGTTTGCATTCCCACCAGCAGTGTATGAGGGTTCCTTTTTCTCCGCAACCTCTCCAACATTTGTTACTATTAGTTTTAGATATTTTTGTCATTCTAACGGGTGTAAGGTGATATCTTAGTGTAGTTTTGATTTGCATTTCCCTGATGATCAGCGATGATGAGCATCTTTTCATGTGCCTATTGGCCATCAGTATATCTTCTTTGGAGAAATGTCTGTTCATGTCTCCAGCCCATTTTTTGATTGGGTTGTTTGATGTTTTGTTGTTGAGTTGCGAGAGTTCTTTATATATTATGGATATTAAGCCTTTGTCAGATATATGACTTGCAAATATTTTTTCCCAGTTAGTGGGTTGTTTTTTTGTTTCAATCCTGTTTTCATTTGCCTTGAAGAAGCTCTTTAATCTGATGAAGTCCCATTTGTTTATTCTTTCTATTGTTTCCCTTCTCTGAGAGGGCATGGTGCCTGAAAAGATCCTTTTAATACTGATGTCAAAGAGTATACTGCCTACGTTTTCTTCCAGAAGCCTTATGGTTTCAGGTCTCACCTTTAGGTCTTTGATCCATTTTGAGTTTATTTTGGTGAATGGTGATTTCTGATTTTCTTTATTTGAGCTTTCTCCCTTTTTTCTTTGTAAGTCTGGCTAGTGGTTTGTCAATTTTATTTATCTTCTCAAAAAACCAGCTCTTTGTCTCATTGATCCTTTCTACTGCCTTTTTCATTTCAATAGTATTTATTTCTGCTCTGATTTTTATTATTTCTCTCCTGCTGACTTTGGGCTTCATTTATTCTTTTTTCTCTAGTTCAGTTAGGTGTGCTTTAAGGTTGCTTATTTGGGATTTTTCTTGTTTGTTAAGATGTGCCTGTATTGCAATGAATTTTCCTCTTAATACAGCCTTTGCTGTATCCCATATGAGTTGGTATGGCATGCTATCATTTTCATTTGTGTCCAGGTATTTTTTTATTTCTTCTATAATTTCTTCAATGATCCATTGCTCGTTCAGTAGTGTGTTTAGTCTCCACATCTTTGTGCCTTTCTCAGCTTTTTTCTTGTAATTAATTTCTAGCCTTATAGCACTATGATCGGAGAAGATGC
Organism: Equus caballus; assembly: GCF_041296265.1. NCBI lineage: Eukaryota > Metazoa > Chordata > Mammalia > Perissodactyla > Equidae > Equus > Equus caballus. Next base: position 69,501,626 of record NC_091690.1, read on the forward strand.
TTGTTATTATTTCAATTTTTTTAAATTTGTAGAGGCTTGCCTTGTTTCCCAACATATGGTCTGTCCTTGAGAATGTTCCATGTGCACTTGAGAAGAATGTGTATTCAGCTCTTTCAGGGTGAAGTGATCTATATATGTCTATTAAGTCCAATTGTTTTAGTTTTTCATTTAGCTCCACTATTTCCTTGTTGATTTTCTGTCTGGATGATCTGTCCATTGATGTGAGTGGGGTGTTGAGGTCCCCTACTATTATTGTGTTGTTTTTAACATCTTCCTTTAGGTCTGTTAATAGTTGCTTTATGAATCTTGGTGCTCCTGTGTTGGGTGCATAGATATTTATAAGCGTTATTTCTTCTTGATGAAGTGTCCCTTTGATCATTATATATTGTCCCTCTGTGTCTCTCTTTACCTGTCTTATTTTGAAATCCACTTGGTCTGATATGAGAATTGCAACACCTGCTCTTTTTTCCTTGCGATTTTCTTGAAGTATTGTCCTCCACCCCTTCACCCTGAGTCTGTGTTTGTCCTTGGGGCTGAGGTGTGTTTCCTGGAGGCAACAAATTGTTGGATCTTGTTCTTTAATCCATTTTGCCACTCTGTGTCTTTTTACTGGAGAGTTCAGTCCGTTCACATTGAGAGTAATTATTGATGCATGTGGACTTAGTGCTGTTAATCTGTCGCTCATTATCTTGTTTTCCTGCGTTTCTTTTCCTGTGTGCTTTAGCCTACCCATTTAATACTGCAATTTCTTATGCTGGGTTTCTTAGATTTTTCCTTATTTATGATTTGTGACTCTGTTCTGTACTTTATTTTAGTGTCTACCTTGAAGTTTGTATTTAGAATCTCGTGTATAATATAGTCTATTCTCTGGTGGTCTCTTACTTACTTGACCAATACTGATTTAGACCCTTTGCTCTTCCCCTCCTAAATAATTATGTTCGTTTTTTATTCCAACTCGTCTTATTAATTGGTAGTTAGAGTGCTAAGATCGTCCTTGTTTTGGTAGTTTCCTTACCTTTACCCTAATGCTATAATTGAATATTTGCTATCCTGTTCTGGTTCTATCCATCGGTCTCCCTAGTCTGTGGATTGTGTCCCCTTTCTCCCTTTTTTCTTTTTTTTAGGTATGAGAGCCTTCTTGAGGATTTCTTGTAATGGAGGGCTTTTAGTTACAAATTCCCTTAACTTTTGTTTGTCTGGAAAAGATTTAATTTCTCCCTCATATCTGAAGGAAATTCTTGCTGGATAGAGTATTCTTGGCTGAAGATTTTTATCCCTTAAAGCTTTGAATATGTCACTCCATTCTCTCCTAGCTTGTAGGGTTTCTGTAGAGAAATCCGCTGACAGTCTGATAGGGGCTCCTTTATAGGTTATTCTCTTTATTTTTCTTACTTTCCTGAGTAGTCTTTCCTGATCTTTCCTTTTTGCCAACTTTACTACTATGTGCCGTGGGGTAGCTCTTTTTACATTGACAAATCTAGGAGACCTAAAACCCTCCTCTACACACAGTTCTCTGTCGATCCCTAGATTTGGGAAGTTCTCTTCAATAATTTCGTTAAGCACACTTTCTGCTCCATTTTCCTTTTCCATACTCTCGGGAATTCCTATGATCCTTATGTTCTTACTCCTCATTGAATCCATTATCTCTCGGAGATTTTCCTCATTTTTTTTTAAATTCTTAGTTCTCTTTCTTCCTCTGTCTGGTGCCATTCAGCCTGTCTATCTTTGATTATGTTAATTTTCTCCTTTATGTTGTCTACACGGGCATTCAGGGAATCCGTATTCTGTTTTATCTGGTCCATTGTGCTTTTCATCTCAAGTAATTCTGTTTGATTCTTCTTTATGATTTCAATCTCTTTTGTGAAGTAACTCCAGAACTCGGCTTGTTTCTCTATCTTTCTCTCTACCTCATTGAGTTTTTTTATTATAGCTGCTCTGAACTCATTATCACTTAGTTTACCTAATTCCAAGTCCTCAGGACTTAATTCTGTGTTTTTATTGTTTTCCTTCTGGTCTGGGGCTTTTATAAATTGCTGGATGGTAGAGGAGCGGTTTTTTCGCATGGTGGTAGAATTCACTTGCAGTGACAGCCTGTCGCCACTAGATGGGGGTCAAGAGCCGCGTGTTATGAGCTCTCTGCCTTGGGGCAAGATGGCTGCGCCCACTGGCTTTGCCAGGGCAGAGGGGCTGTTACTCAGACGTGCTGGTCTGGGTTCAGATCAGTTCTGTTCTCTGGTCTCCCAAGACCATTGGTTTATGGGGTCCCCACGGACCGAAGCTTTCCCCCCGTCAGCGGGTCTCCACTGAATCAGCGGCAGGAGTCCTGGATGATCCCCCGGTCGCGCGGCCCCTTCCCCACTCCTTCCCGACCCACGCCACAGCCATTGCAGACTCTAGGGGAGGGAGCGATGTTCTCTCCTACCGTTCCAGCGCCTCCGAGGGTGTAAGCAAGGTTTATGATCTCCGCCTTCTTGGTATTGTAGGTCTCTAACGAGCTGGCATTATGTTTATTCTCTGAAATTCAGTTCTTCCAATCTTTTGTTGTATTTTGCAGGGGAAAGAATCCCGGGTCAGCTCACCCCACCATTTTGCTCCGCCCCCTTCTTTTTTATTGAGAGTTTTTATCATAAATGAATGTTGGAGCCTGTCACATGCTTGTTCTGCATCTGTAGAGGTGATCATGTGATTTTTATCCCTCATTTTGTTAATATGTGGTATTACACTGATTGATTTGTGGATGTTAAGCCATCTTGCATCCCTGGTATAAATCCCACTGGATCATGGTGAATGATCCTTTAAATGTATTGCTGTATTAAATTTGCCAATATTTTCTTGTGGATTTTTGCATTTATGTTCATAATGATGTGTAATTTTCCTTCTTTGTGTTGTCCTTGTCTGGTTTTTGTATCAGGATAATGTTGGCCTCATAGAATGAGTTAGGAAGTGTTCCTTCAATTTTTTGGAATAGTTTGAGAAGGATAGATATTAAATCTTTGAATGTTTGGTAGAATTCTCCAGAGAAACCATCTGGTCCTGGACTTTTGTTTTTTGGCAGAATTTGATTACTGTTTCAATCTCTTTACTTGTGATTGGTCTTTTCAGATTCTCTATTTCTTCTTGATTCAGTTTTGGGAGGTTGTATGAATCTATGAATTTATCCATTTCTTCTAGGTTATCCAATTTTTTGGCATATAGTTTTTCATAATATTCTCTTATAATCCTTTGTATTTCTGTGGTGTCTGTTGTAATTTCTCCTCTTTCAGTTTTAATTTTATTTATTTGAGCCATCTCTCTTTTTTCTTAGTGAGTCTGGCTAAGAGTTTGTCAGTTTTGTTTATCTTCTCAAAGAACCAGCTCTTAGTTTCATTGATCCTTCCTATTGTTTCTTAAGTCGGTATTTCATTTGTTTCTACTCTAATTTTCATTATTTCCCTCCTTCTACTGACTTTGGGCTTTGTTCTTCTTTTTCTCCTTCTGTTAGGTGTAGTTTAAGACTTCTTATCTGAGATTTTTCTTGTTTGTTGAGGCAGTCCTGTATTGCTATTCATTTCCCTCTTAGTACTGCTTTTGCTGCATCCCATTAGAGTTGGTATGTTGTGTTTTCATTTTCATTTGTCTCCAGGTATTTTTTTATTTCTCCTTTGATTTCTTCATTGATCCATTGGTTGTTTAGTAACATGTTGTTTAGTTTCCACATATTTGTGACTTTCCCAGCTTTTTTCTTGTAGTTGATTTCTAGTTTCATAGCATTGTGGTCAGAAAAGATACTTGATATGATTGCAATCTTCTTAAATTTATGGAGGCTTACCTTGTTTCCTGACTTATGGTCTATCTTTGAGAATGTTCTGTGTGCACTTGAGGAGAATGTGTATCTGCTGTTTTTGGATGAAGTGTTCTATATATATCTCTATTAAGTCCATCTGATCTAGTATTTCATTTAAGACCACTGTTTCCTTGTTGACTTTCTGTCTAGATGATCTATCCATTGATGTAAGTGGGGTGTTGGGGTCCTCTACTTTTATTGTGTTGCTGTCAGTTTCTCCCTTTAGGTCCATTAATAGTTGCTTTATATATTTTGGTGCTCCTGTGTTAGGTGCACATATATTCATAACTGTATGTCCTCTTGGTGGAATGTCCCTTTTATCATTATATACTGCCCCTCTTTATCTCTCATTGTCTTTTTTATCTTGCAGTCTGCTTTGTCTCATGTAAGTATGGCAAAACCTGCTTTCTTTTGCTTGCCATTTGCTTGGAGTATCATCTTCCATCCTTTCACTCTGAGCCTATGTTTGTCTTTAGATCTAATATGTGGTTCCTGGAGGCAGCATATTGTTGGTTCTTGTTTTTTAATCCATCCAAACACTCTGTGTCTTTTGATTGGAGAATTCAATCCATTTACATTTAGAGTGATTATTGATATATGAGGGCTTAATACTGTCATTTCATCTCTTGTTTTCTGGTTTCTATATTTCCGTTATTTCTGTTCCCTTGTATTTGTGACTGCCATTTCAGTTTGGTGGTTTTCTGTGATGGGTTTCTCAGTTTTCTCTTTATTTATGATTTGTCATTCTGCTTTGATTTTTTGTTTAGTGGTTACCATGAGGTTTATGTGTTCTCAAGCCATGTTGACCTCCACGTGTGAGCCAAAAGAAATCTTGATAGCTCTCACTGGGTGTCAGTGAACACTGAGACAGAGAAATTGAAAGATCTCAATAAGTTTGTGTGGGCCTATTGCCCCATTCCTTCCCTACCAACTCAGTCTTTACTTAGCTTTTTAAGGGAAATAAATATAAATGTTGTACCTAACAAGTGAGTGTGTGTGTGTGTGTGTGTGTGTGTGTGTGTGTGTGTGGCAGAGACAAAGAGACGGAGAGAGATCAGTAAGTTCTCTCAGTATTGCCTACCCTTTAACATGCATGATGGACAAAGTGTCAGCTATTTCAATAAGGATGTGCCATGCCAAGTCATTAGAGCCTGTGGCAAAAGGAAAAATCAGTAGTACTAATCCTGTGTATACTTAAGACATATTTTTTTGTTTACAATGGATCTTTACATTAATTAATATTTTTTAAAATATTGCATTAAAATAGTATTTATCTTGATTGTTGAGTTTTTTGGCACCTCCCTTAAATTTCACGCCCGAGGTGAGTGCCTTACTGTTTTGCTATTTGTTTTCTTATTTCCTGCCTCTTGTTAAATTAATGGAATATTTTTTAGGACTTTATCTCCCCTATTGGCTTACTAGCTATACCTCTTTTATTTTTTAGTGATTGCACTAGAGTTACAATATGATCTTTAACCTACCACCTGTTCTTTAAATATGTATTTTTTGTGTGTAAAATACAAATCTTTTAACAGTATACTTCCCTTTTACCTCTCCCATCATTTGACCTGTTACTGTCATGAATCTCACAATATATTATTAATTCTTGCTTTAAGCAGTCTAATATTTTTAAAAATTAAAAAATGAGAGAAAAGCTTTAAATATTTACTCATATATTTATCATTTCTGGTAATGAATGAATGAATGGTATGCTTCATTCTTTTGTGCAGATCCAAGTTTCCAATTGGTGTCTACTTTTTGCTTAAGAACATCTTTTAATTTTTCTTATAGTGCAGGTGTCTTAGAAATGAATTATCCTCTCTTTGTATGAAAACATTTTAATTTTCTCTTTATTGTTTGTTAAATATAAGTTTATTTTGTGCATTACAGTGATTTTTCTGTGCCAGAAACATTTTACTTTGGTTGAAATCAAAATAAATATTCAGTTTATTAAATTCGGAACCCTAGTTCTTACTTAAGCTTTTAACTTTAGCTTATAAACCTTATTCCATTTATAAGTCTAACATTTTAACCGTTATTTTTGAGGGCCTTTGATTAGTGCCCAATCCCATTTTAGTTAAATACTTTAGATGTTTTAAACTGTAGTTATGCATTTAATATATTTTATTTTTTTGGTACTGCAGTTGTCTGACAAATCTTTTCAGAATACTTAAGTAATTCTTATAGATTGCATACAGTAAATGTATAACTATGTAAACCTTAAATGCTCTTATATCTTTCAAATCCTTTTATAAATGTAGTGAGATTTGAACTTATAATCACAATCTAGATCAGTTACTCAATTTCATATTTTAAAATTGAATTACAAACCTAAGCCAAATTCTCCAAATGTGTACTGCAAATTTACTTAAAATACCAAATACCCAAAGATTCCTTAAGCACAAATATTAATAACATACATATCATTGTTTTAACCATAGATTTATTTAATTCTTTGTCTTTCCACTTTGAAATGTACTTATTTACCAAGAAAACAATATGTCATCTGGGTTTCTATGCCAAGTGAATACAGTCATGAGCCACATAATGACATTTCAGTTAACGATGGATGCATATATAACGGTGGTCCCATAAGATTAGTACCATATGGCCTAGGTGTGTAGGTGTGTGTAAGTACATTCTATGATGTTTGCACAATGATAAAATTGCCTAATGATGCATTTCTCATTAAGCAATTTATCATTAAGCAATGCATGACTGTATTTTATGGTGGCCTTTTTTCTTTTCAATTTTAAAAAAATTATAAAATACAAAACATAAAATTTACCATCTTAATGATTTTTAAATGTATAGTTCAGTGGTATTATATCTATTTATAGTGTTATGCCACCTCCAACCACCATCTCCATAACGCTTTTCATCTGGTAAAACTGAAACTCTATATGCATTAAACGATAACTTTGCATTCTTTCCTCTGCCCACCTTCTGGCAACCCCATTCTACTCTCTGTCTCTATGATTTTGACTACTCTGGGTACTTCATATAAGTAGAATCATACAGTATTTGTTTTTTTGTGACTGGCTTATGTCACTTAGCATAAAGTCCTCAAGGTTCATTCATATTGTATTTTGCAGAATTTCCATCCTAAAAAAGGATGAATAATATTCCCTTGTTATATATACACCACATTTTGCTTATCCATTCGTTAGTTAATGGACACTTGTGTTGCTTCCACATTTTAGCTATAGTGAATAATGCTATTGTGAACATTGGTGTGTAGATATCTCAAGACCCTGCTTTCAGTTCTTTTGGCTATATACCCAAGAGTGGAGTTACTGGATCCTATGGTAATTCTATTTTTAGTTTTTCGAGGAGCTGCCATGCTGTTTTCCACGGTGGCTGTACATCTTATGTTCCCACCAACAATGCACAAGGGTTCCAGTTTCTCCATATCCTCACCAACACTTGTTTTTTGGTGTTTGGTAGTAGCCATCCTAAATGGGTATGAGGTGGTATCTCGTTGTAGTTTTGATTTGCATTTCCCTAGTGATTAGCAATGTTGAGCATCTTTTCATTATTAGTCATTCATAATCTTCTTTGGAGCAATGTCTATTCAAGTCTTTTGCTTATTTATGAATTGAGTTGTTTGGTTTTTTCTTGTTGAAATTTAGGTGCTCTCTGTATATTCTGGATATTAATCCCTTATTAGATAGATGGTTTACAAATATTTTCTCCCATTCTGTGAGTTGTCTTTTTACTCTGTTGATAGTGTCTTTTGATGCACAAAATTTTAAAATTTTCTTGAAGGCCATGTCTATTTTTTCTTTTGTTACCTGTGCCTTTGTTGTCCTCTAGGACATCATTACCAAATCCAAAGTCAGGAAGATTTCCCCCTATGTTTTCCTCTAAGAGTTTTATTGTTTTAGTTCTTACATTTAGGTCTTTGATCCATTTTGAGTTAATTTTATATATGGTGTTAGGTAAAGGTCCCACTTCATTCTTTTCATGTGAATATTCAGTTTTCCCAGCACCATTTGTTGAAAAGATTGTCCTTTTCCTGTTGATTGATCATGGCACTCTTGTCAAAAATTTGACCATATATATGAGGGTTTATTTCTGGGCTCTCTATTCCATTGATCTATTTGTCCATCTTTATGCCAGTATCATACTGTTTTGATTACTGTAGCTTTGTAATAAGTTGTGAAATCTGGAAGTCTGAGTCCTCCAGTTTTGTTCTTCTTTTTCAAGATTATTTTAGCTATTTGGGATCCCTTGAGATTCCATATGAATTTTAGGATGATTTTTTTCTTTTTCTTTAAAAAAGTCATTGGGATTTTGATGGGGATTGCATTGAATCTGCAGATTACTTTGAGTAGTACTGACATCTTAACAATGTTAAGTCTTCTAATCCATGAACATGAGATGTGTTTCCATTTATTTATGTCTTCTTTAATTTCTTTCATCAATGTTTTCTAGTTTTCATTGTATAAGTCTTTCACCTCCTTGCTTAAGTTAAATCTTAAGCATTTTATTCTTTTTGATGCTATTATAAATGAAATTGTTTTTGTAATTTCCTTTTCAGATTGTTTATTGTTAGTGTATAGAAATGCAATTTATTTTTGTGGGTTGACTTTCTATCCTGCTATTTTGCTGAATTCATTTATTAGTTTTGTTTTTTTGTGGCATCCTTAGGGCTTTCTACATATAAGATCTTATCATCTGAAAACAGAGGTAATTTTATTTCTTCCTTTCCAATTTGAATCCATTTTGTTTCTCTATGTTGCTTTATTGCTCTGGCTAGAGCTTCCAGTTCTACTATGAATAGAAGTGGCAACACGAGACATACTTGCTTTGTTCCTAATCTTAGAGGAAAAGTTTTCAGTCTTTCACCATTGAATATGGTGTTCACTGTGGGTTTTTCATATATGTCTTTTATTATATTGGGATAGTTTCCTTCTTTTCCTAGTTCGTTGAGTGTATTTTATCGTGAAATGGTGTTAAGTTTTGTCTAATGCTTTTTCCACATCAATTGTGATGATAGTGTGGGTTTTTTTCCTCTTCATTCTGTTGATGTTGTGTATTGCATTGATGGATTTTGGTATTTTGAACCATCCTTGCATTTCAGGAATAAATCCCACTTGGTCATGGTGTATAATCCTTTTAATACACTACTGAATTCTATTTGCTAGTGTTTTCTTGAGTGTTTTTGCATCAATGTTCATAAGGGATTTTGCGTTTTTCTTTTCTTGTAGTGTGTTTGCCTGGCCTTGGTGTCAGGGTATCCCTTAAAGTTTGTTCACTTTTCTACAATCATTTTTCTTTCTGTTCCTCAGACTTAATAACTTCTATTGTCCTATCTTCAAGTTCACTGATTCTTTATTCTGCCTGCTTAAGTTGCTTTTGAATCCCTTCAGTCAATTTTTCATTTTAGTTATTGTACTTTTCAGCTACAGAATTTCTATTTGTTTTTTTATCTCTTTATTAATATTTACATTTTGTTCATACATTATTTTTTAAGTATTTTATCCACATCTTCCTTTAGTTCTTTGAGTATCTTTAAGACAATTTGTCTCATATATATGTCATCAGCTCTTTTTCAGGGACAGTTTCTGTTGATTTATTTTTTTCCTTTGAATAGGCCATACTCTCCTGTTTGTATGCCTTGTGATTTGTTTTTTGGTTGAAAACTGGACATTTGTGTTGTCGGCTGAAATAGAGAGTCTGGGTAAAGGTTCATTAAAGGAGTTTATTCAATAATCAGTGAGAAATTCAAATCCCAGGAAATAGTCCAACAGAGTATTCTGAGGAACATCTCTGAGGTCTACAGATCTGAGTGTAGTTTATATACTTTTTTTCTTTTTAGCAAAGTAGTGTATGTGCAGAAAAAGGCTTACACATCTAATATTCGTATAATTCAAAGATAACATAGACAAGAATCTTTTGGTTATTCATCAAACAAGGCTTGGATTGTTGGTGTTATTTATATATGGAGGGAGGCAAGGACCAGGGTCCTTACTGTTTCCCTCAAGCTCTAAGAAATGTGGTTTGAAAATATGAGAGTGTACCTTTATCTTTTCATGTTGTGGATCTATCCAGCTGGCGTCTTCAGTCATGAAGTATGGGGTTGCAAAGTCATTCTGACACAGGCTTAAGATAGCCTGCATGGCTGCTTCACCGTACAGCATGGATTTTTATTGTACTGACTTTAAGCCTATCGAGCTTGCTTACTAGATTCACCTGTTAGACCAAGGAGAGGGGTCCTAGTTTCATTAACAGCATCTAATAATGTGGTAACACTGGAAATCAGATTCTCCCCCTTCCCCAGGGTTTGCTGTTTTTGTTACTGGTTTGTTTGTTTATTATTGTAGGATGTCTCTGTGCTATGAGTCACCCTGAGGTGGAAACTTAAGGTCTTCTCAGATTTTTCTGATCCTTTCCTTGGGCATACACAGTTATTTTCTAATTTTCCCTGTATATGAATCTGTTTTTAATGTGCTAGTCTTTAATGTCTAACTTCCAAAAGGGGAAAAGGAGAAAAAAGAGGGGTAAAAAGGGTTCTGTTCCTTTGAATCCCCTAGAAGTCACTTCAGTTAGAGGGGGAGGGCTTTGCAACAGTGAGGGGAGGTACAACAACAATAGTTGCTCACCTCCCTGTCTGCTTTTCTGTGACAAGATGCAGCAATCGGCAACCAGAGCACAGAGCCCTACATTTGGAGTACAGGGTCCTTTTTGCCATCTAAGCTCTCACCAGCTGCTGTGGAGGCTGTTCCAGGAACCTGTAAATAGTTTCTTGCCATGTGGCTGGGGGTGCGGGATGGGTAGCTGTTACTGTTCTCAGAGCTGAAATTTACTGAAATTAACCCCAATTTATGTCCAAGCCTTCCCCTGGAAGTTGCAAGCCTTTAATATACTCCAGAGTTCCAAAACAGTTACATCATCCAATGTGGTTGTTTGTTCTCTAGGTGGGGAGACAGATTCCCAGTGCTTCCTACTCTGCCAGCTTCCCTAAATCCTCTCTTCTTCCCTTCATTTTTGAAGAATTTTAAGTTGACTGTTGTTTTCCTTCCCCACTTAAAATATGTCTTTTTGTTGTTTTCTGTCATATTTTTTTGATTAGAAGTCTGCTTTTTGCTTATCTTTATTTCCCTCTAGTTATGTCTTTTTCCCCCCTCTGGCTACTTTTACAATTTTCTTTTCTTCCTCAGTTTTTCACCAATTTGGTTATAATAATCCTAAATATGGGGTGTGTGCATGTGTATGTATATGCTTATATTTATTTTTCTTGATATTCATTAAGATTCTTGGATCTGTTGATGCATAATTTCCATCAAATTTTGAAGATTTTTTTTGCTTTTATTTTGTCGGATTTTTTTTTCTGTTCCCCCTGTTTTTAGAACTCCAGTCACACATATAAAATACTGCTTGATATTGTCTCACAGGTCATTTGGATAGATTCTATTGCTACATCTTCAAATTCACTGATCTTTACCTAATCTGTAATATCTAATCTGCTTTTAATTTTATCCAGAGAAAATTTTATTTCAGTTATTATATTTTTTCAGCTCTAGAATTTGTTTTTCTATATCTTACAGTTATATCTTCATTATGTTTATGTTTTCCTTTGCATTTCTTATATACATCGTCTATATTTTTGTTTTACATGATTTAATACCCTTGTTTACTAATTCTATTGTCTCTTTCATTTTCAAGTTTGTCCTTATTGAGTAATTTCTCCTGATTATGGTTACATTTTCCTGCTTCTTTACATGTCTGGTAAATTTTGGTTACATGCTGGACATTGTGATTTTACCATGCTGAGTGGTATATTTTGTTGTAGTCCTTTAAAGAATTTTGGACTTTTTCTAGCAGGCAGTTAAGTTACTTGCAGATTAGTTTGATCCTTTGGAGGCTTGTTTTTAAGTTCTTTTATGGAGGTTCTAAAATCGTTCTAGTTCTAAATTATCCTCATTTCTAAGGTGTTGCCCTCTGGAGTCTCTAAAGAACACGCATGTAATGATTGAGGTCTCTCCACTCTCCATGGATGGAACTTGAATGATTGACACTCCTCTGTGAGCTCTGCAAATTGTCATGATAACTTTCTGATAATTTTTCTTTTCTTGGAAGTTGTTCTTGGCAAGCTGCATAGAGTTTACTCTGCACATGTACAGATTGACATTTAGCCATACACTCAAGGAACCTCTGTACTTATTTTCCTGGAACTCTTTTTTTTGTTTGTTTTCTGCATAGCTCCATCCTCTATGGGACTCTGGCCCACAAATTTTAGCTGTCTTCACTTCTCCTTAATCTGATCTCTTTCTCTTTATTTCAGCATGATAGTTGGGTTCCTTGTAGGTTACCCAGTCCTGTGCCACAGTCTAGTATTCACCTGTAAGAAGGAAGCCTTCATAGTGGTAGAGCTTATTTCATTTCTTTGCCTTTTCTCAGAGATCGTCATACTGTGCTTCCTTTTTTCCATTGGCTGAAAAAGTTATTTCTCTTATTTTGTCCCATTTTCTAGTTATTTATGGGCAGGAGGCTAAGTCTCCCTCATGGCCATTACAGAGTTCTCCTAATAGGTATTTTAATGAGCAAGGAAGTGAGATTTTTATAAAAGTGGAGATTCTTCAAGGCAAATAGCAGATAACGGAACCAGGAACTTTTCTAATAATACCATCTGAGTGAAGGATCTAGGACTCAGGGCAGGTGCCTAACTGAGAAATGGGTCAGAAAAACAGAGAAAGATTGTGTGGATGCTTGTTTAGTATGGTTCTGGGGACCTCAGGGCCTTCCCATCCTAACCTCACTCACCTTGCTCTCAGGTCACTGCTGTACCTATTGTTTTCTTGATGTCAGAAAGCCCTGGATAGGGAAGATATTCTTTACTATTATTATTATTATATATCACAAAAGATTGATCTATAGAGCAGAAAAATATTGGCATCAAAGTGTAAATATCTAGTACTTAGTCCTTTGCTGAGATTTGGGAGGGAGTAGGGAGCCCTAGTAAGACTTGTGACTTTGATAGGCTTTCTGAAAACTCTATCTGCCAAGGTGTTTGAGTTCAGTCTACTACCCCTTTCCCTCTTTTCCCCCTCTGGCTGCAGTTATGATAGCGTGCCTTTTCTCATGCATGACTATGACCTGAGAAGAACAACCAATATTCAGAAAGTCATGCCAAATGCCTCCTTTGCACACCCTTCTTCTTTCACATGGGATTTCCTGTCGACTCTGAATGCAGGCGAATGGTTTGTACAACCACAGGTAAGACACATTCCCCAGCTCAACAAACTTTTAATAAATCCCTCTTCTGTACGAGGTCATGTGCTGCTCCTGGAGATAAAGACTTTAGATGAAGATAATCACACATGCACACAATTTTATTCCAGTTTGGTAGCAGCACTATAACATTGGCAGGAGGGTTTTTCTAGTAATGCAGTCAGTGTAATTACTGCTGTCTACATTCACTGGAAATTCTGAAACAAACTTGTAAACCTGCTCTTGTCATGTATTTCCTTTTTATCCAAGCATTTCATAGACTTTTACAGTGGGCCTACCACGTGTATAGCGTTTTCCTGGGCATTTTGGATAGCTTACAATCATAGATGAGGCAAAGTAAGAAACATATTTATTCTTGATTCCTTCTTCTTACCATTCAACAAATATTTATTGAGTATCTGTTGGATACTAGGCACATGGAATACAGTGGTGAATAAACATACATCCAGCCCTAATGGAGTTCACAGGATAGCATAACAGGCAATTACAGTTCATTATAAGTGCTGAACTACAGTTAATTTCAGGTTGCTTAGGAGCACACAAGAACAACTTCTTTCTCATTCTGAGGGATGGGAATGGTGGATTCTGGAAGAAGGAGGTATATAGGCTGATAAAGGTGTGGTGATATTTAAAGCATGTGCTGTGTACATTGCAATTTTGAGGCAAGAGTGACTGGTTCTACTTGAGAGACTTGAATACTTCATGCAAACATATCATTTGAGCTGAGGGAAGATCGTTACTAAGGGGAACCATGGGTAACGATGGTGGTGTGTTTCATAGATTACAGTACACTGGAGCAAGAGGGGATATGGGGGGGTGTAAAAGAAAGAAAGGAAGGGAAGCATGGAGGGAAGGAGAATGACAAAAGAGGGATAGGAAGGAGATGGAAGATAGATTAGGAGAAGAATCTGGGAAAACATGTTGAGAGAAGATTATAATAATGCTAAATAATAAGTTAGAGAGTTTGGAATTACCCTGGGTATTTTAAAGTGGGTAAAATAAAAGGTCAGATTTGCATTTGATAAGTTAAGCCTGCCTTCTTAAGATAGATTACAGAAAATAAAACAACTTACATTTTCTAGCTTATCATATGTCTACGGGAAATCCATGTGACCTAGGTTTTACCAATTAGATATACTCATTTGAGACTTTGATTTTGAAAATAAACATCTGAGCAGGACAGAAATCAGGCATCTGTATTTCTAGCAGCTGTGGCAGCAAAGATGGCATGGTGTGGGGGTCAGCTGTGTAATAACTCTCTTATCAGCTAATTGGGTAATTAGGAAAATCTTAAGGTATTTTTCATTGTGTACTAAGGGTAGAATGGAATTTTATTTGTATTTGATGTTAATCCTGAGGACATATTTGATCCTTTTTCATGTAAAAGTAGTGAAAAGTAAATAGTTATAAAAGGATGGACTTATCCACCACAGACTCATTCTATTAACTAGTGTTAATATAAGGAATATCTGAAAGTAGATTTTTTCAACTGAAAGTAGTAATTAATGCATCTCCTCAGAATACTTGTTTTCATAGGATTACATAGTCTATAAATGCTTTTTCCATGTGTGAAAACAATGGGATCACTCTGATATTCCAGGTTTCTGTGTGTATGTAGGCTCTGTATGTAAGTCCCATCATATACGAATAAATGGACACATACGAACTAGAGATGCTACGTTAGAATGTTTATATTGGATTGGTTAGGCATAGTTAATGTTTTGGCAAATTGTGTGTTCCAGATGAAAAGGCTCTTATATCTGATGTGTCACGTATGGCTTGTAAAAGTCTTACTTATTCTAAGTGGTAGGGTCAGATATGTTATTGCAATAAATTTTGATGGATATTTTTTAGGATTAATAGTTTTATTTTGGCATATTTAGGTGGTATGCTTGCAATGTTTAGTTATACTACTACTATGGCTACTGAGGAGTATCCTGAAACCTCAGGTTCAGATATGGTTGTCTGGGACGCTTTATTTTTAGATTTGGTTGTCAAGCTTTCTTTGCTTGCATGCTGTGTGGTCAGAGGTGTTTGAAGTAATATTGGCATGTGATTTAAAAGATTTGGATGTTTGGATAATTTTTCCTAGGAAAGAAATTGGTTTTGTTTGTGAAGATTATTCTGTCACTCTTTTTTTTTTTTTTTAAAGATTTGCACCTGAGCTAAGAACTGTTGCCAATCTTTTTTTGTTTTCTGCTTTATCTCCCCAAATCCCCCCAGTACATAGTTGTATATCTTAGTTGCAGGTCCTTCTAATTGTGGCATGTCACTCTTCATTGGATTATGGATTGATGATTGTGAGTTCATTATTATTTGTTAGTATATTTATTATTCTTGAGATTACTTGTGAAAATTAAGTAATCTGATTGATTATGGAATAAAAATAGATACAGAAGTTCTGGGAGTTGTTCCTGGAAGCTCAGCTGAGTTCCTGTTTCTTCAGCAAAATCAACATTTCTATGGAGCTTTCTTAAATCCTTTTGTGAAGGTATAATTCTCAAAATGACAAAAATAAAATTGTTATGCATATAGTGAGCATGAATACAAGTTTTATTTAGCACATTAATGAGGGAACAAGCAGGATGACAAAACCCACTCCAAAAACAAGTGAGAAGCCAACATGTATATAACTAGTGCAACAAAGAAATGCTGAATTTAGATTGCTAAGTTAGATACAAACCTAGTGTGTTAACTTGGTCAGTATACTCTATGACAAAAAAGCCGTATCTTTGGAGTTATGTTCTCTGTCAAAAATCACTTGCATCTCTACTGGACAAAAATCATTTCTACTTTTATCAGTTTTTTGTAGGTTAACATCTAGCTTTACATAGTCTGGTCCTAATCAAAAGTGCATAGTAATTTAAACAAAGGTACATTCCCCTAAGAGTCAGATGTCTCTTAGATGGGCTTGTTAAAGAATGTGCTAGGCAGTGACCTTTCTTACTACCTGTAATTCTGGGACAATGTACAACAACAGATACCAGACAGTTTTCATAGGAAGGCTCATAGGTGTTGGTTCCAAATATCAGTTACATCTATGTCCTTGATGGAGACTGGGGACTTGTCATATCTGGTTGAATGGAATGGATTCTCAAATACAATCCTCCAGATATGGCCTCAGTTGCACAATTTGTCCAATTCTATCCCAGCAAAAAGGAGGACAGATTTTTATTCAATTTATGCAAAGGACTGCATTGCCATGAAAAGTTGAGGCTTAGTAAAAGTATTTGTACCTGAATTCTGAGGGGTTGATGAGAATAAGATACTAAATACAAAGAATGTTTTGTACAAGCATAAGTGTTAGAGGAAAGTCAAAAGAAAATGGGTTTTCTTATGTGCCCATCAGATAATGGAATGGTAAAAATAGTACCAACAGAATTCCAAAATGAATAAGCATGATTAGATTGCCTTCATCAGTTCATTCAATCTGGCATAGTTAATGTCCTGCTATATCTTGGGTTATCAGTGTGCTTTCACAAAATTATCTGCTCTTGGTCTAAAAATTTAATCTTGGAAATCCTGACACAGTCCCCTAAAACAGATGGATTGGTGTCTACTTGAGGTGGCAATGTCAGTTTACACTGGGAAGCCTGTTCCTATTAGTTTATTCCTTGCCATATCAATAGGTAAGAGGATCTGTTACAGTCCTTTCAACTAAGATTTTAAGTCTAATCTTTCCAATTTCTGATCTGTATCTTATAGAAGAAACCTTCAGACAAGCATGAGAATAAAGCAGAAACCACTTGAGCATAATAAAATGGAATTTGCCTTCTTAATTTATTAGAGTAAACAACAATATCAGAAAGGAAGAGAATAAAGTCCTCTATTAGTAGAGTATAATGCATAACTATTTTTAAAAGATTAAACATATGATAGGCATTGAGAACATGAACAGATCTCCTGGTACTTCCAATCCATTCTTTAAAACTTTTAAAACTGTCAAACTCTGAAGCATATTTATATTGTTATTTTACCTGCACAGTATTAACTGGGAAGGTAGAGGTTCCCTTTTTATATTTTACAGCTCCTGTCATAATGAGGACTTAATGAACCGGCAGTTTTTATAACAGTGTTCAGCTATGTATGAAACATGGACCTTTCCACTTCTGGCCATGACAATTTACAAGTACTGGACTTGTCCTCCTGTGCAAACAACTAGAAAACCAGGCAAAATATATGAAACAGCCATTCTCCGACGTCGGACAACAGGCAGTGCAGAACTGTGATCCATGAGAGAAGGGAGCAAATTAGGAGAGCCTATGATTGCCCTCATGTTCTGCCTGGAGGCACTTTCCGCCTGTCACACAGCAGAAGGAACCTAAGCAAAGCATGGCTATCTTGTGGAATTGAGGAGAGAGAGACTGGATTTTGGAAAGGTCAAGGTGGCTGGAATTTTCAGGGAAGAATATGAAAAGAGAAAGAGCTCTCCAGAGAAAGGACTCCAGAAATCTACATAGGAGTCTGCTTGAGTATTTTGCTGATATCTAAAGTATACACAAATAGGGTGAGGCTCCTCAAGACTGGGAAAGGTACAACTAGGGAGTTTTTAGCTGAACTATTCTAAGAGCTCACATGGGTCTAGAAGATATTCAGGTTCTAACTAGCTATATTGGAGAGATTTTGTTGGACATCTGTGGCCTTCAGTAAAAACCCCAGAAAGGTCACACCTCAGTAATAGAGTTAAACTAGCCCTACTAGATTAAAGGCTATTTTAGACCTGCTCTAAAAAATATCAAATTGATTTGCTAACCTAATTAAATGTCTGGCAAAAAAACCCCACCATTGTACTTTAAAGGAGACAGCAGTATCAAGATCTGTGTAACAGTCTCAATGTCCAACATCCAATGATAAAATTACTAGGCATATAAAGAAGAAGGAAAATGTGGCTTAAAACCAAGAGAAAAACTGCTCATTAAGAAAAGATCCAGAAAAGACAGAGCTAATAGAATGAACGGAAAGGGACTTTTTAAAAGCTTTTACAAATGTATCAAGGACTCAAAGGAAAACAAGAAGATAATGAGAGCTATGTAAGATATAAAAAGAACCAAATAGAATTTCTAGAACTGAAAAACTACAATATCTGAATTTAAAAATCCACAGGATTTTCTTGAGGGATATTGGTCCACAGTTTTCTTTTCTGGTAATGTCATTATCTGGTTTTGATATAGTAATGCTGACCTCATAAGATGAATTGAAAATGTTCTGTCCTCTTCTGTTTCTTGGAAGAGATTGGAAAGGATTAGTATTATTTCTTTCTATGTGTTTGGTAGAATACAATAGTGAACACACCTGGGCCTAGAGTTTTTTTGTTGTAAGATTTTTACTTATAAATTCAATTTCATTAATAGATATAGGGCATTCAGGTTATCTCTTTTTTCTTGAATAATTGTTGATAGTTTGTGTCTTTTGAGGAATTGGTCTATGTCATCTCAGTTGTCGGACTTATGGACATAGACTTATTCATAATATTTTTTATTATCCTTCTAATGACTGTGGGATCAGTGGTTGTATTCCCTCTTTCATTCCTGATTTTCATAATTTGTAGTTCTCTCCAATCCCCTGTTTCTGTTAAGCTGGCTAGAGATATATCAGTTATGTTGCTCTTGTCAGAGAAACAGTATTTGGTTTCATTGATTTCTTTATTGTTTTTGTATTATTAATTTCATTGATTTTTGCTCAAATATTTATTATTTTCCTTCAAAATTTCTTTGGTTTTGATTTTATCTTTTCTGGTTTGCTAAAGTGCAAACTTAGGTTATTGATTTTAGAATTTTTTTCTTTCTTTTCTAACCACTGTTTCAGCTGTATGTTGCATTTTAATTTTTATTTAGTTCAAAATATTTTTAAATTTCTCTTGAGCCTTCTTTCTTGACCCATAGGTTATTTAGAGATTTTTTTGAATTTCCAAATGTATTCAGATTTTCCAGTTATCTTCTTATTATTGATTTCTAGTTTTAATTCTGTTCTGGTCTGATTGCCTACTTTGTATGATTTCTGTTCTTTTATATTTATTAATGTTCATTTTATGGTCGAGAATATGTCCTATATTAATGTACCAAGTGCATGTGAGAGGAATGTGTATTCTACAATTGTTTGGTAGAGTGTTCTGTAAATGTCATTAGGTCAAATTGGCTAATATTGTTGTTCAGGTTGTCTCCGTCCTTATGGATTTTCTGCCTGTTCTATCAGTTACTGAGAGAGGAGTAATGAAGTCTTCAATCATAATTGTTGATTTGTCTATTTTTCCTTTCAGATCTATATTTTCCTCATGTATTTTGAAGCTTTGTTGTTAAGAGCATACACATTTAGGATTGGTATGTCTCCTTGGAGAATTTGCCCCTTTGTCATGAAGTTTGGTAGGCAGAATAATGGCCTCCCAAAGATGGCCATGCCCTGATTCCTGGAACCTGTAATATGTTACTATACCTGGTAAAAGGGTCTTTGCAGATATAATTGAAGTTATGGACCCTCAGATGAATAGATTATCCTGGATTATCCGGGTGGGCCCAATCTAATCACATGAATCCTTAAAAGCAGAAAATCTTTCTTAGCTGCAGTCAGAGAGATGCAACAATCGAGAAGAGGGAGGAGAGATTCAAACCATGAGAGAGACTCAACCCACCATTGCTGGTTTTGAAGATGGAGGAAGCAGGCTATGAGGCAAGAAATTCAGGTGGCCCCTAGAAGATGAGGATGCCCCTTACCTGACAGACAATAGGGAAATGGAAACCTCAGTCCTACAACCAGAAGGTACTGAATTCTGCCAACAACCTGAATGAGAAGCAAATGGATTTTCCTTTCCCAGAGACTCCAAAAAGGAACACAGCCCTGCCCACATTGTGACTTTACCCATACAAGACTTCCAACCTACAAAACTATAATAAGATATTATATTTGTGTTGTTTTAAGCCAGCAAGTTTGTGGTAATTTGTTACAGTAGCAATAGAAAACTAATTATGATATAATGCCCTCTTTATCCATGATAATAGTAACTTATGAACATAGACATAAAATGCTTCAACAAAATATTAGCATCTCAAACCCATGATTATATAAAAAAGAGAATATATCATGACCAAGTAGGGTCCATCTTGGGAGTGTTAGATTGGTTCACATCAGTCAGCTAAAATCATTCTTAACAATGAGAGAGCGAATGTTTTTCTCCTAAGATTGGGAACAAGATAAGAATGCCCTCCCTTACCACTCCTATTGAAAATCATGCTGAAAGTCCTAGACAGTATACTTTGGAATGAAAAAGAAAGAAAAGCCATACAGACAAATAGATTTCAAAGGAAGAAACAAACTGTCTCTATTCACATACAAACTGATGGTCTATGTAGGAATTCCAAGATAACCTACAAAAAAGCTCCAAGAACTACTAAATCAGTTTAACAGGGTCACAGGATACAAGGTCTATATACAAAAGTCAACTGTATTCCTATATTCCAGTAATGAAGAATTGGGATTTGAAATTAAAATAATACTATTATAATAGCATCCAAAAAATCACATACTTGGCCATAAACCTAAAAAGATATATGTGCAGGATCTGCATGCTAAAAACTATAAAACAGTGATGAAAGAAACCAAGTGAGCTTTTTTTTTTTTAAGGTATCAACAAGCTGATTTAAAAATGTGTATGAAAAGGCAAAGAAACTAGAAGAAAAAATAATTCTGAAAAAGAACAAGGTTGTAGAACTCATACTACCTGATTTCAAGACTTACTATAAAGCTAAAGTAATCAAGAATTTATGGTATTGGTAAAAAAGGATAGGCAAAGATCAGTGGAACACAATTGAGATCCCCGAAATAGACCTACACCAAAAGAAACTAATTTTTGACAAAGGTACAAAGGCAATTCACTGGAAAAACGACAATCTTTGGAAGAAATGGTGTTAGAATAATTGGAAAAAATTTCAAAATTACAAGATTAAAAGAATCGTAACACATAATTCACACCTTATACAAAAATTAACTTAGAGTAGATCATAGAATTAAATATATAACATAAAACTATAAAACTTGTAGAGGAGAACATAGGAGAAAATCTCTGTGACCTTGGATTAGCAGTGAGCTTCTGGTTATGATACTGAAAACATGATCCATAAAAAAATGATAAATTAGACTTATCCAAATCAAAACTTCAGGGCCGGCCCCATGCCCAAGTGATTAAGTTCACGCACTCCACTTTGGCAGCCCAGGGTTTTGCTGGTTCGGACCCTGGGCGAGGACGTGGCACCACTCATCAGACCATGCTGAGGTGGCCTCCCACATGCCACAACTAGAAGGACCCACAACTAAAAAATATACAACTATATATTGGGGGAATTTTGGGAGAAAAAAAAAAGATTGGCAACAGTTGTTAGCTCAGGTGACAATCTTTAAAAAAAAAAAAATCAAAACTTCGATCTGCAAAAGACACCATTAAGAGAATGAATGATGATCTACAGACTGGAAGGAAATATTTGCAAATCACACGTCCAATAAAGGATTTGCATCCAGAATATATTAACAACTCTTGAAATTCAACAATTAAAAAACAAGCCAATATTAAAAGTGGCAAAAGAGTTTAACAGACACTTCACCAAATAAGATGCACAAATAGCAAATAAGCGTATGAACAGATTTTCAATATCATTGGTCATTAGGGAAATGCAAGTTAAAACCACAATGCAATAACCTTACTCACCCATTAGAATGGCTAAAATCAAAGAAACATAATAGCAAATTCTGACGTATCCCTCAGGAATGAAGGTGAAATCTAGGCCTTCTCAGATGAAGGAAAAATTAGAGAATTCATTGCCAGAAGCCCTCTCTAAAAGGAATGCTAAAGAAAATATCAGAAGGCAACTTGGAACTTTAAGATGGAAGAAATGGCAACAGATATGGTAAATGTGTAGGTGAATAGGATGGACTACTTCTCTTAATTTTTAAAAAATTTGTGACTGTTAAAAGTGAAAATTGTACCATTTTCATATGAAGTTTTCAGTGTATGTAGATGTAATATATAGAATTACTATAACATAATGGGGGGAGGGAGAAGGTAAAGGGACCTATATAGTTGTAAGAATTCTACATTTTACTTGAAGTGTTAAAATATTGACTCTAAATAGACTGTGAAAGGTTAGAGTAGGAAAATATTTTGTAATCCTTAAAGCAACAATTAAAAATAGTACAAAGAGATATAGCCAAATTATTGTTATACGTGCAGTTTATGTATATATATAAATGGTAAGTTTAAATGGAATACTAAAAGAAATTCAAATAGTCCAAAAGAAGGCGAGAAAGGAGAACAAAGGAACAAAAATAGAAAGGACAAGCAGAAGAAAATCATAAATTGAAATACCTAAATTCAACCATATCAATAATTACATTAAAAGTAAATAGTTGAATCACACCAATTAAAAACAGAGATAATCAGGTTGGATTAAAAAAAAACAGACTCAACTTCATGCTGTCTACAAGAAGCTCATTTCAACGATAACTGCTGTATTATTTTAATCTGTTTTATAGGTTAATGGTAAAATAATGCATAAAGACATGCCATACAAACACTGATCAAATTAAATCTGGAGTGACTATATTAATGTCAGGCAAAGTAAACTTCAGAACAAGGAAAATTATTAGTGATAAAGGAGGGACATTACATAATAATAAATGGGTCCATTCGTCAGGAACACAGAACAATCCTACATGTGTATGCACTGAACAATACAACTTCAAATTTTATGAAGCAAATCTGATAGAACCTTAAAGGAGAAGTAGAAAAATCCACAATTAGATGTTTCAACACTCTTTTTTCAGTAATTGACAGAACAAGTAGGCAAAAAAATCAGCAAATAGGTAGAAGATGGACTATGTTCTGGGCCATGAAACAAATTTTGACAAATTTAAAAGAACAGAAATAATATCAAGTGTGTCCTCTGAGCAAAATGGAGTTAAACTAGAAGTCATTAACAGAAAGATAGCTGTAAAATTCCCAAACGTTTGATTTCTTTTTCTTTTTTCTAATTGGATAAATTTGGCATGTAACATTGTGTAAATTTAAGTGTACAGCATATTACTTTGATACATTTATATATTGTAATGTTGCTGTTGTAATAATATTTATCACATTAATGTACAGTGTAATATTATTGTCCGTATTCAATATGTTGTCCATTAGATCTCTATGGCTTCTTTACTACTTGTTACAGATTTGTACCCTTAAACACCATCAGTCTTATCCTCCCACCCCCCATCCCCTGGTAACTACTGTTTTACTTTGTTGTTTTTTTTTTACAGGTTTGACTTTTTTAGAGTCCACATATAAGTGATATCGTACAGTACTTGTCTTTCTCTGACTTACCTCACTTAGCGTAATGTGCTCAAGGTCCATCCATGTTGTTGCAAATGGCAGGATATCCTCATTTCTCATGGCTGAATAATATTCCATTTTGTATATATACCACATCATTTTTATCCATTCATCCATTGATAGGCATTTGGGTTATTTCCACATCTTAGCTATTGTAATTAATGCTGCAATAAACATGGAAGCACATATATCTCATTGAACTCCTGTTTTCATTTCCTGTAAGTATATACCCAGCAGTGGAATTGCTGGATCGTATGGTATATCTATTTTTAATTCTTTTTTTTTTTTCCTGCTTTATCTCTCCAAATCCCCCCTGGTATGTAGTTGTATATCTTAGTTGCAGGTCCTTCTAGTTGTGGCATATGGGATGCCGCCTCACTGTGGCTTGACGAGCGGTGCCATGTCTGTGCCCAGGATCCGAACCAGCAAAACCCTGGGCCACCGCAGCTGAGTGCACAAACTTAATCACTCGGCCATGGGGCCGGCCCCCTATTTTTAATTCTTTTGAGGAACCTCCATATTGTTTTTCGTAGTGGTTGGAGTAATTTACATTGCCATCAACAGTGTATAAGGGTTTCCTTTTCACCACATCCTTGCCAGCACCTGTTGTCTCTTGTCTTCTTGATGATAGCTGTTCTAACAGATGCAAGGTGATATCTCATTGTGGTTTTTATTTGCATTTCCCTGATGACTAGTGATGTTGAACATCTTCTCATGTGCCTATTGGTCATTTTGATGCCCTCTTTGGGAAAATGTCTATTTAGTTCTTCTACCCATTTTTTAATTAATGGTTTCTTTGTTATTAAGTTGTATAAGTTCTTTATATATTTTGGATATTAACCCCTTATTTGATATATGGTTTGCAAAAATTTTCTCCCATTCTGTTGACTGTCTTTTCATTTTGTTAATTGTTTCTTTTGCTGTGCAGAAGCTTTTGAGTTTGATGTAGTCCCATTTATTGACTTTTACTTTTGTCGTTTGTGCTTTTGGTGTCACATCCAAAGAATCATTGCCAAGACCAATACTGATGAGTTCCTTCCCTATGTTTTCTTCTAGGAGTTTTATGGTATCAGGTTTTATGTTTAAGTCTTTGATCCATTTTGAGTTAATGTTTCTGAGCGGTGTGAGATAGAGGTCCAATTTCATTGTTCACGTATTTCTCCAGTTTTCCCAGCACCATTTGTTGAAGAGGCTGTCCTTTCCACATTGCGTGTTCTTGGCTGTCTTGTTGAATACTAGTTGATCATATATGCTGGGATTTAATTCTGGGCTGTCTATTCTGTTCCATTGGTTTATGTATCTGTTTTTGTGTCAGTACCATACAGTTTTTATTACTATGGCTTTGTAGTATAGTTTGAAATCAGTAAGTGTGATACCTCCGGCTTTGTTCTTTTTTCTCAGGATTGCTTTGGCTACTCAGGGTCTTTTGGGGTTCCACACAAATTTTAGGATTGTTTCTTCTATTTCTGTGAAGGATGCATTTTAGTATTTTGATGAGAATTGCACTGAATCTGTAGATGGCTTTGGGTAGTATTACCCAGTTTAACAGTATTAATTCTTCCTATCTGTAAACATGGGATGTCTTTCCATTTGTTTGTGTCTTCTTCCATTTCTTTTAGCAAAGTCTTCTAGTTTTCATTGTACAGATCTTTCACTTCCTTGGCTAAATTTATTCCTAAGTATTTTATTGTTTTTGATGCTATTGTGAATGGGATAGATTTCTTTATTTCTTTTTCCAATGCTTCATCATTAGTGTAAAGGAATGCAACTGATTTCAATATGTTGATTTTGTGTACTGCCACTTTACTGAAATCATTGATTAGTTCCAACAGTTTTTTGGTTGTCTCTTTGGAACTTCCTATATATGAGATCATATCAGCAAATAGCAACAATTTTACTTCTTTCCAGTTTGGATGCCTCTTATTTCTTGGTCTTGCCTAATCGCCCTAGCTGGGACTTCCAGTATTATATTGAATAGGAGTAGTGAGAGTGGGCATCCTTGTCTTGTTCCTTAGAGGAAACACTTTCACTTTTTCTCCATTGAGTATAGTATTAGCTGTGGATTTGTCATATATGGCCTTTATTATGTTGAGATATATTCCTTCTATCTCCAGTCTGTTAAGGGTTTTTAATCGTGGAAGGATATTGTATTTTGTCAAATGCTTTTTCCACATCTTTTGAGATGATCATGTGATTTTTATCTTTCATTTCATAGATGTGATGAATTACTTTTATTGATTTGCATATGTTGAACCATCCTCGCTTCCCAGGAATAAATCCCACTTGGTCGTGGTGTATATTCCTTTTGATGTGTTCTTGAATTCAGTTTGCTATTATTTTGTTTAGAATTTTTACATCTATATTCATCAGGGATATTGTTTTTCTTTTCTTTTGGTATCCTTATCTGGTTTTGGTACCAAGGTAATGCTGGCTTCATAGAATGAGTTTGGAAGTGTTCCCTCTTCCTCAATATTTTGGAAGATTGAGGAGGATTGGTGTTAATTCTTCTTTAAATGTTTGATGGAATTTACCAGTGAAGCTGTCTGGTCCTGAAGTTTTCTGTGTTGGGAGCTTTTTGATTACTGACTCAATCTCTTGATTCATTATTGGTCTGTTCAGATGTTCTATTTCTTCCTGATTCAGTCTTGGTAGGTTGTGTGTTTCTAGAGATGTATTTATTTCTTCTAGATTATGTAATTGGTTAGCATATAATTGTTTATAGTTGTCTCTTATGAGTCTGTCTGTTTCTGTAGTATCAGTTATAATGTCTCCTCTTTCATTTCTAATTTTATTTGAGTCTTTTCTCTTTTTCTTAGTTAGTCTAGCTAAGACTAACTTTATCTTTTCAAAGAATCAGCTTTTAATTTTGTCGATCCTTTCTATTGTTTTTCTGGTCTCTATTTCATTTATTTCTGCTCTGAATTTTATTTCCTTCCTTCTGCTAACTTTGGGCTTAATTTGTTCCTCTTTTTCTAGTTCCTTGAGGTGTAAAGTTAGGTTGTTTATTTGAGATCTTTCTCATTTCTTAATATATGCATTTATTGCTATAAATTTTCCTCTCAGAACTGCTTTTGCTGCACCCTATACAATTTTATATGTTGTATTTTCATTTGACTTGAGAAAAAAAATTTCCCTTTTGATTTCTTCTTTGACCCATCGGTTGTTGAGAAGTGTGTTGTTTAGTTTCCACATATTTGTAGACCAACTCACTTTCCTGTTACTGTTGATTTCTAATTTCATACCATTGTGGTCAGAGAAGATAGTTGTTATGATTTCAGTCTTCTTAAACTTGCTAAAATTTGTTTTGTGGCCTATCATATGTTCCATCCTGGAAGATGTTGTATGTGCACTTGAGAAGAACGTGTATTCTGCTGCTGTTGGATGGAATGTTCTATGTATGTCTGTTAAGTCCATTTGTTCTAAAGTTTGGTTCAATTCCATTTCCTTATTGATTTTCTATCTGGATGATCTATCCATTGCTGATAGTGGGGTACTGAGGTCCCCTACTAGTATTGTATTGTTGTCTATTTTCTTTAAGATCTATTAGTATTTGATTAATATATTTTGGTGCTTGGGCATTGGGAGCATATATATTTATGATTGTAATATCTTCTTGATGTAGTGACCCCTTTATCATTATATAATGACTTTCTTTGTCTCTTGTTGCCATTTTTGGCTTGAAATCTATTTTGTCTCATATAAGCATGGTTGCACCTGCTTTCTTCTGGTTAACATTTGCTTGGAGTATCATCTTTTACCCCTTCACTTTGAGCCTATGTGTGTCTTTAGAGCTGAAATGAGTCTCCTAATAGCAGCATATAGTTGGGTCTTATTTTTTAATTCACCAAGCCACCCTGTGCCTTTTGATTGGTGAGTTCAGTCCATTTGCATTTAGGGTGATTATTCATACATAAAGACTTACTATTGCCATTTTATCTTTTGTTTTCTTCTTATTTCTTAATCTCCCTTGTCTCTTTTTTCTTGTATTTCTGACTACCTTTAAAAATTGGTGGTTTTCCATGATGGTTTACTGAGTTTCCCCTTTTTTTATATTTCTTGTCTCTACTCTAGATTTTGTTTTTTCTGGTTACCACGAGGTTTGCATAAAATGTCTCATAGATAACATAGGCCCTTTTCTGCTGATACCAACTTACGTTCATTTGCCTAACAGCTTCCATCCTTTTATTCCTCCTCTTTTATATTTTTGCTGTCAGAAACTCTCTGTTTTTATGCTGCAAGTTCATTACAAAATTGTGGTAGCTGTAGTTATTTTTAATGCTCTTTTCCTTTAACCTTTATGCTATGATTAAATGTTTAATATTGTATTCTAAAATAGAGTTACAGTCTTCTGATTCTCTTTATCACCTTACTCAGAGTTTTTGTGTACATCTCTCTTTTTGTTTCAGGTGGAAGAGCGCCTTTCAACATTTCTTGTAAGGCAGTTCTAGTGGTGGTGAACTCCCTCAGTTTTTATTTATCTAGGAAAGCCTTTATTTCTCTTTTGTACCTGAAGAATAACTTTACTGGAGTATTCTGGGCTGGAAATTTTTATCTTTTAGTAGTTTGAATATGTCATTCCACTCTCTGTCTTCGCCTGTAGAGTTTCTGCTGAGAAATCTGCTAGTAGTCTAAAGGTGTTCCTTTGTAGGTTACTTCCACCCCCCACCCCCTGGCTGCCTTTAAGATTCCTCCTTTATCAATCACTTTTGACAGCTTCATTGCAATGTGTCTTGGAGAAGATCTTTCTGCATTGAGATAATAAAGTGATCTATTTGCTTCATGGACTTATATGTCCAGTTCTTCCCCAGATTTGGGAAGTTCTCAACTATTATTTCTTTAAATAAACTCTCTGCCCCCTTTTCCTTGTCTCCTTCTGGTATACTCATTATTCTTATATTGGCTTTCCTAGTGGAGTCTCATAGCTTTTGTAGGCTTTCTTCACTTTTTAAAAATCTTAATTATCTCTCCTTTTCCACCTGAATCATTTCTAGATTCCTGTCTTCCAGCTCACTTATTCTCTCTTCTATATAATCTGCTGTATTTCCAGTGCTTTCTCTAATGCATTCTTCATCTTATTTATTGAGTTACTCAGCTCCAGAATTTCTGTTTGATTCTTTTTTTAAATTGGAAAATTCCAAAATATTTTTAAAAACATGTCTCTAAATAACCCATATATCAAAGAGGAAATTTCAAGGAAAATTAGATAAATTTTTGAACCAAATGAAAATAAAAATACAACATATTCAAATTGGTGGAATACAACTAAAGCACTGCTTACATGAAAACCCTGGGATTATCTGCTTAATTAGAAAAGTGTCTCAAATCAATAAGAAAAAGAAGAACAAATTAAATCCAAAGTAAGCAGAAGAAAATAATAAAGAGCAGAAATCAATGAAATGGAAACAGAGAAATAGAAAACATCAATGAAACAAAAGCTTATTCTTTTTTTTTTTCCTGAGGAAGATTGGCCCTGAGCTAACATCTGTACCAGTCTTCCTCTATTTGGTATGTGGGTTGCCACTACAGCATGGCTGATGAGTGGTATAGATCTATGTCTGGGATCTGAACCCCTGAACCCAGGCCACCAAGGCAGTGTGTGCTGAACTCAGCTACTATGCCACACAGCCAGCCCCAAAAGCTTATTCTTTGAAGAGATAAACATTGATAAACCTCTAGCCAACTGACCAAGACACAAAGATAGAAAACACAAATTTCCTATATTAGGAATGAAGGAAGGTTCATCAATATAGACCCTCCAGACATTAAAAAGGATAATAATGAAATATGATGAACAGTGAAGCTGGCTCATATTGGCTTACAAGAGCCAATTATTACATTTCAGCACTTTTGGAACCAGTTGTTAAACCATTATGAAATTAGGTGTGGCTGTAGTATTTAAGCAACAAAATTTGGCAAACACTACAAATCAGGTCTTTATATTCCTGGAGAGCCTGTTGTTAAACATTTAGAAGCATGCCATTGTCTATGAATAACTCTATGTTTATAATTCTGACAATTTAGATAAAATGAAACAATTCTTTGAAAGACACAAAATACCAAAACTCACCGAAGTACATAACCTAAATAGTCCTATACCTATTAAAGAAATTGTATTTGTAGTTTAAAAACTTCCAACAGAAAACTCCAAGTGCAGATGTTTTCACAGTGAATTCTGCCAAATGCACAAGGAAGAAATAATACCAATTCTACAGATATCTCCCAGAAAATAGAAAAGGAGAGAATAATTCCCAGTGCATTTTTATGAGGCCAGCATTCCTCTGATAACAAATTCACAAAAAGGCATTTCAAGAAATCTTGAGACTTATATCCCTTGTGAATATAGATGCAAAACTCAACAAAATATTAAGAGACTGAATCCAGCAGCATATAAAAAGAATAATATGTCATGATCAAAGGGGTTATATCTTGAGAATGTAAGGCTGGTTCACAGTTAAAAATCAATGAATTTAACCATGTTAACATACAGAAAGAAGAAAATCATATAATAATCTCAGTACATGCAGAAAAATCATTTTACAAAACTCAGCTTCCATTTTTGATAAAAACTCTCATAGAACTAAATATAGAAAGGAACTTCCTTAACTTGATAAAGGTATTCTCCAGTATATCTACAGCTAGCACACACTTAATGGTGAAAGACAACTCATTCTCTGTAAGACCTGGAAAAAGGAAGGATGTCTCACTACTCCTATTCACCATCATATTGTAAGTCCTAGCCAGTGCAATAAGGGAGGAAAAAGGCATACAGATTGGGAAATAAAGAAATAGAACTATTTCTGTTTGCAGAGGACCTGATTGTATATGTATCAAATCTCCAAGAACTAATAGGTGAGTTTAGTAAGGACACAGGAAACAAGGTCAATATTTAAAGAAAAAACAAAACCAAAAAAACCTGAATCTAATCAGGGAAGACTTCTGGTCTCAACTTGAACATGTAAAGAGTTTGGAAATTGTTGCTCACACCCTTAAAACAAGAAAAAACCCAAACTGAAAATCAGTGATTTTTCTTAGATCCATCAGAGAATTGAAGTCACAGGGTAAACCACCACTCCAAAATCTGGAGAGACAGGTGACTACAGAGGATCACAGACAAGATCAGCTTACCAGAAGCAGAAACCATTGGAGCCAGTAACTGGTAGGAACAGTTTAAATAAGTGGTTATTGTAACTAATTGCTGGAGGCTGAGTGTGGACCAGCTTGAGAATTAAAAACCTCTGGGGGCCTAGTTTTATATAGGGCCCCACACTTTTGTGGGTTTTACCTCCAGGAATTCCATCAGGTTCTTGTAGTGAAGATCATGGAACAAAATCTCTCCTGTTTTGGGCAGAAGGAGGAGAAAAGTAGCACTTTTAAAATAGATCCAGAATGTTCTCCATTACAAAGGCCTAGTCTCCAGGGCGAACCACTTTACCAGAACCTTATCTAACATGTAGGGAGGGTAATTAGTCAACTCCAGCCCCCTCCAGCCTTCCTGTCTCATATAAGGGTAGAGAAAAAAAGACTAAAAATATGCTTCTGAAAGTCATAGCCCAAAGACTCAGACCCACTAAACAACTAAGATTTAATAAAAGATTGTAGACCACTTCCCTTCCCCAGCACCTTACCACTACAAGAACAGGGCTTCAGATAATAATAGTGGATTACAACTGAGTGAGCTGCCACACAGACTCTGTTTAAGAAGGAGTTCTTAAGGAACCCAAAGACAATAGGAGAGGAAACAAAACAAAATAAGGAAACTGAATCCTCTGTGTACCTATAGCTATAGCAAACATTAAACACAGTCCAGGTCCTAGCAAGATTAATACAAAACCTCACCCTAAAAGCATAATTATCTCAGTTCCTATTACCCATTGGCTCATGTCTAGCTTCCAGCAAAAAAATGTATAAGATATGCTAAAAGACAAGAAAGAAAACACAGTATGAAGAGACAAAGCAATCATCAGAACCAGATTTGGATATAACACAGATTTGGGAATTACCAGATAGAGAATTTAAAATAACTCTGATTAATATATTAAGGGCTCTAATGGAAAAAGTAGACAACATGCAAGAAAAGATAGGTAATGTCAGCAGAGAGATGGAAACTCTAAGAATCAGGAGGAAGGGCTAAAAATCAAAAACATTCAACAGAAATGAAGAATGCCTTTGATGGGCTTATCAGTAGACTGGACATGGATAAGGAAAGAATCAGTGATCTTGAAGATACGTGACTAGAAACTGAAACACAAAGAGAAAAATGAATAAAAAGAACAGGACAGAATAGCCAAGAACTGTGGGACAATTGCAAAAGGTATAACATACCTGTAATAGGAATACCAAATGAAGAAGAAAGAGGAAAAGAAACAGAAGAAATATTTGAAGTAATAGTGGCTGAAAATTTTCCAAAATTAATGACAGACAGCAAACTACAGATCCAGGAAGCTCGGAGAACATCAAGCAGGATAAATGCCAAAAATCTATAGATAGGCAAACTGCAGAAAACCAAAGATGGAAAAAAAATCTTGACAGAAGGCAGGGGGCAGTAAAAATCCTTAAGCTATAGAAGAGCAAAGATAAGAATTACATCAGATTTCTCATCAGAAACCCTGCAAACAAGAAAAGAGCAAACTATTTATAACAAAAGAAAAAAACCTAAAATTCTATATCCAGCAAAATTATTTTTCAAGATTGAAGGAGCAATAAAGATTTTCTCGGACAAAAAAAAGCTGAGAGAATTTGTCACCAAGAGAATTGCCTTGAAAGAAATGTCAAAAGAAGTTTTTCAGAGAGAAGGAAAATGATATAGATCAGAAACTCAGATCTACATAAAGAGTGTCAGAGAAGGAATAAATGAAGCTAAAATATTTTATTTTTCGTATTCAGTATAAAACTTCAGGTAGAAAATGTAGGAGAAAATTGTGATGACCCTGAGTTAATGAGTTCTTACAGCACCAAAAGCATGATTCTTAAAAAAAAATAGATAAATTGGACCTCATCAAAATGAAAAACTTTTGCTCTTTGAAAGACATTATTAATAGGATGAAAAAACAAGTCACAGACTAAGAGAAAATATTTCCAAATCACGTATCTGACAAAGGATTTGCATCTAGAGTATCCAAAAGATACTCAAAACTCAAAAATAAGAAACCAACTCACTTTAAAAAAGGGCCCAATATTTGAATAGACGTTTCATCAAAGAAGATACATGGATGGCAAGCTCATGAAAAGATTCTCAATTTAATTAGTCATTAAGGAAATGCAAATTTAAACCACAATTAGATACTACTGTATACCTTTTAGAATGACTTAAAAAAACAAAAGACTTGAAATACCAACAACTGGTGAGAATGTGGATCAGTTGGACTCACATGTATTGCTGGTGGGAATGTGAAATGATACAACCACTCTGGAAAACCATAGTTTAATGTTAAACATCCACTTACCAC
Organism: Equus caballus; assembly: GCF_041296265.1. Taxonomy (NCBI): domain Eukaryota; kingdom Metazoa; phylum Chordata; class Mammalia; order Perissodactyla; family Equidae; genus Equus; species Equus caballus. The sequence goes on from NC_091690.1 coordinate 69,534,492, forward strand.
AGATTTCAAGAGAAGGAATATTACCAAGAGTAGAAGTAATATGAAGCATACCAAACATATCTAATTATTTCTGGCATCCTTCTTGCCTGCAAATATAGTCGTGCAGCACATAATGACATTTTGGGCAATGATGGACTGTATACATGATGGTGGTCCCATAAGATTCATACCATATAGCCTAGGTGTATAGTTAGGCTATACCATCTAGGTTTGTGTAAGTACATTCTATGATGTTCACACAATGACAAAATCACCTAAAGACGCATTTCTCAGAATGTGTCCCTATTGTTAAGTGATGCATGACTGTGCTATAATGTAGCATAAAGGAACCAGCCTTTGATATTTTGGTGTCTAAGAAATAGCACATGATTTGGGATGAAGAAACATTTAACAATTTTCTTCTTCTGAATTTAGAGTCCTATGTTTGAAAGGCAGTGTAAAAAAATGGCATAGTAGGTTGGTCACTTAACACAGGAGTGTTAGATACTTGAGAACAGTGAATGGCAGTTTGACTACCTATTAATCAGACTGATAATACAATGTTTTAAAATAAAAATAGCAGAAGATAACATAATTTTAAGGAACTTGAGCTCCTTCAGAAGTAAATAACTTTTGTTTTTGTTATTTTCTAATGATAAAGGACATGTCAAAGTTAGCACAAAGCACGCAATTATTTGGGGGAGATATAGGACCTCTGCTATGTGGGCATATGACCCACAATGTAAATAAAGGTTTACTCCATAGTTTAAGGTGAAGATTAAATATTCAAAGATCAGTATGTTATTTTAACAGAAAATTAAATGATAGTCTTGCAGTAGTATAACGTTTGTTAGTAAAGGATTTACAAGCTCTTTAAAAATCTTAAGTTAAACTAAACCAACTTTGTCAAAATTTTAACACATTTCATTGCTTCTTACCACACATTATTTGCAGGTATTATAAATTAAGCAAATATACTTTATCTCAAATCTTCTATAACTTGTTGTACCCACTCATTTGTCTTTAATTATTTTGTTTCACATTCTAGAGTAATTGGATACTTTAAATCAGCTGTATCACTAAACACACTGTTTATCAGTTAGTTGACTTTTTTCTTTTCATAGCAAGATTTTCTTGGTGAAGAAAGTAGTTTGTTAAAATGTCTTCTAGTACAAACTCCCCATCTCATTACTAACCAGCACTTTGACTAGCCTTGTTCTAGCATGATATATATAGTGAGAAATAATATACCCAAGGAAAGAATCCCAGCTTCAGGGGTGGATTTTATTCTTGGACTTGTTCACCTATTAGTTGAATGATTGGGCGTGTCACTTATCGTTTACCTATAAGTTGAATAATTTGGCATGTCATTTATCCTTTTTAAGCTTCAGTTTTCTCGTTTTTAATAAAGAGTATTCTGAAGTCAAATTGAACAATGCGTTTTAGTTTTTTGTTTTTTTTTTTTTTAGAAATTGTGTCTTATCGTTACCATAGTCCAGCTCTAAAAAGAGCTCAAAGTACTTTTAAGTGACCACTGTCATAGAACTTCTATCATGTTTTATTTGCCTGTCTGTCTTATCTCTCTTACTAAACTGTGAGTACCTTGAGAGCAGGAATCGTGTTTTATGAGCACACAGAGTATGCTTGCTGAATGAATGATTATGTAGTATCCAGAGCTTAGTAAACAAGTCTGAGTGTCATACTCCTTTCTTCTCTCTCAGTGTCATTGAAAATGTACAGTTAATGGCATCCGTAAGTTTATGTTTCTGAAACACTGCATTGCAAGCAGCATCCACTGTCACAAAACCAAGTCCAGTGCAAGTTCTTATAATTGTATTTAATAAACCCCTCCCTAATCAAGCCACAATTTATCTTTAATCAGGTACAACAAAAAGTGTTAATGATGGTGCTGGTTGGTCAGAAGTAAATCCAGGGCTTTTCTATTTTCCATTAACTACTCAGGCCAAGGAGTTGAAACTGTTTCAGGCCAAGCCCTGAAACCTAGGGCTGGGGCTCTATTATTTATCATACAGCCAAAGTGAAAGACAAATTTTTTATAATCACCTCAAATTATTCAATTTCTGGTGATGGGATCAGTATCCTTAGAAGGCTGTTTCCTAGGAAATATGCTATTCCTTCAGACTCTTTATAGAGTGATATTGTCTACTGAGGGGTTAGGGAGTCCTACAATTGGACAGGTCTAACAGCCCTACAGAACATTTAACCTTCCCCTGGGTTAACATCAAAAAGCCTGATTCCCGCGTATTAACACAGGAGTTTTACAAGAGATACAGTCAACTTCGCCAAAGTTTTAAGTATATTTTCTTTGAGAATTGTTGTGATAAACATTCACTGTTATACCCCAAGAATATTTTTGTCTTGTACTACTAAGTCAAGGATATTTCCTTTCATTTAGGTATTACTTACAAAAATAATCATTATTGATAAAATTGGTGTAGTAGGTTGATTGGCAGCCCCCAAAAAGATATGTCCACATCCTAATCCCTAGAGCCTATGAATACTATCATATATTGCAAAAGATGTGATTAAGTTAAGGGTCTGGAGAGAAGGAGCTTCTCCTAATTATCTGAGTGGGCCCTAAATACAATCACATATATCCTTATAAGAGAGAGGCAAAGAGAGAATAGACACACAGAGAAGAGAAAGCGATGTGACCACAGAGGTAGGGATTGGAGTGATGTGGCTACAAGCCAAGGCATGCCAGCTGCCACCAGAAGCTAGTAGAGGCAGGGAAGAGATTCCCCTCCAGAACATTCAGGGTGAGCATGGCTCTGCTGACACTTTGATTTTGAACATTTCACCTCCAGAACCGTGAGAGAATACATTTCTGTTGGTGAATCACCAAGTTTGTAATAATCTGTTATAGCAGCCCTCAGAAACTAATACAGTTAGTATAATGTGTCTTTATATTGTCTTCAGTTATTTATGTACCTGAACAACTTAAACTTTTGTTCAATTAATAGGAATTAACACACCGCTTTAAATTTTTGAGTCTTTTTAGGGATTTGATATGCCTTAATACTACAAAGGAAATAATAAGGGTAACCGTCAAGGGGAAGTATGATTGGGAATTAGACTGATTTATATAATCAAGTTGAGTCACAGTCTTTCTATAAGTATAGCTGTGGCAGTCCTCCACTGACTGACTATATCTGTCTATCTATGTATCAGTAGATAGTAGTCTTACATCTGTTAAGGCTCTTTATTGATGAGAATATTTTTGACCAAAATTTACTTTAGAAGCATTAATTTTGGATTTTCTAGGAGTTGGCAAGGGATGATATATCCAGTATGTTTCCAAGTTATCTACACTAGTAGTAGCATGGAGGAACTGAATTGTACTTAGAGTGATGATTGTCTAGAAAAGCCTAAAGTTAGGCAAATCATTGTTTTTAGTGAGAAGACCATGATAGGCTAAATCAGAAGTGTATAACCTTAAGTCAATAAAAAGAAACGGTATGACTAAAAAGATAAGGAACAAAAGAGTTTGGCATTTATCAGGAGAATCTTTTTCCGTTGTTTTTTCATGCTTTATGGAGTTATTTGCTAGTTCCAAAGATCTTGGGTCAGCTGTTGACTGCTGGTGGTTCTCTCTGGAGGACTAAGTTTATGAGCCCTCATGGGTGTAACTTGCCAATTCTTGTCAGATGGGTGATGCCATTTTTGTTGGGAAATGTGTATCCAAGGGTCAATTCCTTCTACTTCTACTGCTCTATTAGAGTTAAGAGTATCTGATGTGGTTTTGTCCAGTGATGTTCAGGGACAGTCTTTTTATGAGCTGTTTTCTAGCGTACTGGATCACACTGATTAGATGGTTGGCAAGGAAAGGCAGCCTGTTTCTGTTAATGAAAGGACTGAGATATATTGGTTAATCTTTTATAATACTTAGCTAAAAGAGTTTTTGTAAAGGACTGATAAGAAGTTTGGATGGATATATTCTTCAGGCATGTGCCTGTAAGTGACTAGTTGACAGGGAGGTAATCTAGGACTTCCTGGCGGGAAAGAACACAAAGCCTAAGAGAAAAAGGGTAGTCCTTGAGGGTATGGGATTTCTGGGTATCTGATAGTTTGGCTGATTTTGGTTTTTATGTTTCATGTATTCTTCCCACTTTTCCAGAGTATTGTGTATATAAGGATAGGAGATTTTTCAGTAAGCGGCAAAGTTTTGCATAATTCAAAATAAATATCCAGGGGGCCGGCCCCGTGGCCTGGTGGTTGAGTTTGGTGTGCTCCACTTTGGTGGCCCAGGTTTCACGGGTTCAGTTCCTGGGTGCAGACCTACACCACTCGTCCACCATGCTGTGGCAATGACCCACATACAAAATGGAGGGAGATTGGCACAGATGTTAGCTCAGTGCAAATCTTCCTCAAGCAAAAAAAAGGAAGATTGGCAATGGATGTTAGCTCAAGGTGAATCTTCCTCAGCAAAATAAATAAATAAATAGCTATCCCAGTAAAATGTTTTCCCATATCACTGGATGGCTAAGTTGGAATAGCTTAGGTAGAGAACACAAATATATAGTAGTTTTTTAAGCCATTTTAAGTTGCAGTAACTATTCAATCAGGAATTGCTTTAGCCCATCCAAAAATAAACACACAATTGCTAGTACAAATTCCTAACCCACAGAGGGAAGAAATTGTACAAACTCTGTTTGGAGATCCTCAAAGGGTCCCTTTGGACAAGGTTCCAATCCATGTCTCACTTTTATAGTTTTCCCAGGATTATGTTGGTTACAGATGAGGAAAGAACTGGTCACATCTTCTGATACCTTAGAAAAGTTACCCCCACCAGTGTTTGTTTAATACTGCGGTCAGTTTATCCCTACTGTGGTGAGTTGTGTCATGGAGGATTTGGGGAAGTATCCATTTGAGGTTAATTGGTGCTACCACATAGCCATCGTGAATCTGGCAACCTGATTAGTTCTAGTGTTTCTTTTAAAAATTGGGGGCCAAGGGGCTGGCCCCATGGCTGAGTGGTTAAGTTCGCGCACTCTGCTGCAGGCGGCCCAGTGTTTCATTGGTTCGAATGGGCACGGACATGGCACTGCTCATCAAACCACACTGAGGCGTGTCCCACATGCCACAACTAGAAGGACCCACAATGAAGAATATACAACTATGTACTAGAGGGCTTTGGGGAGAAAAAGGAAAAAAAGAAAATCTTTAAAAAAAAAATTGGGGCCAAATTTTGTGCAGGTATGGACAGTTCTCAAATTACAGAAATCATGAGATTCTCCTTCATTGGTGAAGACAATACAGTTGCTGTATTTAAGAGTGTTATACTGGTGAATGATAGTGTGAGATAGAGAAAGTAACTATTTTGTAATTAATCAACAAAGATAAAAATACTGAGTGTTTTTCAGTTAACAACAGGGGTTGTATCGAATGTGATACCATAAAATAGAAAGATGAACCTAGTACAGGATCTGAAGATTCTTAGAGTAATTTAGCTAAGATTGCATTTTTTCCAAGACAAAGATTAAAAAGCCTTGCTAGATCAGGAATAGGCATTCAGAGGCAATGGGTCTTTGATGGGTGCCACGTTGTTGAGTTAATACCCTTAGACTACGGTCTCTCGTTTTGTGTATTTCAAAAAGAAAGCTTTATGATGATCTGGAAGGTCTGAAAAGAATATTGTTGAAGAAATATTTTGATCACTGAAGGTCTTTTTGTTTTCTGCATTTTGTGAGAATGACTCCAAGATGTTTGATTAAGTCAAATCATATAGAGGCCTGTCTGTTTCAGAAAAAGCTTGTTACCTGTACTCTACAATATCCAGTTAATCCCAAAAATCATCTTAATTGCTTTTAGTGGTCAGCCTTGGGTCATTTTGGATTATTAGTGATCTCTCATTAGACTATGTCCTTCCTAGCCGATATATCATGGCCTAGATCAGGGGTTGGCAAACCATGGCCTCCTGTCGAAATCTAGCCACTGGCTGTTTTTGTACAGCCTGTGAACTAAGAATGGTTTTGACATTTTTTAATGGTTGAAAAAAATCAAAAGAATAATGTTTCATGATGTATAACACTTATTTAAAACTCAAATTTCAGTGTCTATAAATAAAATTATTGGAACACAGCCATGTTTATTCACTTATGAATTGTCTATGGCTATTTTTTGCACTATAATAGCAGAGTTGAACAGATGTGACAGAGACTATATGTCTCACAAAGTCAGAAATATTTAGTATCTGGCCCTTCACAGATTAAGTTTGCTAAACCCTGGATAATTAACTGTTATTTTGTAAAATTAAAATTTTGCCTTAGAAACTTTGTGAATAGAGTTATAGAGCCAATCTTAGAATCTCAAGATGGGTTACTGCATATCCGTAAGATCTTGGTTTAAGACATGAGAAAAGTAGGATGGGGCTTCAGTAAATGCCTGAAGTATAGCTTTCCAGGTAAATTGTTGATTTTTCCCTGGTAAAGGCAAAATATATTGGCTATTTTCGTCAGCTAAGGACATGAAAGAAAGTAAAAATAGGACCAAAGGGAGTACATTTGCGTTAGACAATACTAGAGAATGAGGTATAACTCTGGTTAATAGCTGACAGACAGTGGATGAATCTATATCCTTCACCATCGCAGTTTTTGTTGGTTTTTTTTAAACAGGTGAAACAGACATTGCTTGGACTAATGCAATGGATAATTAATCCTTATTATATTAAGTCTGTTTAGTTGGCTTAGATCTTCCTTAACTTCAGCATTAAGAGGATTTTAGGCCACAGTGTCAACAGAATCAATCTGAACTCTTATGGATTTCACTCCAATTATTCTGCCTTTTTTCCCCTCAGGGGTTCTGGTACCATGGCCAATTATTTGGTTATTTTTTGAATCAACAGACTAATGTCCATAGCTGTAATTTGATAATGTGCAGTAGAATTTTCTGTGACTCCTGAAAACAATTTGTCTGCAGTACATTTCTTCAGGTGGTTCTTTTTGCAAAGTAGATTCCTAACAATGAAGTTTATAGAAAAGTGCCGTAGAGAAGAAAGGAGTGTTCTTCTGACTGTGGTCTCAAACTAACAGTTACAGGTTGGGACATGAAAAAAGATTTAGTATTGTTAGCGATTCCTACTACTTGAATGATTTTAGTACTCTGAGAGATCTGATTTTCTATGGTAGTGGGATTAATAGTAAAGTTAGTGGCACCTGTATTGACAAGAAAACCATATTGTTGTTCATCAGTTTTTACAGATAGTCTCAGAATTTTCTGTTGAGTGCTAATGGTTTCCTTTAAGTGGCATCATTGGCAGATTTTGGATAATTATGCTATTTGTTAACCAGTATGATACATTGGATCATCCAATAGCCTTTCTACTTGTAACTTCTCTAAGCATAGGCCTAGAGAACCGAGGACCTTTAAATATTGTTTTTATTTGAGGAACCAGATATTTTGTGTGGAGAACCAGGATTTTGTTTTCTTTTCTAGCTTGCTACTTCCTAGGGGTTTTTGAAAATGTTCAATCACATATTGTAGATAGTTTAAACTGGTGTTGTCCCATTCCAGTTTATTTTTCTAAGACCCCTATTTTATATTAAAAAAAAAAGAGACTCGATTTACTTCAGCTGTTAGATCTATCCCATAAAACTACTTAAAGCTTACCGGAGTCTAGTTTTAAACTCTCTTATTAATTAATCTTTATAGTTTTTGCTGTTTTGAATTTTTCATCCAATTTATCCTTAAGGGAAAGGCTTCATAAATGTTCTTGATTGTACATTTCCTTTTTTTTCCCATTTAGGAGCATTTAAAAAATTATGCACAGCTGAATTATTTAAATCCTGTCTTGGTCTTTCCCATCCTATTCTTTAACGATTTTCCCCACATGAAGGTCTAACTGTTAAGTGAATCAGTCGGTCTAGATCTGGTAGAGTCGAACAAAATCTTGAATTCTGAAACAAATTTATTATTTCCTGAGAATTAACTCTTAATTGTAGAGCTCAACTCAGATCTAGACCATGGTTTAATTCAACTTCTATGATGTACCTTTTGGTCTAGCCTGGGGATATTGTGCGATGTGATTGTTTCTTTCCTAAGAAAAAGGTAAGAAAGGGCAGCTTGTTTAGGAGGTCAAGAGGAGGAAATAGAAAGAGTGAGAATGAGAATGAAGACAAGGTTGTGTAGAGAGAGAGAGATTATTTGAGTCTTGAGAAAATGTGAGGTAGCTGCTGCTTCCTTCTCCTGAGGGATAGCCTTTTTATCACTGACTTCAGCCACGAATGATCTAAAATTGGCAAATGATGATAAAAGTAGCTATTTACTAAATTTAATATAGCTAATATGTGTATGGACTGAAGTGTAAGATGAAATACTGTGTATCGCAAAGAAAATATGACAGTTCCTGCAGTGAGAGATTCACATTCCAGTAGAAGCAGTAGAGAGTGAGGGAACTAATGTGAATTGTGTACTTTTCTATGTACCAGACGTGCTTCTAGACCCCGTAAATATTTTATCATATTTAATTTTCAAAATAATCCTGAGGAATACATAGATCACCCCTCCCCTTCCCCATTTTATAGTTTGGGCAATGAAGACTTTGAGAATTTAAATGGTTTTACCAAGGTTACACAGCAAGAAGCATATGAAGCCAGGATTTGAATCTGGTCTAAGACGTATGCAAATAACTATGGAAGAGAAAATGAGACATACAATTACAGAGGCATAAAAATGGGCCATTGGAGTTTAACACCATCAAAGTCTCTTGAGTAACGTTTAAGGAAGCCTTCATGAAGGAGGTAGTGTTTGGACTGACTGGGCTTTGCAGGTTGAGGGTAGGATTTTATCAGGTGAATATGGCAGGAAGGTAAATGAATGGTGGAGCTGGGATTGAATCCAATATCCAATTCAGTCTGAAGCCAAAGCCTATTTTTTTCCATTACACAAAATTAGAACAGTGAGAGCAAATATGGGAAGCCAGTGCAACTGAAAAGGGATTGTATTACCTTGGGTTATCGAAAAAAGGCTGAAAAGGAAGGTCCAGACAAGAACATGAAGGACCTTCAGTGCAAATACAACAGCTTCTATGGTATAGAAGAAATCATTCCAAATACCATAATTACCTATGGAGATTGCGTTTAATTTCTCTCCTTGGCAACTTTTATCTCATGACCAGTATTTCAGAGGGCCTGGTGGGTTGAATGATAATGGAGCAACATGGAGGTAAGGCTGGGTGTGGGGCTATATAACAGGAGAATTGGAAAATGCTTTTCATAGATGCCAATGTATTCTCTAATGTATTTATTTTTAGCTCAAACCATTTTACAATATGAAACCCATATCAGAGGCTGATAGTAAAAAAGCAGAAAGTCAGAGGATTCCAAGACTAGCTGATTTATTGGAACTTGCACGGAAGGAAAAAAAATTTGTGATATTTGATCTTAACAGCCCTAAACAAAAACATCCTCACAGAAACACGTATGTCCGCCATGTAGTAAGCGTGATCCTTGACTCTAAAATTGAGCAACATCTGGTATGTCTGTCTTAGTATTTATGGTAGAGGTTGGGGGGTGGGTAGCACGTCCCAGGAGCATAACAGTTGAAGCTGACCTACCTTATAGATCTTCCCTGGGACCCTTAAATAATTTTGCTCTCTATAGAAATGGAGATTGTTGCTTATATAGCTATATGTGGCAATCTAAGAATGACCCAATTAAATTTATCTCACTAGGGAGAAACATCGAGGCTGTTTGTTATTCCAAACCAAATGAAATATCAGCACTCTGTTAAAAAGAAATAAGTGTAATGATTATATGATGTTATCTGCCCCATCACCAACATAGAACTATTAGAAAGGGCCTGGGTAACACTAAGACTTTGAGAACTTGGCTCAAAGGTAGAAAGAATAGGTGGGTCTTATTTGAGCAGAGATTTGTTCATCATGTTTTTCAGAAGCAACTCTCTGCATTTGGGCAGTCAATCATCCCAAATCTCTTAAATTCTCAGAATATGGAAGAGTGCTGTAAGTGAAACAAATATGTGTCTTTTTGCAAATGGAACTATTTCCACAGATGAGTCATAAAAGCATTCCCTGTTGGCAGGAAATGACCCTTCTCAAAGATTATTTTAGCATCATCAGCCAGAGGAGAAGTTTATGATTCCCACCTTCATCCACACCTACCAAGTCCTCACCCAGTTTGGCTAGTGTGAGACTACACAAAATGGGCCCTTGACCCATGATGTGAACTGAGAAAACTCAGCTCCAGAACACCCCTGGTAAAAGTCGCATTATAATTGTTTGTTAGACAATATTAAGCCAGTTTGACTCTTTCAGCAAGGGCTAGAATCTCTCTGCTCCCTATAGACTGTTACCAGTGCTGGAATGGAGTTCCATCCATTCTACATGGGGCTCTTTATACCTAGACAGCTGATTATCCACTGAAATACTTACTGTTTCTCTTTACAGATTTATTGGTTGCCAGGTTTTGATAGGGACTATGTCAGGAGCACAGCTCCTGGTTTTCAGCAAGTCGGCCGGCTTTACTCCATCGAAAGCCTTGCATATGAAAATCTGAGTATAATAAATGTTGACTATAAGGAATTGTTCTACAATGGATTGAAGTAAGTGACCATACCGGCCTTGATATGTATTGCCTTACTTGCACAAAATCTTCATTCCAACCAAGCTACTCAGCTTCCCCTTCCCATCTCAGGATTACTCTGTGTGGCTGTCTTTTTGGAATCTCCTGTTTTCCCCTTCTTGCCCTTCCCTCTCTCTCTTCCTCCCTCCCTCTGCCAATAAACATTTATCAAGTATAGACTATATCTCTGGAACATAGACTTCAGCCCCTTCTCCTCTGTGTTCTAATCTCTCATCATTCAATACACTTTTTTGTATGCTTTGTGTTTTTGTTTTTATATAAGGCGATCATTGAAAAGTCGGAACTTAAAAAGTTATTTCCTCCTGTCATTACCAGATGGATTGCAGTACCTCCTAAATAGCTTTGTCATCCAGAAAGCCAGATTTCTTATAGGCATAATTAAGAACATAATTAAATCATTATTTAAAAAAACAAAAACAAAAAACTTAAGACAACCAAACGTAAGAAGAAACTAAAATTATGAAACACCACATTTGTAAGTATATAATTAGAGACAGATTTTCAGAATTAAACGCACCTGGGAATAAAATGGTAATGTTTTCAAACTTAACTGTTATTAATCACTGCTTAATTTAATCCATATCCCCTTTCTCCTACATTTAGAAATAAGTTTTTTCAGATAATTCTAAATGCTTCAGAGACAGCCTTCCTTGGGGAAATATATATATATATCTCTCCAAAATCTCCTTGGGCTTAATAAAAATTCCCCTAGATACCTTTCTGCATCTCAAGCCATAAGCTAGGCTTTTGAATGCACCTCTCTTCCTGCTTTTCCTCCTCGCTGGCCATGGGGTGGTAGGTCATAAAATATGTCTTTTTTCTTTTAGCATTGGAAAATTATATATATTTTGTCTCTATTTCCCAATCAGAAGATTTCTCTTTGCCCAACTCCTCCTCTATTTCGAGTGTATTTCTATTTCCTTTTACTTTTTTTCAAATAGAAAATGGCTCTAAGATGATTTCCTTCTCTCCTAATCATAATTTAGATTAATCTATTAGTTGAAAATAATTATAATAGCTTACATTTATTGAGCCTTTATTATGTGTCAAGTTCTGTGGTTGGTAGACCACATGATTTTTTTGAAATCCTGGCCTCCCCATCAGCTGCACTTCTGAGTTGGACAAGTTTCTTTCTTTTTTTATTGAGGTAACGTTGGTTTATAGCATTATGTAAATTTCAGGTGTACATCATTATATTTCGATTTCTGTGTAGATTACATCTTGCTCACCACCCAAAGACTAATTACCATCCATCGCCATACACGTGTGCCTAATCAGCCGTTTCACCCTCCTCCCTCCCCACTTCTCCTCTGGTAACCACCAGTCCAATCTCTGTCACCATGTGTTTGTTTGTTGTTGTTTTCATCTTGTATTTACGAGTGAGATCATACGGTATTTGACTTTCTTCCTGTGACTTATTTCACTTAGCCTGATACCCTCAAGGTCCATCCTTGAGGGATGTTGTTGTAAATAGCAAGATTTTGTCTTTTGTGTGTGTAGGGAAAATTGGCCCTGAGCTAACATCTGTGCCAATCTTCCTCGATTTTATGTGGGATGCCACCACAGCATGGCTTGACAAGTGATGCTAGGTCCACACCTGGGATCTGAACCTCTGAACCCCACCAAAGCAGAGCACGTGAACTTAACTACTATGCCACCAGGCTGGCCCCTTGTCATTTTTTTATGGCTGAGTAGTGTCTATTGTCTATATATACTACATCTTTTTTATCCATTCGTCCCTTGATGGGTACCTAGGTTGCTTCCAAGTCTCGGCTATAGTGAATAATGCCACGGTGACCACAGGGGTGCATATATATTTATGCATTCGTGTTTTCACATTCTTTGGATAAATATCCAGCAGTGGAATAACTGAATTGTATGGTAGTTCTATGCTTAATTTTTGAGGAATCTCCATGCTGTTTTCCATAATGACTGCACCAGTTTGCATTCCTACCAGCAGTGTAGGAGAGCTCCCTTTTCTCCACATCCTCTCCAATACTTATTTCTTGTCTTGTTAATTATAACCATTCTGAGGGGCATGAGTTGATATGTCATAGTAGTTTTGATTTGCATTTCCCTGATAATTAGTGATATCAGATATCTTTTCATGTGCCTGTTGGTCATCTGTATATCTTCTTTGGAAAAATGTCTGTTCAGATCTTTTGCCCATTTTTAATTGGGTTGTTTGTTTTTCTGTTGAGAGGTATGAGTTCTTTATATATTTTGGATATTAACCCCTTATCAGATATATGGTTTGCAAATATCTTCTCCCAGTTGTTAGGTTGTCTTTTTGTTTTGTTGATGGTTTCTTTTGCTTTGCAGAAGCTTTATAGTTTGATGTAGTCCATTTGTTTATTTTTTCTATTGTTTCCCTTGCCTGGTTAGACATGGTATTTGAAAATATGCTGCTAAGACTGCTGTCGAAGAAGCAGAGCCTATGTTTTCTTCTAGAAGTTTAATGGTTTTACGTCTTACATTCAAGTCTTTAATCCATTTTGAGTTTATTTGTGGGTATGGTGTAAGATAATGGTCTATTTTCTTTTGCATGTGGCTCTCCAGTTTTCCCAGCACCATTTATTGAAGAGACTTTCCTTTCTCCATTGTATGTTCTTGGCTCCCTTGTTGAAAATAGGCTGTCCATAGATGTGTGGGTTTATTTCTGGGCTCTCAATTCTGTTCTCTTGTTCTGTGTGTCTATTTTTGTACCAGTTCCATGCTGTTTTGATTACTATAGCTTTGTAGTATATGTTGAAATCAGGGAATGTGGCACTTTCAGCTTTGTTCTTTTTTTTCAAGATTCCTTTGGCTATTGGGAGTCTTTTGTTGTTCCATATGAATTTTAGGATTCTTTGTTCTATTTCTGTGAAAAAGTCATTGGAACTTTCATAGGGATTGCATTGATTCTGTAGATTGCTTTAGGAAGTATGGACATTTTAACTATGTTAATTCTTCCAATCCAAGAGCACAGAATCTCTTCCCATTTCTTTGTGTCTTCTTCAGTTTCTTTCAACAATGTCTTATAGTTTTCAATGTATGTCTTTCACCTCTTTGATTAAATTTTTTCCTAGGTATTTTATTCTTTTTGTTGCAGTTGTAAATGGGATTGTATTCTTAATTTCTCTTTCTGCTACTTCATTGTTAGTGTACAGAAAGGCCACCGATTTTTATATATTGATTTTGTATCCTGCAACTTTACTGTATTTATTTTTATTTATTTTTTGTGAGAGAGATTGGCCCTGAGCTAACATCTGCTGCCAGTCTTCCTTGTTTTCTCTTGAGAAAGATGGTCCCTGAGCTAACATCACGCCAGTCTTCTTCTACTTTGTATATGGGACACCACCACAGCATGGCTTGATGAGCAGTGTGTAAGTCTGCGCCCTGGATCAGATCCTGCAAACCCCAGGCTGCTGAAGTGAAGTGGGCAAATTTAACCACTATGCCACTGGGCCAGACCCTGAATTCACTTATTACTTATAAAAGTTTTTTGGTGGATTCTTTAGGGTTTTCTATATATAAAATCAGGTCATCTGCAAATAGTGACAGTTTCACTTTTTCCTTTCCAATTTCTATCCCTTTTATTTCTTTTTCTTGCCTGATTGCTCTGGCTAGGACTTCCAATATTATGTTAAATAAGAGTGGCAAAAGTGGGCATCCTTTTCTGGTTCCTGTTCTTAAAGGGATAGCTTTCAGTTTTTCTCCAATGAGTCTGATATTAGCTGTGGGTTTGTCTTTATTATGTTGATGTACTTTCCTTCTATACCCATTTTATTCACAGTTTTTATCATAAACGGTTGTTGGATCTTGTCACATGCTTTCTCTGCGTCTATTGAGGTGATCATATGATTTTTATTCTTTTGATAATGTGGTGTATCATGTTGAACCATCCCTGCATCCCTGGAATAAATCCCACTTGATCATGGTGTGTGATCTTTTTAATGTATTGTTGTATTTGATTTGTTAGTATTTTTTTGAGGATTTTTGCATCAATATTCATCAATGATGTTGGCTCATAATTCTCTTTGTTTGTGTTATCCTTGTCTGGTTTTGTTGTTAGGGTAATGTCGGCCTCATAGAATGAATTAGGAAGCTTCCCCTCCACTTGAATTTTTTGGAAGAGTTTGAGAAGGGTAAGTATTAAGTCTTCATTGAATGTTTGGTGGAATTCACCAGGGAAGCCATCTGGTCCTGGACTTTTATTTTTAGGGAGGTTTTCAATTATTTTTACAATCTCCTTTTGGTGATTGGTCTATTCAAATTCTATATTTCCTCTTGATTCAGTTTTCGAAGGTTGTATGATTCTAAGAATTTATCCATTTCTTCTAGATTACCCAATTTGTTGGCATATAGCTTTTCATAGTATTCTCTTATACTCTTTTGTATTTCTGAGGTGTCCATTGTAATTTTTCCTCTTTCATTTCTGATTTCATTTATTTGAGGCTTCTCTCTTTTTTCTTGGTGAGATTAGCTAAAGGTTTGTCAATTTTAATTTTCTTTTCAAAGAACCAGCTCTTAATTTAATTGATGTTTTCTATTGTTTTCTTAGTTTCTATTTCATTTATTTCCACTCTGGTTTTTATTATTTCCTTCCTTTGATTGGTTGGGGCTTTGTTTGTTCTTCTTTTTCTAGTTCCTTTAGGTGCAGTGTCACATTGTTTGTTTGAGATTTTTCTTCTTTGTTGAAGTAGGCCTGTATTGCTGTAAACTCCCCTCTTAGAACCACTTTTGCTGTATCCCATAAATTTTGGCATGTCATATTTTCATTTTCATTTGTATCCAGGTATTTTTTTATTTCTCCTTTGATTTCTTCATTGACCCAATCGTTGTTCAGTAGCATTTTGTTTAATCTCCACGTATTTGTGACTTTTCTGGTTTTCTTCCTGTAGTTGATTTCAAGTTTCATACCATTGTGGTCAGAAAAGATGTTTGGTATTATTTCAATCTTCTTAAATTTATTGAGACTTCTTTTGTGGCCTAGTATGTAATTTATGCTGGAGAATGTTCCATGTGCATTTGAAAAGAATGTATATTCTGCAGTTTTTGGATGGAATGTTCTGTATATATCTACTAAGTCCACATGGTCTAATGTGTCATTTAAGACCAATATTTCCTTATCAATCTTCTGTTTGGATGATCTATCCATTGATGTAAGTAGAGTGTTAAAGTCCCCTACTGTTACTTTGTTACTATCTATGTCTCCTTTTATGTCTACTAATAATTGCTTTATATATTTATGTGCTCCTATGCTGAGTGCATAGATATTTACAAGTGTTATATCCTTTTGTTGGATTGTTCCCTTATTATTATTTAGTACCCTTCTTGTATCTTGTTATGGTTTTTGTTTTAAAGCCTATTTTGTCTGTATTGCTATGCCAGTTTTCTTTTCATTGCCGTTTGCATAGAGTATCTTTTTCCAGCCCTTCACTTTCAGTTTGTGAGTATTTTTAGATCTGAAGTGTGTCTCTTATCTGCAGCATATATATGGGTATATGGGTCTTGTTTTTTTATCCAGTCAGCTCCCATATGTCTTTTTTTTTTTTTGAGGAAGATTAGCCCTGAGCTAACATCCACTGCCAATTGTCCCCTTTTTTGCTGAGGAAGATTGACCCTGAGCTAATATCTGTGCCCATCTTCCTCTATTTTATATGTAGTATGCCTGCCACAGCATGACTTCATAGGCAGTTGCATAGCTCTGTGCCCAGGATCCAAACCAATGAACTCCAGGCTGCTGAAGTGGAGCACGTGAACTTAACCACTATGCCACCAGGTTGGCCCCCACCCTATGCCTTTTGATTGGAGCATTTAGTCCATTGACATTTGAAGTAGGTATTGATAAGTATGTACTTATTGCCATTTTCTTACTATTTTCCTGGGTGTTTTAGTAGTTCTTCTCTAGTCCTTTCTTCTATTGCTCTCTCCTCTTGTGGTTTGATGACTTTCTTTAGTGTTATGTTTGGGTTCCTTTCTCTTAATTTTTGGTGTATTTATTGTAGGTTTCTGATTTGTGATTACTATGAAGTTCATCTATAATAGTCTACATAAAAACAATCTATATTAAGTTGATGCTCTCTAAAGTTTGACCTCTTGATAAAAGCTCTACTCGTTTACTGCCCTCCTCCCACATTTTGTTTTTGATATCATATTTAACCTCTTTGTGTGTGTGTGTGTGTGTGTGTGTGTGTGTGTGTGTGTGTGTATCTGTTAACCTCCTATCTTGGAAACAGATAATTTTAGTACTTTTGTCTTTTGACCTTCGTATTAGCTTCATAGGTGGTTGATCTGCTACCTTTACTGTACATTTGCCTTTACCAGTGATTTTATTATTATTTTTTTTGGTCAATTTTCTTATTCCTGTTTGTGGTCTTTTCTTCTCCACTTAAATAAGTCCCTTTAGCATTTCTTGTAAGGCTGGTTTATTGGTGATAAACTCCTTTAGTTTTTGCTTGTCTGGAAAACTCTTTATCTCTCTTTCTATTCTGAATGATAACCTTGCTGGGTAGAGTATTCTTGGCTGTAGGTTTTTTCCTTTTAGCACTTTAAATATATCATGCCACTCCCTTCTAGCCTGTACGGTTTCTGCTGAGAAGTCAGCTGATAGCCTTATGGAGTTTCCTTTGTATATAACTTGTTGCCTTTCTCTTGCAGTTTTTAGGATTCTCTCTGTCTTTAATTCTTGACATCTTTTTTTTCTTGGTGAGGAAGATTGTCCCTGAGCTAACATATGTTGTCACTCTGCCTTTTTGCTTAAAGAAGGTTGCCCTGGGTTAACATCTATGCCAGTCTTCCTCTACTTTGTATATGGGGTGCCACCACAGCATGGATTGATGAGCAATGGGTAAGTCTGCACTTGGGATCTGAACCCATGAACCCTGGGCTGCCAAAGCAAAGTGCTCAAACCTAACCACTATGCCACTGAGCTGGCCCCTAGTTCTTGACATTTTAATAATAATATGTCTTGGTGTGGGCCACTTTGGCTTCATCTTGTTTGGTACTCTCTGTGCTTCCTGTAGCTGGATGTCTGTTTCCTTCCTTAGATTAGGGAATTTTTCAGCTATTGTTTCTTTGAATAGATTCTCAGCCCCTTTGTCTCTCTCTTCTCCTTCTGGGACACCTATACTATGGATGTTAGTGCACTTGATGTTGTCCCAGAGGTCCGTTAACTGTCCTCCTTCTTTTTAATTCTTTTTATCTTTTCTGTTCAGCTTGGTTGATTTTCTCTGGTCTTTCATCCAGCTCACTGATCCATTCTTCTGTATCATCTACTCTGCTTATGATTCCTTCTAGTGAATTTTTCATTTCCATTATTGTATTCTTCAGTTCTGATTGGTTCTTTTTTATATTTTCTGATTCTTTGTTGATGTTCTCACTGTATTCATCTATTCTTCTGCCAAGATCAGTGGACATCCTTCTGACTATTAATTTATGCTCTTTATCAGGTAGATTGTTTATCTCTATTTTGTTTAGTTCTTTTTCTGAGTATTTGTCCTATTCCCTTATTTGGAACATGTTCCTTTGTCCTCACTTTGTCTATTTCTCTGTGCTTTTATCTATGTTTTAGGTAGATCAGCTACGCCTTCCAATCTTGGAGAAGTGGCCTTATGTCAAATGCCTTATGCAGCCCCTCAGTGTGCTTCCCTCTCATCACCAGTTCCAAATGTTCCAGGAATGTCCCCTGTGTGGGCTACATGTGTCCTTCTGTTGTGGCAGGGTTGTTCTTACTGTAGGTGCATGAGAAGGCTAGGATGTCCCCCTGGCCAGCTGATTGTAAGACTCAGCTGCATGTGGCTGCTTGATCCCTTCAGTGACTTTATTGGGCAAGGGGAGCCTCAGCATATTTGGCTCCAAGGTCTAATAGCACATTCCTGCTGCAGTTTTTCTATTAAGTGATTAGGCCCCCAGCATGGCTGGGTGCTAGGCTTGGGGCCTCACAATTGCTGTAGGCCTCTGGCCTGAAGCTCTCTTAGTAGTGCAGCTGGGTGGGGCCAGACCCAGACATGACAGCACACAGTTGTTTCAGGCATTGGAAGGTGGGGCAGATCGTCTATATGGCTGTTTAAGAAGCACAAGTCTGCTAAAGCTGACAAGCCCCACTGCCTGCAGGCCCATGTACCCTGTGCACAGAGTCCTGGCCCATGTGCACATCCCATCCCACTGAAGCAGACCCAGTCGCCCTGCTGCAGAAGCTCCACACACTCCGCTAGTGCAGGCCTGCCCCTCACATGCACACTGCCCTGCAAAGGTGGACCCACTCGCCTCACTGCAGAGGTCCCATATCCCCTGCCCATGCAAGCCCACAAGTGACCTGAGGGCTTGCTAGTGGGTGGGTCCAGTCCCTACGGAGGGCTCCCTGCCCTGGCTGAGCTGGATTAAATCGGTGCTCTAGTGGGCAGGGCAAACCCCTGCCCTAAAAGGCCAAGGGAAGAACTCCAATGGCATCTGCTAGCATCTGAATCAGCACACCTGTACTAGGTCACACTGATGGCTGCCGCCAATGTCTCAGTCCCTGGGGAGGTGGTTCCAGCCACCTCCTGCCTCCCTGAGGTGCGCCCAGAGCATATCGGGTGAGTCTCTTTTCACCAAAGGACTGTGCACCTTTCTTTCTGGTGATTTTTTGTTGCTTTCTGAAATGGATGAATTTGTATGTTGGCCTTTTAAGAGCAGGCTTTTCTTTCTCTTATGTTCAGTAGCTTTTCTGGGGATATTCCCCATTGTTGTTAATAGCCAGCAAAGCCAGATATTATGACTGGGTTGTGCTGAGTTTAAAAGCTGCTTATTGTGGCATAGCTCTCCCACTCAGATCCCCTGCTCCTACAGGGAAAACTTCCTACCTTAAGATTTCTCCCAGCTGTGAAGCGCCACAGCTAGAATCTGGCATTTTTCTTATCCAGAAAGTTATTTCTGCCTCTCAATCTCAGTCATCACTGTCCCTGATTGTGAGGGCTCTTTATATCCAGTTTCCAGTTCTTTCTTAGGGGTAATTGTTCCAAGGGTAGTTGTAAATTTGTTGTGTTCATAGGAGGGGGTGAGTTTAGAGTCCTCCCATGCCGCCATCTTCCCAGCAATCTATAGACAAGTTTCTAATCATTAGTTTTCTCATTTATAAATTGAGCGTAAGAATAATCTGATGGAATGGTTAAAAGATTAAATGAGATCATTCATGTTATGCACATAACAAAATACTGGGCAGATGGAAGAATGCAATAAATCTTAGCTGCTGCTTTTATCATCACTATCCTTACATGCTGTACCCTGGAAGTTATCATCATCTTTCTTTTGGAAATGAGGAAACTTGCCTATAAAGAGGAAGTGTTCAGACAGGTTAGGTAATTCACCAAAGTTAATACAGTTGGTCAGTAGGAAACCAAACTAAGATTTAAAGATAAAATTCTTTAAAGATTTAAAGGTGTGGCAAAATCTAGAGTCCAGATTCTTTCACCACTAGGCTTTTAGAGTTATTCCTTGGCCATAGTTATGTGGGCATAGTTTCAACTGGCATCAGATTTAAGAGGGATCATATCCTGAGTTCTGTTATAAAATCAAGTAGTTATTTTAGCTCAGCAAATATTTACTGAGTAGTTATATGTACAGTGTACTGTGCTAGCTTTATGTGAAAGTCAGCATAAGCAAGGCATCATCCTTTTCCTTAAGGAAACCATATACTCTAGTATGGGAGAATAAGGGCCTTTTCCATATAGCTATACTACAAAGTTGATCATGATAAATTCATGAGCTGAACTTTATTCCAAATCATTCCCCTTGATGACCACTAAATTTTTAAAAAAATTAAGCAGTTGTACCTTAAGTTATTTATTTAATGTTTATGATCAGAATATTTGTGATTATGATCACATTTCCAATACATTCTCTAGGATCGGTACTCACTTCCTAGTCCATCAGACCACTGTCATGAGACATTGTGATCTTGCTATTTTGACTGAGAATGTTTTAAATACATTATTTTAATCAAAATTATATGAATATAGAGATGCCCTCTGTTTTATTTCTGATGTGGGAATTTTTAAAGTGTGTTTTTCTTAAAATTTCTAATTTTAAAAATTAATTTATTGAGGTGAAATTCATATAACATAAAATTAACCATTTTAAAGTGAAAAATTTAGCAGCAGTTAGTACATTTACAATGTTGTGTAACTATCACCTCTAGTTCCAATACATTTTGATACTAGAAATTTTTATTTTCCCTCTTTTTCTTGGTCAGTCTTGCCAGGGGTTTAGGTATTTTATTAATCATTTCAAAACACCAAATTTTGGCTTTGTTAGCTTTTTTCTATTGCACATTTGCTTTCCTATTTCATTGATTTCTGCTTTTTATTATTTTCTTTCTTCTATTACTTTAGGTTTAGTTTGCTCTTCTTTTATTAAGCTTCTTTAGGTAAAAATTAGGTAACTGATTTTAGATCTCCTTTTCTAATATAATTCTTTAAAGCTACCAATTTTCCTGTAAGCATTGCTTTAATTGCATTCCACAAATAATTTTGATATATCTTCATTAGCATCCAATTTAAAATATTTTAAATTTTCCTCATTTCTCATTTGACTCATGGATTATTTAGAAGTATGTTGCTGACTTTTAAAAAATGTGAGGATTTTTCTAGTTACCTTAGTGTTATTGACTTCTGATTTAAATTCATTATGACCAGAAAACAACTTTGTATGATTTCAATACTTTTAAATATATTTAAACTTGTCTTATGGCCCACTGTATTGTTTATCTTGGTAAACTTCCCCTGTTCACCTAAAAATAATGTGCTCTCTTCATTTGTTGGGTATAGTATTCTATAAATGTCAATCAGTTTGAGTTGGTTGATAGTCTTTTCAAACATTTCATATTGAATTTTTTCCCTGCTTTTTCTATTGAGTTAACACAAAGAATTAGGTTGTACACACATCAGAGAACTTGACTATCAAGCTTTATTATTTATTTCAGAGATACAGCAGGCAGTCAAGAGACTCAGACAGGGGCCAGCCCAGTGGCATAGCAGTTAAGTTCGCATGCTCTGCTTTGGCAGCCTGGGGTTCGTGGGTTCAGATCCCGGGCATGGACCTACATACCCCTTATCAAGCCATGCTGTGGCAGGTGTCCCATGTGTACAATAGAGGAAGATGGGCACAGATGTTAGCTCAGGGCTGATCTTCCTCAGCAAAAAGAAGAGAATTGGTGGCAGATGTTAGCTCAGGGCTAATATTCTTCAAAAAGAAAAGAAGACAAAACAGAGGCTCAGACAAAGCAAGGATAGGTCAGAGATATTGATTCTGACTCTGTAGGTATCTTCCTTTATTGGATACAAACTCTGTGGTCCACAGTAATAGATAAGGCTTCCAAGTGAGTTTTTGCAGGATTATTTCACATAGAAGCAGAGCATTTGAGTTACAAAACATCTCCATTAAATTCTCCCAGAGAGTCGTATAGCTTATGTGGCCTTTTCCAGGGGCCCGTGCCTCGTAAATCCACATTCTGTATTTATTTTAAAAATATGGAGCCAGCCCTGATGGCCTCGTGGTTAAAGTTTGAGGTGCTCTGCTTCAGTGGCCCAGGGTTGGTTCCCAGGCATGGAACCACACCACTCTGTCACTAGCCATGTGGTGGTGGTGGCTCACATAGAAGAACTAGAAGGACTTACAACTGTAGTATTCAACTATGTACTGGGGCTTTGGAGAGGAAAAAAAAGAGGAAGATAGCTCAGGGTCAATCTTTCCCGGCCGAAATATGTAATAAAGAAGTACTTAACCAGGAACATCCTTTTAAGAACATTTTCTTTATATAAGGCCTCTCTTCCTAGTAAATGTCATTATTCTATTTATAAAAGATGTAGTTATCATGTTGACAAGGAGATTAGATCAAGTCTTCTGCCTTCTTTCTTCTGGTAGCAACCTCCCCAATGGGAGAGAAAGGAATGGCTCCTTTATGCCTCATCTGTTAATTACTGAGAAGGGGATGTTAATAGCTCTAACTACAATTGTTGATTTGTGTATTTCTCCCTTTAGCTCTGTTTTGTTGTTGTTGTCGTTGTTTTGGCTTCTTATGTTTTGAAACTCTTTTATTAGGTGTGTTTGCATTTAGAATTGTTAGCTCTTCTTAGTGAATTGACCATTTCATTATGAAACGTCCATTGTCTCTGGTAATAATTCTTGTCTAAAGATTACTTTTTCTTTTATTAATATTGACACTGGCTTTCTTATCATTAGTGTTTGTGTGATATTTCTTTTTCTGTCCTTTACCTTTCAACTGCTTTGTATCTTTATATTTAAAGTGCATCTCTTATAAATAGAATGTCATTGGTTCTGGCTTTTCTATTTAGTAGGACAATCTCTGTCTTTTAATGGGAATGTTTGGTCCATTAATATTTAATTTATTAATTAATATACTTGGGTTTATGTTACTGTCATACTATTTTTTATGTTTGTCCTCTCTGTTCTTGGTGGGTTATTTTGGTCATTCCTTTCCTGCCTTTTTACTTTTTAGTTAATTGATTATTTTTTTTAGTATTCTATTCTGTTTTCTCTATTAGCTTTTTACATTTTTGAATTATTTTTTAGTGGTTGCTTTAGAGATTATAAAAAGTATCCTTAACTTATTACAATCTATCTTGAATTAATATTATTCCACAATATAGAGTATTAAAACCTTAGGACAGCATAATTCCATTTACTACCCTCTGTACTGTTGTTGTTCTAAATAATACTTGTGTTATAAACCCCACAGTACATTTTTATTATATTTTAAAAATAGTCAATAGCACTTTCTAAATTAAACTTTTTGTTTTGAGATGTCTGTTAACATGTAAGAAATAATACAGAAAGATCCTGTGTATCTTCTAACCAGTTTACTCCAGTGGTAACACTTTGAAAAACTTTAATACAATATCAAAACCGAGATGTTGATGCTGATACAATCCACCAAGCTTATTCAAATTTCCCAGTTTTACTTATATTCATTATTTTGTGTATTTGGCATATATAGTTCTGTGTAATTTTCTCACATTTGTAGGCTTGTGGATCCAACACCACAACCAATATATAGACCAGCTTCATTGCTACAAGTATTCCTTGTATTGCCCTTTGATAACCACACTCACCTTCCTTCCATCCCCTTCCCCTCACCTCAAACCCTAACTCCTTGCAATGAGTCATCTGTTCTCCATTTCTATAATTTTGTCATTTCAAGAATGTTACATAAGTAGAATCATAGAAACCTGTTGTGATTGGCTTTTTTTCACTCAGTATAATTCCCTTGAGATTCATCTAGGTTTTTGCCTGTATCAGTAGTGTGTTCTTTTTTGTTGCTGAGCAGTATTTTATTGTATGAATGTATTAAAGTTTAATCATTCACCAACATAAGGATATCTGATTGTATCCATCTATGAGTTATTATAAATAAATATGTTATGAACACTTGTGTACAGGTTTTCATGTTAACATGTTTTTTTTTTTTTTGAGGAAGATGAGCCCTGAGCTAACATCTGCTGCCAATCCTCCTCTTTTTTGCTGAGGAAGACTGGCCCTGAGCTAACATATGTGCCCATCTTCCTCTAATTTATATGTGGGATGCCTGCCACAGCATGGCTTGACAAGCGGTGCATGGGTCTGCACCTGGGATCTGAACTGGTGAACCCCAGGCCACCGAAGGAGAATGTGCAAACTTAACTGCTGCACCACCAGGCTGGCCCCCAACATAAGTTTTTTTTTAACTAAAAGTCTATAGTTTATTCAGTTTACCTTCATTTTTCTAAAAATATGTAGTAATTGTGATAAAATATACATAACATGGAATTCACTATCTCAATCATTTTTAAATGTACAGTTCATTGCTTTTAATATACATTTATAACATTGTGTAACCGTGACCACCATCCGTCTACCTATCTCTTTTCATCTTGTGAACTCAAAATCTCTGTTCACTGAACAATAACCTGCTGCCTCAGACCCTGGAAACCACCACTCTACTTTCTGTCTCTATGATTTTGACTCATAGAAGCGGAATCACATAGTGTTTGTCTTTTGCAACTGGTTTATTTCACTTAGCGTAAAATCCTTAAGGTTCATCCATGTTGAATCCATCTATTGCAGAATTTCCTTCCTTTTTAAGGCTGAATAATATTTCACTGTATGTATATACCACAGTTTGGTTATTCATTCATTGATCAATGGACGTTTGTGTTGCTTCCACATGTTAGCTATTGTGAATAATGCTGCTGTGAACACTGGTTTAAATATCTCTTCAAAACCCTGCTTCCAGGGTTTTTTTTTGGGGGGGGGGGGGCGGGTATATACCCAGAATTGGAATTGCTGGATCATATGGTAATTATATTTTTAATTTTTTGAGAAACTACCACAGTTTTCTGTAACAGCTATGCCAGCAGTGCACAAGGGTTCCAATTTCTCCACATACTTGTTGATATATACATTTTTTTATTATTTAGCCATCCTAATGGTTTGGTATTAGTTCTTCACCAGTGAAGGCATAGGGTCCAGGACTTTCCTTTGTCAGGAGATTTTTGGTTATTGATCACTCTCCTTATTCTTTATAGGCCTCTTCACATTTTCTAATTCTTCATGATTCAGTCTTGGTAGGTGTTGTGTTTCTAGGAATTTGTCCATTTCATCTAGGTTATCCAATTCGTTAAGGTACAATTGTTCTTAGTACTCTCTTATAATCCTTTTTGTTCCTATAAGATTGGTAGTAATGTCCCCACTTTCATTTCTGATCTCTGTAATTTGAGTCTTTTCTCTTTTTTTTTCTTATTAGTCCATCTGGCTAAAGGTTTACCAATTTTGTTGATCTTTTTGAAGAAGTAACTTTTGGTTTCACTGATTTTCTCTATTAATTTTCTGTTGTCTATTTCATTTGTATCTGCTCTACTCTTTATTTTCTTCCTTTTGCTTTGTTGGGTTAATTTGTTCTCTTTTTTCTAGTTCCTTAAGTTGTAAAGTTAGGTGTTGATTTGAGATCTTTTGTGTTTCTTAAATGTAAGCATTTATAGCTATAAATTTCCCCCTTAGCACCACTTTTGCTGCATCTCATGAGTTTTGGTATGTTGTGTTTTCATTTTCACTTGTCGCTAAGTATTTTCTAATTTCTCTTATGATTTGTTTTTTGATCCATTGGTTGTTTAAAAGTATATTGTTTAATTTCCACAAATATGTGAATTTTCCAATTTTCCTTCTGTTATTGACTTCTTATTTCATCCTGTTGTGGTTGGAGAAGCTGCTTTGTATGATATATATCTTTTTAAATCTACTGGGACTTAATTTGTGACCTAACATATGGTCTATCTTGGAAAATGTCCCATGTGCACTTGAGAAGAATGTGTATGCTATTGCTGTTGGGTTGAATGTTCTGTATATGTCTGTTAGACGTAGTTAGTTTCTTGTGTTAAGTCTTCTGTTTCCTTGCTCATCTTCTGTCTGGTTGTTCTATCCATTACTGAAAGTGGGATCTTGAAGTCTCCAACTTTATTATGCAGCTTTCTATTTCTCCCTTCAATTCTGTCAGTTTTGGCTTTATAAATTTTGCTAGTCTGTCATTAGGTATGTAAATATTTATAATTGTTATATGTTCTTGCTGTATTGAACCTTTTATTAATATATAATGTCTGTCTTTGTCTCATGTAACCTTTTTTGATATAAAACCTGTTTTATATGATATTAGTATAGCTACCCCTGCTCTTTTTGGTTACTATTTGCATGGAATATCTTTTTCCATCCTTTCACTTGCAGTCTATGTGTGTCTTTGGATCTAAAATGAATCTCTTGTAGACAGCATAAAGTTGGGTCATGTGTTTTTATCCATTCTGCCAGTCTCTGTCTTTTGATTGGAAAGTTTAATCTATTTACATTTAAGATAATTACTGATAAGGAGAGACTTGTGTCATTTGTTACTTCTCTCATTTCTGTAAATATTTGTTATTTTTTTCTATTTTGTTATTGTTAGATGCCTTATAGTTTTTTGTCCCTTATTTCCTGTGTTACTGTTCTCTTTTGTGTTTAGTTCATTTTTTTGTAGTGAAATGTTTAAATCTTTTTCTCATTTCCTTTTGTGTGTATTCTATGCCTATTTTCCTTGTGGTTACCATGGGAATTACATTTAACATCCTAAAATTGTAACACTCTTAATTCGAATTTATAGAAGCTTAACTTCAATAACATACAAAAACTAATCCTTTACAGCTCCATGCCTACCCTTCTTTGTTGTTAATGTCAGAAAATTGTATCTTTATACATTGTGTGCCTAAAAGCATAAATTAATAATTCTTTTAAATGCATTAGTGTTTTAAATTCTGTGGAAAACAACATTTGGAGTTACAAAGTTATAATAATACTAGCATTTAGACTAATAATTGTTTTTTCCTCCAGCTGTATTTGTCTCTTAAGTCATGTAGAAAACAAAGAGTACAGTTACAAACCATTGTTACAATAATGCTAGCTTTTATAATTGCCTGTGTACCTACTTTTATTGAGATCTATATATTTCTCTATACAGCTCCAAGTTACTGTTTAGAGTCCTTTCATTTCACCTTTGAGCTTTTCTTGCAGGACAGGTCTAGTAGCCACAGACCCCCTTAGCTTCAGGTCATCTGGGAATGTCTTAATTTCCTCCTCACTTTTGAAGGACCATTTGTTGGATATAGGATTCTTGGTTGATTCTTGGTTTTTTTCCTTTAACACTTTGAATATGTGGGCCCACTGCCTTCTGGCCTCCAAAGTTTCTGGTAAGAAATCTGCTTATAATCTTATTGAGGATCCCTTATATGTGATGAGTCGTTTCTCTCTCGGTGCTTTCAAGATCCTCTCTTCATCTTTGGTTTTTGAAAGTTTGATTATAATGTGTCTCAGTGTGAGTCTCTTTGAGTTCATCTTTTTTGGAGTTCCATGAGCTTCTTGGATATTTACATTCATGTCTTTCATCAAATTTGGGAAATTTTCAGCCATTATTTTTTCAAATATTCTTTCTGCCCCTTTCTTTCTCTCTTCTCCTTCTGGGACTCTGATAGTGCATGTATTAATCTGTTTGATGGTATCCAACAGATCTCTTAGACACTGTTCACTCTTATTCAGTCTTTTTTCTTTCTGTTTTTCAGACTCATTAACTTCTGTTGTTCCATCTGCAAGTTCACTGATTCTCTCTTCTGCCTGCTCAAATCTGCTCTTGAGTCCTAATACTCAATTTTTCATTTCAGTTAATGTACTTTTCAGCTCCAGAATTTCCTTTTTGTTTATTTTTAGGTTTTTTCCCTTAATATTTCTATTTTGTTCTTACCTTTTTTTTTTTTTTCCACTTTATCCACATCTTCCTTTAATTCTTTGAGTATCTTTAAGATGGTTGTTTTAAAGTCATTGTCTGGTAAATCCGCCATCAGCTCTTTTTCAGAGACAGTTCTGTTGATTTATTTTTTCCTTTGAATGGACCTTACATTCTTGTTTGCTTGTATGCCTTGTGGTTTTTAGTTGAAAACTGGACATTTGAATCTAGTACTCTGGTAACTCTGGAAAGCAGATTCTCCTCCTTCACCAGGGCTTGCTGGGCTTTTTTGTTATTTATTTATTTGTTTGTTGCTGTTGGCTGTCTCTGTGCCAAGGATCAGCCTGAGGTATAAACTTGAGGCCTTCTCAGATCTCTTCTGTACATTTCCCTGAGCATACACAGTCAATTTCTAATTATCCCTGTATACGCAGTTGCTTTTAAATGTCCTAGTCTTTAATGTCTGGCTTGCAAAAGGGAAAAAAGAGAAAAATGAAAGATGGGGAGGAAAGAGAGCTGGCCCTTTAAATCCCCGGGAAGTCACTTCAGCTGGAAGGGAAGGGGTTTGCAGTCAACAGCAATGGATGCCCTCTTCTTTATCTGCACCTCTGTGACCAGAAGCAGCAGTCAGTATTGTCAGTCAAACAGATCCCAAATATTTAGAGGATAGGTTCCTTTTGACCCACCTTGACTCCCGCAAGCTGCTCCAGGTTCATGTGCACAACTGCCTGCCATGCGGTTGGGGGTGTAGGATGGGTAACTGCTACTGTGCTAAGTGCTGAAGTTGACCAAAGTTAACCATAACTTACCATCCAAACCTTCCCCTGGAAGTTGCAAGCCTTCAGTAGACTCCATAGTTCCAAAATAGTTACATTAGACAGATTCCGCCAGTGCAGTTGTTGTCTAGGTGGGGAGACAGATTCCTGGTGCTTTCTTCTCTGCCATCTTCCCAGAATCCCCCACTGTGAATGTAAGTTCTTATTTCTATGGGATAAATGCCCAAGAATCCAATTGTTTGGATATGGTAATTACTTGTTTAGTTTTATAAGAAACTGCCAAACTTTTGCAGAGGAGCTATATCATTTTACATTCCTATGAGCAATGTATGATGATCCAGAGTGTCTGCATCCTTGCCAATTTTTGGCATTGTCATTATTTTTTATTGTAACCTGTCTGATAGATGTGTAGTCATATCTCATTGTGGTTTTAATTTTCATTCTCTGATGGCTAATCATGTTGAACATCTTATCTTGTACTTATTTGCCAGTGTATATGCTCTTCAGTGAAATATCTCTTCATATCTTTTTTAATTAGATTGCTTGATTTTTTTTTATTGTTGAGTTTTGAGAGTTCTTTATATATTATAGATACTAGTCATTTGTTGGCTATCTGATTTGCAAATGTTTTGTCCCAGTCTGTGGCTAGTTTGTAGGATCCTCTTAACAGGGTCTACCACAGACTAAAAGTTTTTTAATTTTGATGAGGTCTAACTTACCCTTTTTCCCTTTAATGGATCATGCTTTAGAGTCAAGTCTAAGAGCTCTGTGTTTAACCCTTAGATCTTGAAGATTTTCTCCTGTTTTTTTCTGAAAGTTTTATTGTTTTGCAGTATATATTTAAGTCTGTGATCCTTTTTTTTTTTTTTTTTAGGAAGATTAGTCCTGAGCTAACTACTGCCAGTCCTCCTCTTTTTGCTGAGGAAGCCTGGCCCTGAGCTAACATCCGTGCCCATCTTCCTCTACTTTATACGTGGAACGCCTACCACAGCATGGCGTGCCATGCGGTGCCATGTCCGCACCCAGGATCCGAACCAGCAAACCCTGGGCCAACGAGAAGCGGAACGTGCGAACTTAACCACTGCACCACTGGGCCGGCCCCATGATCCATTTTGAATTAATCTTTTATATAAAGTGTGGGGTGTAGGTCGAGATTCTTTTTTTTTGGCGTATACCTGTCCAATTGCTCTAGCACCATTTGTTGAAAAAAACTCTCATTATTCCATGGAATTGCTTTTGCACCTTTGCCAACAATCATTTTGGCATATTTGTGTGGGTCTCTTTATGGGTTTTAAATTATGTTCCACTGATCTATGTGTCTGTCCCTTTTCTAATACCACACTGTCTTAATTACAGTAGCTATATAGTAAACTTTAATATTGGATAGAGTGATTCCTTCTTACTTTATTCTTCTTGTCCAAGATTATTTTAGTTATTTTGGGGTTGTGCCTTTCCATATAAAGTTTAGAATCAGCTGGCCTAATTGAACAAAAAACCTTGCCTGGATTTTGATAGGAATTACATGAAGTCTACACATCAGTTTGGGGAGAATTGACATCTTTATGATGTTGAGTCTTCCAGTCCATGAACACAAATGTCTCTCCATATATTTAAATCTTTTTTGATTACTTTCATCAATATTTTGAAGTTTTCAGCTTACATATTCTGAACTTCTTTTGTTAAGTTTATAGCTAAGTATTTACTTTTCTTTGGAATGACTATTAATAGTGTTGTGTTTTTAATTTAAATTTCTGTGTGTTCATCATTAATATACAGAAATGTGATTGGCTTTTGTGTTGATTTCAAAAAGTTTAAAAAGTGGCTTTTTACTACTGTTTATTTCTATTTTTTTAATTTATCTTTAGGTGGTCTGTAGAATTGTCTTAGAGATAATTCCAACATATTGGTTAACTAATTGCAAGCACTCCTACAAAGGCGTTATCATTATTTTTATTTTATAGTTTGTACACTGAGCCTAGAACTTGCTAAGCTAGTATATGACACAGCTGGGATTGAAATTCAAGCTTGTAAAGAGCTGTTTCCAATATGCTACACCATCTCAGAGTTAAAAAAAATTGTTTGAAGGCACTTACATGGTGCATTTTCTGAGAAATTTAATCCCTGAAAATGACAATTTTACTAGAATTGCTAGATGTTCCTCTACTTATTTTCTTCCTGTCTCTGTAGACAGTGCACAAGTATCTATTGATATTTAGTGCATTGGGCAAAGTTGGGTTCCATTCCCCCTACTCAATGCTTGTATAAATTTTTCATATTTGAAATTTAAATATTCACCAGATTGGTATTCATTCCTTCAATTACTGTTTATGAAGGCAGGCATTATGCTAGGTACTGGATACGCAAAGATGAGTAAGTTTCTGCTTTTAATTTGCTTGTAGTCAAGTAAAGAAGAATGATAGGAAAGCAGATAAATAGAGTAGAGGGTGGTAAGTGCTCTGATGGAAGTAAGTATAGGTGTTGTACAATAATGTGCTGGAGCTGGCTCATTGCAGCTCATGGGAGCCAGTTATTAAATATTCAGAAACTTTTCAAACCTATTTTACCAGTGGTAGCTGAAAATGGCTGTGGTAGGAGTATTTACACTGTGGAAATTGGCAAATGCTACAAATAGGGCTTTCCTTTTCTTTGTTTCTTTCTTTCTCTCTCTCTCTCTCTTTCTCCTTCCTTCCTTCCCTCTTTCCCTCCCCCTCTCCCTCCTTCTTTCTCTCCCTTAGGACATCCAGTTTACCAACATACTACCGTTGGTATAGGAGCAGCGGTATTAAATCCAGTCTTTTATCTCATTGCAACATGACCCCATTCTACAGGTCATGTCATAAGTTGTCCCAGGACCAGCTGCTTCTGGCACTTTAAGCAACAGCCTTTCACAGCATGGTGGCTGTTCCCCTTTTATATAATGAGAGTGAGATTAAGTCTAAATCCCCTGTGGGTTCTGTTTTTTTCCAGAGACTATAAAGCAGCTAACATCACCATCAACTTATACCTCGTGAATGAGCCTTGGCTCTACTCACTGGCCTGGTGCTCCAGGATTCACTCCGTGACCACGGACAACATTCAGACCCTAAGTCAGCTAAATCACCCTTACTTCTTTATGGTGAGCTTGTTGTCCACATTTTCTTCCAAGTCTGGTACAGTAGGAGTCTATGTCTGCCACCCCATCTCTACGTTGCGTACTGTGCAGTCCCCAGGAGAGCTACTCAAGAGCAGAGACTTCTTTGAATATTGACGATGTGGCGTCCTTCCTTCTCTAACCCAGATCCTTGTGTAATTTTCAGGGGAAAATTAATATTCTTATAATAATTGCCATATATTGAATCCTCACAATGTGCTTTTCATGCATTGTGTAATTTAATCC
This sequence comes from Equus caballus, assembly GCF_041296265.1. Classification (NCBI taxonomy): domain Eukaryota; kingdom Metazoa; phylum Chordata; class Mammalia; order Perissodactyla; family Equidae; genus Equus; species Equus caballus. The sequence continues at coordinate 69,566,499 of NC_091690.1, forward strand.
CCTGAGTTAGCCACTGTTATTATCCCAATGAGGAAACTGAAGCTCAAAGATATTAAGATCCTTGCACATGGTTGCATGATGCAAGATTCAGATTGAGGTCTAACTCCAGAGTTTTGTTACTGCAGCCCTACCTTCCTAGGGGAATGGCAACAATGACAGTAGCACAGGATATAGAGAGAAAACCAATGTCCTTGACCCCCAAGTGAAAACCATGTGTACTGAAAAAAATGCTTTTGAAGACAAGAGCCACTGTCCAGTCACCTAGCTTGATTTCCCCTTCTGGCCCTGCTACTGCTTATTGCCAGAGGCTTGGGGACCTGAAGATCTGGGTTAGAATCTCAGCTAAATCCTATCTATTATTATCTGTGGAGGGACCCCTGGCTAACCAATTAACTGCAACAGAGTCCTTTATTCTTGTCTGTGTAGAGTAGATTGACTGAGTGGGACACAATGGCATATAACAGGAAACAGCTTCATTTCTCTCCGTTGACTCTTTAAGCTGCTCTGTGAGCTAGGCCTTTCTCTGCTCCTGAATGAAATCTTGCTCAGGTCCCATAGCTTTCCTAGTCACTCTTAAGTAATTTTTAAAAGTTCGCTTGTAGTCACCAAAAAGCCTCAATTCAAAATTTAAGTGTCCAGCCCAGACTCCAAACTGCCTTAAAAGTAAAGCTTTAGGGGCTGGCCCCGTGGCCAAGTGGTTAAGTTTGCGCACTCCGCTGCAGGCGGCCCAGTGTTTCGTTGGTTCGAATCCTGGGCGCGGACATGGCATTCCTCATCAAAACCACTGAGGCAGCGTCCCACATGCCACAGCTAGAAGGACCCACAACGAAGAATATACAACTATGTACCAGGGGGCTTTAGGGAGAAAAAAAAAAAAAAGTAAAGGTTTAGGCAGAGAAGCCTAAATGTTTCAGATTGCCTTCTCCATACCTCCAGCCTTAGCCTCTGTTTCTGACCTATTCAGGGTCAGGACCAAGAGAAGGGGGATCAGGGTAAAGGGCACATTCTCATAGGGCCAGTACTGCATTGAGGCCCTCTGGTGGCAGTGTAAAATTGCTGACCCTTTCTGTCTTGGTGGCCTGAGCAGCTTTCTGGAGATGACCCTGAAAGAAACCTTGGATGGCAGATCTCTTGGCATAGGTGAAGCTTCTTAACTTATGTGTCCCCATACAATACCCCTTCATGTATGTACTATATGTTTTTCTAACATTTTTATTTTTAAAAATTGATTACAAAGTAAACTTGTTCGTTATATAAAATTCAGTCATTACAAAAATGCGTAAATTAGAAAGCAACACACCCCTCTATAATCCTATCCCCCTAAATCAGTAATGTCTCAAAATTGTCCCGCTGGGTATATTAAATAAAATGTTATTAACTAAAACCTTTTGTTTTAACACTTGATTCAATAATATTTGAATTGATAATAAATTCATGTGACTCAAAATTCAAAAAGTATAAAAGGATATAAGTTAAAAAGAAAGACTTCCTCCTCCACCTGGCTGGGGCTTTTTTAAAGGACCCAATGTCACTTTGTTCAGGGATGTGGGGCCAGTATCGCACGGGTTTTCCCAAGCAGCCCACACTCTGGAGTTAGAATATGCAGATCAAATCTTGGCTGTGCTTCTTACTGTGTGAACTTAGAAATGTTAGTTAACTTGTCTGTGCCTCAGTTTTTTTAGTTGTAAATTGGGGATAATAATAGTACAGTAGAAGCACATTTATCCAACGCAATCTGGTCTAATCATTGGTCTGTTGAAAAAATGGAAGTGGAGAATCATTTAAAAATGATATATGTCTATCAGCTTTTACTACTTCAAAAAGAACCACCTAAAACTTAGTAGCTTAAGACAAATATTTTTTATTTGTCACATTCTATATGATGGTTCAATATTTCCTCTGGTCTGAGCCTGCTTGTCTGGGCTGGATAGTCTAGGATGGCCTTAGTCATATGTCTAGGGTCTTACTGAGAGAATCTCTCTTCATGTGGTCACTCATCCTGAAGGAGGCCAACTTGAACATGTTCACCTGGTGGCAATGGGTTCCCAGCAGCAAAAATCAAGACCCAATGCACATGCACTTTTCAAGGTTCTTCCGGTGTGATATTTGCTAATGTTCCATTGGCCAAAGAAAATCACATGGCCAAGTCCAGATTCAAGGTGACACAGTAAAGTCACATTGCATAGGAGCCTGCATTTTGGGAGGAATATTGTGGTCATTTTTCCAAACAATCTACCACACACATACCTCACACATTTTATTTTAATTTAAAATATTCACTCCTTTGACATAGAGTCAAGATCTTTTCTTTGAGGATACTTCAGCTATTTGAATTCTGTATTCTCTTGATTATTGAAACATCCAAATGAACCAACTATGGTTTCTAAGTTTTGTTTCTTTAAAGCAGAACAAAAACTTAAAGTCGTTAGAAAAAACAATCTGAATGAAGAATGCACTCATTTTTATAATTCTCCTGCCCCAATCTCTTACAGTGTTTCACTCACACCTAATTCACTTGCAGTTTACTTTTTAATGACCTATGCTGTCTTCACTGAGTTTTTTGAAGCATTGACTTAGTTTTCTTGGAAATGCTGTACTTTTTTTTCACTCAAATTTTACAAATTTAGGTAACGTTTAATTACACTGCACAATTATAACAACAAGTACAACTGTGCTAAGCCATTTGGGGAGCAAGAACAACTGATTTGTGGTGAACGTTCAGCTCACCTGGTGGGCATCCTGGAGTAGGCCAAGGCATTAGTCAGTATGTTTCCCAAAAGGATTAAGAGCCTCAGTTTAGTGGAAGTTGGTTAAGAGCTTCTACTGTACCTGCCTAGTAGGGCTGTTGTGAGGATTAGGTGTGAAAATACTCTTAAAGTACTTAGAACACTTCCTTAGCTCCTATAAATGCTCATTAGTTGTTAGTTATTGTTATCATTATTGATCATTAGTGTTATTCTTATTATTAGTATTACTGTTCAATCCAAGGCAAGGCCTTGGGATAGGGTGGAGAATGACCTAAGAAAGAATAAAAAGTGCCAGCCCCGGTAGCATCAAGTACAATTGGAGGGAGAACAATGGAGTGGAAAGGGATGATCAAACCAGGGAATTATAAAACTCACACAAGAGGACCTAGGAGCTGGAGCTCTGGGGAATGAGTGATATTCAGTCAAGGAGTGTGGAGAAGAGGGCATGTTAGGTAAGGGAAAATTAGAGTTTCGTCATCTTTCTTTGAAGCATGATGATTTCGAACAATGATTCCTAAATGCTAGTTCACAGACTAGTTGTTTTAGCATCACCTGGGGAGCTTTTTAAAAAATGCAGAAATTCAAATTCCTGAGGTCTGTAGTGAGACCAGGAACCTGTATTACTAAAAGCTGCCCAGGTAGATTTGGATGCACAGCCAGCTGGGGAAGCCATGCAAACAGAGCACTGGAGGTCAAGAAACTTAGCCTGTAGTCCTGGGGCCAGAATAGACTTGCTGTGTGACTTCTCAGGGGCTCTCTCAGACCCGTCTTGAGGGTCAAGGAAGGTGAAGGGTGTGAAGCGTTTTATCACTTGTAGAGCCCCCAGCACATGTAAGCAGTGATTGTTAGGATAGCACAGGTATTCTCTGTGTTTGAGACCACTGCATCAATAAAGGTTCCTCCACTTGGTCTGCCACCACCTCCCCCAGCCCTCGCAGGGGAGCAAGGGACTTGGCCCATATGATCTAAATCCCTTCCAACTGTAAAGTTCTTTGTGGTTTGTTTTCTGTGTTGCAGACGCCAAATTACTATGTCTTCATGTGGCTTTTCGTGGATAGTGTTTCTGCAATTTTCATTGTTGCCATATTTTATTTTCATTGGTAAGCATATATTTGTAATTTTAAATGAATTTTTCCCAAAATAAAAGTATAAGTGATTCTTATGGAAAGTTGAGAGAAAACAGTTACACTCTTTTACACTCTTCCTGTAATCCCACATGGCAAATTGTCAGGAAGATAGGGTTTATAATCTGAACCTCTCATTTCTTCTCATGCTGCCTGCAGCTCCTCACACCCCTTCCACCTCCTCAACACGAGACAGTACTCTAAGGACTCTCACTAAAGCTTAGTCAAAGCCTATTACTACATATTCAGTGTGGATCAGTTGAGAGAGGACAGGGGTTGAAGGTTTTCCAGAACAAATGCCTCCATCTTCGCACCTTCCATGAAACTGGACATAGCAGCATGCTCTGCAAGAGCAAGTTCACAAACCAAGAAGCCTGGGTTTTAGCCCTGGCTTCGCCCCTTAGTTGCTGGGTGACCCTAGGAAAATCATTGCCCTTTTCCAGGCCATAGTCTTTTTATCTGCCCAAGAAAATGAGATTTGAGAATTCTTGCAGGGCAAATGCTACAGGATTGCAAGATTCAAAATGGGAGAGGGAACATCCTAGTAGAAGAATTTCAGCTACAGGAGACTATGGTTGTTTAGACCTCATCATGCTCATCTTTTCTTCATTTGAAAGTTATCCTTTAAAGGTGGAAAGTACAAACCCTCTGCTTAAGTGAGACTTCATGATGTATTTTTCTGGCCACTGCCTTGGATTATTGCCTTTTTTTGGAAGAGGTCTGTGATGCTCATTGATAGTCTGCTTCCTTCCAGGTGGAATGAGAACGAAAAAGAAAAATTCTTCAAAAGCACCAGTACTCATAAAGGTAAAGTCAGAGGGCTAGCCCACTCCTATCTGTTCATCCCTACTCATTGCCTCCAGGACACAGGGCCTGCTTTTCATGTCTCTCAGAAGAGCTAAGGGAGTCAGGGAAATTGGAGAGGTAGGGACCAGGGAGAAGTTGAGAAGTGGAGGCTAGGCACAGATTTCTGGAGGGCCCTCACATCCAGCTTCGTTTTGGACTTCACCCTCTAAACAGTGAGACCCCTTGGAAAATTCTGAACATGGGTGTTTATTTGTTCACCTGTTCATATATTCATTCACCAGACAGTTATCGAATACCCACTTGTGCCAGGCACTCTGAGAGGGATTCAAGATAACTGAAAGCTCTCTATGGAGGCTGGCCCAAGAAAGAGGAGGGCTGGCCCACAGAGAGCAGTGAGGAAGCAGGCAAAAGTAGAGCCGTTGATGCCATTGGACCAGGCACCTGAGTCCAGGACAGAGTAGCTGCCATGCCCATTAGGGCGGAATGTTTCTTATGGGGCTACAGTTATCGGTGATATATGTTGGAAGGTGGAGGGAGAAAACTGCTGAGACCCTGGAATGCTGGACTAGAGTCTGCGCTCTGCATATAAGCAATCGGGAGATGGCAAATGAGTTTCAAGCAAAGGAGCAGGGGCCAGCCCAGTGGTACAGCAGTTAAGTGCACATGTTCCGCTTTGGTGGCCTGGGGTTCGCCAGTTCAGATCCCGGGTGCGGACATGGCACCACTTGGCAAGCCATGCTGTGGTAGGCATCCCCCATATAAAGTAGAGGAAGATGGGCACGGATGTTAGTTCAGGGCCAGTCTTCCTCAACAAAAAAAAAAAGTGGAGGATTGGCAGTGGAGTTAGCTCAGGGCTAATCTTCCTCAAAACAAAACAAAAAAAGACAAGGGAGCACTATGCTTAGATTTCTGTGTAGAGGGATGGAATAACAGAGTAACTTAATATTATTCAGTAGAATAACTCAGAGGCTGAGGAAGTGAGATAGGCCCAGTAAATACAAGGAGAGCTAGATTTTATTTTTTGAGAGGTTGTGGGGATAATCACACAGTGAGTTACTGGTTTGGGAAGCCAAAGTCAAAGGGAAAACCAATCAGGAGGCAGAGGACTGTGTAGTACATGATATAGTTTCCTTCCATAGATCCTGCAGCCTTAAGTAAAGTTGGTACGGTCACAAAATCATGAATTAACTCATTGTGGACAGTGGTAAAGATCCTCAGATGCTATTTACCAGCTGGCAGAGAGTTGAACTGATACAATACTTAGAATTGCAGGAATGTATCCACTGGGACCATGAAAGAATAAATTCAGAAATTTGAAAAAATTAAATGGAGGGCAATGGTCTTTCCCACTATGAAACTGAAGGTTCAAACCAAGCTCACTCAAATCTCTCAAGGGGCAGAGAGACCTCAAGTAACACTTGAATTACACAGACTTTAAGAAGATCACTCTCTTGGCTGTTAAGAAGTCTGAAGGCTGTATTCCAGCCACCCTATAACTTTCAGTAGTTGTATTAGTTTTCTAGGGCTGCCATGACAAAATACCACAGACTAGGTGACTTAAACAACAGACATTTATTTTCTCACAATTCTGGAGGCTGGAAGTCCAAACTCAATGTGTCAGCAGGTTTGGTTTCTTCTGAGGCCTCTCTCCTTGGCTTGCAGGTGGCCGCCTCCTTGCTGTGTCCTCACACAGTGTTTCCTCTGTGCACACACGCACCCCCAGGGTGTCTCTGCATCCAAATTTTCTCTTCTCCAGTGAGACTGAATTAGGGTCCACCCCAATAGCTTCCTTTCGATCACTTCTTTAAAGTCCCCACCTCCAAATACAGTCAGATTTTGAAGTTCTCAGCATTAGGGCTTCAACATTTGGATTCGAGGGATGCACGAGTCAGCCCAGAACAGCAGCCAGCCAAGACGTGAAAAGAACATGGGAATGGTTAGGAAGGCGTGGGAGAGAGAGAAATTTCGAAGGAAAATTCAAAGAACTGTATGAATTTGGATGAATGAAGTGGCTATAATGTTTTATAAAAAGTATTTAGTTAACTTGACCCCAACTCCCCACCGTATTGAAATGATGATAAGAAAATAAGGTGAGTAGAAAATAAGAGTTTTTCCTGTTTTTAAGAGTTTTCAGTTGCCTGTTACAGAAACCAATTTTGCTTGATATAAGCAGAAAGAAAATGTATCAAAAGGCTGTTTGAGTACCTCCAAGAGACCCCTAGAAGGTGCAGGACCAAGTTTAGAATCAGGGAAGGAACAAGGAAGACTGGAAAGCCCAAACCACAGCCAATATCCATTCAGGTTGAGGAGAATAGAGCCTTGAACACTAAGCACACTGTCGCATCTTGCACCACAACCACCTCTAGGATGGGCATGTACTGCTGTACCTGCAGGTGCCACCAGAAGCCACTGATCGTCTTTCTAGCTTTGGGATGTATTTTTCAGCGGTAAATCCTTTGTGTTATGTCTCATATAGTTTCCTATGAATAGTCTTAAAAAAGCAAAAGTCTTCCATTTTCTTATCTTTCTTCCTCTACTCGTAATATGTCCTTTTTCTCTGACTGCTTTTTGAGATTGTTCCCTTTATTACTGGTTTTCAGTAATTTGATTATGATTTACCTTAGTGTATGTGAGTGTGTCTGTCTATCCTGCTTGGAGTTTGCTGAACTTCTTAGATCAGAGTATAATTTTCATCAAATTGGATAAATTTTTAGTGTTTATTTTTACAAATATTTTTCTGCCCCTACCCTCTTTCTGGGATTCCAGTTACATTGATGTTGGACAGTTTGATGTTATCCTATAGGATACTGAGACTTTGTTCATTTTTATTTTTAACCTATTTAGTTTCTATGCTTCATTTTTGGTAGATTCTATTGCTGTATGCATTAGTTTTTTTTATTGCTGTGTAACAAAGTACCACAAATCTAGCAGCTTAAAACTATACAAATTTATCATCTCACAGTTTCTGTGGGCCAAGGGCCCAGGCATGGATTAGCTAGGTCTGCTGCTTAGGTCTCACCAGTTTAAAATCAAGGTGTTGTCCTAGGCTGCAATCTCATCTGAGACTTCAGAGTCCTTTTCCAAGCTCACTGATTGTTGGCAGAATTTAGTTCCTTTCAGTTGTAGGATTGAAGTCATCCCTGTTTTCTTGATCACTGTTGGCAGGGCTTTGCTCTGAGCTCCTAGAGTCCACTTTTGTGTCCTAGCCATATGGCCCTCTTATCACATGGTAGCTTACTTTTTCAAAGCCAGCAGGCAGATATCTCTATAGCAGATGGATTCAGGAAAGAGAGAACAAAGAAAGCAAAATAACAGACAAAACAAATAGAAAACAAGTTGAAACATGGTAATCATATATCTAACCATTTTATTAATTACATTAAATATAAATGGACCAAATACCGAAATCAGAAGGAGAGATTTTCAGACTGGATAGAAAAAATCAAGACCCAACCATGTGCTGTCTACAAAAGAAATACTTAAGATACAAAAACACAAATAGATTAAAAGTGAAAGGATGGGAAAATGATATGCCATGCATAACAATAAGCATTATAAACAATATCTGAAAAAATATACTTCAAAACATGGAACATTACTGGAAACAAAGATTTCATAGTGATGAAAAGGTCAACGTATCAGGAAGGCATTATAATCATAATTGTGTGTACACTTAATAACAGAGTTTCAAAACACCTGAAACAAAAACTGAAAGAGAAATCACAGTTGAAAATTTTAACATTCCTCTCTCAGTACCTGAAATAACAACTAAACACACAAAAAATAAAATCAGAAAGGATACAGAAATCTAAACACTTTTCAGCTACCTTGACCTAACTGACATAAAACAGTATATTCAATACCAAATTGAATCCATCCAACAACTGCAGAATGTACAATATTTTCAAATGTACAAGGCATATTTGCCAAAATAGACCACATGACAAGCCATAAAACAAGTCTCAATAAATAACTTCCAAAAAACTGAAATCTTCAGAATATGTTCTGTGACCACAATAAAATTAAATTAGGAACAAACATCAATAAAATATCTAGATGAGCCTCTAAATGCTGGAAATTAACATATTTCTACACATCCCATTGATCAAGGGATAAATCACAAGGGAAATTAGAAAATATTTTTAACTAAAGGATAATACATATACGATAGCAAAATTTGTGGGGCACAGCTAAAGCAGGACTTAGAGGGAAATTTGTAAGTTTAAATGTTGGAAGAAAGAAAGGTTTAATATTAAGTTTCTACCTTAAGAATCTAGAAAAAGAAGAGTAAATTTTTCCTAAAGTATAAGGAAAGAAAGAATAAAGATAGCAGGAATCAATAAAATACAAAAACTACAAACAGAGAAAATGTTAGTTCTTTGAAAAGATTAATAAAATTGATAAACTCTTAGCAGACGAGAGAGATTGTCAACATGATGAATGATAAATGAAAGAGGGACTGTTTCTCCAGATCCTAGACATAAAAAAGAAAATTATGAGTGTTTTAATGCCATTAAATTTGACAACTTAAAGGAAGCAGGCAAATTCCTTGAAATACACAACTTAAGAGAACTGAGAGAAGAAATAGAAATTTTTAACAACTCACTATCAGAATCAAATTCGTATATCAAAAATCTCGCCACAAAGAAAAGTCCAGGCCCAAAAAGTTTCACTGGTTAATCAAATATTTAAGAAATGCTCATCTTATACCAGCTCAGAAACAAAGAAGAGGAAGGAACACTTCCTAGCTGATTCTTTGAGGCCAGCAATACTCTCATATAAAACCTAACAAAGACATTTCAAGAACTAGATTTACAGACATAAAAATCCTTAACAAAATAATAGCAAGTTGAATCCATTACTCTATAAAAAGGATGATAGATCATGAGCAAGTGCGGTTTAGCCCAGTAGTCACGATGGATACATCATTTGAAAATTAACATAATTCACCATGTCAACAAAATACAGGAGAAAAAGTGTATTGACAAAAGTCAACACCCATTTATGATAAAAGCTCTGCACAAACTGGGAATAGAATGAAACTTCCTCAATCTGATGGAAGATATTTACAAAAAACCTCTTCAGCCAGTATCATTTTTAATGGTGAAACAATGAATATTTTCCAAGATCAGAAATAAGGCAAGTGTATCTGCTCTCACCTCTTGTATTCAGCACTGTACTGGAGATCCTAGCCAGTTTACTAAGATAAATAACAGACATAATGGAAGAAATAAAACTCCTGATTTAAAGATATTATTATTTACATTAAAAAATTCTAAAGATTCAAACAACTAACAAACCTACTGGAACTAATAAGTGAGTTAAGCAATGTCTCAGGATACAAGGTGAATATACGAAAAGTATTCTAAAAAATTTTAAATAGCATCATTTACAACAGCACAAAAACATAAAATAAGAATGAACTTAAGGAAAATGTTGCAAGCCCTTTCAAAGAAGATATATAATTGGTCACTGAAAACTACAAAAGTGTACTGAGACAAAGACCTGAATAAATGGAGCAATATACCACGTTCATGAGTTAGAACACCTAATGTTACAGATGTTAGTCGTCATGAAACTTACTTACAAATTCAGTTCAAGTGCAATAAAAAACCCTCTTGTGAAGCTGACAAACAATAAAGCTCACATGTACACCTGTTTCTTCAAGATTGAAATTACACTCAGGGCAAAAATAACTGAGTTCTGGGCTGGCTTCTTTGGATTCTCACTTTCTTCTAGATTTTGGCCCCATAGTTCCTTACCATGTTGTAAATTCTTAGATAAATTTAAGATGTTTTCTTGGTTTGGTATATTATCCAGTTTTTAATTTGTCTTTGATAAGAGTCAATTTCCTAGCTCCATCACTGGAAGAAGCTTCCATCATCTATTTTTTCCATCAGATAAAAATTATTTTTTTGAGCACTTACTGTGTGACAGATACTTCTGAGCACTCTATATGCAGTGGCAAGCAAGATAAAGTCTCTGCCTTTAAAAAGCTCCTGTTCTAATTAAGGATGTGTTCATTTTTCTATTCAAACTGACTTGGAAGCAGAGGTTGTGAAATGCATGAACTTTAAGCAAATATCAGTCTCTCCCTTCTGAGAGCTGCCACGGTGAGCCAGAACCTCATACAATAGACTCAAACTCCAGCACCATGCTGAATTGGAGGACCGCAATAAAGTCTGCACAAAGTCTGGGATAGGGAGAGAACTAGGGGGAAGGAGCCTGAGATGGTAAGTAAGGGACTAACATTTTCAAGATGACTAGGATTTCACCACGTGACCAGCAAAGACTGGAGAAGTGACAGTTGAGGAATACATTTTTGTCTTTTCCATCCCACAGATACTCGGAACCTCCCAAAGGGAAAAACTAAGAAGTCAGGAGCTTCTGTGATATCCAAACCACCCCCCCGAGTTAAGGAAAGCCCTTGGACTTTAGAAGCCCTCACCCCAGCTTTAACCAGAAGCACAAGGAAACACCCAGGCCCTCAGCAGTTTTCAGCAGTCCCTGAGGAGAAAGCCAGCAAACCACTGAAGCCTGTCAAAGATGACGTAACACAACCAGTGCCCACCCAGGAGGACTTTGAACTCGCCCAGGAACCCACCAGAGAGGCCACCCACAAAACTGCTTTGCCTGACTTGAAGGCGAATGAACCAACAATTTCTTCTGCAGAGGTCCCTCATCCTGAAACACAACCAGATTACACCCCCATTGTTGAATCCTCCCAATAATCATCTTTTATTATGTTTTCCACCACATCCAGCATGTCCTTCTCCTCCTTTGGGCTGTCTTCAAGAATAATTAGCCACATCTTGCCCCTTTCTTCCTCTTCCTCTCTGTGTCTAAGGGTGATGATGGGGGCGGGTAGTCAAGAAAGGGTGCAGGAGAGCCATTCTGGTCTAACCTTTATATAAAGATTGTACCTCAAGGGGATGGGCAAGGGAAAAAGAGTTGTGGTCTTGGAGCTGGAGCTGGTTGTTCTCTGGGTGTTGGAGGGTTTGTCTCATCCTAACCCTTCATAGTATTCCCTGCTGCAGGAGTGGCTGTGGTGAACATCAGCCTGTAAATAAAGGCAACCTCTCAGGAAGCCAGAAGGTTAATCGTGTCTTCTTTGGATCCCTTTCTGGTTACTCAGACTGACAAAGACTAGGAGATGAGCGCAAAAGTGATGCCATCCTGAGTAAGAGAATGAGAGGTGGCATGGGCATGAGTCAGGGGCAGAGATTTCATCCCACATACACATTCTGTGATCTAGTGTGCAGTGGGATGCTTCCTAATAGCTTGTTGATGGCTTATTCCCCAATGGGATGATGTGCATAATCCCATGTCCACCCAATAGCCTTTGGCCTTGAAGGGAAACTAGAGCTTAGAGCGAGCATTTGGAGCCACTTCTTTCTGAGAGCCTAATATTAGGGGCAGTGAATTTAGTTCCACTATGTGACCTTCACCTATCCACACACTCTCTGGGCCTCAGTATCCCCAGCTGTACAGTGACGGTGTAGAGACAGACCACCGCAGCACCTTTCTTCTGGCTCACATTTGTCCTGGGCTGACTGTGGAGTCCTGCAAACATTGGTGGCGTAGGGCTGCCTCAGACATCCAAATTATCATCCCAGAAAGCAGGGCTGTCTGATCTGGGGCCTCCATTTCCACAACCAACCCCTCCCCCTCCCACACAGGCAGCTAGGGAGAACAGGAATAGCACTGTCTGCAAAGTGTTGGGCACCTAGATGCAGATGACCCCAGACACTTGAGTGTGAGGGTAAGCAGGACTTGACTCTGCTGAGGTATCAGGGGGACCTTGAGGACAGATCACAAACATGCCCACCTGAAGGATATTCTTCACTCTCTCTTCTCTTGGCACTCATCCTAGCGACAGCCCAGGAGGATGCCCCACTCCCAAATCACATCTTCCCTGTCTGAAGCCCTCACCCCCAGACCTGCCCAGTTCATGAACAAACTTGGTTGTTCCATCCTGGTCACAAAGTAACATTTTACAGGTAACCACTGGACATAGGATCTAACCTGAGGCAGCATTGTTCTTGGGGTTCTTAGAGGTTTCTTGATGAGCCAAGGAGATCTTTCTAGTTAAGGCCCAGAAGCTTGTCTAGATCCCCAACCCATGCACACTTAGGTCCCCACCTCCCAGGCCGATGTCCAGCATTTCCCCCTAACCTGCCCTGGGCCCAGCAAGTCCCTCTAAGCCTCTTTCAAGAGCAGCTTGGGCTCAGGCATCCAAACCCAGACCAGCTTGGCCCTGCACGCACAGACCAAGGAGACAGTCATACAGGCCACTCCCCAACAGGGCCCCGTACTGGCCCCACACACTCTCCCCCTCCCTCTCCCCTTCCCCCAGCAGACACCGTAGGGCCAGAAGATGAAACACATGCTTTATGCCCTGAGATGATCAGGCGAAACTCAAGCAGGGGCTCAGCACTCACACTGCAATCTGTAAAAGTGGTCTGTGTCCCTCACCCAAGCTGAGGAGCCTGGACTTAGGGGAACTAAGCCACTCCCTTAGGTTTCAGAATACTCTTGGTTTGGTTGGTTTGGTTTCATTGTTCCCAGTACAGAGAACTAGGTCGTCCTCTTGATTCCCTGTCCCAGTGGTGCACAGAAAGTCAAAGGAGGTTGCATGGTAGGGCTGGTCTGAGATAAGAAATGCATCCAAGGAGCACAGGCTCTTACAACTGGGAAGGCCACAGCAAGCCAGGACAGAACCAACCCAGGTGCCTCAGGAGGGGAGTTCTGCATCCCAGCAAGGCTGCCTCACTGGAAGAAGGATCAGAGGCCAAGTTGGTGCAGTCAGTGTTGGCCGGCTGGCCCGGCCTCCCTGCCTGGATGGCAAAGCTCTTCCCCAGTTGCAGACGTAGCTGATGAGCCTGAGCCAGCTGCTGCCTAGAGAGCAGGCACAGGGCCAGTGCCGCCTCCCCACTGTTCACTTGCCACCCCTGGAGCCCCGCTGTTTGCTCATGGCCGTGAGCATCTGGCTAATATAGGAAGTCAGGAGGTCATCCATCTTGTAGCCCTGGAAACAGTGGCAAGGAGATAAACAGAGCACAAAGTGGGACAGGGCCAGCCCGCTGAGACCCAAAACACAGCTCCCAGGAAACTCAGTAGTGGGCAGAACCCTAGACAAAGGCAAATCCTGTCCTGCTCTAGACTCGGTCTCCCCAGCCGCATAGTTGAAGGGCTGGATTCATCCACCCAGATGTCTAGGGTTCTAAGCTGTTATGACTCCCCATTAAGGCCCTATCTCGCGAGCCCCTCAAATCCTAGATGCCTACCTCAGGAGTGCCTCTACAGGCCCTACCAGTCAAGCTATGCCTTGGAAGCTGAGTTCAGTCTAGGAGGCACCATTGCTGATGGTTCTACTGTTGATCTCAGGGGCCCAGATACGGAAGACACTCAAACAATAGTTACTGAACAAGGAGTTTGTGCCTCAGCCTCAGATTAAGCCCCTTCCCCAGACCTAAGCTGAGCTTCAGACTGACCTGACCTTGGCCCCAACCTGACTCTTGATCCTGACCCCAGGCCAAGTTGCACACCCCTCATGTTTGTCCCATGGGCTGGGCAGATGGCTGAAGTTGCAGGCGAGGCAGGGGAGCCCGCCAAGCCTGGAAGCAAAAGCGCTCACCAGTGACGTCTCACAGAGCAGTTTGCTCCCGCGCACCAGGTTTCCAATGGTGATGTGGAAGTAGGTGTTGCCGCTGCTCCAGTTGGAGATCTTGGTGAAGGGGTGAGTGGTCAAGATGTCCTGGGGGAGGAGGGAAAGCAGAGAGAAGGTGCACAACCTGGACACTCTCGCCTCACTCTCCTCAACTCCAGCCCACCAACACCACCCACACAAAAGGTCCCAGGCCCTCATATGAGAAAAGGAGCAAGAGGGTAGAGGCCAGCTGTGCTGTGAAGCTGCTGAGGGAGGCAGGTGCTTTCTGTCTCCATGCCTTGGCTGGGAGCAGCTGGTGGGACACTCAAGGAAGTCCAGCAGGCTGTTGGGTATGTGGGGCCAGAATTGGAAATTTGGGAGGCTGGAAGGAACTAAAACTGTGGTCCTGGAGGAGACGGTCCAGAGACACAAGAAAAAGACAGGACAGAGCCTTGGGGAACACACTGTGTATGGGCTGGGTAGAGAAGAAGCCCACAAAAGTGTCTGAGAGGAATGACCAAGAGAGATACGAGAAAAACCGAGAAAGGGGGGCCCAGGAAGCCAAGGGGAAGATGGTGGTTGTTGGCACCCTTCACCAATGGTCCTGTGAGCCCTCCTGTGTCAGTGGTAGGACTGTGCTTCCTGGCCCCCTTGGTGAGGACTGCTCTGGGCCATAGCTAAGAGCAGCAGTTTCTCCAGCACAGCCTGCCGTCCTGACCAATACGGGCAGAGAGCACCTTGGAAGGAGGGAGCAGTTGGGAGCATCAAAGGACGCTGAAAGGCCAGGTATTAAAAAGAGGTCACTGGGTTTAGTAGCAAGGCGTTTATTAGGAACTCTAGGAGAGCAATTTTGATGGAGTGGATGAAGGGTAAGGAAGCAGACACAAAAACACAGACACCCTCTCAAGATGTGTAGCCAAGAGGGCAGATGAAATGAGGACAGCGGCTGGCAGCAGCTTCCAGGGTTTGGGGCTGGGGGCCTTTGTTAGAGGTGCAGACAGAGAAGCCTGCCCTGCCTGCTCTTCTTGTCACCGCTCACCTTGGTTCTGGGGTCGATGAGGCTGACCCCATACTTGTTGATGGCAATTAAGAGGATCTCAGGGAAGTTTGGCTCCGTAGTTTGCTAGTAAAGAAAGCCAGAAACCATCGGATGGAGACCCAGAGCAGGAAAGGCTGTGTGCATTTGGGGCAGGAACGAAGTGGTGCCCAGCTAGGATTGAGTTGACCCCTCCTGCTGTGACCCGGTGTCAGGAGTGCAGCGGTGCTGGATGTCCTGCCACCACCTCATGGTTTCCACCTCTGCTGGGCCCTCAGTGCTACCCCAAGTTCCCTCATGGGTCCCCAAACAACGCCCTCTCCCACTCTCCCCAGCAGCAGTCTCTTCCCTTCTCTCCTGCTTCTCTAGGAGTCTCTGCTGTCTCCTCTCTCTCAGCCCAAATGTCTGTCATCTTTAAAAACCTTCCCTGAACACTATGCCTACCTCCAGCCCCTCCCTCCCTCTCTTCCTTGCACAGCCAGGCTTCTCAAAAGGCATCCCAGCCTAGATGTGTAAGAAGGCCATCCTCTCCTCTCCATCCTGACCTATTCCCTCATCCTCTCACACCAGCCTCTTCACCGTTCTCCTGCCTCTGGTCACGCCGCTCAGATCCACCCCCCACCCCACAGTCAGAGTGGGCTTCTGGCCCCACCATCCTTGTTTAAAACCCTCCAAGGCTGACCGCCACCTGGAGGAGGAAACCAACCCCTTCGCCTGCTCTCCAGCCTGCCTCTCAGGGCAGTCTGCTCCCCTCACACCCTCCACCCCTCCACACTCAACCACCTGCACATCCTGCCCAGGCCTGAGCTCTCGCACCTCTGCATCTTTGCTCACGCTAGGCCCTCTGCCAGGAACACTCTCCCCAGGGTCTCCCTGGAAAGCTCAAGTGTTGCCTCCTCCAGGAAGCCTCCTCAACCTTCACAGTCTGGGTAGGCCTTCCAGGCTCTGCCACCTCAATGACGGCTCCCCACCGTCACAGCTCAGATCATCCTCCATTACTCTGATCTGTTTACATGTCTGCTTCCCCTGCCAGGCTGAGCTTCTGGTCCCTCTCTGTCCCAGGACAGAGCCCAGGGCTCAGCATTAGCTGAGACACCTCGCTGGGACAAGGCTGAGGGTGCTTCTCTCCTTTCCTTGCCAGGGCACATGGCAGAAGCCATCACTGTTTCCCACAGTCCTGGGGAGGAGTCTCTGTGCCCTGTCTTCCCCCCTCCTTGCCCCCTTCCTTCCCTCTGAGAAGCCGCCCACAGTGTACCTTCACCTCGAAGAAGGCTGAGCCAAAGGTGGGCCACTTGAAGATGAGCTTCAGGAAGGCCAGCTTCGCCTCCTCCTTGGACTTCCCCGCGTGCTTGTTGAAGTAGGCGACGATGGACTGCAGGGGAGGGTGGCTCAGAGTCCTCTCCTCAGCCCCTCCTGCCCCAGCCGCACTGTCAGCAGCTGTCAATGGCCCTGGAGGGCCAGGAGTAGGATGCGGGTCTTGGGGGCCATGAAGGCCCCCCCATCCTAGTTAATGGACTCTTGACCTCCCTTCCCTCCCCCAAGCAAGCAGGCCAAAGAGTGGCAAGTAAAAGCAGGTCACCATGGTAACCAGGACAGGACAAATTACTGCCAAGTGGCAGCTGAATCCTTTGCCTCGAGGACTGGAGACTAAAGCAGGTGGAAGGGAGAATGGGAGGGTGACCTTATCAAATACAGGGGCCACAAGAGATACTTCCCTGGGCTGCTGGCCAGCACCTGTCCCCTTGACCCCGGCTGCGCCCAGAGACCCATTCGTGGGGCGCCCCTGTTCCTGCCCCCGCCCCCATGCTCACCCGCTTCCAGTCATCAGGTGAGATCTGCCGGATGAGGTCCTGGGGCACCAGCTCCCGTAGCAGCTTGGGGATGCTGGGGAAGTAGGACTTGTCCTCCTCAAACTTGACCCTGTAGATCAGCGCCCCCAGCTGCAGCACCTCCTCCCGCGTGCACTTGTGGTAGCCTCGCAGATACTTGGGCAACTCCTGCCAGGGACAGGTCACGGGCGTCGAGAGACCTGGAGGAAGCAGCCTCCTTCCCTGCACCCCGACGCCAGGTCTACTGCCGTACCCCACATTTGGGCCCACCTACTTCTCCAGCCTCAGCTGACCCTGCTCCCCACCCGAGGGGAGATGGCACAGTGCAGGGAACAGCAATTCTGCCTGCACAGGTGCAGCACATTACAGTTGGGAAGCAGAGCCAGGCATGAATGTTATCCCATTTCCCCTCTCCCAGGCATGAATGTTATCCCATTTCCCCTATAACAGCCCCATGAGGCCAGCAGCCCCATTTCAAAGACGAAGAAACTCAGAGTGACCAGCTGGTGAACCTGAGACCCTTCCACAACCCTAATCTCCCAGGTCTGTTCTTCCGTGGAACAAAATCTGTCAGGCTGGCCGCCTCCCATTGTGTTCCCTTGAGACCTGCTGGTTCAGCAGCAGCACCAGCCCCTTCCCCACCTTGAGATTCCAGACCCAGAACCAGAGAAACTGAGGATGAGGAGTGGACTAAAAAAAATAAGATGAAGCCTCTAAAGGGCCAGCACTGCTCACAGGCTCCTGGAGCCTTGTAACTGTCTTATCTGCTGTTTGAAGTGTCGGGAATCTGACGCTGGCCTGAGGACACACTGCAGGTCAGAAACATGAGTCAGTTATTTTCCACCCATCTTTTCACCTCCTCACCCACCTATCTTCCCCTTCACCTACCCACCCAGCCACCTATCTTCCCAGCCATACTTCCATCTACCTACCTACCCATATGCATCTACCTACCCACATCCATTTCCCCATTTGTCCATCCATCCACCCACCCACCCCCCCCAGCCACCTACCCATTCACCCATCCACCCACCAATATCCACCCACAAATTCATTCACCATCCTTCCTTCCACCCATCCATTCACTGAGCCACCAGTTCACACAGTCACCCATCCAGCCAGCCAACAAGTATCTATGGAGCATCTACTATGAGCCAGGCCCTTTAGCAACAACATATATGCTCCCTACTCTCATAGAACCTGTAGTCAAGGCAAGAGCAGATGTTAATCATCACACGAAATCACTGTATGATGACAGTCCTTGAAGGCAGTGTTCTCAGTGCTGTGAGAGCATAGAACGAGGTGACCTGATCTAGTCTTGGGGTCAGGGAAGACTTCAGTTAAGATAAGATGATTGAGTTGACATCTCAAAGCTCAGTAGGCGAGGGGAAGAACCGAGGGATGAGCATCCCAAAAGAGAGGACATTACCAAGGCCCTGTGGCAAACCTGAGAATTTGAAAGAATGTGGTTGGAGTGAACTAAGCACAGGTGCTGGGTGGAGGACAAGGAAGCGGAAGTAGGCAGTGGCCTCCTACCAGGCAGGCCACAGTCAGGACTTGGGGCTCTACCCTAAGAGCGAGGGGAGCCACGGAGAGGACCTGGGAAGCATGATGACCACCATGTGGAGAAGGGATTGAATGGGGACAAACACGGATGGGGGGGATCAGGGGAAAGGTTACTGGCTCATCCAGATGAGAGAAGATGGCGGACACACCCACATTGGTTGGGGTGGTGATGGAGAGACGTGGATGGATTTTACAGATATCAGAAGGTAAAGTCGGCAGGCGAATGATCGGGACAAGGGAGAGGCGGGAGAGGGAGACGTCAAGACTGACTCGGGTGTCTGCCTTAGGAGAACTGGTAGTTGATGGTGCCATTCACTAAACGGGCAACGTGGAGTGAGGGTCGGGGGAGGCGTGGGGGAGAGGTGATCCCAGGTTTGAATGAGGGCAGCTCTCTGACTCCCAGGCCAGGGTTCCCTCTACCACGGCAGCCACCATCTCTGCCTCCCCCGCCTATACTGCATCCTGCTTTCTCTTCCCCACAGAACAGTTAATGGGCTAACCCAGAAAAGATGGCTGAGTTTGAGGTCGCCAAGACCTGGAATCCCACCACTGTGATCCTAATTACATCACTTGATCTCTCTGAGTCTCAGTTTCTCCCTCTTTAAAATGGGAACAACATGCCTACTTCTTGGGGTTTGTTGGGAGGGCAGAATGAGTGACTAGCTCCAGACACCTAATAAGGGCTCAACATGTGAGCGCCCTCCTGGCTTCCCGCAGGCACGTGCCTGAGCTGGAGAACGTCTACAGACGCACACTGAGGCCTCAGATACACGCAAGAGTAGCATCAGAATCCCAAATTCCGAGGACAGCCCCTCAGCAAGGGAAGGGCCTGCACAGGTGGGGACTGGGAGCTCAGAAGACATGAGCAAGCCCCCGGGGGCCGGAGGGTTAGGAAGGAGAAGGGTCTGGGTGGGGCCACTCTAGGGGGTCCCCGCCCTCCCCTGGCTAGGACAGCAGGTCTCTGCTTTCACAGTCCAAGTACAGCGAGGCCAGCAGCACATGGAAGCAACAGCAGCAGAGAGGTGCTGGGGGCCCACCTGGTAATAGTGGAAGATGGAGTCGGCCATGGGGTCCTTCCCCGGCACTGTGGTGGTCCACAGCTTCTTCATGAAGAATACCTGGTACGTGAGCGAGGGCACGATTCCTGTGGCAGAGGGCCGGCAGTCACCCAGAGGGTCCCAACACAGGGGGTGCCCATGCTCAGCACTAGCCCCAGAGGTGGCCCTAGCTCAGGTCCAACCCGGGTGGGCCTCGCTGTATGGCCCTGAGCCGGCACCTGCCCTGCTCCGGGACTCAGAGGATCCCAGGACCCAGCCTCATGTTACCATCCTTGATGGGCCGCGCTTTCTTTATCCAGTCCGTCAGGTGTCGAACGAAGTCGAAGAAGAAGTCGTTCTCGGGGACGCTGATGACCTAGGGACATGGCCATTCTGGTCCACACATTTTAGTTCCAGCAACACTGACTCTTCTGACTTTCCCACCCAAGGCCTTCCCGGCGGCCCCTTCTCCAGAAAGACTCCCATTCACAGCCAGGAGGGGCATCATCCGTGTGTCCGCCCCGCCCCGCCCTGACGGTGTCTGCAGAGCGTCTCCAGAACAAAGCCCAGTTCCTGCCCCGAGCGACTCAGCAAAGGGAAGGTCACTCAGTCACTCAGCAAAGATCTTCTGGACGCTGCGCCACGCCCCAGGAAAGGGGCCCAGAGTGAGGCCCAGCCCCTGCCTTGGACACTCTCCAGCACCCGTGTCCTGCTGCTCTCGCAGGACCTCCCTGAGGTCAGCTCTGGGTCACCAGTGTCTGCCACAGGGACAGTCAGGAAGGGAGGAGACAGACATGGATACACAGGGAACTGTGAGTGGGCAACAGGAGGGAGGGCTCGATCTGCCTGAGATGGACGGGAAAGCCTCCCCCGGGCCTTTGACCCCCGTGGGAGAGAAGTGGGGGAGGGCAATGTGGGATGGTGAGGAGCCTGCACTTGGAGTCAGACCTACCTGGATCTGAGTCCCTGCTGTGTGACCCTGGATAAGTTACTTAACCTTTCTGAGCCCAGGTTTTGTGATCTATTACGTGGGGATAATCACCCTCCCTTTAGGGTTATTTCAAGGGTAATTGGCCTCAGACTGGCAGCTGAGGGACCAGACCAAGCAAATGTGGAAAGTACATGCGTGTTGGGAGGGTGAGGAGCCTGGTGTGTCCAGGACACAGAGCACCATGTGGCTCCCAAGAGGTCTGGGGCCATGCTGTGCAACGCCTCTGCAGAGAGAGACTGAGGGGGCTGCTACATGTCTGGGGGCCGAGGCGGGCAGGTAAGAAGGAGATGGGCACAGTCAGATGCCGCATGCAAGAGTGCCACTCCCTCCTTCTCTCTCCCTCCCTCCTATGCCTCCCGCCCCTCCCGCTGCAGCCCCAGGAGCGCCTATGGCCCCAGCAAATTTCCCAACAGACAGACCAAGAGCAGGCAGGCAGCCAGCCAACGACCCACCACCCACCTTGTCTGCAATTTTGACAAAGAGGCTGAATCCATCGGAGGACTTGAGGAGCAGCCGGGTGGCGATGCTCTGGCAGAAGTCCTTGGCCTTGGTGCTGGACTCCACCTCGAAGGCCTGGGGGGAGGCACCTGCTGGGCTCTGGCGGGGCCTCTCCGGGACCTCGGGCGCCCCTCTGGCTGTGCCTCCCACTCTATGGAGCCCCCTCCCATGAAAGACGCCCTCCTTCTGAGGGGGCTTCCCCGAGGGTCCAGAGCTGGGCCGGCATTTAAGAAAAGGAAGAAGCAACTCCTATCTGGGTCCTCCCGGATCCTGTCCTCCCCAGCTGTCCACACGCCACTCAGCCATGGCCTCCAGGGTACAGGGCCCCCTGGCTGTACGAGCAGCGTGAGTGATGGCAGAGGCTGAGGGAGCACGGACCAGGGCGACTGCGAGGAGAGAGACTGGAGGCAGAAGAAAGCAAATTCCAGAAAGGGGGAGGAGAAAAGGGAGAGGGATTGAGAGTCTGGGGAAGTTGGATGGGGGAGGAGTGCGATGAGGGGGTGGTGCTGCTTTGTGTAACCTTCCACGGGAGGGGACAGCAAAGGATTTTAGGAGTTTCTCTGTCCTTGTGACCAGAATCTTGTCATGGCATTTCTGAGTCTCTAGTCTCTAGACAAGTTTTAAAACTGCTTTTCTAACTGAAAGTTTTGATGTGGGCTCGTTTGTCTGAAGAACACGCTGTGCTGAGGTGGGGCGGGGAGTGGAGGTCAGGAGGCAGCCTGACCAAACGGGCGCGATGACGGGCAGACAGACAGGACCTTTGGACGAGGGTGGAGGGCACCCGCAGTCAGGTCGGTGGAGGAGGCAGGAAGGGGTCTGCAGGAGAGTGGGCTCAGGGCAATGTGAGAGGCCGCGGCCGGGGGGCAGATGGGCCTGGGCCCAGGAACAGGGCTGGCATCAGGGAGGTGGCCCCCGCACGAGCTCAGCTCAGAGGGAGCAAGCACCCTTCTCCAAGGCAGAGCCTCCTCAGAGGGGCCGAGGAGGGAAGACCGTCCCAAGGAAGCGGTTCAAGGAAGAGGGGACTGGAACCAGGAGCCAACCGCCCCCCGCAGAGTCTGCGGTCTCTTGGCTGAGCCCTGACTCCACTCAAGGGTAAGAGGACAATGGGGGGGGGCATCACGGAGGCTCCCTGTGTCCCCAAAGGAGCTGGGGCCCTCAGGGGCATCGACGGACCAAGAAGCCAGCGGTCCTCACCTCGTCAGTGTCGTCGGGAAAGTAGACCTTGTGGAAAATCTGGGTGGTTTTGTGCTGGATGGCCTCTACCTCCACCAGGTGTGGAGGGTACTTCCGGGACCCGTTTCTGAAAAACACGTGGGGGGTGGCAAAGTCAGGAGCCAGGGGTTCATGGGGCCATGGGGAGTGGAGAACAGAGGGAACTTGGGAGACAGACCCTGGTTCTAATCCTAGTCCACCACTTCCTACCAGGTGACGGTCACTCAACCTCTCAGAGCCTCGAGTTTCTCCTCTGTAAAATGGGATGATAACAGTACCTGCTGCGTAGGGCTGTGGGGGGACAGAAGGGAGCGAAAGATGCACGTGGGCTGTGCACAGTACGAAAGGCGGCCCAGGTATCTGCCTCCCCCACAGACCTGAAGGCAGGAGGAGCCCAGCCCTTCTGAGCAACCAGACTCTCCAACTGTGTCCACGGTGGGCACTGGGTACTGCAACCTTTGTCCAGCTGGCAGCCGTGGTCATGGCCTCATCCCCAAAGGACCCGTCCCACAAGCCTGGTGTGGCCAGGAGCCCAGCCCGGTGCCTGCCCCCCGCCCCATGTGAACAGCTGTACCTCAGGGCTTTCTGGAGCCGCTGCAGGCAGTCGATGGCGAGGGGGCAGTGCTTGCGCGACTGCAGGAAACGCTGCACGTGGGGCAGGAGGATGTTGCTGGGCGGGAAGAGGCCCGTGCACAGCCAGAGCAGCTCCCAGCCCCGCTCCTCGCTATACCTGGAGGAGGAGGTGCCGTGTCCAGAAGGGGCCTGCGGACCCCCCAGACCATCCCTGAGCACCCCCAGGGGCCACACCCCCCTCGGCTCCTCACCACAGAAGCCCATGCCGGCCCTGACTCCCACCCCTGTCTAAGGACCAACGCGGACCCACCTCCCTGCCAGCCAGATCCAACTGGTGCTACTTGAAGCGTGGGCAGCCACGCCACACCAGGCCACGCAGTTACCAGTCCACATGGAGATAAGGGGCTGATGCCAGAGTGAAAACCGACTATTTCACCAAGTACTCAGCTAAGATTTTTTTCTATAGCAAGCCTTGCCTATGAAAGAAGCAGTGTGATTCCTATTCTGGCAGAAGCTCTTTAACTCATCTATTCTTTGAGTAGCACTGAGTTCGACCAGCCCCTGGGCTCCCTCTGGCACCACTCTGAGCTCTTTGGGCCTGGCAGGAGGGAAGCTTGAAGGGCTTCTAGGAGGAGGTGGCTTTTGATCTAGGCCTTGAAAGATGAGGTAAATTCTGATATGCAAAGGTGATGAAGGGTTTTCCTGGCTGTGGGCACGGCATGTACAAAGGTTTGGCAGTGTGAAAAGATGTGATGTATGGTTCGATGGTGGACTTGTGTAGGAGATATAGAGAGTGACAAAGCTGGGGAGGGAGTTGGGGGTCTGGGTGTAAGGGTAGAGGGTGGGGCTTCTCTCAGGATCTGAGGCTAGCGTGTGCCTGACTTCCAGCTCGGGCCTGTCTGGCCCAGCAGGGGGAGACGGTGATACCCTCTGGGGCCCACACCCCAGCCCGCCAGAGTGTTCAGCCAGAGCTTCTGACTGACAGCCAGCTCTGTGGAGCCAGTGATGGCCATCTGCTCAGGAGCTGAGCCCCCAGGCAGACCGCGGAGTCTGGGCTGGGGAGGGCTGTCTGGAGGAGGCTCAGGCAGGGAGCGGCAGGACTTCAGGAGGAGCTGGGGCTGTAGAACTCGGAGGACAGACGCAGAGGGCACAGCCACCCCCTATCGGTTCTTGACCTGTTCTCCCTGGGCCTTGAGGCAGAGCCAGGACATGAGGGGGCCTGAGGGCAGCTCCTGCTCTGAGTGAGGAAGGACTGCTCCAGGCAGAGCCAGCCGCTGCCTCCGAGGGAATGAGCTCCCCGTCACAACGGGCAGAGGACCGCTAAGATCCCCTCTGGCTGCGAGCACCAGGGGTAGGGGCCTGCCCCTCGCCCGCCCGCCATCCCTGCTCACCGGATGTGGTTGTCGGTCAGCTGCTTCAGGATCTGCACATACACCTCGTCCTTGAGGGGCTCGGCCTTCAGGGCGCCCTCAAAGATCTGGTCGGTGAGCTCGTTGACAGAGCGCATCCTCTTGGACGGGTAGTCGCCCATGTACTTGAGCACGGGTGGGGAGCCGTCAAGGAAGGGCTTGCGGCCGATGGGGGAGCACTGGGCCGGGGGGCAGGAGGCCACACTCTCCGACAGGGTGTGTCCCTCCCACCGCCTGGTGATGGGGCCCGAAGCCTGAGGCTACTCACCACCCACCCTCCTCCTCACTCCTCTGGCCACCTCCTCACTGGCCGTCCTGCCTCAGGCCTCCAACCCCACATCGAAAGTCCTCACAGCAACCAGGACAAGCTTCCCGAATCACAAGTCTGACCATGCCACCCCTGCCCAGTGGCTCCTCACAGCCTTAGGACACAGTCCAAGCTTCTTAACAGAGCTTGGGAGCCCTTAGTCAGTCAGCCCACCACTTCAGATTCCCTTCAACTCTGCCTTCCAGCTGTGCGGAATTATTTTGTGCCCTCGAAACGGCCCTGCTCTGTTTTGCCTCGGGGCCTTTATACAAGCTGCTCCCTCTGTCTGGAACACTCCTCGCCCCTCTCCCTTTTGACTGGCTAAGGCCTACTCAGTCTTCAGGTCTCAGCCTAGACACCACTTCCTCCAGGAAGCCCTCCCTGCCCTCCTCCAAGGCCGAGTCAGGTCACTGTACCGCCCAGCCCCATCACAGCACCCACCCCGATCCGCATGTCTCCCCTCCTAAGTGTAAGCACCATGAGGCCAGGGACTGGGTCTGGTCACTGCTGTGTCTCCAGGCCTGGCCCGGCACACAACAGAATACACATCTGTCAACCAAATGACAGGGTCAGAGGAGACAATGGGTGAGGCAGCCCCTCACACACCGTAAGGTGCTGGGCACATGGATGGAGCCACTCCACAGACATCCCCTCCATGTCTGTCCAAAACCCTAGAAGCCTGGGCCTGCCCTGCCCTGCCCTGGGGTCCCCATCCCTGTGGCGCCTGCCCTGACCCTCCGTGCGGCCCATCCCCGAGGGTGTGGATATCAATGAAGGCCATGCAGGCCTCCTGCGAGAGCTCCTCGCTGCCCAGGATCTTCTTGAGCAGCGCCTGCTTGAGCGGCTCCCGCGTGTGGCTCCATAGCCGGTCCTTGCCGCGGGCCTTGGACACCATCACGCGACTCAGCGTGTGCTTGGGCGGGGGCCTGCACGGCACAGGGACAGTCTCACTAACTTGTAGGCTTGAGACCCCATCCCCATCCAGCCCTGCGCCCAGGTTGAGGGGAGGGAACAGGCCCTGCCCGTCCCTGCGGCACCATGTGACCTGGGAAGAGACCCCAGCCCTCCCTAGGCCTTATTTTCTCAGTAAGACATGGAGATACAACCCAGCGTCGCAGCCCAGCCAGCCCTGCCGCCTGCCCTGTCTGCTCGCCCCTGCTCCTCTCTGGTCCCTCTGCTCCGGCCTCGGCACGTGCTGCCCCCAGCACTCCTCCACCGGTCACCCCTCGCTGCTCAGCTCAGATGCCACCTCCTCCTGGAGGCCTCCTCTCTGTCCCCAGCTCCATCGCAACACTGGGCGCCCAGAATCACATCTGCCTGGTTCTGTGCCTGTCTCCCCTCCAGGACCGGGAGCTGGGGAGTGCCCAGGACACCCCACCCTCCCTCTCCGTGGGCACAGTCACTTCTGCAAATGAAGGAAGGATAAGATGACACATGAGAAGGGTCAGTTCCACGGAGAGAAACGGCCCTCCAGCACCCTCCGACCCTGGCCCTGCTCACGGTGGGCAGCCCAGAGCAACCCCTGAGGCCACCAGAGAGCAGCAGAGGCCATGTCTGCCATCCGGCCCTCCCTGTGTCCGTCACCTGAAGTAGTCGTAGGAAAATTCCTCCAGCGTGTAGGGCTTGGCGCGCGGCTCGGGCTCCGCTGTTCGCTGCTGCAGGAGCCGGATGACGTCCTGCCTCTGGTCGGGCGTCAGGGTGACCAGGGCCTGGGGGCCGAGAGACAGGGGCTGAGGTCAGCTCCCTGCCTGCGGTCCCTGGGGTCAACACGGTACAGCTGGAGCCTTCCAGACTGGGGCTGAGGAGACTGCTCCATGGAGGTGGGCCCTGGGCCCCATTCTGACCCTGGGAACCCCTTTCCTCCTGGGCTCTCTGAAGTTACTCTGCCTCCATCGTGCTGGGCTCAAGACCCTTCCCTTGGTGCCCGGTGTCTGAGCCAGGCTGGGTCAGTCAGAAAGCCTGGACAAGGCAGGGGACATGATGTGAGAACTACGCAGTCAACAGAAGCTGGCTCAGGAGCTCCTTGGAAGGCTGGGCCCCGAGTCCTCAGTGCTGTGCTCAGGGGGCTCCGGAAGAACCAGGGCCTCCCTTCCCAACTCTGCCCTCACTGCCCTTTCAGACAGTGTAAGGTGATGCCCCCTCTCCCATCCCCCTCCCCTGGGCAGTTCCTCCTCTGATGCTGTTTCTAGGTCCCTCTCCACCTGGCAGAGGTTTGAAACCTGCCCCAACTTTAAGTCTGTGGTCCCATAAAACCCCCAGATCATCTTCCCAGAAACTGCGGACCATGAATCTACTGTAATCCCTCACTCCATTTTACAGAAATGGGAAGAGGACAAAGAGGGGTCCGGGGAGCCTCCCATCCATCTGACACCCCCAGGTCACATACCACAATCTCCCGCGGTGGCATGGTGACAGTGGGCATGACATACACGCAATCGGTTGGGAAGTCCCCACGCTGCTTGGTCCTCTCATTGATGCCATTGGCCCAGCCTGAGTTCATGACCTGCTCGCCAGTGTCATGGTCCAAGATGATGAGGTCCCCTTTGGCAAAGCTGAGGAAGCCAGACTCCTCGCCCGCTGAGAGGCAGAGGTGAGCGGGGCCACGTGGGGGTAGAGAGAGAGGCTGAGTTGGAACTACTCTATTTGGGTGGAAGACGTATAAGCCGCTCCTCCCCACTGAAGAACTGAGGCCTCTCCCTCTCATATCTGCTCAGTGGTCAGCCTCCTTCCACCTTGCCATATCCCTCCACACAGACACAGGCAGCGGAGAGGGCCACTCTCCTGCTCAAAAGCCTTCCATGGCTCCCCATTGCCCTTAGGAGAAAGCCCACACTCCTCGACATGCTCACAGGCCTGTTGTGGGCTGGCCTTCTGACTTCATCCGCCTCACTTCATGCCCCTCCTCCCTCACCTCGCCCCTGCCAGCCAAACCCAACTATCCACAGTACTAGACACGCCTGCCTTCTCCAGCCCCTGTGCTCCGTCCGTGCTCTCCTTCTGCCTCAAACTCTGCTCACATGTGTCCTCCCTGAACCCGGCTGCATGGGGGCCTCTCCTCCAGGCTCCACAGCCTCTGGGCCTCGCTGGTCCCTGCACTGTCTGCTTCCACCCCCTCTCCCCACTGAGGGTGGGGCTTCCATCCATTCCATCTCTGTCTTTTCCCCGCTCCGCCCAGGAGGCCAGGGGATGCTCAGTCAGGGTGGTTGTTACTGCTGCCATCACTTGGAGATGGTGGGTATTTGGGGAACACTGAGGAGGAACCCCTGATCTCCCCTGGAGAAGGTGACAGGAGACGGTATTTCAGGACCCGAGATGGGGAGGGAGGTGGATTCCCTACAGGGCACAGAGGGGAGGCACACAGTTTGGCTGGCTGGTCCAGGTGGAGCCGAGGGTGTCTGGGGAAGGATGGGTAAAAGGCACTAGCAGCCTCAGAGGCCAGGCCAAGGCCAAGGTGTGTGATCTGCCTGAAGCCCGGACCCCCGGTGCCTGGCAGCCCATGCCAGGAGCCACTCACCAGGGTTGGGGTTGTCCTGCAGGGCCACCACATACTTAGACCTCTTCCGGAGCCCCTCCAAGAAGGTGACCACCAGGTCACGGATATCCTCGGAGTTGCTGGAAGTGAAGGTGTACTCATCCCCCTTGATGGTGGCCAGCGTGAAGCTGGGGGCTGTCAGTTTTGCTCCCCTGCATGACCAACACGGAGAACAGGGCCCAGATGGGCTCAGTCCTGCCCAGCCCGAGTGAGGCGCCGCACAGCCCAGGTCAGAGCAGCCCAGCGAGAGCAAGACACGGCACTCCCTGAAGGAGACCAAGGCCAGCCCAGTCAGATGTGGCCCAGCCAGGTGAGACACGGCCCAGGTCGGACACAGCTCAGCCTGAGTCAGACATGGCCCGGCCAAAGGCACACATGGCAGGGGAAAAGCCTGCAGTGGCCCAGCCCACTTCCCCTTTGCCGTCTAATTCCCACTCACTTTTAGGTCTCAGCCCAGATACCACTTCCTCCGGGAAGTCCTCCCTGCCATCCCACAGCCCTTAGCATGCTGCTTCCTGCTTTAAAATGGCTTGTTCAATGTCCATCTTCCCTCTCGACTAAAGCTACAAGGGCAAGGACTGTCTTGTCACCACTGTATCCCTTGTGCCTGGCACCTGCCTGGTCAGAGCTGGACATGGCCCAACCCAGGTCCACATTGGACACCGCCCAGAGACACTCCTACAAGCCCTGGATGGGGGAGGCACTGCTGGGATCGCTGGTCTATTCCAGGTACCCCTCCCCACCATTGCTCCCATGTGCACCGCACTTCTCAGTTTACACAGAGCTCCCCTATCAGCTGTTGCATCTATTCCTCACCGCTGTTACTGAAGGAAAGTATTAAGGCCTCTCTATTTTAGGAATGAGGATATGGAGGCGAGTTTCGCCCAAGCCCCTGAGACCCAGGCCAGGCTCTTTTTGTACACACTCAGCTGCCGCTGTCTGTCCTTCCCATCGCCCATCTCAGATCAACCAGCAACGTGCTATAAAGACCCCCACCCAGTCAGGAGGAAGATGCTGAGGGGTCTGCACAGTGCACACAAATGCCTCAATCACATGGAACCAGGACAGGCCACGGCGGGTCTCTGCACCTGACTGATGTCCTCTGTCAAGGGCCCACGCCCCGCAGCACAGCTCCGGGAGCCTTCCCTTCCCCGTCCCTCCGCCTCGTCTCCACCCGCCCTCCTCGCTTCAGAGAGCACTGAACCAGCATGCAGGGCCCGAGCGCCAGCCCTGCCGCTGCTCTGTGTGCAGCTGTGGACAACTCCCCATCTGCATGAACGGGG
This sequence comes from Equus caballus, assembly GCF_041296265.1. Taxonomy (NCBI): domain Eukaryota; kingdom Metazoa; phylum Chordata; class Mammalia; order Perissodactyla; family Equidae; genus Equus; species Equus caballus. The sequence goes on from NC_091690.1 coordinate 69,596,099, forward strand.
GATGTGGGGGGGGTCAGACTAACCGACTGCTGGACACGGCCATGATCTCGGGGAAGGAGAGCTCCAGAAGCACCTGCTCCTGCTCATCCACGAAGTAGACGCCCGTCCAGTTGACAGCCACAATGACGTCATTCTTGGGGAGGTTGGGGCCTGGGGCAGAGACCGAGGCACTGAGAGGAGCGCCCCCTCTCCCGGGCCCTGACCCTCCCAATCCTCATAACCACCAGGAAGGTGGCCGGGGGGAAGAGACGGATTTCCATTTTACAGCTGGGGAAACTGAGGCTCGGAGACCACAACCTCCCTACAAGCCAAAACCTAAGGAAGAGAGTGCTGCAGTCAGGAAACTGACTGAGTCCCATCCCTGCCACTGTCCTGGGCAGCTTTGGACCAGTCCCTGCCCTGCAGTGAGGCCGGGTGTGGGGGGGACTGGACCATCGGAGCCCCAAGGTTCCCTCCGGCCTTGTATTTGGTGATTCTGTGAAGCTGGCACCAGCACATGGCCGGATACGGAGCACATGCCCAGTGGTGATGGCCCGAGCAGGGCTGGGCAAGTGGCCACGTGGGTTTGGGTTGGCCACATCCACTCTCAGCTGCATAGAGTTGGCCCAGCCCATTCTCTGGGCCACCCTCTTCTGTACACAGTAGGTGCTTTAATGATCTCAATACTCAGTCAATTGTTCAACCCAGTGTGTCACCGAGCACCAACTGTGTGTCACGGAGCCCTACTGGACTGCGAGGAGGCAGGCCCCACTCCACGCACTGACCTGGAGAAACCAAGCCACCCCGCAGGCAGGAGCCTGGCCGACTGGGGAGTGCGGCTCCGGCCATTCCCCTCCCTCCGCCGGGGGCTGGAGCCGCGGAGAGAGGGCAGGAAAAGGGCCCTGGGGACACCGGAGGCAGGGGGCTGAGGGGTACCTGAGAACTTGTAGGCCTCATAGAACCTGGAGAAGAGCAAGGGCCACTTGAAGCGGGCGTAATTGACCACGTCCTCTTTGACTTTCTGTGCCTCAGTTCTCCTCTGGGCGTAAATCCCCTGGAGGGGGACAGACAGCGACAGGGGACACAAGACATCATGCAGGCTCTGTCTGGAAATCAAATGTCACTGCCCCTAAGCCAGGAGCGGCCCCGCACTGCGGCGCCCTCCTGTGCACCGTGGCCCCGCCCCACCCCAGCAGCACACAGACAGCCCCACCCTCTCTTCCTCTTCCGCCACTGACAGCAGTGCCCACTCACTAGAGAAACGTGGGTCCCCTTCATGGAGAGCTCCCAATTCAGCAGAGTGACAGAAAAGCCCACAATTCAGCCAGCACACGTGTGAGGCCCAAAGCCATGGATCAGAGGGAGGCGTATGGGGAACATACGTGTGGCTAAGCGGGGCTGTGCATGCCAGACCAGACCAGACCAGCAAGAGGGAATGGGAAAGGCCCGGAGCCAGGTCACAGGGAATCGTGGGTGAGGCCGCCGCGCAAGACTGGGCTTCCAGCGGAAACTGACAGCCGAGCCCAGGAGTTAGGAAGATGGGGGCGTAGACAAGGGGTGCAGCAGCCGGTGGATAAAGCAAACAACTCAAGCACTGGCGCTTTATTATCTAAAAATACCCCTCCAAGCCCTAATGAGAACTCGGCAGTGTTGGAGAAGGGGAGGGATTGGAACGAACTCGTGGCTTTTATCATCTCTCGACAAACACGGATGGAGAGCCATGTGTGCACCAGGCGTATGGGCAGCTACCCGGGCAGGCAGAGAGCCGAGAGAGGCGGAGGAGGCTCCGGGATTAGGGAAGAGGCTGGGTGGTGTAGGGGATGGGAGAGTGCTGTTCTGAGGAGCCCTCGGCAACTTGTGTGCAAAGACGACTCTGCTCTTACACAACCAGGGCCTGGCGGTGGGGAGGCCTGTGCGTCCCCTCCAGCAGCCAAGGTCTCCCCGCCCTCTTCCTCCCCAGGCCCCACTGCCCTACCTGGGTAGGTCCCTTAGCTTGGACAAGAGCTACTCAGGGCTGGTTATGGGCGCCTGGGGCCTCAAGCAAGGGGTGGAGGGGGCCTGTACCTTGAGTTCCCCAAGTAGGAAGTTGGGCCCAAGTTCTTTCAGGCAGAAAGGAGGGTGCACTTCCTAGAAGCCCCCCCAGCACGCACCACACTCGTGAGCTGGAGCTCTAGCACATGGCTGGTGCGAGGCCGGGAGCAGGGACCCCAATACCCACAGACCCATTCCCTCAGAGGCCGCCGGCCCAGATTTGATCCATCTCTGTGTCCCTGGCACCCAGCCCAGAAGAGACGGTAGAAGACACGAGTGGACTGATGTCCACAATGGAGAAGGGCTGTCGGGAGGCAGGAAGTCAAGAGTGCTGTCCCGTCCCCCAGCAGCCTGATGGGCAGACACCTGTCGGGTGAGAGCTGTGACCCCTCTGATTCCCCAGGTCCTTGACCCTCGGCCCAGGTCACCACAGAGCCCGTCCTCCAAGACCCCTCGCAGCCCTCCTACCTTCTTGTGGGCAGCAATGGCCAGCTGGGCCCACTTCTCAAGCGTCTTCAGGGGCGTGATCTCACGGTCGGGGATGTAGGTGGGCACGAGGCTCAGGAGGCGCTCCAGGATCATCTCGGAGCCGTAGTCCACAAAGTACTGCTGGGAGGCCAGCTCGGCCAGGTCGTCCTCCTAGGTGTCAGGGCGGGGAGGTCTCACACACACACCCTGTAAGAAGCCCCTCCAGATCATAGCACCTGCCAGCCCCTGCCTCCTGTAGTGCTCAGAGCCTGGCCTTTGGGACCTGTGCTGTCACTGATCCTGGTGGAACCACGAGCTCCCTAAGGGCAAGGCCACCCTCTTGCATTCTCCTGGGTCCCCTCAGCATCAGCACAAAGCTGGACCCTGCCCAGGGGGACACAAGCTGACCCAGACAGACCAGCCAACCCATCAGTAATGAGTCAGCCATGACATTCTCAGCCCCGGAAGAGAGCGACTGGGGCTGACAAACAAGAGAAGGAGAAGGGACTGCCCTGGAGAATGGGGGGCCTGGGTACCACTAGAGATGGCTGGAGTGAGGGGAAGGCATCACCACTACTGTCTCCATCACCATCACTTCCCCACCCGTTCAAAGTACTGAACAACCAGTAGGCTGAATGCTTCAGGGGGCCAGATGGGCCCTGGGCATTTGCCCCTTCTCTGCCTGGGGCTGGTGGACGGAGCCCCAGCGATGCCTGCCCGGGGCTTCCTAGGGCTCTGGCAGCAGAGGCAATAGAGAAAGGCTCTTGGGCACCTTGAAGGCAGTAGGCATTTTCCAACTAGTTCAAAGTATTTCAGAATTTTGGCAACTGATATGGCTGCATTATGCATTCTGCCCGAGTATCAGCTCACCACCATTACCAACACCAACACCACTGCCATCCCCAACAACACCACTGTCACCACCAACACCAACACATCACCATCAGCACCACCTACACCATCATCACCACCACCAGCAACAACCATCCCCTTCATTTCCATCATCCCCATCCTCATTCCTCCATCAGTATCACCTGCAGAATCATAAGTATCATGAGAACCCTCATCACCATCATCATCAAAATCAAAACAACCACGTCACTCCTGTCCTCAGGAGATAAAAGGATAGCCATTTGCAAACTCTGGTCTAAAGATGAGTGGATCTCTCACTCCTTCAGAGCAGAGTTGTCTAGACTAACTCAGAACAATTCAGCAAGTTCTGAAGCACGTACTCCGTACGATCACTGTAGTCACGTAGGAACACCTCCCACTGGCAGAATTCGGGCTCTTCTTCAAAGCCCTTGCCCCCATGGGTGGTGTTAAACCCGGGAGAAGCCTCAGTCAGGCCAACCTCCGCATTAGCTGATGGTGGGTCAGATTCGGAAAGAGGTGGCCGTGAGCCAAGCAAGCTCAGCCAGAAGATTCGCCCTCACTCACTCACCTTCTCACACCTGTATTCCCCGAACTTGACCCCTCGCACCACCTGCTGGTAGATGAGGTTGGTGGCCACGTTGTCTTCCGAGGGGTTGTGCCAGGGCGTGAAGACCTCTTTGCGGAAGAAAAGCCTCCACGGGGCATTGCGCTCCTGCGCCCCCTGCTCCTTGGCATACTGCTCACACTGGGAGATGGCGTCCATGACATGGTCACTGCCACTGCCCAGGGAGGACACCTGGGGGCATAGGGCTGGAGGTCACCTAGCAGAAGGGTGAACAGCCAGGGAAGGACTACGGAGAGCCCACAACCGTGCCAAATGTTCTCGTTCAAATGGAGAACGAGGCTCAGAGAGAGGCAGGGATGCGCCCAGGAGGCAGACCAGCACGGGACCCCAGGTCCCAGCCACGGGCTCTGAGTGGCACAGCCACATAGCTCCTGTTTCCTAGTGTAAGCCTTATGTGAAACCCCAATGGACCACGGTCACTGAAAACACAGGAGGTAGCTGTAGGTGAGAAAAATCCAGGCAAACTGGGTCAGACAACATGGTTCTGTCCCTGGACCTGCTGAGGTGGGGGCACCTCTGTGGTGTGTGACGTTGCTGGGTGTGGAGGCCAAACCACCCACCCCCAGGTCCAGGTCAGCAGAGAAGGCTCCAGGCCCAGATGTGCCCCTGGGACGCACACACTCCAGGTGGTCACTAACAAGTGAAAAGAAACCCCCATAGCAACCTAATAAGGAGTTAGATTCCCATTTACAAATGGGGAAATCGAATCTCAGAGAGTCAAGTGGCCGTGTGCCCCTCCAGGGGGCATGGCTGTCTCTGCCACGTTCTTTCTCCAGCACCAGAGGATTCGGCCTGGGCAGGCGTGACCGAAGTGAGTTCTGGGTTTCAATGCACAGTGTACGGTTGGATTTTTTTTTAGATGCTAGATCTCCACATTCCTAATGAGTCAGGCAGAGCCAGGGTTGTTATCACTGGCTGACAGGGAAACGGAGGCCCTGGAAGGGAAGTAACCGCGCAAGGGCACCTGAGCCAATAGGTGGCAGCACTGGGATCGAGCGGGTGGACAGCCCAGGCTGGTCCAGGAGGTGGCGCTTCAGGGCCGCCATACCTTATCAAACAGGGCAATGTAGAGGGAGAACCCGAAGCGGTCCTTGAGCGAGATCTTGTCGGCCAGTGCGTTGCAGAGCTCCTTGGCTGTGGTCGCCGAGTCCGTCAGCAGGGTCTTGGTGGTCCCGTCCATGAATGTGACGGGCAACATGATGGGCTTCTTGGATTTGGTGGCCTGAAAGTGACCAAAAGAGTTTGTTGGAATCGTTTCACTTCAGACCAGCTCACTCCCTCTGCACTCCTGACTCCCTGCTTCCTATGGGGTTGGGGCTGCCCCAGAACCCCCAGACTCCAGCATTCCACTGGAACATTGCCTGTCCCTGGTCACAGCTGTGCTCCCCACTGGGATAGGACCCTTAGGGTCCCTGAGCCGAGGCATTGGGGCTGGGAGGTCGGGCATTGCCACATGCCAGGAGCTTCTGTCCTCTCGTCACGTAACTATCACAAAACCCTGTGAAATGGGTACTGTTATTGCCATGTTGCAGATGAAGCCACTGAGACACAGAGGGAATGCCCTGCCCAAGTCACTTTGACCATAAAGCCAGCAGATGGGGTCAATCATCCACTGGGGGCTTTCCTGTTCCAAGAGGCCTGGGATTCCAGAACTTTAGGGTGGGTGCTTGAAGAACCACAGAATCCCAAAGCAGGGAATCTTTCTGGGGCACTGGAGACACACGTGCACACATATACACACGCCTGGGTGGGGCCGGGGCCGCACCTGCAGCTCCAGCCAGCTGGGCGGCTGTGTCCGTGTCCCATTGACGAAGGTCCTTCTGAGCCGCTCCTCACAGTACGGGGCGTAGCCAGGCGGCCCCCCGTGGATGAAGTTCCGCAGGTACTGCAGACAGAGGACCAACTGAGGGCGCCCCACCCTGGCCTCCCCGCCTGGACAGTCAGAGCAGCCTCGCCGGGTCTCCTGCCTCAGGTCCCTCCACCCGCACTCAGGACCTGATCCTCAAGGCACGTCCACCCATGCCCCTCCTCTGCTTTCCATGGCTCTCACTGACCTTGGGATCTAGGCCGCATGCCTCAGCCCAGCAGCAAGGCCACCACAATCTGGCCCTGTCTAGTCTCAGCCCACAGGCGACACCCCTTCCTCACAAACGTAACTGCGCCTCTTCCTCAAGGGCCCACCTCCCTGACGCCTCCCACCTGGGCAAGTGCTTTCCTCCCCACAGCGCTGACCAGCTGGGTTGGTCCTGCTGTCACCTGCTCTGCCTCTGTGTCCCCAGCACCCAGGGCCTGGCACCAAGGAGCAGTCAAGAAAGTGACTTGATGAGACGAACTAAAGTGCCTGCTCCAAGACGCATGAGGGTCCAGGAGACACTGCTGTCAAACTCAGTCTCCTTGTAAATGAAATGGGGCTGAGCGGGGAACAGAGGGCAGTGCTGGGCGCCTGGGAGGACGGCCCAGGAGGATGGGCTGGGGGGAGACTGTGAGGCCTGAGACATGACTCAGGAGGCGCCTCCTTACCTCTGGGCTTCTCCCCCTCGCTCTCTCCCCTCGATGCCAGGCATGCGGTCCAGCTCCCCTTCCACCCCAGGAGGCCAGGCGCCTCTCCTACCTTAACGAACTTCTCGGAGGGGGCGAAGCAGCCCACGCAGAGAGACACGAGGATCCAGCCCCGGGCATAGCTGCTCTTGGAGGGGTTGTGAGTGAGCTGCTTGCTGATCTGGCAGTAGATCTCATCCCTAGGCAGGCCAGGGAGCAAGGAAGGGCAACTGCCTCAGAGGAACAGCCCCTCCCAGCAGCAGGCGGGACACACTGCTGTCCTCTCCTACTTGCCTGAGACCACCCAGGGGGAGGCAGGGTGGGGCAGGTGGGGAAGGCTGAGCCCAGGGCTCTGGGGAGCTACTGGAGAGGGTGTGGCTTTGGACACAGGCTCATCAGGCAGGAAGCATGTCTTTGACTCCAACCCAGATCCATGCTGGGGCCACAGGATCCAGAGGTGGTGTGGGTCCTGCTCTGGCACACAGCGGCCACAGCCACCGGTGACTACTTTGCTGAGCAGCACGGGCTCCATCCCTGCCTCCTCCCTCGCCAGCTGGGTCACCCAGGCAGGTGAGTTCAGCTCTCTGAGCCCAGCCCATAGTCATAGCAGCAGGTGCAATTTCTACTAACGGCACCCGGCAGAGCAGAGACAGGAAAACATCTGGGGAGTTTCTCTGGGAGATGGAATGAGTAGGGACTTCGAGTTTATCTTGATAAACTTCTGTAACATTTGAATATTTAAGTGGCCACGTATTATTTTCATAATCAGGTGAAAGCAATGAAGGAAGTATTTTGGGGTTTTTTTTTAAAGGGAAATTATAGGATTGCTGTGAAGAAACACTAGCCGAGGCGTGGAAAGCCCATGGCAGGGTGCCCGGCACAGTAAACCCTCAATAATGCCCACCCAGTGTAGCTGCCGCCTGGTCAGGGACAAAGCAGGACCCACAGTGAAGCCGTGACCGCCAGGTGGCGCCCGCGGCTGCTCCTCCCTCCCTGAAGGGCAGGCCTGGGCAGGAAGGCAGGGCAGTCCCATTCAGCGTCTCCTCAGTTTTGAGAGTTCACAGACCAGGGCAACTCCAAAATAAATTCTGAGGGTGCTAACTTTTTAGCACAATAAATAAGGACATTCAAAACACGCCACTTATACACACAGTCTGCTCACGATCTATCTCAATCATTTCAGAAACAAAGGTAATTTTATATCCAAAAGTAGGAAGGGTGAAATCTCAGAACAAAGATCAGTCCTTCAAAAAAGTCAAATTTAGCTTCAGAAACATTCTTATTTTTCCCATCGTGTCACAGACCAGTGAAACTTTATCACCTGCCACTGAGAGCCCCTGACCCCATTCACTTTATGGACAGAGAGATGGAGTGACCGAGGCGGAGAGAAGGGAGGGATCCACTGTGGTCCCTCCGGGAGTCGACACCCCAGCCTTCCGACTCCTGGTCCAGCATCCCAGCTCTGTGTTCTCTAAGATGTGACAACTCCAGGTCTGATGTGAGATAATTAGGCGGCAAAATCTTGCCCCTTAAACACAGCTTGGGTGGCTACCTTTTCTTCCTAGAGGCCGGTGACCCGGGTGCTATGCCCATCTCTGGCGAGGTAGTAACTGGCCTCAAGGAGCAATGGAAGCCTGGCTGGAATGCAGGAGGTCTGGGAGGCTACTGACCCCTGGGCAAGTCTCTTCTCCTCTCCGGACCTCAGTTTTTCCCTTGGTAAAATGGGGCTCAACTCTCCCCCGCCTGGCTCCATCCTGCTGTCATCCCAGCATGCACGGGTTCAGGGCATCAGCTCTCCTCACTGACCATCCCATGCAGGAGTTCTCAGAAAAGTACTATCCATTGTCCCTCCACTGACCCAGCTGAGCTGAGTCCTCGATCGCTTCCGGTGACTCCTGGATCCTCTCCTCTCCTCCCCAACACCCCAGGGGCCTGAATAGAGGCCTCTGCCGGGCCTGGGTGGAGAAGGAGGCACTTACAGGATTCCAGTCATGCTGAGCACGGTAACCCTGCCCATGGGCCTATGTGTGGGACACTGAGGGTGAGCTGGCAGGATGGGGTTGAAGCAGAAAATGCAGGTCAGATAATGTTAACAGCAGCCGCAATTTACTGCTCTGTAGGTCCTATGTCAGACACCCCGTAGTTTTATCCGCCCACAAACCGTGAGTGGGTACTGTTATGTATTCCCTTTGCAGATGAAAAACTGAAGCTTAGAGAGATGAAATAACTACCAGGGTCACACGACTAGCTGGCAGCACAGCTAAACCCGGCCTGTTCAGCTTAATCTGTTGCTAAGGTGACAGCCACAACGCAGCCACCAAAAGCCTTTCAGGGCCACACTCTAGGAAGAGTGGGCTGCCTCCCCGTCAGCCGCCCCTCCCTGCGCCCCGGCCCCTCGGGCGCTGACCGGAGTGCTGGCCGCAGGATGCCGTTGCCGATGATGAAGTGCAGCTTCTCCAGGTTGGAGGTGGGCCGGTCCTCCAGCATGCTGTTGCCCTGCACCGTGGACTCCCCGTCGTGCAGCCTCTTGGTCACCTGGCCAGAGGGAGGGGACAAGGCTTGACCAGGGAGGGTGAAGTGAGGGGCCCTGCCCCGTGCTGAGTCTGCCCTCCCCCGGGAGCAGAATCCCAGAGGGGCCAGAAGAGCCAGCTTCCTGCCACTGTCATACCCTGAGCTCTGTCATACCCCCACCAGTGTCATACCCCCGGCCTGTGCAGAACAGACACTGACTCAATGAATGGGCCACACGACCAGGGAGCACTGGCCTGGTGCCACCCACTTCCAGAGATAAGGCTCCTCTGCAGCTGTTTGACACCCACCCATGCCCCCAACCCAGGGAAGCCCTTTCAGCCAGGACTGAGACCTGCTCCCCTGACTCTTGGTGGGATCACTGTTTCTCTGGGGTGGGATCCAAACACAACTCTGACGCCCAAAGTACATCCCAGGTTCCAACCACCCGGTCACCATCACCGTCACCAGTGCCCCCGGCCCCTGCGTGAACAGCCCCAGGCCCGGGTTCTCACAGACGCGTTTCTCCTCTCTGGTCCCACACAGCCCACAACGCCACCCCTCGCTCTGCCCAGAGACACGCAGTGAGTGAAAGGGCAAGGGGTAGCAGAGCCCCTGCAGACGGGAGGGGTGTGGGAGGTCCTCACGCCTGCTGGGCACACACAGCCATCATTTCACGCCATCTTGCCAGGGACCCATGAGTAGGGGTTTTCTTCCCTGGGCCTTTGCATACCAAGGGGCGGGGCTGGCCTTCAATTCTGGGGCTACGTGGCTGCAAGACTGGACTTGAGCTTCAGACACAGAACAGGACAGGGGCAGAGGCAAAGCAGGCTGTGGAAGCCTGGAGGAAGAGGCTGACTCTGCTGTAACGGGGCCCAGCAGGCAGGAAATGTCCTCCCTCTCACCAGCTGCCACTCCAGCCCTCCCCAGCTCTTAGGCCCCCTCCTCTGGGAAACCCTCCCTGACCCGGCCCCAGCCCGAGCTCACTGCCCTGTCTGCCTGATCACTCCCCACACTGTCCAGCCAGGACCCCTGGGGACAGGCAGTGTCCGCTCCCACTCCAGTCCCCGTGGGTCCCGAGCCCAGCCTTGCCCCGGCCTGAGCCACCTAAGGCAGCCCGGGGACTGCTCTGACCTCCTCTGTCAGTTTGGACTTCTTCTTCAGGGTCAAGTGCACCAGCTTGTGCCTCACACTGCTCTTCTTCTGCCCCTCGGGGAGCTGGGCCTGCAGAACCAATAGGGGTCAGGGTCAAGTGATTGGGCCCAAAATAATGACAAGTGCAGCTGACAACAGGGCTGTGCCCGGAGGACTGTCTCACCTTCACACTAAGGGTGATGAGGTGTTCCCCACGTTGCCACCCCCTCCCCACCCCCCCCAACATCTATCCCACCAGCCAAGTGACAGGTGGGAAAACAGACTCAGAAAAGCGTGGTGACCCGCACAACACCTCCCAACAAGTCAACAGTGGCGCTGGCTCTCACCACAAAGCCCGTCCGCTCTACATGTGGCCTCACTCAATCGCGGTCAGCACGTTACAGTTTACAAAATGCTCACACATTTGTTCCCACAAGTAGACAGAGGAGAGCAGGGGTCGGGGAAGTGAGGCAGAGGCCAATTTTAGGTAGGCCGCTCCTTCTGCTGAGGACCCCAAGGCTGGGGATGCTGGGCAGCCCTCCCCACTGGCCTGGGAGGGACGTCCACCAGAGGGCACCCGGGCCTCACCTCGCCCTCACCCTGCAGGGCCTGCAGCTCCCTCTTGTATGTCTTCTTGCCCAAGGTCTCGTAAATCTTGGTCATCACAGGGATCTTCTCGCTGCCGTCACTCATGGCCGTGTGGTACTTGGGCTCAGGGAGGTCCCCCATGAACCGGAGGATGGTGATCCAGACCGCCAGGGCCGCCTGCGGATAGAGCCGCCGAGTCAGAGAGCCCCGGCACAGCATGTTGCTAAAGCCATCAAAATAACCAGGGGGTTTGGGGAGAGGGCTGGAGAACCCGCGGGCAGGCCCCTGAGCTGAGCTCGTTATGGGGGTTCCTCAGGATCTGGCCCGTGAGGCCCCATCCCTGCACAGCAGGGACCCACCACCTCAGCAGCCACACTGCCAGCACAGCCCAGCCCTCACCAGCTGGTCGCCCTCGTCGTCGTGGTACAGCAGCGGCTGCTTGAGTGGCCGCCGGGTGTAGGTGTGCATGGTCGTGCCCTGGAAATAGGTGGCAGCGAACTTGGCAAATTTATACTCCGAGAGGTCCTCCTCATCCTCGTCGGGCAGGGGCAGGGCCGCATCCAGGTCCTCCTCCACCATCTCCCTCCGCCCGCGTTCCAGGTCCTGAGGAGACAGGAGGGGTTCCCTGCCGGGGGGACAGACTCAGGGCTGGGCTGTGGTCCCCCAGCCTGTCCCTGTGGGGCCAGCCCTTCCTCCACAAGGGTGAGGCTGTGTCATCCTGTTCGCTACCCAGACAGAGCCTGACCCATAGTAGGTCCTCAATACATGAACGAAAAAAGTTTGTGAATAGCGTGGAGGGGAACACTGACTGGCTCAAGGTCACGTGGCAGGCTGCTGGCTGGACAGGGCCTGGGACTTGTGGCCCCTGACCCAGGTCATCATCGCTGCCTTCTGCTCAGAGGGGACCAGGTGGACTTTAAAAGGGTGCAAGTGGAGGGAAGGCCATCACTCTGGGGCCTGTCCCCAACCTGGTACCTCAAAGCCGCTAGGTGCCTGGCCCTCCTGGCCTGGCAGGCCGCCCGAAGTCCCCAGGAAGCCAAACATCTTGTCCACCATGTCTGAGTGATTGATGGGCTCGTGGCGGGCCCTCTCCATCTGCTCCAGGAGCTCCTTCTTCCGCCGAGCCTCCTCCTTCTCCTTCAGCTCCCGCTCCGCATCCTCACGAGCCAGTTGGGCCAGGCGCTCCTGGGAGGGGGAGGGTGATGCAGAGGAGATGGGTGTCAGTACCTAGGGCCATAGCATCAGGGAGCAAGCCCTGCTCAGGGAGCCCCAGAGAGCCCTGCGGCAGCTAGGCCTCAGTCCCAACCTTCACCTGGGCCCCTCTGCCCGGGAAGGACTGAGTCTCAGCTTCTCCATATTGGGCCACGCCCAGCTCAGCCCTCACAGTCCACTGTAGCCAGAAGCCCAGCCCCAGGCCACAGAGAAGCCTTGAGACAAGCCTAGAGAATAGTGCTGCCTGTCCTTGGGGCTCAGCGGGGAACTACCTCCTCCGGGAAGCCTGCTTATGCCTCCCCAGCTGGAAAGGACCACACCCACCCAGAACTCTCACAGTCATCGTTTCAAGAATCTAGACCAGGGCCACCCAACAGAAATAGAATGGGAGCCACGTATGTAGCAGCTACACTTAAAAGAGTAAAAAGAAACAGGTGAAATCAATTTCAAAAATATATTTTATCTAACCTAATAGTTCCAAAATGTTATCTCAACATGTAATTAATATTTTAACAATAGCACTGAGATATTTTATATTCCTTTTATTTTCTATTTTTTGAGGAAGATTAGCCCTGAGCTAACATCTGCTGCCAATCCTCCTCTTTTTTTGCTGAGGAAGACTGGCCCTGAGAGAACATCCGTGCCCATCTTTCTCTACTTTATACGTGGGATGCCTGCCACAGCGTGGCTTGCCAAGCGGTGCCATGTCTGCAACCCAGATCCAAACCTGCAAACCCCAGGCCGCTGAAGCGGAACGAGCGAACTTAACCACCTGCGCCACTGGGCCAGCCCCTATATTTCGTTTTTTCCTTACTAAGTCTTCAAAACCTAGTGTGTACTTTACACTGTGAGTGCTCTGCCACTTCATGGGCTCAGGAGCCAGGCGGCTGGTGGCTCCCCCACAGGGTGCTGTCGCCCCGGCTCAGGCTATTTACCTGGGCGTCACCTCCACGCTCCTGAGGGCGTAGACCCTCTCACTCTGGAGCCACTACCCCTGTCCTCTGCCTGGCACAGGACCAGGCACCCATGCAGGAAGGAAGGAAGGTCGCGGGGACAGAGAATCCGCGGTGCTGGGGGAAAGCTGCTGAACCAGTGAAAGGGTGTCGCAGGTGCTGCCGGCCTCGGCTCACCTGATGCTTGCGTTCGGCCTCCTCCTTGGCCTTCTTGGCGCTCATCTCCTTCCGGAGCTTCTCCTCCTCCGCCAGCCGCATTTTCTCGGCCTCCAGGCGCCGCAGGTACTGAGGGAAGGGGCAGCCAGGTGGGCACCGAACCACGTGTAGCTGTCACGGTGCTTCCCGCCGGCTCTGCCCCACCCCACGCTCACTGAGTTCTGGGACTGAGAGCGACTTTGCCAAATAATTTGGCAGAGAGGTAAACTGAGGCCGCTGAGAAGTTCTCCCAGTCACGCAGGGAGTTGGCGGCACTGTTGATCCCAAAGCCAAACCTGGTTGGCCTGCGCCTCCCAAAGACTCAGGAGAGTGACCAGGGCCCCAGCCCTGCCCTTGGCTGGGAGGATGGCAATGAGGGGGTCTGGCCCCACTTTTGTGCCTTCCTCAGAGGAGGCGTAGCCCTCTGTCCCCTCATAGGCCTCAGCCAACAAGCTGGGTGATCTGTCTGAGGTGGAGCAGCACCCCACGGAGGACACACTCTGGTGGGGCTGGGAGCCGCAGGTGCGGAGGAGTCGGGACCCCTCACCTCGGCCCTGAGGCGCCGGTACAGCCTGCGGGCGATCAGGCCCCGGGCGTAGGCCTGCACGGTGAGCACGGCCCAGAGGCGGTGACGGAAGGCCCTGCGCACCAGGTAGGCGCGGCAGCGGGCCTGGAACTCGATGATGTGCCGGCGGGCCAGGCGGTACTGCTGGTGCAGCTTCCGGGCGCGGTGCAGGGCCTGCAGCCGCAGGAAGCCCAGCCGCATCTGGAAGGACAGCCGCGCGCTCAGAGCCCGCTCCAGCCCGGCCCCGCCAGTGGGGGCGTCCCTGCGCTGGGCTCCCTCTCCCACTGGCAGGCCCCGAGGGCAACAGCTCTCTCTTCTCTCAGAGGAGGGCGCCCCAGAGTTAAGCAATGTCTCCTCTCAGAGGAACGTTCCCTAGGGAGTGGCCTTGGCTTCTCCGGAAATGGGGACCCCCCCCACCAGGGACCTCCAACCTTAGATCAGAAGCTAGTCTCCCTCCCGTCCCCGTCCCCAGCCCCAAGTCCAGGCTGCAGCCCCAGTGCTCTGCAGAGGTCCATGTGAGCCCCCGCTCCCGGCCTCCTCCCAGGTCTGTAATGACCCAGGTGCTCATGACCCACCGAAACACTCCAGGAGGAAAGCCGCAAACATTGCTGACCAGATGGGATGAGCCGCAAGGAGCACACAAGGACTTTGGGCCGCGGCCGGGCAGGAGGCCAGCCAGGCCAGGCACAGGTAGTGCCTGCTGCCATGGCAATGAGGCTGAGTTCAAAAGCTTCCTGGGGGAGGCAGCGGCCCCTGGGGAGGCTCACCAGCTCGTAGTTCCTCCTGCAGTTGTGGCCGCGCCAGTGCCTCTGGATCAGTGTGGCGGCGTTCTTCAGCTTCAGGAAGTTGGACCTGAAACAGCAGGGACGCAGGAGGATCTCGGAGCAGAGCACCAGGGCCGAGGCAGCCAGGGTACGGGGGTCTGGAATCGCGAGAGCAGGGCCAGTGCCAGCTCTCTTTCTCCAGCTACGTGACCTTGGGCAAAGGCGTATAACCTCTCTATGCCTCAGCTTCCTCACCTGTGAAATGGGTAGACTGATAGCTGCCTCGCCTGCCTCACAGGCTAGTCACAGAAACCCAGTAAGGTAGGCGTTCAGAAGGTGTTTACTGAATGAATAAGGGTGTGAATAACAAGTAAATAAAATCTATAAAAAGTTAAAACTTTTGGGGGCAGCCCAGTAGCATAGCAGTTAAGTTCACATGTTCCACTCCGGCTGCCCAGGGTTCGCTGGTTCGGCTCCCGGGTGTGGACATAGCACCGCTTATCAAGCCATGCTGTAGCAGGCGTTCCACATAGAAAGTAGAGGAAGATGGGCATGGGTGTTAGCTCAGTCTTCCTCAGCAAAAAGAGGAGGATTGGCAGCAGATGTTAGCTCAGGGCTAATCTTTCTCAAAAAAAAAAAAAAAGATCAAAAGCTTTGAACGCTGTAAACATCACGTATTACTGACTAACGTCTTCATTTTATACATGAGGAAACTGAGACTCGCTGAGGTTGGGACTGAGCTCACGTCATCTGACAGACTCTGAGTGCAGCGCCATCCCCCTGCACATGCCAGTTGGCTTCTACAGGACGATGGTCACCTTGGACCTGATGGAGGACAAAGAGACCACAAACCAAACAGCAGGTGTCTGCTGAGTGTAGAAACAAATAAAGGAGGAGTGAAGGGTGGATGTGTCAGCATGTGAGGGAGCCCACAAGCCACGCCTGGATGCACTGAGAGCAACTGTGGAGAGGATGGAGAGATGGGCGGACAGACAGATGGTTAAATGGACAGGTGGATGGATGGATAGATAGACAGATGGATGGACAGACGGACAGATGGTGAAAGGGAGGGAGTGACTAGACGAACTGCAAAAGGGGCGGGTTGTGGGATTTTTGTGGAGCCTGAATCACACTCCAGAGTCAGCCCTGCCATTTGTGAATTGTCACAGCTTGTCCCTTACATGGAATATGGGACACACTTTGTAATTTATAAAATCTCAAATTTCCTCTGTAAGAAATTTCATCAGGCATCCAAGACCAGCAGAGTGGCCATGTGTGTGCACCTCACATATCCACGTGTGCGTGCTTGTATGAAGGTGAGCGTACTGTGCTGTGTGTTGACGGGAACAGGTCTGTGTAATCATGTGTTTGTGTGTTCATCAGTGTCTGCACGATCGTGTGTGCATGCTACGTGTGTGCACATGGTGCGCATGTTTATTCCTAGTGTTCATGTGGGGGGAAGAGAGGTGAGCCAAGCACACGCACACACATCAGTGTGTGGGCTGAGGTGGGGAGGAGCTGGGGCTGGCAGGTACCTGTCTTTGAACCCCCGGATGACCTTCTGGAGGAGGATGACTCTGTCGGTGATGGCCTTGTCCCGCTCCACCTCCAGCAGCATGTCGTGGTGGTCCTGCAGGGCAGAGGTCCTGAGCAGTACCCCCACCAATGTCTCCAGTCCCAGGGCGGAGGCCACCCCAAGTGGGCCTTGTCCTTCACTGGGAGCCCAGGCCTGGGGCTCAGTTGGGCCCCACAAGCTCCCAGCCCTGCTCTGGCCCCATGGGGCAGCCTCCTGCAGCCACTAATACAGAGAAGGGTAACTGTGGCTGTTTCCCAGAGGTCCGGGTGGGACAAACGGAGCAGGAGAAGCCTGATTCGACCGGATGGGATCAGAGGGCCCCACAGGCACACACTCTGGTTTCATCCCAATCCCTTGGGCCATCTGTGCCCAAGCTCCCACTGTTCTAGATGTCTCTGTCACATTGGCCCCTGACCTGAGCCAGGCCACCGTCCTTTCTCTCCAAGATCTTGGCAGCAGCCTCCTACCCAGTGTCCTGGCCTCTGGCGTTCCCACTCTGGATCTCCCTCATGGGGGGATCTTACAGGATACCCCACGGTTCCCAGGGTCCAGCCTGGTCTCCTCCCCTGGCACTTAGGCCCTCCATGATAGAGCCCTGCTGCCCTCTCCAGCCCTCTCTCCTCCTCACCCCTGCCGAGCCCCCAACCCTCACTTCGGTTAGACGAAACTCCATCATTCATTCAATACATATGAATCGAATGTCTGCATGTGCCAGCACTGTGCCAGGTGCTGGGGTGGGGCTGCAGTGAGCCACGCAGACCTGGGCCCTGCCCTGGGGAGGCTGAGTCTCATGGGGGTCTCAGACAGTCACAGAGAGTCACAGACCACATCACTCGTGGACAGGGCCCAGCACAGGAGAGCTGCTCAGCCAAGGCTGAACGAATGAATGAATGAATGAGAAGCGGGCGTTGGACTCTCAAAACTACTGCCCATTTCTGAAAAGCCCAGAGAGGTGAGGATGGGGACGATGATGATCCTCAGAGCTCTCCGGCACCAGACACCGTTGTGCTGCACACCCTCCCTCACACACACAGGCTGGGGTCAGACCAACCCAGGCTGGAAGCCCTGCTCTCCGTTCAAGGTCAGCACCTGACCTTGGGCAACTCGCCTCTCCTCTCTGAGCCTCTGAAATGGGCAGAATAATCCTACCTCACAGGGCTGCCAGGAGGACTAAATGAGATCATGGACAAAAAGCCCCACTCGGGCCTGGCGCACAGAACGCGCCTTCGAGGTGGCAGCTGTGAGATGCACAGGCGGTACAATCGACACACCTTTCTGGAGAGGAAACGAAGGCTCAGGATGACGAAGGGATGGGCCTCTGGCCCCTCAGCCGGGGAGGGATGAAACTAGACCCCAGGACTCCCTCCAGCTCAGGCTGGGCGCCTCCCATCCCTGGATTGCCCGAGCCCCACCCGCACCAGAGGAAGGAGCCCTGCCCTGTCACCCAGGACAGCCAGAAATCTAGTACAGCGGAAATGGAAAGAGGGAAGCTGGCATGCTGGGAGCTCACGCTGACCCCGCTGCAGCTGCCTCGCCACCACCAGCTCCCAGCAAGCTCTGCTCCAAGGCCAAGACTCCCCACGGACCAGCTTCCTGCTCCCAGCCCTGGCTGCTCCCCAACCACCCAGCTCCCTGTGTCCTGGCCAGGCTGGGATGGGAGCCAGAGGAGCTCCACGTGCGTGCTCAGGGGGGTGGGAACGGGTCTCCTACAGAGCGAGGGGGTGGCCCATGGCCGACCATAGCCTAGGATGAACCCCATCTGGCAGGAAGTCACAGAAAGGGACCTAAAGATACACTCATGAGCCTCCCCCGCCCCAACACACAGGTATACCTCATCTTACAGATGGGAAAACAAGGCTCTGAAAGGGCCAGCGACCTGCCCAAAGCCTCAGGGCAGACTCCACAGGGTCAGGACTGAATCCAGGACTCCGTGGTGAGCCCACCTCTGGCCTTCCATTTCCTCACCCACATCCAGTGCTCTGACCTGACCCCCAGGTCATAGATGGTCTCAGTACCAATTTCCCCTCTGCCACCAGAGACTTGCCCCACACCGGCTCCTCCCGGCCACAGCTGCAGGGCAGGAGGACTGCACGGGGCCAGCACTGCCCCCTCTGCGGCTGCACCTCTTCCAGAGAGGCCATGAGGACCCGTCCCCACCACGACGGCGAGTTCACAGACCCCCATGTCTGCCGAGGTCAGAGGCTATGCTCACCTTCAGGAAGATCTTGGTTCTGCCAATCTGCCAGTCATCGTGGGTGCCCAGCACAGCCTCGGCCATGCGCTGGCACGTCCCCCGAAGGTCGTCCTGGGGGTGCACAAGGGAATGGGCAGCCCAGCCAGTAGAAGACCACCTGAGTGTCCCTACTGAGGCTGGGAGGCAGGGCTCTGGCTCCAGCGCTGCCCCCGACTCTCTGTGTGACCCTGGCCGGGTCCTGCCCTCTCTGATCCTCAGTTTTCTCCTTAGCTTAGTTGGATGATTTCGAAACCCTCTCCCACATCTAACATCCAGGGCCCACTCGGCAGCCCCGATCTTGTTCATTACACCACATGTGTGAATTTGATGTCAGCTGAGAGTGGCAATCGAAGCCCTCAGATGCACTCCAGTACCTGACCCCCAATTTTCCCAGCTGTAGCTGAGATGGACGAGGTGATGCTCCAATGAGAAAACTGGGGCCCCGTCCAGCCCAGAGCTGGGACCCTCCCTCCCAGTGTCTGTGCCCCCAGCCCTGCACCTGCTTATAGGCTGGCTTCACCCCAGGCAGCAACACTCGGTACCGCTCCACGAACTCCACGAAGCTGTAGCGGATGGGGTAGCCAGCCCGGCGGATTCGGATGGTCTCCATCATCCCAGAGTACCGCAGCTGGCGCACACAAAGGTGCCGGTCGAACAGCTGCCGGGCACAGGGCCAAGGGCATCAGCGCTGGAGGCTCCCGCTGGGAGGCCAGCTCTGCTCCGCATTCTCCCAGCCCCAGACAAAGGCCCAGAGAGGCCAAGGCCACACAGCACATGAGGAGCAAAGGCAGGAATGGACCCAAATCTGCAGTTCAAACCCACAAGCAGCACGAAATGAGACTCTCACGTGGGGTGAGCTGCATGGTTTAGGGGCACAGAGGAGAGATGGCTTAATTCCTCTTGGCATATCTCAAGGGGGCTTCATGGAGGAGGCGGTCTTTGATCTAACCCTGAGAGGAGAGAGGGCACTGGGGTGGGGGGAGGGCGGGGCAAGCATGTGCAGAGGTGCAGAAGCCTGAAAGCGAAGGACTCCGCGGGGGACTCACGGGGACCGAGAAGGCTAATCCATGCCAAGACTATGGTTGTGCGGTGGTGGGTGCCCTGCACAACCCCAGGGACCCCCTTCATATCACAGCCATCATAGATTTCTAGTTACTGAGACAACTTTCTGGCTGCTGACAGTAAGGTGCCTTAAGGAGGAGACATTTTTTTTTTCTAATGGGCACAAAGTTCTTTTTGTGATGGCAACAGGGCAGGCCTGGCCCCGGGCTCCCAGAAGGGTTGGGGAGGGCCTCAGAGGCCGGACTAGTGGGGCAGCAGGGAGTGACCAGGTCAGATTTGCATTTGAGACCCAAGTCTCTCACTGCAGGGGAGGAGAGGCTGGAGGCGGGTGGCAGGAGACCAGTGAGGAGATCCTGCTGCAGATGCTGAGGTCTGGGCCCAGAGGAGGTCCCGGCAGCATCTGAGAGCAGGAAAGACAGTACCCAGCTGCCTTGGCTGGTCCCTGGCCTCAGTCCCCAGACCCTCTGCCTTAGAGGGGCTCCCTGGAGCCCTCTTTGACCCTCATGTCCCTGCAGACCACGTCCTGAGCCCCAGGGAGACTGGCCAGCCCACTCTAGGCAATGTTTCCAGGCAGGGGGCTGGGGGCAGGGGGCAGGGGCAGGGCCAGCAGGAGGCTTCCGCCACCTGCTTCCTCTCCCTCCAGGCACTTTCCCTGGCCCAGATCTGGCCTCCCGCCTTCCTTCCCTCCCCGGACCCCTCAGGCCCCAGCTTCTCCCTGGGCCTCTGGGAAGAGCCTTGTGGTAAACAACACCTCCCAGAGCCATGGAAGGAGAGGGCCCCCAGTGAGGAGCGGCCCAGGCTCCTGGCTCTGCAGCCTCAAGCCCCTTAACGTCCTTGAGCCTCTAGTCCCGCATCTCAGATGTGGGGCCATAACAGTCCCTCCCTCTTAGACCATCGGGAAGGTTGAATGGGGTTGCAGAGGGACAATCTGGCCTGTGCTGGGCACACAGAAAGAACCCAATAAATGTTATTCAGAAGAGTCAAAACAGAATGTTCCCAACCAGCCAGAGGAATCCAGGAAGGCTTGAAGGAGGAGGTGGTGGTTGTCCTACTGAAGGAGAAGGGGCTTTCAAAGTGGGGACCACAGCAAGAACCATGGCTGCCACTTACTGAACACCTCTTAGAGGCCAGGCAGTCTGCTGCATTATTGCCTGGAACACCCCCAGGAGGTGGGTAGGATCTGCCCAGTTTCCATCTGCCCAGTGAGGAAACTAAGGCATGAGAGGATTAAGTGACTTGTCTCCAGTCACCCACCTTGAAGGTGTTAAGAGTCAGGATTTGAACCTGCGTGGGGCCCGCTGCAGAGTCCAGGCTCCTTCCAGGGCACCTGCTGCCTCCAGTAAATCGGGACCTTGCAGTTCCCGGAGACGACCAAGTCTCCCGCCGCCCAGCCCCCGCCCGGCCCTCCATCCCGCCCCACGCTGGTCCCCGCTGGCCCGGCGGGCCCGGCAGCTCACCATGGGCTTCTTGAACTCGTTGGGCTTGATGCAGCGCACGAAGAAGGGCTGGCAGGCGCCCAGCGTGCGCATCAGCAGCTCCAGGGACCGCTTGAACTGGCTGCTGAGTGTGGGCGAGCGCTTCCTGGTCTCGGCGCCCTGGGGGACGGACCGGGCGTGGGAGGGGCTGGCCGGGCCCTCAGCCCTCCGGGAAGGGAAGCGGCGGGGAGGGCGCTGGTCAGGGCCCAAGGGAGAGCCGCCGGCCCGGGCAAGCGGCGCTGGGGTCTTCCTGTGACCCGCCGGGTCTGGGCTGGAGCTTGACCCCACCGGACGAACCCGTTGGGGAGCCTCCCAGGACCTCCAGAGGTGTGGCGTCTGGGCCAGGAGGAGCGCTGCACGCGGAGCAGGAGCCTAGGGTTCCCGCCCTGGTGAGCTGGATGACTCCGGGTGAGGCACAGCCCCTCTCTGAGTCTCCCTCCTTCCTTCCCACTATAAATGAGTGGCCGGACTTGGTCACCTCGGGACACAGAGGTCGTCTCTAGGGACAGGTAAGACAGACCTAAATTCAAACCGTGGCCCCACGACACCCTAGCTGTGATCTCAGGCAGGTCACTAAACAGCGCTGACCTTCAGTTTCCTAAGTGGGAATGGTGCCATACATCGAGCTGACGGGGCTGTGAGGAGGGTGGGCAGGGCGCGTGTTGGTAAACAGCAACCTGGGAACCGGGATGTGTGTGTGTGTGTGTGCGCGCGTGCGTGCGTGCACGTGGGGGTGTGTGGCAGGGTGCTGCCTGTGCCCCCTCCCCTCCCTGTGGGATTAGCGGGTCAGCAGCAGGCTGGGAGGGTGGCCCCATAAGCCGCTGAGAAGGCACCCAGCCGGCCTCCCACCCTGCAGCCCCCCGAGGCCCAATGAGCCGGCCGCCATGGGTGCGGGTGAGCTGGCCAGCAGCCCCTGCGCTCCCGCCCTGCTGGGCCCTGTCACACACTGTGAGATGAGGTGGGCTGCTGGGGGACGACCCGAGCGGCAGCAGACGGAAGGCGACCGTCTCAGACGGCTATGGAAAAACTGGACGCTGAAAGCAGGTTGGATTCCAGAGCATTTTGATGTTACTGCTTTCGTGGCAATTTCATGTGGGTGAGAATTTCTTATTGGTGAATTTGATTATTATTGTAAGATTTTATATTTAAATGAGTCATAATTTTATTTGATATCCTGTAGCACCAAAAACCAGCAGTGTGCATTTGATGTCTGGGGCCCGGGGGTGGGGCGGCCAGAGGCGTTGAGCCCATGGTGACGTTGGACGACACGTCCCTAGACTGAGGGGAAGTGGCCAAGAGACAGCGAACGCCTGCTGGTCTGAAATGGGCCGCATTTTCCGTTTTAGTTTATGTGGAATATATGCTAGGGTTTTGCCGAGGAAGCTGGCAGTGCTCACACTGGGGTGGGACGAGCGTCAGGTCAGCCCCACGGCGGCCTCAGAGCCGCGTCCAGCGGCAGCACTGGGTGACCACCCCAGTTGCCTGTGCAGGCTGGGTGTCCTCAGCATGGGTGAGAGCCCCCACCAGGAGCACACACAGGACACACATTCATACACACAGGACACACAGACACACACCACACACAGCATATGCACACACACACAACACACACAGAGCACACCCATAGGCACACGCACAGCACATACACACAATACACACAGAATACACACAAGCACATACACGCAATACCCATAGCACACACAAACAATACACACATACAACATACACACACACACACATTACACATAACACACACCCTTCTTTGGTTTCAAACATCACACTGAAACTACTTCTGTCTGTCTTCCCTGCTGGGCTGTGAGCCCGCAGGTCTGCCTCGTTTGTGCCCCAGGGCCTGGCACATGTAAAAAGCCACAACACTTTGCTGAGCTGAAGCGGTGCTGGACTGGTTCCTAGTGTTCGTGGGCTCGCCAAGATTGTATACTTTCCAGTTGCTCAGGCCAAAAATCTAGGAACCGTCCCCGACTCCTCTCACATCTAATATGTCAGCAAATCTTATTGGCTCTACCTCCAAAATGAAGCCGGAGTCGGACCCTTCTTACCACTTCCCCCGTTGTCAGCCTGGTCCAGGGCGCCAGTATGGCTCTCTCAGATTATGGCAATCACCCCCAAACTGGCCTCGCTCCCTCTGTCCCCCACATTCCACACCACCCCCCACTGCACTACAGACACAGCAGCCTGAGGGAGACTGTCAAAACACAAATCCAGTCACGTCTTACCCAGCTCCAAACCCTCGATGGCTCCCCAGTTCACTCAGCATGAATACCAAGGTCCTTGTAAGGACGAACAAGGCCCCGCAGAGACTGGTCCCCGTTTCCTCCAGTCTCTCCTCCACCTTGCTCACTCCCTTCCAGCTGCTCCAGCCTCCCTGCTCTTCTTGGAACACACCAGGCAGGCGTGGGCCTCCAAAAGCACCTTCGGGCTTTCACACTTGCTGTTCTCTCTCCCTGCAACGCTTTTCCTCCAGAATGCCCGTGGCTGGCCTCTTCACCTCCTCATCAACTTCTCAGTCGAGCCTTTCCTGACCCCCACTCAAAACCGCAAGCCCCACCACCGGCTCTCCTCCCTCCTTAATTTTTCTCTGTCTCCTATATCACCGTCCAACATACTATATATTTTACTTATTTTATTTGCTTCTTAACTATTTCCCCTTCTGCCAGAATGTAAGTCCCATGAGGACACAGACTTTTTTCTGTTTTGTTCACTAGTGTGTCCCCAGGACATAGGACAATGTCTGGCGTGTGACGGGCCCTCCATAAATGTTTGTGACTGAATGCAGGAACGAGCCAATGGGAGCTGTGAGTGGCAGGGTCTGCTCTCACTGCCCTGGGTTTCTGCCCTAAGTAGTTTTATTTCATTGAGGAGAAGGGCTGTCCTTTCTGATATTCATTGTTTTCTGGGATAACCTGCAGGTATTTGGGGATTGGGGGACAGGCGGAAGTCAAAAGGCTAAAGGTCAGTGTTAAATGACTCCACGGAGGAGACCTGAGGGGCAGACACCTGAGCGTGCGGTGAACGGGGCTGGAAGAGTGGATGGGAGAAGGCACCTGCACGAGGAGTGAACAGGAGTCCTGTGGACTCCGGGCCCTGGACATGTGACTGGGGTTAGACATCAGTGGGGGGGTGTACAATGCCCTGGAAGAACCCCCATCCTCGCCGCTCACCATCCCTCCAGCAGCAGTGGCTGGGGTGGGGCCGCCCGGGGGAGGCAGACACAAGAGTCCAAGGATGGAGGTGCAGGGGTCGGGGACCTGCAGGACGGGCGTTCAGATCCCTGGGAGGAGGGTGCGGGCCTCCAGCCTGAGGACAGCGCTGCACCAGAACTCTGTCCTCGGATAAACTGACCTACTCACTCTCCCTTCACCAAGCGGATTTCCACTTCCCTTTACAGAGCCATCATGTTTCCAGCAGTTACAAAGCATTCTCTCCCTAGAGGGGACGCTTACAGAGACAGCATAGTACAGTGAAAAGGGGCAGGGACCTGAAAAGCCTCACTCCAGCCCTCATTTGTATGTGACCTTGGACAAGTCCCACACCTCCCCCAGGCAGACCTGGGTCCGATCCCTGTGTGTCACAAGCTGTGTGACCTCGAGCAAGCACCTTGGCCTCTCTGAGCCCCAGCTTCTTTACCTGTAATGTGGGGGCAGTAGACTCACAGGGTTGCTGTGTAAGTGTGTAGCTCACAGCGTGGCCCAGAAGAGTAGATATCATTGGTATCAAATTTGTCCTTGCTGTGTTCTAATTCTGTGCTCCCAAAACTCCCTCAGGAGTGGGCCACTTCCGGAGACCCTATGGTTCCTCAACCGGTGGGTTCTAGTGCCAGGGTCCAGGGGAAGGGGCCTCAGAACAGGAAACTTCAGGGAGAGAAGCCTCAGAACAGGAAACTGGATGCCTCCCGGCGGTTTGGAAGCGGAGAAGGGGTAGGAGGAGAAGATGGGTTCGATGGTTGTCCAGGACTACCCAAGATCAGGAGGAAGGGTGGACCTGGGTAGGGGGCTGGGGACCAGAGGAAAGAACGAGGGAGAGCCCAGGGCCATACCTGGCTCACGGGTGCTGCGACCCTACAACACTCGGGCTTTGGGTGGGAACTGCTGGAGGCTGGAGCTTCAGTGCCCAGGGTCCCTCTCTGCTGGTGGCCCTACATTCATCTTTTCAGCGGCTGGGCCACAGTGTTGGACAGGGGTGGGGGGTACAGAGCCGACCCACAGGCAGAGGACAGAGGGCGCCGTCCAGCTCCCTGACATGCCTGAGGCTCTGCTCAGCTGCCGTGGGTTTCGTGAATCGTTTCAGAATTCTCCGAGGCGCTGGGCAGCAGGGGGATGCCAGACATGCAGGAAGGAAGAGGGACTGAGCATAAGATCAGATGCGGGAGGATGTCAGTATTAGGCAGAGAGGAAACCGAGGGTTGAGAAGAGAGAAGGGAGGCCAAGGGGATGGCAGAGCCACACTGCTGCTGAGGGTTACCCGGCACCTCTGGGGCCTAAAGCACCTGGGGAGCCGTGACCTGACGGTGGCTGCCAGGACACAGCAGGGATGCTGCTCCAGGGCCCAAGGAGGTCCAGGGTGATGACTTCTAGTCCCTGCTCCCCAGGATGTGTGACGTGGGGTGAGTCACACACCATCTCTGAGCTTCACTCCCCCATCTGCCAATGCAGAAAATACCACCGCCCCTCCTGCTCCACAAGGTTATCAGAGGGTCTGACCAAGGCTCAGATGGAGAAATGCTTCACAGGGCCTGGTGGGAGGAAGGAGCAGGACTTGATGCCTCAGGGAGACTCAACATGGGCGCAGGGCTTGAGAGACAGGGGTTCAAGTACCCGCTCTGCCCCCGGTTCACGGGGTACGCTGGACAAGTCTTGCCTCTTTTTCTAAGACTCAGTTTCCTCCTTTAAGAAACTGAGATGCCTGCAGTACACACGACTAAAACCCAAAAAACAAAACCACTCCACAAACCACGCCACAAAAAAACACACTCCAAAAAAAGAAAAAGAAGAAACAGCCGGCCCTTTCCCCAAGCCTCAGCGCCTCCCCAGGGGCCGCCGAGGCCTCTCCCACCATCCTCTGCCGGGGCTGGGGTCTTTTACCTTCGCAGCAGCTGCTGACTGGCGGAGGGTGCCCGATGAATAACCACAGAGAAACTATGCCAGGAACCACAGTGCAGGGCGAGATGGGGGGCAAGGAGAACGTGGTGGGTCAGAAAACGGAGGGCCAAACCCACCAGGGAGAGAGGAGGATGCTCAGGGCAGAGGTCTGGGCTCCTGGGGGCCAGGACAGCACGGGCACCCGGACAGGCACCGAGGGGGCAGCCGCTGTGCCCTCCTGGTGAGCCCCTTGATGCACCCTCCAGGAAGCCATGGGATGGAGGAAAATAGGAAATCAAAAGGCATACACTCCTGCAGGAAACAAGTCCACCAGACCACCACTCTAGGGACAAAGGCGATGCAGAGGATGGAAAATTCTCCACCCCCGTATGGGTGCAGGGCTGGCGCAAATACACCCTCTGTGCCCGTTTCTCTGAACGCCCACACTCATCCACGTCCTCGAGGCTGGACATGCTCCCTTCACCAGCGCTCCCTGTTAATGGCTGGAGGTCCCAGGAGGGGGGGACCCCCAGGGTAAACAGAGTCCTGATCAGGCTCCGCTCTGTGACCTGTCATGTGACCCCACCCACAACCCCCAGTCAGTACAAAAGGACCAGACGGGAGGATCTTGGAGGCCCCCAAGCCCCCTCACAGCACAGCAGATGTCCCCTCAGGTGAAGCTGTTGGACACAGACCCGGCTTCTGGGGGCCCCTCCCACCCAATGGAAGCCCTGCCCCCACGTTACCATGGCGACGTCGGCCTGGAAGAGCTGCTTGATGAACTTGTTCCTGGAGGAGTGGACCAGCTGGATGATGTCTCCGTGCAAGGTGTCCCGGTTCTTCTCCAGGAAGCCTGGGCAGCGACAAAGAGCAGTCACATCTTGCCGGCTCCGGCAGCCTCCCGCCGACACGACTCAGCCCTGCCCAGATCCGCAATGTCTGAGCCAGGAGGACCCTCAAAATTCACCCAGGCCAACTACACCCATTTTACAGTGGGGGACACTGAGGCCTGGAGGGAACAGCAGCTTGCCCAAGATCACAGGGAAAGGCAGCGCCAGAGCTGGAACTGGAACGCCGTCTCCCGACCACACAGTCCCCTCTCAGGCCTCGTCAAAGAGAAGGGCAGGAGGTCCCAATCCCCGGAAGGGAGCAAGGCCACCTTCCTGACTGATCCCCCAATGCCTGAAATGCCAGCCCTGGTCTTTTGAACGAAAGTGCTAGAAACCCTTGTTAAGTAAGTGTGTCACCTGGGAGAGAGCACATGTGGATGCGGTACTAGCTAAGAGTAAAGGAATTCATTTAAAATGCCTCGTGTCTGGACAGTGCCTTGTATTCTATCTACAAAGACCCCCACAGCACCACTGCTCACACCTCCCCCTGTGCGTGCGGGACGGGAGGGGATTATCTTCCCCATCCCACAAGGGAGGAAACCGATGCTCAGAGAAGCTAAGCAAGTTGTCTAACAACACACAGCAAGCCACAACAGGCAGTTAAGACTCAAACTGAGGACCCCTGGTGCCAGCTCAGGGAGGCTGCCCTGCACCTCACAGACTTTGGAGCTGGGATGGAATTAAGCTCTAATTACAGCTCTGTGACAGACTCACTCTGGGACCCTCGGAAGGTCCCCTTCTGGGCCTCAGCTCCCTCACATGTCAGATGGGGATGATAGTACCCATAAGCTCTTGCTTGTCTTCAAATCACCTAACGCCACCCACTTCATAAATGAAACGCTGGATTAAAGCAGTACTTTGCAAACCAGGAGATGCTGGTTGAAGTGTTTAAAGCAGCTCAAAACTGGTTAGTTAGCAAGTCATTTCCCTCTCCGGGCCTCAGTTTCCAAATCCATAAAAGTAGGTGCCCCTTACTTTCCCTCCAGACCTAACATTCTACAGTTTTATAGCTTCGCACAGAGTCCACTCAGTTTCCATTTCTGCATCCTCAGCAGCAGCCTGAAGCCTGGTACGTAACACATCCCAGTGACTGGTGGTTGAACCGAACTGAAAAACACAATCCTCTGTTACTCCAAACAACAGCCCCATTTGTTTGCCCGACAGTCCTTCAAACATAACGTTGCCTTCCTCCTCTCTAACAGCGGGGTCAGATCTCACGTCCAGTATTTTAAGGAGGGCTGGCAGCCTTCAGATTCCAGCACGGCTCACTGACACACACTACCGCCTTCTGGACCAACACGACGAGCAAGTCTGAAACCCATGTCTCTTGGCAGACTTGTTTTGAACTTCCCTGGCCTTCACCTGTGGGTGGGACTCTTTGGGGTTGAGCGGCAGGAGTTAACGCAGACACATCCCACAGCTGCTGCGCCCTTGCCCTCGCCCGAGGCTGAGGCCAGCCCCTCACGTCTGGTGGGAGGGTGGGGTTGGCAAGGGCGGTCTGCTAACTTTTGACAGTCCCTGTCGGAATTCCAAGTGGGTAAGCCTGACCGTTGTGACCCTCCTCTTCACTTCTACCTTTAAAATGAGCCCGATTGCGTGTCCCATGAGGAAGAAGCTGCATCCCCTTCAAAGCTCTCACTTGGTCTTGTTGCTGAGAGAACCTTGGTGGTCACCGGGCCGGTTCAAGGCCTGGCTTTGCACCTCATGGGCTATGTCATGGAAGGACAGTTACCCGTCCCTTCTGAGCCTCAGTTTCCCCATGTGTACCAAAGAGCATTGAGCCCACCCAAAAGAATTAAACAAAAGCAGGGACTCCAACAGATGCTTGCACACCCGTGTTCATGGCAGCACTATACACGACAGCCAAAAGGTGGAAACGACCCAAATATCCATCAATAGATGAATGGATAAATTAAATGTGGTGTGTATATATGTACAATGAAATATTAGCCATAAAAAAGAAGGAAATTCTGCCATGTGCTACAACACGTATGAACCTTGAGCACATTGTGCTAAGTGAAATAAGCCAAATACAAAAGACAAACACTGCATGAATCCACTTATATGAGGTACTCAGAATAATCAAATACGTGGAAATAGAAAATAGAATAAAGGTTACCAGGGGCTAGGAGGTGGGAGGATGGGGAGTTATTGTTTAACGGATGCAGAGCTTCTATTTGGGGTGACGCATAGGCTCTGGGAATGGATAACGGTGATTGGCGCACAATATTGTGAAGGCACTTAATGCCGCTGAACCGTAGACTTAAAAACCGCTAAAGTGGTAAATTTTACATTACATATATTTTACCACAATTTTTAAAAATCTCTTAAAAAAATTAAAAAGAGCCCTGAGCCCAGTGTTCCCTAAGGCCACTTCCCTCTTTGCATTCCAGGCCCCTGGCGTCTCAGTCCTGGGCTGGAGGAGGCGGGGAGGGCCCAGGCCGAGAGAGACATCGGCCGACAGCGCCCATACCTTGGCTCTCATAGTAGACGACGCCTGCGAAGTGGATGATCCCAAACTGCGTCTCATGGTTGTTCTTGGGGGGAACGTAGTTCGAGTTGAGTTTGTGCTGGGAGTTCAACTTGTGCAACATGGTGGTGTCCGTGCCCTGTGGGGACCGAGGGGCTGCTGTGGAGCTGCCCTCTCCTCCCCACCCCCCTCCACCAGGCCGCGCTGCCTTTCCTGCCCCACGTCTTTGCACCCCGTCTTTTGTCTTTCTTAAAAGCTTCCCCTCCCTTTATTTATACCCCACACAGTAGCTCTGTGGACCCCACTTCCCCATCTGTTAAGTGGGTGAACTGCAACTACACCACCTTGATAGTATATTCCAGTTTAGAAAATCTATTTCCCATGATTAAAATTGATTAAAATCCTGGGAGTCCCTCTCTGACTCCGAGACATATTCCGTGTCTGCAGCACCTACTCTGTGCCAGCTGAGTGCTCAGATCTTCATCCTTTGGTCCAGCACCCAGGGGACTGTAGGTGACCCCCAAATGCCAGATGAATGCACTTGAGTTGGCCCCAGAGCCACCCTGAGAGATGGGTGTCATTGTCCCATTTTACATGTGAGGAAAGCTGGGGCTCGGAGTGCGCAGGGGAGCTGTCTGCCCGCGGCCAGCAGGGGACCCCGCCCTGCGGCAGGCCCACCTTGGGGAACTTGCTCTCCTCGTCGATGAGGGAGATGATGTTCATGGGCTTGTTGGCGATCATGTCCAGGGCGTCCTGGTTGTCGGTGAACTCGATGTGCAGCCAGTCGATGCTCTCCAGGTCGTACTCCTCCTGCTCCAGCTTAAACACGTGCCGCACGAAGAATTGCTGCAGGTGCTCGTTGGCGAAGTTGATACAGAGCTGCTCGAAGCTGCAGGGCCCCGGGGCACGGGGGACACGGGGGCGGGGAGGTGGGGTGTGGTTCAGGCCCTGCTTCACCACTCAGGGGCCTGGCTCCACTCCACGTGCAGCATGCCCTTGGCCACCCTGTTCCCATCATGGCATCTCCAACCTCTGAGCCAGGGCAGCATCGTCAACTCCAACCCCCTCCACGTTCAGAAGAGGACACCGAGGCCCAGCCAGGGCAAAGCACTTGCCCAAGGTCACCCAGTGAGTCACAAGGAGAGTTGAGGCTAGAACCCTTTTTCCCTGCATGACCAGGCCCTGTGAGAGGGCTGACGGGTGGGCACCAAACCCCTGACAGAGCCCCTGGGATGGGAAGAGCCAGGGCGCGGGGAAGGTGGGCCAAAAGAGAGACCCAAAGTGCCCGGACGTGGGAAGGGGGCTGATGAGATTTGGCAAGCAGAGCCTTGACTGACAGCTGACATCTCTGAGCCGCCAACTGAGCCTGCTTGCAAGTGACACTTGGTGTATTCAGTGTGGGGGCTTTGAGACGTCACACATTGCAGGAATTGAATTATTGAAGTGACTTGCCAGGAGTCACGCAGCTAGGAGGTGGGGCAGAGTGGGCTGCTCCATCCGTCAGCCCCTCACATGGCCCCCAAGGGGTGCAGGACCCCAAGCGTGGCCCATCTCAAGCTTGGCTCAAGCCCGGCCTCGCGTGCTTCAAGGCCCCTTGCAGCTTGGACACCGGGCAGATCAGCGGTGGGGCCTGGCGTGTAGAGCATCCCCACCACCCTTGCTGGCCCCAGCTGACCCCGGGCACTGGTGGGGATGGGGCCCACCGGGACGACTGAAGTCAAATTTCCAACGGCCCGCCAGAGTATGCTTGGAGCCAACGAAACATGGTTTATAGGGAGATGTGACAGTTCTCAGGCCCATGTTGTGGAAGAAAATCCCCACAGGGCAGACCCCCAGGTGGTACCTGTTCACAGCAAAGTTCTCAAACCCAAAGATGTCCAGGAGCCCGATGGACCGGCGAGAGTTCTTCACTTCCTGGGAGGGCGGCTTGTAAATCGCTGCGTTGATCTTGTCCACGATCCACACGAAGAGGCGCCCGTAAATGCCCTGAGCAGAGCGCCGGCCACGTCAGCCCTGGGCCGGCCGCACCTCCCGGGCCAGCCGCACCTCCCGGGGAGACAGATCAGGCTCTGGGCCCTTGGCGGCCCCACTCAAGCTTCTTCCATGGAACAGCATGCCGTTTGCAACCCCCAAGCCTTTACTCAAGCTGTTCCCTCTGCCGGGAGCACCCTTCCTGCTAGAACAATGCCTCCTCGTTTGTCAAAGCTCTGCTGAGACACCAGCTCTGCCGGGAAACCTTCCCTGACCTTGCCGGTTGGGAAGGAGCTTCCTGTGTTTGGGCTTCCATCTCTCATCCATCTCTGTCTGTCCCATCAGCTCTGGGTATCTCAAGGGTCCCAGAGCCCAGCACAGACCTGGTGCAGGGGAGGCGCTCAATGAATGGCAAAGGGGGGACTGTGGGAACAGGAAGGACTGGGGACCCTCCCCACCCAACCCACATCCTCTGCGGTGTCTTCTTTGGAGACACCAGAGAGGGTGTCCCCTGGGCTGGGAACAGCAGAGCAGACCGAGTGCCCAATGAACATGATTCCACATGAGGCCAGGGGTGGAAGGCTAGAGGGGACCAGAGCTGGCACGGCCCCTGGAGAGCACAACACCCAACCCCTTGTGGGACGAATGTGGCTCAGGGGAAGACAGACTCTTGCCGAGGCCACAGAGAGAGCCAGTGGCCGGAGTCTGGACCCAAGGCCACTTTGGGGTCAAGGCCCCCATGTCCTTCCAGCTCTATGCAATCTGAGGGTCCTGAGCATCAACACCCCAACCTCCCGAGGTGCAGGGGAGCCGGCGGCTGCTTCGCCATGGCCCACCTTGACGAAGGCGTCTCGCACATCCAGCGCCTGCTCCCTGCTGAGCGGGGTGGACACCGTCTCCCCCCGGGTGATGAGGGTGCGGCTGGTCAGGCAGGTCATCAGGTCTGGAGGGTTCACCTGGTGGGGTGACCTCAGGCGCTCACCCAGCCACCCGCCAGCCCGGCCCTCCCTCTGCCCACACCTCCACCTCGCTCCTGCCTTCCAGCCAGGCTGTGCTCAGGCTGTTCCCTTCACTGAGAAGGCCCTTCCCCATGGCCCCAAAGCCAAATCCTCCCACCGATCAAATCCCGCGAAAACACTGCCTGGAAGGAGCTGCTCTTTCGTCGACAGCACCCCCCCACCTCCCCCACCCCCCGCCAGCGGGTCGCCTGTTCCTCCCACAACTGGCTCTGACTTCAGCTTTATTCATCCCAGTTTTCCAACCCAGGGCAGAACCTAGTAAGCGTTTGCTAAAAGACTGACAGACTGACGTCCTCAGGGCCCCAGCCCAGGGCCCCCATGCCCCTGCCACCCCCAGGGGCCGCCGGGCTGGGACGGGCTGTGAGACGCCCAGGCTCTGGCTCCACTCCTCCACTGGGACCGGGTCCAGCACAGACCCTGCACACAGTTGGTTCTCAATATGGAACTTCCGGAACTCTCCGGGCAGAGGGCCCCAGCCCCCCAGTCCCTACTTGCTCAGCTCCCCGAGCCTGAAGTCAGACCTGTCCCTCTGAGAGAAACAGAGCAGCCGCAGGGACAGGAGGCCAAACACTGACCTCGAGCAGGGACGCGGCTGTGGCCAGGCACGGGGAGAAGAGGACCTCGCACGCATCCAGGTTTTCAAACGTGCGGGCTGTTGGCAGCAAGAAGGCGCAGTGTCAGGATGGCGGGCACCGTGGGGACCAGGGGCCCGGCTCGGAGGCCCAGGTTGCCAGGCCTGTTCTCAGGGGCCTCCCCATCACAGAGGGCAGCAGCACTGTGAGTACATGCCTCTCTGGGTCAATATGTTTGATGTATGTTCTCACCATGAGCTACGGGCACCATGAGGGTGGGAACTGTGGACACCAGCACCTGACTCCACGCCTGGCATCTGAGGAGCAGACACTGGCAGCCACACTCCTCTCCCGCAACCTCCACTCCCCAGAGCTCTCAGTGGCTCCTATGAGACAGGCTTCGTGGACTTGCCTAGCTCAGTGCTTGATACCGCCTGCCCTTCCCCACAGATGCCCTGCTCTTTCAGGCCTCAGGACCTTTGCACAAACTTTTCCTTCAGCCTAATGCATCCTTTCTCCATGTCTCTTAATCTTTCAAGACTCACTAGACTGTGAGCTCCTTAAGAGCTGGGATGACTCATTCATTCACGGAGCAAACTTCCCCAGAGGGACAGTTTTGACTTCAGGGTCAGGTCTTACTCTGTCTAGGGACCAGGCTGGGTACCAAGAGCAAGAGCAGAGTGGGGCTTGGTGCCTGCCTCAGAGGACCCACCTCCTAGCCCAGTACATAGTAGGTGCCCAGGGAGTGTTAGATGAGTGAACATGTTCCCTTCCCTAGCCTTCCCCCTTTTCTGAAGATGGCGGCTCAGTCACTCACACTTTAGTATGAATTAGTTCAAAGATCTACCCTCTCTCCAAGACATCTGACCTTAAAGAAGAAACCAAATTCAGAAGGGGTCTTAAAGGGCCCATAATCAACCCCCATATACTTTATCTGTACATCCCTATGGTGGAATTTCAGCACAGTGAAACCACCCCTGAGGCTAGCAGACCTGTTCAAATCTACCCACAGGTGAATTGACCCCAGCTTCCATCCCAAAGAGGGTACATGCTGGGACAGAAACTGAGCCACCGACACCCCACGGACAGCTGGGTGTCGTGCTGCCCTTGGATCCAGTGCAGGCTTGGGGGAACCACTCAGGCCCCTCACCCTCATACTGCAGGTTGCCCAGGTGCAGGATGGCGGCCAGGAGCTTCGAGATCTCCCAGTTCTCTGTGTCGGTGAACATGAGCACCTTCATAGCCGAGCGGATGTTGGCGTACTCCTGGCTGTCCTCCCGGCCCTCACAGGCTATGCAGTTCCCCTGGGGGACAGGGGCACAGTGGGTGCAGGAGGGGTCAGGGAGGCCATGGGGGCCCCCAGAGAGGCAGTGCCTGGGCTGAAGGACCCTCTGCCAGGCCAGCCCGGGGCCCCTGGGCACCGACCTCGCCCAGTAAGCACCAGGACTCCTCTGGAAATCTAGAAAGCTCCTACCTGGGCTTCTCAAGAACACACTTCCCATCTCTGGGCACCCCGATGCCCCTTCCTCTCATGAGCGAGAGGAGCCGGGTCACTGATGCCAAGCCTGCCCGTCACCCTGCCAGGCAGTCACAGCACCAAGGTCCTCCCATGCTCCCCCGCCCCACGGACACTGCACTCAGGGACTGAGCCCTCACCGGGTGCAGCCTGGTGTGGAAGGAGGAGGGGTAAGTGTACACACACGGAGCGTCGACAGGAGTCTGTCCACTGTGTGTGCCTATGAGACCTGTGGTGTGTGTGTGCGTGTATATGTGTTCAAGTGTGTCAGCCAGCCACAGGGAGTGCCCACGTCACACACACACACACACACACCCCTTTGTTGTCCCACATCCCTCAGGTGCCGTAGCCCACACTTGTGTCCATGTGGCCTGGCCCAGCTCCAGGCAAACAGGCACGGGCTCTCCCCACGGCTTAGGAAGCTGGTGCCCCCAACACAGCCTGCTGTGCGCATGGTCCCCCACTGGTGCAGGAGGCAGCGACGGCCCCAGGGCCTACTTCTCCTTGGTGGCCTGACAGCAGCAAGAGGCTGGACCCTGGGCCCTGAGACCAGTGAGCCCTCGAGGCTGAAGCCGCAGCAGCCTGCGCCGTACAACCCTGGGGGCCTGGCTGAGCAACCAGTCTTCACGTCCTCAACGACTGAACTAACACCGCGAACGTGTGCGGGCAGGTTCATGTGTGTGTCCATGGGGGCATGTGTGTGTCTATGGGTCCCTGCATCTGGGAGGACTACACCCGTTTAGGAATATGCATCTACGGTGAGAAATTATCTAGATGCTTGTGCAAGCAGGTGCGTGCTTGCAAGTAGGGGACAGGCCCTACGGCATATACAGGCCCAGGGCGGCCTGGGCAGGTCAGGGGACAGGTGAAAGCCCACAGGGAAGTTCCCACCCCCCCAGGCCTGGAGCTGGGGAGAGGCTGGGTGGGTGCCCCCACCTCGCTGGGATGGGTGTCCCCTCCCCAGGTGCCCCACTTGGGCCTCACCATGGCCAAGTAGTTATAGTCGGAGGCCCCGCCCAGGCCCAGCTTCCTCTTCTGCTCCTCGCTCATGCCCTCCAGCATGCAGTAGAACACGTGGTAATTCCGTTCATCTGGGGCCTGAAGAGGTGGTCGCGAGGTGTCAGGGGGACGGGGGAAGGCCATTAGGAACCAGACAGGTCCACGTGGGAGGGGAGACAGCAAACGTGGTTTATTTACTATGTCAACCAGTGGTTTCATGAACGAGCCCCAGGGTGGGGGTCCTGGTGGGACTGCAGGCACTGAGGCCAGCAGGCAGCCAGCTGCAGAGGGACAAGCAGGCTGTGCAACCCATGTGTCCCAGCCACCCAGAGGCTAAGGGTCCTGTGCCGGGACAGCCCTGCCCCGGGGCTCAAGCCCACCTGGCGACAGACGCGTGACTTCTCCAGCAGGTACTGCTCAATCTTGGCGCCCTCGATGGCGCCCCGCTTGTTGAAGTGGATGTCGATGTACTTCCCAAAGCGGCTGGAGTTGTCGTTGCGGATGGTCTTGGCATTCCCAAACGCTGCAGGGTCGGGAGAGGCTCACAGGCGAGGTCAGCCCCTCCCCCCGCCCTCCGCCCTGGCGCCCAGCCACGCCCTGAGAGCCCCAGGCCTACCTTCCAGGATGGGGGTGGCCTCCAGCACCTGCTGCTCGATCCACGAGTGCTGCCCGCTGATGGCTGCCAGGAACTGCAGGATCAGCTTCGTGCTCTCTGTCTTCCCTGCCCCAGACTCCCCACTGCAGAGGAGGCCCAGGGAGAGGCAGGACCTGTCACAGCCCCCAGCCGCACTCCCCCCCCCAAACTCCCCATCTGTAAAATGGGCTGACAGTAAGGACCTTCCAGGGCTGGGGGAGGGCTAAAGGAGCTCAGTGCTCTGCCACATCCAAGGGTTACTTTCCTTCCCCTTCATTCAGACACTCACACCCCTCCATCCATTCTTGCCATAGAGCATGCACCTGTTAGATATTCCATCAATGCTTTGTCCTTATACCCTCTGCCCAAGAGAGAACAGGAGCCTGAGATTTCAAGTGATCATAGTTTAATAGGAGCCAGCAGTAAACAAAGCTGGACTCAAAAGCTAACATGAGCTTTGGTGGCATTAATAGAGATATAAGACTTGGGAAAGAGGAGGTGATTCTCTACATTAGGATGCAGCACAGAGTACATACGGTCTGGTTCTTGAGCTTCATGGCATTTCTGACCGTATAGGCAATCCCCAGAGGCATTAGTGGGGCTCAGAGCTGGAGATCTGGGTGCTAAGCCTGGAGTGCCACGCTGGTACTGGGCCACCCACCTGATGATGCAGCACTGGTCTCGGCTGTTGCGTTTCATGTTGAAATAGCAATTGTCAGCGATAGCAAAGATGTGGGGGGGCATCTCCCCAATCTTCTTGTTGGTATACTGGCGGATGTGCTCTGGCGAGTAGATGGAGAGCAGCTGGTAGGGGTTCACGGCCACCAGGATAGAGCCCGTGTATGTCTGCGGGCAACAAAGGACAGGGAGCTCACCACTTCCCATGTGGGCGGCTCTGCCTCTAGAAAGCTCTCCAGCTCTGCCCTCTGGAAGGGAGAGCACTGGCTTTGGAGTCACACAGACCTGGGGTCAGAATCCTGCCTCCCTATGAGCTGGGGGTGGTGCCTTCAGACCAGCATTGGGTCTGGCTCGGAGCAGGTGCTCAGTGACGTTTGATGAAGCGAGGAGGGAACGGGGGGAGGAGGGAGGGGCTCTAAGCCTCCATAGCCTTATCTTTATATGTAAAATGGGCAGAATATCACTGTGTGTGAAAATTCATGGAAATAGTGGACTGTGGAATTCACAGCACACATACTCCTCCAGTACTGGCTCCACCCTTGCCTCCAAGGCCTGCATCCCAAACTTTTGGAGTGAAATCCATAAACTGGACCATTTCAGAGTGGAGGCTGGGCTGGTGAGAGGTGAGGGGAAGCCACAAAGAGCTGAAGGGGCCAGGTGTGTGGTTTGGGGGCTGGGTGGGCCCCAGTTTCGGCAGGACTGCTTCAGGGCAGAGGAGCCCATGCTCTGAGCGACACGGTACCCTTAGCCGTCCTGGGTAGCGCAGGTGCGGGGGCCAGGTGCACCTCAGAGAGCCTTCTGGGGGGCTTTCTCTCCTTGGGCTCCTTTCTCAGTGTGTAGATTGACTACCTGTGTGCAACACGTCCTGCTGTGGGCCTAGGGCCCTGCCACACAGGGGACAGCATGGCCTGGCCCTCCTGCCGCCAGGGTGGAATGAGGCACTCAGAATGCTCCCTCCTCCCAACCCTCCCCACCTCTGCTTGAAAAGGTCAGGCCCAGCCCATAACTGGTGATGGATGTATTGACCTCTGGGCCTGGAGAGGCTGAAGCAAGATGTGAAGGCACAGGGGAGGTGACAGCCCCGCCCACCTCATCCAGCCCAGGGCTCAGCGCATCACACCAGACCACAACTGTGCCCAAGCAGCCTCAGCCCAAGGTGGCCATGCAGGGAAGGCACTGTGCCACACGGCCTGCCAGGGAAATGCCCACCCCAGGCCAGGTGGCCACACAAAGCAGCCCTGGGCACCTGAGACCCAGGCTCCAGTCCTGGCTCTGCCCTCCCTGGGCCAGGGGACCTGGCCAGACCGCCCTCCCCTGGGCCCCAGAGGACTCTCCTCTCCCATCCAAGCAGCCCACGCCAGAAGCAGCTCAGCCTCGCCATGCTGACCGACTGACCATGCGCAAGAGTCCAAGCGGGAAGAGACGGGGCGGGCTGGGGAGAGAGGCTAGGGGGAGCGGCCAGGCCGAGCACATGGCGAGAGCTGGGCCACACTCACCCGCCCTCCACAGTTGGTCTGAGGTTGGAAAGTGGGGGGCAGGAGAGAAGGGAGCTAGTCAGTGGGTAAGTGGGGCATAAGGGCCTTCTCCACCAATGACAGCCCACATGGCCCAGGGCTGGGCTAACTCCTCCAAGCAGAACCCACTGACCTCCCACCCCAGGACACCTCAGCCACCATCCCCTCCAGCCCGGCCTGCCTAGCTGTGGGAGCAGCGAGACTCTGGTCCCCAGGTGGGGGAGTCAGCCACAATGAGCATCCCTCTGGCGGATCACTTTGCTGCTCTAAGCCTCAGTTTCCTCATCTGGAAAAGGGGGGTGCAGTTAACACCCACCTCCCAGGGCTGTTGTAAAGACCAAAGGGCGTAACCTTTGACAGCTGCCTGGTACAGACTGGCTGTCCTTAAGTGCCACCTTCCTTTCTTCCTGATACTTCCTCAATAATGTGATCCTCCACCTCCTGGCCCGTGATCACACAGCATGAGGCTGGCTCCATACAGTCGTTCGAGAATCCTTCACTGAGACACCCGGGGAGGGTGGAGGCCAGGGAGGGAAAGCCCGGGGGTGTGGGAGCTCAGAGGAGGCCCGTGGGTTCCTTGAGGTGGGAGGGGTGGGAGCGGGGAGCAGAGGGCTGTCGGTGGGAATCAAGCACAGAGGCGTGAAAGGGCGTGCCATTTGGGAGGTCTGCTGGAGAAAGGTCACCCTGGCAGCCGTGGGAGGATGAATAGCAGCTGCGGAGGCTGGAGCCCGGGACGCTGTTTCAGACCTAATGAACCAGGCAATGGGGGAGTCAGAGGCAGACAGAGGTGGCCTGAGCACAGGGCGGGGGCAGTGCCAGAGAGAGTGAAGTGTGCACTGGGACACCATGAGAAGCCCTCCTGGGGCTGGACCTGGACCCTCTTGTCCCACCCACAGCTTCCACGGCCCTCTCCATCTGCCCACAGCCCAGGGGGCCCTCCTGAGCCCCAGGTCCCTCAGCGCCCTGCCTCCTGGAAGTCCCACTTGATGTCCACCAGCTGTCCAGCCCAGAGCTCGCCCTCCCCTCCAACCCTGCTCCTTCTCAGCCTCCTGTCTCCACCAACAGTGCCGCCACTATCCTTCACCCGAGGCGAGACCTTGAAGGCCCCTCGATGCCTCTCTCTCCTTCACACCAGCCCAGCTCTCTCCATTGGCACAACCACCTCCCTGGCCAGGCACCTCCCCTCTGGGCTCCTGGCTTCCCCACTACCCCCTACAATGTATCCTCCACTGGGAGCCAGGGTCAGCTTTTAAAGAACCTGTCCATGTCATGACCCTGCTGAAAACCCTCAGGTGGCTTCTCATGGCCTCAGGACAAAGTCCATATCCTTTCCCTGCCCACAAGACCCCAAGCCCTGAGCCCCAGCCCTGGCCCCGCCAGCCACAGCCCACAGCCAGAGGCTCCCTCCACATTCAATCTTCAGCTAAAGGCACCACACTCCACTGCCTGCCTGTGCACCAGATACCTTCCGCTCACCCTTCAGGTCCAAGCTGGGATGACCCCCCTGCAGGAAGCCGGGCACCCTCCTGTGTGATCCATCACAGCCTGTTTCAAAATAACTGATAAGAACGCGGCCTCTTCCTTCGGGGAGGGGACCGTCCCCAGCAGAAGGGCAAGGTCACCGCAGCTGCCCGGAAGGCAGGACTTGGCAGCTTCCCCCTACTCCACACTGTGAGGTGTGGTCATGTCCCCCCTTCCCAGATGGGAGAGATGAGCCTCCGAGAAGGGGAGGGACTTGCCAAGTTCACACAGCAGATAAGCGGGGAGTGGGAGGAAGTAGGGACCCTGGCACCAGAGGCCCAGCTCGCCTCCCCTCCTGGGCTTCCCCAAATCCAAGGAATGCACCTGTGGGACTGCTGAGCTGGCCGTCAGGGGAGTGGAGGAAGCAAGGAGCTTGGCCACTGCTGACAGTGAGACCAAGGCCCCTCCTGCCCCCCTGTGGGCCTCGGTGCTATCCATCCCTCAGGGCTCTCGGCACTGCCCCCTGAGCCCTCCTGCCCTCTCTCTCCAAGGGCCCACGTCAGCAGAGTGTTAATGCCCAGCTGCCCAGCACAGGCCTCCTGCTCAAGTCTCCAGTAATAAAACCTGCCCTGCAGGGCCAGGGGCTGGGGCCGGGGAGGATAAGGATTATTTCTAAGCCAAGGACACAGCACACAGGTCCCTAGGGGCCCCCAAGTCCCCAGGTGGAGATGAGAGGGCCTCTCTGGCGCCAGAGACATGCCCCAGGAGATGTGGCAGGAATAGCTCTACTTCCTCCAGGAAGGCCCCCAGGCCTGCTAGCCCCGGGGCCTCCCCCTTAGCGGGCCATAGAGACCAAGACACACATCCCGGGACACACACAGCTTCCCAGAGTCACAGAGGTGCCCACCCAAGAAGTCTCCCCATTGTGCCAGAGGGGAGGCTGAGCCCAGAGAGGGGCAGGGACTCCCCAAAGGCCACATGCCAAGACCTGGACCCAGGCCTCCTACCTCCCAGACCAGGGCTCCAGCCTCTGTTCTGCATTGAGGAGCTCAGGTCCCCAGCAGCCCTGCCACCTGTTCCCCGCAGGACCCAGGGACAGCCCCCAAGACCACCCAGTAGAGGTTGCTAGGTGTCCTCTGTGGGCTTTCCCCAATTTCAGGTGCGCAGGGCTGATGTATGGCCCTGGGCTGCTGTCCCTCAGGCTCCTGGGGGCAGGCCAGCCGGAGCAGGCAGGCCCAGGGCAGACAGTCAGGGACAGAGCGTCCGCCCAGCCCACGGCTGGGAGCAGCACAGCAATCTGAGGAAATCCTGGACATATGGCCTGTGCCCAGGGCAACCCAAGCCAAGAAGTGACCAGGGGCTGCCGTGGTTAGGGGCAGGGATGGTTTCTGGGTGGGACAATGGCCCGGCTGCTTCTTCAAAGCCCGGCTCTAACCCTCCTTCACCTCTTCAGTCACAGAAGTGGGGAGCCGGCAAATGGAGGAGACCTCCCAGAACCCCGCAGGTCTGGAGCCCAGCTCCCCAGATCAACCGACACCCAGATTCTTAGGCACACGGACTATCCACGCTGCGGCGCTCCCAGGGCCGTGGCTTGGTTTCCCAACCCTGAGGCCCCGAACAGGAAGGCAGCCGAGACCCCTCATCACGGCTGCATCCCCTGTCCCCTCCCATCTCCTTTCCCTCACCCGGAAAAGCGGCAGAAAGGTTACTGGAGAAACTCCTAATGAGGCAAATGGTGCAGATCTCGAGGTTTCCTGGAGAATCCAGACAGCTCTGGAAGTCTTTTCTTGGATCCCCTGGTTGGCCTACTCAAGGACCCAACGTCCAGGCTGATTTCTCTGCTAGCTGCCAGCTCACCAGTCTACGCCCCCAACGCCACAAGCAGGGTTCCCTGAGCCTGGACCGTCTGAGGTTTTTTCCTCCCTCTCCCCATGAATCCTGTTTGCCTCTCCTCCTTGATTCAAGCGACCAATCAACTCCCCACATGTGAGGAACCAGTTTGCCTGAAAAATCACTAACATGCACGCAAAATAACCAAGTACATGCCTCTGAGTTATCCTTAGACATGGTCTGCGGGGTCCCGGTGGAGACAGCTCCTGTCTCACTCAGCTCCTCCCTGGGAGGGGCCCTCGGCCTCCTCCTGACAGGAGGCTGGCTCAGGACATCAGCTCTGGCAGTGGCCTTCCTGGGCAGGCAGGAGGGGGGCTCCCTGCTGACTTCCAGACCCGAGTTTCAGACTCAGCCGGGGCCTGGGTGAGCGGCCATGGCGAGCCCCAGGACCCTCCTGTGTCCACCTGCCAAGGAGGGCACCACCAAGAACCGGGGTGCAGACACCAGTGGCTCCCCATGGGGTACTCCGGCCTGGGCTGGACTTCTAGTCCCAACTTGCTAGCTCAGTGACGCTCCTCACGTCTGGAGCTGCCATCCGTGCCCTGCCCCTCTCTGGGTGAGGGACAGAGTGAGAGGGCCTAAGGGGCCCTGCCCGCTCCACCTATGTGATGGACAGTCGTCAAGGACTGGAGCACAGCCTCTCCCTGGGAGCCCAAAGCCACAGAGGGACCCAGAG
This sequence comes from Equus caballus, assembly GCF_041296265.1. NCBI lineage: Eukaryota > Metazoa > Chordata > Mammalia > Perissodactyla > Equidae > Equus > Equus caballus. The sequence continues at coordinate 69,638,267 of NC_091690.1, forward strand.
TGGGGAGGGTGTGGAGGGCCTCCTGGCAGCTGAGGGGCCACAATGCCAGGGCTTCTGAGGGGATGGACGCTGGCCCTGAGAGTTCATTCCTGTGATTCCTCAGGGACAAGCCCTGGGCTCCCTCAGACTTTTCCAGCCCTGTTTCCCTGGCTTTCCCCCTTCGTGGTCCAGACAACCGGAGTGACACTGTGCTCCTCACTCACCTGGCATGGTCTTGCCTCTGGCCCTCTATTCCTGTGTGCCCCTTCCTGAAGGCCATCTCTACCGGCCACCCTCACCCAGCTCCAGGAGCCCTGCTGCTCTCCCCGAGCTGGGAGTGACACCTCGCTCCTGTAGACCCCTCGGAATCCACTCTGCACTTCTCTGGGGCACTTATCACCCCGCAGCTCCCGAACATGCCCTCCACACCAGCCTGCTCAGGGCCTGAGGAGCTGCCTCGGGACCCCCATCCCCCACCCCCTGCTTTCTCCTTGTTGTGGCACATTCATGGTTTCCTTCGCCCCTGAGCTGCTCGTGGGAGGGTCTGGGTCAGAATTGTGCAGGGACCCCTGCGCACAGCCCTGTGCCTGGCTAAACCTTGTGGAGACTCAGTTTCCCTCTCTGTAAAATGGGACTATGGGACGAGATCAGTTCTCAGAGTGTGGTCCAAAGACCCCTGAGGGTCCCCAAGACCCATTCAAGAAGTCTGCAAGGTCTTTTCTTTTCCACCTCCGTATCTGTGAGTCCAGATTTTCTTCATACGCTTCAACCAAAACAACATCACTTCGGGGGGGAGGGCAAAGGGGTAAAGGGGCGCCTACATATGGGGACAGACGAAAACTAGACTTTTGGTGGTGAACGCAATGCAGTCTATACAGAAGCCAAAATATAATGATGTACCCCTGAAATTTACATAATGTTATAAACCAATGTGACCTCAATTAAAAAAAACCTCAGATTGGATGTGAAGCAGGTATGAGAATCCAGTTGTTTTCCATTAAGCCAGATATTAAAGATATTTGAAAAAATTGTAAAGTGATGACACTCTCCTCACTATTTTTTTATTTTGGCAAATATAGTTATTTTTCAGAAAAATATGTCATTTATGTTATCCCGTAATGGATTTTTCATGGTTATTTTTAAATGAATTAATAATTTTTAAAAATTTCCTCAGTTTTAATTTCTAATGCTGTAAATTTCAATGGATATAACCCACATGAACAAAAGCTCTTTGGGGTCCTCAATAATTTTTAAGAGTATAAGGGTTCCTGAGGCCAAAAAGTGTGAGAACCTCTAGTCTAAATGATCTCCGTGGGCCCTTCTTGCTCTGACGGTCTCTGAGGCCACCTCTTGAGATCAGCTTGGGATGCGGCTGAGTGAAACCGTCTTTATTTGTCCTCTTGAGTTTCAAGGTGGAGGAGTGTCGGGTGTGTGTATGACTGGTTCTAACATCAAGGTTTTGGGGGATCAAGGAACATGTGCCCTCCTTCATGCAGGATACAGACTCCTGACCTATCCTCTCTTGACCTTGAGGACCGACGGCAGGTGGTGACCCCACAGCAAACCAGGGAAGGGTAGCAGTTCCCCCGTCCCTGGGCAAAGCAGCGACCGCCCTGGTCTCCCAGCAGTTTCAAGCCTACAGAAGCACATGAACCTGTGGTACAAACCGCCCCCTTCCCGAGCCACAGACCACACAAGCCACGGCCCAAAAGAGAGGATGAGCCAGCCTGAGCGGCTGCAGGCAGCTAAGTCCCTGGCGCCCCATGGCCCAGCGGACCTGCAGCGTCCGGAGCCTGAGACCCTGGGCGGGGCGGGGCGGGCTGGAGGGGGCGGGGCGGCACTTACGTAGATGAGGTGGTCCCGGTAGCGGATGAGCAGGTTGCGCAGGATGCCGGCCTCATTGAGGTCCCCCAGGCGGATCATGTCCTCCACGCCGTGGACCGACGTGGGGTGCATGGGCTTGATGTGCGTGGCGTTCTGCGGGGAGATCCAGTGCTCCTGCCGGAGGGGGGACGGCGGCTGACGTCAGCTCGCTCTCCTGGGCCAGGCTGTGCAGTGCTGGGGAAGGGGCCCTGGTGGGTCTCTGCGACCCTGGTAAGGGCCTCGACCTCTCCAGTGGCCAAACACTATCGGTTCCAACAGGTTCGAGTCGATGAGGCTGCTACCGCCCACCCCACACCTGATAGACTTCCTCTTGCGGGGGTTCTCTCTACAGACCTAAGAGGCGGGCAGGACAGGGACTGTGGCCTCACCTTACGGTTGTCATAAAGGGGATTAGAAAGCGTAATCATTGGACTTAGACTTGACTTCCAATCACGGCTCCGCTAAACAAATGCGCAAAAAGTTATTCAGAGAGTGCCAAGAATAAACCAACAGGCATATAGGACGGAGAATCACCTAGGGAGCTACTTTAGGTAAGAGGTCAGGGGTCACTTCTTCGAGGAGGTGACCTTCGAACGATGAAAAAAGAGACCACTGTAAGGTGGGGACAGGGAATTCCACGCCCAGGGAATAGCAAAAGCAAGCCTCTGAGGCGCGCAAAGACTTGGCACCGTCACGGAAAAGCCGGAAGGCAGCGCAGTAGCGGTGGAGACGGAGAGGGGTGGGCGCATTCGGGACAGATTTCACCGGGCTTGTGGATGGATGTGGAGCGGGGTGAACTTCCAGTACGCCGAGGCTGAAGCGGAAACTAGGACGGAGGTTGCCTTCCCGGCCCCCCCTGCTCTCCCCTGCAATATTTCCTGCTGCCACAGGGTGGCAGACGGCTGCACGTCTGGGCAACAGCCCTGGCTGGCTCAACAAGCTGGCCAAGCCCGGTCTCCACGGAGGGCTGAAGCCTCCCCTCCCCTACGTGGTCTCCAGCACCTTCTACTCACACCCCCAGCCTCTCAGGAAAGTGAGAGTCTGACTTGTGCTCTGGGGTGTGGCCACAGCCTGAGTCAAACCCCCGCAGCCCTCGTGGACCCCTCCCTGTGGCCAAATGCCAGAACCCTGGGAGACTCAGGACCAGGCAGGAAGCTGACTCATCCTCCAGGCTGGGCTGGGGGCTCCTCTGGGCTCCCACGTTGCCTGGGTCTCCCACTGCAAGGCAGTGGTCACAGTGGGTTGCCATTGTCTGAGGGCAGTTCTGTCTCCGACCTCCCAATTTGCCCCAAGTCTGGGAGGTCAGATTCCATGTCTGCTATACCCCTGGTCCCCGGTTCCTCCTACAGGGCCAGGCACTAATGATGTTGCAGGGGATCTCTGATGAGACAGGTGGCCAGCTGGGGACTACTGGGAACCAGGTCTGAATTAGAAGCAGAGTCCTAGTCATGGAGAGACCCCGGAAGTCCCCTCTTCCAGTCCCCTCACTTCACAGGAGAAATTAGGATCAGAGTAGGGTGGTGGCCTACCCAAGGCCCTCAGAGGGATCAGTGACAGGGCCAGCACTGCCGGGGACTCCAGTTTCCCTGGCATTTCCCGGCATCTCTTGGGCCAGGAGCACTTCAATCCAGGTCAGGCCCTCACACAGCCCTCCCTGAGGCATGATAGAGCTGGGTGGTGAGATCAAAGAACGCTCCTGGACTTTCCAATCCCATGTGGAACATTCCTCTCTCCCAGGCACCCTATTTCTTGATAAAAGCTGATCCAGTTGGAAAATTCCCTCTGCCTGGTCCAGGCTCCCTGACTTGGTCCTAGGCCCCGGCGTGGGCCAGAGAGGGGAAGACTCCTGGGCAGGCCATCTGCCTTCTCCACTCGATGCCGACCTCTGGTCCCATAATTCTTCCCATCACAGTTCAGCACAGAGTTAAAAGGTGGCTCAGACATGGCGTGACACTTTGCCTCCCTGAGCCTCCTCAACCTCATCTACGAAATGGGAATTAGAGTAATAGTCCCTTCTTTAGGGGGCTGTTGGGAGGATTAATGAATACAATAAAGGCCAACCTTTGTTTGACTTCTGCAGGTCTACAAAGCGCTGGTCCCTGGTAATTGCTCAACCATGCTGGGTATTTATTACTCTAATGCTGTCTAGCTTTGCAAAGGAGATGCCTGCTACCCATTTCTTCCTCACAACATCCCATAACAGAATTACCGCCCCCCACGTCTTACAGTGAGGAGTCACGCTCCAGAGGTCAAGTGGCTCATCTCATCACATGGCAGAGCCCAGCCTCTCCCCACCCCTTTCCTTCATGGAAGGTCTCCTGGCTAAGGTCAGCACCCCTCAGGTCAACGTCCACAGACACCACTGCACAGACCAAAGTGTAAACAAGGAATGAGGCCTGGCCTGAGGAATGCCAATGAGAGAGCGAGGGAGGGAGGGAGAGAGACAGAGAGAAGGAGGGAGGGAGACAGACAGAGACAAGGAGGGAGGGAGACAGACAGAGAGAGAGAGACAGAGAGAGGGAGGACACAGCCAATTCCAGGGACTGAGGACATATTTAGGAAATTGCTGGCCTGACCCTGAGCTTGGAGAGACAGGACCACGTGCCCCATAGAGGAAAGGGAGGAGGGAAGCACCTGACAATGAGAACAGCTCAGGCAAAGGGAGAGTGTTAGGATTCCACGGAGAACTGGAACCAGAACCTTTCATTCATTCATTCAGCAAGTCCTTACAGAGAAACTTCTCTGGGCAGACCCTTCGCCGAGCTCTAGGGAACCAGATGTGACTCCCCTGGTTCCCGCCCTCAAGTTGAGGGAGTCTGTAGGAAGACAGGGGTAAGAGATGATGGCCTGGGGGCGGGGGAGGGCATGGGAGTGGGAAAGGCTCCTGAAAGAGGAGGCCAGAAGCCCCGGGCCCAATGCCGCTGAAGCAGACCCAGCCTCCCTAACCTGTTCCTAGCCAGCCAATCACGTCCCTCCCCCCCTCCAGCCCTTACTCTCAGAGCTTTGGTGGGGGCAAGTGGGAAGGGAACTCTGGGATCCGGTGACACCGTTATGGGACACCATCTGACATGCAACATGACCCAGGTGAAACCCAAGCCTGCAGGCAGAGTCCCTGGGCCCCACCCTGGGGGCTCCAGCAGGTCTGTGGTCCTGTGTGTGCTGTCAGCCAAACCTGTGCCCCCTTCTGTGGCTGCAGCCTTGCAGTGGCATCCTAAGGGTCCTAGAACAGGAGCCCCTGGAACAACGGTGCAGGCACTCCAGCTTGAACGCCCAGGGGACAAAAGTGTGGTTAAGAGAACCTGAGCCCCAAAGTTGCCACTGAGATACTGGGAGAGGAAACACATGCACGAGGCCAGAGGTGCTGGGTCCTAATCCCAGCACCGTCACTTACTTGCTGTGTGATGAGTCCTGGTGATCCCTCTCTGTGCCTCAGTTTACCCTTGGGGTAACAGTAGCTGCCCTCCCTGCCTTTCACAGATGGTGTAAGGACCCAAAGACAGAATGTAGGTCAAGGGGTTTTGCAAACCCCTTGGGGCGTGTCCTGGGGGGCTGTTATCCTGGATAACAACGATGCCCCTGCCCCCTCCATGTCCAGGACCAGGCCTCCAGGGTCCTTGCCCCCAGCAGACCCTTCTGCTGTAAGCCACTGCACCCTCTTTCTCCCCCATCAGACTAGTAGACTAAGACAGGGACTCGGTCCTGTCTCTAGGTGTCCAGCACCGGGCACCACCAAAATTATGGAGGAGCTGAAGCCCTGCATCCCTCATGTCCCTGCTTAGCTGCAACCCCTCTCTCTGCACCACATCTACATGTCCCCATGCCACACGCACACGTGCCATACACATGCGCATGTGTTCAGCAGCCCCAGGTTCCCCCGGGCCCTCATCAGGACCACCCACCTCCTCCAGGGCAGGACCGTGACTTCAGACCTTTCGTTCCCCCCCCAAGGCCCCACTCTCACTACCTGCCAACTCACACTTCTGTGTCCCTTTCCTTCAGGGCCACAAGAGATAAAGGGTTAATCTGTTGGACTGATTCCACGCCATGCTAAGGTGGAAAATGAATCCAGATGATGCCTTCACCCAAGAGCACGAGACGGTGGGCGTTGCCAGACTAACTCCCACTTTACTGAGGTCTCCTCCATGTGTGAGCTCACTGCGGGTCAACAAGCCTGTGAGAGCATTACTACTATTCCCATTTTACAGAAGAGGAAACTGAGGCTTGGAAGGGAAGGAGCCCTGGCCAAGGTTGCATAGCTAGAAAGAGGGCAGGATGGGATTTGATTCCAGTCTGTCTGATCCCAAAGCACCCCTGTGCCTGAGGAGCTCCCAGCTTAGTGCCACCGCTGCCCCACCGCACACACACACACCTGCCCGCGCAGACACCCTCTCTAATACCAGGCAGAATGGATGGAAGTGCTTGTGGAAATAGAACAAGGGGAGCGGGGAAAGCTCCATGGAGGAGTGGGTCTGAGAGGCAGAAGTGAGGCACAGGCCCCGCCTCCATCCCCTTGAAGTAGGTCACTGCCTGGGCCCTGCCCCCGGTTACCTGTCAGCCTGTGTCCTCCCCAAAGCATGGGGACAGGAGAGGCAGGGGAATACTCACATTGCCTTCATCGTCCACCACCTGGATCTGCCCGGAGTCGCAGAGCTTGACCACCGCCCCGATGGGCACATCGAACTCCTGCCCGGATCTCAGGTCCATCCAGACATAGTCCCCCTATGGTGAGAGAGTCCTGGGCCAGGTGAGCAGGGAGCGGATCTGGCACCCCTTCCAGGAAGTCCTGTGCCCACCCTGACCTCCACCAGAGGCTCCGGCGCCGACCTCAGGAGAGGGAAGAAAAGGGAGCTCGCACTTGCCGGGTGCTGTCTGGTGCCAGGCCCTGGGCTGGGCACTTAGGCAGGGTCACCAATCCCTCCTCTGTAGTGGCCGTTACTGTCCCCATTTTACAGATGAGTCAGCAGGGGCTCAAGGAGGGGACGAGCCACGAGCACACAGCTGGGCAGCTTCAAACCCAGGCCTGTCCAAAGTGTGGCTCCCGCCACGGCTCTACACTCCAGCCGTGGACAGCGGACTCATCGAGGTTTAGGCGGAAACGCCAAGCTTCCCCTCTGTCCCAAAGAAGGCGTCCCCACAGGACATCCAAACAGCCTCCGTCACCTCCAGGGTCCACTGTCATGCTCATAGTTATGGGTTCCTCACAGGGACACTGCTCTGTGTCGGGCCCTGTGACACAAGCTGACACGGCTCTCAGCCATGCTGTTCCCTGGCTTGTGGGGAGAGCCCAACCTCAAGGGAGAGGGGCATCCTGTCAGTGTCCCCTGCAGCATCTGCCACAGGGCCTGGCTCTCAGCACATGTTCAGTAAGGGCTCAGGGAAGCCAAATCCAAAACCCAGAGTCAGAGAAGTGGACTTAGAACAACCACTTTCAGCAAAGATGCATTCAACAAACATATATTGAGCACCCACTGAGTACAAGGCACTGACTGATCTAAGTGCTGGAGATGGAGCAGTGACCGTGAAGTTTACATTCTAGGCAGGAGGAGACAGAAAACAAACAACTGAGCAAGTAGCTCAACCTGACCTCCCCCCTGAGAGCAGCACGTGCTGTGATGGAAAGAAGCACACCCATGGCAGAGAGTGACTGAGCCGGCCACCTGGGAAGGCCACCCTGTGAAGGAAGTCTCTGAGCTGAGACCTGAAGGGTGAGAAGCAGCCAGACAGGGAAAGAGCAGGGATAGGAATCTGAGCAGAGGGAATGACAAGTGCAAAGGCCCTAAGGCAGGAAGGAACAGCAAGGAGGTCATTGTGGCAGGACCTGATGAGAGAGAGGGGAAGTCAGGGGTGGGCAAGAACCAGGACACACAGATTGTCCTGGAAGTGAAAGTTTGGATGTGATTCTAATACCAATAAGAGTATTCTTTTGGGGTGCTTCCCCAATTCCCCAGGAGGGTAAGCGAACATAGACATCCTGATTCTAACTTACTATCAAGCGGCAGTTAGAAACACAACAGCTGATAAAACTGATTCACAATGAAATAAGCCCATAGGAACGGCCCAGTGGAAACAGCTCTGGGCCATGAGTCAGGAGACTGAGCTTCCAGGACCTGGACAAGGGGGTTTGGACAAGTCGCTGACCTCTTTAAGCCTCGGTCTCTACACTCTCGGTGAGTCCCGAGCCCAAGCCATCATTGTTTCAGCCTCCTCCTGCTCCTCTCGGAACCAACTATTCCTCCTGTTCCCATCAGAACCAACTATGCCACTGTGGGCCTTCACTCCCTGGGAGGTTAGCACATGTTAGAGACATGCCAGCTCCAAACCCAAGCTTTCTCTCAAAAAAAAGAAAAACTGGAGAGCCTCTGGGAGGGGAGAGGCACTCACAAGTTTACTGAGCATCTACTGTGTGCCCAGGGCTACATGGCTGCCCCACAAACTGTCCCGTTGAATACTCACGACTGCTTTAGCCCAGCCCAAGCCGGCTGCCAGACGCACCCCTCCTCCACTCCAAGGGCCACCTGACACACCCCTGCTCCCCATCTGCCCCCCCCGACCTTTCCATTGAGTGGACACCCAACCATCTGTCCAGACCCAGAGCAAATAGCAACTCTTCCCTTCCCACCACCCCCCACCGTCCCCGCCTTCCTCTGCCTCCTCCCCACCCCTGAAGAGTTCATTTATTCATTAGCACACATTTGTGGAGAGCCCGCTGTGGGCCAGTCCTGTTCCAGACTCTGGGGACAGACCGGAAGGCAGAGTGCCTAGAGGCAGATGGGGTGAGGATGTGGGGGGCAGCAGGTCGCACAGGGCCCTGTAAGCCGTGGACGGGACTTGGACTTTCTTGTAAGTACGACAGGAAGCCACCGGAAGGTTTTAAGAGGAGAATGGCACGATGGATTTCCAGTTTCAAATTTTGACTCGGGCTGCTGGGAAGAGAATGGCTCCACGGCCCCTGGCTTGCCCTGCAGAGCCAGCTCCATGCTGGGTCATCGCCATCGGCGTCCTTCCCCCGCTAGCCTGGGTCTGAGTCTCTCACCTGTGACTCCCCAGAGCCAAACAGAGTCACACACAGAGAAATAGAATCTGTTTCTCCAGGAGGGAGAGGGAGAGAAGGTGTGTGTATGAGCAAATAAACGAGAGAGTGAGTGTGAGTGTGTAAGAGAGGGAGCACGTGACAGAGTGTGCATGAGAGAGGATGAGCATGTGTCGTGTGTGCGTGTGAGAGAGAAAGAGAGAGACGGACTGACTCCTGGGCCAGGCCGTGACGGGGACGTGGCACCAGCGCATTGCTCTGTGCTGGCTTACAACACGCCACACAGGCTGGGTTGTGAGTGAGATGCGTCCCTGTAATTAACTGTTTCACTGACTCCCAGGACAGCCCTTATGCAGAGGACTCTATCTCCACTTCACTTCAGAGAGGTCAAGAAACGTGTCCAAGGTCACACAGCTGTTCTGCAGTAAACCCAGGAATGAAACCCAAACCCAAAATCCCCTGGGCCCAGCCCTGAACCCAGATCTGTGAGCAAACTGGGAAGCCCTGATGGGGTGCCTGGCTGTAAATGGCCCGTGGGCCCACAAGGCAAGCTGGAAGCTTCAGCTGTGGGCAGCTGGAGGGCAGGGGTCTCTCTGAGCCACCTGTATCCCTGATCCAGCCCAGGGCCTGGCTCACAGAAAATGCTTCCACTCAGGGAACAGAGAATAACTGAAATTAAAGACCTCATGAAATAGAGCAAGAAATGGAGGCTCAGAGAGGCTGAGCAAGGAGCTCAGGGCCACACAGCCAACAGAAGTGCCTCAGTGTGCCTGAGTAACTTGAAGCAAGTTCCAGCTTCTCTGCTGTCACATGGGTGGCTGGAGCAGAGGGTCTCCCAGTTCCAGAGGCATGATTTCCTAGAATGGGTTTGTTTAAAAGTTCTCAAGGGTCCCGAAAACTGCAGTGGGGCCTCCCCCCAGGGAAGCCAGCACACAGGCACAGTGAACCCTAGTTAAGATCTAGGTTCAGGTCCCAGTTCTGCCAGTATCACTGTGTGACTTTGGGTAAGTCTTTCAGTCTCTCTGGGCCTCAGAGAGGCCTTAAAATGGAAGGAGTCAACGCAGGCAAAGAGGAGAGACCCAGAAAAATGGGAGTTGTCTTTGAGGTCCACCTGACTCCCCACCAGGCATCTGCCCACGGCAGGATCAGTGTTAACTCCCCATGGGGCCTTAGTCCATTATGCCTCTTCCCTCCTCGGTGACAGGGCCTGGGGCTCGGTCCCTGTTTGTGGAATGAAAAGGAGTCTATTTCAGAACATTTACCGCCTCACCCCACCCTGGGACGCTGGTTTTATTAGCCCCATTTTCACAGGTGGGGAAGGTGAGCCCACCGACTTGCCAGAGGCGCCTGTGAGCAAGGACTTGTCCTGCTACTAGTCGGCAGGCCAGGCCACAAAGTCCCCCAGGCATCCCCCGCCCCGTACATCAGGCTGCTCTGCCTGCTCCGACCCCGCAAAGGCAGGAAAGCCCCTCCCCGCCCTGGTCCATCCACCATGCCTGGATGCAAAAGTCACCGCCGCCAGGGAGGGCCGCTGGGGCCAAGTTCCCGCTGGGACAGCATGCGGCTCCGGAGTGTCCCCGTGTGCGTGCACCCTGGGGCTCTGTGACCCTGCAGCCCGCCTGGCTCCTGAGAGGCAGGGAAACTGAGGCCCGAGGCGGGGTCTCCGGGGTGCGCCCACCCGCTCCCGGCCCGGGTCTCACCGGCATGACCGCGTAGGTCTTCAACGCCTGGTTCAGGCTGCGCACCAGCGCCCACTTGCCGGGCGGCCTGGCGCGCGCCCCTGGGTCGGCGGGGTCCGCGGGGTCGGCGGGGTCCGCGGGGGGCTCCATGGCGCGGAGGGTCTGGCGGCGGCCACGGCGGCCGCAGGGCTCGGGCTCCCTAATTCACCTGATCCCGCGCGCGCCGCCAGCCGGGGAACCCTAGACCCGGCCATCTGCCGCGGGCCCATGGCGACGGCGGCTTAGGTGACTCCCGCGGGCGGGAACGCGGAGGGGGCGCCCGCCCCGCCCCGGCCCCCTCCCGTCTCGGCGGGACCCCCAACACCCCAACATGGTCGGGGATTCCCGGCCGGCTTCACCCGGGCCCCTCGAGCTGCGGGCCCCGGGCACAAACGAGGCGCCTGGAACTCATCTTGACTGCGGTTTTGGAGGAAATCAGTACGTCTTCCGTGGAGAGAAACATGGGAAGGTAATGGAGTAGAACACAGTAAACTCTGTGAATTCTTAAAACTCAAGGGAAAGGTGCATCAGAGATCTTTCTAGCTCACTGGCTCCCCTGGGGAGTGAGGACATATAAAAATCTTCCTGGGGTCGCAAGACTTTGGAGGGAAACCCCTTGAAGACGCTGGCTCTGGTCCTCACCCAGCCTCTGGGGCCGGCTAGGAGGTGATGGCCAGCCTGCAGAGGAGGCCCTGAGGCCTGGGGGAGGGAGCTCCCGGGTTCTGGACAGTGAGCTACCCCTGATGGCTCAGAGCTCACCCCACAGAGGACGTCTAGCTGGGCTCCTGTGTCCTGGCAGCCACACAGGGCTGGACACCAGGCTTGGGTCCATGCTGAGCCATGAGCCACAGCGGCCACCATCCCATCCAGAGGGTGTGGAATGCCCAGGCCCTGTGATCCCCTCCCACTCCTGCCTTCTCTCCTCTCCCCACTTATCTTTCTCTTCCTCCCCTCTTGCCTCCTTCTTTCTCTTCTCTCTTCCAGGCCTCTTGTTTTTGGAATTGTCTGGAATCCTGGAAGCCCAGCTGCTCCCACAACAAACAAGCAAACTGTGGTGGGAGGTAGGGGGATGGCACAGAAAGAGACAGCCATGCCTCGCACAGGACTCGGAGCTGCCCCGCTAGCCCTCGCCACCTTCTACCCGGCCCCTGTCCCAGGCTCAGGGACCCCAGTGCTCTGCCACCCAGTCCAACACGGACTGACGGCAGGAATTCCCACCCACCTCCTGCGCCCTCAGGGCCCCTGCTTCCTGGAGGGGTCCTGCCCTCCGTCAAGCCCAGAACAAGCAACCCCCCATCCACGGGAGTCCACAGGCACGGGACTCAGACCCTCAGACAGAGGAGGTGCCGGTGGTGGGCTTCCAGCATGCTTTCATCCATCCACATAACCACCCTTCACAGGCTCAGACTAAAGCTTAGGGGACACCGTCCTCCAAGCTCCCAGTCTGGGGGTGGACAGACCTGGACACAGATAAGCATGGTACCACCAGGTAGGGGGCGGATTAGCCCTGGAGAGATGGATAGTATGGCCACTAAGAGGTTGGAACTCCAGAGGCAGACAGCTTAGGTTCAATTCTAGCTAGGCCACTCATAGGCAGTGTGACCTTGGGCAAGTACCTCACCCTCTCTGTGCCTTTGTTCCCTCATCTGTCCAATGACAGAGTAACTCATGAGGCACTCGTGAGGATTAAACAGGAGAACGTGTGTAACTCAAGGGCGTTCCAGAAGAAAGAACAGCCAAGCACAGAGAAGCAGAGGTAAGAAGGAAGCAGTGGCGAAGGAGGTCTGGTGGATGGAGAGAGGCGTGGTGGGGGAGAGTCAGCAAAGTGCTGAGAACCTGGCCCTGCCTGACCCAGACCCACGGCTCGAGCCCCTGCACCCAGGCCACCTGGAAGCTGAGGCCGAGGAATAGACCCCTTCCCTGCAGGGGGCCTGCATGCCAGGTCCGGGCGGCTAGTCTAATGGCCCCGTGACCTGCTCTGGCATCACACCACAGCCTCCCCCAGAACCAGGGCTGCCTGCTGCTCCAGCCGCATCTCCTGCTGCCCTGGCCACAGGGGATAGGGCCTCCATATCCTCACCTTTGCTTATTCTGAGCCGTGTGTCAGGAATGCTTCACCCCACTATCCTGCTCCCTGCTCCCACCCACTCACCAAGGCTCCACTGAGCCATGTGCCCTCCCTGGTCCCCACACCCTCTCCCCACTACCTTCCTTTCTGCACTCCCTTGGCACCTTATGTAGACCCATGGTGCTGCCCTCACCCCACCACACCACCCTCCAGTCCATTTCTGGCCACCCATTTTACAGATGGGGAAACTGAGGTTCAGAGGAGGGCAAAGGGACCTACTCAAGGATACATAGAAAGTTGGGACAAAAAGCTTTCAGGAAATAACTGTGCCAACTATCACCAGCAAGTGACGTCAGCAAAGATGGCAGAGTAGGGAACCCCAAGAGCCCATCCCTCTGCAGAAACACCAAAAAACGTGGCCAAAACTGTCAGAATCAACTTTGCTGGAACTCTAGAAAATAGTCAAAGGTTCACAGTAATCAACTGAACATTTAATGAAGAGAAAGGTGACTGAAACCCAACAGGAGAGCTTTGTGGTGTTTTAACCTCCCCATCCCCCCACCCCACACCCCACCCCTGCCTTGGTGGCAGTCTTGAAGATGGCAGCCTGCATCCCTGGTGTGGGTGCTTGGGGCCAGAGGGAGCAGAACAGACTTTGTTATCAAAGAATCGTGATTGTTTTAACCTGTCTGGGGGCTCTCTGACGGAATAGTACAAAGAGCTGGCCTTATTTCCCTAACTTGGAAATCCTGCAAGATGGAGAAGCAGCTATGGAGGACATTGGTCAAAAACATCCAAAGGCAAATGAACTACCCACTAGCATCTGGGGAATAAAAAAATCAGTTGCAGTAAACAATAGACATTCCAAAAAGCCTGGAGGAAAGGCAGGGGAGTGAGATGCTTCGGGGAATAAGGGCTTTGAAAAACTCCTACATATACTGGGGGATCTAGAAGACCACCTACATGCCCAGGGTTGGACGAATGTTCAGAAAAACACCCAAGGAGACCCTAAGCTCTCCCCTCTGACTGACCGTCAAGCTCCATGCAGACAGGAAGTGAAGGCTAAGGCAGAGCTGTAAATGGCCTGACTGAGCGTTGAAGGCATGCGCCGACACACAGAGCCCAGCTGCAAAGACTGAGGTTGGTGCTTTGGGGTTTTTTTGGCTCCAGGTGTTTTAGAAACTTCAGTGACCACAGGGAACAAAGAAGACAGTCTTCACAAAAATGCTTTAGAAAAGTCACTAAACAAAACCACAGCTCACAGCAAACAGCGACAACAAACCTGGGGACAGGGGAGAATCTAACTTCCAGAGTTATCATCGTTATAATATTCAAACTGTCCAATTTCAACAAAAAATTATGAGGTATGCAAAGAAACGAGAAAGTATGGCCCATTCATAGGAAAAAAAGAAATTACTAGAACCTTTCTCTGAGGAAGCTGAGATGTTGAACTTAATAGACAGAGCCTTTAATCCACTCTCTTAAACATGTTCAGGGTGCTGAAGGGAACCAGAACAGCATCTCACCAAATACAGAATGTCAATAAAGAGACAGAACTATTAAAAAGGGCCAAATAGAAATCCTGGAGGTGAAAAGTGCAATAACTGATACAAAAAATTCACTAGAGGGTGAACAGCAGATTTGAACAGGCAGAAGGAAGAATCAGAAACACTTGAAGAGGGGCCGGCCCGGTGGCACAGGGGTTAAGAGCACACATTCTGCTTCAGCAGTCTGGGGTTTGCTGGTTAAGATCCCGGGTGCGGACATGGCACTGCTTGGCACACCATGCTGTGGTAGGCGTCCCATGTATAAAGTAGAGGAAGATGGGCACAGATGTTAGCTCAGGGCCAGTCTTCCTCAGCAAAAAGAGGAGGATTGGCAGCAGATGTTTGCTCAGGGCTAATCTTCCTCAAAAAACAAAAGAAAAAAACACTTGAAGAGGTTAATTGAGGTTGTCCAGTCTGAGGAGTAGAAAGGAAAAAAGGATTAAGAAAAATGAGCAGAGGGGGGTGGCCCCATGGCCAAGTGGTTAAATTTGTGCGCTCTACTTCAGCGGCCCAGGGTTTCACCAGTTCAAATCCTGGGCACGGACATGGCACTGCTCATCAGGCCATGCTGAGGTGGCATCCCACGTGCCATAACTAGAAGGACCCACAGCTAAAAAAAAAAATACACAACTATGTGCCAGGGGGCTTTGGGGGGGGGGGGGAGGAAATGAAAAATAAAATCTTTAAAAAAGAAAAATGAGCAGAGCCTAAGAAACCTGTGGGACGAACATCAAGTGGACCAACATATGCATAATGGGAATCCCAGAAGAAGAGAGAGAAAGGGGCAGGAAGACTATTTCAAGAAACAATGGCCCAAAACTTCCTAACCTTGATGAAAAATGTAAATCTGTAAATCCAGAAAGCCCAAGAAATTCTGAGTATGATAAACTCAAAAAGAGCCACACTGAGACACATTATAATCAAACTGTTAAAAGACGAAGACAAAGCAGTGAGAGAGAAGTGACTCATTGTATACAAAGGATCTTCAATGTGATCAATAGCTGATTTCTCATCAGATACCACAGAGGCCAAGAGGCAGTGGTATGACTTATTTAAAGCATTGAAAGAAAAACAAAACAAAGCAAAACACTGTCAAAAAAAATTCTACATCTGGCCAAACTATCCTTCGAAAGTGAAAGAGACCCCTAATGTAATGGTATTAGGAGGTGAGGCATCTGGGAGGTGGTCAGGTCACATGGGTGGAGCCCTTATGAGTGGGATTTGTGCCCTTATAAAAGAGACCCCAGAAAGCTCCCTCATCCCCTTCCGCCACGTGAGGACACAGGGAACAAGGAAGTGGACCCTCAGCAGACACCCAATCTGCCTGCGCCTTGATCTTGGATTTCCCAGGCTCTAGAACTCTAAGAAATAAACTTCTGTCATTTATTTCAAAAAAGTAAATAAGTAAAAAGTGAAAGAGAAACTAAGATATTCCCAGATAAACAAAAGCTGAGGGAGTTTGTCACCAGTAGACCTGCCCTATGAGAAATGCTAAAAGTAGCCCTTCAGGCTGCAATGAAGGGGCGCTGGACAGGAACTCCCAGCCACCCGAAGAAATCAAGCACCTGGGAAAGGCAACGACAAAGGTAAATATAGAAGCCAGCATTATTGCTACTTTTGTTTGTAACTCCTCTTTTTTTCCTCTATGATTTAAAAGACAAATGCATAAAACAATAATTACAAATCTATGTCAATGGACACATAGTATCTAAAGATGTAATTTCTGACAATAACAATATAAAGGGAGAGAGATGGAGCTGTCTAGGAGCAGAGTTTTTATGTACGATTGAAGCTAAGTTGGCATTAACTCCCACTAGATTGTTCTAAATGTAAGATGTTAATTGTGAACCCTGGGCAACCCCTAGAATATAGGTATACAGAGAGGAAGTGAGAAAGAAATCAAAACAGTACACTGGGGGAAAAATCAGTTAAACACAAAAGAAGGCAGTAATAGAGGAATTGCAAGAAAAAAGATATGACATATAGAAAAACATAGCACAATGGCAGAAGTAAGTCTTTAAATGGAAATGAATTAAACTCTCCAATTAAAAGGTAGAGGTTGGCAGAATAGGTTAAAAAAAAACCCAAAAACCCATGATCCAACTAAATGCTATCTACAAGAGACTTATTTTAGATCCAAAGACACAAAATAGGTTGAAAGTGAAAGAATAGAAAAATCTGTTCCATGCAAATAGTAACCAAAAGAGAGCCGGGGGCCTATACTGATATAGGCTATATGAAATAGGTTTTAAGATAAAAATTGTTAGAAGAGACAGAGAAGGATATTGTATTTTAATAAAAGGGTCAAACCAGCTGTTACCAATAGCCCACAGTTTATCTTTAAACTTCCCTCTGCCCGTGAATCTGGGCAAAGTACATCCAGTCCCTAGTCTGGCCCCACCACGCAGCCGGAAATCGTGTCCTGCTGAAACACAGCAGCCCTCCGTGAGGTCCTTAAAGAAGTGGGTGGTGTGCACCACGCATCTCTGGGTTCTTGCAAGCACCAGCTGGCCTTGCAACCTGGGGCAAGTCCCTCCTCCTGAGACTTCAGTCCCCCATCTGTATGTGAGAAGCTACTGCAATAGCCTCAGAGCCTCCCCTGAACACTCCCCACACACCCACCCACCCAGCCACTTCAGGCAGGGCAGAAGAGCCCCATCCCCAGGCTGCCCCCTGCTCCTGGACTCCTGCTGTCACAGTTCTGCTCACACGCACCCTTGCTGTGTTTCTGAGCCACCTCCCTCTCTGGTCTAGGATCTCCTCCAGGCCAGGGAGCAGTCAATTTATCTCTGCATCCTTGGTGCCCAGCCTGGTCAGAGAAGAGACTCAGTGCCGCTTTGCTGGGTGGGTGAGTGAGAACATGGCTGGAGGAGGTGGCTGCTGGCACACTAGCAATCTCCAACCCCCCCACTCCCCCAGCCAACTTCCAAAGCCATCAACACGATGCATCTGCCCAGACTGCCACCGGGTTCCTAGGAAAGAGCCCATGCTCTGCAAATGCCACCAGACAGGGGCAGTCTGACCTCTCCTCCCTTAAGCCCTGTGCCTGCTCCTTGTGCCACACCCTGTGCCCTGCACAGCAGCCCCCTGCCAAGATCTGCTGTCCCAGCCTGCTGCCCCCTCACGAGCGTGGCTCTCTACCCTGTCTGGACCTGCCCCAGCTTACGTCTAAATTACCCTATCTGGGCTTCGGTTTCTTCACCTGTGATATGGGCACAAAGATGCCTACCTCACAGCCTCATGATGATAAAACGGGATCATGTATAGAGAGTGCCCGGCACATAGCAGGACCAATGTGGATGCTACTTTTGAAGACTTGTAACCCTCAACAAATGAATAAAGTTTTTTCACTGGTGAAGAGATTTTGATCCTTAGCTCACCTTTATGAAGGTGTTTCCTGTGCCTGGTACCCTGTGGGGGCTCAGAAAGGCTTGCATGATGGATGGGTGGATGGATGGATAGACGGATGGCTGGGTGGATGAATGAGTGGAAGGAGGGAGGCGTGAATCTCTGTCACTGATATGTCCCATATGGGGACACTCTACACGTGGGGGAAAAGCATTGTATCCTTTGAGGTCCCCTGAGATTTTTATCCCAAATAAAGTGAGGGGGAGGAAAGAATGGGGAACTCTCATACATAATATGATTTTATTAATAGTAGTCATCATGGCAGCTAACCTCTATTGAATGGTGTCCAGCATTGGGCTGAGCACGGTACATGCACTATGACATTTCATTCTCAAACATCCCTTTGAAGCAGGTACCACTGTCTGCCCTACCCCCTCAGACCAAATGAGGCTGTAATCACATCATTTGTTCATTCTGAGTGGACTGGTGCCAGGGCTGAGTAGACAGTGGGAGCAGGATGAAGGCCGTCCCCCATTTCCAGGCTCCCCAGGAGGTGCTGGGTGAGCAGGGGAAGAAGGTGGGGTGATCCGGACTGTAATGTGGGCAGGGCAGGGCAGCTCCCAAAGGCAGCAGTGGCCACGGTGAGGCCTAAGGAGAAGCCAGCCAGAAAAGGGGCGACAGAACGTTCTGGGCAGACAGCCAGGACGTGAGAGAGAACGTGGGTCTCTCAAGACAGGAAGGAGTGGCAGGATGAGGGAGGGGCACGCAGCCCCAGGAGGCAGGTGAAAGAAGCACCTTGATTGATCCCCTGTGAGGCATTTTGTCTTCACAACAGCCATCCCGGGACAGGATGGCGGAGCCCAGGTGTGTGGGCTCTGCCTGGGGCGCTGCACAGCTGGCTGGCTTCCCAGAGCTGGGACCCTTTTCAGGACCGAAGAAGTAACAGAAGTGGACTTTCCCTGCGAGGGCTGGGCAGAGCCGCATTCACCTGCAGACACCGCACCCAGCAGAGGCCGCCCACAGGGTAAGGTGGGCCGGCGCTCAGAGGGGGCAGGGGTGGGGAAGGGCTTGTCAGCCAGAGGTCTGCATCAGAGGCGCCCAAGGAAAACACCCTCGGATGGCTCTGGGGGCCCAGGCCCTCCCTCTGGAGGGCTGCGCATGCCCCCACTCTTCCAGCCCCACCTGCAGCCCCGGCCCTGGCACACAGCCAACACTCAGTGACAGCGGCTTCCTTTCCATTGGTCCTGGCCGTCTCTGATGGGCCTTTGAACAGGCACTCAGGCCAAGGGGCTCTGGAGGGGTCTCCTCCAGCCCTGGGATGGAAGACTGTTTATCCTGATACTGCCCAATGCCCACCTTCTCACATGCACACACTCACACACAAACACAGCTGCAAGACAAGGCTGCCCAGTGGCCTGTGATGGGCCCAGAGGACACAAAGCCACTGGTCAAGCCCCCACAGCACACCCCCCCGCCAGCCCAGGGGCCTGGTGCCAGGCCCAGCTGGCTCAGGGCCCACATTCCTGGCTCTGGGGACCAGGAGCTCATTAGAGCCGCAGGCTGATCACGGGGAAGGGCTGAGGGTCTGGGGCCAGCGGGGCCCTGGGAAGAAGGGGGTGGAGCACTCAGCTGGGGACAGCACCTCAGCTTCTTCCCCACATGACCCCAGGGGGCTCCGGCTCCTGCCGTGTCATCTCTCACTCACTGCTCCCCAGTTAGGCTCAAGGCCCTTCCTGGTCTGGCTTCAGTAGACCTGCCAACTTTTCTTCCCCTTCCCCAAGGGCTTTCCCACATCTCAGCCTTTGCACATACTGTTCCACTGCCTGAAATGCCTGGGGATTGAGATGTATGTAAATAAATAATTTCTACCCAGTGTGGGGAGTGCGGTGAGAAAGGTAGGTCCCCACAGATATATCAGAGGGAGGAGTTCTAGACTGGGCCTGGAAGAGTCAGGAAAAGTTTCACAGCTGGGTTTTGAAGCATAGATAGGAGTTTTCTAAAAGAAAGGATGGGAGAAGGTGTGCTATAGCTAAGCACATGAATGAGGGAATCACAGACGGGCCCGGATAAGCTCCCCAACCAGGGCTTCTGGCACAGAGAGGTGCAGGCCAGTGGGGTGCGGGAGCACTCACCTGCTGCAGGATCACCATTGTCCTTTGCCAGATGCTCCTGTGGCCTGCCTGGCCAACACGGTTCTGCGCGGGGAGATACCATGTCACACTTCTGAGCAGGCCAGCCTGCCAGCCTTGAGCCTGCCTGGGGTCTTCCCAAAGCCCCAACCCCTTTGCCCTCGGGGGCACCCTCCCCTCAGGCCATAACCGAGCCTGTGTGACCTGAGCCTCGGCCACTGTCACCAGCTCCCCTGCCCAGAGCAGCTGAGCTCTTCTCTTGGCCACTGTCATTCGGAGATTCCCAAAGGGCTCTTAGGAAGTTGCAAGTCCAGGCCCCTCCCCTGGACATACGGGCAAAGGGGCCCAGAGAGGGACCAAGACTTGCCCAAGATCACACAGCAGGACAGGGCAAGTTCAGACCTAGAACTTGGTCTCTGGCCCCCAGATCAGGGCTGCCCCAGGACTGCGAGTGATGGGGGCAGCTGGGCCCAAAAGAAGGGTCACAAGCCGAGCATGACCAGCTCATGGCACGCCCTGCCTAAAACCCTTCCAGAGCACCCACTGCCCTCAGAGTGAAGGCTTTAAGCTCCCCAGTCTGGCCCAGCACTGTGTGGCTCCTGCTGATGTCTCAGTCTTGCCTCTCACTGCTGTCTTCCTTCCCCACACCTGCGCTTGGGCCCTCCTCAGCCCTCACTATTCCGGACACGTGCCATCCCTTTTCATACTTCCCGGCCTTTGCATACACTGGCCCCTCCACCTGGAATTCTGACTGGTAAATTCCCACCAAAGCTTCATGGCTCAGTTCAGATGGTACCTCCTCCGGGAAGCCTTCCCTGACCACCCCCAGGCTGCCAAGAGCCCCAATGTTTCCCTCTATCCAGCCCTGACTATACACATTATGTTGTCTGGCTGAGGTCTGTCCGCACCTCTACCCCCAAAGTTGGGGAAGTGATCTAGGGGTTCAGCTGTCGCCTCACACAGCACAGGACCAGGCCCAGAGGTGGCTCAGGAAGGGTCTGTGGGATGGAGTGTGGTGATCCAGGGCAGCCCCAGCCCACAGGCCCTGGCATGAGGCCCCTCTGGCCCCCTCCCCGCTCCCCAGGATGAGCATCAATTTTTCACAAGGCCCATTCAGAGGCGCCGGGGCATTCGATCCTCTGCCCATGACACTGCCTGACACCTGAGCCCTGACCCCTGCCCCGGAGCTCTGGGACACAGCGGGCACACGGTGCTTCCAGAGGCCTGCACCCGGCCAGGGCTCCTGGCAGGGCTGGGAATCAGGGGACTGCCATGGGGAGCTATGTCCGAAGACGATGCCCAGCCGTCGTGCTGGCATCCTGTGCCAGCATGAGCCACCAGGGCCAGGGAACAGAACCAGGGTTTTTGTTAAAGAAAACCCAGATTTGGGGCTTTGAAGGGGTAGAAGGAGTTGGCAAAAGCTTAGAATTTAAGGGCCACACATAAGGAAAAAGCTACAAGATAGACATCTTTTTTTTCTAAAAATAGGAACTAGTCCATAGTCAAGTAAATTGCTTTTTAAATTGACAGCAAGGAGTGCAGAATTTTATTTGCATTTCTGTGCCCATGCCTGATTTCACCTCCTTCCCACAACAACCCTGGCTGTTGGGGCTTCATATTCCCATTTCACAGATGGGAAATTCGAGGAAAAGAGGCAGGAAATGACTTATCCAGGGAGAGAGAGAAAGAAAAAGATAAAGAGAGGGTTGGAGAGAGGCCAAAGAAGACAGAGACAGGGACAGAGGACTCTCTCTCTGTCACCCCAGCATGTCTGCCCCGGGCTCACCCTGGTCAGAGACACTTTGATAGACACCATGCCCTTGGCTCTTCCCTTCTCCAGGGTACAAGCCTCCATCTTTCCAGGCTCAGGACAGTTTCATTCGAGAGCTGCAGTGGCTGAGCCCCCAAAGGTGGCAGGAGGTCCAAACCCAGGAGCAAGTGGCTGTCGGGGCAGGGGCTCCAGGGTGGCCCAAGCCCATGGCCCTCCCGAAGGCCGGGAAACCCTTCTCCCAGGACCCGGGACAGCAGACACCCATCCTTACCTGGGGCCCAGCTGCCCGCTTTCAGCTGCCCACCAGCCTGGGTGCAGCTGCCACCTGCACAGAGGGCTCTGGAAGTGGGGTCACAGGTCCAGGACAATCTGCAGACACACGTCCTCTCTCCCTGTGTCTTACTTGTCTCCGGGTCTCTGGGTGCTCCACTGTGTGACTCTCCGTCTCCCTCTCAGTCTCTCCCTTTCTTTCCTACCCAGGGCAGCCAGCCGGCTGGCCAGCACTGCTGCCCTCATCTCCCCACTCCAGAGCCTTCCCCCAGGAGGCGGAGTCCGAGGGGCCTCCAAGGTCTGGGTGCCATGACATCAGCGTGGGGGGCGGGCTGTGCTGCCCAGGGCTCTGTGCGGAGCACTGGCCGCCCAGCGGGGAGGCGGGGGCGCTGGGGTCTCTCTGGGCTGTGCTGCTGACCAGCAAGGGATCCAGGCCAGGGGCCACCCGTCCTGGCCTCCGCTGCCTCCTGTCATTTGCAGTCAAACACCTGCTCTCTCAGCACCTGGGCAGGAAACCTCACTCGGATCCTGATTTGGTGACCGATTTGCTGAATCTCGGCCCCTGCCCGCCCTCCACCAAGTCCGTTTTCTGCTCTGTAAATGGCTGTTTGAGACTCTGAGAGGAAAGGACCAGGCAGGGCAGGCGGTGGCAAGCCCCACGATCCAGTCCTTTCTCCCTCATGCCAGACCACTTCCCCGAGGGCTCCCCTCAGACGTGCCCCCTAAAGCGCGGCACTTCGCCACTGCCCCCACAACCTGTTCTGGGGGTGGAGGGGCGCGGGCTGTCTGTGATGACCCGGGAAACTTTCTCAAACCAGCCAACTTGGAGCAACCCTGCCTGTCCAAGGGACACACACAAACTGAAGTGAAATGTGTGAGTTTAAAGCGGGGGCGGGGCATAAACAAGGAGTAAACAAAAGGCTGGTTGTTAGCACTGGCAAAGACAGTAACATCGAAGACTCCCGGCTGAGAGGGACCTGGCACTTCCTCGTCACAACCCTTTGCCACGGCCACCCTGGCAGCTGCCCCATCAATGCAGGCCTCTCCTGGGGCAGCTCTAGGCCTGGGTACAGGGAGGCGATCTTTAGGATCTGAGCCTCTGTAACCGGGATGTGTCCACAGGGAAGGGGATGGGGTGGGGGCCCAGCAGGGTCCAACGGCTCAAGTGCGCCACCTGCTGGGCACAGGCACGGCCGCCCCTCGGCGCCCCCAGGGGAGCGAGGCTGACCGTGCAGACTCTGCCTGGGGCTGCAGAAGGGAAGGGACAGCGCCAGGACTTGGCTTCTGCTGGACCGGGGGCTCCAGCAGACCCACAGTCCTGACCCCTGCAGGCCCCTGGCTGCTGGACCGCGCTTGGCCGGGCGGGCCCGACAGGAGTTCCTCCAAACGCTGTCCCGGCTCCTGAACTTGCCTCCCACTCCTCCGATTGCCTCTCTTTGCTGAGCCTCCCAGGGCGGCCAGGCCAGTGCTGGCAGCCCTACGCACACAGGAAAACAGGGACGCCGAGAGGACCACGGTGCCGAGGCAGAACACAGGTCTGAGCTGTGAGGGAAGGGCGTGGAGAGGCAGGGAAGTTGGGGGGATGTGGGGTGACCTCCAGATGCCGTAACAGCTACCATCTACTCAACACCCACGCTAAGTGGGTCACAGAATTCATGTCCTTTTCTCATGGTCCTATGGGGAATTCTAGGAATTGGCCTTAATTCATTTCTTTTTCCCTCACTCTCCATCTCAGCGCAATCATTGACTTTTGTCCACTCTACCTTCAAAATTTAACCCAGTTTCTCCCATCGCCACCCCTGGCTTCATGACTCGAGCCGCCAGCATCTTCCCCTCAACAGCCTCCACCCTGTTCCCCCCACATCCCCCGTGCCCCCACAGGCCCACCTCCTCTTCCTGTGCCCCCCCATTCCTCAATTCCGTTTCACCACTGCATCAGGCAGAGGCCTTCCTGACAGCTCCCAGGACTCCCACACTGCCTCACCAGGGATCCTCTGCGCGGTGGCTGTCAGGACCACGGTGTGCCTATTGGTCTTCCCCACTAGTTTGTTGACTGCCCCTGAGCAGGGACTGTGGCTGGTTGCCCACAGCCCCCGTGCCTGGGATGGTGCTTGGGACGAGTCCAGCAGAAGGAACGACTGAATGATGCTGGTGATCTCTGCTCACAGACGCATGGGACAGGCAGCAGGGCGCAGCCTCAGCCTTAACGTCCAAGTCCTACCTCATGTGTCTCTCTGACCAGAGCAGTCACCCAAGGCTGGAAACAGTCCCTCCATTGTCCCCTACCCCCAGAGGGACAGACAGACACAGGAAGGTCTTTCTGGGAATGTGGCAATGTTTATTCTGAGAACAGAACAGGTCTCTGCTCTCCTGACCCCCGGGCACCCCTGAGGGGAGCAAAGCCCAGACCGGGTGGTGTGGACGGGAGGCCCCACCCACCTGCAAATGGGGACTCAGGCCTCCATGGGCTGAAGGGTCCATCAGAACCGAGCAACTGCTCTCCCACCTGGAAGAACCCAGTCCCAGCCTGGAATAACGTCATCCTCACCTGCCCAGCCCCCAGGGCCTCCTGGGGACCAGGGATCTCCGCCCAGCCAGTAGCCAGCCTGGCCCACGCAGAGGGGCAGAAGGCAAGGGAAGTGTTGCCAAATTGGTTCTGTTGGTGGGGGCAGTGCCCAGCCCTCAGGCTGAAGCCCACACAAGTCTGCCAGTTAGTCCTGGTTTGCCCCGTAGCCCAGGTGGACACGGCTGAGCAAAGACCCAAGTGTTGGCCCCAGAGGCCCCAAGCTGGCTTATCTCACCCTTCCCTCTTCACACTGACTCAGGAGTCCCCAGTGGAAACAGACACGGAGCAGAGGTGATTACATGAGTGTATAGAGTGTGCACGCATACAGAGATACACAGAGAAAGGGTGTGGTTTTGCCCTTATCCAGCACTTGTTAGGACAGTGCTAACAAACAAGAATCGTTGGCCCCACTCGGCAGAAGGGGGAAATCGAGGCACAGGAGGTTTAAGTGACTTGCTCCTGGTCATGCGCAGAGTCCTAGCCCCAGGCACCGGTTCTCGAGGGGAAGTCCCGGCTTTCAGAAGGAATCCTCTTGTCCTCCTTGTCGTTCAGTTCCCGGCCTCTCATGTGGCCCAAGGCCAGGACACAGGAGCAGAAGTGGCCGTGGAGCGAGGAGGCAAAGTCCAGAATCCAGAACCTCCAGCCAGACACTGGACCAACGGCCAGATCTGGAGCCAAAATTCAGCTTCCCAAAAGGATTCCCAGAGGGCCACAGGCATTCCCATTCTTGAACCAGCTGTGCTTCCTCATGTCGCCTGGAGAGGGCGCAGAAGAGACCCTATGCGGGTCATGGCGCCAGCACTAGCCAAGAACGCGACTGGGGCCAGCTTACAAAACACTCACTACAAAACGCCCTCTTCCTCCCCCGCCTCCAGGCTGCCTCTGAGACGCTGGGACATCCCCTCATCCCTCCCCCAGTGGAGTCGCAATAAAAGCAGAGACCACAGGAGTTGGAGTTTAAGGAGGAAAAAGGGCTCAGACTTTCAGCCTGCCTTAAAAACCCCTGGTTAAAATTGAGTTTTAAAACAGAAAGAATATAAAACGTTGAGGACTAAAAGTAACATTTTGGTCCTGGCAGCAAGAGGCCTGTGGCCTCTCTGGCTGCATCTTGGGGGGAATGTTGGTGGAGGGGCCTCTGGTCAGGCGATGGATTTACCCATCTCTCACCAAGCCCAATGGGTCTCGCAGTAGAAGGGGGTCCCCATGCCGCCCCCCCAACCCCCTCACCCACTCCTTCTGGCCTCAGGGCAGTGGAGGCAGGAAGAGGCCCTTCTTCTCCACACTGTCACCACCTCTCCAGGGACCTTACCCCAGGGGCTGGGAGGCAACCAGAGCCTGGAATGAGAGGGTAGCCGCAGCCCCTCCTGGCACCTGGGCACCTGCCTTTGAGAGGACCTGAGAGCAGAGGCGAGGCCCAGGACGGAGCCCGGATCTCCGGGGGCTGTGGGGGTTGGGGGGGCCCAGCTCCTGCCAGGGGCTCACAGGCATCATTTACTCATTTGGCAAATCTCTGCTGAATAAATAAATGGATGGGATGAGAGAATGAACGGATGTCACCTGTCTATCTCCCAGATTCCAGCCTGAGCAGGAACCCAGCAAGAGCCAAGAGTCCTTTCAAGGTGGTTGGAAAACCAGGTGTAGGTGACAGAGAAAGCAAGGTCTGGGACATGGGAGCAGGCCCAGGACACGAGGGGCAAGAGTGGGGCTGGGGGACTTGGCAGTTGGTGTGTAAACAAGTGACATCTTCTTGGCACTCCGTCGGCAGACAGCAGGGCCTTGGGAAAATGTTTTCAACGGATAAGAGTCCCTTAGTGGTGGTGACAGGTGGGGTAAGGAGGGCTATTTTGAATCTCAGGGAAGAAGACTCCTCCATAAGAAGGGGATGCCTTGGGGTCTTGGGGACACTGAGGCCCAGAGAGGGGCAGAGACCTCCCCAGGTCACACAGCAAGTCAGTGGAAAAGTTGGGAAAAGGACCCCAGTGTCCTGGCTCCCAGGCTAGTCCCTGGCCTGGTTGGGGACATGCAGGTGGTGGTGAGAGCTGTGGGGGCCAGGTAGGCGGGCAGGAGTCAGATAGCCCTAAGGGAGGCACTGCTCAGTACGCGCACAGCAATTGTGCCTGGCAGGTCACTGGACTGCCCGTTGTTGCGGTCCTGGAGGCGGAGGGTGTGCAGGGCCTGGAGGTCGTCCGGGTCAGCCTTCAGGCACACCTGGCCCAGGAACTCGTCCTTCAGGACTCGGTGGTTCCAGATCTGGGGGGAGACAGAGATCATGGGGTGCATCTCCAAGACCAGGAGCACAGGTTTGTGGGGTGCTGGCAGCAGTGGCAGGGCCTTGGATCCCCTTCTGCAGGGCAAGCCCGGCTGAGGAAGAGGAGACTGGCACTGCCTCGGGCTCCCCAGGACCTCGAGCCAGACTATGCCCCTTCTGGAGCCTCGGGCTTGCTCCCAGCTGTCAAAGCCCCCTTCACATATAAAGCTAAATCTATTATTACTAGCTCTGCTACTGACCTTGGGTGACCTTGGACACATGATACACCCTCTGCCTGGTTTCCTCATCTGTAATATGAGGGTTGGATCAACGGCCTCTAAGGGCCCTTCTAGCCCTGACATCTACAGGTCTGTGATTTGATCTAGTGGGACCCAGTGGCTCCCCCGGGGCACCCAAGTATTTGTTTACAGATGGTTCTCACCCAGAGACACGGTGGCCTGGGCCTGGGGGACAGAGGGCTTCCTGCTAATGAGCTCAGAATTGTTGTCACTGGCCACCTTAGCCTGAGAGGGGAGGTCCCCTGTTCTCAGGAAACAGCCACCTGCACCATACGCCGTCTCAGTGCCACTTTTGCAGGTAAACCCACCGACGCGGGATTTAAGGAACAGTTCCAAAGGCTTTGGGGCAAGGTTGGCAGAGATGACCACTGTCACTGACCAGAAGACTGACCCTGGTGGGGTCAGAATCACACCGGCTAATCCGCTCACCCCACAGAGGGGAGGCAGGGGCACCAGGAGGCACAGGCAAGAGAATTCCCAAGGCCACAAGTGTCAGGGACAGAGTGGGAACCAGAACCCAGCATTCCTGGGTCCCCACCAAGGCTCTGTCACCCTGGGCTCTGCCCCTCTGAGTGGGGAGGCATCAGGCTGGGGGCCCAGAAGGGGCCCCAGGACAGGTGGGCTCACCTGGATGGTGATGGACTGGCCCGGCTTCTTGCGATAGAAGATGCCTTTCACATTGTACTCGGGCTTCGAGGTGCCTTTCTGCACAGCCGAGCGGACTTTGTCCCCCTCACACTTGATGATCACATAAGAGTTTGGCTCTGGAGAGACGGAGTGGGCGATGGGGTTAGGGTGGGGGCTGGGGCAGGGCGCAGACGGGACAAACATCTGGGAAGTGAGATCCCCTACCTGGAGCAGAAGCCTGAGCTCACATATTCAGCAGAAGGGAGACCAGAGTCTGGCCCGCTTCCTGACTTCCAGAGACAGCAGGGACACCCTGGCAATCTCTGGCCTCCAGGCCTTCACCCATGCTCTTCCCCTGCCCAGAACACCTTTCTCTCCTATTCCACGTCACCAGGCTTCATACCTTAACACCTCCTCAGCCTGCAGAAGGCCACCCCCTCCAGGAAGCCACCCCCCCCAGCCCTCCCTCCCGGCTGCCTGTCCTGGGTCTAACTGCCCCACCACACTGGAAGCCACCCAAGAGCCGGGGGCAGAGCTGCTTCCTCTCTCTGCACACAGTTTCATTCCAGGGCTGGGCCCAGAGTGGATGGAGGTCAGGCAAGAGTTGCTCACTCAATGAGCAAGACAGGAGAGCTCTGGAGGCTGGGTGTCCGTGGCTGGGGACAGGGGAGAGGGCCCGGGGTGACCTCCCCGGGGAGGAGGGCCAGGGCTTTCCCAGGGCAAGCTCACCTGACGGGGACTCCTTGAGACCAGCAGCCGCCAGGACGTGCACCTGGGTCACCTGCTGGGGGTAGCCGCACAGGGAGCTCCAGCAGGAGCGGGGAGGCTCGTCCAGGCGCAGCTCCCTGGGACAGGGCAGAGGGGAAAGACAGAGAGGGGCCAGGGAGATGGAAGGTGAGGGGGTTCAAGAAGTGGGGAGGGGGAGTGGAGCAGTGTTTAGTCCAGACATTGCTCATCCTGGGCAAACTCCCAACAGCTTCCTGCTGCTCCATCCCCACCCAAGGGGGCCCCATCCTCCCCGACAGGAACAGCAATTTACTGAGCACCTCCTGTGGGCCAAGCCTCTGCTGGCAGTTACAGGTATTGTTTCTAATCCTCACAAAGCCCTGGGAGGCAGGTATTATTATGCCCACTTTACAGATTAGGGAGCATGAGGCTCGCCAGGGAGCAGTGGAGTCTAGACTAGCAGGACTGAGGTACCCTGATCCCACCACAAAAGCTGCCTCCCGGCCTGGGATGTGGGCAGGGAGCACGGAACCTGGGCTACCTCCCAAGGTGGGAGGGCAGTGTGGGACCCACAGGGTCTGCACCCCAGCAGAGCCAGGGATGACTTCAGCAGTCCCCCTAGCCCGACTCTACTGTCCCCCGACCTCCATCCCCAGCTCTGATCCATAAAATGGAGGGGTCAGACCTCCCATTCAGGGTTTGGAAAGAGCAAATGAGATGAGGGAAAGCTTCTTCGTAAACTGTGAAGTAGTGTGCACATGTGAGAAGCTGTTCCTTTATGTGGCCAACAGAGCCTGGGACAGGGGAGCGGGGGAAGGGAGAGGAAGGAGACGGCATTGGGTCAGCCCAGGGAGGCGGGAGGCCTGGGCCCCACGCCTTGGGATGACACTGAACAGCGCCGAGCTGCAGATGCAGGTCAGCCTGGTGTGGACCTCAGCCCTAGCAGCCCTGGGCCCCGCGCACCGGCAGCTGGAGGGCACATCAGTGAAGATTCGGAGCAGGAACTCGCCGGTGTGGCCTGGCTCAAAGGTGGTGGGGATGATGACGTAGCGGCCCTCGGGCTGCTCTGTCCGCAGGAAGACGCTGCGCGAGTTGATGTAGATGGAGCTGGCGGCCCTGTGCTGCAGGCTGTGCATGCGGTACTGGCGGTTCTCCTCCACCTGCAGGGGAGGGAGGGGCCAGGTCACCCAGGGCCGCCCCCAGCTCCACCCCGCCCCATCCCACATCCCACATCTCTCCCTCGCAGCTGTGAACAGAGGGACAGAATCCACTTACATGAAGTGCCCAGAACAGGCAAACCTACAGAGACAGAAGTAGATGTGCGTCTGCAGGGCCGGGGGCAGGAAGGCGGATGGGACTGGGTGGTGATGGCTAAAGGGTGTGGGGTTTCTTTTTGGGGCGATGTTCTAAAACTGATTAAGGTGAAGGCTGCACAACTCCATGAATACGCTAAAAGTCATTGTATGCTTTCAATGAGTGAATCGTACAGTATGTGAATCATATCTCAATACAGCTGTTAAAAGGAGGGGGGCGCAATAGGAATCCCCCTGATGACAATGTCCATGGGCTTCTGACCATCACAACAGAATCAATTATTACTGTCTGCACCGGTCACAGCTCGTGCCCATGAAACGACATGGCCAGCTGCCAGGACATGCTAGACCTTTCCAGAAACAAATGCCACGACAAGCTGTAGTCACATCCGGGAAGCTCACAACACATCAAAGTCACAACACGTCAGCACACAATGAGTGACCAACACGACACGAGCAGCTCTTATGACACAGTGGGAGCACATCAAATGCCAGGGACTCGACTCAGACCACGTGCCTCGCACATTCACGCGATTTCACTGGGTTCTCGGTGTCTGGCAGGTCCTTGGTGTCCCACTACGCTGAGTGTCATCACGCACCAGGCATCACAACACGCAGAGGGCCGCGGGGCCCAGGCCTGGGGAGTGGCCAGCAGGAAGCCTGCCTGGCTCTGCCCAGGACGCCTCTCCCCAGCGCCCAGGACAGCCTCTAACTCAGGGGGGACGGAGCCCTGAGGGAGGAGAGGCAGGGGCCTCCCAGAGCCCGGCCCCAAACCCCAGCAATCCTCCCCTTTGCCACCCACCAAATAGCCTGTGGGGCTGGGGCAGGAAGAAATCAGGCAGAGAGCTCCCACGGGAGTCAACCCAGGGTGGGCTGGGCCCTCTGTGGGTATTCCAAACAGGACCCATGCCACATGCTCGTGGTGTCAGCCAACGTGGCCAGGGTGGCGGAGTGATGTTGGTGACCAAGGTGTTCTAGAATGTTCTCCTCCAGGCCCAGGCGGCCCAAACTCCAGATCCCTTGCTCTCCTCACCCCGAGCAGGGGTCCCAGCTGACCTCACCTGGTAGATGTCAAAGCCAATGGCCAGATTTTCACCCTTGCCGCCCCGGCGGGTGGACTGTTTCGGCCGCTGCTGGATGCAGATCAACACTTCATCTTCTGGCTTCTTGACGTCAAAAATGTACTACAGGTTCGGCCGAGGAAGAGAAACACCACAGTGAGACCATGCTACTGGCTCCCAGAAGCTGGGCCCAGAGCCGGGCCCCAGCTCAGCTGTGTGAGCCTGCGCAAGCCACATCACCTCTCTGAGCCTCCATCCCTCACCTGTAGGATGGGCCTACAATGCCCACCTTGCATCAGGGTGGGAGGACTCAAGGAGATCACGGATGCTCAGCTCAGAGCCTGCACACAGTTGGTGCTCAATAAAGGCACACCAAGAGTGAAGACTAAGCAGTTGCCGGGGTTGTGACCGAGGAGGCTGCAGGGGAGAGGTCCCTGCATGGGAGCCCACCTGGCCACATTCCCCAGAAGCAGCAGCGTTGTGTGTGTGGAAACAAGGGGCCGGAGCCCCTGGCTCATCCTCTAAATGTCCCTGTAACTCTGGACAAGGCACTCACGAGTGCTCAGAGCCTCAGGTTTCACATTTTTAGCTTCTGCGGGTCAGACTGTGAGAGTGGGGCCATGTGACCACCCAGACGTGCCCATCGCAGCCCCACTGTACAGACAGGTGTGCTGAGGCCCATGGAGGGACATGTGCCTGAGGTCACGCAGGAGTCCACGGCAGGACAGCGGCCAGGGCCCCCGCAGCTGCTCAAGGGTCCCCGAGAACGCCCACCTGCGGGTTCTGGAAGAAGGTGTCCTTGTGGTTGATGCAGCCCCCACTGCGGTTCTGATGCGGGTCCTCGTGGTGCGTCCAGGCGCCGTGCAGCCGGGCCTCCTCCCACGTCTTGTGGATGCTCAGGTAAGATGTGTTGATCAGGCGACACTTGATGATGTCGGTGAAGTATTGGCACAGGTCCTTGAAGGTCATCCTGGGCGCGGCAAGGGGCTGAGCTGGGCAGATCCCCCCCACCCCTCCAGCTGCCCTCCCACTTGCCCCGCGTGCTCTGAACCACGGCCCACACAGGAGCGAGCGTGGACATGGCGTCACTGGGACCCTTCACGTTTCTTTTGGCCTCAGTTTCCTGATTTGTAAAATGGGGATGAACCTAACAACAGCTGCCTATCTCAGAGTTAGTGTAGGAACTAAGTGAGGCGAGAAAAGCACATAGCACAACTTCCGGCAGAAAGAAGGAGCTGGAAAAGGCTGGCTGTTACAATTATTAATAGTATGAATAACTGATGTGTACAGTCCTATAGTTTATAGAGCATGCCTCCATCCATTATCTTCCATAGCTGTTGTGAGGCCTGAATAAGCTGGGGGTAGGAACCCCTCGGTGAGCATGCTGCAGTGGCCAGGATGTCACTGAACACACCTCCAAGAGCCTGGGGATGGGGGTGCTCACTCCCTTCAAGGGTACTCATACATGAGAACATGCACGCAGATGCACCAGGTGTGAACACATATGAGAAGGCCTTAGGAAGAAGCCCTTTCCACTGACGTGGGTTTCCTAGTGCCAGGTTTTAATCTGACTGACCCCTGAGGCAGACTGGACAAAGTGGATCTCGTCCACAGGAGCCCAGACCAGAGGGCCTGCAGGGCCTCTTGCAGTGGCTCCCCTGACACTTGCAGGAGGGGTCCTCACTAGGGTGCCAGGATCATTGCCATCTGCCTCTGAGCCGGCCTGGTGCTCTCACAATGTCCACCGCACATGGGGCACCCCGTATCCATCCAGGAAATGGGTGATTCTCCAAATCAAGTGTCCTGCTGAAGAATGACACTGAGCCTGGCCCAAGTCGGGACTGAATGCAGGGTGAATGAATGCAGGAGTGAACGAATGCAGGCTGAATGAATGCAGGAGTGAATGAACGCAGGAGCGAATGAATGAATGCAGGCTGAATGAATGCGGGAGTGAACGAATTCAGGAGAGAATGGATGTAGGAGTGAATAAATGCAGGCTGCACGAATGAATGAATGAACGCAAGAATCATTATTAGGCTCCTTAAGCAAGGCTATCGCCATTTTCCCAGCCCACCCCCGACCCGTGTGCCTCCTAAGCTCCCCTCACATCCCCAGCCTCGCTCTTCCCAAACCCAGGCATGCTCTCTTGTCTCTGAGTGGGGCTCTCTCCTTGCCCACCAGGGGCTCCTCAGCACCCCAAGTCTCAGCTTAGGGGCTAGCTCCTCCGTGAGGCCTCTCCTCTCCCCTACCTGCTCTAGACAATCAGGCTGCCAGCATGCACCTGTCCTCTGGTCAATCCCCCACCTGCTGGCATCCTGGCCCCCTTGCCGAGGGCTCAGCCTGGGTGCCAGAGCAGTCCAGGGTACCCTAAAGTGGGCATGGGGACTGTGGGAATAAAAGGGCCCATTACTGCCCAACTCATCTTATAGAGGAGGAAACAGGCTCAGAGAGATGGCGTGACTTGTCCAAGGGCACACAGCAAGGTGACGGTGGGGCCTTTGCTAGCGCCCTGGCTCCTGCCCCACCAGCCAGTTCTCCCTGCCAACCCACAGGAGGCTCCTTCCCCAGCCTGCGGAAGCACACTCACCAGAACTCGCCGTCGTCCTGCACTGTCATGCCCATCTTCTCCCGCTCACTCTTGCTGACTTGCTGCCACTCCTCTGAGCTGGCATGTGAGCACGGAAGAGGGATGAGGGAGGGGTACGAGAGGAGGGACCCCCCAGGACCACCCTGGCAAGGAAGAGGAGGCACGAGGGGCAGCTCGGCACCAAGCCCATCAGTGTGGGTATGGCTAGGGGTACCGAGGCCCAGGGCCAGCCCCTCTACGAGAAGCCCTATCTGCTCACTCCCGCAGGCAACCGTGGCTGCCACCACACCAGGGGCCCAGAGGTCTGGGAGCAAAGCTGCAGGTTGGGGGGCAAGCAAGGGACGACCCTCCATGAGGGGGCTCCGTCACTGGGGACTGGACTCTGCTCCTCTCCTCGCCTCACCAGGGCCAGGAGCCAAGCACAGAGCAGTCACCCCCATCCTCAGCCCTGGTGGCCTCCCTGCCTGCTTTCCTCCCCACTCACTCGCCAGACTGGTCTCTACGGCCCTGCAGGAATCAGCTCATCCCCACCTCCAGGCCTTGGCCCATGCTGAGTCCATCCCCCTACACCCACTCCAAAGGAAGCGTCCTCCTAAGGTCACCCTCCCCCAAATCCTTCAAGGCCCAGCCCCAGTGCCACCTCCTCCAGGAAGCCCACCCCTGTCCTCACCTGAGCCATCAAACCAGGGGCCGTCCCCCTGGGGTCTGCCCTGTGCCTCCTCCCTTCCCCCACCCTCTGTTCCCTGGGCCTCACGTGTCGCTCCAGGGCCCATTCCACTCCCGCTCGCCCCAGGGGTTGCGCAGGCGGATCATGTCCAGCTTCTCCGACTTGAACAAGGTCAGCAGGCCGTGGCCCAGGCGCACCTTGCGCACATCGGTGATGGCGTATGCGTGGCCCTTCACCAGGCCGCATGCCAGGCGGGCCTCCATGTCCTCCGCTGTCACTGCCTGCAGGAGGACACCATTGGCGGGAGGCAGCACTGGGTCAGGCTACAGGACGGGGCGGGAATGGCGGCCCTGCACTAAGGGGCGAGCGGGCTCCTGTGTGGTTAGGGCCCGAGCCTGGGGGGCACAGCCTTCACGGGGCGCTCTGGGAGCAGCAGTGTGGGGCCGAGGAAGAGACTGCAGTATGGTCTATGGTTGGTCCCGTGACGGGGGTTGGAGTCAACTGGAACAATTTTGCAAGCCATGGTGGGAATATTTACACCACAGAAGTCAGCAAATGCTGCAAATCAGGGCCTTTTCTTTTTCCAGAGAGCAGTTTATCAATGTGTCACTGGGTCAGCCAACCCTGGGTTCAAATTCTGCCTTCACTGAGCCCCAGCTTTCCCACCCGGAATAAGATGATCCTCTTAAAGCGCCCAGCCGGTGCCAGCAGGCAGGGGGGCTCCCTCCCCTCTTCTGGTCACCTTCTAGCCTCAGACCTTGACGGAGGGACCCTCAGAGGCATCCACACCCATCAGCACAGCATGAGAGGCCCGGGAGAGGGAGATGTGGGTCGGACAGTGTGGGCAAGGCTTTCCTAGCGTGTGAGGGAGTGCGGGACGCCTGTGGGTGGGCTGCCCAGCACAGAGGGGGCTGCACCCTCCAACTGCTCCCTCCTCTCATGAGGCTGAGGGTTTGTTAAAGAGCCCCCACCTCCTGCCCCGTGGGGTCGGTGTCGGGGAGGGGCAGCCTCTGGGGCCCGGCTCTGCGCTCACCTTGATGGAGGCGCTGATGAGGCCTCCTCGGCTGTGCACCTTCAACACACGCTCAAAGAGCTCGTTCCTCTTGGCCTCGTCATGGGCGAAGCCCCCCTCTGTCAGGTCGATGGGCTCGGAAACGCCACCTGTGAAGTCCACCAGCGCATCTGCTGTGTTGCCTCCATCAAGGGCCTGGTAACAGCCCGCCAGCCTGGGGAGCAATATGGAAAGAATTCCCAGTTCCTGTTCCCCTGCTGGTCTAAATCCTTTACCATATGGGAAGATTTTTTTTTTTAATTAAGATTATGATAGATTACAGCCTTGCGAGATTTCAGTTGTACATTATTGTTAATCTTGTTGTGAGTACACCACTTGCCCCTTTGTGCCCTCCCCGCACCCCCCCTTTTCCCTGGTAACCACCGATCAGTTCTCCTTGTCTATATGTTATCTTCCACCTATGAGTGGAGTCATATAGAGTTAGTCTTTCTCTGTCTGGCTTATTTCGCTCAACATAATACCCTTGAGGTCCATCCATGTTGCTGCGAATGGACCAATTTTGTCCTTTTTTATGGCTGAGTAGTATTCCATTGTGTATATATACCATATCTTCTTTATCCAATCATCAGTTTCTGGGCATTTAGGTTGGTTCCACGTCTTGGCTATTGTAAATAATGCTGCAATGAACATAGGGGTGCAAAGGACTCTTGGGATTTCTGATTTCAGGTTCTTAGGATAGATACCCAGTAGTGGGATGGCTGGGTCATAAGGTATTTCTATTTTTAACTTTTTGAGACATCTCCATACTGTTTTCCATAGTGGCTGCACTAGTTTGCATTCCCACCAACAGTGTATGAGGGTTCCTTTTTCTCCACAACCTCTCCAACATTTGTCGCTCTTGGTTTTGGATGTTTTTGCCAATCTAACGGGTGTAAGGTGATATCTTAGTGTAGTTTTGATTTGCATTTCCCTGATGATTAGTGATGATGAACATCTTTTCATGTGTCTATTGGCCATACTTATATCTTCTTTGGAGAAATGTCTGTTCATGTCCTCTGCCCATTTTTTGATCGGGTTGTTTGTTTTTTTGTTGTTAAGCCGTGTGAGTTCTTTGTATATTATGGAGATTAACCCTTTGTCGCATAAGTGGCTTGTAAATATTTTTTCCCAATTAGTGGGCTGTTTTTTTGTTTCAGTCCTGTTTTCCCTTGCCTTGAAGAAGCTCTTTAGTCTGATGAAATCCCATTTGTTTATTTTTTCTATTGTTTCCCTCAACTGAGGAGTTATAGTGTCCGAAAAGATTCTTTTGAAACTGATGTCAAAGAGTGTACTGCCTATATTTTCTTCTAGAAGACTTATTGTTTCAGGCCTAATCTTTAGGTCTTTGATCCATTTTGAGTTTATTTTGGTGTGTGGTGAAAAAGAATGGTCAATTTTCAATCTTTTGCATGTGGCTGTCCAGTTTTCCCAGCACCATTTGTTAAAGAGACTTTCTTTTCTCCAATGCAGGCCCTCCACTCCTTTGTCAAAGATTAGCTGTCCACAGATGTGTGGTTTTATCTCTGGGCTTTCAATTCTGTTCCATTGATCTGTGGACCTGTTTTTGTACCAGTACCATGCTGTTTTGATCACTGTAGCTTTGTAGTATGTTTTGAAACGGGGATTGTGATGCCTCCAGCTTTGTTTTTCTTACTCAGGATTGCTTTAGCAATTTGCGGTCTTTTGTTGCCCCATATGAATTTTTGGATTCTTTGTTCAATTTCTGTAAAGAATGTTATTGGGATTCTGATTGGGATGGCGTTGAATCTGTAGATTGCTTTAGATAGTATGGACATTTTAACTATGTTTATTCTTCCAATCCATGTGCATGGAATGTCTTTCCATCTCTTTATGTTGTCGTCAATTTCTTTCAAGAAAGTCTTGTAGTTTTCATTGTATAAATCCTTCACTTCCTTGGTTAAATTTATCCCAAGGTATTTTATTCTTTTTGTCGTGATTGTGAATGGGATTGAGTTCTTGAGTTCTTTTTCTGTTAGTTCATTGTTAGTGTATAGAAATGCTACTGATTTATGTATGTTGATTTTATACCCTGCAACTTTGCTGTAGCTGTTGATTGTTTCTAATAGTTTTTCTATGGATTCTTTGGGGTTTTCTATATATAAGATCATGTCGTCCGCAAACAGCGAGAGTTTTACTTCTTCATTACCTATTTGGATTCCTTTTATTTCTTTTTCCTGCCGAATTGCTCTGGCCAACACCTCCAGTACTGTGTTCAATAGGAGTGGTGAAAGTGGGCACCCTTGTCTTGTTCCTGTCCTCAGAGGGATGGCTTTCAGTTTTTGTCCACTGAGTATGATGTTGGCAGTGGGTTTGTCATATATGGCCTTTATTATGTTGAGGTACTTTCCTTCTATACCCATTTTATTGAGGGTTTTTATTATAAATCGATGTTGGATCTTGTCGAATGCCTTCTCTGCATCTATTGAGATGATCATGTGGTTTTTGTTTCTCAATTTGTTAATGTAGTGTATCACGTTGATTGACTTGTGCATGTTGAACCATCCATATGGGAAGATTTTTGAGACTCAGAGAGGTCAAGCAAACTTCTAGGTCACACAGCAGGCCCCCTGGGACAGCCAACACTAGAACTCAGGTCTCCAGCTCCCAGGCCGACGTTTGTCCCACTGACCCACACCATTATATCACTCAAATTCCCCTTTGCCTTCACAGCCCCATCTTCAAAAATAAGCTGTCCAGAAATCTAGTTAATTCTTTTCAAAAACATTAAAAGCTCATATATCTTTTTTTTTTAATGAGGAAGATTGGCCCTGATCGAACATCTGTTGCCAATCTTCCTCTTTGTGCTTGAGGAAGATTGTCACTGAGCTAACATGTGTGCCAATCTTCCTCTATCTCATGTGGGATGCCGCCACAGCATGGCTTGAGAAGTGATGCTAGGTCCGTGCCCAGGATCTGAACCTGCAAACCCCAGGCCACCTGAGCGGAGTGCGCAAACTTAACCACTACACCTCCAGGCCAGCCCTGATGTTAAAAGCTCATATATCTTTTGATACATCAATTCTGGATGAGTAACATTATTTATAACAACATAAAACTAGAAATCACCTAAATGTCTAACAACAAGGGAACTGGGTTTAAAAACTAATGCTGGGTCTCCACTCTGGAACATTCAGCAGCCAGTGAACACAGCACTGCCGAAGAAGTCCCCTGGGAGGGAAACGCTAGCACTCACTTGTTACATTTGAAAAAGCAATATAGCTGGATTCCTGTCACATTTAAAAGGTACGCAATAATTCACTTAAAATATATTAAGCATCTACCATGTGTAACACACCAGGTGCTGGGGACCCAGTTGTGGCTCCTTATTTAAATGTCAGGAAAAGGCCTGGGGCCTGGCTTACAGGCAGGGTGCTGGATGTGAACGTGAGAAGCAGAATGGGATATATAACATAACACTATTTACGTACATTGAAAACACATGCCAGCGAAACAGCAACACAGGTTTTGTAAGGAACCCACAAAC
This sequence comes from Equus caballus, assembly GCF_041296265.1. Classification (NCBI taxonomy): domain Eukaryota; kingdom Metazoa; phylum Chordata; class Mammalia; order Perissodactyla; family Equidae; genus Equus; species Equus caballus. Next base: position 69,676,640 of record NC_091690.1, read on the forward strand.
AAAAAGATGCATCAACGATGTTGAAAGAGCTGCCAGCGGTCAGGGAGGGTGTGGGAGGGGCACAGAGGGCAAAGGGAGCCAGTGGGGACATGCAGGGGGGACCATGGCGGAGCAGGTCCTGAACAGACGGGCCCCTTTTCTATACTTTCTGGATTTGCTACAACAGACGTGCATTCGTTTTATAATTTAAAAAGTAAATAAACGAAAAAACAAGCAAGTATAAACGGTGCAGCCACTGTGGAAAACAGTTTGGTGGTTACTCAAAAATTTAAACATAGAACCACCATAAGACCCAGCGATTCACTCCTAGGTACATATCCAAAGACCTGAAGGCAGAGCCTCAAACACCGACGTTCACAGCGGCGTTATCCACAACAGCCACGCGGGGGAGCAACCCAAGTGCCCATGGACGGAGGACTGGATAAACAGAGTGCGGCACAGACACGCAACGGAATACGATTCAGCCACAAGGAGGAATGAAATTTTGACACCAGCTACACCTGGACGGACCTTGAAAACCTTCTGCTAACCGAAACAAGCCAGACACAGAAGGACAAACACTGCGTGATTCCACTCACATGAGCTCCCTGGAATAGGCCAATCCACAGAGACAGAAAGCACAAGAGAGGTCCCCAGGGGCTGAGGGAGCGGGGAAGCGGGAGCTACTGTTTAGCGGGTACCGAGTTTACGTTGGGGGTGATGACAAAGTTTTGGGTATAGACAGTGGTGATGGGTACACAGCACTGTGAATGCAACTCATGCCACGGAATCGTACATTTATACACAGTCAAACTGATAAATACTTTACCACAGTAAAAAATATAATAAAACTATTATAAAAACAAAAAACCCGAGCAAGCCCCCTGGGGGCTCTCCTGGAAGTGGGAGGCGAGGGGCCTGCACCACGGACCACGGAGACTCAGTGACCACCAGGGGGCAGGTTTTGCTTTTTTAGGATTAAAAACGGAATCTGTCAACCATTGTGTTTTCTTGGGTTTGTTTTTGATGTTGGGAGTTTCTGTTTTTCCTTTTCCTTTCACACACACACACACACACACACAAACACACACACGGACACGGACACAGACACACATCATCTAAGGAGACTCACAAATGGGCCTGGGAGGAGGAACCAGGAGAGGCTCCCCCAGAGCTGGCGGGGCTGGTCTCTGAGCCCGCTGGCCCTCCTGCCCCAGGCCGGCCCTGTCCTGCAGGGGTCTGGGCTGGTCACTCTGCTCCAAAGCCCTCCACAGTTCAGCAAACCTCTGCTGGTGCACGTGCTGGGGACCCAGGGCCTGGCACAGAGCAGGAGGAGGGTCAGCAAAGACAGAATGGACGGACAGTCAGGCAGGCAGACAGATGGACAGGTGGAGGAGGGAAGCCCAGCGAGCAGGGAAGGAGGTCAATTGGTCCACCCTGTACAGCCAGCCCAGACTCAGAGCCGCCACAGCCCCAGCAAGACCCCTGGGGAGGGCTGGGCAGCTTGGATCTTTGGGAAAGAACCACCGACCTGAATGTGAGCGCAGGCTCTGTCCCCAGCCACCTGCAGGACACCTGCTGTGGCCTCAGTCTCCTCCGGTGGAAGTGAGAGTAATTATTCCTCCACGTGTGGGTTGGTCGTGGGGACTTGACACCACATACCAGAGGACCTTCAGTCCAGGCCTCCACCCCACCCAGCACAGGCTCAGCTCTGGGTGCCCAGGCTCTCAGCCTGCTCTGTGACTTTACACCAGCCCCTCATGTCTCTGTGCCTGGAGCCCTGGCTGGAGGAACACCCATGCAGAGCCCATCAGGACTGTCGCCCCAGCCTGGCCATCCGCCCGCCTGCCCACTGCTGGCACCTACTTGGCATAGGCCTTCTCCACCAGGGCACACCAGAACTCATTGCGGGAGCTGGAGTGGCAGTAGATGAGCTGGTTGTTGACCGTGGGCAGCCGGTCATCGATGACCACGTCCACCCACTCCCCAAAGCGCCAGAAGTGGAAGTGGAAGATGCCCGCATAGGCGTCAGGCTTCTTGGGGTCCCACTCCTGCTCCTTCCAGTCCGGGATGACCTGGGGTGGGGGAACAGGATGGGAACACAGTGAGGGGCACAGCGGGCTTCCTGAGGACATGAAGGTGCCTGCCTCCAGGGGATCCAAATGGAAAAGAATATCGGGTCAATCCCTATCTCTGCCACGAACCAAGGTGGGACGTGGGCGAACCCTTCTCATCTCTGGGCCTCAGTTTCCCCATCTCTGCAGTGGTTGGAGACTCCCTTCGGCTCCTTCCAGCTCTGTCATTCTGCTTCTGTGAGCTTCCTCCTCCCTTCCTCGTGCCTCTATCTGCATCCTCCCCACTTAGAAATCTGCCATATCCATCCCAGTTCCACCTGGTGAATGGTGCCACCGGCCACCCAGTCCAGCCCGAGCCCGAAGCTGGGCCACGCTGGCCTCCTCGCTTTCCCTCTCTCCAACCAATGAGGTCGATCCAAGCTCCTACATTCTGCTGAAATCTGTCTCCTCTCCATCCGCCTGACACCGCCCAGGCCCAGTCCCCCTCTCGTAGCCCCTGCACACTGTAACAGCATCAGGGGTCACATCTGCCCTCACCTGCCACAGCAGCAGAGTGATCTTTCTGATCCAGTCACTTCCCCGGAAAATGAGGTCCAGCACCAATGTGCTCTGCCCCCCACCCCCACCTCCCAGGCTCTCTACCCACCCCCCACCCCTGCCCCCTCCTCCAGCTCTTCCTCTAGCTGACTCTCACTTGTCCTTTAGGATCCATCCTCCGCTTCCTCCAGGAAGCCCTCCCTGACTCTTCAGACTAGGCCAGAACCCCTGTCCATTGTGGCCCCCGGAACTTCTCTGAGACACTTCGCCCAGTTTTAATTAAACGAGTGTGTGATGTTGTGTTCAGTTCTGACACTCTCACTGGTGCGTCAGCTCTCTGAGGGCAGAGACACATCAGTCTTGGTCACTGTTATCTACCCAGCACGTAGCCCAGGCCTGGCCCAGAGGGTGCTTGATAAACAGGGGTTAACCGAATGCTTACGTTCATAGGCACCGCTTGGAACTCTAACGATACTGCTTGTTTATGGAGCATCTTGGAAATGTCAGGTACCCAGCCTGTGACCACCACGGGTTATCTCGGTTAAATTTGTGCAAAAACCCCATGAGTAGATTACTACTATCCATCTCCACTTTACAGATGAGAAAACCGAGGCTCAGAGAGGGCAAGAAACTTGTCCAGGGTCACATGGTGAGAAAACACACACATTCTTTATCAGTGCTGACAGCTCTGTGCACAGCCCCACGCTGGCAACGAGGAACCAAATGAACCAGACACAGTGCCTGCCCTCGGGAGGCTCCCAGCCTGGTGGAGGCACGCAGGCAAGTGCGAGGCTGACATGGGGTGCATGTGGGGGCGTGGGGAGAAGGGAGTGGTGGGCCCGACCCCGGAGGGCCAGCACAGCTTCTGAGCAGGCGCCCTGAGAGCTGGCAGAGGGCATCCCCCAAGTGGATGAGGACAAACAGTGGCATGGGGGCAGCAGGAGGTGGGCAGGGAGGGAAAAGCCCTCATCTAGTGAGGGAGGGGACCTGCTGGCCCTGCTGGGCACTGGACCAAATCCCCCTGACACCAGCTGCTTCTAGAAGAAAACCACCCTCGGGCGCAGGGGTGGCCGTCCAGAGATGCATGAGGAGGCTGTGAATCCAGAGGCCCAGACGGGCCTGGGCAGAGATGTCAGGCCCAGGCCGCTCCCCAACCCCCACAGCCATTAAGGATGCTGTTGTTTACACGCCTCTTACCGTCAACCAGCAACGGGGATGCTGGTAAAGAGAAATGCTCCCTGGGGGGACACTGGAGACCAAGAAAATGAAAATGCAAAGCATTTCAGGGAGAGGCGCTGAGGCCACTAATGGAGCCCCGCAGGGTGTGGGCGCGGCCCGCTGGCTGGCTGTTTCCTCACCCCTCATCCTCATTGCTGAAGGCCACCCAGGCATGGGTGAGGGAGGCAGGATTCAAACTCAGGGCTTTGGAGCCTTGCACAGGGTCTGGAACCCAGCAAGGGCCTGATGTTGGCTGGTCCCTTTTCGGTCAACTCCATCCTTTCTAAGTAAAAACCCCCAGGCCGGCCTCGGCCCTGACCCCCACACTCTCTCCCATGTTGCTTGCAGGACAGAAAGCTGTATCAAAACGGGGCACGTGCAGGGTGGGGCTACCATCGCTCCTGCAAAGATGGGAAGGCTGGGGTCCAGGGAGGAGCAAGGAGCTACCCAAGCACGCAGAGCGATGGGGAGTCGGAAGCTGAGAACACGGCCAGGCCACTGCACCCTCCCCGACTGCTCCCTGCTCTGAAAGCTCTGGACTGCACGGGGCGGAGGAGGGAGCCCTCGCTGAGACCACGGGAGCATCACCAGCCAAACCCAGGCCTCGGCTCTTAGCCTGCTGTGGCTCAAGAAGCAGCTAAGGAGGCTCCAGGACCTCGAGACCCAGAGTCAGGGATTCCCGTGGGCCTCAATTTCCCCTCCTGCATCACAGCCATTGGACCTGGCATGGGGTGGACCCAGACCAGCCCTCTCAGCCCTCTGCCCCTCTGCTGCCGGCTGGGGTTCCCTGCGAGAAGGAGACTGTCCAGGAAGGTGTGTCCACATAGCACATAAACTAAAAACCCTTCCACACCACATCTGTTCACGCCCGAAATCAAGGAAGGGACCAAAGACCCCCAGGACCACGTCAAGAGATTCAGGAACAAATCCGAAGAGGCTCCCACTGGCTAAAAAAACTATGATGGATGAAAACACATCAAATATATTACATCCATGAGGTCACAATGATACTTACACAAACAAATAATTAGTCACTCTTGGAGGATGGCAGGAAATCAACTCTTTCTTTTTTGCTGAGGAAGACTAGCTCTGAACTAACATCTGTTGCCAATCTTCCTCCATTTTTTTTTCTTTTGCTTGAGGAAGATTAGCCCTGAACTAACACCAGTGCCAGTCTTCCTCTACTTTGTATGTGGGTTGCTGCCACAGCATGGCTGACAAGTGGTATAGGTCTGTGCCCGAGATTCGAGCCTGTGAACCTGGGCCACTGGAACGGAGTGCACTGCACCAAACTTAACCACTACTCCATGGGGCCGGCCCCTCAACTCATTTTTTTGAAAATGGAAAATTAAGGGAAAGAACCGAGGATTTATCCTGCCTTTTCTATACAAACTGCACCAGAGGTTAACCAATAGCAGACGAACAGAGCTTCGTATCTGGAGATGAATTCCAGCTAAGAAATTAGAATATGAGGTTCCTACTATTTTGCAACCACTGACAAATCATGGATTTAGGCAATCGTGGCTTCTAACCTTCACAGCTTAGGATCATCAGTGGCTTCTAACATCTCAAAAAAAGAGAGACAACCAGACACCATGTGCCTCCGGAGAGAAGTACACAGTGTCTCCTATGAAGCAGTCACGACAAAAATTTGTACCTGAACCTTATCAAGCTTCCAGAAGTGAGTCCTAGCTGACAGGAGATGCAGGGGAAGGAGCTCGTGTTCGGAGGCACCAGGAAAAGGCAGCCAGCAAAATCCAGATAGAAACGCCACAGGACGGCTGGTTTCTTTAGCAAATAAATTGCAAGGAAAAAAATGAAAAGATGAAGGGGACCAACCAATTGCAGTATGGACCTTTGTTTGGATCTGGTTCCAGCAAACACACACACACACACATGTATGGCACAATTTGGAACCCAGAACATTTACTGGCTATTTGATGATATTAAGAAATAATTGTAAAATTATTTTAGTTGTGTTATGCTATTATGGTTATGTTTTTGTTGTTGTTCTGTTTTGTTTTTAACATGTCCTTATCATCCAGAGATGCATCCAGAAATATCTATGGATGAAATGATACGCTGCCTGGGGGAAGTGGGGGTGGAGGGGAAAGGAGATGGGCCACGAGTTGACAGCTATAGAGGGACGGGTACAGCGAGCCCGTCAGGCCGGCTCTCCCCCCTCATGCTGTCTCCAGTTCAAAGGCCCCATCACCAGGACACTAGCTCCCCGGCCTGGCACTTGGAGCCCTGCAGACCAGCTCTGCCGACTCTCTCAGCTTCACCCCTGAACACCGCCTCCCCCAGGCCCCCAGGACATTGACACCCCGTGATGCTCCAGGCCGCCTCTGCTAGGCATGTGTGGCTCCCACGGGTGGCACTGTGGTCCCTGTCCTTCAGGAGCCAGCTGAGCAGTGGCCTGCAGGGGCCTCCTGACCTCGCGTCCCCTCGGGCACTGTTGGGCAGCCGCTCCCCAGGCTCTCTCCCCAACCACAGCGGGAGCCCCTCAAAGGCAGGGCACAGCCATGCTCACGCCCCAACCCCCGGCACCCAGCACGGGGCCTGACCAAGCTCCACAGCCCAGCTGGTCGAGTCTTTCTGGGAGGAAAATCCCCGAGCATGGGCCGCAGCGAGGCCCCAGCTGGTGACGCCGTCCCCACTACCAGACACCACATTCTTGACTGCAGGGTGGGGCAAGGACTTGGATTTGACTGGGTCACCTCTCTCAGCCCCGCGTCTGCGTCGACCTACCCCACCCCCGGGACTGTTGTGGGAAACAAGGTCACTAATGGCCTGGCAGGGCTGCGTAAACTTGGAGGGCAGTGCACCCATGAGGGGCCATCCCTGCTGGTGTCTGGAGTACAAGTGTGCACACTCACACAACGGGCCACAAACCTAGGGGCTGGGAGGGAGCGGAGGTGACCTGGTCAAGCCCCCTCTCCAGAAGAGAAGGACCTCAACAACAGCGCCCGTGCGGGTGGGAAAGCGAGGCCTGAGGGGCTGAGGCACCTGCTTGGGCTGACCAGGCAGTGAGACAGGACCGCATGGGGCTAGAGACCCCTCACACCCAGGGGAGCCGTGAACAGCCGGCCGCTGAAGAATTGGCACAGAAACCCCAGGGTCCCACTGATGCAGGCACCACAGCATCCCCTGGTGCTCCCGGGGTTTTCCCTGGGTGGGTGGAGGGGGGGGGGGGTCCCACCTAGACCCAAGAGGCTGGGCTCAAATCCTCCTGGGACCCCTGCCCAGGCATGTGACAGAGAGAAGAGGAGAGGCTGGGAGGGTCAAGAGCCCGGGGTGGGGGGTGCAGCACTGCTCGGGATGCATGTGTGATTGGGGTGTGCACGTGAGTGTGCAAGTGTGTGACTGTCAGTGTATGTGTGAGTGTGCGTGCAGGCCTGGCCCAGGGAAGGAGCTTTTCAAAGATTTCTGCCTGGGACCCCCGAGGGCCAGCGCGGAGCATTTCTGATGAGGCTGGCCAGGCCTCAGGATGAGGGGTCACAGTGGGGTTTCCCGTGTCACCCACGGCAGGGGAGGAGAGCCACAGGCCTCTGAGTCCTCAAAATTACAGGGTCCCTGGTCCTGAGCATCTGAAGCTTCTGAAGCTGAAGTTCTCAGCTTCTGACCCCAAGAGGTGCAAATTCCTGAGTTTCAGATGCCATGACCGGAAGGGACCAGGAAGATGGGGCGCCCCCACCTGCCACCTCAGGAGAGCAGAGCCCCCGGCTCGCCTCCCAGAGAGCAGGACGCTGACGCACCTGCAGGGGCCCCAGGGCCTCCTGCTCACAGGGCAGGGCGTGAGCACAGCCAGAGGCTCAGAGACCTGGGCGGGGACCCCAGCCTTGGGGCAGGCCCCCTCCCGCTGGGCTCCCCAGCTACACTGTGAGGGCTACAGGTCCCCTCAGATGGGCCATTGTGGGCCTGGTGACAGTGGCAGAGGAGAATCCATTCCCCCGTGTCCGCTCTCTGCAACTACAGAGCCAGGCCTGGTCCCAGTCCCTGCCAGTCCCTCCACCTCACTCCACCTGCTGCCATGAGCATTGGGCTGCTGTGCTGCCTCAGGCAGTTCAAGGCACCTCTCTGAACCGTGCGCTCCTCCTAGGTAAACAGGTTCTCCTACTGCCCTCTTTTCAGAATAACTGAAAAGTGAGACCATGTGTCTACAGTGACGAGAAAATAACAGTGAGCAAACCGAGAGACAGTGCCCACATTCCAGTCCTGAAGCTCGGATGCTTTACGAACACTGACCCATTTACCCTTCACAATGACCCTAGGAGGGAGGCACCATTATTAGCACCCCCAACAGATGAGGTAACAGGCTCAGAGAGGTTGCCCAGGGTCACACAGGTGGCCGGTGGCAGAGCCGGGACAGGTCCCTATGCCGCACTGTCTCCGTGGAATCTGGCAGGTCTCTTTGCTCCAAGGTTTCTGGTGGTTTCCGTGCAAGATGGCTCCTCATTTCCCACTCCCGGCACTCCCTCAGGACCAGTCTCAGTCTCAGCACAGAGCCTGGGAAGGGGGAGGGAAGGGCCGGGTGGCTCATCTCCACTTGCCCCACCCCTCCCAGAGGAGTCTTCAGGAGTGGCAGAGGCCATGGCTGGAAGGGCAGGGCTTGGGGAGGGCTATGTCTGGAAGCAGAGAGCCCTAAGAGGTGGAGGTGGGGGCAGGGCTGGGGAAGGGAAGCGAGGTGGCTCTGGGGTGGAGGAGGAGGGGGTGTGAGACCTGGGGAGCATTTTGAAGCAAAGTGTGGCCAAGTGTGGCCTCTGAAGCAGGGGCTGACCTTGGTCTCCAGGAAGAAGTTGGCCTCACCCGGGTCTGGCCCTCAGGTGTGGTGGGCGCATGGCCCCTGCCCATCCCAGGGGGCCAGCGTCACAGGGTCAGAGGTCCACAGACGCAGAGCATGGTCCACTCACACCCCTCCTCTGGCCCCTCCCTGGCCTCTATGACCTTGGGCAGGTGGCCTTCTCCTCTGGGCCTCGGTTGTCTCTGTCCAAAAAATGGGTGAGCCTGAGAGAGAGGCAAGGGCCCGAGCCCTGAAAAAGGTCGGGCGGGGCCCTGAGGTGATGTGGTCAGTGGGGCAGAGCTGGAGGGACTTCACAGAACCAGCTGTTCCCTCTAGAAAGTCGGAGTCTGGGACAGCGTCAGGGGCTGCCCGAGGACATGCAGCAAATTGGCGACAACAGAGTCTGGACTAAACCTGGGCACAGGCCTGACCCCAGCCCACCCCTGCCATGCCCCTGCCCCGTCTACCCCGTGCCGGCCACCCTGCAAAGGAGGGAGTCTCAAAATTGAGCATGGCATGGTGTGTCCCCACCCAGGCCCTCCAGGCCTCGCTTGCCAAGGACCAGATGGTGATGGCGCCTCCCTGTAGACTCAGCATGGCTCTCTCCACATCCCGACAGAGGCCGGGCTGCGGGCCACTGGAGAGAAACTGTTGGGGGCATTGGCTCCTGGTTGGGTGTCTTGGTTCTAAACTCCATCCTGAGGTCTGACGCTGGGCCAGTCACCTGACTGCTCTGGGCCTTGTCCCTGGAAGTGGCGGGAGGAGGGGTCAGGAGTGTGGGAGGGGCAGGGGAGGGTATGCTCAGGGTGGTGATAAGATCTCCTGTCTCCTGGAACGGGAGGGGGTGGCATGCGGTGAAAGACTGCACACCACCGAGGCGGGGACACAGGCTTTATTGAGGACACACTGTGGGCACAGCAGAGGCACTCACATGCCCACATGGGGCAGATGTGGTGGGAGAGGGTTGGGTACAGGCAGTCTGCTCCCAGAGCTGCAGGGAGAGGTCAAGCAAAAAGGCAGAAAGGCAGGGCCACCCCCAGGGGTCTGGCCTCCCCCCCACAGCGAGCGGAGAAGCCAGGCAGGCCATGCCGGGACCTCTTCCAGCACGCAGGGGACAGCCCAGAGCCAGGAACTAGAAAGGACCACAGCTCACACCACAGTCTATCTCCCAGCCAAAGACCCCCGACTCAACACCCCCCTCCCACTGGCAGGCCTCCAGGCCTCTGGAGTGGGGCTCCCCCTCCCGGCAGCCCTGGCAATTACAGATGACTCGCACCCTCTGTCTCTCAGTGCATCTGTTCCCAGGGCCCTGCGGCCCCCCGACGGCTCGGCTTCGTGAGGCAAACGTCACGGGCACGTTCCTGACAAAAAACAGGGCTGGCCTTGAGACAGGGTGTCGGGGGCACGTCCTGAGGGGCCTTTGGCTGATGCCAGGCCAGGCAGACTCCTCCCTCAAAGAAGAGGTCACTGGGCCTGTGCAGCGTGAGTAGGAATGAGGCTTGGGGGCCGGCACTGAATCTGCTGACGATCAGGCCTCCGTTGCCGTCTGTTTGGTGAGTGGGTTGCACCCAATGACCTGAGGCCACTGTCCCACTGTCACACCCCACTGTCACTTGCAGCCCACTTCTGACCCTCAGCCATCATAACTGCCCTATCAGCCTGCCCCCAACCTGTCCCTTGATCCACTAAAGACGCCAGGGCTCCGGATCCCTCTATCCAGCTCCCCAGACAGAGGGAAACCCCTGCACCACACTGTTCCCCGCTTCACTGTGGGAACCTCAAAGTCTCCCAGCTCAGGAAGGCCCCCTCCCCAATGTCATTTTGACCAAGCCTCTGCTAAGGGCCACCCGAGAACCGGCTGGACAATTATATAATAGATAACCTACAATCAGACTTGTTCGCAGGGCGGGTATAGACTCTAGCATATATCCATGTGAATATAGCATGCTCTCTCAATATTGATGTCTGTGGATAGATAGATCTCTACGTGACTTTTTCATACTCTCCCCTTCACTTCTCCCGTCCTGAAGTCATCCCCAGAAGAGAAAGAGTTGCCCTGCACAGCCTCCAGCGTGCCGGCCACTCCCCACTGCCCAAATCGACCCCACAGTAGCCTCCCGACGTCCTGAGGGTCCCCGAGGTGTCGAGGGACCACACCAGGCCCGTGCCAGGAGCGGCGCCTTCCTGGGTCCTCAGGCTGCATTCACCTCTGGACACGGGCGGCGGCAAAGGGTGCAGACGCCTGTTTGCTGGATTCTCCAAGGAGGCTGCTCTATCGTCTCTGTCTCCCCATCTCCAGAAGAAGCCTGACGGCTGGTTCTTTGGATTTCGCTCTCTGTGTCCGTGTCTGTCTGTCTCTCGGTCCCTCTCAGTTGCTCTCCTGACAATGATGCAGAGGGACTGCAGAGACCCACGGCTGCTCCGTCTTCCCGCACTAGCCCTGGCCAGGCCTCCTGGTCTACAGCAAAAGCAGTGGTAGCTGGCGCAGCTTCTAGACTCTAGAGCCTGAGCATCGGCCTCCCTGAGCAGGAGCGCCAGCACCAGAGAAAGGAGAGGAGGAAGGACGAGGCTCAGGGGGTCCCCGCCAAGCTGAGTAGAGGCCAGCAGCTGGAAGAATGTTCCCAGACACACGGCTGGGGGAAGCGGGTACCGGCAGGGGACAGGGCAAGTGGGTGAGCGGAGGGGCCGCAGCGAGCAGCCACCATCAGAGCTGGTTAAAGACCACGGAGGCCCTGAGGTCGGCGGGCTCGAGGCCCTCGCTGAAGGTGATCAGGAAGTACATGACCTTGCGGATCCTGGCCAGCTCCGACAGGCGCTCCCCGAACTCCAGGGCATCGGCCTCGTTCCAACCCATGGCCTCCGAGTCCTCCTGGCGCCAGAAGATGGCGGTGGGGTCCAGCAGCTGGCGGGTCATGAGGTTGGTGAGGTCGGGCGTCCAGTTCTGGGAGGTGCCCGTGATGGTGACCTTGCCCGGCTTGTCCAGCACGACGTCCCAGCGCTCAAACTGCAGCTTGTGCTGCCGCACGAAGTCGAGGCGGTACACGGTCTCGGCCGGCCGCAGCAGCTTCTCGCCGTCCTGGCGCTTCTCCCCACGCTGCTTCAGGCTCTCCACGCGCAGCCGCATCTGCCTGGTCAGGTACTCGTCGGGGACCAGGGGCATCTCCAGCTGCAGCTGCTTCGGCTTGTCCTCTGCCATGGCTCACTGCCGCTGCTGCCACCACCGTCCACGAGCCGAGTGGCTGGGGCCTCGCCACCAAGGGAAGAGGCCACCAAGGAGGGCCCCGCCTATCCTTGGCCCTCCTCTCCCTCCCTTTTTTGCCAAGGGCCCTCCTCAGCCCCACCCAGTCCTCAAAATGGGGTGTGTAGGAGGGTGGGAGTCCCCAAATGCCTCCTCTCCACTGCCAGTTGAAGCTGTAATGGAGGCATCGCAGGCAGGCAAGAGGGTGACAGGCTCCTCCGGGACCAGACCGTGATGTCAATTGCTGTGGCAACGGCCCTGACTACCACGGATGGGCTGGGAGCGGCTTGTTTGTGAAGAACCCGCAGCAAGAGCTCACTTGGAGGCACCTAAGCCCAGGCTGAAAGACCCTCTGGCAGGAGGGGGGAACAAGGACCACAGGGCCACTGATTTGAGATTTGAAGTCACCCAAGCAAACCTTGGAGCCATCCTTGACTCAGCCTCACCCTCACCCCTCCACATGCCATCGCCAAGGCCTGTCGATTCTGCCTCCCAGATACCCTGATACCCTGAGGCCCCTTCCCCTGTTCCCAGCTGCCAGGACTCCAGCGCAGGCACGACCATCTCTCACCCAGACCCCTGTTCTCAAACTTTAGTGAGCATCAGAATCACCTGCAGGACTTAAAACACAGACGGTGGGCCCCACGCCCAGAGTGTCTGATGTAATAGGTCTCTGATGAGGCCCGAGAGTCTGCATTTCTAACAACCTCCCGGGTGATGCTGGCGCTGCTGGTCCAGAGACCGTGCTCTGAGAATCTCTGACCCAGGTGATTCTTGCCTGCTGGCCCTGCCTCAGCCCTGCGCTACATGGCGGCCACGTGACCAGGTTTCTCTCCTACTAAAATCCCACCACTTACTCCACCCATATGGATCCTCAGTTTCCCCCAGGAGACTTGAGGCCGAGGAAGAATCCGACAAACATCTGTATCCCCAGTGTCTGAGGCGGAACCAGGAGCTCAGCTATCACAAACGGGCAAATGGAAGACCTAGAGTGTGTGAGTGCAGCTGGGGAGAGGGGAAGCTGCCATGACGTGCCACACACAAAAAAGAGGACAGAGGCACAGGCCAAAGTTTAACAACTGGAAACAATCTGAAGGGTCTGGTGGACCACAAGCACAGTCAAATTTCTAGATGGAGGCTAAGTAAGTGAGTGGGATCTTGGGCTACCCGAACAGCAGGGGGACAAAAACGGGGACAGAGCACCTGGTCCCGTTTAGACAACACCTCAAGGCCTGGGGTAAGTTCTGGCAATTCTCCAAGGGTATTGAGAGAATGGGAGATGTCAAAGGGCCTGGCCCTCACAGCGCCTCTTACTGTGGAGCTGGAGGGCAGAGGAGAAGGGAGCAAGGCGGCTGGGGAAGGAGTTCCTGTTGGGGTGGCTTCTCCTTCCTTCTAAGGAGGAGTGTTTCTCTCCTTCCCAGCCCTAACTTTTGCTTTTTATTGGTACATTTGCTCTAGACCCAAAGCCCCAAGGGGGCAGGGACGGTATCTGTCTCGTTCATCACTCTAAGCCAGCGCCTAGAACAGGGCCTGCCCCACAGGAGGCCCTCAGAACAGGCTTGTTGAATGAATGCATGAATGAAGGACACCGATGAGAGACGGGCTGAGGTGATGGACCATGGAGCCCAAGGCCAAGGCCAATAAGAGGAAGACAGGCAGACAGGGAGAGAGTCCACGGGTAATGCCCAAGGCCAGAAGGAGGATTAGGGACAGGTGTGCGTCAGAGTGGAGGAGGGAGGGAGATGCCAGGAGGCGAGGCCGAGAGACTGATCCTTCAGCTGAAGACCTGCAGGGAGGGCGGATCTAGGCACGGCCCCCATGGGAGCAAGAGGCCGAGGCGGCTGACGGAGATGCGATCGAGAAGCGAGGCCGGGCGATGAGGGCAGGGTGTCAGCCACACGGGCACAGTAATCCCTGGGACACAGCAGTGCTTGAGTGGGGTCTGTGGGGGAGGCTGGGAAACTGGAGGTGTCGGGCATTTGGTGCCTGGGTGGCAGGGATGGCAATGAGGTGGGCTGGGGCGGTGGGGGGAGGCAAACAGCAGGCTCCCGTAGGGGTTTATATAGGGAGGCGGCACTGAGGGAAGAGAGAAGGCTGCCCTGGCTCTGGACCTGCACGACATGGGGAGAGGTGATCAGCTTCTACTGATGGGGACCCAGGGGCCACATGACCCTGGGGAGGGCCTGGTCTCAGCCTGGGCAGCGGAGGCTGAAGGTAGAAGTTGTTACCAGGGCCTGGGCCTCCCAGACAGACAGGGCAGGAGGGAGGGGGCAATGAGAGCCAGGAAGGTCAGAGAGGAGAAGGTCAGGGGGGGAAGGTCAGAGGGGGGAAGGGCGGGGGGGAAGGTCAGGGGGGAAAGGTCAGGGGGGGAAGGTCAGGGGGGGAAGGTCAGGGGGGGAAGGGCGGGGAGGCAGGAGGCTGCAGTTGGGGCTGGGCCCACTGCCGACCACCCGCCTCTACTCAGCCACCAGATGCCCTGGAAAGGCCCACGAAAAGCTGGACATAGGAATGAACAGAGAGGAGAGAAGCAAGCTGGAAACCTGCATAAGTGATTGCAAAAATGTGTATTAGAATCAAACTAGGGGCCAGCCCTGGAGGCCTAGTAGTTAAGTCCAGCGCACTCCACTTCAGAGGCCCGGGTTTGGTTCCCGGGCACGGACTTACACCACTCGTCAGTGACCATGCTGTGGCAGTGACCCACATAGAAAATAAAGGAAGACCGGCACAGATGTTAGCTCAGGGAGAATCTTCCCCAGCAAAACAAACAAACAAAAAACACCTCTATAACCCCAAATGGAAAAAAACACAAGAAGGAAAGACAGAAAACCCTTAACACTGGTTGTTTCCAGATAATCAAAACCTCACGTGCCTGTGGACTTTTCCAAATCCGTCCCCAGTACCTAGAATGGTTACCGTGTGCTGAACGGACTGCTGTGTAGCTAAAGGGCGTGAACTGCTTACACAACAGGGGCAGGGCGGACCGGAAACCTCTTAAAGTAAAAAACAGCCGGCGCTGCCACCAGGCGCCTCCCCAGGCCCCGCCCAGGACTGCCCACCCCAACACTGGCTCTCGGACATCCAGGCGCTCGGGGGACTCTGCTCACTCTGCTCTCCTCCGGCCAGGGGCCCAGCCGACTCCTCCTGGGCCCGAGCAGCCTGTGGCTCAGGGCAGGGAGTGGCCTGTGCCCATGCCCAGGGCTGTGCCAGGCTCTGGGGAGGTGAACTCACCTGGCTTGGGCCAGGCCAGGCCTGATGGCAAATGCTCCACCTACCATCACATCCTGATTTCTGGTCCACAAAACCTGGCTCCCTCAAGTCCACTGCCCTGCCCGCAGGGGAGGTACAATCAAGTCAGGGAGACCACAAGGTGCCCGCAGGGTCCCATAGGAGGGGAGGCCCACTGCCAAGAGGTATCTGGCAGAACAGAGGAAGAGGCGGGGAGCCCAGAGGAGGGCCAGGAGGGGCTCTAACGCGTGCAGAGGGCCCTAAGGCCCAGGGCTTGCCTTCCACGGGCTCCTTTAATCCCCCCATGACCCCAGGCACTGGAAAGGTCAGGTTTACACACAGGCCAAGAGAAGCAACGTGACCTGCCCAAGGTCACATGACCAGCAAGGGGGGAGCAGGGGTGCAGCTCAGGCTGAGCACCCTAGTTCCATGGAGAGAACAGGGTGGGGCAGGGGAGGCCCCGCACAGCAACGGGCCCAGAAAGTGAGGGGTGACAACAAACAGGGCCAGTCAGCAGGGACAGCACGGGAGGTGAGGTGCAGTAATGAGCCCCCTAGGGCCTTGCGCCTCCTGCCGGGACCCAGGGCCTTCACCACAGCAGAAGGCAGAGCGCAATGAGCCAAGAGCAGCCCACTGTGCCCCAGCCTCCCCGGGGACCCAGCCTCGCAGCCCTCAACACCTCCAGACCAGGCAGGCCAGATGCCCCGAAACCCTGCAAGAAGAACTTTCAGCCCAGAGACAAACACAGGCCTGCCCATGGTCACACAGCATCAATGACAGCTCTCTTGCCTGCAGATCCTGGGCCCCTTCATCCACTTGCTAGATGGGGAACTACACCAGGGGACAGCCCAGGGCCAGGCCCAGGGCAGGACACACAAATGACCAGACAGCCCATTCCCAGGAGGGGACACGTGGGCCTGGCTCGGGCCCCACTGAAGGCCCCAGGAGGCTTGGGGCAGCAAGGTGGCTGGGGGGTTGCTGGCCAGTGGCTAGATCTGACGATTTGGGGAGGGGCTCTGTTCTCGAAACTTTCTTGAGCCTTCTCTATGCCAGGCTTCCGTAGGGCTCAGCAGGAAGACATAAGTTGGACGAGCTCTGCCCGGGGGAGCTCATCTCAAGAGGGGAGACCACAGATAAACAGCAATTAAACGGCAGGGTGGGAGGCGTGGGGCCAGCCCCACAGGATTCCCACGTGCCACGTCTGGCCTGAGCCTGAGCCCTGACGTAGCTGGGGGTGGGGCTCAGAGGCAGGGGCACCTTATTCTGGGCTCAGAGAACGGGGTTGGAGCCTGGAAGTAGGAGGATGACAGCCCCACATCCAGAGAACAGCTCCTGGCCCCGACTCTCTCTGGGCTGTGAGGCCCACGAATGTAATGATCCCAAGTGTGGCTCTCCGAGGCCCTCCCAGCTCAGACATGCCATGACTACCCACGTCTACAGGCCGCAGCAGTGACCTCTGCAAGGGCCCTGGAGCATGCAGCTACCCCACCCCCACAGGACCATCAGGGGCCAGGCCCCCGGGGATGCCCACCCCAAGTGGATTTGAGAGGTCACACTCCTGTTCAGACAACATGAGAGCAGGGCCCCTAGCATGGTCCCAGCCTCGGCCAAGGGCAGAGCTCCCTCTGATGATTGCAGGACGTCTCAGAGGAGAACGAACTCACGGTGCTCCTGGCACCCTGCTTGCACAAGAACACTCATTACGTTATGAATACTAATTATCCTAACACAGGCGGCTGCAGCCGCCGTCCCTGAGCCCCAGGCTGTGCAAGGCCCTTCAAATACAGCAGCTGGTTCCGCCCTCATGACTCCCCGAGGGGGAGCTACCTGATGTCCTGACTTTTCCAATGAGTAACCTGAGGCTAATTATAGCTACCGAATGGTGAGGCTGGGGCTCGAATCAAGCCGGTAAGACTGAGATGCTCAGTGCTCTTATAGGATGCTAGCCCCGTACAGGAAGAGCAGGAAGCGCAGACATGAGAAAGATGACTTGCATTTGCTGGCATAGGAACCAGGATGCAGTCCTTGTCAATAATTCTTTAGACAGCACAAGTCTAGCCTCTACTCCAGCCTCCCTGCCTCCCCAGGAGGGGAGCTCTGAGGGTCGGATTTAAAGGCTGCAATGCCGAGTGCCGCCACAAGAGGGCGAAATGTCAGCACCAGAGCCCATTCCACGAGAAACCCTGTGGCGCTGGTCCAGGGCCTCAGCCGCCTGGAACCATGAGTCATGCAACAGGATGGCCTGGACCACTCCTGCTGAACAAGTGAAAAACCTGAGGCCCAGAGAAGGTCAAGCACTGGCTAAGTCACACAGCGGGTGCTGGCAGGGGTCTCCTGGGCCCCAGTTAGTAGTGTCAGGCAGCATCCACATTTCACAGGTGTGTCTCCTGCCAAGCAGCTCCAGGGACACTATGGGCCCCTGATAGCTGGGAAGGGGACACATCAGAATCCCCTTGGGAATTATACAGATTCCTAGCACCCACCCAGGGGTCCTAAGCTGGCAGGTGAGGGGAAGGCGACTCTGATGCTCAGCCAGTGCTGGGGAGCCCAGGGGTCGCCCCACCCCATCCCCACACAGGCTTCCATAAAGTCTCCCCTGCACTTTCAGGCTGCACCTCCCCGATCTGGGGAGACTCCCCAGAACCCGTGTCCAACCCAGGCCTCACCTTCTGCCACAGCGCCTCACGGGAGGCCAGAGACGAGCAGGCCGCCACAAACCAGCAGTTTCCCACCTGGCCCTGGTGCAGGTCGTGGGAGCTGATGCCGTCCACAAAGAGGCGGGGGTCCTCGCAGATGTCCTGCGGAGAAGCCGAGAGACCTCAGGTCAGCGCGGAGATCCGCCCACCTCCCCCTGTGGATGGGGGCCCCCGCGGGCCAGTCGGTCTCCTCAAAGACACGTGCTGCCTGACGCGCTCCCCCTCCCCCGGCTGAGGAAGTCCGCTCTTGTGCCAAAGGTTTCATGGGTGAACGAGCACTGTGGGAGGACTTCCGGGGGCTGGACCCTGGGCCCCCGCCTTCCTCCTCCCTCTGCGGTCTTCCCTGCCCAGCAAGGGCTCAGTTTCCATCATTCTCCAGCACCAGCAGCCCGGCATGCCCACCTCAGCCGGCCCTCAGGCGCCCATGGTCATGAAGTGGGGAGGGGGCGCAAGGCAGAAACACCCCAAAATGACATGTGATGAGTGCGAAGAAGGGAACTGATGTGCCAGGCCCCGTGTGGGCACATCCTCGGGCTGTACCATCTGACCCTCACCCCACCTGAGGAGTGCGGGGTTGTTATGCCATTTTATGGAGGAGGAATGAAGGTTCAGAGAGGGGTAGTGACTTGTCAAGGGCACACAGCAAGCAAATGCAAAGCAGAGCTGAGCAGACATCCCCAGTGCTCCGGGAGTGCCCTTTGTGTGCCCAAGGTGGGCCCAACAGGCCAGGCTGGGGCAGGGCTGGGTGCGAAGGTGGTTCCCTTCCCTCTTCCTAATCCAGGTCCCTTCTAGGACATGCACGTGTCCCCCTGTGTCCAGCAGGCCTGCCCCAGGCCCCTCCTCCTCTTCCATCAGCATCTTCATTCCACAGAGCTGAGAGAGAGTGACCACTCCCCGGGGTGGGGCACAACGGAGAGTGGGGGGGAGGTAAACCCTGAGACATGCCTTCCCTGTGCCAAGCATCCCGCTGGCACCATGATCAATCCTTACATGGTCCTGAGAGGTCAGCACTGTGCCCATTTTACAGGTGAGGAAACTGAGGCCCAGAGAGGTTGAATAACATGCCCCAGCCACACAGCAGGGGCCTGCCTCCACTTCAGCCGGTGCTCTCAAGCTAGTTCAATCACAACAGAGCTACTGAGGTCCTACTGCAGGCAGCCAGAAGAGTGTAGCAGAGTCAGGAAGAAGAAACGCAAATTCCTGCTCCCCATTATTACCATTTATTACTGGTGCAACTTTGGGCTAGCGGCTCAACCTCTCTGAGCCTCCGTGTCCTCACCTGTGCAAGGGAGGTAGATTATTATCCCTGCAGGGCTGTGTGAGGACACCACAGATCATGGAGGGGGAGCAATCAGCAGCAGAAACTGGGGTAAAAGGCTCTCAGTCCTCACAAAGGCTCTGGGACTCCTGTTGCCACATCTGCCTGAGAAAACCAGGGTCTTGGAGGGCCCAATGGAGGACCAGAACTGCCCTGAGGGCACCAGCAGCTCCAGGTGGCACCTCAGGTGCCCTACGGCCAAGCTGTAAACCAGCTTCCTCAGAGTACAGATGCCTGAGTAATATCACCCCGGGTCACAGAGGCTGCGGGGCGGATGGGGCGGAGGAGGGCTCATGCCTCAGGAAGCAGCTGCCCGGGCAGAAGCCTTGCCTCCCCCGCTCCACCCTCTTTATCTCCTCCCCGAGGCTCTGGCCCACGCCCAGCCCAGCACAGGGAGCCATGACTTAGCATCTGCCTCCCTGGGGCCTGAAAGGGCAGACAGGACAGGGGTGGAGGGGGCTTCCTATCTGGAGGACCCCAGCCTCATCCCCTCCATGGGAAGAGACAGCTGCTACCTGGTGTCCCCAGGGTCTGCAGAGGTGACCTCCCAGCACCCCTCCCCTTCAGATCCTCCCACCAGGGCCCTGGACAGGGACCCCCATTCCACAGAGGAGGATGCTGCCCAGGAGGGGTCAGTGATGCCCAAGGTCACAAGGAAAGTGAGCGGACCGATGGGCCAGAACCCAGGTCTGCTGGGCTCCCGGTCAGGGCTCTCCTCCACACTGAGCAGCCCTGCCAGGGCAGACCTGTGGGCAGCTCCAAGCATCCCAGCCTGTCCCTATGGCCCCAGAACAGGGCTCTGACCCAGACACCTCTCCAGCCCCTGAGAGACAGACTGAGCTCAGGAGGCGGGAGTCCGGGTTCCAGGCCCTGCACTGCCCTGACTCCCTGTGGCGGGCAGGGACCACGGGCAAACCTGCCAGCTGGGAGGGAGCAGAGCGGAGAGGGCAGTCTGAGCCGGCCAGGAGAGGGGCAAGTCCACCAGCCCAAACCCAGAGAAACCACTCGAGGCTGGCGGCACCTGGGGCCTGCCTGGGGTCCAGCAGCCACCTCGGGACACTCAGAAGGGAACAATCATAGAAACAGCTCCTGATGACTGGGCACCTGCCGTGTGCCAGGCCCTGTGCAAAACAACCTGTGAGATGGGCACTGTTACCGTCCCCATTTTACAGACGAGGAAACCAAGGCACAGAGAGGGTAAGTCATTTGCCCAGGGCCACACAAGAATAGGTGAACTGAGATTCAAATTCACACAGTCAGCTCCAGAGCCTCCAGATGGGCTAAGATTTATGAGTGGCCAAGCCATACTTCCCTCATTTGTCCCTTGCACTTGTCCTTAGCCCAGCTGGAGGGTGTTTGTCCTTCCAGTTTTCCTGGGCGATCGGCCAGGCAGAGCACAGAGCTAGTCAGAAAGCTCCCAGCCACAGGCAGGGCCCTCGAGGGGGAGGAGTCGGACTATGACCCTCTGTGTAAGCACAGCTGTGACATCTGGAGCCCAGAGACAGATCCGAGGAGGCTGCCTGGAGGCAGTGACGCCAGCAGAGCAGGCATGGAGAGGGCAGGGGGGGCAAGGAGACTCTAAAGGGGAATGTGGACTCCACATCGCCCCCAAGGCAGGATCCAGTCACAGGATCCCCTGGGCCCTCAGCCACCCACTCCCTTCCATCACTGTCCACGCCTGTGAGCTCTAGGGCACAGCCGGGCCAACTCTGCCTATCTTCAGGGTCAGGAACAAGGCCTGGCAGGTTCCACTGGGGCTGCAGGCAGGAGGCCTGGGAGGACGGGAGGGCAGAGTGGCCAGCAGGATCGGACAGGACAGGTGCCTGCAATGAGCCCTGGGCCAAGCCACCCCCTAGAGCTGGGAGGTGACCGCCCCTTGGGTCGGCACAGCCCTCTGCACCTGTGGTCATCTCTCACCTCTCGGCCCCTCTCGGCCCGTCAGACCAGCTCCACCAGACACAGGTCACAGCCCGTAACCACCTCCCGCAGGAGCACAACAAGAACTTCAGGTTTCTGGGCCCAGGGTGCAAACAGGAATGCAGCAAGAGAGCAGATCCTGCCCCCCCCCACCCCCTCCTCCCACTCTCTCATCCATCCACCTTCACCCCATCACCTCCCTCCTGGAATCTAAGATCCCAGCAGGGATCAACCAGACACCTGGGAAACCGGAGCCCAGGAAAGAAGCAGCAGGAAAGGGCAGCGTTCTCAGGGGTTAGAGCCTATGCCCCACCCCCTCTGCAACACACGCGCCTCCTTGCCTGGCCTGCCTTGTGCTCCCCTCTCCTCCCGGCAACCCGGTCCTTCAAGGCCACCTGAGCACATGTCTGCAGGGCATCATTCCCGTGCAGGGCAGAGGCCCAGATGGCTGGCCTCGGTGCCAACGGCCTGTTTCGTGATATTAAGGGGCCTACTGTTCAGCACAGCCATGCAGCGGGGCCTTCTCCAGGGGCTGGTATGATGAGCGCGAGCCCTGGGCACAGGCTGGGGACCACCAGGCCACCTTGGGAGAAGCCTGGGAGGTTCCAAAACTGACGTCTGTTTGTAGGAGCCCCACTTACGCCCTCCTTGGTTCCACCAGGAGCCCTGCAGGCCAATCTCCAGAGATGGGGAGAGGCAGAGTGCGGGGTGTGGGGGTACCCCCACAGGGGTGAGAGGAGACCCCTACTAAGGCCCTGGGCCTGAGGGAGGCAGTAAGTCCCCCCTCCCTTACATCTGCAGCCTGGGGATTCCTCCTGAGTCACAGGCCTGTGACAGTCCCTGTCTCCCCTCATCTCCCTGGCCGGCCTGTGGGGGAGGCCAGCAGATGTTTACTGAACTGGAAGGAACAGAGAGACCATGAGCCTGGGGGAGCAGGAGGGTGTGGGCCCGAGGCAGGTGCCAGATGGGGCCCGAAGTGGACAAGGCCTGGCCCGCCTGCAGCATCCACAAGAGATGGGCCTTTCCAGGCAGGGCTGGCTCTGGGTCCCCAACACAAGGTTGGCAAGGGGCAGGTCAGGGAGAGAGGGGAGCCAGATTGTCATCTGCCTCCCGTGAATCTGACACCACAGATACCTCGAGTCATTTCAGCCTCCAGAAACCAGGACCAGCAAGAAGTACTCTCCCCATTTATAGATGAGGCAATTGAGGTCCAAGGAGGGGAAGGACTTGTTCAAGGTCACACCTCCCGTAAGGCAGGGCCAAGTGCATCTGGCTCAAAAACTAGCCTCCTCCTGCCATTTTGGGAGAAAGGAAGCGGGCCAGCAGCCAGGGAGGCTGGCTGAGGAGCTCCTCCAAGAACAGAGGCCACAGTACGGACCAAGTTAAAGGGAAGGAGCTGGGGTGGGGTGGGGAGGGGTGAAGAAAGGTTTCTCCTGGGCGGTGGGGAAAGCTGGCTCTTTGCTGTTTGTAAATAGTCAGGTCACAAGACCCAGAAAGTGACATTCCACAGAAACTCAGCTGCCTGGGGCCAAAGTTCCATCTCCGTGGCCAAGGGCCAAGCAGCTGGGAGGAAATGGTCACCCCACTGGCCTGACGCGCCCTACCTGCCTGAAACAAGCAGAGCCTGACTTCCTGCTCCACCAATCCCCATCCCATCAGCTGAGCGTGGGCTTGCCCGGCACACTGGCCCTGCCACCACCCAGCTGACATGGCTTACTCACGGACCGCCCATCACACCCTTGTCTGTGCGTGTCACCTCCTCATCCAAGACGGCTCAGCTGTGCCTGGCCTTGAACTGCCTCCCCACGTGGCAGGGATCCCCCACCATCCCTGGACCCCCTCAGACTGACAAATAAAAATGGCAAGCAATAGGATATATTGGAGTATATGAGGAAGCCATTTGGTATAAACCTAATTCGGCCTGACTTCTCTTTTTTTTCCTCCAAAAGGGCCTGACTGGCTATTGAGCACGCACTGCATATTTGCTTAGACATTTCCTATGGCCAGAACAAAGGCCCTTGTGATAAAGATGCAACTTCCCCCCACATTAGCATTTTTCCTTAGGCTAGGAACTGATTGCTGCACTCACCTCCCAGCTCACCTGTGACCACCCAGCTGGAGACAAGAGACTGCCACCCTGCTGTGTTCACCGAGACAGCAGACCTACCTGCTATTTCCATCAATCACTGTGCCGACAGCGTAGTCTCGCGACTATTGTAGAAGGGACATTCCAATCATATGTGAAACATCCTCTTTGAGGGTACATAACGACCCTGTATACCCCCCACCTCTTTGGAGTGCTCTGTTTCTTTGTGGAAAGACTGCCGGGTTATAATCCTCAGATTTAAGCTCAGAATAAACTCACCCAAATTTTCACTTATAGATTGGATATGGATTATTTTTGTTGACAGACGTCCCCTTCTCAACACCCGCCACCCCATGCCATCTGTCACTGGCCTCCACATCCTGGACAGGGGCAGCTCTGCTCCTCCTCTTCCAGTGTCTAGAAAGGACAAGGCACCAAGCCTAGTGAGGAAGGCAGTGAAGGAGAGGGTGGCGTGGCAGGACTGCTGAACCGGCAGGCAAAGGGACCCAGAGAGGGCAGGTGACTCTGCCAGGGTCACACAGCAGGGGGATGCTGGGCCCAGCCAGCCTGGCATTTCCTATCACTGCACCAAATCCAACCTTCCCTAGCCACGCCTCACCAGCCTTCTTCCAGAGCCAGGGGTCTGAAATGTCTGGGTGATGACTGGAGAGCAGGGGAGGGGCAGGACTCGGGCAGCGCGGGGGTGGAGTGAGAGGAGGGCAGAGAGCTCTAGTACCCCCTCCCCACACCCAAGGCCTCACAAAGGCCCTTTTAGGCTGGTCTCCTTCCCCATCTACCAGACAAAGGAGACGGAAGAGGGCGGGGGCGGGGTGGGGAGCAAGAGGCAGGAATCTGGCAGCCAGGCTGGAGGTTCTGGAGACCCGGGCACGGCTCAGGGGCAGCTCGGGGCTGAGGTCAGACGCACCAGGGACCCCTTATCTGGGGAAGGGGAGTGGGGCCCAGGGAGGCAGGGTACTCAGATGGGAGGCAAGACCCCTGGGTCCCAGCCCGGCCCTGCCACCTGCTCGCTGGGCAGGCGGGGCACGTGCCTTGCCCTCTCGGCCTCAGTTTCCCTGCCTCTCAAGTACCCCCAGTCTGAGGAAAGACACGGGGCCTTCTGAGTAGGAAGGGACTTGAGACCCAGCCTAGTGGAGGAACACGAGATCTAAATTTCCCGTTCCCCAAGCACCCCGGGGACCAGAGGGAAGTTTGTAAAATGCAAACCCGACCCTGGCATACCCCACTTCCCGGTCACACCCCGCTTCCCTGTCACACCCCGCTTCCGAGCACACGAGCCACGGGCGCTCTGCTGACCCTGGGCCCCGGGCTTCCTCTTCCCCTCATTCCCCTCCAGCGTATGCCCCTGCCAGGTCCCAGATAAGCCCTTCACACTGTGCCTTCTCACCCATCAACTCTGAGATGCCTTCTCTGACTCCTGGGCAGCGGGAGTCTCTCCCGTCCCAAGCACCTCGGGCAAGACAGGATGGTCCCCTGCACTGAAGTCCCTCCCGTGCAGCCAGCTCTCGCAGTGTCCCCAGCAGGGCCTTGGAGGCTAGGGGCGGGGGGGCTGGGCATTGACCTCCAGCAGCGTCCCCATCACCCAGGCCCCCAGAGGCACCCACTCTCACACTCAGGAATTGGGGTTAAAGGGGAGGAAATCACACCACGAGGCCAAACACTTCTCTTAGACACACCCTAGCCTCAGCGAGCAAGGCCAGGACAGGGGGCAGCCAGAATAACTCACCATTCTCGGTAGTCATGGTGACAGCTGCCCAAACCAGGGCGCCAGTTGGACTCTTCCGTGCATCATCTCTCTTAATGCTCACCACAACTCCATGAAGTACTATTACTCCATGAGGTACTATTACCCCAATAGTACTCCATGAAGTACTATGATTTTTTACTACTATTACTACTGATGAATCATCATCATAAATACTTTTCATTTACAGCAAATGACCATTTCAAATCATTAGGACAATAAACAGCAAAGTAAACTCCTTCTACTTGAATGTCACTACGTTTCTCTAAGAAAAGGTCACACCCACATCATCTCCTTTTTACCCTATAAAGCGCCCTGGGAGGAGGGCGGCAGGGCAGAGGGCCCCATTTTCCCCGTGAGAGGGCTGAGGCCCGGGGCGGGGGCGCTCCTGGCTGGGCATGGCGGCCACGGGATTAGGGCCGGTTCTCCTGGCTCGTCATCCAGATCAAACCCCGCGCAAGAGGGCCCAGCATCAGCCCCTCCACTTTCTCGGCCACCTGGGGCCTCGGGATGACCCCTCCCAGCCACCCTACTGTTCCCCGCAGACTGGGTGGGTCTGGGCCCGCTCGCCTCAGCTCCAGTTTGGAGCGGACACTGACCTTGGGCCGCTTCCACCTGACGGCGGGCCCGGGGGCACCCTGATAGTACAGCGAGTCGTCGGTGGCTGGGAAGTTGGGGTCCTCGAAGAGCACCTTCCTGCGCAGACAGGCCCGCTTCAGGGCCGAGTAGTTCTGGTTCTCATAGGGCTTCACGCCCGAGAACATGGTGGCCGCTGTCCCGGGAGGGGAGGCGGAGACGAGGCAGCGGAGGGCTGAGTGGGTACGTGGGCGGCTCCAGGGGGCCCTGGGAGGACAGAAGGCAAGAAGATCATCACCCCTGCGGCACGCTGAGTGGGGTGCTCCCTGGGTGCTCCCTTGCTGGGGCCCTATGAAGGGAGCATCCTCATCCCCATCCCACAGGCCAGGAACTGGACCGCCCAAGGTCACACAGCTGGTACACAGCAGAGCAGAGATAAGAACCGACTGGCCTGACTCAGCCTGAATTATCCCATTTCTGATGGTTAGAGGTAACGCCCAGTCAGCAGGCCAACAGGCCGAGGGCACAACCACAGTGGTGCTCGGGGCCACTCTGGGGACTCAGCCCCTCCCTTCCTTTGTTTCCCCAGCCCTCCCAAGACCTCCCCGGGGCTGAATCAGACTAGTGGTGACCGGCAGCTCCCGGGCTGGGGTCACACCCACAGGAAGGCAGCAGGGTTGTCACCAAGTCCCTCTCCTCCAGACCGCATCCCTCAGTCTAGAGCAACACGTTCCCGCCCGGTGTGGAAAACCCCTGACCCGGGCGCCCCCTCCAGGCTCGTTCACATCCATTCTCTTGCCCCCTCCCTCCAGCACTGCCTTCTTGGCGGCACTTCTGGAATAAACATCTCCAATTCCACAGGGATCGCTCTCATCGCTCCTTAATCCCACTGACCTAATTCCCCTGAAGACCCCCCACCCCGACCCATGACCTCCCAATCCCCTAAACCCGGCTCTCCCACGACAGCCTCGCAGACCGCGGGCGTCCCACACTCCTCCACAGCCGCCCCCACCCAGGGCTGCAGGGGCTTCTGGGGCTGCTCCTGACCCCTCCCACCTCCAACCTTCCTTCCTTCGGGGTCCCCCAGAGGCTGCAGCAAGCCCAGTGGTCTGCTCACCACCCCCCTGCTGATGACCCCATATCCCCGTGTTCAGCCTGGACCCCTCTTCTGGGCCCCCGACTGGCCCACCCCCTCCCTATGAGGACCACGGGCCCCTCACAGACACCAATCCCAAATGAACTCAGCTCCTCCCACACCTCCCCCATCCCCCAGCCCAGGGACAGGACCACAAGCACCCATCAGACCAGAAGCCCCAGACGGCCGGGTGCACTTGGTTTGTTCCTCCTGCACACGCAGCCTCTGGCAGGGAGCCCGACACAGGAGGTGGCTGTAACGCATCAGCATCCTCCCTTCAGCCCCGGAGGGTCCAGGTGGTCCCTAGCCCAGCATCCTGAACCTTGTATTCATGTGCTGGAGGAGGGGAGGGCGGGGTGGAGCAGGAGCTGGTGGGGCCTGACGCATCGGACACCCTGACAGATGCCCTGACAGCCAGGCACCTAAATGACAGCCCATCTCTGTCCCCGTGTCGCAGGCTCCATCTGGGCTGCGGGCAGAGCATGACACTTCCCCAGTCCACTCACCCTGTGGCCCGCCCAGAGCAACTCCACAACCCTGCCTGGGTGCAGGCCCCAACTTCCCAGCCCGGCTGAGGGAAACCGAGGCAAGGCAGGCTGGCTTCTGGGGTGAACACGAGTTTGAGAGTAAGACTGATGTGGGCTGGTCCCAGCTGCACCATTCATCTGCTGTGTGGCCTAGAACAAGTCACTCAACCTCTCTGAGTCCCCATTGTCTCATCTCCACAATGGGAACAATGCTGCTTCAATAACTGGAGGATGCGTCATAATTAACCAAAGGCAGAGGAGACTGCAAGCGGGCCAGAGGGAAGAAGGAGAAGAGAAGTGGATGAGCCGCCTCTCATCGCCCAGAGAGCCCCTCACTCCTCCAGCACCCACCTTGGGAAACCACCCAGCCAGAGGTTTGCGTGCAGTTTGCAAACAGTAACACGTAGGCCTTTCACTGTTGCCATTTTTCAGAATGGAGAACTGAGGCTCAGCAAGGGGAGGCGACTTCCCCAAGTTCCACGGCAAAGTCTCGACTCGAACTCACATCCTCTGACCTTGGTGCCTCCAACTTGTCCTGGTGACCCTGAAGCACGGCAGGGCGGGACTCACCCCACCCACACCGGGCTGAGCCAGCCTCCCTCAGGAATGGAAAGACAGGGAAGGGGGAAGCAGGAAGGGAAGGTGGCAAGAAAGGGCAAGGGTGGTGAGTGTAGGACCCAGACGGACGGCAGCTGCCGAGGGGCTGAGAGTGGTTTGTCCCCAGCTCTGGACCCACAGCCACTCCATCTTCGGCCCCCACAACCATACGGGGCCTGCTCAGCTGCTGTGTGATCTCAGGACAACCAATTAACCTCTCTGGCCTTCCCTCTGCCCAGGAAAGCCAAAAACCCTGCCCCTTCCCACCCACCCTCCTCGCGTTAGGGACCTGAGGGAAAGAGAAGAGGGGAGCTGGGAGAGCCAGCCCCTGGGCTCCTGGCACACAGCCACCCAGGAGAGTCATTAGCATCACGGTTTCCAGCAGGACCCGCTCAGGAAGCAATTTAAGCTGAAAGAATTAAATCAAAGGAGCTGAAGGCAAGAGCCCAGACATCAGCTCTAGCCATTCCAGTGTTCAGAGCCCAGCGGGCCAGGGAGAGAGAGCAAGGTGGCCGAGGTCACACAGCCTGGCAGGTGGAGGAGGAGGGTTTGGGCTGCCCTCCAGGCCACACAGAGGCCAAGGCTCCTGGCAGGACAGAAGGGAGGTTGAGGCAGAGAGGGGAAAGCTCGGCTGGGCCAGGCCTGGCTGGCTGAGGGTGTGACCCAGTTCAGCCATCCTCCAGCCTCACCCCTGCCATCCTGGCTGACCCTGGCCTCCTTATGCCAGACTGTTCTGGCCCCCGGCCTTTGCACAGGCTGCACCTCATGTTCACTGCCCTCCTGCACCCTCCGTCTGCCCCAAGGCCACCTTCCACTCTATCCATGGGGTCAACACCCCCGTGGGGTCACAGAGTCCCCATCTTCTGAGCTCTGCTCTCTCCCTGTGGTTCCAGGCATAACCACTGAAGGCCATGGACAGACCAGGAGTCAGAAAGCTGGCTGCCAACCCCGCGCCTCCTGTCTGGGCCCAAGCCTGGAGCCGTGGCACTTTCCGTGTTCTGAACATCGTTACACTGTGTGTGAGCCGGGCACTAACGGGACAACCGAGCTTCCCAGCTGCCCACCAGCCTGCCCTCTTCCCTCCGCCCCTGCCAATTCCACCCCACCTCCACCACTCTCCCCCCTGGGCCTAAGCTTCTACGAGCTTCCCAGCTGCCCATCAGCCTGCCCTCTTCCCTCCGCCCCTGCCAATTACACCCCACCTCCACCATTCTCCCCCCTGGGCCTAAGCTTCTACGCTCTGAGCTCCTTGCAGTCCCCTAAAGCTGTTTACCCAGGGCCTTTGCACACACTGCTCCCGCCACACCCATATGTGGAGAACTCCTGGTCACCTTTCAGAGGGAGGCCAAGTACCTCCCACCTGCCCTGACATCTCCTCCCTCTGCCTACACCATCCTGGAACCCCTGTGGCAGAGCCTGTCATGTTCTACCCCAGCTACACATGACTTGTCGGTCTCCCAGTCCCACCCACACATCTCCAGGGCAGGGCCCAAGTCCAGCTCCTCTCTCTACTCCTGGGGTCCAACACTGGGGGCTGGATTCAGTAAATCCGTGTTGAATGAACCAACAAAGGTGACACAGTAGGAATTTCTTCACGGATGGCAAAATCAGGCTCAAAGGGCGGCCGGGCTGCCAAGGGGGATCAGCTTTCCATGTCAGAGACACGCCCGCTCTCAGGTCTCCGGTCTCCGGAGGGCCAGGGCCCACCTCTTCCCATCCGATCCGGCCTCTCCTCTCCTCCCCACCCCCTCCTGATGGCGGGGGACAGCCTGGGCCCACACCCTGCCGTGCGAGGGAGGTGCCCCTGCAGCCTCGCTTCTCCACTGCGGCCAGCCCTGCTCCAGCTCCTGACGGAGGCTTGGCTTTAGTTCCCCAACGTCCCCTCAGCTGTGTGACCCAGGGCAAGCCACGTCACCTCTCTGGTCTGCAAGGTCCTTGTCTGGAAGGAAGAGATAATGTGCCAGGGCCTCTGGGAGGGTCAAATGAGACCCCGGCGCACAGAACAGCGGGAGGTCAATATCGACATCTGGGGCACATCTACAGTGTGTCCAGACCCCTGCCAGGAAGCTTCCAACAACTCAGGGTTCTTGTCCCCAAGGAACTTCACTGGCTAGTTTGGCCAGCATACACAGGGCAGAATGGAACATGTGTCTCTTCAGAGGTTCCAGAAAGAGGGGCGCCAGGAAGCCTTCACAAAGGCCTGGCCCCAGAAGTCACCTGTCCTTCAGGAGAGAAAGGCCCTTCCAGGAAGAGGGAACAGCCCAAGCAAAGGCTCAGTGGCAGGAAAGTGCAAGGCAATTCAGACCCAGCCTGACAGAGTGAAGCCTGTGGACTGAGCACAGGGGCGTGACCTGGGTCAGAACAAGGGCATGGGAATGCTGGCCAGGGAGCTCGGAGAACCCAGCCTTCCAGCACGTCAGTCAGACCTGAGTGTGAGTTCCAGTTGTACCACTTGGCGCTGTGTGTCTTGAGTTAAGTAGCTAACCCCTCTGAGCTGTTATCAACCTTACCCAGCTCCAGCCTCTAAGGTGGCAGAGAAAGAAAGCGGCATCTGCCCTGGGCCTGCCCTATGGGAGCTCTGTCTATCCTTGGA
Organism: Equus caballus; assembly: GCF_041296265.1. NCBI lineage: Eukaryota > Metazoa > Chordata > Mammalia > Perissodactyla > Equidae > Equus > Equus caballus. The sequence continues at coordinate 69,706,902 of NC_091690.1, forward strand.
AATGGTGTGTCCCTCCTTTCAGGAGGGTGTGGCGTAGTCTGCTGTTCCCTGGACCCACTGGAAGTGGCGGGAACAGCCCGGCTGTGCACATGGCAGAGGAAGGGCTCATCTCGTAGCAGGCCACACTGAGCCAGCTGCAGGAGGGGCTGACACCAGCGACCCTTTCCAGCTGCCACGGCCAGGGAGAAACGGGAGACAGAGTTTCAGTCCCATTTTGTAGACAAGAACATCAAGGAATGTGTCCCAAATCTGCAGCCTGTTAGGTGGACCCCAAGCTTCCAGACTCCACGTCACACCAGGGCTTCCCAAAGCAGGGCCTGGGTTAGTATTGTGATGATTTTCTTGGGTATGCTGACGGGGCAATAAAGAAGTCAGCCAGAAAGCTACTCCCCGTCCACGCCTCTCTCAAGGAGAACTCCCTGCCTTGCCCACCTACCTAACAAAGGAGGAGCAGCCTCAGGCCCAGAGCAACAGCACCCAGCTGGGACTGAATGGATTTTTCTGTTGTTTTTGCTTTTCAGACTCTTCAATTACCTTGTATGTGTAGGAAGTAATACTGACTTTCTATTCACAGCAGACACACAGCTTCCTTTAAGAAATATTAAGGAAAAAGGAAGCTGATTTAAAGAGAACTGCTAAGTTCCCAGCGGCGAAGGCAGCAGCCTCAGCATGGCACCAAGGCGCAGAGGGCAGGGGGCGGCTGAGGAAGGGGCCAAGACCCCATTCTGGAGCTGTACAGCAGGCACAAGTCACTTTACCTCTCTGAGGTGGGGGCTCTGCTCTAAGGGTGGGGTGATGGAGCCAGCACACAAGGGCCAAGGAGAGCCCAGGCCATTTGAAGAAGAACAAGCTGATAGCTGCTGGCGCTCACAAGGCCTGTCAAAGAGCTCTAGGAACAGAGACAGGCTGGTCCCGGCGCAGGGCAGACGTGCTGACCAACAGCAGGACAGAAGGCCCAGAAAGACGCCACGAGTACAAGGACGCCTGATTCAGGACAAAGGTGACGCCACAGTGCCCTGGGGAAAAGACGGTCTTTTCAATGAACAGTGCTGGGTCGACTGGCCATCCGGATGGAAAAGGATTCATCTTAACTCCGATCTCCCAGTCTCCACAAGAAACAATTCCACACAGACCCCAAATCCAACCCAAAGGTGAAACAACAAGGCTCTCTGAAGAAAACAAAGAAAAGAGCATGTCCAGATGGCCGATAAATAGGAAGAAAAAGTGCTGGACCTCACAATCATCAAGGAAATGCAAATTAACACCACCATGAGATACACTTTGCCCCACCCACACCCGGAACTGCTAACGGGAACAGCACCGGGCTGGCCCATGGCGTAATGGTTGAGTTTGGCACACTCTGCTTTGGCGGCCCGGGTTCGGTTCCTGGGCACAGACCTGCACCACCTGTCAGCCGCCATGCTGTAGCAGTGACCCATGTATAAAACAGAGGAAGACGGGCACAGATGTTAGCTCAAAGCAAACCTTCCTCAGTAAAAAGAGGAGGATTGGCAACAGATGTCGGCTCAGGGTGAATCTTCCTCTAAGTAAGTAAGTAAGTAAATAAATAAATAAAAATAGAGTGAACAGCACTGCGCGCGCGCACACACACACACACACACGCCCAAGTGGAGCGCCACTACACTGGTGGTGGGAACGTAAATTGATACAATCAGTGTGCAAAACTGTTTCACCATCTCTATTAAAGCTGAACAAACACGTACTCTACTATGCAGTAATTTGACTCTGAAGTATACACTGACCAGAAATGTGTGCATAAACTCAGCAAAATACATGTACAAGGTTTGGCGCAGTGGTATTTGCTAGAGGTGAGAATCAGAAACAATGCAAATGTCCACCAGCAGAAGAAAGGATAAACGTGTCAATGTAAGGAGTGTTGAACAAGCAACTGTTGCACGCATCTCCATGGACAGAGCTCCCAAGCAAAATATTAAACCAGAGAAGCAAAACTGCGATGCTATTTATATACAATTGAAAAGCAGGCGTAGCCCATCTCCAGTGAACAGAAGGCAGGAGAGCGGCTCCTTTGGGGGGAGCAACTGGAAGGGGCACGGGGGCTCTTGGGTTCTGTTAACACTGCCTCTCGATCTGGGTGGCGGCTACATGGGTGGATCGCTGAGCTGCAGCCCGCGACCTGCACGCTGTTCTGCTGGTCAGTTAGCCTTCGATAAACAGTTAAACCAAAAAAGCCAGCACGGTGGCCCTGGGAAGAAGGACTGGCTGACTCTGGTGACCCTGATCCCCCCATTTCTGGGCCCTCCACAGCTCTAGCCTGTCGGGCTGGATCCCATACATCTGGAGGGACCTACCTGGCACCCAGGGGAGTGGGGAAGGAGCCCCAGGCTGGGTCAGAGCACTGCTCCTGGCCTGGCCTTGTCACCTCAGGCAGTGTGACATTTTGCGAGCCACCTCCACCTCTCAGAACACTGTGGCTTTGATCCCTGGGGTGCCCTAGTCCAAGAGAGGGTCCACCAAGGAGAAGGTGGTGCCCCCACACCCCAATCTTGGAGGTCCAAGGTCTCCTCTGCCAGCCAGCCAGGGACCATCCCCAGGAGACGCTCTCAGACCCGAGGGCGGGCCCGGCACTCCAGAAAAGGACTGAGCTGCCACAGTGGAGTTGACGGCGGGGGGACACCCAGGACCCCAGCCGGAGGTCCTGGAACGCCAGGGGCAGGGAGTGGGCTCCATCCTGAGGTGTTGGGGGGCCGGGGAAGGCTGGCAGGGGAGGGACTTGAGATCCAGCTGGCTGCCACATGGAGAACACACTGGAAAAGGACAAGACTAGAGCAGAAAAACCAGAAGGCAGGCCGTAGGACTTGAGCCGGCACGCTCACATGTGAATGGTGAGCAGGGGTTCCAGCGCCGCAGGGAAAGGAGACTCAACTCTACCTGGCGGCCAGCCAGCTGTGGGGGAGAAAGGGAGAAGGCAGGAGGGCCGCTAGGATCCCCCACACTCCACTGCGGGCGCCCGTCGTGCAGCACGGGCGGCAGGGCCCCCTCCCCTCTGCCACATGGTCAGGGGAGGGCTGAACAGCTGTCTCACAGTTCAGGGCTGGCCCTGAGCTGACAAGCAGGGGTCAGGTCCTCAAGGCAGTCCCAGGGGAGGAGGGGCACAGGTGCAGACACAGACCAAGAACTAACCAGACACTATGGTCAGTGCTCCCAGGAGCGAGGCATGTGGCGGGCAGGGTTATGGGAGGAGAAGAGTGGGGCGGCTCTTCAGGACGGAACCTGAGCAGACCCTGAAGGCTGGGCCGGGAGGGCAGCGGAGGGCAGGAGGGACGCGCTCCAGGCAGCGGGACGGTGGGAGAGCACCAGGGAACACCCAGGGCCCGGGGTGGAGCTGAGAGGGGAAGGCTGGCAGGCCCAGCTCTGCAGGCTCTAGCTAAGGCACAGGGGGGCCGGGGGAGGGGGGACTAAGGGTCAGATGCTGAGGAGAGGGGCTGAGGCGGGGACCCGGGCCGGGAAACGCTGTGGCCTGAGCCAGGCGGGAAAGGCCAGACGCTAGGAGCAGGTGCCTGGAAAGGGCAGAGCCTCAAAGTTTGGTGACTGCCTGCTTATTTACGTGTTTTTGTTTTTGTTGCTATGTTCACCCCTTCGATCCCATACCTCACTCCCAGTCTCCTCTTGCCCCACAAGCCACCATTTCAGTGACACGCTTACTGCGAATCTCTGTGCCACTGTGGGTGTAATGTGGCCTCCAGGACCTTGCCTCCCCCATGGCCTGTGTCCTGAGGAGGAGATGGTGGGGGGGAGGGCAGGGGTGCAAGAGTGTGAGGAGGGGGAGCTGGGCTGGGGCCACCGGGGTTTCGGGCTCTGGGCTCTGGCAGCAGAGCTGGGGGGCCAGGCCCAGTGAGTCACTCCACCCAGTGCCAGGCAGGCTGGCACTGGGGCTGGGAAATCCTGTCTGTCTTCCTCCCCCCGCCTTATCGCTTCTGGCCGTGTCCAATCCAGGCTCCACCCAGCTGGAACTGGCTCTTGCTCACACACAAACCCGACAAGTGGCTCGCCCACTAGGAAACACAGCAGGCTTGAGGGGCAGGGTCAGGCAACCGGGGCTCAGGGTCTCTCACTGGTCCCAGGCGACAGTGGTCCTGGGGCACTGATGTTCCCTGGACGTGCATTTGAGGGAGAAGCCAGCCTCTGGGCCGGTTGTCTGTGCAGCCTGGCTGAGTCCCGAGGCCTCTGCCCCACAGCTGTTCCTCGTTGGGACTTGGGTCCGGTCCCAGGGTGTTTTGAGGAGGGGCGGGAAGCCTCAGTCAGCTGGGTGTTTCCGGGAGAGGAACCTCCAAAGGTGTCATTCCAGCTCGGGCTCCCATGGGCCGTGGGCAGGGACAGGAAGAAGCTGGGAAGCCGGCCTTGCTCTGGGGGCAGGGGCTTCCCTGGGCAGGCGGTGGGCCAAGGCCCAGCCTCAGGCAGGGCAAGCGGCTCAGCGGGTGTGGCACTGAAAGTCCCGAGCACCAGACACCCAGGGCAGTTGGTCACCCGCCTCAGCTCCCAGGCCAGCACTACGTCCTGCCCAGAAGGTGCTGCAAGAGGAGCACACGCAGCTGAGGGCCCCCAGCAGAAGCCCTTCTCTCCTCTTGGGGGCGGGAGAAGCATCTGGAGCTGCAGGTGCCAGATGCTGCTGACTCCCCACAGGGGAAACAACCTGACAAAATGTGACTTGATCAGGTCACTGAAGCCATCTCAGCTCCACTGCACTGTGTGACCCCAAGCAAGTGCCTGCCCTCTCTGGCCTGCAGGTTCTCACCACTGAATGGTGGGGAGTGGGACACTTCTTGTTCTTTTCCAATCTGCAGGGTTTGTCACCAGGAGCGCCTCCTGTCCTGCTTCCTGCAAAGCAGTCTCTGCCCCAGCACCACCTGCCTCCAAGACTCAAGGTGGGCAACCTTGTGAGATGGTGCCCATTTCTCAGACTGGCAAACTGAGGCTCAATTCCTAGGTCGTGCTCCTGCACAACCTCAGAAAGGAGCTGTCCTGTTCTCACTGGACCGACAAAGTCCAGGGGCCGGAGAGGGAGGAGATGCCTTCATGACTGAGCCGGGGGCCTGTCTCAAGTCAGGGCTCTGCTCAGCCCGGCCCACTTGCTCCCTCAGCCAGAGACAACGACCCACCCACCAGGCCCTGGCAGTCCCACTCAGTGTGCATTCCCCCATCCAAGCTGCCCCCACACTTGCTCTGCGCCTGGCCAAGGGGACAGCGAGGAGTCAGACAGGGCTCTGGCCAGGGGTCAGCTGGAGGAGGAAAGAGACTGCGACCCGAGGACCAGGCTGGGATCTGCCCTCAAAGGGCAGTCACTCACCAGACGTGGCACCAAAGGCTCGCAGAGGAGGGATCTCAAAGGGTTACTGTGATGTCAAGAGATGGATGAGGAATGTTCAGAGGGCAATGGAACATTCTGGGAGGAAGAAACCATTTAGGCGAGTCTGGAGGACAGCGTGCAGGGGACGGGGAAAAAGGAAGGGCTTAGCATAGAGATCCAGCCACTGCTGGGTTATGGCACCCCTGAAAGCCAGGCCAAGAGCTTGGGAGTGGACAGTTCCCAAGAAGGTCCGATGGAGAGGAACCCAGGACGCAGGCAGGGGGACGAGCCTGTAGGAACGGCCCCTGAGGGAAGCAGGGCCCGTGTGGCATGGCCTTGGCGGTGGGATGAAACAGAGACCCACACTGGGGTGGGGTCTACAGCAGGCAGGCCTGGGGCTCCCTGGGGGTTGGCTGGGGGCTCTGCCTCGGATGCACCGGGAGGCTCACTGCCTCAGAGGACGACAACCAGGTCTCCAGGTGAGCGGTGTGTTGGCAGCACTTCCATGCTCTGGCACTGCTCTGCACCATGTCATGTTCCTGCCCGTGGCAGCCCTGAATACCAATGTTTCCTTCTCCCTGTGCCCAGGCAGAGGAGGATGCAGAGCCCCAGCATGTCCCATCCACATCCTCATCCTCAAATGGGAAGACCGAGGCCCAGGGAGGGGCAAAACAGTCACCTCCTAGCACCTCAGAGTCCTCATCTGTAAAATGAAGGTCTTCTGCTCGACTGGCCCAAGGTGGCCCACCCCATGCTGCCCTCGCACCCCTCTGCTCCAGGCAGGACTCAGCCTCAACGGGCCTTGGTATTCTCATCCGCACGATGGGGCTCCCAGCTGGGCCCCAGCCCTCACAGCGTGATGGTGGGGATCGACCCCGCACAGCACTGGGTTTATTGAAGAATGTCTGAATTGAGCCACACTCCACTCCGAAAGGCCTAACACGCCGTCAAATGCAGGATGGGGTCTGGTGTCAGGGAGACCCATGGGCACATGCTGGCACATCCCCCCTGCCAAACACTGCTGAGCTCTAGCTACTGTGACTCAGGCTGGGCTCCGGGGCCAGAGGGGCAGCAGGCCCAGGCTCGGCCCAATAAAGCTCCTAGGCTGCGGGGGAGGCGGACACAGAGGGTGACCTCACAGGGGAAGCCAGCGGCTGTGGGCACCCGGGAGGAGGAGGTCCCTGAGAATGGAGCCTGCAAGGAGGCTGCAGTTGGCACCTGTGGTAGCTGAATATTGGCCACCCAAAAATATCTACGTCCTGATCCCTGGAACCTGTGAGTGTCACCTTATAAGGTCAAAGGGACTTTGCATATGTGATTAAGGATCCTGAGATGGGAGATTATTCTGGATGATCCAGGATAATGGGCACTAAACATCATCACAAGTGTCCTCATAAGAAGGAAGTGGAGGGGGTCTGACTCTAGAAGAGGAAAAGGCAATTCCAATTCAACGAGGGAAGCAGAGATGGGGTGACGAGGTCACAGGAAGGCCAGCAGCCACCAGAAGCTGGAAGAGACGGGAAGGGATTCTCCCCAGAGCCTCCAGAAGGAACCAGCCTGCCAACACTTTGATTTTAGCGCCATCAGACTCATTTCAGACTGCTGACCTCCCAAACTCTAAGAGAATAAATTTGCACTGTTTTAAGCCAGTAAGTTAGCAGCAATAGGAAACGGATACTGTTCGCGACGAACAGGGAGGGTGGGTACGTGGCCTCCAGCCTCTCTCCTGCTCCAGGAAGTCAGTGAGTGAGTGAGGATGAAGTTATTCCTCCCTGAACTGTTCCAATGTAAAAAAAAAAGTCGCCCCAAACTTCGATGTCTTAATCACCATTATTAGTGACAAACCACTTGGGTCCCACCTCACCCTGAATGACAGAAGTTACACTGGGACGGGGGGCTGGCTGGGCAGACCAGCAGGCTCTCTGCCCCAGGCTACAAGCTCCTGTGGTCATCGCCTGGCACACCCCGAGAGTGATGGTCAGCTGCATGCCAATGGATGGACTTTGTCTGCTCTGGCCACCAGCCACTTCTCCCACAGCTGGCCACATGCCCCACTATGGCAGAAAACCACAGCACACACCCGCAGGCCAGCAGAGCCTCAGCCACGGGCACCCTTACACCCCTCTCCCCCAGAAAGCTGGGGGGCCCTAGAAACCCATCTCTGAAGAAGTAGAATGGGGAGCGGTAACTCAGGCCACTACAGCAAGCAAATGCTCAGCTTCCACAACTTCCCGTGTCCAGGCCCGAGGGCTGGCTTCCTGAAACATCTGGATTAGCAGCCCAAAGGGACTTGGCCCATTTTGCCTTTAGTGAGCAGGGAAAGGCAAGGCCTGAGGCCAAAAGGAAGTGGGTGCTGGGCCTAACCGAAGAGAGGTAACCCCAGGGCGTCACCATTCACCCAGGGAGCGGGCTGCGGAGGTGGGGGGCCCTGAAGGCGAGGCCTGAGGGGACCACTACCAGCCAAGGAATGTTTTAAGCAGGATGGGCAAGGGGTCTCAAGAGGTAGAAGAGAGGGGGCTCTAAAGTCACTCAAAACACTTGAGGCCTTGGGGGCAGAGAAAGGCAGGGGTGAGGGGGGAAGAGCAGCTGCAGACAGATCTCCCCATCGGCCGGCCCCACCCCAAGACAGCCAGAGAGCTGCCCGGGGCGCGGGGTTTGCAGACCTGCGCTCGGCTGGGGGCCCCGGGGCCCGCTGCTGAGCTTCTCCTGTGACCTGTAGGGAACAGGAGCCTTTGGGAGGCCCAGGGACTTGGTCAGGCAGATGATGAGACCACCACGAGAGGGGTCTGAGAGGTCACGCTCCCCTCCTCACCAGATGAAGCTAAGAGGGGCTTCCACTTCAACAGGAGCAATCACATTTCCTTTCACCCTTCTTCTCCCACGGTCGGCCTCTCCTTCCTTGGGGCTGTCCCCCAGGGAGGAAGGGACTAAGGGATGCTGATGGCTAATTACTATGAATCGTAAGGGCTAACAAACTCCACGTACTTCGTAAAGCCGTTTTAGTGACCCTGTCTACCTTCAGCGCTCTCATCCCCCAAACCCCTGTGGTTAGCAGCATTCATCCCCACTTCGCAAGTGGGGAAACTGAGACCCACAGGGGAAGTTCCCTGCCTTGAGGTCCCCTGCAGAGCCAACCCCGGCAAGAAAGAAGCTTGGACACAATGACAGGCCCTGTAGATAGGAGGGGTCGTGCAGAGAGCCTTCCCGGTGCCCACTGGGGGTCCAGGAGGGCCGCCTGGTCAAGGAGGGGCTTCAGGACTGTGCTGAGAACCCTTGGGGAAAGCAAGGGCAGAAGCAGCCAGGGACAGCACCAGCCTGGGAGCAACGTCCTGGATGTCGCACCTAAAAGCCCTTGGGCCTCTCACAATCACTCTGTGCAACTCCTACCTCTGACTTCGTCCAGGCTTGTCCACCGCCAGTGGACACCCCATCTCAGAGAGGGGGCTCCCCCACCCTTCCCCCACGCTAGGGCCCTGTGCAGCCCCTTAGCGCCTCCCACTCGCCCCCACCCCTGCTCTGGGAACCCCTATCACATCGCCTCCTCCCGTGCCAAGCCTGGCCCAGGGTGGGGTGCTGGGGAGGGGGCCTCCCCCTGCTCGGGCTCCACAGCAACCCACCCACTGCAGCAGCCGAGGACGACCCTTCTCAGACACACTCCAGACTACTGAGTGCCGCTCCCCACACTGCCAGTCAGTCTCACAGCCCCAGGCCTTTCCCCGCCTAGCCCCGGGCCTGCAGCGCCCTGCCGGTTCTCTTCTGCTCGGTGAACTTTCCATCCTTCCTTCGGCTCAGCGCCCATGGATCCAGGGGAAATCTCCCCAGCTCCCAGGCAGACACTGGCCCTGCCTGGGGCTCCAGCACGGGGTGCAACTCTGGGCAGAGGCTTATCTGTTGACCCATCTGCCTCACCAGTCAGAAGAGAGGGCGCCCCAGGGCAATGACCCGGCCTGAGCACCACTTTGTCCTGGCACCCAGCTCCAGACTGGGCTGAAGCAGCAGCAGCTGGGCCTGACCCTACCGCGCCCAGTCCCTCAGCAGGGAAAGCAGCCAGGCTTCCCCATCCCCACCCCTAGACTCTGGGGAATGGAGCAAGGACCAGACCCAAAGACCCTGGGCAGGGGCGGGGTGGTGGGGGGAGGGTGTCTCAATCCCTGCAGCAGAACACAGTGGTCCCCCAGGAGGCCTCACACTCATAGACTAGACTGAGTCCCACCCTCAAACCCCTCTCTTCCAGGAAGTCTGCTCAGATTTCTCCCTCCCTAGAATCCGAGGAATATGCCCTTGGCACTTCTCTCTCCAATCCTGGTGCAGGGAGAAGATTCTGGCTTGAAAGCCAGGCTGACCCAGGTTCAAATTCTGGCTCAGCAGCCCTGAGAGAGAGAAAGGAGCTCACTTCACCCCTCTGTGCCCGCCCTCCTCATCCCTGTGGGGTCTGGCGCTGAATCCCACTACAGGAAATGAAGCTGGGAGAGAACTCGGCACCTGTTACTGACCATCTGTCCCGCTTCACCTCTGGAGCCCACGCCCCTCTCCACGGACCCCCAGCTCTGAAGGGCGAAGGCAGGATCAGAGAAGCCCAGGATCCATTCTCTCCCAGATCTCCTCGCCTCCCCCCGCCCCCCTCACACACACACCCAAGGCCAGCAGCCCCGAAAAAGGGCCCCTATTCCCCCCGAGAGAAGGGCCAGGAAGGGACTCGGCCTTGGCCTTAGCCCCTTTCCCAAGCCTCCAGGGACGGGGGATGGGGGCACCCAGGAGGGGCTGTGGAATCGAATGGGTGGAGGGCTGGGAAGGGAACAGGAGAGGGAAATTGTGAGGAAGAGAAGGGGAAGAGCAGGTCAAGCCCCGGGGGTTAAACCCCAGCGCGTCTGAGCTAGGAAACGGACTCTGGGGGGCCCTTCGCCGCGGGGCGGGGGTGGGGATGGGAACGAACCCCGGGGCAGCGGCGGATGCTCGAGGCCCCCGCCCCCCCCAGGGCTGAAGGCCAGCGCTCACCTCCTTCCTCCCCTGGCTGCGGGATGTGCACCCCCCACACCGCCTCATGCCCACAGGGCACACGCACTGGCCCGCGCTGCAGCGGCACACACACCCCCGAAACACACACACGAACACACGCGCGGCCGCACACGCCTCCCTCTGCGCAGCGCCTCCTACCTGCCGCGCCGCCGTGGATTGAGCCAGACTCCGGGGATGCAGGGCACGGCGCGGGCGCTGGAGCCGAGGCTGGACCGGTCCGCGCGACGACCTCCGGCTCTGGCCTGGATCCGCTGGGGCTGGCCTGGGGCCGGGGCCGGGGATCAGACTCCCCCGCTGCGGTCCGCCCCGCCCCGCGGCCTCCGCCCATTTGGGGACAGAGGCGTGGTCTCCAGTGGGTCGGGAGGGCCGGGACCGCTGCGCATGCGAACTGGCGCCAGGCTGTGGCGAGAACCGGCTGGGAGATGGCTGCGGTGTTCCCGCTGGGGAGTAGGAGGCGGATTTGGGGCCCGCGCGGTTCATCTGGACCCCGCTCTGCTCGGTCAGGCCCCCGTTCTCCCTCCCTTCCTCCCAGCCCCGCTCTGTCCGCTGTGCAATACTCTGGGAGCCCCCCAGGGCCCAGCTCAGCTCGAAAGCTGGCCGAGGAAGGTTCTGTGCGAGCCCCGCAAAAGGCTTGCAGGCCGGCGAGCTTTGGACCTGCATCTCGAACAGTGAGCCCGGCTGGGCCCAAGACAGGGGGCTGGGAAAAGAAGGACTTGAAAAGGCGAGCGCCCATCTCGTCCCCATCTCCATGTCCACATCCGTCCCCAAGGTTCGGGATGGAGGATGGGGACCCAGACCCCAGAGGCTCAAAGAGGGCCCGTGTCAGATGGGGAAAAGTGGCTCGGGGCCCACAGTGAGCATTTACCCGTGCTGTGTTAGGATGGCGGCAGGAGGGGCATGTTGTGGGAATAAGGTTGAGAAGGTTTGTGAATGACCAATCCTGGCACACAGTAGGAGCTCAGGCATGCGGGATTCCTCTCGGTGGCCCTAGGACGGCAGGGCAGACAGGCGTCTGAGCAACTGACTGGAAGCCTGTATCAGCCCACGTGGCAGATGGAGAAACTCAGGCCCACTCATCTCCCCCTCTGGTGTTCCCAGTCTCGGTTAGTGATTTCATCCACGTCTCAGTCACTCCAGCTAATAGGGCCTCTTCCAGCACCTCACAGCCTCTGTCCCAGGCCTCCAGAATGTTTCTCCCCTGGGTGTAGCTCCAGCCCCCTCGGGAGCCCCTATCCAGACAAGGAAGATTCAGATAGACAGCCATGACCTCCACCCACAGAACAATGTTCCAAGACTGCCCACCTGACTCCCCCACCCAAACCCCGTTCCACTCCCTGCACCCTGGGCTGCAGCCGCCCCAAGCCCCCAGTGCTCCTGTAGGGGAGGAGGAATGTTCCTCTGCCCTCTAGGTCCTTCTGGCTGCTCTAAGAGTTAAATTCACATGAGACAGAATAACAGGAGAAAATTTAATAACACACATACATGGGAGAAACCCAAGAAAGCTGAGTAACTCGCCAAAATGGCCCTGGCTGACCTTAAATACCATCTCAGCTAAAGACAAACCAGGACGTTGCGGGTAGTACTTTGAGCCTTCAAATGGGAGAAAGGCAGCTGACATGGAGATGGAAAAGCAAATGTTTGGTAGACAAATGTTTGCGGGGCCGTCTGTAGACACTGGGACCCGAGAGAGAGAACGTTGTTAAGAATGGGCTTAGCAAGGATTCTTCTATCTACCACACCTAGTTTATATTATACTCTCATTATCTGCGGTATTAGCTCCTTCCTGGGCCAGTCCTTCTGTCTTAAAGTCTTTTAGGCAGTTTGGGGAAGGTCAAAGTTTCTTCCAGAGTCTCTTGTCCTTAAAGGTAATCAAGCCCAGAAGACACATTTTTGGGGCAGCCGATTCTGACCTGCCACACTCCTCTCAAGCACTCTGGGCTGCGCCACCCTCAACCTTGTTGGTGCTGATGTGCCCTGTCTGGAAGGCTCTTCCTGCCCGCTCCGCACAGCGTGTCCTGACACCAGGCCTCAGCTCTAGTGCGTGTCTCCACCGTGAACACCCACTCCCCCATCTTGAACATTCCTGCCCCCTTGCTTGTCCGAATCTCATGCTGCCTCTCTTGGGGTCAGGGGTGGAGTCTCCTGGAGGATGCGGCTGGGGCTCATTCCCGGGGAACAGTTAGTACTTGGTGAGGCCGGGCAGCTCCGGGCTCTGGTCCTCGCTCTGCGAGTTACCGGCCATGTGATCCAGGCAAGTCCTCTCTCCTTGCAGAGCCTCATTTCCTGACTGTGAAATGGGCTTCTCGCAGAAGTGCGTGGGGATCAGGTACAGGCAAGTCGTGGGGCCCAATAAGGCCCTGGCATGAAGAGTGCTGGGCACGTTGTTTCTGGGCTGGGCAGCTCCCACGTGTTCAGAGGTCGGGCTGGGGTCACGTCCGAGAAAACATGTCTGCCTTAGCCCGCAAGTCGGTGGAGTTGGAAGGATTCTCGGGCCCCTTCTGTGTTTCAGAGTGTTGGAGTCGCAAGAAGGGTGTTGTGTGGTGGTGGCAAGCTTGGACTCTGGACTCACTGTCTGGGCTCCTATTAGCTGTGTGACCTTGGGCAAATGACCCAATCTCTCTGTGCCTGTCTCCTCACCCATAAAATCCCTACAGTAGCACCCACATGATGGGGTTGTTGTGGCAATTAAATGGGCCTGTCGGTGTAAAGTCCCTGGGGTGGCCCCTGGCTTGGAGTAAGTGCTCAGCGTGGCTTAGGGGATGTTATTTTCATCTAGCCCGACCCCTCGTTTTGTGAGGACACTGGGTCCCCAGAAGCAGAGACATGTACAGTACACATGGATGCTTTGAAGCAGGCATCCCAGAATGTTAGAACTGGAAGGGCTCACCTCAGAGCCCCTCTCTGGCAGCTCCCACCTTCTGCAGCAGATGAGGGAGGAGGTCTCCAGGGAGACAGTGACCCGCCCAGGCACCCAGGCTGGCGGGGGTGGGGTGGGGGGGTGGGGGGGGGGAGGCATTGGCCCTGCTCCTGTTGGAGGGGAGGGAGGAGGTTTCGAGACAAGCTGGGAAGAGCCTGGCCTCCCGACAAGTTTGGGGAAGGGTTGGGGCGCTGATGATGCTGTAGCCCCCGGACCCTGCTGGGCAGCTTTCATAAACTGAGTCATCTAATGGTGCCATCAGGGGGCCTGCTGTGTGGGTGCTCTTGCCCTTTAATTCTCTCAACCGCCCCCTGCAGGAGCCCTCAGTAGCCTCATTTTGCAGATGACAGAACTGAGCCTCAGGGAGATGCCCCAGGTTACACAATTAGGAAATGGCAGAACTGTAATCCGTACCTACCCCGCCCCAACTCCTCTCTTCTCCTCTTCCTCCTCCTCTCTCCTCCAGGGAGAAGCTACTCCTATAGGCTCCTTGACTGGCTATCCAACCTCTGCTTGCATCCCCCTGTAACGGGGAGCTCATCCCCTCACAGGGCAGCCCTTTCCACTCTACTTGGGCGTGTCCTTTGTCACCCAGAGCTGACCCACCTCCCTTTTCCTAATTCTGCAGGACTCCGTACCCTGCACCCCACCAAAGCCCTGGAGACAGAATCTCCTCCTCTCCAGGCCAGGAAACCCCCATCTTCACTGCTCCTGTATGTAACAGGGTTTCCCAGGTGGAAGTCTTATACTAATAATAATTTTTTTAAAAGAATTACTATTGTTCCAATAATAATAACAATTTCTTTTTAAAAGCCCAGCAGATCTAATTGTCTAGCTATTGTTTGAGAACCCTAAAGGAAGCCCCTTGGCATGGGGAGTGACTCCAAATGGAGGCTCCTAAGGCATGGTGGCTTGCGGTGGAGCATTCAAGGAACCATATTAACCGATTTCCCCAGTCCTGTCTAGCCAAGGGGTCAGAACTATGGGGAGAGGAGTTGCATTAGAGGCACAGAACGTTTATGTTGGGAGTGGCTGCTAATGGTATTCTCCTGAGAGGTCAGGAAATGGGAGGGCCGCATTGGCCTCCTGGGCAGAGCAGACATCATGGAAAACAGGAATAAGGAAGACAAAATGACCTTTGAGTTGCTCTCAATTCCATGCTTCTCTGGAACGCTGCTTATATTTCCTTAGTATCCTGGATATTCTTGAAAAACAGCCAGAAGTGGGATTTATTGCAGGAATGCAAGGTTGGTTTCATATTAGGGAATCTATTCACAGCATTAGTTTGCTGGGGCTGCCATAACAGTGTACCACAAACTGGGCAGCTTAAACAATGGAAATTTATTGTCTCCAGTTCTGGAGGCCAGAAGTCCAAGATCAAGATGTCATCAGGGTTGAGTCCATCTGAGGGCTGTGAGGGAGAATCTGCTCTGTGCCTTTTCCCTAACTTCTAGGGGTTTGCTCTAAATCTTTGGGGTTCCGTTGCTTGTAGACACAACATCCTGATCTCTGCCTTCATGTTCACATGTGTTCCCCCTGCGTGTGTGTCCATCTCGATGTCCAAATTCCCCCTTTTTATGAGGACACCAGTCAATTGAATTAGGGTCCATATTAATGACCTCATTTTAATTTGATCACCTCTGTAAAGACCCTATTTCCAAGTAAGGTTACATTCTGAGATACTGGGGGACAGACTTCAACATCTTTTGAGGGACACAATTCAATCCATAACAAGCATGCACCATATTAATAAAACTGAGAGGAGAATCATATGATTTTCTCTATAGATGCCAAGAAAGCCTTAACAAAAGTCAACACCCATCCATGATAAAAACACGCAGTGAAATAGGAAGTAAGGGATACTTTCTCAACATGATAATATATAGTCCTAAAGCCAGCATCTTACTTAATCAAGAAACACTGGAAGTATTTCCACTAAGATCAGGAACAAGGGGTGAATGGCCACCATCTTCACCTCTATTCCACATTATACTAGAGGTATTAGCCAATGCTATTAGATAAGATATATCAATCGGAGGCCTAAGATTGAGTAAACAATCAAGAAAACTACCTCTATCTGCAGATGACATAATCTTATA
Source organism: Equus caballus (assembly GCF_041296265.1). Classification (NCBI taxonomy): domain Eukaryota; kingdom Metazoa; phylum Chordata; class Mammalia; order Perissodactyla; family Equidae; genus Equus; species Equus caballus. The sequence goes on from NC_091690.1 coordinate 69,722,260, forward strand.
CCTGAAAAGCCCCGTAGAATCAATGATAAAACAATAGAAGAGCTTAGGGAAGTAGGAGAACATAAAATGAAAACACAAAATTCAAAGTGAAACTGTCACTATTTTCAGATGACATGATTTTATGTATAGAAAACCCTAAAGAATCCACCAAAAAACTTTTAGAAATAATAAATGAATACAATAAAGTTGGAAGATACAAAATGAAAAATCAGTCGCATTTCTATACACTAACAATGACGTAGCAGAAAGAGAAATTAAGAATACATTCCTATTTACAATTGCCACAAAAAGAATAAAATATCTAGGAATAAACTTAACCAAAGAGGTCAAAGACCTGTACACTGAAAACTATAAAACACTGTTTGAAAGAAATTGAAGAGGACATAAACAAGTGGAAAGAGAGTCTGTGCTGTTGGATTGGAAGAATTAACATAGTTAAAATGTCCATACTGCCTAAAGCAATCTACAGAGTCAATGAAATCCTGTCAAAGTTCCAATGACATTTTTCACAGAAATAGGACAAAGAATCCTAAAATTTATATGGAACAACAAAAGAACCCGAATAGCCAAAGGAATCTTGAGGAAAAAGAACAAAGCTGGAAGCATCACCATCCCTGATTTCAAAATATACTACAAAGCCATAAGAACCAAAACAGCATGGTACTGGCACAAAAACAGACACACAGATCAATGGAACAGAATCAAGAGCCCAGATATAAACCCACACATCTATGGACAGCTAATCTTCAACAAGGGGGCCAAGAACATACAATGAAGAAAGGAAAGCCTCTTCAATAAATGGTGTTAGTAAAACTGGACAGGCACATGCAAAAGAATGAAAGTAGACCATTATCTTATACCATACACAAAAATTAACTCAAAATAGATTAAAGACTTGAGTTTAAGACCTGAAACCATGAAACTTCTAGAAGAAAACAAAGGCAGTACGCTCTTCAACATTGGTCTGAGCAGCATATTTTCAAGTACCATGTCTGACCAGGCAAGGGAAACAATAGAGCAAATAAACAAATGAGACTAAATCAAACTAAAAAGCTTCTGCACAGCAAAGGAAACCATCAATAAAAGGAAAAGACAGCCTAACAATTGGGAGAAGATATTTACAAATCATCTGTCTGATAAGGGGTTAAAATCCAAAATATATAGAGAATTCATACATCTCAACAACAAAAAAACTAACAACCCAATTAAAAAGTGGGCAAAAGAAATTGAACAGACATTTCTCCAAAGAAGATATACAGATGGCCAACAGGTACATGAAAAGATGTTCAACATCATTAATTATCAGAGAAATGCAAATCAAAACTACAATGAGATATCACCTCACTCCAGTCAGAATGGCTATAATTAACAAGACAGGAAACAACAAGTGTTGGAGAGGATGTGGACAGAAGGGAACTCTCGTACACTGCTGGTGGGGGTGCAAACTGGTGCAGCCACTATGGAAAACGGTATGAAGATTCCTCAAAAAATTAAGACTAGGACTACTATGCAATCCAGCTATTCCACTGCTGGGTATTTATCCAAAGAACATGAAGCACAAATGCATAAAGACACATGCACCCCTATGTTCATTGCAGCATTATTCACAACAGCCAAGACTTGGAAGCAATCTAGGTGCCCATCAAGGGACGAATAGATAAAGAAGAGGTGGTATATTTACACAATGGAGTACTACTCAGCCATAAAAAAGGATGAAATCTGGCCATTTGTGACAAGATGGATAGACCTTGAGGGTATTACACTAAGCGAGATAAGTCAGAGGGAGAAGGTCAAATACTGTATGATCTCACTCGTAAGTAGAAGATAAAAACAATGACAAACACACACATAGCAACAGAGATTGGATTGATGGTTACACAGAAGGGAAGGGGCCAGGGAGGAGGGCAAAAGGGGCAATTAGGCTTATGTCCATGCTGATGGATTATAATTAGTCTTTGGGTGGTGAACATAATGTAATCTACACAGAAATCGAAATATGATGATGTACACCTGAAATTTATATAATGTTATAAACCAACGTCACCACAATAAAAAAAAAATTCAGTAGCCTTTATATATACAAAAAATAAAGAGAGGTCATAAAGGTAGAGAAAACCATATTTATAATAACAACAAAAAAGAGTAAATGCTTAGGAACAAATTTAATAAGAAATGTATAAAACCTGTATGAGAAAATTTTTTTAAACTTGAAAGACACTAAAGAAGAATAAATGGAAGGATGTCCCGTTCTTGGATAGGATGAGTCAACATTATAAAGATGTCAGTTCTCAGTAAGTTAATTTGTCAATTCAATGCAATCCCAATAAAAATACCAGCAAGCTATTTTATGATGACAGATGAGTTGATACCAAAGTCCACATGGAAAAGTAAACAAGCAAGAGTAGGTAGGAAAACACTGGAAAAGAAAATTAACGGGGAGAACTAGCTTTGCCAGACATTAAAGAAATAAAAGCTCCTGTAATTAAAAATAGGTAGCACTGGTGCATGAATAGACAAATTAGAATAGACTAGAAAATTTAGAAATAGACCCAAATACGTCTTTGCCCTGGTGATTTGAGACGCCAGCTCTGGTACATACTAAAGATGGACTTTGTCATTAATGGCACTGGGACAACTGGGTAGCCATTTAGAAAAAGATAAAATTGGCTCCATGTGTGACTCCCAACAAAAGAATAAGCCACAAGGATGGGGGCTCTAAGTGTAGAAACTAAAACCATCCAAGGACCAGAAGAAAACATGGATGACTTCCTCTTTAACTTCGGTGTTGGGAAAGGCTTTCTAACTACGATTCAGAACCCAGATGCCATAAAAGAAAAGACTGATAAATCTGACCACATGAAAGTAAAAAAACTTTGTGTGCCACAAAACACTGTAAGCAAAGTCCCCAGACAACTCACAAACTGGGAGAAAATATTCATAACAGAATATCATAGACAAGGGCAGATACCCCCATATAAGGGACTGTTAAAAGTTGAGGGACAAACCCCAAAAATCCAATAGTAAAATGAGGGGAAAGGCATGAGCAGAAAATTTACCAAAAAAGATATAAAAATGGTCCTCAAACACATGAAAAAAAATGCTCAAGGACGCTCATAATTTGAGAAAGGCGAATTAAAACAACATAGGTAGACATCATTTCTCACCTATCAGACTGACAAAAAATAAAAAATATCACAACGCATTGTGTTAGCAAGGTTGTAGGGAAACAGATGCTCCAGTCCATTGCCAGTGGAAATGCAAATTGGTACGCTCCTCTCCAGGGAAATTTGGCAATACCAACCAAAATTCAATATGTGCTTACCCTTTAACCCAGTGATTCCACTTCTAGGAAGATATACCTCCAATAATGTGGAAATACATATGCAAATGGCTTTTCACTGAAGCATGAGTTTTAATTGAAAGATACTGGAAACAATCTCCCCATACATGGGAGAGAGATGAATAAACTATAGCAAATCCGTACAACAGAGTACTACACAGCCATGAAAAAAAGAAAGCAGAAGAGCTCTGAATTGACATGGCATGAATTCCAGGACACACTGTTAACTGAAAAAAGCAAAGGCCAAGAGTGTATCTATACAGCATGGTACTCCTCGCCTAAGGAAGAAGAGAATGTCGGCGTATACACAGGTGTCTGCTCGTGTGTCGAAGGAATTGCAGGAAGGATGGATGAGAAGCTGAAGGGACTGGTTACCCAGAAGGGGCAGGTGGAACGGGGTGGAAGGAAGTGGGGAGTGGGACAGAGAGCAGGGAAGAGGAGGGAGCGTGGTTTCTCAGACTATCTTTTTCAGTTTTTATTGTTGAAATATAATTTACGTATTATAGTATTCACTATTTTAAAAGTGTAAAATTCACTGGATTTTCGCCTATTCACAAAGTTGTGCGGTCATCGCCACTATCTCATTCCCGAGCAGAGCATTTGCTCACCCCGAGAGAAATCCTGTGCCCATCAGCTGTCACTCCCCATTCACGCCTCCCCCATCTCCTGGCAACTACTCGTCTACTTTCCGCCTCGTGGATTTGCCTGTCCTAGACATTTCACGTCAGGAGAATCAGAATGTTTTCACAGTTCGCCCATGTTGGCGGATGGATCGGTACTTCGTTCCTTTTGATGGCTCCATACTATTCCCCTGTGTGTGTATACTACATTTTGCTGACCCATTTGAGGTTTTCCCATTTTGGGGCTCTTATGGGTAACACTGCTATGAACATTCATGTACAAGTTTTCGTGTGGACACATGTTTTCGGTTCTCTTGGGTGTATACCTAGGAGTGGAATTGCCGGGTCACAGAGTAACTCCACGTGACATTTTTTGAGGAACTGCCAGACTGTTTCCCAGAGAGCCCAGAGCATCCGCAGGACAGCCGCCATCCTGCCCGCTGAACCCTGAGAGTCGCTGACACAGACCCCAAGATCCTCTTAGTGGAAATACCCTGCCCGTGGCCTCAGCAGGTGGAGGGAGCTGAAGCCGACCTGGCACCTGGAGGCCACTGCCAAGGTGGGGCAGCTGGATTCCAAGGGTGCCTGGATCCCCCAGTGTCCTGTGCAGGCCAGCACCAGTGGGTGGGATGGGGCAGTAAGGAGGGGTGCCAGGTGCCCTGGGTCCTTCCTGTACCATCTGAGACCCAGCAGAGGCGGCACTTGCCCGTGGCCCTCCCTCAGGCAGATAGAAGTCATCACTTCCACCGCATCCCCTCTGAGGGGCTCTGCTCTGGGCTCCCAGCTCAGCACTGAAGAGGCAGGGGTGAGGGGTGGGGACGGGGGTGGAATATTGCTGAATAGGGTGCCCAAGAGGTCCTGGCTAGGCTTTAGAAGACGCTTAGGTCCAGAGTGCAGGCAGGGAGAGGTGGGTCTGGTGTCCCCTCTGGCACTTAGGGACAGGAGCTCATCACCTAAGAAGGTTTTGGCTTTAACTGAAGGTTTCAGGTACTCTGGCACCTGGGAGGGGCTCTGAGGCCCCTCTGCTGTGGCCAGCCCCTTGGACACCCCAGATTTGAACCAGGATTGGGTGGGGGCTGCGTCAGGAGTCTCAGGCCACACAGGCAGCTGTCCCCCATCTCTGAGAGTTTGAGGGGCTCTCGTCTCCCAACTTCTGTGCAGAGCCCAGCACTTCTCAGGTGGGAGGTGGGGGACATGTCAGCCTTGGCCCCGCAGTGAGGGCTGGGACATGGCCTCCAGCCCACAGCACGGCCGCCATGGAGGGGATGCAGGGAAGGGATGCACGGGGGAGCCTGGCTCACACCTGCTGTAGAACATTCCGGAGAGCCTCAGGGCCCCCCTCTGCCTGCATGCTGGAGAGCTGTGGGGATGAGGCGGGGGGTCCCAGTGCTGTGAGGGAAGCTCTGTGCCCCTAGCTGCTGCCACAGGCCCCCAAGTCTCCTCAGTCTCCATACACAGGTGCCCGGACACCCTCTCCAACCCAGGGGCCCACAAGGCCCCTGTCTGCTGGACCCCTCTGTTCCCAGTCACCCCACCCCAAGGGCAGGACCTGAGCCGCCTCCTCTCTGCCCTGACAAGCCCTCCCTCCCCCGCACCGCCCAGCACTCCCAGGCTCCAAGCCCTGCCCAGTCCACCTCCCCGTGACCTCTGGACGCCCCACTTCTTTCTCCTGCCCCTTCCAGGTCAGGCTCCTTCCTTGTCTTCTAGTCACTTCTCCACTCCCTACCCCTCTTGCCCCTCAGATCCCTTCTCCAGCAGCCTAGTGAACTTTCCAAAATCCAGGCTCCTACTTTCGCTTCAAACTCTTGAGATCAGGAGTACAGAGCAAAGGATGACATTTAAAAAACTAGTGTCATTTCTGTGTCCCTGGGAGCATTAGAATTAGCATTCCCGAAAGACTGCCCTACTGGGAAAAATCCATGAATAAGCCTATTTGTCACCCAAAGTGGGGCTGAGTCTAGGCTAGAGAGGAGCAGAGGGTCGTCAGCACTACACAAAAATTCTGTAAATGACCCTCCCAGGATGGAGAGCGGACATCTCTACAAGTCGTTATAATGTGGATTGAATGCTAAGTAAGAGATGGGCAGTTTCCCTGGCTGGCAGCTGAGCCGCAAGTGGACAGCCGGTGTTTCCTGCTGGCCTGGCTTCAGGATAGGGGGCACAGAGCCCAGCTTCGGTGGGGCAGGGGGCGGCGAGTCCTCACTCTGCTTGGACAGTGAAGGGCTCCACAGCCATCTCTGAGAGGTCCTTCCTGAAGAACGCAGAGGGCGGGCTGGTCTGAGCTGTAGTCGCCATCTCCAGATTGAGAGGCTATGGGGGAGGTGTGGCGCTGGTGGTGTCAGTATGACCCACTTGCCCCAACATACTCAACATAATAGGTGTGATCAGCTCTCCCAGGCCTGGGACGAACGAGGGCCCCGTGCCCCTGGAGCAGTTGGGTGAACGATTTCTCTGTGTTGGAGCACCCCCCCCCCACCCCCGCCAATTCTAGAAAAATCCAGAGGGAAGGGTGCTTCCTCCTTTTGAAGGGCCACTTGTGCTTCCAATGCCTCTCAAAGAGACCTGGAGGATGGGCTTCTTCTGCACCCCTATCGGTGGGATGTGACTGCCAAGGTGGGGAGGGGAGAGGTAGGGACCTGAGCGCCCTCGGGATGTCTGGGGCATTAGGCCAGCCCTGTGGCACTGCTCCAGGCTAGCTGGCCAAGGTGACGGGGTCGCCCAGGCTGTTCCCCCACCCCACCCCACCCCCGCTGGCGCAGCATCACTCCAGGAGCACCCCTTTCTTTCAGTTCCCCCAGGACACTCTCTCTCTGGAGCCTCCCACTGCTTGGACTGCTCCTCCCTGTCCTGCCCCTCCATCACCCCATCTGGGCTTCCGCAAGCACCTCCTGGCTCAGAGGCTCTCCATGCTGTTTTAGACCCCTGGCGCTAGGTTTACCCACTTCTGGGTCCTTGGCACATGATCACCTCTGGACCATGCTAGGCCTATCTCTGGTTTAATTTTTTCCTTCCCTTTTATCCCCATTTCCATTCCCCTTGTGCCAGAGGCAACTAATCTAACTGTTTAACGTGCGTCTTTTGCATGTGTTCTTAGGTGATGTCTTGTTTATTTACACCAATGAAATTTTATCTCCATCTGTTTCTTACTTGTTGTACAAAGCACTTAGTTTTTAAGATCTCTCCTTGTCTCTGTATAAGGTCTGAACTGTTGCTTCTGAATGTGGTGCGGCCCTCTGTGGCGTGTCTCCCCCATTGTTCACTGGTTGCTCTGGGACACGGACGACCAGATGGCCCCAAACCCGCTGCCAGGAATCAGGGTGCAATGAACACCCCCCACAGGCGGCTCAGGAGATTTTCTTTGGGGTGTCAACCTCAGAGCCCTGTTGTTGGGTGGCATTGATACCGGCCCTGATATCAGTTCCCCTACATTGAACCCAGCACATATGGGGTTAAAACCAAAAGCACGCACCCCATTCCGGCTTCTTTAGTTACACTCATGTGTAAATATCTGCGTCTTTAACCTTTGTCTCCCTGAGCTTCACAACCAAATAGAAGTTACAAATTGTTAAAGTGCAGGTGGCCTCTGGCTGGGCTCACACTAAAGCGTGGGCTAATCATGGGTCCTGGAAGTATATTACAGGGAAACTGATGTCCAGAGAATATCACGAAGCTGCAGCTTCCCAGGCCCTCGGGTGCTGAAATCCACCATCCACCACGGAAGCAGACAACCAAGGGTAGCCATCCACAGATTCCCTTATCTCACAGGCTTAGCCCTGCAAGCAGCTGCATTCCTTGCAACCTTTAAAAATCCCTTGCCTCCCATCTTTTGGGGAGACGAGGCAAATTTGAGGGCTCACTCTCCTCTCCTGGCGGACGTCACCCCAAATAAAAACCCTTTCCTTGCCATACGCCTGGCGTTCGAGTTTTTATTTGGCCCCTCTCGTGTGGCAGGTAAAGAACCCGTGTGTGTGACAGGTAACAGCATGAGACAGCGGGCCACTCAATTTAATGAGGTAGATGGGACAGTATTCAGACAGCCCACCCGTCAGCCCCCACTGGCTCATAACAACACATCCCTGCCGACACGGGCATTTATAGGGCTTTCTATAACTCGTCTATACGTGTAGATATCTCATAGTTTTAATTTGGTTTTTACCATGATCATTAATAATTTGGGGATCTCCTTGTGTGCTGTTACATTTGGGAGTCCTCCTTCTGAACATTTTGCCCTCTTTTCTGTTGGAGTCTTCATTTGTGGATTCTGGATATCGATCCATTGTTGCCTTTAGATGGTGTAAACATCCCTCCTACTGTCAGTCTCTATTATCTTTGTTCTTCATTGAATAGAAATCTTTACGCATCATATATTTAAATTCCAGCTTTTAAAAATCTTATGCTTTAGGGGCCGGCCCGGTGGCTCAGTGGTTAAGTTTGCACGTTCCACTTTGGTGGCCTGGGGTTCGCTGCTTCAGATCCCGGGTGCAGACATGGCACTGCTTGGGAAGCCATGCTGTGGTAGGCGTCCCACATATAAAGTAGAGGAAGATGGGCATGGATGTCAGCTCAGGGCCAGTCTTCCTCAGCAAAAAGAGGAGGCTTGGCAGCAGTTAGCTCAGGGCTAATCTTCCTAAAAAAAAAAAGAAAGAAAGAAAAAAATCTTATGGTTTACAAGTTTGAAATTTGTTTGAAAAGTCCTCCCCCACACCTAGGTCACAAAGACATTCTCCTGTATTTTCCTCTGTTATCTTTATGGTTTTACATCTCAGATTTAGGTCCCCTAACCCAACTAGAGTTCATCCTTAAATGCCGCATTAGTCAGCACCCAGTTGTACTTGTTTCCACAGAGTGAGCCACGCCATCCGGTATATATCTGCACCCTGTCCCAGCTGGTCAGGTCCCCACACACACGGTTGGCCTCGAGCTCTCACCTCTCTTTGCTGGCGGGTTCTGGCATAGTCCCCCACTTTTCATCTCACCACAACTTTGTGGTAATGCCACCTTCACTCTTCACTTTTAAGGCTGACAACTATTTGTTTACGTTTTAGAGTAAGCTTATTGAGTTTCTTTAAAAAAAATATTCCAAATGGAATTAGGGCTTCATTGAAGATTAATTTGGGAAGAATTGACATCTTTGGAGCCGGCCCAGTGGCTCAGTGGTTAAGTGAGCACGTTCCACTTCGGTGGCCTGGGGTTCACTGGTTTGGATCCCATGTGCAGACATGGTACCACTTGGCACACCATGCTGTGGTAGGCATCCCACATAGAAAGTAGAGGAAGATGGGCATGGATGTTAGCTCAGGGCCAGGCTTGCTCAGCAAAAAGAAGAGGATTGGCAGCAGACGTTAGCTCAGGGCTGATCTTCCTCAAAAAAAAAAAAAAAAGAATTGACATCTTTGTGCTGCTACATAGTTCCATCCAAGAATGTGAACGATCTTTTTATTCAGATCATTGTCTGTGTCCCTTATTAAAGTTTAATATTTTTTTCTCCATGGAAGTCTTGTATATTCACTTAATTTCTAGATACTTTATAGTTTTTGTTGCTATTGTAAGTGGTATTTTCTCCCTACATTTTATTTTTTTAAATGCCAAACCTAGAAAAAAGTGGAAAGAACAATTAACATCCTTATACCTTTCACTTGAATTCCCCAATTGTTACAATTTTGCCCCATTTGCTTTATCTCCCTACCTCTCTCTTTCACATATATTCACATATTCATGATTTTTTCTGAACCATTAGAAAGTAAGTTCCAAACGTCATGAGTGTTATCCTATAAAAACGACATTTTCCAGCCAGTTATGCCTGGTCTAGAGAAATGCTTTGGTTTTTGCATGTTGATCTTGAATCTGGCAACCCAGTTGCTACAGGCCTGCTGGCATTTTTTTAAGCCACAACCACAAGTAGTGTTACATTTTACATCATGATCCTGTATGTTTACTTTCTGTAGTCACTTGATATTTCTATTTTGTTCTCTTCAACTTGTTTTGAATGTGGGTTTCAGACTCGGAATTGATTTCGTGACTCACTCATGGGTCTCAGTTCACTGTTTGAAAACTGCTGCTCCAGACTAGATTGGGGACCCTTCTCTGTGTGCCCCCCAACCCGGGCAGGACTCCCCAGTACGGGCTCTGGTTGTGCTCCAGCATCATCCCTGGCACAGGCGAATGTAGCCTTGCCCGACTGAACTCGGGAGTCCAGAGACAGACAAACACTCACAAGGTCTATCAATCAAATCCCAAAGTGTCCCCTCCCCAGGGCTGGACTCTGAGCTGGGGTCAGGCCTGGCCTCCTCGCTCTGCCACAGATCTCCTGTGTGAGGCTGGGCTGGCCACTGTTCCTCTCCGGGCCCACCTTCCCATTCATTGGGGGTGGGGGTGGGGCAGGCATCTCTCAGGGCTCATCGGGCTCAGACTTCCTGTCTCCCCATAAACGTTATTTGCTCTTTTCTTCCAGGTTGGAGGGAGTGGGTAAGTAGGGCATTGGGGTGGGGGCAACTGAGGTGGGGCCTGACCTTGGAGCCCCACCCTCACCTCCTGCATCCAAAGGCCACTGGCTCCTGCTCCCAGTGCCATCGAGATGGGTGGAGCTGAGGAAGGTTTCCTCCTACTGAAGGCATGAATAATGCTCTGGCCGTGTGTGAGTGTGTGTGTGTGTGTGTGAGTGAGTGTGTGTGTGTGTGTGTGTGTGTGTGAGTGTGTGTGTGTGTGTGTGAGTGTGTGTGTGTGTGTGAGTGTGTGCACACAGCAGAACTGGTGTCTGTCTCCTTATCTCTGGAGCCCAGAGACCCAGCCTCTGGCCTTGTGCAGCTGCAGGCTTCAGTGGACGGCAGGCACGGTGGCTGGGGCGGGGGTCAGGGCTCAGGGGGCCCAGGCCCCACAGGCTTGTGGACTTTGGGCAGGTCACTCCCGTGGGCCTGGGTCTCCACATCTGGCAGTTGGGATGATGCTATCCCTGCTCCCTGGTTGGGGTGAGGACCCAGGTCAGTCAGGGCTTAGAGATGCTTTATAGCGTGATATCTCTCAACACTAATTTGGATGTTTAAACAATATCTTAAAATAATTTTTCATTATTTTCTTGCATATCTTATAGATTCAGTCCTAAGTACCTTCTTATTTCTATTATAAATGGTACTTTAAAAAATGAATTTTTCTAGAGCGGTGATGTCAGCGGCATGGCAGAGTGAGCTCACCTGGGACTCTCTCCTCTCCAAACTACAACCAAAGTACAAAGTACAAACTACAACCAACTGAATTCCAACCAAAAAATCCTAGTAACACAGAGATTGTCAGAGACCCACAGCAGCCAAATGACAACGGAGGGTAGAGGCAGGAGCCGCCCTCGGAGGAGCTGGAACAGGGTAGGAGAGAACTTCGCTCCCTCCACTAGAGATGGGGATTGCTGCCATTGGTGCAGGAAGGAGCAGGGGAGGGGCCCCACGTCCAGGGATCATCCAGGACTCCTACCACCCGTGCAGTGGAAACCCTCTAATGGGGGAAAGCTTTCACGAGGTGGGGGGACACCCCATCAAGGCAGGGGCCCAGGAGACCAGAAAGCTAGAGCTGATCAGAGTCCAGTTCTGTGCGTGGGAGAAAGTGCCCCCTCCTCCCCCAACCGCGCTGCATGCTGCCATCACGTGCGGAGGGCTCAGAATGCGGCTCTCAACCCCCATCTAGTGACAACAGGCTGTAACTGCAACAGAATAACAGCATCATGAGCAAAAACCGCTCCTCTACCGTCTAGCAATTTATAAAAGCTGCAGTCCACAAGGAAAACAATAAAAACACAGAAGTATGTCCTGAGGACTTGGAAATAGGTAAATTAAGTGACAATGAGTTCAGAGTAGCTATCGTCAAAAAACTCAATGAGGTAAAGGGAAATATAGAGAAACAAGTCAACGAGTTCTGGAGTTACTTCACAAAACAGATTGAAACTATAAAGAAGAATCAATCAGAAATACTAGAGATGAAAAATACAATGGATCAGATAAAAGAGAATACGGATTCCCTGAATGCCCATGTAGACACCATAGAGGAGCAAATTAGCACAATCAAAGATAGACAGTCTGAATGGCTCCAGACAGAGGAAGAAAGAGAACTAAGAATTTAAAAAACTGAAGAAAAGCTCCAAGAATTAGAGGACTCAATGAGAAAATCCAACTTAAGAATTATCAGAATCCCTGAGGGTGTGGAAAAGGAAAATGGAGCAGAAAGTGTGCTCAACAAAATAATAGAAGAGAATTTCCCAAATCTAGGGATTGAGAGAGAAATGTGTGTGGAGGAAGCTTTCAGACCTCCTAGATTTGTCAATGTAAAAAGACCTACTGCAAGGCATATAGTAGTAAAAATGGCAAAAATGAATGACAAAGAAAGAATACTCAGGGCAGCCAGGCAGAAGAAAATAACCTACAAAGGAACCCCTATCAGACTTTCAGTGGATTTCTCTACAGAAACCTTACAAGCCAGGAGAGAGTGGAATGACATATTCAAAACTTTAAAGGATAAAAATCTTCAGCCAAGAATACTCTATCCAGCAAAAATATCCTTCAGATATGAGGGAGAAATTAAATCTTTTCCAGAGAAACAAAAGCTAAGGGACGTTGTAGGCAAAAGTCCTCCACTACAAGAAATCTTCAAGAAGGATCTCATACCTGAAAAAAGAAAAAACTGGAGAAAGGGGTCACAAAACACATAGTAGGGAGACAACTAGATAGAATCAGAATAGGATAGAAAATATTGAACTACAGCATTAGGATAAAGGGAAGGAAATCACCAAAGCAAAGACAATCTTATCACTCTAACCACAAACTCACAACACGAGTTGGAATAAGAGAGGAAAATAATAATTTAGGAGGGGAGGAGGAAAGGGACTGAAACAGTCTAGGCTAAGTAAGTAAGAGACCACCAGAAAATGAACTATGTTATACACGAGATTCTGAATACAAACTTCAGGGTAGCCAGCAAACTAAAAAACAGAACAGAGCCACAAAACATAAATAAGGAAAAATCTAAGAAACCCAGCATAAGAAATTGCAGAAGTCAATGGGTAGGCTAAAACACACAGGACGAGAAACAAAGGAAACACAGGAAAACCAGAAAACGAGCAACGGAATGACAGCATTAAGCCCTCATGCATCACTACTCACCCTCAGTGGAAACGGATTGAACTCGCCAATAAAAAGACACAGAGTGACAAAATGGATTAAAGAACAAGATACAACAACTTGTTGCCTCCAGGAAACACACCTCAGCTCCAAGGACAAACACAGGCTCAGAGTGAAGGGGTGGAAGACAATACTCCAAGCTACTAGCAAACAAAAGAAAGCAGGTGTTGCAATACTTATATCAGACAAAACAGACTTCAAGATAATGCAGGTAAAGAGAGACACAGAGGGCCAATATATAATGATGAAAGGGACACTTCATCAAGTAGAAATAATGCTTATAAATACCTATGCACCCAACACAGGAGCACCAAAGTTCATAAAGCAACTATTAACAAACCTAAAAGAAGATATCAAAAATAACACAATAATAGTAGGGGACCTCAACACCCCACTCACATCATTGGACACATCATCCAGACAGAAAATCAACAAGGAAACAGTGGAGCTACATGAAAAGCTAAAAAGTTGGACATAATAGACATGTATAGAACACTGCATCAAAAAACAGCAGAAAACACGTTCTTCTCAAGCGTGCATGGAACATTCTCAAGGATAGACCATATGTTAGGAAAAAAGGCAAGCCTCTACAAATTTAAAAAAATTGAAATAATAACAAGCATCTTCTCCGATCATAATGCTATAAAGCTAGAAATTAATTGCAAGAAAAAAGCTGAGAAAGGCACAAAGATGTGGAGACTAAACAATATGCTATTGAACAAGCAATGGATCATTGAAGAAATTAAAGAAGAAATCAAAAAATACCTGGAGAAAAAGGAAAATGATAACATGCCATATCAACTCATATGGGATACAGCAAAAGCTGTATTAAGAGGAAAATTCATCACAATACAGGCACATCTGAACAAACAAGAAAAATTCCAAATAAGCAATCTTAAAACTACAGCTAACTGAGCTAGAGAAAGAAGATCAAACAAAGCCCAAAGTCAGCAGAAGGAGAGAAATAGTAAAAATCAGAGCAGAAATAAATGCTGTTGAAACAAAAAAGGCAGTAGAAAGGCTCAGTGAAACAAAGAGCTGGTTCTTTGAGAAGATAAACAAAATTGACAAGCCCCTAGCCAGACTTACAAAGCGAAAAAGGGAGAAAGCTCAAATAAACAAAATCAGAAATGAAAGAGGAGCAATAACAACAGACTCTGCAGAAATAGAACGGATTATAAGAGAATACTACGAAAAACTATATGCCAACAAAATGTATAACCTAGAGGAAATGGATAAATTCTTGGACTCCTACAATTTCCCAAAGCTCACTCAAGAAGAAGCAGACAATTTGAATAGACCAATGACAAGGAAAGAGTTTGAAACAGCAATCAAAAACATCCCAAAGAATAAAACCCCTGGACCAGATGGCTTTCCTGGGGAATTCTACCAAACTTTCAGAGAGGATTTAATACCTATCCTTTTCAAGCTATTCCAAAAAATTAGGGAGGATGGAACACTTCCTAACACATTCTATGAGGCCAACGTCACGCTGATACCAAAGCCTGACAAGCACAGCACAATAAAGGAGAACTACAGGCCAATATCGCTGATGAACATAGATGCAAAAATTCTCAACAAAATTTTGGCAACCCGAATTCAGCACTTCATCAGAAGGATCATACATCATGATCAAGTGGGATTCATACCAGGGACACAGGGATGGTTCAACATCCGCAAATCAATCAACGTGATACACCACATCAACAAACTGAGGAATAAAAACCACATGATCATCTCAATAGATACAGAGAAAGCATTTGACAAGATCCAACAGCCATTTATGATAAAAACTCTGAACAAAATGGGGACAGAAGGGAACTACCTCAACATAATAAAGGCCATATATGACAAACCCACAGCCAACGTCATGCTCAATGGGCAAAAACTGAACGCCATCCCCCTGAAAACAGGAACGAGACAAGGATGCCCTCTATCACCACTCTTATTGAACATAGTACTGGAGGTCCTGGCCAGAGCAATCAGGCAAGAAAAACGAATAAAAGGAATCCAAATAGGGAGGGAAGAAGTGAAACTCTCACTGTTTGCAGATGACATGATCTTACATAGAGAAAACCACAAAGAATCCATTGGAAAACTTTTAGATATAATCAACAACTACAGGAAAGTTGCAGGGTATAAAATCAATTTACATAAATCAGTAGCATTTCTATACTCTAATAACGAACTAACAGAAAAAGAACTCAAGAACAGAATACCATTCACAATTACAACAAAAAGAATACAATACCTCAGGGTGAATTTAACTAAGGAAGTGAAAGACCTATACAACGAAAACTACAAGGCTTTTCTGAAAGAAATGGGTGGCGACATAAAGAGATGGAAAGACATTCCATGTACATGGATTGGAAGAATAAACATAGTTAAAATGTCCGTTCTACCTAAAGCAATCTACACATTCAATGCCATCCCAATCAGAATCCCAATGACATTCTTTACAGAAATAGAACAAAGAATCCTAAAATTCATATGGGGCAACAAAAGACCCCGAATTGCTAAAGCAATCCTGAGAAAAAAGAACACAGCTGGAGGCATCACAATCCCTGACTTCAAAACATACTACAAAGCTACAGTAATCAAAACAGCATGTTACTGGTACAAAAACAGGTGCACAGATCAATGGAACAGAATTGAAAGCCCAGAAATAAAACCACACATCTATGGACAGCTAATCTTTGACAAAGGAGCTGAGGGCCTACAATGGAGAAAAGAAAGTCTTTTCAACAAATGGTGCTGGGAAAACTGGAAAGCCACATGTAAAAGAATGAAAATTGACCATTCTTTCTCACCATTCACCAAAATAAACTCAAAATGGATCAAAGACCTAAAGCTGAGACCTGAAACCATAAGGCTTCTAGAAGAAAATGTAGGCAGTACACTCTTTGACATCAGTATTAAAAGGATCTTTTCGGACACCATGTCTTCTCAGAGAAGGGAAACAATAGAAAGAATAAACAAATGGGACTTCATCAGACTAAAGAGCTTCTTCAAGGCAAAGGAAAACAGGATTGAAACAAAAAGACAACCCACTAACTGGGAAAAAATATTTGCAAGTCATATATCTGACAAAGGCTTAATATCCATAATATATAAAGAACTCACACAACTCAACAACAAAAAATCAAACAACCTGATCAAAAAATGGGCAGGAGACACGAACAGACATTTCTTCAAAGAAGATATACGGATGGCCAATAGGCACATGCAAAGATGCTCATCACCGCTGATCATCAGGGAAATGCAAATCAAAACTACACTAAGATATCACTTTACACCCATTAGAATGACAAAAATAACCAAAACAAATAGTAACAAATGTTGGAGAGGTTGTAGAGAAAAAGGAACCCTCATACACTGTTGGTGGGAATGCAAACTGGTGCAGCCACTATGGAAAACAGTATGGAGATTCCTCAAAAAATTAAAAATAGAAATACCTTATGACCCAGCCATCCCACTACTGGGTATCTATCCAAAGAGTTTGAAGTCAGCATTTCCAAAAGTCCCACGCACCCCAGTATTCATTGCAGCATTATTTACAATAGCCAAGATGTGGAAGCAACATAAGTGCCCATCAACAGATGATTGGATAAAGAAGATGTGGTATATATACACAATGGAATACTACTCAGCCGTAAAAAAGAACAAAATCGTCCCATTTCCAACACCATGGATGGACCTTTAGGGAATTATGTTAAGTGAAATAAGCCAGATAGAGAAGGACAATTTCTGAATGACTCCACTCATATGAGGAATTTGAAAATGTAGACAAAGAGAACAGATTAGTGGCTTACGGGGGAAAGGTGGGGTGGGGGGTAGGCACAAAGAGTGAAGGGGTGCACCTACAACACAACTGACAGACAATAATGTACAACTGAAATTTCACAAGATTGTAAGCTATCATTAACTCAAAAATTTTTTTCAAAAAGGACTTTTTCTGACTGCTTATTACAATATAGAAACTACATTTATTTTTTTTTTGGTGAGGAAGATTCGCCCTGAGTTAACTGCTGCCAATCCTCCTCTTTTTGCTGAGGAAGGCTGGCCCTGAGCTAACATCCGTGCCCATCTTCCTCTACTTTATATGTGGGACACCTGCCACAGCATGGTGTGCCAAGTGGTGCCATGTCCGCACCCGGGATCTGAACCTGTGAACCCGGGCCGCTGAAACAGAATGTGCAAACTTAACCACTGCGCCACCAGGCTGGCTCCACTAAGGTGACTTTTGTACATTAATTTTGTATCTGGAAAACTTGGTACTTTTTATTAATTTAATCAATTATCTAGGATTTTTGAGTGTGGCTTTTTGGTGGGTTTTCTATATAAGGCAGTGGTTCTCAGTGAGGCGTATTGCCCCTTAGGAGGAGATTTGGAAATCTGCGAGGGAGTTTTTTTGTCATTATGCCCCAAAATTTACACATCAAAATTCATACTATTTATTTTAAAGTATTTCTTATTAATCTTTTACATTACAATTAAAAATTATATCGACTTTTTGAAAATGTCTGTGTGGACAGATTATGTTATCTAAGAATTCCATTTCAGGATAGGGAGTACGGCATCAATTTGTTACAGAAAGGGGAAATTGGATCTGATATGGTTGCAAACCTCTGAGGTTTTGATCATTTTCTTTCTTTTTTCAAGTTGTTATATTTTTGAAGCTTTATCTTGCCTTGCTGTGCTCTCAAGTCTTGGACAATGTTGAACAGAAGTGGTGATGACGGCACATCTGGTCTTGTTCCAGATCTTAGAGGAAATGCTTTCACCTTGTACTAAGATTTTTTTAAAATCACGAATGGATATTTTTTATCAAAAATTCTCTTTTTCTCCCTCATCTGAGGTACTCATATTTCTCTTGGTGTGATGTACCACATCGACAGATCTTCCTCTTTTCTTCGTATATTCCGATTCCTTTTCTAACGCTAGCCCCACCTCGAATTTCGGGGATGAACCCACCGAGGTGCTGATGTTACCCTTTTTACGCAGTACCACGTTCCGTCTGCTGGCATTTCGTGTAGGACTTTGCGCCTGTGTTTGCGAGGGAGACAGGATCATTTCCCATGCTCAGGGGGCCCTTGTCAGTTCGCAGGCCCAGTAAAGGGAGTCGGCAGCACAGGCTCCCGGAGCCGGAATTTGCACCGACTCTGCACCGACCCAAGGACCCGCCGCCCGCCTCCGCGCGGAAAACGTGGGTGGAGGGCGCCCCCTGGTGGCCGCGGGGCGCAAGAGCCAGATGAGCCGGGCGAGGCCGGGTGAGTCCAGGTGATACCAGGGCTGCGATTGCATGCCCTCCCTCCATGGATCATCAGCGTGGACAGAGGGGCTCAGAGGTGAGCTGGCCTGCTCAGGTTCCCAGAGTGGGCGTGGCAGGACTTGCCTTTGGTCCCCTCGGAGCCAATCTGTGCCAGCTCGATGTGAATCAGGCGTGGTCCCTCTCTCTGGGGGCAGCCAGTCTGATTGGGGAGAAACAAGCGAGCAGAGAGGACACGTTAGGTTACATGGGGCAAGTCTGCTGTAGCAAAGAGCCTGCAAAACCCCAGAGGCTGAAAACACATAAAAGTTTACATTGTTCTTCTCCATAGTCGGGCCTGAGTATTCCAGGTCAGTCCATGGGCAGCTCTGCTCTAGGCAGCAACTGAGAGACGCTCTTGTTTTTCTGCCTTCCTCTAGGCCAGAGGATCTCAGCCAGGGGCGAATTTGCCCACCAGGGTACATTTGGCGATGTTCAGAGGTATATTTGGTCGTCGTGATTCTGGGTGTGATGCTGGCTTCTAGTGTGCAGAGGACAGGACACACGGCTAAATGTTCTCCAAAGCGCAGGACAGCCCCCACAACAAAGAGCTGCCCAACCCAAAAGGTCAGCAGTGCCGAGGTCGAGAACCCCAGCTCCAGCTTGGGATGTTGTCCTCATCTGCGAGGTCAGGGATGGGTCACAGGCCCATCCATGTTCCACTCCAGGGGAAGGAGAGAGCGAGCACAGGTGAGCCCGGGTCCGGGAGTGGTCCTCATCGCGTCCACACACATCCATGGGAGAGAGCCTGGTCACACTGCCGCGCCAGCTGCAACGGGGGCTGGGAAGTGTGGTCTGGAGAGTGTCAGGAGGAAGGGGGTAGCAGATTTTGGTGGAGGGCTGGCAGCCTCCCCTGCAGGCATTGTGACTGACGCAAAAGACAGGGATGGTGGTGGGGTCAGAGGACATTTCAAGTAGACGGATCAGTGCTTGTGTGAAGATGCAGAGGCTTCTCTGACCCCGGGGAGTGAGTATTGGTGGGGCAAGCATGCCTGGGTGGGGCCCCAACGGACGGGTCAGCACGGAGGGGACGACATGGCCCTGGATTAGTCACTGCCCTGACCCGGCCTCGGTTCCCACTTTGCACGCAGAGATTCTGACCTCACAGTGGGTGGGAGAGAACTGGGTGGGAGGAAGACACTCTCAGACACTCTCAGCTCTGACTCTAGTGTGTTGCTTTTTAGTGTAGACTGACTTCCGGGGGAGGGGAATCCATCGCATGACTGTCAGTTCAGCTCCAGTTCCAGCTCTGCTCATTTGTGGAGGAAATGATACAAGTGACAACTCGTATGTGTGCTGCACCCAACAGGTAACATTGGATCCTGGCCCCGACACCTCCCTTGCTCCATTGCCCACAGTGACTAGAGTGCAGGAGCTAGGCGCCCTAGACGGCTCCAAGAGGGAGCAATGGAGGTGGGTTTGGAAGGATAACGGACATTCCTAACCCAGTGGGCTCCATTCTGAGCTGCACATTCGAGTCACCTGAGGACCTTAACAAACACCCAGACGTCTGAGGGCATCCCAGATCACTGCAATCAGAACCTGTGGAGATGCGACCAGGACTGAGGTATTTTCCATACCCCCCCTCCCCCCACCCAGATGATTCCAACGTGCAGCTGGCATTCAGCTGCACCAAGATGGGTAGGATAGAAGGTATCCGGAGCAGGGAAGATGCATTCTCACCACGGAAAACGTCACATTTGGAGGCTGCTCATCCCCCCAGCGCGGCCCAGCCGGCCTCAGGAGACCCTGCGCCCCCGGTCACAGCTCAGCCCGGGGTCGTGCAGCGCCTTCCACATGAGCAGCATCTCGTAGGGCGCGAAGCGGTGCACGAGCAGCAGCTCGCGGTACATGCAGGGGTCGAAGGAGGGGTGCCGGGCGCCGGGCAGCTGCACCCCGAAGGGCCGGATGCCCTCGTGGCCGCTGGGCGCCAGGCCGGCGTGCTGCAGACACATGCCCATGTAGGCGTCGTCGATGGGGAAGAGCGGCGTGTGGCGAGCGGCCGTGTGCAGGGCCCGGATGGTGTGGCTGGACAGGAGGAAGCCGCCGCCGCTGCAGTACACGGGGTAGGCCCGCCCGGGGAAGAGCTGCGGCGGCACGAAGTACTTGCTCCAGCTGTCGCGGATGGGCACCGAGCCGTCCATGAGCTGCCCGGCGAAGAGGTGGCGGTCGGGCGGCTGCGCCTCCAGGAAGCGGAGCACGTTGGCCGTGTGCACGAAGACGTCGTCGTCGCCGCTGAGCAAGAAGCGCGCGTGCGGGCAGCGCGCCGCCAGCCAGTCCAGCAGGCGCACGTGCTTGAGCGTGAGGTTCAGGAAGGTGTCGGCGAAGGCCCACTGCAGCACGTCGCCGTGCTCGCGCGCCTCCAGCGCCACCAGCGCCGCCAGCCGCTCGGCGCGCTCGGCGTCCTCGGGCCCGGGCGTGCCCAGCAGGAAGAGGCGGCGCACCGGCCGCCCGCCGTAGCTGCGCTCCTGCCCCCACGTGCGCCGGATGAGCTCGCGCCGCTCGTAGTTGGCGGGCGACGACTTCACGGCCAGCAGCAGGAAGACGCCGTGGCGGCCCGCGCACTTGGCCGGCGCGTCCCAGAGCAGCGGGAAGTGGCGGCAGTGGCGGTAGCGCAGGAAGTCTTGGATGCGCGCGGGCAGCTGCTCGAAGCCGGCCGTGGCGTTCACCGAGGCGTTGGCCACACACGGGGGCCCTGAACTGACCACCGAAGGCTGCGCGGCAGCAGGGGCCTCAGGGGTCACAGGGGCAGCGTGGGGGGAGCCACCCCCCCTCTTCTCCTGCTGGAAGCTGGGCACTTGGTGAAACCACAGATGCAGGGCCAGGAAACTCACACCCACCAGAAGGCTGGTCAGAGTCTTGGGGTTCTTTATCGACCTGCGGCAGGGAAAAGCCATCTGTGGGGGGAACCGAGTCAGAGGTGAGCCAGGAGTCGTCTGTGAATCCGCGGAATGGCACCCTGCCCCCGTCATGTCTCTCCCAGAGCCCAGAACCAGCCCCTTCTGAACTCTGCTGTTAAGAGGGTAAAAAGAAGCCACAATTCCGGATTACACTGATGCCTCTCGCCTCTCCCACAGCCCGGAGTGTTCTGACCTACAGACCTGTGTATCTCATTGCCCGCCCCCCCCGACATCCCCCTGGATGTCACCTAGGCCCAGCAGACTCGTCATGTCAAAGTCAAAGTCTTCATCTTTCCAGGAATCCACGTCCTGCTTTTTTCACCTGAGCAAATGGTTCCTCCCTCCACCTGGTTGCTCCAACCAGAGGCCCTGACCCTCTCCCCACCCTCAGTTTGCATCCACCCTCTACATCGTGTTGATTCTGCATCCAGCCCTCTCCACGTGTGTTCCCTCCTTGTCCAGCCCTGCCCCTCTCCAGTCTGTCTCCTTCCTTGCCACCTGATGATGGTGATGATGCGGTGATGGTACTGGACTCAGACCCAGGGCAGAAATCTGGCATCACCGCTTATGTGTACCAACTTGAAGAAGTCATTGCTGATTTCTGGGGCTGAGTGTTCTCCTCTATAACAAAGGGTTAGTAACCTCCTACTGTGCAGGGATGTTGGGAGCATTAAATGAGCATAAAGTGGCCAGTCAATGAATGGCACCAATATTCTAATCTCTTTGCATCCTCTGGCCCCACTTCCTTCTATTTCTACCTGCTGGTATTATTTTCTGTTCCCCAGATATGCCAAGGCAGGCCCTCTCGTCCATGCGTCCAACTGCCCCCCACCTGCGCAGGTGCCCCGGACCCCTGCCTTCGAGAAGACCCCCCAGGACAAATTCCAGACCACCACGGTCTGTCCTGTATTTACTCAGTCACGCTGGGCCCTGCCTTCTCGAGAGCCACACCTCTCTGCTTCTCAGACGCCACTCTCTCCTGGCGCCCCTCCTGCCTCTGTAACGCTGTCTCTCTGTTCCCTTTGCCCTTTGCCCTTTGCCTCCTCTCTGACGACCTTTAGTAGTGGGTGGTCTCCAGGGCCGTGTCTTAGACCCTCTTCACCTTTGTTCAAGATGATCTCCTTCCCCTTTAGGACCACCAGGCTCCAGAACCGTGTGTCCAGCCACCACTTAGTACTTAACAGCTGCCTGGGCGATCCACGGCCACCTGAGATGCAACCCAGGTGGGTGTGGAGCGCTCACCTTCCTTCCCAGAGGGGTCCCAGAGTGCCACTGACCACCCTGTAGTCAAGCCAAAACCCGGGACAGACTCTGAAACTGAGAAGGAAGGAGTTAAAAATCTCAGTGGAGCAAAACCTTTGAGATAAGCTTTGCTAACAGCAGCTGTGCTGCCTGCAGAATCAACTATTGTTTAAAACTAACCGCTTCTTTCTGTCTTTCCTCAGTATAGGAGTGTGTATACTTCCTGCTCCTGTAAGACCAGGATGTCAAGGTCCAGACGTCAAGATTCAGCGTCACAAGGCCAAACACTGGCTGAAGATGAAAACTGACCAGAAAGGTCAAGTCAAGGGGAAAGAAATTCAGTCTTCAAGGCCAAAGTAGGCTGGGGGGAAGGCCCCAAACAGCAAGGCCACATGCTCCCCTCCCCTCCCCTCCCTACAGCCCCAGGCAGGCTCCCCTCCTCTCCCCTACCTACAGCCCCAGGCAGGCTCCCCTCCCCTACCTAGAGCCCCAGGCAGGCTCCCCTCCTCTCCCCTACCTACAGCCCCAGGACAGGCTCCCCTCCCCTCCCCTACCTACAACCCCAGGCAGGCTCCCCTCCCCTGCCTACAGCCCCAGCCAGGCTCCCCTCCCCTACCTACAACCCCAGGGCAAGCTCCCCTCCTCTCCCCTACCTACAACCCCAGGCAGGCTCCCCTCCTCTCCCCTACCTACAGCCCCAGGACAGGCTCCCCTCCTCTCCCCTACCTACAGCCCCAGGCAGGCTCCCCTCCTCTCCCCTACCTAGAGCCCCAGGCAGGCTCCCCTCCTCTCCCCTACCTACAGCCCCAGGCAGGCTCCCCTCCCCTCCCCTACCTACAGCCCCAGGCAGGCTCCCCTCCTCTCCCCTACCTACAGCCCCAGGCAGGCTCCCCTCCCCTACCTAGAGCCCCAGGCAGGCTCCCCCTCCTCTCCCCTACCTACAGCCCCAGGCAGGCTCCCCTCCCCTCCCCTACCTAGAGCCCCAGGCAGGCTCCCCTCCTCTCCCCTACCTACAGCCCCAGGACAGGCTCCCCTCCTCTCCCCTACCTACAGTCCCAGGCAGGCTCCCCCCTCCTTTACCTAAAACCCCTACCTTTTTCCCTTTGAGGAGGTGGATTTGAGTGTTACCTCCCATCTCCTCCTCTGGCTGCCCTTCGATGGTAAACCTCTTTTTCCTTGCCACAAGTCTGACGCTCCAGCTATTGGCCCTCCTCTGCGGCAGGTAAATGAACCTGTGTTTGTGTTGGATAACAGCTCTCTCCCTTCCCTCATCGCCCCACCCAAGCTGACCAATTCTAACTCCAAAGTATTTCCTCAGTCTGTCCCCTTGCATTCGCACCATCGATGGGCTGGGCCACACTAGCACCTGCTGCTCGGAGGAGGGGGTCCCGCTGGGTCTCTGCACACGCTCTCGCTCTCACCCGATCCCCCGCTACAGCGGCTGGAGGAACCTGTGAACAACGCAGGTTTCCATGCCACTCTTCACTCCTTTCCTCAGCTTCCCACTGCCACCCACCTTCCCTGGCCGTCAGGCAGAGCTCTCCTTCCCTAGAAGCTTTCCCTGGTGTGTCCCTCTGCCTGGATGGACCTCTGTCCCCCTCCTTCGCCTACGGCACAGCCTCCTCCTCTCGGTCCGCTTGAAGAGGCATCTCCTTGGCAAAGCTTTAATGTGGCTCAAAGGAGACCAGAGCATTATTCGTTTAAAGTTTATCTTCTCTTCTAGTCTGTAAGCACCTTGAGGGAGGGATGGCACCTGTGTTGTGCTCCGCTGTCTCCCTAGTGACCTGCACAGGATTGGAGGCCGGACCACATAGTGATGGAAAATACTGGTGGCCTGGGTTCAAATTCTGCCTCTCCCACTTTCTAGCTGCATGTGCTGAGTAAGCTGATTTAAGCTAATACCCATCTCTTAAGAGTTATTGTGAAGGTTAAATGATAATGTATGTAAAGAATTTAGCATGGTACTTGGCACATGGTAAGTGGTAAGCAAATATTAGCTATTATGATTATCAGAGGCACCAATAAATATTTGTTAAATGAACACTTTGCACAAACTATGTGCTCGAGAAATAATTTGAGATTGGGTCGTTAGCACACAGAGGAGTTACTGGAGAGCATTGTTCTCTAGTGCTTGGGTGTTATAGTCCACACACAATGTCCAGCACAAGATGAGCACAAAGCAGGTGTTAGTGAACAATGGCAGCAGTTAATCACAAAGAAAAGTAACAGACCTGGCAGAGGTGTTGGTGGGATCGCTGAGTCCGTTAGAAATCCTGGAGGTGGGTTCCCGGAGCTCTTAAGTAGGCCTGCCTCAGTGTTCGCTGCGCTGAGAGAAGAGAGACAGCGAGGGGCACTGAGCTGTTTTGCCATCACCATGTGCTCAGGGCCTCGTCCCGTGCCTGGCACACGTGGGACATGTGGTACATTTTTTTGCGATGAATGAGAGAATAAAAGAATGAACAAGAACAGGATTTGGAGTCTGGATAACTGGGCCTGAGTGGGCTTCTTTTCCTGCCTGTGCGCCTTTGTTTCAATTCGTGAACCTCCTAGGTTTCAGTTTCCTCATCTGAAAAATTGAGAAAGTCAACACTCATCACTCAAGGAAATAAAAAAAAAAAAGAGCAAGAAAATGATTTTGTCAATGCTAAAGTGCCGGACGGATGCTAGTTAAAAAAATGATGAAAAAGCCTTCTCTACCTCCTCTCCCCATGTAGAATCATCTCCAGAAACAAAAACCATCTTAGTGTTAACTCAACAGTAATTTGTCTCCGTCAGACTTGCGTTTACTTTGATAAACTTCATCCAGGAACGTGGATCAATGCTGCCTTTTGATATAAAGGGCACCAAAAGTTGGGCCAGGCCTTGTCCTGAGGGCGGCGCTGGTTTGCTGAACTGTTTCCGGATGCTGCCGCTCTGAAGCTTTGGGCGTCCCCTCTGTGGTTCTTTTTTCTGGATTCCCTGCTTTTCTCAAAGTGCCCTGGAGCCCCCGCAGCTTAAGCTTTCCTGGCCTCTGCTCACCCTGATCCATGGACCCTCAGTACTCAGCTCAAGTCCCGCCTCCTCAGGAAACCTCCTGGTAAGTCCCGCTGAATGGACCCTGTGTCCCTGTTGATAACATGGTTGCAGAGCCGCAGTGTTCGTGAAAGAGTGCAGACCTGCCACTTATGTGACCCTTTTGAGCCTCGGGTCCCTCATCTGTGGGACCTTGGGCAAGTTGTTTATCTTGGCACCTCAGGAGGTGACGTGAGTTGATTGGCATGAGGCACTTAGAACCATGCCCGGCACACAGTAAGTACCACCTAACCCAGGAGTGTTCACGGGGCAGAGGAGACCATCTTTTTATGGGTTAAGTCTAGCCTTCTCACACAGCGTTTTATGAAGTTCCTCTGTGACTCTTATCGCCATCCTCTCCTGTCCTGTTCGTTGCTCCACATAGAGGTTTGCTTGCCTTTACAATGCTATTTGCTCTGCCTGGAATGTTTTTCCCCTTATTTTCCCAGAAACAGGAAAAGTTCCTGTTGGTTATTCCCTCCTCTGGCTTGATGCCAAGAGACGAATGACTGGAATGCAGGTTCCCAGGTCCTGCACCAGCCCCCTACGAACACAAGGTATTCCTCGGGACCCTATGCACAGTGGCTATGGCAGGTAAATAAACCTTGTCTTCCCTTTGGCCCCAACCCCCCATGTGGAGCCCTAACCCAGGGGCTTTGTCCTGGTTCCTTTGCCCTTGGCCTCCCTCTGGCTCTTGCTTGGTGCTCTAAGGAGAGGGGAGTGGGGAGGAGGAGAAGACGCTCCTCCTTGCCCGTGGGAAGAAGCCCAAGCCCCCATCTTACCTTGAGTGTCTGAGAGAGAGGCAGTCCCCAGACTGAACCTACCTTTGACCCCCTTCTTTCACACCCTGAAGCCCCACCCCCAGGAGGGTGGCGTACTTCAGTATTCTTGAACCTGACCAATCCATGACATCCCTCCTCCTCCCGAGGGGCCGGGTGAAGGGGGGACAGCTCCAAGCTTCCTTCCAGCAGAGACTGCTTGCTTACCCTTCCTGAGGAAGCTCAATGTCAGCTCTTCTAGGAGAGCTTTCTTGACACCTCCACCCACCAGCTGCCTTGCACTCCTCCAGCGATGACCCTTTAGTGCTGTGTTGTAATGATGGGTTTTCCCTGCTAGACTGAGGGCAACTCCAGGGCCCGGGACCTGTTCTGTGAACATAGGGGGTGCTTTAAAACGTTTGTTGAGTGAGTTGCATGTAAAATGTTCAGACAGACATACTTTCTGAACACGTTAATGACATCTGAGTATACTGAATTTGGCAAGTGTTGAAGGGCTTCGTTCCATGACCACTGTGAGTGGCTGGGAGAGAGGTGAAGCAGACTCAGTCCTGGTCCTCAAGAGCTCACCATCTCTTGGGAGAGCCAGATACTAAATGGTTATCAAGTGATGTGATGTGTCCAAAACACGGAGAGGGAGCTTGGAGAAGGGAACCTGCGTAGGTCAGGGAAGACTTCCCGTTAGAACTGGACTGTATCACTTATCTATTGCTGTGTAACAAACCATCCCCAAACTTAATGGCTTGAAACAACCAGCATTTCTTATTTCTCAAGATTCTGTGGGTTGCCCAGAAGGTTCTTGTGCTAGACCCACCTGGACTGTCTCATGTGTCTCTATTCAGGTAATGTGTAAGCTGGGAGCTGGGCTCAGCTGGGACGGCTGGGCCTCCCTCTCCTTGTGTTCTTGCATCTTGGGCTGCTTCATGGCCTGGTGGCCTCAGGTTCCGAGGTGGACGACGCAGAGACTACAAGACCTTGTGAGGCCTGGGCTTCAGGACATGCATGACGTCACTTCCACCACATTCTGTTGGTCAACGCAAGTCAAAGACCAGCCCAGATACAAGAGGTGAGGAAGAGTCCCCAAGATTTGTGGCCATATTTAACCTACCACCTGAGTTTTGAGGCGGTCAGGAGTTTTCCCAGGAGGCAAGGAGCGGTGTAGAGAGGGGGAGGGCACTCCGGGCAGAGGTACGGAGGTGGGAATAAACAGGACGTGTCTGGGAAATATTCCAGGTTTAATGTGGTTGGAGGGGTAAATATTGGGAGTTGAAAGTGCAAAGATAGATTGGAGGGATCCGGAGAAGGGCCTGGAATGCTATGCCTGGACTTTTACCTTGATCCTTTGAAAGTTCCGACAAGTCCAAATCTGTTTTCGAGTCCATTATAGCAGCCCCTGCTGGTATAGATGCTGGAGAGGGCAAGACTGGAGGCAGGGAACCCGGTGGGGGTTCTTACGGTGATCGTGGGAGAGAGGTGAGGCCCAGGTCTGGCAGGGGCCGTCAGAGTGGTAGGGATGGTGTCCTCCTAGCTTGGTGACTTCCTGGGTATTCTGTGAAAATGCTCACCCCTCAGGCTCCTTGTCCTTCTTGCTAATTTTGAGGGTCCTGGGCAGGGGGGATGTCTGGATAAGAGAAGAGTGAGAGACAAGGACGAGGAGGGAAGCGAGTGGTGGGAGGAAGGGGGAGAGTTGGGCAGGGGGCTCGAGGGTAGGCTAGGTTTCAGATGGAGATAGCGAGATATATCTGGAGGATTAGTGAAGCCCAGACTCACTGGCAACTTCAGGGTGGGTGAAGGACAGAAAAAGGATGGGAACACCAATTAAATTTGAGCTAAGTGAGGGCAAGAGTCAGCTCCAGGGAGGGACCTGACCATATTCCTCTCCAGACTGACTCATGGCTGACAGAGAAAGGCTGGCACAGAGCCGACATCTATTCGGGTTGGCCAAATGACTTATTATTATTTTTTTTTTTTGAGGAAGATTAACCCTCAGCTAACATCTGCTGCCAATCCTCTCTTTGCTGAGAAAGACTGGCCCTGAGCTAACATCCGTGCCCATGTTCCTCTATTTTACATGTGGGACGTCTGCCACAGCATGGCTTGACAAGCAGTGCCTTGTCCACGCCCAGGATCTGAACCGGTGAACCCCGGGCCATCGAAGCTGAGCGTGCGAACTTAACCCCTATGCCACCGGGCTGGCCCCCCAAATGACTTAATTTTGTTAACTCATTTTCTTCAAGCCCCCCAAATTCATCTTTTCTCCTTAGCAGAAATGTCTTTTTGGAAGTTTGGGGATGAATTGAAGGGGGGAGAAAGTTAAATGGGGGTAAGTTTACTGGAGTAAAGTAAACTTGAGGACAGGCAGCTGTGACCTCTGCAGGAAGGTTCTGGGGTGCTCGGGGAGGAAGTGAGTGTGATGTATGTAGTGGGTGTGTGTGGCAGGGTGGCTTCAGAATGGCATGTACTGTTCAGAGGCGGAATTAACGCATACCTAACTCCTTTTCAGCCTCCCCTTTACAATGCGTGGGGGTTTTCATGTAAAATTTACCAGTCCAGTGCTTAGTCTGACACACCTTAGTCTGAAAAACTGGGGTGGCATAAGGCAGAGGAACCTGTCCCCATCTCCAAGACAAACAGGTTCTGTGGGCACAGACCGGTGCCTGACGACCAGGAAGGAAAGTCAGATGGTCTCTTGTTCCAGGTCCAACTGGTAGTGGGAGACGGATCCGGAAGAGGGGTTGACACCTCAGGTTTGTCCAGCAGTTTTGAGGTACCCCTGGCAGGCCCAGGCCAGGCACTCTTACTCTTACAGAAAGAATCCTATTCAGAAAACCCAAGATGATTAAGTCCATGCTACATCATGGTGCTAACCTTTAAGACAATCCTACATTTTACAGATGTAGAATCCGACAGTTAAAGTAAAGTGACCGGGCCACAATCACACAGCTTTTCAGTGGGGGACCAGGATCCTAAGCCAGGTCTTTAGACACCGACAAGGATATAGAGTATGTAACCGCACCCTGATAGGACTAATGCCAATGGACTCCAACCCAGATCCTGCTGCCTCAGCGCCGTCTTGGGTCAAGGTTACTGCCCTCCATCCTTGATGCCACGTGAAGGACCACGTATGTAGCTAGCCCTGCCAACAGCCACAGCTGTACACAGCCCAGCCGGTGGCATCCACAGACCCTGAGGAATGAGCGCTCAGGCCCTCACCCCAGGCTTCCTTTGGCTGGAGGTGACTTTGTCCATCAAAATTCCTCTACCTAATCCTTAAATGGTTTTGGTTTCTAGTACTCAGTCTGAGACCCTCTTTTCTTCTGTGATCTCATCTACTCCCATAGCTTCAAATATCATGTATACTTTTGATTCTCAATTTTATATCTCCAGCCCAGATCTCTCAGCTGAGCTCCAGATCCACTTTTTACTATCCTTAAGCTCTCCACTAGGATAGATATCTCACTCAGACTTCAAACTCAGTGAATCCCGGATTTACTTGATAACGTAACTCAAATCTTTTTCCCATGTAACTCAGATATATTTGATTTTCTATGTCCAGTGCCACCATCCATCACTCTCTCTCACTCGGACTGCTGCCTTCTCCTTCTATTTGGTATCCCTATATCCACACTGGCTCCCTGTAAGCCATTCTCCACCCTTTCAGGAGCTTCCCAAATCAAATTGTTAACATGGCTTTCAAAGCCCTGGGTGACTTAATTCTTGCTCATCTCTCCTCTTGCTCTCTCTGTTATAACCAACCTCTTTTTCCTTCCCTGATTCCTCTCATCCTTCAGTTCTTAACATAATGTTCATCTTCAGGGAAGTTTTCCCTTCTCCAGTTCGCTAGTGCCCCCTCCCAGAGGTCTCTATACCCTTCCTCCATGACACTTATCCCAAATGTAACTGGCACCATTATTTGTGAGACACTAGACTGTCAGTGCTGTGAGGCATCTGTCTTGTTCTGCACGGTACTGTTAGCATCTAACACGGACACAGCATTCCAAAGTTTGTTGAATGAATGTCACTATGCCTTATGGCCCCCATATAGTAGGGCTCAAGAAATGAATCCTATTTCTCTTTTTATGCTTTCTTTACGTTGTCCTTTGAGAATCCAGCCCTATTTTGAGACTAGGCCACCCTACCACGTCAGACAGCTCTTGTTTTCTCTCTCACCTGGGTAGACCCATTTTGCATTGCAGCCTGGGGCTGAAGCCAGAAAAAAAGCTGGAACATCCCAGACATGTGATAAATAAATGTTAAGCAATAGGATATACTGGAGGATCTGAGGAAGCCATTTGGTGTAAAACTAATTCGGCCTGATCTTGGTTTTCCAAAAGGGCCTGATGTGGCCGTTGAGCATGCATTGTCCATCTGCTTTAAGTATTTACCATGTCCCAAAGACAAGAACAGTGCCCTTTAAGATAAAGAAAGATGTAACTTCCCCCCACATGGGCGTGTCCCTAAGGGCAAGCATCTCTCCCTAGGCTAGGGATTGATTGCTGACCTGTAGTGACCACCCAGCTGGAGACCACAGACCTGCTACCTGCTCTGTTCATCACCTGCTGTGTGAATCACTGTGCCAGCTAGGCAGTTTCATGACTGTTGTAAAAGGGACATTCCAATCATTATGTGATGCATGCTGTTTGACGGTATATAACCGCTCTGTACACTCCCGCTTTTTTGGAGTGTTCCATTCCTTTGTGAAAGGACTCTCCCAGGCTATATAGTCCTCAGATCTGGCTTACAATAAACTCACCCCAATTTTGATTTATAGTTTGGTTACAGATTATTTGCGTCAACACATGCCAGAGCTGAGCCCAGAGTAAGCTCAATAAAAATGTGTTAAATCAAGTAATGGATGCCTGTGTCTGTGTGGCAGGCTGGTTTAGAAAGGTGTGTACTGCTTAGAGGTGAAATTAAAGCAATCCTAACTCCTTTTCAGTCATCTCCTTTACAAAACACAGTCCAAACTGCTTTGCAGATTCTCTCGTGTTCTCTGTCAGCAAGGGTTCCTGGTTCACCTCTTGCCAGCATCTGTCTGTTGGTCCAGGCAAGGCTGTCTGTCCCTGACACATGAAGGAAGGACTTGATGAAGAATCTACCATATGGTCAGCAGTGAAGCAGTGATGGAAACTGCCCATCCAAGCCGGCTTGGCTGGAAAAGCTAATATTTGTGGCGAACATGATGTAATCTACATAGACATCAAAATATAATGATGCACACCTGAAACTTACGTAATGCTATAAACCAGTGTCACCTCAAAAAGAGGAGGAAAGCTGTGGTGTGGGAAACGGTGAGTTGTGGGAATTCTAACTTGTTTTATGTCTTGTAGATGGCACTTTGGTCACTGCCAAAGATAGAAACCGTAGTAGATGTGGGGGACTGGAATTGGCCACCTGATATGTCTCTTTGGCATGAGGATTTTATTTTGGGCTGGTTACTTTTAAAAAAACTGCAGACAGGGAAGAAACTCTGAAAAGTAGAATTTACTTACCCTTTGTTAAGTGATATTTACATTTGTAAAGGAAATCTCCCTCTGTAAAGGTGTCTCCCTCTCTGTACCAGGAAGAAGGGAGGGATGACCTTATCTCTAGAAACTCTTGGTAAATCAATGCGGAAGGCAAGGACTTAAATCTGCACAATAACTTGACTCTTGTTTACTGTACTTGTCTGATAATCTCCCGTAACTGACTCCCCCCACCCCCAACATCCTCCTTTGCCTTTAGCTGAAGATGATGTTTAAGATGGTGGCTTCGGCCATTTTGGCGAGTTGCTCAGGTTGCCTGAGCCTCTCCCATGTATACAAGTTATAAAGCTTTGTTTAATTTTCCCCTGTTATTTGGTCTCATGTGAATTTAATTCGTTCTCTGGCCAGAAGAACCCAGAGAGGGTAGAGGACATGTCTTCCTCCCCTACAATGGCAAGGTTTCATTACCCAAGGTGAAAGTTTATGGTCCAAAGCTAGAGTTTTATCTTCCATTTGAATTTCAAGTGAAGCAGTATCTATATCTTGGTGTAGGTCATTTCCAAATAAGATAAAATACTGAAACATTAATTACTAAATATAAGTTTATCTACTTTTGACTTATTTTTACCGAGAGATTAAAAGATATTCGGGTCTGTTAATAAACATGTTCTTTCACCACAAAAACTATACTATAAAGAAACGTGTCTCTAGAAATAGAGGTGGTTTAGTCATAAGTTTGCTAATCTCCTAGAGAATGCTGCTGTGTGACAGTTCAGATGTCTACTTCCTCATTTGCTGCTGTGTGACAGACAGATCACAACTGTCTACTTCATTTTCACTAAAAATTAAGGTTACCAAGGGTTAAGAACTCTACTCAATAAGTAAATGAAAATACTAGAAACAGTAAAGAAGGGAGGCAATCAGAAAGGTCTGAAAAGTCTGAAGGATGTGTTGTTGTTAAGGAAAAAAGGAAAGCAGTTTGGTCCTAAAGTAGTTGTTTGGTGGTGGTTTAAAGGTTGTTCCAGAATGAGGAGCAAAGTGAAGGAGAAAAACCTGAGCGAGTATAGCAAGTTGTAAAGGGTCTGCCGAAGGAGGGGTGGGAGGGAGAGGGGGAAAGAGGAGGGAAGTGGGGGGGCAAAGACCTTATTCATATCAGGCTAAGGTTGAATGCATTTATTTATATTTTTATATATATATATATTTTAATGAGCTCAGTAATGTACTGATGCAAAACTGGAGGTTGAAATTCTCTGTTAAAAGGACAGTTTCTTGGATTCCTGGTCTGCTCCTAGTACGAGACTGTAGTTATTGTCACTCCAGTCACGTGGGTAACTAGTGTTTCACAGTCACATGAGATCTTCTTTAATCAGGTGTTCAAACCTAGAGATGTCTTCCCCCAAATAGAATTCTAAATGAAGTATTCTTGACCTCTGACTTTTCCCAGAGGACCCCTGGAAAATCTCAAAGGAGTTGGTGTCTCACTCGTAAAAAGAGAGATGTTAAACTAATTGGGTTTACTTGATAAGTTAAATTGCATGGCAAGCACTGCCAAATAAGAAGTGATGGTTAACCCTCTCTAGGTTATATTTGTATGGGTATATGTTATTAATATAAATATTTCAGAAAGCATATGAAATTTCTAGAAATTTGTGTTTTTTGTTTGTTTTTAGGAAAATTAGCTCTGCGCTAACATCTGCTGCCAATCCTCCTCTTTTTGCTGAGGAAGATTGGCCCTGAGCTAACATCTGTGCCCATCTTCCTCTACTTTATATGTGGGATGCCTACCACAGCATGGCGTGCCAAGCGGTGCCATGTCTGCACCCAGGATGCGAACTGGCGAACCCCAGGCCACTGAAGTGGAACGTTTGCACTTAACTGCTGCACCACTGGGCCGGCCGGTAGAAATTTGTTCATCCTAGCTGTCGATGATCTGTCCTGGTATAATGTTATCCTTCACAACTCCAGTTATCTTAACATGTTGACTGTCACAGAGACAACCAAATTTCCTTGTCAATTGTATTATAATGAACACATCAGATGTTTAAGCATGGCCATTTTAAGCCTTATGTCATTCACAGATAGTGTGTTACTGATACTTTTCTGAAACCTCTTGTAATCTGCTGCAGGCTTCACTGTCAACAAAAAAAAGGACTCTCTCAGAGAAGCATGGAAAAGACTGTAACAGATACTCTGGGGTACAGGCTTCTGATGTCACTGCTTACATAACTTTAAGATCATACCACTGAACTGAATAATGATTTCCAGAACTAATGGAACCCAAGATCAACAAAGACCTGGATTTATCACATGGGACTGAGTGGACTGATAAAGAACAACTATGATTTCTTCGACTTTTGCTCGGAATACCGCTGGTTCTTCTATGTTCTATTTTTTTGGATTTAAGGAACCCTTTTTCTCTTAACCTATCTATGACTTAGGGCAACTTAGTAAATTATATCTTTGTAAACAAAAATGAAACATTTATCTTTTCTCCCTGCCTGATGCCTCCAAAATTTGGAAACCCTTATTGAATATTCTTATTTTCATGGCAATATAGTTATTTGAGTAAGTTCAATGAGAATTTGTTCTCCTTGTAACGAGACACAATTGGAAACACTGGCTCTATCACCAAGGCTTTGACTGGAATGTCCGACTTGAGAATGATGCGCGCAGAACCAGGTGTGACCAGTTTTAAGGGACTAAGGTTGACTTTAGGAGCCAGTGCCTACAAAGCCCTCCTGGACAACCGGCCTGGGACCAGGCTTACAGTGCTCCTACCTCACAAGTGCATCAGGGCACCTACTTCCTCGCAGCCCCAAGACACTTAGGATATTTTGGGGACCTTGAGAAGGAAGAATTCATCCAAATCTGTAGGTACCACAAGTGAAGTCTGATGGTAAGTTCTTGGCTTGGCTTCCTAGCCTCAAGGCTTTTAAAAATCCAATCTGAGATTCCTATTAAAAGTTCCAGCAAAACAAACTTAAAAAGACCTATGTTGTCAGTTACTATTCTTGCTGAACTTACATAAACAATCAGGCCAAGTTTGATGAGACTAGACTTGTCTTGTAAACAAAAATAGTCTTACCTTGATTATCTTTGATAAAAATAGGAGGGATTATGAGAGAGATCTTATGCTTCAATGGAAAACACTAATCCTCCTTTGTGGATTATCAGATTCTAGTCTTGTTCGTTGTCTTTGAGCTATTTTCACCTCTGTGTAAGCTGGATCCTGCCATCTTGAGCCTTTTGTCAGTAATTAACATTTCTAGTTTCCTTCCACCCTTCTGACTTAGCATCACGAAGAACTAAAACTGCTCTTTTCCTGAAGCTGGACAACTTGATATAACGTTATTGGATTTACCACAACAGTTTGGGCCACTCAGGAAGTTCACCAGAACATAATCCTTTGAGCTCTGGGAAATAGCCATGACTGTGAGACTCCCACTACCATCCTTACTCCACCATCTAAAGATGCTTTGAGACCAAGGTCTGGAAATCCTTTTGACTGACTGCCCTCTTGACTTAAAAACTGAGTTTATAACCTGCTCCAGCCATTAGTTTTTGTTTTTCCATAAAACAAAATGTCTGTGTCTATGTCTTTGTCTTCTTTCCCTTTGCACATCTCCTACTTCCCAACTGCTAACTCGCATCTTCTCTCCACAGCCTCCAACTCGGCTTCTGGTTTGTGAAACTTCTTGGGAAGTTTTAGACAGGGGAAATACAGGCGTCCAGAATACACCATGTGGCATGAAAATTATTTTGAGCTGAAGGCATCTAAGAATCAACAGATGCAGGTAGAGGCTTTATTTCCTGAACTCCCTGTGTCCTCCTAAAAGCAGAACTTCCCAAAAGAACTCAACTGTCGTAAATCTTCTCCCCTGGGGGAATTTTGGTACCAAAACAGACATCATCACAAAACTATCATATCTCTCATCTATTCTTCTAAGGGACCATTTATTTTTCCTAAAAATCATTTTTTTTCCCATCAGTGCCCTTTCTCCCCCTCCCCATCCCTTACTAAGATGGGATATAAGCCCCTAATTCTGCCTCCTTGAGTCACTTTGAACTCTCATGTACATACATGAATAAAAATCTGCCTTTTTGATTGCTAATTCGTCGGTTTAATTCACAGGCCTCAAGCACTGAATCTAAGAGGGTAGCAGAGAGATTTTTTCTCCCCAGCAGGCAATGGTTGAGTCCAGTGGCGTGCTCACATAACCTCAGCGATACAGGCAACTTCTCATCTAGCAACTACAGTTAGTTATATACATAAAAAAAAGGTTTTCTTATTCTTAAAGGAAGTTCAACGGTTTAAAAAACAGCATTGAAGTCTTGCAATCAGATGGGTCATGACTGTTCTTTTTTTTTTCATTTTGCAGCCTCCTCCACAAAGGAGTAAAGTTTACCTGCTTTTAGTCAAATTTCAGTCATTATTTCCAAATGTTTACAGCATAGTGAATAAGCTGTAATTTTACACATTGAAAAACAAGACAAAGTGGTCAAACTGATTATATCATGGCATTGATACGATGTAAAACGTAAGACAGAGGGAGATCCACAAGCCACCACACAGCTGCCAATGCCAATTCTAACTGCTTCTCTTTAAGACAGCAATTTTACATAAATGCTTATCCGGCAGCACAGCATAAACCACAGGGTTAAAAGAATTTCTTCTGTCATGTAAATGTGGAATTGAGACCTAAAACCGTCAAACTTAGCAACAAACTATTTTTTTTCAAGAGCAAAGTAATATGGAACCCATAGGACTCATGAGAAAACCTTAAACTAAATTATTAGACACTTTTAGGGGCATTGGTTAAATTCTGAAGATGCTGCATTAAAACAGAACTTACTCTTTTCAGGCATTTAAAGATTTTCATGCACAGTGTACCTGAAGTTTTTGATCTCTTGGTTTTCTTTGACTCACACCTCCTCTCCTTCATATAAGAAAGCCCTCTTAGTATAAGGAAAGCCCAGATTAACAGTCCTGGAAAATCTGCACTAAGGTTCAACCAAAATATTTGATCTAATTGCAATTCTGCTAAACCAAATACCACTATTTGGGGTTCTCATTTGTAGACTATTCAAAAACAAATGTTTCTCCTGTTAATCATCAATTTATATAACAGCAAAGGATAAAAGAGATCACTTCAGGTGGAGGCAATGTTTCTTGAAAGCACCAAGGTGGGGAGGGGCAGGTGGAGTGACCAAGCAGATGAACCACCACCTTTCACTTAGTTTTCCCTTAAAAAAAAGTCGAACTGCTTTCAATTTTCTGGAGTGAAAATGGCAGCACGGGAAGGATATTAAAATGTGCTAGCAAACTGCTTCTTTCAGGTCCTCATAAAATAATGTTTCCTAAAGTATAATTTGCCACCGGGCTTGCGATGAGCACCTTTCACATCAGGTGACATGCAAAAACCCATCACTGGCTCAGCAGGAGACAGGCTTTTTGTACACTCTAGTTAACAGGAAGTCTTTCAAGAAGATAAAAGGAAGGGAGGGGGTGGTAATCCAACTTGTAATGCCCACCCAGAATCCCAGAAGGAAAAAAAGAAAGCCATTGAAATAAAGACAGTTTAGCAATATCCTGAAGGTCAGCTGTATTTCCATAAGACTCTAAATGGCAGAGCGAGAGAGTCTTGAGTGTGCTCACACTTAGGTTGTGAAAAAGAGAGCCACAAAGTAACGTAGAAAATTCAAGAGCCTGAATTTAGTCTCTGCTTTCTGCTCAACACTCCTAAAATATTTTTTTGCTGCGCTTTCAGGCTGTCTGTTTTCACAAGAGAAACAAGGGTCTCTGAAGAACTGGCGGCAGTGTTACAACTCAACCAGTGGTGTGATGCTCCTCCAGTGAGGTCTGGACAACTTTATTCAACAAGCGACAGCGCTGGGGGCGGCTGAACTGCTTCTTCAACACTATGCACTCAACTGCGCAGGGCGAGGGTGTGTCCCTGTACCCTAATCTGCCGTTAACCCTGCAGAGCCTCAGGCTCACAGTGTTCAGCAGCGTTGTCAGGAAGGAAGTGCCTTTGTTGCTATATCAAGCACACCCAAGTATATCGTGAATGAGCAGTACAGAAGGACAATAGGGGGAAACAAATGCACTCATTAAGAAATGTAAGACAGCTGATAGCCAGGGTAGCTGCACAGGAAATGTGGCCAGGAGCCAGAATTTTGTGGCAAAAGAAGGAACAGTGTTTTAGAACTGTTTAATTTTATACTTTGCTAAGGCACAACCAAAGTTTTTTTAGATTTGTTTTGGCAAGTGTTTCTCCCGCTGGAAGATCATGAAAGTAGGTGGAAGTATCTGCCTAATGGCATGTTGGCTTGCTAAAGTAAGGAAAATAGTTACTTGGACAAAAACTAAAGTCAGTAGGTGAAGGAAAACAAAGAAATTTGTACTGGTTTTAAATGTGTACCAAGGCTACTTACTGAATACTGGGAAAATGACAGAAGTGTTTTATACCTTTGCATAAGAAAAAAAAGGTGTTCTTTTTGAAGCTGTAGCTCAGGATTTAATCTGGGGTAATGTCACCATGTGATAAAAACAATCTGGATTTTATAATAATGTAAGCAGGAAAAGTGGTAAACTGCTACACGGCACAGAGCTCCAAATACAGTGATATACGAGCAAAGGGGTCAGATGAGGGGTTTACTCCAGGCAGGTGTTATATTTGTGAAAGGCGATTCAGTTTGTTATACATTCAAATCCAAATTAGAACTAGCTGCCTTACAATGAGATTTCACTACCATTTCTTGGCACTTTAATTTTTGGGAGTTCTGTTACAAGTTCAAGTAAGTTAGAGCTGTTCTTAATCCTTATATCTATTTCCTTCAAAAAATGAAGGATCAGGTATTCTAATAGGGTTTATGTAAATAGAATCCTGATCATTTTAGCTCTAGTTAACTCGACACATTTCCCTGGGAATAACCATGGCCTCTCTGAAAACTGGAAAATACTGCATAATTTAAAAAGTCAGAGTATAATGACCTTAACTGGTAACTTTAAACTATGCTAGGAGGATGGAATATGGGTAGGCCAGACCACAAATCAAGTTTGCCTAGCCATAAAAACAGTGACAACTTAAAGATCTGCAAAGATCAAAGGAAACAGAGCAACTTTAACTGGCTTGGAGGTACAACATTCTACAGGTGCCTTGTGGACCTTCAGAAAGGTTACAAGATGACCCGCCCACTCTGACTGGCTATGGCCATACACTGACAACCCCAGAGCCCACCACAAATCTGGGATGTGACAAGTATAGGACCAAGTGGCAGGTCTGAGCTTGCTTATGACCCTCCAACTACAGAGAGGGAGGCAGCCAGAATCCCACAGACAGCTCTTTTTCACCTTGGAAAACCATCCGTGAGGTTACTATGACAAAAATATAAATCAAGGCTGACACAGCTAAGTGCCAGCTCACTGCTGGCCATCTGGATATGGGGTTTTGCCAGCCCTTAGCTGTTTTCATTATTTAATCAAATGTTAAGAAAAGTATAATTCGCATGCAACCCTTGTCAAAAAAGAGAAAAAGGTTAATTTCCTATGATCACCACAAACTGTTAAACAATCAAGAAAAGCCCAATTTTTCCAGCTTTCAAGTATATACACATATCACATCTATTTCATTTTAAACATCTTTGGTGACGGGGAGGGGGAAGAGGACAAATGAGATAAAGGCATGAGCTAAACATCCAACAAGCCCCATTCCTCATTCTCTGTGTGGTTGGCAGCATTAGTCGGAAAGTCACTCATTTGCTGTGATGGTCATGATATACTTGAATGCGTAGATCTTTAAGAACTTCCTTATTCATTTGGCCTGTAGTAGGTGCTTTTTTGTTTTCTTGGTGGAATAATTCATCAGTGCTTCCTGAGAGGCTCAAACAGGATCACTGGCCAGATTCCAAAGAGAAACTGTTTGGGAAACAAGTTAGGACAAAATGAAAGAAGATAAAATTGTTCCACGTTTTCCCTGAAATAGAATCTATGGGTTATGACTACAGTGCTTGGTAGCTTTGCCAGCAGTTGTCCTGGTATTAGTAGCCTGAGTGCGGCATATTCTTTCCAGACTTGCACAAGATCTCAAAAACTATTCTTATTTAATTTATTTAAATGTATTAAGCATCTACTTTGTCAAGCATGGAGCTGGGCATTTGCAGAACAGTAGGCAGAAGACTTACAATTCAAGAGCATCTGGTTCTAAAGCCTGTACTCTCTCCACTACCTTCTTGCACCTCCATCCCATCCTCCCAGCCCCCCCATTCCCTCAACATACACACACACACACTCTCTCTCTCTCTTTCACGCCCCCCCCCCCCCCCCCCCCCGCCCCCAGGAATGGGCCTTACCTTCACTTTTGGCCTGTATCTCAGGTAAAGTGTTCTTGTATATAAACTGAAAGAACAGGGGAGAGGGAGAAAGCTCTTCAGACTAAATTTTTAATCCATGCAAACTGGCTTACTGACAAATTTAACCATAGTGCCTCAGTATATACAGAGAAAAAGCAACATTAGTATATCCTTTGTTCATTTTGCAAGCTTTTTTTCTAGCATCTACTCTGTGCAGAACAGTTGGCAAGAAGCCAAGGAAGATGGAGAAATCATCAACTCTCAGGTTGTGACCTCAGGATGTTTGCAGCTTCGTAGGGAGCATTCCACTCATGCTTGATATGATTCATATCACGAGTGCCCGTTTCATCTTTGAGTAAGTAAGGATTAAAGTAAGGATTAGTATGGATTAAAGGATTAGAGGCAGTAAGGATTAAAGCAGAGTATTCTTAGAATATTTTGGAAATGGTTATATCAGCTTTATCAGAGTTACAATGAGATAAGCAGGAAGGTAACGGAAAGTCTTCTTCATACTCTCCTTTAATGTGAATCACCTCTGTAAGATAAGCTCGGATTCTAAAACCAGTGCATCTAGCGAAAGTAAAGTTAAATTTATCCTCGAAAAATTCATTAAACTGTCCATAACATATAGCATACACAGTTTTATGTACAGTACACTATTATGAATAGTGCTATAGTTTATCATGAATACATATGCAAAACATAATTTTATAGTGTGAAAAGTTTTCTCTTTTAAACAAGAGAAAGAAAAAGTGAAGGAGCATGGCTAGTTGAATTTGTGTAGTTTAATGTGGCTACGATGCCACTCTGCTCTACCCACAACAAAAACTGTAAAGAGGAGCATGAGATATTATGAAGAATACTCCACTGTCTTAAAATTCAAGAGAGACTGCAAAGCTGGAGGAGAAAGAAGGGACTTGTTCCTTCTTGTTTTATTTTTGTGAGGGGTTGTTGGCTTGTGGTTCCTGTCAACAGCATCCCAACAGAACGTTGTCACAGTGGCAGCAGCAGTTTGTCCCTCTAGCAGCAGAGCCTTGAAGAGGCCTGGGTCCCAGCCCCTGGCGTCTCTCCTGTGAGCCCAGACACCAGCACCAGCTGAGCCATGTCTCCTCTTCACACCTGAGTTTGGAGTCCCCAAATTCTTTAATAATTTTCCCATCAAGAGACAGGATCTGTGCTCCTTCTAGTTGAATCTGTGACTTTGACCAACAGAGTTTGGTGGACATGAGACCATATGAATTCTGAGATTAGGTTATAAAAGGCCCTGCCGCTTCTGCCTGGTTCTCTTGAGATGCTCCCCCTGGAGACACCATCTGCCACGTAAGAAGGCTGACAACACTGAGACTGGAGAGACCATGTGGAGGCAGCTCCAGTTTACAGACCTAGCTGTGCTCCTAGATGACAGCCAGAATCAAAAGACACCCTAAGTGAGCCATGCTGGGTGTCCATTCTAGGTGGAGCCTTCAGATGACCACAGCCTGAGCTGACATCTGACACCAACCCTATGGAGACTCCATGTGTGGACCACCTAGCTGAGCCCTTCCAAACGCAAGACCCACAAAGTGTGAGCAAATAAAATGGTTATTTTAAGATGGTAAATTTGGGGTTGTTGTGTAACATTACTAACTGAAATATGCCCCAGCCCTTCTCTACTTTTCTTCTGGAACTCCAATTAAATGTATGTTAGACTCTCTCACTTTATCTTCCATTTCTCTTAACCTCACTTCCATATTTTTTGTATTTTTCTCTGTTGCATTTAAGTAATTTTTTCCTGACCTATTTCCTAGTTGACTAATTCCCTCTTCAGCTGAATCTAATCTGTTATTAGTCCTGTACTGTACATTGAGTTTTGCATTTTGGCTACTATAGTTTTCATTTCTAGAGATTCTATTTGGTTCTTTTTCACAGTTCCTTGAAAAAG
Organism: Equus caballus; assembly: GCF_041296265.1. Classification (NCBI taxonomy): domain Eukaryota; kingdom Metazoa; phylum Chordata; class Mammalia; order Perissodactyla; family Equidae; genus Equus; species Equus caballus. Next base: position 69,764,393 of record NC_091690.1, read on the forward strand.
TTTCTTTTTCAGGAGTGACGTCAGCATCATGGCAGAGTCAGTCCTCCTGGCGATCTCTCCCCTCCATGATACAACGAAAAACACATTCACACTCCAACAGAGGACATCCACACAACACAAAAGACGTCTGAGAGACCCACACGGCCAGATGTCAGAGGGTGGAGAGGCTGGAGCCCCCCTCAGATGAGGTGCAACGGGGTAAGAGAAAACTTCACTCCCTCCCCAAAAGACTGTGATCTGGGACTGCAAGCGGCCTCGAAGAGGGGAGGGGATGCCCATTTGTGGGAACATCAAAGATCCCCGAGGGCCCTTGCAGCCTAGGGGGAAGCTCCCTACTGTGGTGAAAGCTATTGTGGGGGGTGAGCTCATCAAGCAAACATCCCAGGAGAGCAGACAGCCAGAGCAGAGCAAGTAAGCCTCGGACAGTTCATAGGAGAAAGCGCCTCTCCCCCATCCACCCAGCGCCTAGGATCCCAGCGGAATGCAGAGGGCTCGGAATACGTGGCTCTTCACTCCCCCTCCAGTGGCGATAGGTGGTAACTGCAACCAAATAATACCACGATGCGAAAGAACAAAGCCACACCCTCTAGCAGTATCACACATTATATTAAATCTCAAGACCAGAGAGAAAATCACAAGTACCCAGAAATCAGTCCCAAGGACACAGAAATATGTAATCTAAATGACAGAGAATTCAAAATAGCTATCATCAAAAACTCAACAAATTAAAAGAGAATGTAGAGAAACAATTCAACGAGTTCAGGAGCTACTTCACAAAAGAGATAGAAACTATAAAGAAGAATCAATCAGAAATACTGGAGATGAAAGACACAACTGATGAGATAAAACAAAATATGGATTCCCTGTATGCTCGAGCGGACATCATAGAGAAGCAAATCACCATAATCAAAGATAGACATGTTGAAATGCTCCAGATAGAGGAGGAGCGAGAACTAAGACTAAAAAGAAGTGAAGAAAGTCTACAATAAATATCCGATGCAATTAGGAAATACAGCATGAGAATTATAGATTTTCAAGAGGGAGAAGAGAAGGAGAAGGGAGCAGAAAGCTTGTTCAAAGACATTATAGCAGAGAACTTCCAAAACGTGGGGAAGAACATGGAAATCCATGTGGAAGAGGCTACCAGATCTCCTAAATATGTCAATGTAAAAAGACTTACTGCAAGGCATATCATAGTGAAACAGGCAAAAGTGAATGACAAAGAAAAACTAAGGGCAGCGAGGCAGAAGAAAATGACCTACAAAGGAACCCCTATCAGGCTTTTAGCAGATTTCTCTGCAGACACCTTACAAGCTAGGAGAGACGTGAATGATATATTCAAATCATTGAAGGACAAAACCTTTCAGCCAAGAATACTCTATCCAGCGAAAATATCCTTCAGATATGATGGAGAAATAAAAAATTTCTCAGAAAAACCAAAGCTAAGGGAGTTCATAGTCACAAGACCTCCCCTTATAAGAAATGCTCAAAAAGGTCCTCATACCTGAAAAAAAAAAAGGAGGAGAAAGGGGTTACAAAGCTTGGAGTAAAGAGATAAATAGGCAGACAAAATCAGAATAGGATAGCAAATACTCAAGTATAACATTAAAGATAAAGGGAAGGAAAACACCAAAAACAAAGATAATCTTGTCATTTTAAGCACACACTCACAACACAAGATGGAATAAGATATGAGAAAAACAACTTAGGAGGGGAAGAGGAAAGGTACTGAATCAGTTTAGTCTAAGGAAATAAGAGCCATCAGAAAATATCTTATCTACAAGATTTTGAATACAAATCTCATGGTAGCCACTAAACAAAAGAGCAGAACAGAGACACAAATAATAAATAAGGAGAAAACTAAGAAACCCAACATAAAAAACTATATAAGTCAATTGATAGACTGAAACACATGGGGTAGGAAACAAAGGAAATGCAAGAGAACCAGAAAAATGAGTGATAAAATGGCAGTATTAAGCACTCATACATCAATAATCACCCTATATGTAAATGGATTGAATTCTCCAATAAAAAGACAAAGAGCAGTGAGACGGATTAAAGAACAAAACCCAACCATATGCTGCCTCCAGGACACACATCTCAGCTCCAACAACAAACACAGGGTCAGAGTGAAGGGATGGAAGACGATATTCCAAGCTAATGGCAAACAAAAGAAAGCAGGTGTCACAATACTTATATGAGACAAAGAAGACTTCAAGATGAGACAGGTGAAGAGACACAAAGAGGGGCAGTATATAATGATCAAAGGGACATTCCATCTCATGCCATACACAAAAGTAAACTCAAAATGGATCAAAGACTTGAAGATAAGTCCTGAAACCATAAAACTCCTGGAAGATAATATAGGTAGTACATTCTTTGACATCAAACTTAAAAGGATCTTTTCGAATACCATGTCTTCTCAGACAAAGGAAAGAAAAGAAAAAATAAACAAGTGGGAATTCATTAGACTAAAGAGCTCCTGCAAGGCAAAAGAAATTAGGATCAAAACAGAAAGACAACCCATCAATTGGGAGAAAATATTTGCAAATCATATATCCTACAAGGGGTTAATCTCCATAATATATAAGGAATTCACACAACTGAACAACAAAATAACAAACAGCCCGATCAAAAAATGGGCAGAGGATATGAACAGACATTTTTCCAAAGAAGATATACAGGTGGCCAATAAGCACATGAAAAGATGTTCAACAGCACTAATCATCAGAGAAATGCAAGTCAAAACTACACTAAGATATCATCTAACACCCATTAAAATGGCTCTAATTGCTAAGACTAAAAATAACAAATGTTGGAGAGGGTGTGGAGAAAAGGGAACCCTCATACACTGCTGGGAATGCAAACTGGTGCAGCCACTATGGAAAACAGTATGGAGATTCCTCAAAAAACTAAAAATAGAAATACCATACGAACCAGCTATCCCACTACTGGGTATCTACCCAAACAACTTGAAATCAACAATCCAAAGTAACATATGCACCCCTATGTTCATTGCAGCACTATTCACAATAGCCAAGACATGGAAACAATCCAAGTGCCCATCGACTGATGATTGGATAAAGAAGATGTGGTGTATATATACAATGGAATACTGCTCAGTCATAAAAAAAGACAAAATCATCCCATTAACAACAACATGGATGGACCTGGAGGGAATTATACTAAGCGAAATACGCCAGACTGAGAAAGGCAAACACCATATGACTTCACTCGTGTGGAATATAAATAAACACATGGACAAAGAAAACAGTCAGTGGTTACCAGGGGAAGCGAGGTGGGGGTGGGCATGGGGGGTGAAGGGGAGCACTGATGTGGTGACAGGCAAGAAATAATGTACAACTGAAATTTCACGATGTAAACTATTATGAACTCAATAATAAAAAAAAAAGTCAAACTCGGTAAAAACTTTCACCAGTTGCTGCTCCTTAGTGACTAAAGGGATTACATTTGTAACCCTGGCCTTGGATTATTCAGTGAATGAAGTACTGATGCATCCTTGAGAATCTGACATGACCCCACAAGACAAAGTCTAAGGGAGATATATCAGGTGATGTAGGTGGCTGAGGTTTTCCAGTGTTCTAAAAAACTGTCATATACAAATAATAAAATTAAAACCTTACTATTTGAAATAAATAAAACTAAATGATTATAAAAGAAAATAATTTTTCTTTTTCCTTGAAGTTATTTTTAAGTTTGATTGATTTCAAGCATAGGAATTAACATTTTTATAATCATTAATAATTATAATATCTGATATTTTTGCAGGTCTCTTTCTGCTGTACTATTTCTGTTGGGTTCTTGCTCATGGTGTCTTGTCTCCTTGTGTGCTTGGTTATTTTTGACAGTGCACTGCTTACTCTTCTTAAAAATTGCTTGTGAAGATTCTTTGGAAACTGTGATGACGTCTTTCTCCAGAAAGGTTTGGTGTTCGCTTTTGCCAGGCACTTGGGGAATATTACAGGTCTAAGACAACCTTCCTCAACTCCATGGCATGAAGTTCCCCAGATCACTCAGGTGGATGGGCTGCAAATCTTTGCGAGGGGTGGCTGATGGCCATGACTTCTGTGGAACATATTCCTCTTCTCCACTTTCCTTCTTCTTCTTGTTCTGCTCAGTGCCAAAACAGCTTACTTTGCAGTTAATTGGGGATGGAGTATAGAGCAAGTTTACTGCTGATTCATCGAGCTTGATGTGGGGGAGTCTTCCATTTGACTCCCTCCCTTGGGCTGGCTCCTCTCCTCAGGTTAGCCCTAGGCCGTGATTTCTGTCCCCTTTGTTCCATGAAGCCATGAAATCAGAGACTAAATTTGATGGATTGACAAAAATTCTTTTGGCCCAAAGTTGCTGTGGTATTCCTTTTTAGGTACCTGCTTTCTCTTACACTTTATGACTTGTTAGTTTCTTTTAATCTTGCCAGTCTTTCAAGGTTTTAATATTTTACCCAACACTTTTAGTTGTTTTTGACAGGTAATCTGTTTGAATAACCTAGGCTGACGTAATTGCAAAAGGAAGTCCTGTTTAATCATTTCAACAATCTACGGGAGTAAATAGTTTTATCCTTATTTAACGGATTAAGAAATTGAGGCTTAGAGCCAAGTAAATAACTTGGTTCAAGACTGTTACACAGGGGCCGGCCCCGTGGCCGAGTGGTTAAGTTCGTGTGATCTACTTTGGCAGCCCAGGGTTTCACTGGTTCGGATCCTGGGCGCAGACATGGCACCACTTGTCAGGCACTGCTGAGGCGGTGTCCCACACGCCACAACTAGAAGGACCCACAACTAAATTATACAACTATGTACTGGGGGGCTTTGGAGAGACGAAGGAGGAAAAAAAAAAGAAAGTAAGAAAGAGAAATTGTTCAGACAGTTAGCAAAATTTGAATGATGCCTTGACTTGGATGGTAGTACTGAATTAATGTTAATTTCCTGAGTGGAAGGGTGCTATTACGGTAACTTAAGAGTGCCCAGGTTTCATGGTGATACACACTGGAATAGTTAAGGCGTGATGGGCATCACGTCATACAATGACTATAGAATAAATATACACACGTACATATGTGTATTGGTGTTTGTGTGTGTATAAAACAGATGTGGTTAAACGATAACAATTGGGAATCTGGGAGAAGGGGATATAGGAATTCTTCAGAGCAATCTTGTAACTTTCCTGTAAGTTTGAAGCTATTTTTTAATTTAAAAAAAAGGAGGGATCAGCCCAGTGGCACGAGTGGCGGAGTGGTTAAGTTCATACACTCTGCTTCTGTGGCCCGGGGTTCATGGGTTTGGATCCTGGGCATGGACCTACACACTGCTCATCAAGCCATGCTGTGGCAGCGTCCCAAATACAAAACAGAGGAAGACTGGCACAGATGTTAGCAACAATTTTCCTCAAGCAAAAATAGGAGGTTTGGGGGCCGTCCCTGTGGCCGAGTGGTTAAGTTTTCGCGCTCCGCTTCGGTGGCCCAGGGTTTTGCTGGTTTGGATCCTGGGCACAGACATGGCACTGCTCATTAGGCCACATGAGGTGGCATCCCACGTGCCACAACTAGAAGGACCCACAACTAAAATATACAAGGAGGGGGTTTGGGGAGAAAAAGAAAGCAAAAAACAAAAAGATTGGTAACAGTTGTTAGCTCTGGTGCCAATCTTTAAAAAAAAAAAAAAAAAGAGGAGGTTTGGCAACAGATGTTAGTTCAGGGCCAATCTTCCTCACCAAAAAAAAAAGAGAGAGAGAGAAGAGAGAAGGCCAGGCCTCCAGAATGTGTGTTTTTGAGATATTTGTAGTAAACGAGCAATTAGAAAAATGATCACCTCACTGGTAGTCAAAAAATGCCTTCTAAAACAACAGGATATTCATTTTTGTGAAAAAGAAGGGGCTAAATTTACATATATGCTTATAGATGCATAAACTGTAAGAATATGTCGACTGGTAAGTAATAGCAGTTATGTCCGGGCTGAGGGGCAGAGGTAGAAGACAAACCTCCTTTTTCCTGTATACTCTTTCATACTGTTTGAATTTTTTACCAAATGATTATATTACCTATTCAAAAAATAATTTAAAAATAAAACAATGGGATTTTTTTTATATCCATTAAGTGAGCTACAGTATTTTGAAATTTCCTTCTGTATTCTTTAGTTGCAGTGAAAATGGTATGATCACCTATTACTTGTCAGTGAAAATTGATACAACCCATTTCAAAGAAATTTGACACTACATGTGTTCATGAAAATAAAATATTTATATTTTTTATCCAAGTTATTATATTACTCAGAATTTATCCTAAAGAAATAACCCAGAAAAATGAAAATCTGTGTGTAAACACAAAAATGTTTATCACAGGGTTATCTAGTTTAGCAAAACAACAATAATAATAGAAAAAAAATAAAACAACTACCTATTAATGCAGAATCAATCACAGAGTAAGTTATAATATGTCTTTTATTCATCCATTTAAAATTATAAATATGTAAAATTTATAGTAACATGGAAAGATATTTTGATTTTTAAGTTAGACTAAAATCATATATATGTAATTATTAACCTGTGTAAAAACTAGATTGCATGTGGACGAAGGCTAAAGTAAATACAACATCATGCCGTCTATACAGAAATTGATATATAATAATGTATACCTGAAATTACACAATGTTATAAGCCAAAATGACCTCAATAAAATAATTCTTTTTTTGTAAGGAAGATTAGCCCTGAGCTAATCCAGGTTCCTATCCAGAAAGATGCATTGCATTTAGTTTTTATATCATATCTTTTTTTTTCCCCCTAAGGATTAGCACGTGGGCTAACAACTGTTGCCAGTCTTTTTTTTTTTTCCTGCTTTATCTCCCCAAACCCCACCCCCACCCCCACCCCCGTACACAGTTGTATATCTTAGTTGCAGGTCCTTCTAGTTGTGGGATGTGGGATGCCGCCTCAATGTGGCCTGATGAGCGGTGCCATGTCCGTACCCAGGATCCGGACCCTGGGCCGCTGCAGCGGAGCATGGGAACTTAACCACTTGGCCATGGAGACAGCCCCTTTATGTCATATCTTAACAGTGTTTTTCTAACTAGAAAGTTCTTCAGTCTTTCCTTGTCTCTCATGTACTTGATTGTCTTAAACAGTACAGGACTTTCATTCTGTAGGACTTTCATTCTGTAGGACTTTCAACATGGGTCCAGCATTGTTTCCCCACGGCCAAAGCCAGGCCATGTATTTTTGGCAGGAATACCACTAAAATGATGCTGAGCTCATCTCAGTGCATTACATCAGGAGACACACTACACTGACTGCTCCATCATGGGCAATGTTAGCCTCAGATGCATGGTCAAGTTGATTGCTGCCAATTTTCTTCACTGTAAAGTCACCATTTTCCCTTTTGTATTAGTATTTCATTGGAAGACATTCTGAATTATGCCAATACGTGTTCCTCATCAAACTTCCGCCTATTAGCCAGGGTATCCATTGATAACTAATGCCTATCAACTATCCCGAAGATGGCTGCCAAATGATGATTATCTGTTTCCATTGTTCCTTCTACATTTATTAGTTGGCATTTTTCTGTAAAGAAGAGCTTTCCCTTCTCCTCATTTATTTATTCATTTATTTATTTACATTAGTATGCACTCACAGATTCCTATTTTATTCAATAGATTATAATCTGATGTTCCTCCTATTTAATTTTGATACTCAAATTATCTTAGCTTTGGCCAACGGTTGCTTTTGCTTGCTTTTCAGCCTTCAAAGGGGACAGAGGTAGGCAATATAGGTATGTGTAAACATATGTATACATATATTTAAAATTTATACAACACACGTACATCTAAGTTTTTCTATATCTGAGTGTGTGTACATATGTATGTATGTGTGTGTGTCACACACTCATGAGTTCACACCAATACTTTTAATTCCGATCTAAACGGCTCAGAGTTCCTTTTAGTTTTCTCTCTCTCTATTTGCAAATCCCTTCTGAGAGGGTGAAGAAATCAGGCTTTTGTTATCCTCAATATATTTACTTATTGTTTAATCAATTAATTTATTTGTTCAATGTAACCCATTTCCCAACTCCAGCTACCTTCTCATTTCCCCCTCCACAGCCCTGCCCCCATCACCCCACTTCCTTGCTCCGCACAGCAGCCCCTTCCTCTTCACCGCCAGATTTTCTTGGAAGCTCAGCATGCTGCTACCACTGACCCCTTCTTTTCACGTTCCCTAGTTCCTGGACATTGAATGCTGACAACTCTGTACAGCACTTCTTCCCCTCACTGCCCTGCTTCCTGGAAGGGTTTCCACACCAGGAGGAGAGAAGAATGAGAAAGCGAAAGCAAGATCGAAAGGGTAAGGTGGAAAACGGAAGAGGAAAGTAGGAAGCCCTAGCCTTTTAAAATGAAATGAGTCTAATTTCCCCTCTTTTTGAGTAGTTACTATAGAAACTCCTTACTGTATTGTATTATACTGCAGAAACATCCTTGAGACCTCTTGGCAGTGTTAAGGTGCCAAGTTTTTAATTCTTGTGTTTGCTTTATAGTTATTCTTGTTTCTCCTTTTCTATCACTCATCAATTTCCCCAAATATTTCCACCCATATACTTTTCCTTTTAAATCAGCCATTTCTCAGATGCTATGGGCTGAGAATCCAAATAATCAATGCACTAAGAAGTTGCAGAAAGTAATAGTAAAATAAATGTACTTGGAGCGCAGAGTTCACAGAGCTCTTCCATGATCAATAACCTTGAGCTCTTCACGGCGTGGATTCAGGGGTTCTTATTCAAAGTTGCCCGGAAGCTCTTTTTATGTAATTCTGAGTCAGTTAGATTTCAAATCATTCAAGTTGCCTGAATAAGCTCTCCACATAGGTGAAATGCAAATGTTATTTTGGGGAGGAATTCTAAAAATCTCACTTGAGTAAATTTTCACAATGGTTTAAGGAAAATTTCCTTCCCCTTTCTACAAATATTTCAGCTCTCTCAATTCTCGAGAAGAATTTGAGATTAAACATAGCCTGAGCCCCTGGTAAAGAGATCAATATGTACACTTCATTCATTAAATCATTTAACAATATATACTGATGGCTGTGTGACAGGCATTGTTCTCAGCATTTGGGAGAGGAGCAGTGAATAAGATAAAGTCTCTGCTCTCAAGGAACTGACAGTTTAGTTGGGGGAGGTGAACAAGTAAATAAAGACATACATAAATGCTTTGAAGGAAAATAAGGTCTGGTAAGGGGGGAGGGAGATGGAGGTACTATTTGAAGAGGGTGACCACAGAGAATTCTGATGCCATTTTTGCTGTAAATGGCTGACTTCCAATAGCCCCTTTATTAGGGGAGCAGGGGAAGAGAAGTGGCAATCAATTTATTTCCAGAAAGGAGACAAATTAAGCTGGGACTTCAGCTACTGATGCCTTCCCAGTCCCCTCGTCAGGGGATCTGGCTGCTCCCCCCACCCCAATTTATTCTCTATAAACAAAGCTCCGCTGATCAACAAGAAACGGAAATGTTTATATCCTACTTGCACTAAAAAAGGAGACGAATCATCTACTTGAAATCTAGATCATGTGTCAGAGGTCAGTCAGTACAATTCTCTCACTTTAAGGATGAGAAAATCGAGCTTCAGAGGTGGGAAAGGACTTGCTTAAGGTCACTAGCGGCAGAGACAAAGCTGGAACGTAAGTTCCTTATTCCGTCTCTGACATTTGATATTTACACCTCCTATTAGAAGCATAAAGAAAAAAACACTCCAATACTAGGCTAAAAGTCTCTATTTCCTACCTGAAAAGGATGTGAAGATAAGAACCAAGGCCAGTTAAAATATGCCACCATGCATGAAACTGTGTGGTAACACCTATAATAGGTGGCACCTTCTTTCGAAAGTTCCTGTGTGGAGAGGGGGAAAAAAAATGATCATGTTAATTTTTTTTTTTTCATATTTAGCAACTAATGCTGACAGTCTTAGAGCATTCTGAAATGTCATTCTCAAAGATAGCTATTATTTAGTTTCCTTAAGTCTGCTGTAGTCTGCCTTATCGTTTTCCAAAGTGCATTTTGAGGAATAGTATTCCTAGCAGAAGTTCCATGAAGAAATGAACCTGTGGTCAAAATAAATGTGAGAAACAGTACACAGTTTATTGCCCTCTTGGAGATTTGTAATGCATATTAACAGATTAAAGGCTTTGAAAAGTCCTACCATAATTAAAAGAGTTTATCTTCATTTTTTTCAGGTAATCTAATCCATGAGCCCTTTTTTCAGGTAAGATCTTATTAACACCTTATGGAACACGTGTTTCCTGGAACACACTTTGGGAAACACTGATCTGCTTAGCTGTTCACTCAAGAAACTAGATGCACGCTTTTCCCATGCCCTACATACGACCATCACATTAGAAGAGCACCATCCAGTCTACCAAGTCCTTTCATATCGGCTATTTCACTTCACAGTGAGTCTTTGAGGTGGCTATTATGACCTTTGCTTTATAAATTAGGAACCTGAAACTCAGAGAGATTGAATTGCCCAAGTCGGTCAGCTAGTGGCACAGCTGAATCTCAAATTCTAGATCTTTTGATTAAGTGCATACCATATTAATATTCTCACTTATTAGAGGGGAAAAATCAATGTGAAACATATTATTTGTCTAGATACTCCCATGAATTTTTGAGACGACTGCCATCTCTAAGAACCTACTTTGTTTTTTAGCGACTCTCCCCCAGAGGGTGATGACTTACGTCCACAGTGTGAAAGCTCCAGTGGGGGCTCTGATGGGTCTTACTGATTCAGAAACACTCACTTAGATCTTAGTTTTCTAAGTACTTGTCTGTTTGTGTACATTTAAAGTCTACATTTACTTATTTAACTTTTTATTATGGAGAATTTCAAACATGTGCAAAAATAGGCAACATACTAATATATCCATTACCCAGCTTCAACAATTATAACTTATGGCCAATCTTGTGTGATCTAAACTCTCATCCACTTCTCCCCTCTCATTTTATTTTGAAGCAAATGCCAGATATTATATCTTTTTATCTCTAAATATTTCAGAATATATCTACAAAAGATTAAAACCTCTTTAAAACTAACCATAATACCACTTTGACACCTAAAATATTAACAGTAATCCCTTAATATCATCAAATATTCAATTAGTAATCAAAGTTACAATCGTCTCATAAGTTTTTGGTTTTTTTTACAGTTTGTTTGAATCAAGATCCAAAAAAGGTGAACACATTGTGTTTAGTTGCTGTGTCTCTTAAGTCTCTTTTAGTCTGTATGTTCCTCCTCCCCTTTTCCCCACTGCAATTCATTTGCTGAAGAGACCACGTCACTCTTCCTGTAGATTTCCCACAGGCTGAATGTTGCTGATGGCCTCTCTATGGTGCTGTTCAATATTTTCCTCTGTCCTCTATGTTTCTGAAAAACTGTTAGGTCACAGAATTTTGAGTTGGAAGGACCCCCTAGTTTAACCTATTCAATAAGTTTATTTTATGGAAATTGAGGCCCAGAAAGATAGTGTCTTAGTGACAGACTAGGGTCCAGAAACCCAGGGTGAGTCACTATATAATTTTTTACAAGATGGTTAAAGTAACACTTGCCTTTCTTAGAAAATAACTTTAAGCATATTAAAGTACAAAATTATATACGTGTATTTCATACGCTTATTATAGATCATTCTTAGGTCTTCAGTAATGCAGATGAGGCAGATTTCAAAGACCTAGTCAATATTTGATTAACTGTATAGTTCTGTGACACACACACATAAATCCCTACAGATGTTATGAAATATTCTCAGGTCCAAATTGTAGGTAATTTAAACAAGTATTCCCAGTATTTGACCTTAATGTGCTGTACATATCTTTTTAACTTTAACAATGGCAAAATTTCACTTAGGGGCACTAATAATTCTATATGCCTATGAAATTCTCTGTATAACAGACTGCTTCCAAAAATAATTCTCAAAGATTGAAAATATATCTTACCTTAGTGATTCACAAAAGATGTTATCTATGTTCCATAATAAAAATCCCAATAAAAATAGACCCAAGGATGTATAACCCAGTCCTCTAAGCCATGGATAAACCCTGTGGGGAAAAAAAGAAAAGCAAAATGAAATTTTGTCAAGTCATGTCATAATCAGGGCTTGAGTTCACCACTTTCATGCGAAGGAAAGGTTTTCATTAGTATTAAAAGCAAACCTATCTACTAAATTCTCTAATACATTTGCCATTAAAAGGTACTGAGAGAGAATGTGCCAGTAAGACTTCCCTAAAGGTATCAAGAAGGCAATCTGAACGCCCCCAACACCTTTATCAGTCCCACGGAAGAGGCAGGGGTGGTGGAAGAGAATTAACATTGACTGAGTCACCTGATCTGTGTCAGGCACTACTGTAAATTAGATACACACATAATATACATAAATAAGCACACAACTACGAATAAAATCTTCAAATAAACCCTATGAGGCAGGTATTATTCTTTTCACTTCACTGATGAGGAAACTGAAGCTTGGTGAGTTATCCAAAATATTAACAGTAGCTTATATATTTTTTATAGCTTCAATGAGGTATCACTGACTTACATTAAACTACATATATTTACAGTGTACATACGATGAGGACATCTGTAAATGCCCATGAAACCAACCCCACAATCAAGATAATAAACCTATCTATATCACCTCCAAAAACTTAGTTTGTATTTTTTTTAGCATGTTATATAAATGGAATAACACAGTATACCCTCTTTGTTATATGGTTTCTTTCACTTGGTGTAATTATTTTGAAACTCATCCATGTTGTTATGTTCATCAATACTTCATTTCCTTTTATTGCTAAGTAGTACTCCACATTATGGATATATCACAATTTGTTTTATTTGTCCAAATGTTGGTGGACATTTGTGTTGTTTTCAGATTTTTCTATAACAAATAAAGTAGCTATGAACATTCACATATAAGTCTTTTTATAGACATACACTTTCATTTCTTTTGGGTAAAAAGCTAGGAGAGGAATGGCTGGATTGTATGGCAGGTGAATGTTAAACTTTCTAAGATGCTGCTAAACTGTTTTCCTAAGTGATTGTATCATTTTACATTCCCACCAGTAGTGTACAATCGTTTTCTGTTCTACATCCTCACCAAGACTTGGTATGACGTCAGTCTTTTTCATCTTAGTTGTTCGAGTAGGTGTGTAGTAGTATCTCATTGTGGTTTTAATTTGCATTTCCCTAGCAACTAATGTTATCGAGCATCTTTTCATCTGATTATTTGCCATCCAATAGTGTTTGTTGAATCTTTGCCATCAATACAAAAAATTGCTGTTTGACTTCTTACTGAGTTGTAAGAATTCTTTGTGTATTCTAAATTTAAGTCCTTTGTTAAATATATATCTGCAAATATTTTCTCCAAGTCTGTGACTTGCCTTTCATTTTCTTAACAGTGTCTTTTGAAGAAGTTTGTTATTCTGATGAAGTTTAACTTAACAATGTTTTCATTATAGTTTGCACTTTTTATGTCCTATTTAACAACTCTTTGCCTAACCAAAGGTTGCAAAGACTTCTCCTATATTTTCTTCTAGAAGTTTTATAATTTTAGCTTTTACATTTGGGGATATGATTCACTTCTAGTAAACTTTTATAATGGCGTGAGTTTAAGTTCATTTTTTAAATAAGAATATCCAGTAGTATCAGCACAATTTGTTGGAAAGACGGTCCTTTCCCCACAGAATTACCTAGAATGTTTATTTAAAATCAGGTCAGTATGGATGTGTGTGTCTATTTTTGGATGTTCTGTTGATCTATGGTTCATCCTTAGCACCAATACCACATTGTCTTGATTAGTGTAGTGCAGAGCAAATCAAGTAGTCTAAGTTCTCTAACTTTGTTGTTCTTTTTCAACACTGTTTTGGCTTTTCTAGATCCTTTACATTCCCATGTAAATTTCAGAATTAGTTTCTCAACTTTTACCAAAGAGTCTGCAGAGATTTTGATTGCGACTGCATTGAATCTATAGATGAATCTGGGGAGAACTGACATCTTAATAATCTCAAGTGTTCTAATCCATGAAAATTGGTAAATCTCTCTATTTATTTAGGTCTTCTTTAATTTCTCTCAGCAAAAAACTGTTCCTTGTAGTTTCCAATATACAGGTCTTGCATATATTTGCTAAATTTAATCCGTAAACATTTGATGTTTTTTGATGCTACTGTAAATTGTACTTTTGAGAATTTCACTTTCCAATTGTTCACTGTTAGTACATAGAAACACAATTGTTGAATATCGACTTGAATCTTGTGACCTTCATGAATTCCACTTAATTGCTTCTAGTAGTTTTCTGGTATATGTCCTGTGATACTTTCTGTACATGATCAGGTCATTTGCAAATACTATGTTGGATAGGACTTCTACCAGTATAATGTTGAACAGAGGTGGTGATAATATTTATCCTTGTTTTATTCTTCATGTTAAAGAGAATTTTTTTAACGTTTCATGATTAAATGTGTTAGATGCTGTAGAGTTTACAGGTTAAGAAAGTTCTCTTCTATTACTAATTTGTAAAGGGTTTTATTTTTTTTAAGATCATAAATAGGTGTTGCATTTTACAGAATGCTTTCTCTAAACTATTGCTACCATCATGTAGTTTTTCTCCCTTATTTAATATGGAGAATGACAAGAACAGATTTTCTCAAATATTTTTGTTATTTCAACTATAAGTATTTGTATATAAATGAATGAAAAAGTTGATGAATTTAAAAATCATCAAGAAAGCACAAACCTGGCTGTGCATGAAAAGAGAATTATTGCCACTGTTTGATGAAGGTTGTCAGAGATGATGAGCTTAAGAGAGTCATGGTCTGTCTTCAGCTTTTCAGAGAATTTCTCATAGCCCCATGTGGAGCAGGGAAGATGAGTCCCAGGAAAATAGGGCTCAACATAGTGAAGGCATCTGACAGGGTTGCAGTGCAGGCAAGGTGCTGACATGTGACAGAAATACGATCAGTGGGAGTAGGATACTCTCTATTTTCTGCTTCTAAGCTTACTTACCAGGGCCAATCTTCAGCTCTCAGTAGTAGTTCAAAGCAAAATTCTTCTGTGGAGTGAAATGAATGTCTTTGGTTATCCAGGTAGCAGGGTGGGCAGGAGAGAGCAAGAACTTCATCAGCACATGGGCCATGCAAGCTAAGTACAGGTAAGACTCTGGGGACAGACTACCCACATATTATCAGGTACAGAAGGCCCTCAACATGTGTGTGTCTGGAGTCACATGGCTTCATTCTGGACTGGCTGCCTGTCTAATGGTAGGGCTATCATCTGAGAAATCCCTTCCCTTGACCTTGACCTTCACTTTGAGAATTGCCTTCACCTTTCTCTGTGTTGGATTTCCTGTCTTACATTGCACATCTTCCTCCTCTTTGGTTTACTCTCTCATTTTGGTCAAACACAACCTCCAATATGTTACTGAGCAACAGTTTATGGGATATAAGTACTTTTGAGAACTTACGTAAATGTATTTTGTCCCCGTATCTTATTGATATTTTGGCTGGCTACAGAATTCTAAATTAGAATTCCGTAATTCTAGCTTACAGTTTTGCTTTATTTAATCCAAAGCCATTCTGATTCCTGACCTTTGTATGTATACCTGCCTTCTAATTCTATAAACTTGTGGAATTTTGTCTAGAATTCTTAAACTGGTGTGGGTCTATTTCTACCCATTGTGCCAGCGGGTTCTTTCAATCTAATAACTCATGTCTTTCAATTATAGGATATTATCTTGAATTATTTTGGTGATGATTTCCTCCCTTCCATTTTCTTTGCACACTTCTCCCTGCCCCTTTTTTTGTTGGTCCTTCTATTCTGGCCCAATAATATTCCTGTTGAGTTCCTTCTAGTCTCCGTTTCTTTCTCATCGTCCTGATGGCCCCCAAGGTGTGTGTGCGTGTGTGCATGGGTGTGTGTGTGTGTGTTTGTCTTTACTTCTGCCCTTTCCACTGTGAAGCCCATGGACTTGAGGAAACATCTTGCTTTTTTGCCACAGCAGTGGCAGGAGTGGGCCCAAGGGTCCTGAGGCCCCATGCTGTCCTATTTACTCTGGACAATACCATGGGTTTAGTGCTTCACCTGTGGTGGATGCTTGCTGGTGGGTGGGGGGGTGATGGATCATAATCCAATCACAATGTGTGTACAGGCGAAGGGATTCCAGTGCCTACTTTATCTTTCAAAACCATCACTACAGTTTTTCATTTTATATTTTTAATATCATTTTTTATTGTATTCTCTAGATGTTCCTTTTGTCTAGCATCCTGTTCTTTGATTCATAGATACAGTATATTTCTAGGAATATTAGTGAATTAATAATACTGTTTTGTTGTTTTTGAAGTTTTCTTCTTCACGCATAAGTTGTTTCCTCCAAGTTCATTTTTTCCTTATTTATTTTGGTCTCTAGCTTTCATATTGGATGGCTTCATCCTATGTCTGGCACTATCTCCTCATTCTTAAGAATGGGAAACTAAAAAGGTGACCACAACCTCTAAGCATATAGCTGAGGCCTTTATACTAGTAACCTTCACTGTACGTTTATTTTGCTGGGGCAATAGTTAGGGAACTCCCAATATCAGTCTCTTTAGGTCTTTTAGGCTGCTCATATTCCCTAAAAGAAGACTTCCAATTTTCTTCCTAGAGATCTTTGCATTCAGTATTCAGAACGCATAAGGTCACCCAATTTCCTGGATTTCAATATGGTATTCACAGGCTCAGCTGTGCCCAGCAAAATCCAATCTAGAGACACTGTTCACCCTTTTGAGAGAATAAACCTCTAGACTTCTAGAGTTGCTCAGGGATGAAGTGAGTGAAGGGATCTAAGCATTTAACAGCTTCTCAAAGCTTTTAAATGATCCTCTTTATTTTAGACCCCTCCTCCATCTCCTTTTCCAAACTTGCCTGTTGCTGCTAATACCTGATACTTGAGAAAATTCTCTGATCTAAGTTGGAGGTTCTTGGAATAGAACTTTGGAATACAACTTTGGCTTTCTTGGGTTAGTTAAGGCAGTTAGCAGTAATCCATTTAGTTTCCAGCTTCTAAAATTTTATTGAATATCCTCTTTGTGGGTTTATGCTTTGTAAATAAATTCCTTTGTTGTAGTCTTAGTAGAGTTTCAGAAGGGAGCAAAATTAGATACCTGTTGATCTTCAATATTATATCTCTATTTTCTTTTTCATTAATTTCTGCCCTTTATTAGTCCCATTCTTCATTTCTCTTTGGGTTTATTCTATTCATCTGTTTTCTAATATTTGAAGTTGGATGCTTAGTTCATTATTCTCCAGCCCCTCTTATTTCTAATGTAAACATCTAAGGCTACAAATTTCCCTCTAAGAACCACTTTAGCTACATCTCACTTTGATTTTTCAGTATGTAGTATTTTCATTATGAATCCATTCTAAATATTTCAATATTTCTATTATGATTTCTTTTTTTACTTGTATTTACAAGTGTGGTTTTAATTTTCCAACTATATGGGCTATTGTGTGTGTATGTGTGTGTGTGTGTGTGTGTGTGTGAGAGAGAGGAAGATTTGGCCTGAGCTAACATCCCCTGCCAATCTTTCTCTTCTTTTTCCTTTTTGCCCGAGGAAGATTAGTTCTGAGCTAACATCTGTGCCAGTCTTCCTCTACTTTGTATGTGGGATGCCTCCATGGCATGGCTGATGAATGGAGTAGGTCCATGCCCAGGATATGAATCTGCAAACGTGGGCCACTGAGGCAGTGTGTGGAAATTTAACCAGTCGGCCATGGGACTGGCCCCCTATATGGGCTATTTTGACTAAGCTTATTTTGACAAATTGTACTACAGTCAGAGAACACATTATGCATGGTACCAATTCAGTTTGTTGAACCTTGCTTTAAAGCTAGTATCTGGTAGATTTATTAATTATCCCATGCATGATTAAGAAGACAATGCATTCTTTAATTGTTGAGTGTATCAGATCATTTCGTTATTGTGTTACTCAAGTTTTATCTATATCCTTGTTCATATTTTTTTGGTCTGAGTTACTGTGTTAAAATATTTCAGCAAGACGGAACATTTATCTATCTCTCTTTGTAATTGTCAAAGACAATTCTGTCAATTTTTGCTTAAAATTTTCCATACAAGTTTAGGATTGTCATTTTTTTCTGGTAAACGAAATCTTTCAATAATAATGTAGTGAACACATTTGTTTCAAATAATGCCTTAACTTTTTTTGGACCATTATTAAAATAGCTAGTCTAACTTTCTCTTAGTCATTTGTGTGACATATGTTTTTATACCATATTCTTTCAAAATTACTATGTATTTATGTTTTAACTATGTTTTGTCCATTTATATTTACCGTGATTACCAATATATTTTGAATTATTTCTACTCTCTTATTTATTGTATTTGTGTTGGCTCTTCTCTTCTTCCCTTTCCCTCTTCTTCTCCTGATTTCTTTTGGATTCAGTTTTTATAATTCCACTTACTCCTTTATTTTTTTGAAAGTTATTGTAAAATCAATTACTGTTTTTAGTGGTTACCAAAAATGCACAATGTAAAATCTAAAACTAATCATTGTAAACACCCTCTTCCCAAATAAAAAGGCCCTTAGAAACTATGTAACTAACATCATCCTCTTGTATCTCACATGTTATTTTGTCCACCATTTTAGTTCCATTTTTTAATCTCTCAAATTAGTTATTATTTTAAAGTCACAATTTTTTGTTCAGATAGTCCCATAGGTTTGTCATTTTTTCTCCTTAATTGTTCTTTCTTGTATCTCAGTTCTTCATCCTAAAGAATATCTTGTAGGTCTTTTAGCAAGGTGTATTGGTAAACTTTCTCCATTTTTGCTTGTCTCAAAATGTTTTTATCTTACCCATGTTCTTGAAAGATATTTGCGTATACAATTCTAAGTGGATGGTTAATTTCTCTCAGCATTTTGAAGATAACAGTGTACTCTGTTTTGGCTTCCATAGTTGCTATTGATAAGTCTGCTATAGACTACTATTCCTTTGTTGGTAATATGTACTTTATCTCTGGATGTTTCCAAGATCTTTGCCTTTGGATTTCAGCAATTCCAGTATGCTTTTCCTACAGGTCTCAATGAGGATTCAACTGCAGATAATATCTCTATTTATACCAGAAAAGAATTTAAGACTTTTAATTCCAACAGAAATGCTGAATGAGCAAGATTTAGGTCCTCCAGGATGACTTATGAACATTATCACAGAATTATCTTGCCAAATGAACTTTTCTCTTTTTCACATTTAGTAAGCTGAAGAATTGGGAAGCTTCTGGACCAACTGTTGCATCCAGCATCACAGCATCTTAGCTATAATTCACATATCAGGAAGCTGCCATCACACCTGTTTGTTGCAGAGCCATGACGCATATCTTAGATCCATACCAATAAATGGAGGCCTTAGAGACTACCACTTCTCTCCTCCACTTAACTTGGTTCTGAATTCAAGTCTCATGTGAATACATGTGATTGGCAGAACCTGAATGTATCTGGAACATTACCTGCAAAGGAAATATGGGAAATATACCTTTTAGCTTTTTAGCATCTACATTACAGGAAGGCACACTTGAAGGAGGCTGGAAAAATGGTGAATGAGCTAATCTAGCAAATCTGCCATACCTGAAAAAGATCATCTTTCATTTATCCTTCTTGGGAATTGTTCTTGAAGCTGAGGAGTCATGTCTTTTATCAGTTCTAGAAAATTCTCACCTATTATCTCTTTGAATATCTCTTCTTTCTCCATTTTTGCTGTCCTCTCCCTTTGGAACTGCAATTAGACATGCTATTACTCTGTGATGCTTTCTGGCTTATTTCTTTACATCTGTCTTCCAATTCAATCAATTCTCTCTTCAATTATGTCTAATCTACTTTTAATTTATCCATTGAGTTTTTTATTTCAATGTGTTTTGTTTCAATGTCAGAAGTTCTCTGATTCTTTTTCAAATCTGGAATTTCACTTTTGATAATCTCCTTTTCCTTGGTCACATTTTCATTTTGTCTATCATTTCATTAATATTTTTAAAGTAGTTATTTTATATTTCAGCATCTCATGCTGGGGGGGAGGTGTTATTTCTGCTGTTTTCTCTTTCTCCTGACTTTTGCTTATGGTAGCTTATTTCCTCCTCTGGTTTTGGAATTATTGATTGTTAGCACATGTTTGATCTCCAAATCTTCAGAAATCTTGAGAGGCCTACATTAAGGGTACATTTCTTTGAAGATAATTTGCTTTTGCTTCCCTCAGATCCCTCAGATAAGAAAACTGGGGCTCCGAGAAAGCTGAATCAATTTAGAGTTAATTTCACACCTTGAGGTCTCCCAGACAATGAAGGTTATGTACATTTGAATCCCAAACCTATATGAAGGCAGAATAGTGATTACAAATTCTCAGAGGAGTCATGTTTCCTACCTAAAACTAAGTCTGAAAGACAAGTGGTCTTGTAACCTCCTGTTACTGAAGGGCAAATGTTTTTCTAGCCTAGCCTTTCACTGACAGTATCTCTTTATGGCCGTGGCTTTATGTGTACAGGTGTGTGGGGCAGTGGGGAAACAGTTCCAACTGCCCATCTTACATATGCAGAAAGCTTTGTCTTCTATCTCCCTTGAAACTATTCAAACCTAAGGCTCTGATGTCCTGGCATATGCAAATGCCTTCAAGTTGATCATGATCTTAGAACTCATCTGTCAATCTAGTTTGCAGCTCCTTCTTTGGAGCTGATGCTCTGGAATTTTCTTTATAGTCTTTTGAGCTCAGTTATGCATTTAAAAGGATGTTTGTTGTATTTTATCCAGAATTTCTAGATGTTTTGTCACAGGAGAGATTTTCAGATATCTTGTTAGACATACTAAAAGAAACAGAAGTGTCAGGATTTCAATTTGATTTAAAAAATCTTTACTGATAAGCACTATTCTGAGTTCCAGAGTTTATCAAGATAACTAAGACTTCAACAAACCCACACTCTAGTTGGGAAGACAGATAAGTAAACAATGAACAGTAATAAAGGAAATGATCCAGAAATGGATATACAAGAAAAAAGCTGTGGTGAGGCAGATGGAAGAAAGATATTTTTATTTCATAGGATTTCCACTGTTACATACTTTTTAAAGGTCTGTCATTTGTGTTTCTAAAAGTATCAGTAACCTATCAGACTTAATTTAACGCAAGGACTGTGTTTCATGCTTCTTTACATTTCTCTAAAGTGCCTAGACTAAAAACAGAGTGAACTAGGGGCTTCTGCTCTGGGAAGATGAAACGGACATACAATCCCCTATTCTTCCCTCTAGGTACAATAAAAAACCCTGAATAGTATATATAAACATGAAACTCTGAAAGGTAGAGAGAAGAAGGCACACTGGTTAGGGACTTTGGGACCTGAGTAACACTACAGTGATGAGTTCCACGTATTTTATTTTTGCCTCATATGTCCCAGAGTTGGGACTGAAGAAGCTAGCAACCCAGAAATGCCACTAGGCACAAACAAAAAAACTGCCCAACAAAAGCCTGCTCCTTCTAGCCAAAGGACCAGGAAAGAAGCATCCTAACAAGACAGAAAACTTATACAACAAACACTATTCTACAGTCAAACACCACAGAAAAAACTGTGGCCTCACCTCCATCCATGCTGCAAAGGCTGAGTGCGAGCCTAAACTTACTTCCTCATCAGGCTGTAAGAAGATGCCCCAACCTCCTGCCAGGCTAAGGCCAAGCAGGGAGAGGCTGGGACTTTCACCCTCACCCAGCAGTCATGAGCTCCCCATTCCCTGCAGACCATGTGGAGATCCTGGACTTCCATTCTCATGTGGCAACAATGAGGTGTTCTTCTCCCTCCCCACCACAGTGGTGTGAGAGGAGATCTACTGGAGAGTTGAAACTTCTACCACAGGCCAGAGGTAAAAAGGTCAAACCACTGAGGTGTCAATGGAGGCCACATGGTAAGAAATAATTAGGGTGGCAGCAGAAAGGCCCAGCAGAGAGTGGGAATTCCTACCTCATCCCAGCAGTAATGAGGAGCTCCTTCCCCCATGATGTGCCAAGAGAGGTTGAGGAGAAACCTGGACTGCTACCAGTACCTGCAGGGGGGAGGTGGCACTCAGGAACCTGTAGGACTACAACAAAACATCTAGCATTCATGTTATTGGTATCCAGGAAGGGGAGGAGAAAGAGGGCAGAGCTGAAAAAGTACTTGATGAAATAATTGCTGAAAACTTTCAGATTTGGCAAAATAACCATAAATAAACAAACAAACAAAAACACACTATAAACCCAGAGAGTCAAGAAGCTGAGCCACCCTCAAACAGGTTAGATCCAAATAAATGCACATCATGACACACCATAGTCAAACTTCTGAAAACTAAAGACAAGGGAAAAATCTTGAAAGCAGTGAGAGAGAAACACCACCTCACCTATACTACAGGGGAAAAACAATTTGAATGACAGGATTTCTCATCAGAAAACTTCAAGTCCAGAAGGAAGTGGCACAACATTTTTCAAGTTCTGAAAGAAAAGAACTGTCAACCTAGAATTCTATATCCAGTGAAAATATCCTTCAGGAATGAAACAGAAATCAAGACATTCTCAGATGAAGGAAAACTAAGAGGATATGTTGCCAACAGATCTACCCTAAAAGAATGGCTAAGGATGTTTTCTAAACAGAAAGGAAACGATGAGAAAAGGATCTTGGAATGTTAGAAAGGAAGAAAAAGAAATAGAAAGAGTAAAAATATGGGAAAATAGAATACATTTTCCTTCTCCTCTTGAGTTTCTAAATCATGTTTTATGGTTGGGGCAAAAAACATAATATTGTCTAATATGGTTATAAATGCATGTAGAGAAAATATTTAAGATAATTATATTTTAAATGGGGCAGTTTTTATATATGTTTATTATAATATTTATAATATTTGAAATATTTCAACTGTTATGGGTTGAATTGTTTCCCCTTAAAAAGATATGTTTAAGTCTTAACCCCTAATATCTCAGAATGTGACCTTATTTGGAAATAGAGTCATTGCAGTTATAATTAGTTAAGTTCAAATGAAGTCATACTGGAGTAGGGTGGACTCTTAATCCAATAGATTGTTGTCCTTATAAGAAGAGAGCCATGTAAAGACACAGAGACACAAGGAGAACACCGTGTCATGACAAAGGCAGAGACTGGAATTATGCAGGGAAAAATCAAGGAATGCCAAAGACTGCCAGCAAACCACCAGAAGCCAGGAAGAAGTGCAGATGGATTGCCCTACAAGGTTCAGAGAAAGCATGGCCCTACTGACACCTTGATTTCTGACTTAGAGCCTCCAGAACTGTGAAACAATAAATTTCAGTTATTTTAAGCTACCCCATTTGTGGTACTTAGTTACAGCAACTCTAGGACACTAATACAGGTATGTAAAGAGGAGATAAGGTTTCTATACATCACTGGAACTGGTAAAATGTTGACACCATTAGACTGTGATGTGTGTGTGTGTGTGTATATATATATATATATTCTCCTTCATTCTATCAGTTTTTGCTTCATCTTCTGATTCACCTCCTTTTGCAGTTCTTTTGTTTGCTGCATAGACATTTAGAATTGTTATGTCTTCTTGGTGGATTGACCTTTTTGTCAGGATGTAATGTCCTTCTCTGTCTCTGGTCATATATATGGTCAAATATATATAAAATGTAATACCAAGAACAATCACTAAAAAAGCTAGCCAAAGAAAACGAGTCACAAACACTACAGATATACTAAAATGGAATTCTAAAAAATGTTCATGTAACACATAGGAAGGCAGGCAAAAGAAAACAGAGAACATACAGAACAAACAGAAAACAAAATGGCAGACTTAATCCTTAATATATTAACTACATTAAAGTAAATGATCTAAATACACCAATTAAGAGAGATTAGCGGGCTGGCCCTGTGGCCTAGTAAAGTTCGGCATGCTCTGCTTTGGCAGCCCAGGTTTGGTTCCTGGGTGTGGACCTATACCACTTCTCTGTCAGTGGCCATGCTGTGGTAGTGGCCCACATACAAAAAGAGAAGACTGGCACAGATGTTAGCTCAGGGTGAATTTTCTTCAGCAAAAAAAAAAAAAAAAAGAGAGAGAGAGAGAGCCAGAGAGAGAAAGATTGGAAGAGTGGATTAAAAATCATGACCCAAATATACAATGTCCAAAGGAAACTCACCTCTAATATAACTATATAGACAGGTTGAAAGTAAAAGGATGAAAAAAAATATCATGCAAACATTAGTCAAAACAAAGCTACATTAACATGGCTATGTTAATATGAGATAAAGTAGAGTTCAGACCAAAGAAAATGACCAGAGACATTACATCCTGGCAAAAAGGTCAATCCACCAAGAAGACGTAACAATTCTAAATGTCTATGCAGCAAACAAAAGAACTGCAAAAGGAGGTGAATCAGAAGATGAAGCAAAAACTGATAGAATGAAGGAGAAACAGACAAATCCACACTGGTATTTGGAGACTTCAAAGCTCCTCTCTCAACAAATGATAGAAGAACTAGACAGAAAATCAACAAGGATATAAAGGAACTCAACAACACCGCTGTGCAGCAAATGGCTAATTCAGCCGGCCTGGGGTATGCAAACATTGCACAATCCAAAGAAAGGAGTGGCCCTTGGCTGGTTCTTGTGAGATAACCTTAGTTCTTAGAATATCCTGCTCTATAAGACCGTCTTATATCCCCTGACATCTTGGGCCAAAGAATAAAGTTTATACTAATAATGTGATTAATAGTAAATGCCTGTTTTTGTGTGCTTGGGGCCCTGGGCCATGCTGTAACAGTTTGACCTCTGAGTAACAAATGTAACCTCGGGTACAACAGTTTTTCTGAGTTTTGTGAGTCCTTCTAGCAAATCATTGAACCTGAGGGTGGTCTTGGGGACCCCTGACACAACCATCAAACAACACAATCTAACAGACATTCACAGAACATTTCACCCAACATCAGCAGAATATATTCCTTTCAAGCACACATGGAACATATATCAAGATAGACCATATCTTGGCCCATAAACAAACCTCAGCTAATTTAAAAGGAATGAAGTCATACAGAATGTGTTCTTCCACCACAATGGAATCAAACTAGAAATCAATTAAGAATGATAACAGAAAAATATTCAAAGACTTGAATACTAAACAACATACTTCTAAACAATCCATGGGTAAAAAGGAAGTCTCAAGGGAAATTTAAAAACATACACTGAACTGAATGAAAATGAAAATACAAAATATCAACATTTTTGGTACACAGCTAAACTAGTGCTGACAGGGACATTTATAACACTAAATGCTTACTATGAAAGAGGAAAAGTCTCAAATCAATAATCTAAGCTTCTACCTCAAGAACATTGGAAAAAAAGAGCAAAATAAACCCAAAACAAGCAGAAGCAAGGAAATAAAGAGCAGAAATCAGTGAAACTGAAAACTGAAAAATAATTGATAAAATCCATGAAACAAAAAAAAAATCTGTTTTTTAAAAGATCAATAAAACTGACACATTTCTAGCAAGACTGACCAAAAAAAAGAGAGAGAGAGACAGAGAGAGAGAGGACTCACATATCCTCAATATCAAGAATAAAATGGGCTGTTGCTATAAACCCTGCAGACATCAAAAGGAAAACCAGAAAATATTATAAACAACTCTACACACACAAATTTTGACAACTTAGATGGAATGGACTAATGCCTCAAAAAACACAAACTACCACAACTCACCCAATAGGAAACTGATAATCTGAAAAGCCTTGTAATTACTGAGAAAATTGAATTCGTAATTTTAAAATTCTCCCCCTGAAAAAACTACAGGCCCAGGTGATTTCACTGGAAAATTCCACCAAACATTTAAAGAATTAACACCAATTCTACACAATTTCTGCCAGAAAAGAGAACAAGAGGGAACATTTCCCAATTCATTTTATGAAGCTAGTATTACCCTGCTCTCAAAATCAAAGAGAGCACAAAAAATAAAACAATAAACCAATAACCTTCATGAATATAGATTTAAAAATCCTTAACAAAACATTAACAAGTATCATTCAGCAATCCAGAAAAAGAATTTTACACCCTGACTACGTGGGGTTCATTCAGAATAAAAGCTGGTTCAGTATTTGAAAATCAATCAATGCAATCCACCATACTAACAGACTACAGGAAAAAAACATATATCAAATCAACTGATGTGGAAAAAGCATCTGACAAAATTCAACACACATTCATGATAAAGATTCTCAGAAAATGAGGTAAAGAGATGATCAACCTGATAAAGAGCATCTACAAACCCATACAGCTAATGTTATACTCAACGGTGAAGGACTGAGTACTTTTCCCTAAGACTGGGAACAAAGCAAGGCTATGTGCTCTCACCACTCTTATTCAACGTAGCCCTGCAAGTTCTAGTCAGGGGAACAAGGCAAAAAAGCAAATCCAAAGCACACACATTAGAAAGGATGATGCAAACTCTCCCTATTTGCAGTCAACCTTGAGGAATCTACAGAAGTCTCATACAACTATTAAGTTCAGCAAGGTGGCAGAAAACAAGATAAACATAAAGAAAATCAATTTTATGTCTATATGATAGCAACGAACATGTGGACACCAAAATATAAAAATACAATACCATTTACAATTGCTCAAAAACTGAAAACTCCAAAATGCTGATGAAAGAAATCAAAGATGATTTAAATAAAGGGAAAGAGACATTGAGTTCACAGATTGGAAGACAATGTTGTAAAGACATCAATTCTTCACAAATTGATATGCAGGGTTAATGTAATTCCTATCAAAATCCCAAGAAGATTTTAAATATAGACAATGCTATTCTAAAATTTATATGGAAAGACAAAAAAGAAAAAAAAAACGAAACCCAAACAGCGAAAACAATTTTGAGAAAGAAGTGAGAGGAATCAGTTTCCATGATTTGAAGAGTTATTCGAAAGCTATAGTAATCAAGAGATTGTGGCACTGGTGGAGGGATAGACACATAGGTCAATGCAACAGAACAAAAAACCCAGAAGTAGACCAATACAAATATATGCAATAATTTTTGAGAAAGGTGCAAAAGCAATTCAACAGAGAAAGGATCATCTTTTTAACCAATGGTCTTGGAGCAGGTGGACACCCATAGGTAAAAAAATGGACCTCAACTGAAGCCTCACACCTTATACAAAAATTAACTCAGAATAAACCATGGACTTAAATGTAAAATGTAAAACTATACAAAACTTTTAGAAAAAAAACACAGGAGAAAATCTAGGGCCTGCATAGAGTCCTCACCCTTGACACCAAACCATGATCCATAGAAGGAAAATTGATAAATTGGACTGCATCAAAACTAAAAACTTCTGCTGTGTGAAAGACTCTGTGAAAACACAAGATAGAGACTGGGAGAAAATATTTGTGAGCAACATATTTGATAAAAGATTAGTACCTAGAATATACTCTCAGAACTCAACCGGAAAAAAAGAAGAGAATGATCCCATTAGAAAATGGGCAAAGACGAGAACAGACATTTCACCAAAGAGGATATATAGATGGCAAATAAGCAAGGAAAATATGTCAACATGATTAGACATTAGGGAAATTAGAATTGAAACCACAATAAGGTACCAGAACATCTATAAGAATGGCTAAAATAAAAAACAGTGACAACACCAAATGTTGATAAGGATGTGCAGAAACTGGATCACTCATATACTGCTGGTGGGAATATAAAATGGCAGAGCCACTCTGGAAAACAGTTTGGCGCTTTTGAGAAAAACTAAACATACAACTATCAAACAATAAACATACAACTATCAATCTAGCAATTCCACTTTGTTCATTTATTGCAGAGAAATGAACGCTTATATTTTTACACAAAAACCTGTAAAGAAATGTTCATAGCAGCTTTATTCATTATAGTCAAAAACTGCCAACAATCTATGGGGCCAGCCCTGTGGCAGAGTGGTTAAGTTCATGCACTCCACTACGGTGGCCCAGGGTTTTGCCAGTTCAGATTCTGGGTGCGGACATGGCACTGCTCGTCAGGCCATGCTAAGGCGGTGTCCCACATAGCACAACCAGAAGGACCTACAACTACGACATACAACTATGTACTGGGAGGCTTTGGGGGAAGAAGAAGCAGCAAAAAGAAGATTGGCAACAGTTGTTAGCTCAGGTGCCAATCTTAAGAAAAAAAACTGGAAACAATCTACATGTCATTCAACAGGTGAACAGTTAAACTGTGGAACACCCATACCATGGAATACTACTCAGCAATAGAAAGGAATAAACTACTGATACACTCAATGACTTGTATGGACCTCTAGTGAATTATGCTAAGTGCAAAAGGATAATCCCAAAGGTGGTATATACTGTATAACTCCATTTACATAACATTCATGAAATGAAAAAAATCATAGAAATGAAGAACAGATTAGTGTTTGCCAGGGGTTAAGGATGGGGGTGGGGGTAGGGTGGGAGGGAGGTGGGTGTGGCTATAAAAGGATAACACAGGGATCCTGTGGTGATGGAGTTGTTCTGTATCTTGATTCCATCAGTGTCAAATCCTGGTTGTGATGCTGTACTATAGTTTTACAAGATGCTATCATTAGAGAAAACTGGTAAATGGTAGAGGGGATTGCTCTCTACTATTTTTTACACATATGCTTTTACAATCACCTCAAAATAAAAAGTTTCATTAAGAAAGAAAAAAAAAAAGAAGAAACCTATAAATCATGCTATTTATTTACTGAGCACCTGCTGTATAGCCAGGCCCTATGTAAGGTACTCACATGAACATTTCTTATTTAATCTTCATAAACCCTATAAAGATTATGCCTATTTCCTAAGTGATCTTTCTGGAATACTGATTCTTTGTGACATTAATAGCCTTCCTTGAGAGGTGTTCTGTAAAAAGCATTCCCTAGTCAAGTAGTTTGAGAAACATAAAAACAATTTTTTTTTTGCTGTAGGATTTCTCACGGCCTTTAATATATTAACATACATTATAAATATTCAAAAGGAGGCCATCATACACAACTCTTCTCAAATTTCTTTAATTTTGAAACTCTTGTCTTCTTGTAATGCCTATTAACAACTTATATTCTCGTAATCCACCATAATAAATGTTGAGTTATGGTATTCTATCAACATCCCTGCTGGAGTTGGGTTTTACGTGTTTTTTCAATTTAGGCTATAGATTTACCACCCGAATATACCCTCATTATAGTGCTGGTGACCCAAACTACTTACCACGTAACAATATAAACAGATCGCAGTACTAATGTGAAGACCAACATTCCATACATGACCTGAATAAGAAAGGAAAAATGAAGTTAGTAAAATCATTATTCTTTGGCAAAGGAAGTACATTTTGCCTACAAAAATTGCCCTCCCAATTAAATATAAATATTTATTCTCTTTCATACATTTTAAAGAACAGGATTTTTTTAAATGTGTAATTATGAAGAATTAAAAGCCTGCTTATAAACAACCAATATCAGAAGTCCCATAATCAATTTTAATTCTGAATGGTTACATGACATTTTAAATATCTGCTGAAACCTGAACAAATGGTATAATTTGGCTTCATACTCCCCAGACCCTTCATTTCTCTTTAGCTTCACTTTCAGCACATGACTCTACTTCCCATTTTGTAACAACATAAATCTGAACTCTTTTAAACTCTCCTCCTAAATGTTTCCACATTCATATGTATCCTCTCCCTGCATTTTTTTTCTTTTTGCTGAGGATGATTTGCCCTGAGCTAACATCTGTGCCAATCTCCGTCTATATTTTTTAGTATGTGGGCTGCCAGCACAGCATGGCTGCTAACAGAGAGGTGTAGGTCCGCGCCTGGAAACTGAACGTGGGCTGCCAAAGCAGAGCACACTGAACTTAACCACTAGGCCACTGGGGCTGGCCCTCTCCCTGCATTCTTTCTCCCATTCCTAATCTCTAGAGAAACAGGTGTCCATTTCTTCCTGACTGAGGTTAACCGATTCCCCTGTGTTTATTCTAGATGCTCCCACATCTTTCTAGACTTGGCTCCATCAACTAACCTCTTTCTCTCTATATTGAGCACTGGTTAGGTACTACTGTCTGGAAAATTGAACCTGGTAGTAAAATTTAACTTTTAAAGTATGAAATATTAAATACAGAAAATTTTGCATAGAATAGAAATGCACAGTTTAACAAGTATTAATAAAACCAATAGCTGGGAAGGTACCGTTCAAGTCAAGAAACGGATCCCCATTAACAGCCCAGAAGCGCTGCAGGCATTTCTTCCCAGTTCACCCTCTCCCCTCCTCCTTAGAGGAAACCACTCTCCTGACTTTCATAATAAATATTTTCTTGATTTTCTTTACATATTTACTAACTTGAACTGGTCTCTTAAATATGCATTCCTAAAAAATACTGTTTTTTGAATTTTAATTTACAATAGAATATTGCATACATTTGTTTTTATCTTGTCTTAAGATTCAGTTAGGTTATGTATGTAGACACAGTTCACTCATTTTTGATGTTATATACCATTTAACTGGATAAAAATACCACGATTTATTTACCCACCCTTGTGTTGATGGACTTTCTGGGTATTTCCAGTTTTCACTGCTATGAACATTCTTACCCCTCTCAGCGCACATGCACGCAGGTTTCTCTAGGCTATGTACTTAGGAATGGAACTGCTGGGTGAGATGCTATGTGCATTATCAAAATTACTGAAAAAGTCAAACTATTTTCCAAAGTGTTTATACCAATGTTTACTCCAATCAATGTGTATGAGTGTTTCTTTTGTGCCACATACTCACCAACACATGCTATAGTCAGACTTCTAAAGTTTTGTCAATCTATGTGGTTTTTAATATGTATTTCCCTGATTACAAGCTGAACGTTGTATGTTATGTTTACTGGCCATTTGATGTCCTCTATTGTTCAAACCTATTTTTTCATTTGATTGTCTGTCATTTTCTTACTTACTCGTTCCTTTCTTAACTTTAAAAAACTTTAAAAATTGAACTATAACACACATACAGAAAAGTGCTCGAAACAAACACAGTTTGATGATTATCACACAAAAAATAACCTCTTTCCCCAAGGTTTACCACTATCCTGACTTCTAACATTAGTTTAGTTTTGCCTGTTTTGAACCTCATTATAAATGGAACTCTAGGGCTGGCCCAGTGGTGCAGGGGTTAAGTGCACACGTTCCGCTTCGGCAGCCCAGGGTTCACCAGTTCGGATCCCGGGTGCGGACATGGCACCGCTTGCCAAGCCATGCTGTGGTAGGCGTCCCACATAGAAAGTAGAGGAAGATGGGCATGGATGTTAGCTCAGGGCCAGTCTTCCTCAGCAAAAAGAGGAGGATTAGTGGCAGATGTTAGCTCAGGGCTAATCTTCCTCAAAAAAAAACACACAAAAAAAGAACTCTATAGTATATATTTATTTGTGTCAAGCTTGTTTTACTCAGTATTATGTGTGTGAGCCTCATTTAACTTGTTATATGAACTGTGTGGCGTATTAGTTTTCACTGCTATCTAATATTCCATTATTTGAATATGTGTATTTTACACATTCATTCTACTGCTGATGGACACTGGGGTCTGATTTTTAGCTATTTATAATAACCCTGCTATAAACATTTTAATATATATTTTTGGTGTATATGTTCGGGGATTTCTTTGGGCATATGCCTAGGAGTCAAACTGCTGGATCACACAGTATACATAAATTCAACTTTAGCAGTTTATACAAACTGTATTCCAAAGTGGTTATACCAATTAACACTCCCACCAGCAGTGTATGAGGGTTGCTTAACATCCTTGCCAGCCAGCACTTGGTACTATAAAGTCCATTTTTTTAAAAGATTTTATTTTTCCTTTTTTCTCCCAAAGCCCCCTGGTACATAGTTGTGTATTTTTAGTTGTGGGTCCTTCTAGTTGTGGCATGTGGGATGCTGCCTCAGCACGGCTTGACAAGCAGTGCCATGTCTGCTCCCAGGATTC
This sequence comes from Equus caballus, assembly GCF_041296265.1. NCBI lineage: Eukaryota > Metazoa > Chordata > Mammalia > Perissodactyla > Equidae > Equus > Equus caballus. The sequence continues at coordinate 69,796,420 of NC_091690.1, forward strand.
GAACCGGCGAAACCCTGGGCTGCCAAAGCAGAGTGCACGAACTTAACTACTCAGCCACGGGGCCGGCCCCTATAAAGTCCTTTTGATTTTAGCCATTTTGTTGGGTGTGTAGTGGTATCTCATTGTGGTTTTTTTTTTTCTTAAAGATTTTATTCTTCCTTTTTCTCCCCAAAGCCCCCCAGTACATAGTTGTATATTCTAGTTGTGAGTGCCTCTGGTTGTGCTATGTGGGACGCCACCTCAGCATGGCCTGATGAGCAGTGCCATGTCCATGCCCAGGATCTGAACTGGCAAAACCCTGGGCCGTGGAAGCAGAGCACACAAACTTAACCACTCAGTCATGGGGCCGGCCCCTAGGTTTTCTATTCTTTATTAAGTTTTCCAGGAATTTGTCCATTAAAAAAAATAAAAATTTAAATGTATTGGCATAAAGTTGTTCATAATATTCAATTAACTTTTTAATGCCTCTAGGACTTCATGTGGTATCTCCTTCTCATTTCTGATATTATTTGTGCTTGCCTTCTTCTCCCTTGAATTCACCAAGGGTTTGTTAATTTTACTTGTCTTTTGAAGAAGCACTTTTTGGCTTTGCTGACTTTCCCTATAGTATGTTTGTTTTCTATTGTATTCATTTTTCTTTTTATCTTTCCCTCTCTTCTTGACATATATGCTAAATCTTTCCTTTTTTAGATTTTTTTTTTCTGCTATACACATTTTAAGGCTAGATATTTCCCTTCAAGTACTAATTTTGCTGAATCCTACAAGTTTTAACATGTATTTTTTTCATTATGATTCAAAATATTTTCCAATTTCTATGACTTCTTTGATCCATGTGTTATTTAGAATTATATTACTTATATTCTAACATAATTCATTATAGTCAGAAATTATATTCTGATTCCAATACTATGAAATTTAAGACTTGCTGTGTGAGCAAGCATATGGTCAATTTTCATAACTGTTCTCTGAGTGCTACAGAAAAACGTGTTCCTGCGATTGCTGGGTGCGGTATTTTACATTTGCCCTATTGGTCAAGTTTTTTAATCATGTTGTTTAAATCTTCTATATCCTCTATCAATTACTGAAAGCTATGTATTAAAGTCACCTAAGATTATAGATTTGTCTTCTTTTTCTTCTAGGTCTGTCAATCTTTGCCTTATATATTTTGAGGCATTATATACATTAGAGGTACATATAAATTTTGATTATCATAATTTTCTGATGAATTGAATACTTCTAATACTATGAAGTAATCCCTCTTTATCAATAGAAACGCTGTCCCCTTAAAGTCTATTTTGTCTGATATTAAAACAACTATATCATATTTCTTTTGCTTAGTGTTAGCATGATTTATATTTTCCCATACATTTACTTTCAACATTTCTATATCTTGATGTTTTAGGTGGACTCTCTTATGAGGCCTTGATATGACTCTTGCCTACTACTTGTGGTCTCTATTAAGTGGAATTCAACAAGCATTTATTGAGTATTATACTACACCGAGGGGATATAGTGCTGTGAGTAAAGGGTTAAGATCCAGAGTGGGCTGATGCAGGCCTGGTTGAAAATTACCTCAGTGTCCCAGCCTTGAATACAACAGTTAAGATAAATGGGGAATGTTGTGTCTGCTGTGGTTGTGGTGAAAGACTGTATCTAGGTTGGAGGCTTGGGATCCGCAGGAAAACAGTCTAAAAGATGCCTATTATAAAGAATGATCAGAAAAAGGGGCTGTAGCTTCTATGTGTTACAACGACCTCGACTGTGCTTAGCTCTCATCCCTGCAGCTGTATGTAACTTATGCGGATGAGAGGGCAAAAGAAGCTGTGTACATGGACAGCTCTGAATTTCCCGATGAAAGTGTTGTACCTGCTGTATCCTCCAACTTGTATCCTCCTATAAAGCTAAGTAAACATAGTATTAGATTAAAGCCTGTGAGAGTCTGATTGCCAGCTTGAATCCATAAGTGTAGCCACACTGCTGTAACGGTGAACAGTAAAGGCGTGCTCCCTGTCCTCACAGCAATTACAGTCTAGTGAGGAGAGAGAAGTAACCAGGCAATTAAAATGTAGTATTTTAACTCTGTGAGAGGGACTGGACAGAGTACTTTGTAAGCATGTAGGAAGGCTACCTAATCCAGACTTACGAAGATCAGAAAGACTTTCATGGAGGATATGATATTTTATAACTGAAGCACTAGTAGGAGAAGCATTATTATTAACAACTGAAACATTATTAAGAGAAAGTGGAAGAGAGTAACTGGCATAGCTTATATTCTGGGGACTAGAAGAAAGTCAGCATGTCTAGAATACATTGTTGGAGCAAAGAGTGAGAAAAATGGAGCCAGAAAGGTAAGCAGAGGTCAAGTTTGGCTTTTCAAGTCACGTTAAGGAGTTGGATGCTATCTTCAGAGCTATGGAACTCAAGGACAGTTCCAGTAGTAGCTCAACACGATCACTCACGTAGTAGAAAGACGTCCCTGTCTTGCTGGGTGGAGAATGAATTGGAGGGAGGTAAGACTGATGGAAAACAGACCAATGATAAGCTATTGCAGTAACCTAGGCGAGAGATGGAGCCTGGACTAGGCCAGTATCAGCGGAATGGAGAGAAATGGACAGATTAGGGAGATACTTAGGGCTTGGACTGACAATTAATTTGATATGGGAGTTAGGAAACATTGGGAAAGTCAATGATGGCCTGGTTCATGACTTGGGCAGTTAGGTGCATGGTGAAATTGTTTACTGGGTTAGAGAATACATGAAGAGAAGAAAGATTGGGGAGGAAAATGGCAACTTCATTTCTAGATATATTCAGAGTTTGAGTTGCTGCTGAGGTATCCGAGTAGAGCTCTTTGGCAGGAGTTGGATTATCTGGGTCTAAACTTACAAGAAAAATGTGAGCTAAAGAAACAGATACATAAATCATCAGCATACAGAAGTCAAGCAGAACAGATTGTCAGGGAGTACGTTAGACATAGCAAATGCTGGATAAGACAGAACCTATACCCTGGCAGCATAACGGGGCTTTTTCAAATTAATTTTCTTTTCTCCACAAGCACCGCCACCCCATATATTCTGATTCTCCCCTAGGAATCTGTGGCAGAACCTCCTAGTGGTCTACTCAGTATCCATTTTCTCCTTCTGTTTTTATAGAAGACTCATTTTGTTCAGCTGGCAATATGTCCAAGTGTAAAAGCTTGGCAGCTAGAGGTGGCCACATGACACTCGCAACTTTTTTCCTATGCATAGTCTAATATTAGTCATTTTTTAAAATAAAAAAGAAAATAGAATACATACTTTTCTGCTCCTTGCAATTTTCATCTAAAAATATTTTTACAAGGTTTTTTTTTTTTTTGAGGAAGATTAGCCCTGAGCTAACATCTGCCAATCCTCCTTTTTGCTGAGGAAGGCTGGCCCTGAGCTAACATCCGTGCCCATCTTCCTCTACTTTCTATGTGGGACGCCTACCACAGCATGGCTTGCCAAGTGGTGCCATGTGCACACCCGGGATCCAAACCGATAAACCCTGGGCCGCCGAATTGGAACAGGCACGCTTAACTGCTGCGCCACCGGGCTAGCCCTATGAGGAATTTTTATAGCTTTCCATATTTAATTATTTTTTCAGTCTCCAAGCTCCAAAGACTATGAAAATATTAGTGTTTTCTCTCTGCTAAAGCATCCTAGAAATATGCTGTGTGTAAACTGAGACCTGGTATTTATCTTCAAGGAACCTATAGCCTAGGAAAAAAAGCATATTATATTTTTGTTTATCAGTTAAAAAGAAAGGTAAGGTATTTTGAGAAAAGCAGAAAAAGACAAATGTTTTGTTCTGTGAGTTGGTAGTCAGATGCCTGTGTGGAAAGATTTGAAGACAGATGAAACTGAGAGGTAAAAGAGGGCAAAGTAAGTGGGATAGGGCTGTAGTGTGGGCCCTTGGAGACCGTAGATATACAATAATTATTCTGATGATAATGAGGAAGACTGACTTTCAATATTTCTTCAGAGTTAACATTCTCCATAACTCATTCCTTACGGTCTATTCCTCGGATTAAGCCAAAACACGGAGAGGAGTTCCACATAACTGACCAGTTTATTTTCTATCAAGTGCTCACTGAATATTGACTGGGTGATAGCCACTGGACTAGGCATCCATCATTCCAAGATGAAAAGACACACTATTCCTGACCTCAGTGAGCTCAGTCTAGTAGAGGAGACACATATGTAATCAAATATCTAGCACCTGGATCTGGTTTCTAAATTCCATTCTCCACTAAAAGGAACTAGGGCTCCGTGGAGATATGGCTGACTCCAGGCCTGGGCAGGGGAAGAACAAGATGAGCCTGGAACATCTTCTCATGCCAAAGAGTAAGGAATACTCAAAGCATGATGGGAACATGTCAAAAGGACACAAACACCAGATCTCAGACAATCTGTAAACCAAAATAAATGAGTAACAAATCATAATTCATTGAATAAAGTAGGAATATATAAGTCCACAGAAATAAAAATAAATAAGTTGAAAGTTTAATAATTAACAGAGTATTTTCATAAATCTCAAATCTACTACAAAGTTCTTATTAATTTTGAGGGGATAAACAATAACTTTACAGTGCAGAAGTCTGGTGGACACTATCTTAAGTGATCATGTTCCAACATGTTGACAACATACTTTCAAGTGGTTCAGGGGAAAAAGGTTCTTTGTACTGTTCTTGCAACTTTTCTGTAAGTTTGGTAGTGTCTAAAAATAGACATATTTAAACAATAAAGAAACAATTCCATACTAACCCACTAGAATAATCATTAATTTCACATTTGAATCTCCAGAGGGAGCTCAAGTCTTTCACTCTGGGAGAAAGGCACTCAGCTCGCCTGTGATAAGAACAGTTCATCAGACGGGGGCGGGCGGACAACACGGGTAAGGGGCGCATCTGTACAGTGACGGATAAAACTAGAGTACTGGTGGTGAACACAATGCAGTCTATTCAGAAACTGACATAAAATAATGTACACCTGAAATTTATATAATGTTATAACCTGATATGACCTCAATAAAATAATTAAAGAAAGAAAAAAGAACAATTCATTAGAGTGGGACATCACGTAGGGATTTGTGGATAAAGCCCCAGTGAGCGGGAACCTGTGGTGACAGGAAATGGGATTTAGGCATTTGGAGTTTGTAATTGACTCACTCAGTACATTAATGACAATCATAATTATCATAATTAATTGCCCAAACATAGTAAAGAACCTCTAACAGAAAAAGCCAAGGGCTGGGGTTGGGGGATCTAGATTTTTCTACCAACTGATTACTGCCTCACTATATAATCTTGAACAAGTCATTTCATTTACCTTGGCCTTGGACTCTCACTTGTAAAATAAAGAGACTGAACTAGGTGACTGTGGTTTCATCTTCCTATAATTATAGTCAAAATAGGATGTAAGGAAGCATTTTATTTTGGGAGTTAATATAAGTTACTCTTATATGATAAGACTAAAAGGTTGGTGTTTCCTACATAAATAGATGATAGTTTAAATGCTAAAAGGCTAAATGTAGATATTACTTTGTAACTATAAAACAACTTCACAAGTCTCATAAGGCAATGAGGTCTAATGGTAAAAAAAAAAAAGCTTTTGTAGACACTTAGAAATGATTTAAAATCCTAACTATACAGCCTTCTAATCCCTCCTACACATGACTGCCAGAAGCATCTGACATAGATCTTAGAATGCCATGCCTCCGTCAATGGCAAAAGCATGAGATCCAAACTTTAGCATGACATCTAGTGCTTCACAATTTGGACCAGTCTTCCTTCCTCTCTTATGTCCTGCAGGAGCTTCTATTTTAGCACAGGATTTCCCAAATAGTATCCCCCAGAATACTATTGTGCTGGGAGATGTTAAGAGATAATGTATAAAAACAAGTTCTGGGGGGTTGAGCCCTGTAGCATAGTGGTTAAGTTTGGTGCGCTCTGCTTCAGTGACACGCGTTCATGCGTTTGGATGATGGGCACGGATGTATTCCACCTGACCCACATATAAAGTGGAGGAAGACTGGCACAGATGTTAGTTCAGGGCTAATCTTCTTCAGCAAAAAATAAAAAAATAAAATAAAAAAATAAAAATTTTCAATGGTCAAATAAATCCTACTCAAACATCATCTCCTGTGTGAAGTCTTGCTGAAATCCTTCTATAGAAATTACTTAATCTCTTTTTATTCCCAAAGTACTTCACTTATATTTGACTCTGGGCAGTTTTTAAAGTTGATAACTGAATTCTGGCTTAGCTCTACCTAAGTTTTACATATTCAGTCTTCACATTTTTTCTAATAATTTCATCATCACACTCAAATCTAAATAGTATTTTTCATTCTTTTTAAAAATGAATCTTTCTGATAAATTAGATTTCAAAGTACAGATTCTGCTGCAGGGGCATCATCATATCATGGAAGGAATATGGGCTTTGGAATAAAAACACTTGGGTTCAATTTCTAGCTCTGCAGTAACTAGGTGAGAAATATTGGGCAAATTACTTAACCTTTCTGACTCTCAGTTATCTCTCTCACCTATAAAATGAAGGTGAGAATTTCTACACAGGTTTGCTGATATTTTAGCAAGATAACAGGTAAGTCAATCTATATAAACTACATGACAGATTATACAATATTTAGCACAGAGCAGACACTCAAAAATGTTAGCTTCTTTTGCTTCCTTTCCAAGTGTGCTTACACAGTAGTTTTCTTACATCTCTAATTTGTAATAAAATGGCACAAATGAAGAAAAGAATAAAATTTAAATATATCTGCTTAAGTTCCCATTTTTCAAATTGTGTACATAGTGTGTTCCTTCTTGCAAACTCTGAGGGTCAAACTGGAAGGCAATGACATGACAGTCATGTCTAGAAACAATCTTGAGGCGACATCTGCTTTGGCAGGAAGATTTTAAGCACTCTTCGAGACATTAGATGAGATCTCATCTGAGATATTCAATTACTGATTTGTCAGTTAGCTGCTTAAAGAGAGTTCACTAACTTCTTAAAAGTTCTTTTAATCTCTTCTCATGCATGCTTTTCTTTTTGTTTCCTTCTTAAGATATACTGGTGTCTCTATTGAGTGTGACAGCGATGTGATTTGAGTGTTGTCCTTTGCAAGGGCACTGAATTAAACAAACAGCACTGGGTTTCCTTTGGAGATGTTTGCATCACCTTGGATTTGATACAGTAAAGTAGGACTGTTATCAGTATTTTCTCCCTCAGGGAAGCTAATCTGATTAGCAATCATCCTGCTGGGGACAGATACTTTTAAAGTGTTTATTAACTCTTTCTTCTAACTGTATATCACTACATACTTATCTGGGCCCAACTCAAATATCTCCTTTCAGAAGCTTTCGTGATTATCACAGGTAGAAATTTATGCATGTCACCTTCCATCTTAATATGTATTTTTAGTATCATACTGTATTACTATGTTTATTGCCTTGTGCTTTGCATTATCTTATATTAATTATTTTTACATTATCCTTGTGAAAAAATACCTCTCCCAATTTTGAACATTTTACAGATGAGAATGGGGTATTATAGGTAAGAACAGGCACAGCATGAAATTTGCCCATGGATAGTGAAGTGGCAAAAAAACAAGATTCCAAAGCTCAGGAAATCAAAGTGGTAAGAAATCAAGATTCTAAACTCTCAAGTTAGAGGTCCTTCAGGTTAGACAACATTGCTTTCCTCTCCTTTTCCATAATTTTAAAGATCTTAAAAGTTATTATAAATCTACCCACAAATTCCCAAACAATTTTTCCACTTAGAAATTCCTAAACAATTTTTCTAAGTTTTGGTACATAAGAATACCAACAGTCATATGAAAGAATGAGAGCAATACTCTAAACTGACAAATAGAAGATTCTCATAAAGAGCAGTTCTTTTTTCTTAAGAATGATACTCAGAAAATAATCAGGGATAGATTTTTAAAAGCCCTAAGTATAAACAGAAAGTATCAATTCTAACTACTTAGATCAGCACAGGACATTCCAGGTTAGACATCTGAGGCAAAGGCCTCTTTGAATAAAGCTCAAATAAAGCAGTGAGAAATACCATTGGATCACAATAGTGGGTCACTTTCCCTTACTTGTTTTTCAATACCAGAGTAAGTAATAATGTAGGTGTATGCAATAGATGTATTTTGTAATCCTACCCTGAGTCATCTAAGCAGGCAGATTGTGCCCGTCTACGTTAGCACTGCTTCTGCATATGCGTTACAAGACATAAACTACACATATTTTTTACAAGTCTATCTTCCTGACCAGACGGTGAGCTCCTTGAGACCAGCAGCCACGTCTTATTTGCTTTGGTATTAGCTAACATTCAGAGTGTTTACTATGTGCTAAGGGTTTTACACGCATTATCTCATTCCACCTCAGACAACCTCAGGAGGTTATTATACCAATTTCAGAGACGCAGTATGATGAGCTCTTTAAGAGCAGGGACTTCGTTATTTCAATCATGAGTCTATCTCCTGTGTCTAGGACAGCATCTGGCATATTGGAAGGCCGTTAAAAAGTGTTTGTTGAATAATTAGGACACCAAAGCTCAAACCTGCTAGTAAGTGGAGAGACTAGATTTGAATCTAGGTCTGCCTGACTTCAGATTTTAAAGTCTCTGCTCTGCTGCCTATCTCCTTCCAACTCCCAGCTCAGAATCTGGTACTGAGAACGTACACAGTGGACATCTGCTGAATGAATGAATGTCTTCTACACTCAGTCGCTTATCCACTTTACCTGAGCACTGCCCTCCTTCTGCACTTCTCTATCCTGATTTGTAATCTCTAGGCTTAGGATATAAACCATAGCTGTAAGCTTTCATCCTGCTTCCCCTCCTATCAGCAAACCTCATCCCCATCATATACAGACAAGACAATATTTATGACTGGAAAAACACATAGAAATTGCAGCATTGGAAGTTATATGAATAATTGGTTACTTTTATTACATAAACATACTGTCAAAATAGGTCTAAAATACAAAATGGGAACTTGATGGTCATAAACTTATAAAAATTAATCCCAAATTTCTAAATTTTGGTTTTTGGTGGTTACGATTTCTCTTTCTTATAAAGGCAAACAAGAAATTCATAAAAACTGAAGTATTCTTCATATAAATAAACTTACTTCATTTTTTACACTGTGTCAGTAAATCTTTCTAAATAAAGGGGTAATTACACAATGACACCATTTCAAGCTATGATCAACAGGAAAGTGAGAATGACCTCTCCCGTGACATCTACTTTCAGCTGGCCTGTAGAAAAGGAAGGCACAATAATGTGGTTTTGGAATTTATTTCAAAAAACAGATCTCAGTCAGATGATTATCGTCTAGTTTAAGCTTAAAAAGTTACAGGAACATTTACTTGTTATATAAGCACAAATATTCTAAAACTACAAAGCCTCCAATACTCCTGAAACGTGTGCTTATTTATTTATTTTTGTTTGCTACTTTGTTGAAAAAAGGGAGACAAGATTTAAACAAATCTAAGTTACAATTCTGGCTCTGCCCTGTGATAACTGTGTAACCCTGGGGCAAATTAATATCTCTGAGCTCATCTCCCTTAAAATGTGGACAATAATTGCTAATTTGTGGGACTGCTGGGGAGATCAGAGTCTGGTGTAGTAATGAGCATAGTGCCAGGCACATGGTAGCACTCAATAAACAAAAGCTCTCTTTATTTAGGGTCTGCTACTTTATTTCACTCTCGTTTCATTGTGGGATGCACTCAAATCACTATTTCCTAAAGCAAAGTTTCCTATGTTTGCTTCCCTCAATGTAAATAACCTCCCCGGCAAAAGTCTCATTAAAATATACATTAGGGGAAAATATTCAAGGATTTTTCAGTCTATCTTTTCTAGAAAATACTGTCATAAAACAGATTTTATATGTGTATGTGCATAACGCTTCCTGTTTTTTCCTGCTTCTAAGAGCCATGCCGCACCTGCGTCACTGACTCCCCACAGCCAGCCGGGCCTGGGCACTGGCTGTCCCAGGTATACTCCTATTATCCACACCTGGCTCCTCTAGGCGTTTGCATTTGCAACCTCCGTTTTAAACAATGGACTTTCTCAGGATATCTACGATTTCATTTTCAGAAGCTGTATCTGCATATAATTTACTAGAAAAGGAAAACACAAGGCAGCAAGTATTGCTAAACAATCAAATGTGTAATAATTTCTAAAAATTACCTGCTGAAATATAGGCTCCTTTACCTTAAGGTAAACCTGCAAAATATTAAAAGAAACACATGAGAATGAAGTGCATTATGGAGAGGGAAGAAAATCTATTCCAACAATTCTGCAAATCCCAAGTAAATTTCCTGCTTCTGTAGTCCTGCTGCTTAGATGTGACTCCAGCCAGATCTAACCAATTAGGTTAGCTGGCATGCTACAGAGGGGCTAGTACCCACAGGTGGGGATCCCCTAGTGCTAGTTTACCATGGTAAACTAAATGTTTCAAAGCTGTTGTGCATTACTCTGGTCTCTTGGCCTCCGCATCAGCATCAAGGAGGGGCAAAGATGCACAGATACTCAAGAGGGCTGAAGAGGTTATGCCGACAATCCCTATAGCAGATCTGCTCTAGAGCGCTTAGAGGTAGAGACAGGAGTTAAATGTCAGACTGCCACTTACTTGCTACATGCCTTGAGCAAGTCACTTAACCAAAAGACGTATTTTCCCCTATTTGAACAACAGGAATAATAGCGGTAAGGAATAATAAGCTAAAATATGTGGAAGTGTAGCATATAATAGGTGCTCAATAAGTGAAAACATTTAAAACAAATTTCTTGTGCTTTCCTCTGCTTCCAAAAACCTCTCACTCACTCACCTAAACACACAAGTCACTCACCTAGATGCATTCCCCGTTACACAAACCCTAGTTTTCAGCTCCACGGCCATGTGGGTGATTAAGCTCAATGCCTATTTAAGATTTAGCATGCATTTATTGCCCTATAGGAGTACACCTTTAAAATGACATGGTAGAGAGGAATCAAAATGCAAATTATAACCCTGAAATGACTCCCATCACTTACAAGACAAAGTCCAAATTTCAAAGCCTTCCATGATCTCACTCCTGCCTTTCTGTTTGGCCTCATTGCTCTCTTCTTGTCTCCTTCATCCTAGGCTCCAGAGCATACAGCGCTTCCCCAAATGCGCTAGTTTCATTCTTCTGTATCTTTAAACATGCTGCTCTTTACTTTATTCAGAAATCCTCCCCTGCCGGCAAAAACTCATCTTTCAACACTCAGCTCAAACTATACCTCGTGCTCGAAGCCTTTTCTGATCCCTCTCTATTCGGCAGAAGCAACCACTCACCCTCCTTTGTACCCTCACTGTCCAAGTATAAACTTCACGGCATTTATTAGGATATTTGTTTCTCTCCCCTACAAGGCAGTAATCTCTCTGACAGCAAGGACTGTGCTTAGATATCTCTATATCCCCATTTAATGCAGTGCTGAGCTCACAAAATTTTACATAATTTTATAATTTGGTTACAAAATTTCTTATTTCTGGAGGAAGTTCCTACCCTCATTGCAACGAGGGCACACTATTTCCTTTAAGTAAGCACTCACAGAGCTTTAACAGTAAGATGTGTATGAGACATTATACAGGTATCTGTAAGTCTAAACTCAGTGAGGAAGAATGCTTTTAATCTCTGAAATCTGTTCAAAATACTAATCTCCCTTTTTATAGTTTCAGGTTTCTACTGTTGCTAATAAAAGAAATGCAAAAGGACATGTCTAGTAAAGGTACTTTTTCTTTTTTTTGGTGAGGAAGATTGTCGCTGAGCTAACATGTACATCAGTCTTCCTCTATTTTGTATGTGGGACACCACCACAGCATGGCTTGATGAGCACTGTGTAGGTCTGCACCTGGGATCAAAACCCATGAACCCCAGGCCACCAAAGTGGAGCAAGTGAACTTAACCACTATGCCACCAGACTGGCCCCCTAAAGACATGTTTTTAAGGCAAAAGAATTATGGAGTCCTTACTATGTGCCAGGTATTAATTCTCAGAACTAATATGCAATGTATGCAATTATCTTTATTTTACAGATGAGGAAAACTAAAGCAGAGAGAGATTCAGTAACTTCCCCAACGTCCCACTTCTTAAGTAACAGTGTTGGTCCAAACTCAGATCTGACTGACTCCCAAGCCTGTGTTTCAACCACATCAGCTCTTAACCTACAAAGGGGTCTAGTCGTGACTCTCCTACCAATTCTCCATGTGAACTTGGTTGGCCAGACAAGTCATAAATCTCTCTGGACTTTATTTTTTTCTTTTATACAGTAGCAAGACTTCCTTTCACCTCTGAAATTCTAGGATTCTCTCATGATTAACGAGTATGTAGTTTATGCAAAGGAATATGCAGGGCAATGCAGAAACATAAGAAAATGCTCCTTCAGTCTCCTATTCACCTTTTCAACTCACTGAAATCTAGCTTCTGCTTCCAACAATCTACTGCTCACAATATCCTTATTACGTTTACTTGGTCTTTTACCCGAAATTTTTATGGGTCAAACCTCAATGGGTCAAACCTCTTCATCTCACTCATCCTCTCAGAGGCAACTAATACTGTTAGTCCTTCTAGTAATGTCTTTGTACTCTGTGACATCAGGCTCTCTGAGTTCTCCTACAACTCTGATTACTTGTTCTCAGTCTACTTTGCTGGCTTCATTTCTTCCACCTGACCCTCAAATGTCAGTGTTCCAGCATACAGCATGGTGATTAATAATACTGGACTGAACACTGGCAATTTGCTGGGAGTAGATTTTGGCTGCTCTCATCACACACACACAAATGGTAACTATGCGAGAAGATATATCAATTACCTTGACTGTAGTAATCATTTCACTATGTATATCAAGTCATCATGTTGTACATCTTAAATGTATACAATTTTTATTTAAAAAATGTTGATTCTTATTGAAATCTTTAGGCATTATGAAAAGAGGTATCCTAATTTTATCATAAAGAGTTTGCATACTGACAGGCTTTGAATGTCAGAGAGACAAATCAACTGTAACTCTTAGGATATAATATCATAAATTATACTGTTTTGTTTATCTCTGTAAAAGAAAAAAGTCAGTGTTCCAAAGGGTCATATCTTTGGTCATCTTAATGGTCTATGCTATCTCTGTGCCAGTTCATCTATTCCCACATTTCTAGTACTACCTATACCCTGACAACCCCCAATCCACATCTTTAGTCCATCTTACCTGTTAAGCCTCAGATATCATTAATATCAGGCACCTCCATCTCAACACATTCCAAACGGAACTTACCTACCCCTATCCCATGACACAAACCTAACATTACATTTCCTGCAAAATCCGCTCTTCCTCCAAGTTTCCTATCTTAATTAAGGACCTACTAGATGTATCCTGATGGACAGGCCATAAACTAAGGAATCATTCTAGACAATTCCTTCTTTTGACTCCATTCCCAACCCCCTACTTAGTGGGTCACAAGTCATGTGGATTGCTATTATGACAGCTTCTTTCCTCCCCACAGCTATTTTACCTCAGTTTGAGTCTCATATCTGCCCTACGCAAATGCAAAAGTCATGGGTCTGGCCTCCAACTCCCCTAATCCATCCTCTACAAGCAAAGTAATCTTTCTAGAACACATATCTAATTATGTTTTTCCTCTACTTTCAACCAGTTAATGGCTCTACACTACTTGAGAATAAAAATTCAAACTTAAACATGGTGTACAAAGGTCTTTATAATCTGACATTTGTCTAATTCACTAGATTCATTCACTGCTCTCCACATTACATCCGTTCCAGCCATATTAAATCTCTCCCAGTTTTATTAGCAGTGATGATTTAATGAGAAAATAAATGTAAAGTATTCAGTACAGTATCTGGCACATAGTAAGCACTTAAAAATGATAATTCATTTTACTGTTCCAAGGTTCTACCCCTGTGGACAGTGGCGAAGTCCTAATCATCAGTTAACACTCAGCCGGAGTGCCTCCTCTCTGGAGTTTTCCTGGACCCCCTCAAGCAGTTTTCATTGATCCGCCTTCATCTCATCATTGTATAACTAGTTTTTACCTCTCTTACCATCTTTTGATGCAATTCTTTGTTTACATGTTTGACTTTCCTACTAGACTGTACTCCTCAAGCACAGCAACTGCTTCTTAGTCATCTTTGTATTTTCTACTGCCTGATATGGTAGGTTTGCAATAAACGTTTGTTGAAATGAATCTCTTTTTTTTTTTTGTAAAAGACTGGCACCTGAGCTAACATCTGTTGCCCATCTTTTTTTTTCGTCTTCTTCTCCCCAAAGCCCCCCAGTACATAGTTGTATATTCTAGTTGTGAGAGCCTCTGGTTGTGCTATGTGGGATGCTGCCTCAGAATGACCTGAGGAGCGGTGCCATGTCCACGCCCAGAATCTGAATGGGCGAAACCCTGGGCCGCTGAAGCGGAGCACGTGAACTTAACCACTCGGCCACGGGGCCAGCCCCAAAATGAGTCTCTCTTAATACACAATGCAATTCACTTGAGGAAAAAAAGCACTAGGGTAGAATCAGAAATGACCAGTTATCTCAATTTATTAGGAGGTTAACCATTAAATAGTCATACTAGGCCCAACAGAGCAGAGCCAATCTCTTTTTTTTAACAAATAGGAGGTAACATGTCCATCCATGAGAAAAAGTTAATTTTTTTCCATTGCTACTAAATATTTGCCTTTTGACATTTTCCCACCTTAAAAAAAAAACCAGGGGCCGGCCTGGTGGCACAGTGGTTAAGTTCACACGTTCTGCTTCTCGGCCGCCCAGGGTTCGATGGTTCAGATCCCAGGTGCGGACATGGCACCGCTTGGCATGCCATGCTGTGGTAGGCGTCCCACATATAAAGTCGAGGAAAATGGGCATGCATGTTAGCTCAGGGCCAGTCTTCCTCAACAAAAAGGAGGAGGAATGGCAGTAGTGAGCTCAGGGCTAATCCTCCTCAAAAAAAAAAAACCAGATTTTTTAAAAAGTTGTTTCAACTTTTTGTTGAGAAATAACACCTAAACAGAAAACAATGGAACAAATCTGTGAGTTTCATGCAGAAACATTTCAGTCTGAAAAGCATGAAGCAAACACTGGAAGCAAAATGTGCCAAATTCCATAAATGGCTATTCCGTATGCTTAACCTTTCAGAAACAAAATGTGACTTACTGTGGTGACTATTAAACTGAAGAGAACTAAGGTAAAAAGCAGATGATAGTTTACTGAGTTCTTCATCTTGAAACATTCAAACCTTAAAAAGAGAGAAAAAGAAACATGTTTGGGAACATATAACTAGGAAAACAAATACAATGCTGTTTTACCACTTGCATACATGCCTGTAGGTCCAGTGATGCCCATCATTTCCTCCCACGCACATTCTCATCCTAGAGAACCCACATTGTCTACAGCCTTCAAGAGGCGGTGGGGACCAGGAGTAGGCACCTGACAAACTGGGCCAATGAGAGGCTCGCCCCTGAAATGTGGAGTTTGGGAGCCACAGACTGAATCAGACTGAATCAACTACGTGTAGAGTCAAAGTATAAAGGCATACGGATTCAAGATCTGATGCTGATATTTGGGCAACAAAACTGAATGAACGAGCAGATGAATGAGCAGAGAAGTGATCTGTAGGGAGAGAAAAACAAAGCAGATACAAAGACTTGAAACCATGTGGAGAGAAAGGAATGGAGAAAAGAGGGAGGGAGAGAGAAGCTGTCCTTCCAGTTCTAGTGAGGCTGTCTCTCCTGCTTTTGGATCCTATAGAATTTCCTCATGTCCCTACAATAAATAAATCTCTCAACTCCAGCTGGCCGGAGTAGGTTTGTACATCTTGCCACTAAGGATCCCTGACTAAGACACACTATTACAGAAAATATCACTCTATTATAATTGTCTCTTTACTTACCTGTCTCCCCAACCAGACTGAGAATTCCTTGTGTGCAGAGATAAAATCTTTTTTCATCTATCTAGTCACTAGGATACTGTCTGACACACAGGAAAGATTCAGTAAATAAGGAAATATCAACAAATATTTAGCCATCAATTAAATATCCAACCTTTGAGCCTATGTTTTGGTACAAGCTGAGGGACAGTTCTCAGTTTACTAAGTAATTTGCTGTGGGAATTGGACCCAACTCCTAGCTCTCATCTGTAAAGAAAGGTGGTTGCCCCAGATGATTTCTAAGATCTCTTTTACCTTTAAAGTCTGCGATTTGATGACTTATTAACAGGAGCTCATCTAAAAGTATTTTTTAAAGTCAAGGGTAGCAAACTATAGCCCAAGAGCCAATTTCTCAGCCTAAGCCTTATTTTTGTAAATAAAATTTTACTGGAACATAATCACAACCATTTGTTTACCTATTTCTATGACTGTTTCCACGCTACAACAGCAGAGCTCAAGAGCTGTAACAGAGACCACAGGCCCACAAAGCCTAAAATAATTACTATCTAGCCCTTTACAGAAAGAGTTTCAGATGAGCTCTTTGTAATAACGTATTTTTTTCAAACTATTCTGATTTTTACATATCTTTAGAAGAAGATATTCTTGAGCTATCAGTGACGACCATATTGAAAGAAATCAGATAACCATCACGTAAGGGGTTCAGAGATGTCTTAACTATTAGTGCTAGAGAATAGAAAGTATACTTAGAAGGCAAAGTTATTAAACTTTAGTACAGTTTCCAACTCTGACACTTCCTAACTGCATGACCTTAGGCAAGTCATCTAAGATAAGCTCTGCTTATATCTGCAAACAAGTTACTAAACCTCTCTGTGCTTCACTTCAGCATCTATAAAGTGGGAACAATACCCATTTATCTTGCACAACTGTGAGAATTAGAGATGACTTGGTATGCTGCCTGGCACAATTACAGGTACAAAGTAGATAAATATTATTTTTATGGCATAATATATAAAACTTTAAATTTGTACATATTCATAACTCAAGTAAAGGCAAAAATACAACTTAAGTCAAATTTAAGTAAGAGTCTATCTAAATTAGCTATAGGGTCTTGAGATTACAAAAGTTAATGAACAACATTATTATAACTTCCCAGAGATTATAGTCTACATTTAGATCACAAAGTTATAATCTTCTACACTATTACAATCGCCAGCAACATAAGTGAGTTAGTTACACTACTTAATTCGCTATGAGGCAAACATAAATTTTAAAATACATCAAACAAGTGAATTTTAAACATAAATACTTACATGCAGTACACAAATATACAACAGCTGTAAATCATCGGGAGTTCATCCAATAGCTATGAGAAACAAAGACAGATATGAATACTGTAGAGTTTCAACTATTATGCAAATTAAAACATCAGAATGATTAATATGGTTACCTCTAACTATATAATATCTTTTACTAATTCTTTTATATATTTATCATCAACTAATTTACTCTGAGTGTGTATATTCAGTTTATTGTTTGTGAACAAATAAGCTTATTCATTCATTCTGAAGAGGAGTCTGGAGAGGTAGGCACGGCCAGATCACAGAGCCTATGGTTCACTTTATGAGCTCGAACTACGGGAAGTAGTAAAGAGATTTAGAAAGTGACACACCATCTGGAGAGCAGGGACTGTATTTTACACATCTCATCCCTAACACTCGTAAAAGCCTAGCAAACATTAGTCAAAGAATGAAAACAGTTTTGTTTGTAGGACGAGCATTTCTGTTCCAGTGTGACAAAGGGACTGGGGAGACAGGCACATCAATTAGGAGACAGTTACAGGAATCTGGGTTGGAGATGATGAATTAAGGGAGCGACAATGGAGACAGCTAGAGGTAGATGTGGTCAAGACTTATCACGAAAGTTCAGTTGAGAGGTTTTAGTGTTTGCAGAGGTGAGAAAGTAGGAGAAATTAAAGATGAATCATAGGTTTTTGCCTTGGGCTTTCAGTGTAAGGTGGTTCCATTCATTGAGATAGGAAGCAAAGGAGAAAGAGGGTAGTATTTGTAACAGAACATTTGTTGTTTACATTACAAAGTCTGAATTAGCTTACACTATTACCTAACATTTAAGCTATTTTTGGTTTTGTATTATAAATAAAGTTATAGGTGAACAAATATTTTTCTTTGGTTTTATTTTCTAAGATAAATTTATTTATTTTTACTTATGAGAAACAGGTGAATACTGCCTTTTATTACTAGCATTGATTTTTTCCCTAATATCCAACAAACTACATGCTCAGTGTAGAATACTTGGAAAAAGCAGAAAAACATAAAGAAAAAATTGAGAAATTGCCTTTAATTTTACCCTCCCCCAGATTATCAATAACTATTTATTTCAGTTAGTGACAGCAAAAAAGAATGAGTTGAATGAGTGACTAAATGAAAAGAAAATCTGGGAGAAGTCTCCTAAAAACTTAAAGATTTTATACTCTTACCATCATCAACATAGGACAAAGTCCTAAGACAGGTAAAGGAAACAAAGAATACAAAACAAACTCTAGACCCCAATCTTGTCTAACTTTCCATGTAACTTCTAGTCAAGTCATTTCCCCTCCCTTGGCCTGTTTTACCACTTATAAAATTTGTAGATTGGACTAAATTTCAAAAATCCATACACTTACTTACCAGATCCTATGATGGCAGTTTCATACATGCTGACCAACTGATCCTCACAATACTCCTACAGACCCATTAGAGAGATGAGAAAACTAAGGCACAGCAAGATTAAATGGCATGTCTATGCTCAAATAGGTAGTAAAGTAATAGAATCAGACCTGGGACTCAAGCAGCCACTTGGCGATAATAAATCTGAAGAAAATACCATCCAAGCTCCAAATCATTCTTAACACAGAACTGTCAATGTTTCTCGTGCTCAGTTTAGGCAGAAGTGAAACATGGGCCTCCAATTTCTTTACACCTACACGCTAAATTCAGGCTGATGGAATGGTTCACTGACCACCAGAGACAGGTCGCGGCAGCACTGCCTTTTCTTACTTTGTTTCAGTGACTGTGCATAACAAATGATGGCCCACCTGAGCCAAACTTATCCAGCTTTGTGGAGACAAGACAGGGAGCCTGCAAGGAATATTCATGATCATATGTTCAGATTAAACGAGATGAAGAAGCTGTTGAAACAAGTCCTTCAAAATTGATGATTCCTCCCTCCTCCTCAATCACTGGGAAAATGGGTCATAGGTCATTTCTGCCCATTTAAGCAAGCACAAAAACCACAACTTTGTAGTTCAAAAGAGGAAGGAAACAAAGCACTTGTATGATTTGTCCATGAAGCTGATAAAGTAGTATTACAGTAATGATAAAGAGTAGAATCAAAGATCTCAGCATCAAAGGCCATCTTGTCCATCCAAACGTTGTACTATCTAGGTAACAACCTAGCCAACAATTAAGTTTATATGCAAATCAAAGTGTGTCCCACCTCTGCTTAAAATCCATCAATGGCTCAGAGAAGATAAAGTCCAAGAGGCTTAGATTTAGCCTCCGGTTAGTTTCCTAAACCACATCTCCTGCCACTTAGTTCAATGCCTGGCCCAGAGCAAGTACTCGATAATGTAACAAATGTTAGCTACTATTACTGGGAGCGCTATCACCATCATCACCGCATACTCCCACTCCATGGCTACAACCATAATGTACCTCTTGCAGTGCCCTGAGATGCCAGACATACTCTCACAACTCTGTGGGTTCTAGTTGGCCTGGCAAATTCCTATTCATCTTTGAAGATGCAACTCAAACATGGATCTGAGTCATCTATGTGAACGCCCTCTCTGACCTTCCTGACCTAAATAGTTTCTCTTTCCATTTCCATAGCACCCTGTAGGTCCCTTTATCACTGCATTCACTAGCATGTTATCTTCAATCCTAGAGCATAGACTTCTTGAGGGAGGGACTATATCATCTTTACCTATGCATAGCTGTTGCCCAGGTACCAAATAAAAAATTTTGAACTAATGAAAGTGTTTGTTTAACCTAAGTTTGGGCACCTACAAGGACAGAGGGCTCAAGATCTCCCAAGGCAGCCCTTACCACCTACTGGCTTAACAAATTCTTCCCTGTGTTAAGCAAGATGTCTCTTTATCTTTAACCCCACTAGGACCATACAGAATAAACCTAACTCTCTTCAACATGTCAACCCTTCAAACATTGATTCTTAAAAGATTTATGTAGTGCTATGTTCCAGACCCGTGATAGAAGTAAAGGATACACCAAGGTTAACCAGAGAGAGTTTCTGCTCTTAGGTAACTCACATTCTGATAGACAAGACAGACATACAAATATATTTATAAAACAACAGCAATAAGGGCAGTAACAGAAATGCACAAAGTGTTATGGAAGAACATATGAGGGGTACATATTCCACCCTGGGGCCATGGAAGGCTTCCTAAAGGAGCTGACACTTTGGCTGAGACTTTAAAGACGCACAGGAATTGTCCATGGGAGAAGGGGAAGTCAATAGGGTCAGACATGAACAACAGGGCCAGAGCATAGAATGGACAGAGTCTGGTGTGCACAGCTGAGTCGGGGTGAGTGAGCATGTCTTCTCTTGTCAGGTTAAATATTCCTGGTCCTTCCTCTCGGGCATCATGACTAGAGTTTTAGTTCTTTCTTCTGGTGTTTCTCATTTGAACACAAGCCAGATCAGTCCTCAGAAATGAATGCAATTTTCTTGTCATGATCTGCTCAGCGCACAGTAGGGGAGCCTATCCCCTCCCTCACTGAGATGCTTAGTCTCGCCTGACATCTTGTCTCAACACATTCATCCAGTTGTTCCTTCATATATGGGGCAGAACACACTAGTTCCAGGAATAATGTTTTAGGAATAATATAATGGACAGCAGAATGATCCTTGAGATTTTAAAATTTATCTAAGTCTTAGAAAACAGGTGTTAAGGAAATGTCAGAGGTTATTGTATGCACAGAATTAGACTAGATGTTTTGTAAATTGTTCTGGCTATCTGCTAATGTATAGCAAGCCACCCTAAAACTCAGCAGCTTAAAATAACAATATTTATTTTGCTCATTAATGTGCATTTTTGAGCAGGGTTAGGAGAGGATAGTTCATCCCTACTTCACTCAGTGCCAGCTGGGATAGCTCAAAGGCTGGGGGCTGGAATCATCTAAAGATTCACTCACTGAAATACTTGGCAGCTGATGCTGGCTGAAGTCTGGGGCCTTCAGGTAAGGCTGTGGCAGAAACATCTATAATGGCTTCTTCACGTGGCTAGTTGGTTTCTTTACAACATGGTGCTGGGTTCCAAGGGTAAGCGTCCCAGGAGGACTAGGCAGAAGCTTTATTGCCTTTTGAGACTCAGTCTTGGAAGGTGTATAGCTTCATGCCCACCACAGTCACAGTCCTGCCCAGATTCAAGGGCAAGGAACAAAGATCCTACCTCTTGAGCAGGGTCAACACCACCCTGTAAGAAAAGCAGGTGGGATGGGATATATTGGTGTAGATATCTTTGGAAAACACAATAATCTACAACACAAATAAAACTCAAAACCCCAGGAACAAGATAGTTTGCTTTAGGATGGCGGGTATTCTGACTGGCTGATTAGTACTATTATTCCTCGGAAGCAACGTTGGAGTCGTTTAAAGTCTCTTTTTTAAAACACAAACATAAACATGTATTTTCCTTACTATAAAAGTGCTTCATGTTTATTGTAGAAAATTTGGAAAATGTAGAAATGCAGAGAGAAAGAAATATAATTGCCTATAATTCCACAATCCAGGGATAACTACAATTTAATATTTCAATGCATCTCTTAGTCATTCACGCAAATGGTTAATTAAATGTCCTTCCTTCCTCACTCCCTTCTAAGATGTATTTACTGTGCCCAGGTCACGTGCCAGCATTATTCTCTATGCTAAAGATACAGTGGTATTTAACACAGGTGAGATCTCTGCTCTCCAGACCTTTACATTCTATTCTAGTTGGGAGAGACTGCAAAATAAGATAATTTCAAATGGTGATAAGTGCTATGAAAAGCATAACATAAAGTAATTTGCAGAAGGGGTTGCTTTACACAAAATGGTCAGAAAAGGCATATCTGAGGAATTAGAAGGAACTAGACATGCAGAGATCTGAGAAAAGTGTTGCAGGCAGAGGACATAACAATTACAAAGGCCCTGAGGCAGTTTCGAAAGGACAGCAAGGCCAACGTGGCTGGAGTATAGTGAACAACGCAGAGGTTGGAGAACTAGACCTCGGCTTGATCATGGAGGCCACTAAAGAATTTGGATTTCACTTCAAGTGCAAAAGGATACCTTGGAGAGTCTTAAGCAGAATGACATGACCTGATTTAAAATTTAAAAGATCACCCTGCTGGTTGGAGGGGCAATGGTGACTACTGCAGTGATCAAGAAATGAGACAGTGATGGCTTACACTAGGGTAGGAGTAGTAAAATCAGAGAGAGTAGGCAGATCCAAGTGTATTTTATTTTATTTTTTTATTTTTGAGGAAGATTAGCCCTGAGCTAACATCTGCTTCCAATCCTCCTCTTTTTGTTGAGGAAGACGGGCCCTGAGCTACATCCGTGCCCATCCTCCTCTACTTTACACGTGGGACGCCTACCACAGCATGGCCTGCCAAGCAGTACCATGTCCACACCCGGGATCCAAACCGGCGAACCCCGTGCTGCCAAAGCAGAACGTGCGCGCTTAACCGCTGCGCCACTGGGCCAGCCCCTGTCAAGTGTATTTTAAAGGTAAAACCAGCGGAAGGACTAACAGTTTAGGTGTGAGGGATGAGGGAAAGAAAGAAATGAGGGATAACTCTAGGTTTTCGGCTTCAGCAGTTGGGTGGGTGATGGCATCATGGGGAATACTACAGGAACACTAGGGAAAGAATGGGTATGGGAAAAGAAATAAAGAATTACATAATGCCCATGTTAAAGGCTGAGACTTCTACTAGACATTGAAGCGTATGTCAAACGCACAGATGGACATACAAATCTAGAGCTCCAAGGTGAGGTTAGAGCTGAAGATAGATATTTTGAATCAGCAGCATATAAGTCATATTTAATGCCATGAGATTATATGAGATCACCTAGGAAAGAATATAGAGAAGGTGGCCCAGGACTAAAAGAGTGACCAGTGAGGCAAGGAGGAAAGCTAAGGGAATTTCCTTTTCCTTAAGACAAGGAAAACTGGGAAGCCAAGACAAATGGTTCATGAAGAAACAAGCAAATATATGTGGAATGCTACTGAGAGGTTAAATAAGAAGATAAAAATGTGTCTATTGGATCTGGCAAGATGAAGGTCACCGATGACCTTGACAACAGCAGTTTCTGTGACGTGAAGGGAAGAAATACCTAACTGGAATGGGAGGAAAAGAGAAGGAGGTAAGCGTGGAGAGAGCAGAGACACTCAAGTGGTTTATATGTGAAAGGGAACAAAAAATGACTCAATAGCTGGGGCTGGACACAGGGTCAAGGGAAGAGTAATTTTCTAAAGATGGGAGCTATTTGAGGATGGTTGTATGCAGATGGCAGTGACTAGTGACTTTCTAAAGACTATGGTGGAGCAAGAGACTGGGGTGGGGTATGTAACCACAGGAGTGAACTCTTTCGAGTAGGAGGGAGGGATAAATTCAGAGCCTGGGGAAGGGGACACTGGCCTTTGATAGAAGTTGGGACATTTCTTCCATAATAATAGGAGGAAGAAGGTGGTGGTAGAAAGATGAGGGAGTTCCTGATTGATTGTTTCTATATTCTCAGTGAAATGCTGAGCAAAGAGAAGGGGGTATGAGGCAAAAGAAACACAAAAAGAAATCTAAGGAAAGAGGAACGGGGTGAAATAACAGTTCTGGAGAATGGAAGGTAAAATTGGCAGGGAAATGTAATGGTTCTGCTTTGTGGAACCGAGTGGTTATTTGAGATTATTGTTCAATAATTTCAAAGTGAAATCATTTAACAAAGGGATGTGATCTATGAGCCATATCTAGCTACTCAGTGCAGGCACAGGACAGGCAGATAACTGAGCGTGATCTGGGTTGAGCATTGCTCAGAAAGAGGGGCAAGAGCTTTAAGGATATTTGTCTGGGTGGGTGGGAGTTATAATTTTGGGTCACACATTACAAATTTTGCAAAACGGTAAGAGAAGAAGTTAGGCAAAATGTACTTCCAGTCTTTTTTCTATTGTCTATAAAATTGATATCATATACAGAAAGTTTTAAGTCTTTATAACATTTTACCATGTTAAAAGTCTTCACAATATTATTTTAAATGGCTACAGTGCATTTCAACACATAGATATATGATAGTATATTTAACAATCTCCCTATTAAACATTTAGACTATTTAAAAATCTTTATCATGTATAACACTGTGATAAACATCCTTGTGAAACATCTTTTTTCTGCCTCTGATTACTTTCTTAGGATGTGTTCCTAGGAGTGCAATTACTGAGTCAAAGGATATGTACATTGTTTTTCTATTTTAAAAAAAATTGAAAGAATTTTAACTTACAGAAAAGTTTGAAGGACAGTACAAAGAACTTTTTTCTCCCTGAACCATTTGACTAAGTTGCTGACATGAGGTTCCATTACTCCTAAGCACTTTAATGCATGTTTCCTACAGAGATATTCACTTGGATTACTTGCCTTGACCAAATGGGATTTATCACAGGAATGCAAAGTTGGTTCAACATATGAAAATCAGTCAGTGTATCAGATTGTACTAGACCACACCACAGTCGTGCGTCACTTCACAACAGGGATACGTTTTGAGAAATGCACTGCTAGGTGATTTTTTTCACTGTGCGAACATCATAGAGTGTACTGATGCAAACCTGCATGGCATAGCCTAATACACACCTAGGCTATATGATATGCTTCTTATGGGTCCACCATCATAGATGTGGTCTGTCATTGACTGAAAAGTTGTTATGCAGTGCATGACTGTGATATAATAAAAGAGAAAAACCACACGATCATCTCAAAACATGCAGAAAAAATATTTGAAGAGTCCAACATCTTTTCATGATAAAAACACTCAACAAACTAGGAATAGAAGAGAATTTCTTCAGCCTAAAAAGGGCATCTACACAAAACCCCATTAATTAATGGTATAAGACTGAAAGCCGTCTTCCTAAGATCAGGAACAAAACTAGGATGTCTGCTCTCTCTGCTTCTATTCAACAGTGTACTGGAAATTCTAGTCGGGGCAATTAGGCAAGAAAAATAAGTAAAAGGCATCCAATCAACGAGGAAGAGGTAAAACTATCTCTATTTGCACATGACATGATTTTGTACACAGAAAACCCTAATGAATCCACACATGCACACACACAAAACTATTAGAGGTGAAAAACAAGTTCAGCAAGGTTGCAGAATGCAAGAGCAATATGCAAAAATCATTGGTATTTCTATACATCAGACATGAGAAATCAGAAAAAGAAGTTAAAAAAACAACTCTATTTACAATAGCACCAAAAAGAATATAATATTAATAAATTTAATTTAAAAAGTCGAGACTTGCACACAAACTACAAAACATCATTGAAAGAAATTAAAGACTTAAGTAAATAGGAAGGCATCCTGTATTTACGGATTGGAAGATTTAATATTAAGATGGCAATACTCTCCAAAGTGATCTGTGGACTCAATATAATCCCTTTCAAAATCCCAGCCAACTTTTTGCACAAATCAATAAGCTGATCCTAACATTCATGTGGAAATGCAAGGGACCCAGCATAGCTTAAACAATTTTTAAAAAGAAGAACAAATTTGGAGGACTCACAGCTCCCAATTTCAAAACTTACTACAAATCTACAGTAATCAAAGCTGTGCGGCACTGGCATAAAGGATAGACACATAAGTCAACGGAACAGAATTGAGAGTTGAATTGACTGTTAAAAAATAAATTCATACATTTATGATTGACTGATTTTTGACAGTGGTGCCAAGACAATTCAAAGGGGAAAGAACAGTCTTTTCAACAAATGACTCTAGGACAACTGGATATCCACATGCAAAAGAATGAAGCTAGACCCCTGCCTTACACCACATATGACAATTGATTAAAAATGGAACAAAGACCTAAATCTAAGAGCTAAAACCATAAAGGCTCTTTGAAGAAAACATAGGTATGAATCTTCATGACTTTGGATTATGTAATGGTTTCTTAGATGTGATATCAAAAGCACAAGCAACCAAAGAAAAAAATAGGTAAAAGGACTTCAGCGAAATTGAAAACATTTTTGTTTCATAGGATGCTATTAAGAAAGTGAAAAAACCACCCACAGATTGGAAGAAAATATTTGCAAACCATATATTTGGTAAGGTCCAGTATCCAGAATATATAAAGAACTCTTACAACTCCATGATAAAAAGGCAAATAATTCAATTTAAAAATGGGCAAAGGATCTGAATAGACATTTCTCCTGAGAAGATACACAAATAGCCAATAAGCACATGAGGATGTTCAATATCATTAGTCATAGGGAAATGTAAATTAAAACCACAATGAGATATCACTTCACGCTCACTAGGATGGCTATAATCAAAAGACGGACTATAAAAAGTATTGACAAGGATATGGAGAAATTGCTGGTGGGAATGTAAAATGGTGCAGCCACGTTGAAAAAGTCTGGTAGCTCCTCAAAAGGTTAAACATGGAGTTACCACGTGACCTAGCAATTCCACTCCTATGCCTATACCCAAGAGAACTGAAAACATACATCAACACAAAAACTTGTACATGAATGTTCATAGTAGCATTATGCATAGAAGCCAAAAAGTGGAAACAACCCAAACGTCCATTAATTGATATAGAGATAAACAACATGTGGTATATCCATAAAATGGAATATTATTTGGCCTAAGTAAAAGAAGCCAGACACAAAAGGCCACATATTATCCATTGCTATGAAATGTCCAAAACAAGCAAATCCATACAGACAGAAAGTACATTAGTGGCTATCAGGGGCTAGGTGGAGGAAGTAATGGGCATAATTGCTAATGAGCATGAGGTCTTTCTTTGGGATGATGAAAATGTTCTGGAATTAGATGATGGTGATGGTTCCACAATTTTGTGAGCATACTTAAAACAACTTGTATAATTTAAAAGGGTGAATTTTATGGTATGAGAGTTCTATCTTTAAAAAAAAATTCACCTACAAATACACAATACTATCAACAAAATCAAGAAATTACCATTGCTTAATTACTGCCATGTAATCCTTAGACCCCATTAAAGTTTTTCTAAGTGTCTCAATAATATCATAAATATAAGCATACACACATACGCACACAAAAAGTATCCAGTCCAGGAGCAGATGTATTTAGTGGTCATGTCTTTTTAGTCTCCTTCAATCTTGAACAATTCCTCAGTCTTTCAATTTTATGACCATGGGTACTTTTGAAGATTACATGGCAGTTATTTTACAGAATGTCACTCAATTTGATTTTGCCTGATGTTTCCATATGACTAGATTCAGATTATGCATCTTTGGTAAGAACATCAGAAGTGATGCTATGTTCTTGCCACTGTGCCCTATCAGATGGCACACAATTTTGATCTGTCCCATTACTGAAGAGACTCATTGTGATTGCTTAAATAAGGTCGATATCTGCTAGGCTCCTCCATTGTATAGTTACTCTATTTCCCATTATAATTATTTTGTGATGAGGTACTTTGAAACTATGTAAATTCAGCATAACTTCTAATTTATTCGTTTATCTATAATCACTTATCGCTTCATTTATTATATTGTCTATTATTTTAGTGTGGACTCATGATTTCCCACTTTACTCAATGGGGTATATATTCAATGGGTTTGATAAGTGCTATAATCTACTACTATCATTACTTATTTTAATGCTCAAATTATCCCAAATTTGGCCAGTGGGAACCCCTTCAAGTTGGCTTCAGTGTCCTTTTGACATGTCCCCATCACTCTTAGCATTTCTATTCTTTCTGGCACAAAAAGATGTTCCAGGCTCATATTGTCCTTTTTTTCTGCGTCAGCCCTTGGAATCAGCTCTGGTTCCTCTAAATGGAGAATGCTATTTAGAAACCAGATCTGGCTGCTGGTGTGCTCTTTGGAACCGGGGTTCTCTGCTCCCAGGTGCTCTCATGGACGGAGCTAGAGAATGAACATATAATTGTGTGTATAGAAATATGTATTCATATACAAATATATATGAGATATTTATAAACTATGTGTGGTTTTGGTCAAATCAATTAGCCTCCTTCAGTTCTAGTATTGGAATCTGTAAAACATGAGTAATAACTCTCTAAGATACTATATATAAAAGCACTTGATGATTGCCAGAGCTGGACAAATTCCAATTATTTTTTAGTATGATAAAATGCAATGCCTCATTGTCAGGATTATCACTCAGTTGTTGCCCACAGGATCACCATTCTGATTGTTGGTACTCTTGCCATACAGTTGTTAAATATTTTGAATATCATTCCTGCCATTTCTTCAAACACATTTTAAGTTCTAGCTTTACCATTTTTGTCAGATATACTACACATTGTAATGACTCCCTGCTTCTGTTTATGTCATAGTGCAAGTCTGGTACGTCATTCTATCCTTTCACTACCTAAAAAGTTTCAACTAATTCTTTCAGATTTTGTTTAAATGTCTAACTTTCATAGATTCTTTCAAGCTCCACCATGTTACCATAGATTATTTGTACTTCTTTAAAAATAATTTTCATACTATATTATTATTTATAAGTCTGTTTTCCCAGGCAGAAAGTGTGGGAAGAAGGGTGTCCTCTGCTTGATTAGCTCAGACCCGTGTTTTAGTCATTTGCGTATTCTCCAAGTCAAGCACGGCATGCACAGCACACGACACCCTATTATAAATATGTGTGGAACATTAGAATCAATCCTAGGAATTCTTATACATTTAATATAGTTGTAATTAATAATTCATAGAGTGTTGTATACACAGATCCTTCCAGAATAGCACTGTCCAATACAGTAGCCACTAGACTTATGGGGCTACTGATCACTTCAAATAAACCTAATCTAAATTGAGATACACTGCAAGTGTGAAATATATATCTCATTTCAGGACACGAAATATTTCATTAATCAATTTTTATGTTGATTACATGTTGAAATAATACTTTGGATATACTGGGTTAAATAAAACATATTATTAAAATTAATTTCACCTATTTCTTTTTAATGTGGCTTTTTAAAATGTGGCTACCAGAAAATTTTAAATTACATATGTAGCTCACATTATATTTCTACTAGACAGTGCTATTCTAGTAGTTTCTGGGTTAGTGATGGGGAACAAAGAGGTCAAAAGACTGAGGACTAGCTATATGGCCTCCTTAGAGCAAGGACAGTAAATAAAAATTCTTGCATCGCTCTAAAACTTTGCTAGCTAGAGGGACAAGACTATTTGAATGGATGCCATAAAAGAGAGACATGAGGGAATGCAGGCATCTAAGAGTAAGAATACAGTATTTGGGTGAACTGATTATGTCTTTTCAGACGTCTCCATAGGCCTCTACTCTCTAATCCTGCCCTAGAACTGGACAGGCCTGCAAGAGGGGGTCAGACAGCTATACTGCTCTCACTTGTTTTTTCTACGCACAACTTATTTGCTTGCCTCTTTACTTCACTTAGATAATTTGGATTCTTTGGCCTGAAGTAAAGAACTCCAGAGATTACAAGTCCCTTTTTTCTTTTCAGTCTCTTGTCTCAATACCATCCTCCAGTGATGTGCTGTTTTCTCAAATTTGAAGTGTCACTGGATTAAGAGAAATAAGCAGTTAGTCAATTATTTCATTACTGACCTGCATTTCATATTTCAGAGTCATGTGGAAGCACCAGGATCCCATTCCTACCACTGAAATTAAAACAAACAAATAAAAAAACCAATTAGCATAAAAGTCTTTGGGGGTGGCCAGACTAACTTGAGAAGACAATAAGACATTTCACAACACTGAGTTTTAAGAAGAACAAAGTTTATGAAATCTTGTGGCAGGATAGAGCAGACTCTGCATGAGTTCTATAATTGATGGAATTTTGGTGTAGTACTTCCTGCACTTCTGATCCAAATAGCTAAACTGTATGCTTACTAAAAGTCAGTCAGTTATATCTCTTCCCAAACCTGTTAACACCACTGTATTTAGTTATCAGAAATATGACTGCAAAAAGAGAGCTATTGTTTCTACCAAAACTATTTAAAATGCTTAAAACATACTCAATGAAAGACAGTTACTAATAAAAATTTCTATTGAATTAGGTGTGGTTAAGATATCTGTTACAGGTTGGGAAAAACAGTAAAAATCTAAAGATTCTGTATTCACGTCTCAAAGTTCTTCCCAAGTGCCTCTGTTTTAAATAAACTTTTCACTCTAGGGTTTTTAAAATTTTTCCTTTGTTTCTTAATGCAAGAAAGACTAAGTAGAACTATAATTAGGGTCCCATATTCAAAGGCCATGCCCTACATCAAATAATTGTCAAAGATTATAAAACTATATGTTTTCAATTAAAATAAAACTTTGTCAGTATATACATATTTTTCAACAATTATATTCTTTCACATCTTAAAAATTAACTGACCAACGATCAGCCCCTATCACATCTGATAATAGGGCTTCCACTGTGATTCATTAAGTTCAGTTCAACAAGCATTTACTGAGCCCCTCCTATTCACCAAATTCAGTTACAGATGCTGAGGGACAAAGAAAAGATCCAGTCGTTGGCCTTAATGAAGCATATAGTCTAATGGAGGAGACAGGCAGATAAATAGAAGATGCCAGTACATGGAGATATGATAGAGATATGCACAGAGTGCCATGGGAACACAGAAGAGGGGCACATATGTCAGGAGAAAGCAAGAATGATGCCAAAGGAGTTAGCCCAATAAACACGGTAAACGGGGGTGTCACCAAATAATCTGTACAAAGCCACTTGAGAAAAATGTCAAACTCTTTGTTACTCTTGCTTTTTAAAAAATCACTATGTACATTATCACATCATTTTTTATTGCTCAAGATGAGATAAGAAAAGGAAGAGTTACTGTACTCGTTCTACTAAAGAAAGGAGGAAGCAAA
The DNA here is from genome assembly GCF_041296265.1 of Equus caballus. NCBI lineage: Eukaryota > Metazoa > Chordata > Mammalia > Perissodactyla > Equidae > Equus > Equus caballus. Next base: position 69,827,466 of record NC_091690.1, read on the forward strand.
ACAGTCCTTGAGCGAGGCCTGATTAAGCGGCCAGTCTGCCTTCAGGATGAAGAGTCATCCCACTTCAGTTTTATTTTTTTACTTCTGGTATATTGTGTGACTTTAACTCACAGGGTTTGATTTTTTCCCCCTTCCGTTGATTTATCCACCTTTGCACCTTCTAATTTCTCCTTTGGAAAATAGACACCAGCCATGAGAGTGGGGTCCCCATGATGGGAATAGTGTCCAACAAGAAGAAGAAGAAACAAGACCTCACTCTCTCTCTCCGCCTACATGCGACAAGGATAGGTCACATGAGCACACAGGGAGAAGGGGGCTGGCTGCAAGCCAAGAAGGGGGCTCTCACCAGCAACCGAAGCAACCAGCACCTTAATCCTGGACTCCCAGTTTCCAGAACTGAGAAAAATAAGTGTCTACGGTTCAAGCCACCCAGTCTATGGTATTTTGTTATGGCAGCCTGAGCTAAGACAGACATTAAGGTTTTTTCCCCCATATTTTGGCTATCATGAATAATGCTGCTGTGAACATTCACATACAAGTTTTTGTGCAGACATATGTTTTCATTTCTCTTGGGTATATACCTAAGGGTGCAATTTCCAAGTCATATGGAAACTCTATATTTAGCATTTTGAAGAACTGCCATAGTGTTTTTCAAAGTGGCTGCATCATTTTACATGCCCATCAGTAATACATGAATTTCTCCACATCTTCCCAATACTTGCTATTGGTTGTCATTCTGATTGTAGCCATCTTAATGAACTGAAGTGGTATTTCACTGTGGTTTTGACGAGCATTTCCCTAATGACTGTCCTATTCCCTGTTCTTTTCTAGTAGAATGTTCCAAATTTTAGATTTGTCTGATTCTGTTTTCTTAACGGACTTTATTGTTTAGAGCAATTTTAGGTTATCAACAAAATTGAGCAGAAGGTACAGAGATTTTCCATATAAACCCCCCCCTCATTCCTCCCCATCAACATCCCCTACCACAGTGGCACATTTGTTACAACTGGTGAACCTACCCTGACACATCGTTAGCACACAGAGTCCAGTTTACATTACGGTTCACTCTTGGGTATGGACGAATTTATAATGACATATACGCACCATTATAATATCATACAGGATGGTTTCATTGCCCTAAAAATCCTCTGTGCTCTGCCATTTCATCTCTCCCTTTTCCCTAACCCCTGGCAATCACTGATCTTTTCACTGTCTCCATAATTTTGCCTTTTTGCAGAATGTCATATAGTTAGAATCATACAGTGTGTAGCCTTTTCAGACTGGTTTCTTTCACTAAGTAATATGCACTCAAGGTTCCTCTGTGTCTTTTCGTGGCTTGATAGCTCATTTCTTTTTAACAATGAATAATATTCCTTTATCTGGCGGTATCACAGTTCATTTATCCATTCATCTACTGAAGGACATCTTGGTTGCTTCTAAGTTTTGGCATTATGAACAAAACTGCTATACACATCTGTGTGCAGGTTTTTGTGTGGACATGTTTTCAACCCTTTTGGGTAAATACCAAGGAGTGTGATTGATTGCTGGATCATATGGTGAGACACTGTTTAGTTTTGTAAGAAATCACCAAACTGTCTTTCAAAGTGGCTGGACCACTTTGCACTCCCACCAGCAATGAGTGAGAGTTCCTGTTGCTCCACAACCCCATTCCCTTTTCAATAACTATTTCCTGGGCACTTAACAATGTTCCTAGCATTTCCACTGGCATAAAGAAGTAAACAAGAAAGATATGGTTCCTGTCCTCAGAACTCAAAGCAAGCCATTAAAAATACGAAAGGGGCTGCTTCAGCTATGGAGTCTGTGCCCTGTCTAGGGAGGGAGAAGAGGGCTATCAGAGGAAGTAACACGTAAGCTAAGACCTGAAGAATCAATTGGAGTTAACTAGGTGAGAAAAATTGTTTTTAATATTTTTTTTTCCTTTTTTCTCCCCAAAGCTCCCCTGGAACATAGTTGTATATTCTTCGTTGTGGGTCCTTCTAGTTGTGGCATTAGGGATGCTGCCTCAGCATGGTTTGATGAGCAGTGCCATGTCCGCGCCCAGGATTCGAACCAACAAAACACTGGGCTGCCTGCAGCGGAGCGCACGAACTTAACCACTCGGCCACAGGGCCAGCCCTAGAATTTTTTTTTAAATGAGATCATTCTGTGTAGAAGGATCATCCAGAGTAAAGGCAAGGTAGTGCATTCAAAGAACTGAAAGAGCTTGGCTTAGACAACGAACAATGCTGGAATAGGGATCCAGTGAGGAGACTGGCATGATTTGTAGGCAATAGACTGAGAAGAGCTTTTAAAGTCAGGTTACAATCTGATTCCGATTTGGACTTTATCCTGAAGACAAAGTTGCATATGTGTAAGTAGTACGCTGAAAAACTACATACACATACACAAATACATACACACATACAATACATACATACATATCTATACATATAGGGATTAACGTGACTGGTTTTGCATTTTAAAAAATATCACTCTGGTTACAAGGCAGGAAAATATCTAAATGAGTAGTTTCCCAACTTTGACCGCAAAAAAATTTTTTTATAAGTTGTATATATACTGCTCTGTTAAGATACTGCATATATTTTAAAACATATAAAATATATTTAGAAAAATGAGCTAAGGAAATAACATATATACAAAAAGAAGTCACAAAGTCTTCTTTCTGCACTCCAACAGATCATTTGTCTCACCACCTGTGGTGTGCGCATCCTACTTGGTGACCGCTAGTTTAAATGAAAAAGACTAACCTCCTTGCAAGGCATACACGGGGCTTCATAACCTGGCTCCCCCAGTTTCTTTTACCGCAACCTGTAGTTCAGTCACACTGACCGTTTACCCAACTGATCTCTTATCTCCCATCATCAACCTCCAGTCTGCTCTGCCTTTGCTCTTCACTGCTTACCCTGCCCTTTCAGCCTGGAATACCCATCCCCTCTGTCGTCCAATCCCACCTGCCCCTAACCTATGTCTCTGCTTATTGAAATCTTATGCAACTTCTCGATCCAACTTATTTTTTGCTCTTTATTCCTTTCAGCTTTTCTCTTTTGAAACAATTTCAAACTTCAGGAATGTTGAAAGACTAGTATAGAGAATTCCTGTATATGTTCTACTCAGATTTACCAATTTTAACAATTTGCTATATTTATATATATATATAACTATTATTTTTCTGAACCATTTATGAGTACATTGGATACATCATGTCCTTTCACCCCTTAATACTTCAGTGTGTATCCTAAATCCATTTTAAATGTCACCTAAATCAAATCTTTCTCTGCTTCCTCCCCAAGAAGTCAACCGTGCAAGGCATCTAAGAAATAATGTCTGGCAAGGTCAGTAGTTATCAGCTTTTGGGGAACACTATTTTGCCCAGAGAGCTTTATATATACTCGGCCCTCGGTCCAGAAAGTCCTGATTCAGTGGGTGCCCTGGTACCTGTATTTTAAAGGCCTGCCAATGATTTTGTTGAACATCAAAAGCCAAAGACCACTGTTAAATCTAAGATTCATAAAGGCATGGTCCAGCTCTCCATAGTGCACTAAAGAAACTCCAGAACCTGGCACAGTGCCATGCATTACTAAGTATTTGCTGATTGGGTGATTTTCTTCCTTCTCCCTTGACGATCCAGCATTTCACATTAGAGTAAGAGTATGTACAGATACGGCAGAGGATGGTGAGGAACGTCCCTGAATTGAGAAAATATAATAGAGGAAACGAGTTCTGAAGAGGAAAGAATGTTATTTGAGTGGAACGTGGACAATAAGAATGGAAAGGTTTACTTAACAAGGTGACATCTGACATAGAACTTAGAAAGATTCACAGGCAGAGATAGTGAGGGAGAACATATATACAGTTCGAGTAAAGGTATGGAGATGTGGAAAATGTTTAGGGATAAGCACTTCATTCAGTAGGACTGCAGTGAGTGTAAGAGAGGAATAGAAAACAAGGCAGAGGGGTGAGCTGGGAGCATATATAGTGGTTTTTAAAGTTTGCATCTATGATACTAGCACCAGACATGGTACTTTATGTACTTTATCTCCAAATCTTTCACAAGACCTACAAGGTAATTCCTACATTATCATTACTCCTACATTATTATCCCGATTTTGCATAGGAAGAAAGTGGTGTTCAGAAAGGTCTAGAAATTGGCCAAGGTCAAATAGCTAGTTAAGTGGCAGAGCTGAGATTAGAAATAAAGTCTGGGAGCCCGCCCAGTGGCGTAGTGGTTAAGTTCGTGCGCTCTGCTTTGGCGGCCTGGGGTTCACAGGTTCAGATACCAGGTGCGGACCTAGCACTGCTCACCAAGCCACACTGTGGCAGCGTCCCACATAAAATAGAGGAAGATTGGCATAGATCTTAGCTCAGTGACAATCTTCCTCAAGCAAAAAGAGGAACACTGGCAATAGATGTTAGCTCAGGGCCAATCTTCCTCACAAAAAAATTTAAAAAATAAAAAATAAAAGAAACAAAGTCTGTCTGGCCTAAAGCCTTTCCTTGTGTCACATCTACCTTTGGAGGCAATGAAGAGAAATTTCAGAATTTTGCTAAGCTTGTAGGCAGGTGTCCAAAAGAACAGAACTTTTACTTAGGAAAAGACTGCATGGTGGCCCATGCCACCTGTGATGTTAATAAGGAGAAGTCCAGGTGAGGAAAAAACAGGTTCTCAAATAGAATGATGGCACTAAAAATGGAAAGAAGGTGACCACTTCTAGAAATCACAAAGATAGAACCTGAAGATCTGGCAAATGAAGGAATATGGGATTCCAGAGAAGAGGACGAAGAGGACTAGTCAAGGATGAAACTGGTTTTGTGCCCAGAACCTAGCAAACGTGGGGCACAGGAAACAAGAGCAGGAGGTGGTTTGCAAAGGGATGGGGGAGAAACTAGGCTGCCCGGAAGCAGCTCTCTAATGTGAGCCAGATGGAGGAGACTCAGCCTCATCTCCACATTCACAAGTAATCAAAGGAGCGTTCAGGAATTATTTTGGTTACTTCCTCGCTAATCAGTGATTAACTCAAGTGTTCTCCAGATACAGTAAAATACTGGAAAGAAAACAAGACCAAGAGGATAAACACTGATATTTTGAGTCTCTTAAAATGGTTTATCATGTTGACTATACCCAGATGCAAGGGAAAACTATAATGTGCTTGTATGTTTTAAAGGGGGAGGGGAGGCTGGCCCCATGGCCGAGTGGTTAAGTTCGCGCGCTCTGCTGCAGACAGCCCAGTGTTTCGTTGGTTCAAATCCTGGGTGCGGACATGGCACTGCTCATCAAACCACGCTGAGGCAGCGTCCCACATGCCACAACTAGAAGGACCCACAACGAAGAATATACAACTATGTACCGGGGGCTTTGGGGAGAAAAAGGAAAAAAATAAAATCTTTAAAAAAAAAAAAAAAAAGCAACGCTTTAAAGGGGTAGAGGGAAGTAAAAACTCTTCTAGCTCTAAAAATCAACAAGTCACAAAAGCAAAAGAACAATTTTTTTAAAGCCCCACCAGAGTTAGTAAGATCTGCACGACTGATTTCAGTAAAGGACCAATGCCCTCCTTCCCTCCATCCCTGAAACAGCATGCCTCCTCCTGGCCGAGGCCAAGCAGACTCTTGTGCTCTAGGATATCATCTCTTCTCTAAGATCTTCACTTTGTCACCTTTCTCTCCTGTATCATCAATCTCTCCCTGTCTAATGGATTGTTCACATATTCTCTACTATCTCCAAAACCCACCCTCCAGCCCCATTTACCTGTGCCTCTTCACTTTCCCGAGTTTTCAAAAGAACTGCCTCACACTTCCTCACCTCTCTTCCCCATCCATTCCTCAAATCTATTCACAGCACTGAAACAGCGCTTTTGTGTCTTCATCTTACCCAATCTCTCAGTAGCATTTAATAACTGAAACATTCTCTTCCCTAGTTTTCTATAATCCTATTCTCCTGGTTTTCCTATCTCATCGTTGCTTCTTCATAGGTTCCTTTCTTGGCTCCCACTATCCTTAAGATCTAAACCAGGGACTGTAAATTCATACACCCAGAGAGGCATCTGAGTAAAATAGGCTAAGTGAAAGAAAAACAAGGAGCAGTGTAGAGATTGTGGTCAACTGGACAGATCATACTAAAGAGAATAGCTTAAGCTGACTGTTACTGCACAGAAATACAGGCCCAGTGATGGTGCATCTTCCAATTATCAAGGGAAGGCAAAAAAGGATTTTTATGGGAACTCTCTCAATTTTCACATGTAGGCAACTAACTTAAAACATGGTTAAGTTTTAAATATGGGCCAACTAAAACATGTCTGCATGCCAGATTCTGCCTTTGGGTGATGAACTTGTGATATTTATGTTCATCTCTGGGCCCTCTTCTCTCTCTACATTCTTTCCCTTGGTGATCTCATTAGTTCCCAAGGTGTTAAATACCAGCTTTATGACAATGATGCCTAAGCCTCACCTCTGAACTCCAATCTCACATCTATTCTCCACAGGGCCACAAGAGTGATCTTTTAAAACATAAATAGGATCATGTTGCTCTCTCGCTAAAACTCTCTGCTGGCTTTTAGGATAAAATTCATCCTCTTTACTCTGGTCTATGGTAAGGCCCTGAATGATCTGGCCCCTGCCTAAATCTCTCCAACCTCATATTCTGCCACTTTCCTCTTAACTACCACAGTATATAAGGGAAAAGGTAGAAAGGAAACAGATAATTACAATACGGTGCATTAAGCACTGTGACAAGGACATGCATTGTTCAGTGGGAGCACAGAAAAGGGTCATCTAATTCTATGAGGGGCTGAGGAAGGTTTAAAAGAAGGCTCTCCAGAGGAAACGACACTTAAACTGAGTCCTAAGTGACAAACATGCTGAGTTCATCAGACAAGAGAGGGTGAAGGCAGAGATGTAAAAATATATATGGTACCAAAACAGCAAGTAGTTTGATACAGCTAAAGTGTAAGGTCCACGTGGAGACTTGTGGAAGATGAGGCTAATAAGGACCAACCTGCCAAGGAATATAGATTTTCAAATAGGTTTTCTCATTTAAAGAGAAAATGGGTGAATTGAAAGAGGCACACCCGGCCGGAAAACACTGGTGAAATTTAGCATAATAAACCAGTTTTCACCATTGACATGTGTGGGGACCTGGAAATGGCCACCCCAAGATATGTCTCTTTGGCATCAGGATTATTTGAGGCTGATTGCTTTTGATAAACTGGGACAGGGAAGGAGGCTCTGAGGAATGGAACTTGCCCTTTGTTAGCACACGTTTACATTTGTAAGGTAAATCTCTATCTGTAGGGGGTGCCTCCCTCTCTGTACCAGGAAGAAGAAAGGAGATGGCCTTCTCTCTGGAAGCTCTTAATCAATGCCAAAGGCAATAACTTAAATCTGCATTTTATTGTGCTAGTCTGGTAACCTCCTGTAACTAACTTCCCTCCCCCTCCCAACGCTGGCATTTCTTAAGGATTAAGCATCTGTCCTTAGGCTAGGAACTGATTGCCGAGCTCACCTGTGACCGCCCAGCTCCAGACATAGACTTGCCTCCTGCTACGCCCACCGAGATAGCAGACCATTACCTGCTGTGTCCATCAAGCACTGTGCCAACAGGGCAATCTTGTGACTATTGTGGGAGGGACGTTTCAATCACATGTGAAACACCCTGTTTGGGGCTATATAACCACTCTGTGCACCCCACTTCTTCGGTGCCCTCTCTTCCTTTGGGAAGAAAGGCCCCGGGCCATGGTTCCTCATAAAGCTTTGTTTAATTTTCTCTTGCTATTCTGTCTCATGTGAATTTAATTCGTTCTCCAGCTAGACGAACCCCCATTTGGGGAGAGGAAATGTCCTCCTCCCCTACACATGCTACAATTCATCAACAGGTGTATATTTTCTGAAATGTTATCCAAATTGGCACAAATAAGAAATTCAAGAATAGGGAAGTTGAGTTATTTAAGCCAAAGGAACAAATGTGAAATGTGTGAAAGCAAAAGAACATTCATTGATCCTTAAATTATACAAATTAGAAATTCTGGAGATATTTAAAAGAGGAATCTAAGCATTTTCCTTTTCTTCCTCTTGAATGCAAACTGACTGATTCAGTCACATGGAGAATAAAACATTTAATTAATATAAGGGTAGCTCTTAGCCAACATTTCATCACTATGTTCCCCTTATAAAGTCTAAGCATCAAAGTTAAAATAAAATACACATTTGTAGGAATTATCCAAAGCATTTCAAAAAACAAATAACAGGGACAAGTTTCCCTACATGGCTATGACTAACGTGAAAACTGAGGCAGTCAAAGCAGTAATGGAATTGGAATAAAGAGGTCAATATACCATCTGCATCTTATAATTAGATGTTCATATTCATAGCACTTTACTACAGTTTTAAGAGTCTCTCAAGCATATAATAGAATTTCACTGAGTTGGAACCTCTTGATTCAAATATGTTGACATGGTACCAGTCAAAGATTTTCAAGGTTACAAAAGAATACAATATATTCTGATACACATTTATTTTGAGCCATTTGACTGATCACATTGTGGGAAGGTGTACAAGGGTGTTAGAATCAGATCTAAATTAGAATCAGATCTAAATTAAATCAGATCTAAATTAGGTCTATCACTTATCAACTTTGGCAAGTGGCTTAAATCTCTTTGAGACTCAGTTGCCTCAGCTGTAAAATAAGGATAACAATGTTTATCATGAAAGGTTGCTGTGAGGATTACTTAGCATGTACCTGGCATAGAATAGGTATCAACAAATTTTATTTTCTAGTCCCTAAGTCAAGCTATGAAAAAGCTCAAATGCACAGAAAATAAGAGTCATTCGATTTTGGAAGTAGGTCGGCTTATTTACCATGACAGAAAATTAGAGGCCCAAACAACACTATGAGTTCCTTTTAAATTACATCATAATTTACCATGATGCATAAGAAGGGACCCAGAATAAACAAAAAAGGAGATGGGCATTTACTATAAAGTATCAAAGGCATTAATGGTGTAATGTGTGATTATTTTTAAAATCTATGAACTCAGGTAGGGTTTTTAGTGTTACTGGGGGTGTCAGAACAATGCCAGCTACAATTACAGGGCATGCGTGATAGTCCTTTCCAGGTGAAGTTAGCATTCACAGTAGAAACAAACGCACTATCACACTGGAGAGGCAGCAGAGTGTAGTGACTAAAAGCATGAACTTTGGAGAGCTGTCCTAAGAAGTTTGGACTTTATCCCTAAGCAGATGGGAGGCCACTTAGAAAAGCTCTTTTTAAATACCCTAATTTTTCCCCACCTACCCTAAAGGGAATTGATCACTCACTCCCTTTTCTAATCTACCACTTTTCTAGTGTATAACCTTATTATAGCAACACACACACAGAGGCCAGAATATCCCATTTAACCTTATCAATGTATTTTGGATTACTTTCTCCCTTCCCACTCCCAATAAGGCTGCTGCAACATTAGTAGCAGACAGGCTACTACATTAGTTTAGCAACTCGTGGGCTATAGTAGGAACTACATTAGTGTGGTAGGCAGAATAATGGCTCCCAAAGATGTCTCCATCCTAACCCCAGAACCTGTGACTATGTTACCTTAAGTGGCAAGAATGACTTTGCAAATGTGATTAAATTAAGGACCTTGAGACAAGGAGATTATCTTATCACAGATTATTCCAGTGTACCCATCTTAATCACTTCAATCCTCAAAAGGGGGAATTTGGGGGAGATGTGACTATGAAAGAATAGCCAGAGAGATGTAAAGTTACTAACTTTGAAGATGGAGGAGAGGGGCCATGAGCCAAGGAATGTGGGCAGGCATATAAACTGGAAAAGACAAGGAAATTGACTCTTGAGCCTCCAGAAAGGAATAGAGACCTGCCGACACCTTTTTTTAGCCCAGTGAGACTTGTGTCAGAATTATAATCTACAAATCTGTAAGATAATAAATTTACCTTAATTATTATTTTAAGTTACTTCATTGGTGGTACTTTGTTACAGAAGCAATAGAAAACCAATACAATTACTAACAGATGGCTAGTATTCTAGTTACTAAACTGGTATCTTAAGTGTCTTTTAAAATTCTTGCCTAAGAACTTCAGCTCATCTGAAATCTCTATTAGAAAAGTAAAAAGGCAAGCTACAGACTGAGAGAAAATATTTTCAACACATATAATATTTGACAAAAGGCTGATATCTGGAAAATGTGATACAAAAAACAGTAAGAAAAAGACAGACAACCCAATCTAAAAATGGGCAAAAGACTTATAGAGGCACTGCACAAAAGATGATATCCAAAAGGCAAATACATTTCTGACAAGTGCTCAACATCATTACTCATCAGAGAAATACAAATCATAACCTCAGTGGGACACCACTGCACACTAAACCAGGATGACGAAAATTAAAAAGGATTGACAAGTGTAGGCAACAATGTGGAATAACTGGAAGTCTCAGATGGTACTGGTGGGAGTCTAAAATGGTCCAATCATTTTAGAAAACTGTTGGCAGTTTCTAATAAATTTAAATGCAGACTACCATGACCTAGCAATTCTACTCCCAGACACATGCCCAAAAGAAATGACTACATATGTCCATCAAGAGACATATACAAGAATATCCATAGATTCTTCATTCATAAAAGTCCCAAACTGAAAACAACCCAAATGCCCATTAGCAGGAAAATGGGTAAATGACTTTTATTATATTCACACAATGGAATATTACATATGATTAAAAAAGAATGAACTGATATAAACAACACAGACGAATCTCAAAAGCATTACATCAAGTGAAAGAAGCCAGATGCCAGAATACATACTATATGATTCCATTTATATAAAGTTCAAGAACACGTAAATTAATATATGTGAATAGAATTCAGAATAGTGGTTATCTTTTAGGGGGTATGTTGACTGAGAAATGGCACAAGGGAACTTTCTGGGGTGACTGAAATTATCTGTATCTTGATCTGGGTAGTGGTTACACAGGTCAAATTTTATTGAGCTGTATGTATACTTAAGATTTCTACATTTTACTATATATGAAATATACCTCAACTTAAAAAAACAAAGAACTGGGAGGGGAACCTCCTGCCTGCTGTGCTCCAAATACACTTTGCCCAACAAAGCACTGCCACCTAAGTGACTTGCTTTAGTTCTATTCATACTATTTCTGGACACCTATCCAAGCCTTCAGTCAGGTTAAGTTAGCAAAAGACAAACGTTCCACAGGCAGAGGAAAAGTAAGAATACAAGATAACAATGATAACAGTGGTTGAGAGAGAATATGGCAAGTGAAGGGAGAACAAGGAAAATTCTGTTCAAGGATATCTATAGCCAAATGAGGGTAAACAGAACGGAGCTAGCGCGATAACAACAGACATGATAATAACAGAAATGAGACTAGCTGTTAGGATTTTTTATACTTATTTTCCTAGAAAATAATTGGCATTCAATTATTGTCTTATTCTGGCTCCAGCCTAAAACACTGAAACATAATCCGCCCTGAGGGGGCCGGCCATGTGGCCGAGTGGTTAAGTTCACACGCTCCGCTTTGGCGGCCCAGAATTTCGCCAGTTAGGATCCTGGGCGCGGACATGGCACGGCTCATCAAGCCATGCTGAGGCGGTGTCCCACATAGCACAACTAGAAGGAGTGACAACTAAAAATGTACAACTATGTACCAGGCGGCTTTGGGGAGAAAAAGGAAAAATAAAATCTTTAAAAAAAAAAAGTCCACACTGAGGCCATAAACCACACTGAAATATAAGCCACAAGTGAGGCCACAGGAACCAGATGAAGAGCCCTTACAGCTGTCTGCTTTCTGCCTCAGGCTCTATTCTACCAGGCTTTCTCCCTTTCTACTTTTACTTTCTACCAAGCTGCTTTCCTGGCCACCTCATTTCCTCACTTCGTGGCCACTGACTACACAGGCTCCTCAGCCATCTGTAGTTCCTGCTTCTCTGGCTGAGCCTGTCCCTGAGTTTTGGTAACTAGGTGGGACATGTTTATTCAAAGTGTAGTCACATGAAAACCACAACTGCAGACGTATAAAGATTAGGAACTATTAACCAAAAAAGGAAAATATTTTGTTTCTTAGGTGATGAGATTATGGGTATTTTGCATTGTTTTCTAAATTCGTCTTCATTGTTACTATCACATTACTTTTTCAACAAACTAGAAAAAAAATCATTGATGTTTCTGGTACTGTCTGGAAAACTGGGACTAAATAAGGATTTGAAAAGGTAAGTTAGCAAGCAAGTTATAAAATGATTTCCAAAGGTCCTTTCCACAGTACACTGATTTTATGTTTCACGACTAAACATAATTGCTATAATCTAAAAGGTTATGAGTCTAGCATGCAGTCTTCTCACCTTCCCCTTGACAAGAGGCATAACGTGAAGATCATTTCAGATGACTCTGATTCAGTCTGGTAGTGACACACTATAGGTATGATCACATTAAACTTAAGGCTGCTCCATGCAAAGAACTTCCAATGGTCCTTTTCATGGGGAAATAACTTTGTGTCTCTGTGACATTTCTACTTCAGTAACTTTCTATTTCAGCATTGGACTTAGAAAGAGATAATAAAACTCTTTAATAGACTTCTTTTTCCTTCTTTTTTATTTATGATTTGACTATTTTACAACATTTTATTTTTCTTGTTGCCAATTACCTACTCATTGAGATAACTGCACAAATACATCTGTACAACTACAAATAGATTTTGTTGTTGTTTATTTATTTGCAGTTCCTCTCCCCTCAATGGAACACAAGCTCTCTGGGGACAAGGACTTTGTCTTTTTGCTGGCACATAATATGTACTCAAAAAATATTTGTTAAGGAAAGAACAAGTGAACACACTTCTATTTTAAAGGAATAAGATAAACCACAATGCGTGACTCTGCGAATAAAAAGAAAAACTAAATCTCATGAAAAAAAATTAAATCTCATGGAAAAGATTTCTTTTGGCTTGGTTCTATTTCAGATAATACACAGTTTTAAATTACTGGCTTATGGCATAAAGATTAAAAGCATATAGATCTGGGTTCAAGGTATGGCTCTATCATTTACTACTTGTGTGATCCTGGTCAAGTTACCTCTCTTCTCAAATATACATTTATAAAACAAAATTAAGGAGTTCCTCATAGGTTGTGGAAAGTTTTAAATGACATAATATAAATTAATGTACTTTCCACAGAGCCTAGTAGATAATAAATGCTCTATGAATGATAATTACTGTTGTCTCTTGAAACTCCACAACATTAACAGCAAATTTCACGGCCTCATAAAAATTAATGACTAAGCCAATATCACATTAAGCTTGGAAATTCTAAGAATTCTAATGTCAAACACTAAATACTAACCAGGCAGGCAGAATTTCACTTCAAATAACTTGCTTTCACTTTTCAATTTATTCTCCTGGTTTTATTATGGGACAAGGAGTATTACACTCATTTGAATTCTTCATCATCTTTCTCTCTATACAAAAGGAAAAATAATTTTGCTTTTAAAAATGTTTACTTAAGGGGCTGGCCCCGTGGCCGAGTGGTTAAGTTCGCCCACTCCGCTGCAGGCGGCCCAGTGTTTCGTTAGTTCCAATCCTGGGCGCGGACATGGCACTGCTTGTCAGACCACGCTGAGGCAGCGTCCCACATGCCACAACTAGAAGAACCCACAACAAAGAACACACAACTGTGTACCGGGGGGGCTTTGGGGAGAAAAAGGAAAAAATAAAATCTTAATAAAAAAAAAAAAAAATGTTTACTTAAAACAAATATTAGGTTCTTATTCCCCCTTCAATTTAACAGCAAGTTTTACTAAGAGATCTATTAGAAAAATAATCAGAGAGACATCTTTGATTCTTCTATTGATCTGTTATGAGAGTCTCTTCCTTTCATAAAATGTGTATATTTGGGACAATATATAGTAGAAAAATAAACCAAGAGGAAGAGAAACACATTAGACAAAGCAACTGGGTGGTTCCAAAGCAGCTGTAACTGGGATGGTGCATGAAACAGATCAGAGGACTGGAAGAGCTGGCAAGTGCTCAGGGACACAGGATGGGAAAAAATATGAGAAAGTAATATTTTTAACTCAACTTCCCTAATTCTTCCTCATTGTACTTGTGTACCTTTTCTTCATAACACAACTGTTAATACATTCTTAATTATAAAATTATTTGATTAATGTCTGTCTCCCCTGCTAAACTATAAGCTCCAATGAACAACGGTTTGAGAACTATACCTAGCACATAATAGATTCTCAGTAAATATCTGTTGAATTAATTAAAAAGTGACTAAATTCTTAGTGGATCTAGGCTCTAGGCCAGAACACAATGCCCTCATAAATTACTAATAGTCTGTTCCTAATACACTTCTACACAAAGCCAAAATTCCCAATTCTTTCTACAAAATCTCCCTCAACTCCAAAAATTAAGTGCATATAAATTAATTATTATGGATTTTTGGTCACAAAATTAAAATACTGTAAATTTTGTTATGGTATTCAGTAAATGTCCCTGATTTGTTAATCATATATCCGTTTCCAGATAAAGTCTGCTCTGTGTGTGTCTCCCTCTCTCTCTCACACACACATATATTTTTGTGGTGGGGAGACATCTCACTGAAAAATTCAAACTAGTATATGAAAAAAAAGTCTTCGCAAAACATGCCTGTTGTTAGAGGTTTTTAAAATAAAGTATTCATTCATTCATCTAACATTCTCATGTATAGAGTGTACTTACACAAATCTAGATGGTATAGCCTGCTACACACCTGGGCTTTATGGTACTAATCTTATGGGACCACTGTCATATATGTATACTTATATGTGTGTATACAGACACACACACACTTTTACATTCTGCATCTTTCACTTGACAATAAATCCTGGAAATCACTCTGTATCAGTCAGAGATGTTCCTCATCCTTTCTACATCTGCACAGTACTTACTATGTAGATATACCAGTTTATTCAACCAACTTCCTACATATGGGCTTTCAAGCTGTTTACATTATTTGTAATTAGAAATCATTCAGCAATAAATAATCTTGTGCACATTTACATTTAATTTTGAATTACTGGGGATACATCTTCATAGAAAATTCTTAAAAATGTGATTGCTGAGTCAAAAGGATAAACGCATATATAAGCTATTGCCAAATTCACCTACAAAAATTTTACATTCTCACAAGGAATGTGTGAAGAGTGCCTCTCTCTCCCACAGCCTTGCCAAGAGTATGTTGTCAAGTGTTTCACTTTTTGCAAATCTGATAAATGAGAATAATATGCCAGTGTAGTTTTCATTTGCACTTCTTTTATTATGAGTGAACTGAGTATCTTATATGTGTTGGTTATTTTTTAATATCTTTTTGGAGAATTTTCTGTCTGCCTTTGACCATTTATTTCTATTGGATTTTTGGTCCTTTTTATCCTCAACGTTTAAAAGTCATTTCTGTATTAGGGACATTAAATCTCTACCTGTAGTGTATGTCATAAATATTTTCACCATTTGGCCTTTTGCTTTGGACTTTGCCTATGGTGGTTTTTGCCATGCCAAAGTTTTTATTTATCTGGCCAACCTTTTCTTTTATTATATTTGGATTTTGACTCATAGTTACAAAGACTTTCCCCATACACCAGATATAGAAGAACTCCCAAGTTTTCTTCTACTATTTATAAGATTTTAGTTTTTACATTTAGGTCTCTGATCAATTTAGAACTTATTGTTATGGATGATGTAAGGAATACATCTGTTCTTTTTTCAAACACTATTTATTAAAATGTTCATTTTTGTCCCAGTGATTAGAGATCCCAACTTTATCATATACTAAACTTTAAGGTAGATTTGGGTCTATTCATGCCTTTTTTTCATTTCACTGAATTACCTATCGGCATGCCAGTACTACACTATTTACCTATGCAGGTTTTGCAGTAAGTTTTAATATATAGGAGAGTTTCTACATCCCTATAGCTCTTCTTTTTAAAAGATCTCCTAGATATCTTTGCATGTTTTTATTTTCATAGGAACTTTAGCATCAACTTGTCTTACTAAAAAAGCCTTATTAGTATTTTTATTAGTATTATTTATTTTAATAAATTAACTTAGACACACTGACATCTTTAAATTGTCTTTCCAAAAACAACTTCTCATTTGTTCAGGTTTAAAACCTTTCGTGTCTTTCAGAAGTGTTTTAAAATTTTCTTCATACAGACTTTACACATTTCTTATCAAATTTTTCCTAGATATTTTATCTTTTTTTGGATGCCATTTTACATGGGGTTTTCTTCTCTATTATACCTAATGTGATATTGTTAGTATATATGAAGGCTATTGTTTTTTATAACTTAAAACCTGATACCTAACTAAATAGTTTTATTGTTTGAATCAGCTTGATAATTAATTAATTCTGTAGGCTAGAGTTTTCAGGAATACTACAATATCTGTAAAGAGAGATTTTTCTTTCTTTTCCAATTCTTAGGTCCTTAATCATTTTCTCTGGTATAAATGCACAGATTAACATTTCCAGTACTATGTTAAATGGCAGTGGAGATAGACATTCTTGCCTTGTTCTTGACCTTTGTAGAAATGCTTCTAGTGCTTCCACACTGAGTAAAACGCTAGCTTTAGGAGTGAGGTACGTATATTAACATGTTAAGACAGTATTCATCAATTCCTATTTTCTTGAGGTTTTTTTTCTTTAATCACAAATAGGTGTTGAATTTTGACAAAGGCTTTTTCAGCATCTATGGAGATAACCATATGGCTTTTCTTCTTAAATCTATCAACATAGTAAGTTATATTAACGGATCTCCTAAATTTGAATGGTCTTTCACTCTAGAAACAAACTCTGGTTGTTATGGTGTACTATCTTCCAAATGTTGGGCTAGATTCTGTTTACTATTTACTACTTTTTAAAATAAGAAAACAAAGTTAAATAATTCAAAATCTCTTGTTTAATAATATAATTCCAAAAAAAGCTTTTAAAACCAAAAGCTGTTTTATTCTTTAAGTTTGGCACAAATTCTTTTGACAACAAAAACTGACCTGACTGGACATGAGGCTATTAACAGGAATTCCTTGGCCCAGTCAGTGTGAGCATTCATCTGCTAAGCAGCAACATGAACATGCTCGCCCAGAAGGCTGCCCCCAGTCCCGGGGCATAGGAGGTACCCTGTAGCATACACCATCTACTAATTCTCCAACATCCAAAACGATCTGAATGCAGAAATACTTCTGGTCCCAAGGATTTGGATAAGGACTCATCAATCCATATTAATGATGCAATTGGAAGAAATTAAAAGAAAAACATTGATAGACTCTGGTTTCTCTTCAGATTGTATAAGTCTTTTGCCTTTTAAAAGAAAAGAATTGAGCTCAAGGGCCCTCTCTGAACTTTAGAGACTGAAATTTATAAGGATGTTTTCCACGAAGAGATAATACTGATACAAAAAGAGGCCTGTCTCCTGTTAAGAACTGGATCATGGTGCCTCTATTGAGCCGTATCTTCAGCTCCCTTAATTACCCCCCAACCTTCTTCAGCTGGAAGGTTACAGGAAAAAGTAATTTAGAAAATACGTACCTCTATATATTCACAGGAATATCAGAAGAGGGCAGATTACCATAATATGTGGAATAGTTACTCAAATCATCACATCTGTATAAACATCAAAAAATGACTTTTCGTCATCAGTATGCAAAGGAAATCACTTCAGACAGTCATCCTTGTTAAGGGAGAAGAGAAAATCCTCAAACTCAGGGTGACAAATAGGATTTATCTAATACTGAACAATTAGGAGTGGCTGCCCAGATGCTAACTATCAGGAACAACGGGAAAAGAACAGTCATGCGTCACACAATGACACTTTGGTCAACAACAGACCACACATATGACAACAGTCCCCCAAGATTAGTACCATAAAGCGCAGGTGTGTAGCAGGCCATACACCCAGGTTTGTGTAAGTGCGCTCTATGATGTTTGCACAGTGACCAAATCACCTAAGGCTGCCTCTCGGAACACATCCCTGCCATTACGGGAAGCGTGACTGCAGTTGTACCTCACTAGAGAAGAATTACAGCACCTACACACGCGACCACTGACTTACAATTTTCTCTCTCTCTATTCTGTTCTACTATTTTCTTTCTTCCTTTGACCCCATCCAAGATATAAGGGCTAAATATCCCTCCTCTCACACAATGAGCACATTCCTCCATTTCCTGTGTCCGTTGGCTTTTATTTTTTAAACAAGTATTGAGATATACCATTAAATCACTCATTGCAAGTGTACAGTTTTATGAGTTCTAGTAAATTTAAGAGTTGTGC
Source organism: Equus caballus (assembly GCF_041296265.1). Lineage (NCBI taxonomy): Eukaryota > Metazoa > Chordata > Mammalia > Perissodactyla > Equidae > Equus > Equus caballus. The sequence goes on from NC_091690.1 coordinate 69,845,798, forward strand.
AATAATCACAATCCAGTTTTATGATACTTCCATCACCCAAAAAATTTCCCTTATGCCCATTTGTATAAGGGAATATCTACTCCCACCCTAAACCCCAGGTAACTAATAATTTTTGCCTTTTCTAGATATTATTTCTCTATTTTTGCCTTTTCTAGAAATTTCATATAAATAGGATCATAAAACCTGTGGTCTTTTGTGTTTTAGTTTTTCCCACTTAGCATAATGTTTTTGAGATTCACCCATGTTGTTACATGTATCAGTAGTTCATTTCTTTTTGTTTGCTAATTATCTGTATCTTCATTGATATTCATTCATGATATTTGTCCTTAACTTTCTTTTTTATGGCATTTTTATCAGATTTACATAACAATGTTGTTCGTTTCATAAAATTAACTTGAAAGTTTTCCTTCATTATCTATGCTTTCGAAAAATTTACGTAGTATTGGGACTATCCGGTCTTTGAAGGCTTAGTAGAACTCTGTGTGAAACTATCCAGGCCTGGCGCTTTTTTGTGTGCTTTTTTTTGGAGGAGTTTCTTCATAACTTATTCTATTTCCTACATAGAAATTGGCCTGTTCAAAGCTTTCTGTCTTTTTCCTGGGGTCAACTTTGGTAAACTTTATTTTCCTAGGAAATTATCCAATTCTAAATTTATTTATATAGAGGTTTTAAAATCTTTTTCCTTTGTTTCAATGGATATTCCCCCTTTGTCATTTCTTATTTTGCATGTGTATGCTTGCTTCCTTTTTGTTTAACTTAGCTAGTTATTGACTTTTTCTTTAAAAAGATGGATTTTGATTCATTAAGTAGAACTATGTTTGTCCTCTATCTTGTTAATTTCTGCTTTTATCTTTATAATTTTCTCCCTTGAACTTTCATCTGGCCTACTTTGTGGTCTTTTTTCTTGCCTTTTGAGTTGAGATCTTACTTTTTCACTTTCCGTTTTTATCTTTTATTATTACTTAAGTGTTTAAGCCTATGTATTATCTACGTATTATCTTATGGTTGCTTTAAATCAACCCCCATCCATTCTGGTATGTGGAGTTTTCCTATAATTGTATTATCTTATGGTTGCTTTAAATCAACCCCCATCCATTCTGGTATGTGGAGTTTTCCTATAATTGTATTTTGGGAAGTCTATAATTTCAGTTTGTATTTTCCCTTTCAACCAAGAGTTAATGGAAGATTTTAAAATTTCAGAAAGAAAGAGCCTTTTTATGGTTTGAATTTGTTGTTAATTTCTGGTGTGGCTGCACTGTGATCAGAGGACATTGTTTTAATAGTTCTACTTCATGGAACTTACTGTTTTGTTTTTATGACTGTTCTATGTTTACTTGAAAGGAGAGCATATTCTCTATCATCAGGATGTAAAGTTCAGCATAAATCCACAACATCTTCTTTATTGGTTCTGTTGTTTAGATCTTTTAGATATTGTTGAGTTTTTTTTGTTCACTTTACCTGTCTTGTCCTAAGTGTGGCATATAATCTTCTATTATTCTTATGTTTCTATCAATTTCTGTTTCTATCTCTTGTAGCCATATAAAAGCGGTGGCTGTATTATTTGGTGCAGAGATATTAATAACTGTCATACTTTCATTGTGAAGCGTGGCTTCTAGCATTATAAAGTCCTTCTTTGTTACATTTAATGCCTTTTGAAGGGAATTCTACTTTATATGATATTACAATCACTATCCCTGCTTTCTTATTATTTCTGTTTCTAACTTTTCTGAATCACTTTCTTTTAGGTGTGCCTTTCGTATAAAGCATAAAGTTCAATCTTGTTTAGTGAGCAAATGCGAAAATCTTTTTCTTTTGATAAGTAAGTTAAGCTGATTCATATTGATTGATATGACTGATATGTTTAATCTCAACTCTGTCACATTATATTGCTTTACTATACTATAAAGCATGTGACTATACTTCACTATATTGCTTTAATATACTTTACTATACTATAATTACTGCTTTATTATGTGCATTTAAAAATGAAAAAATCCTCAAAACTCTAAGGAAAAAGACCACATTACTTACAAAAGCAAGAAAATCAGGCTGGCATTAGACCTTATATATATTATTTTATATTAAATGCATATTATTTTATATTTACTATATATAATTATTTTATATTTAATGTCTATTCCTGTAAGTGAGATGTCTTTTATTGCTTTTTAAAAAAATTCTTCTGGTATTGAGGAAAGAGGTTTTTTTGTTCTGGGCTTACTTTTGTATTTTATGCCTTTTACAGTACCCTGGCCCCTACCTAACCTTTTACTATCTGGTTTGTTACTTTTATATTACATTTTTTAATGCTCAACTTATTACCTAGGCAGCAGTCAATTAACTTATTCTACTTTGCCCTTTCCTTCCCCTATTTGAAAAACTGCGTTCTTTCTACTTTATCAGAGCACATGACATCCATACACTTTGATCTTTATCCCACCTCTGCTTTAGTCTTGGATCTATAGTTAAATATATCAAATGCTCATCATTAGACATTCTGCCAAAGGTTCCCCAGTCTTCTCTTAGTTGGATGAACATCATTCTCTAGGACAATGCAGTCAGCAGAACTTTCTGTGATGAAGGAGATGTTCTGTATCTACACTGCCTGATATGATAGCCACAAGCCACATATGGGGACTGAGCACCTGAAATGTGGCTAGTGTGACAGAGGACCTGAGTTTTACATTTTACTTAATTTTAATTAATTTAAATTTAAATTACCACATGTGGTAATTTAATTAGATTAATGTGGTAATGCAAATTAGACAACGCAGTGCTTGTGGATTCGACAGGAAGGAGTCATGTGCACAGTGTTCAACGAGAACTTGCATGCTTAAAACTGTTTTTCTATAACCTGGATACCTAAAAAACAACTTGGTTAGAACAAACAATCCTTGGCTTGCACTAAAAATGCTGCTCCACTGGTACCCTTCTTTGTATGTTGCTGCAGAAGTCTAATGCCAGCCTAATTTTCTTGCCTTTGTAAGTAATCTGGTCTTTTTCCCTAGAGCTTTGAGGATTTTTTCACTTTTAAAATGCAGTAGTTTTACCAGTCTATGTTTCAGAGCTGACCATTCCAAGTCAGTTTTATGAGGTAAAAATGGACCTTTTAATATAGAGGTTCAGATCTTCTTTCATTTCCAAAATGTCTTCTTGATTTACAGTTTTAAATATAAGTTCTGTTTCATTGTTGTTTTTCTTCTTCTTCTTCTTCTTCTTTGGGGTCTCCAATTATATGTATATTGGATCTTCTTTGCCTGTCTTCCATTTCAATCACTTTCTCTTTGACTCCATCTCATTTTCATTTTCTTGCTTGTTTCTCTGTCTTTCTTAAATAGCCCTTATTATTCAACACACTGTAATTCAGCCTTAATTTCTTTCCTAGGTTTAATCAATTCTAATTTTATTTCTTTTAGGTGGAGAAGGGGCTATTTTTGTTATCAGTTTTTAAATTTTTGATTCATTTCTTTGTTTGAGACTATTTAGTTCAGTTAGAAGTGTTGGAACCAAATGAAAACCATACAAACCAAATGAAAGCCATTTGGAACCAAATAAAACCTAAACTACCAATCAACAAGTTATTTTTCTTTTACAGCAAAATTGCCTTACAACCAATTTAGTTGTGTAGTGAAGGTGTTTGTGGCAAAACTGCTTGCAGCAAAGATGTTTATGGCAAAAATACTGGACACAGTCTAAAACAGCAAAGATAGTTCTATTGTAATTTGGTATTTATTTCTTATTTAAAATCAATTTGAAGTTCACAGTATTCTTTTTCTCCTAGTAAGAGTGAAAGTGTGGGTTAAGTGTGGTTTTATTTACTTTCCTTCTTAATCTGTATAGTTTTCTGGGAGGATGAGTGGACAAATTCTAACTTAGGAGGCCACATTATGCAAGGACAACCTGAAAGTCCCTCAAATCTTTTTTATTCTTATTGGTTATTACTGATTGTGATTTGGGAGTATTTTATAAACATTCTTCAAACAACCCAGGAAATACAGCAAAGGGCTAAGTTGGTGAACAAGTCTTCCTTGTGAAGACAAACCAAGTAACTTTCTTAAAACACCATGCATATGAGAAACAGATTCAGAAATTCAAGTCTCTCATATCCAATAATGAATCTAATTATGACTGAATGTGATATGATACACTATGGCTTACAGTTTTGTGGTGATTAAAAGTCCTTTCTGCCCATGCATAAATATCTACCATGAGCTAAAACAGAAGAAATTGTGTTTAGTTAAGAAAGTTATATAGAAGAAACAAACTAGAATCCACTTTCTTTGCTATTTTTGTCTCTATAATGATAATGCAAGAACATGACAGAGTGATTTTCCCATCTTAGGCTCTAGTAAAGTTCATTCATCTATCCATCCAACATTTATCAAGGACCACTAAATTGCCAGACAAGAGGGATACAAAGATACCTAAAACACAGTCCCTGCCTCACAGACAAGCACAGGAAATTGAGTAAGTTGCAGAAGGTTAGATACAGTATGGTATCCTTTACCAAAAATTTAAAAATCTGCGAACCATAGTATACATACTTTTAAGGATACATATATATGTAGCATAAAGACAAAAACATTTGAGAAAATGATAATCAAATTCAGTACAGAAGTTAACTCTGGAGGGTGAGCTGGGAAGATGACAGAAGTAAAATCAAGCAGGAATACAAAGGGAGCTTCAATTTTTATCTATACTAGTTTATTTCTTTAAAAAAGAAAAAGTAAGATCTGAAACAAATATTGCAAAGTGTTAAGCTCTGACAACACTGAGTGGTAAGATACATGGGTATATTTGTTACGTTATCTCCATTCGTTTCTGTCTGCTTAAAATATTTTATGAGTTTTCAAAAATTTTATCAAAATGCAGTTCAATTTACTGGCAAGATTTGTGGAATTTTACTTCAGACGTTTCAGAATATATTCAAGTTCTGTAATAAACAATACAAAATTGAAAACCAACTTTAGGAATGAATGAGAAAAACAGCCCATCTGAACACTGTATATCATTTTTTAGATGAAGTGTTATACATACCGGTGAGTGCTAAGTAAGAAGCAATGTACCGCTTTTCCAGTCCATCTCTAACACTCTGAATTGCACCAAAAATTGGAGGTATAATCATAATCAGGTTACTCACTGTATTCCCTATAGGACAGAAACACAAGAAGATAATCAGATTCATCAATACCACTGTAAATAAAGATACATGCACTTGGCCCTTAACAAAAACAAAATAGGTGACTTCTCAGCAACATAGTGGAAAGATATTTACAAGGCGCTAAAGAAAAATAATTCTCCACTCAACAAAAATTTCTTACAAGAATCCAAGTAAAATAAAGATACCCTCAGACATATGAAACTAAGAATTTTCAACTAGAACATCAACTAAAGGAAATTCTACATTCCAAACATAAAAAGGAAACGTATCTCAGAAAGAACCTCAAAGATACAGCAAAAAAAAAACGAGTTAAAGAAGGCAGCCTACACCAATGCTACTGGAAGGGTGATCCACAGATACAGCATCACAAGATCAAACACAGAATTCAGTTAATTTTGTCTGTTGAATCAAACAGCAAAAACTTGGGGTTTGCATTTTGCATGTCTTTTTAAAATTTCATTTTTGTAGCAATGTTTTTAGTTTCTAGTTTCTATGTTTCTAGTATAAGACAAAAAGTAATGGATCTTAATCTGATTTTTGTTCCTGTCTTTAAAAAACAAAGGTCAAACATGAATAGCAAAGAAACAATAACCCCAACAGCAGAAGTAGTAAAATGAGAAAAGAAATGGCTAAACTATTTTATAAACTGATTCTAAGTAGAATAAAGTGGCACAATACATTCAAAATTCCAAATGAATGATTTTCAATATGGGAGCTGATATCAAGATAAATATCAATTAACAGGCCTATAGAGAACACTCCACCCAGAACAACAGCATATACATTTCTCAGGAGTACATGGAACATTTTCCAGGATAGAACATATGCTTTTTGTTGTTGTTACTGACGTTGAGTTGATTCTGACTCCTTGTGACCCTGTGTACAGCGTAGAACCCTGCCTGGTCTTTTTGCACCATCCTCTCACCTTCTGGTGCCATATCAGACAATGCTCTACTGCTATTCATAGGGTTTTCATGGCCAATTTTTTCAGAAGTGCCCAGGTCCTAGTATGTCTAGTCCATAAGCTACAATGAAAACTGTCCACCACGGGTGACCCTGTTGGTATTTGAAATACAAGTGGCATAGCTTTCAGCATCACAGCAAAATGCAAAAGACACAGTATGACAACTGACAGATGGGTGGTGTGGTTCCCACAGGAAATGAAGGCTGTGGTGGGGAAAGCACCAAATCTTAACCACTAGACCACCAGGGCTGGCTACTAGATCATATGTTAGCTATAAATTAAGCCTCAATAGACTTAAAAAGATAGTTATACAAAGCATCTCCTCCAACCACAGAATGAAGTTAGAAATAAATAACAGAAGGAAAACGAGAAAATTCACAAATTTGTGGAAATTAAACAACACATTCTTAAACAACCAATGGATCAACGAAGAAATCACAAGGGAAATTAGAAAATACTTAGAGATAAATTAAAATGAATATACAACATATCAAAATTAATGGGACACAGAAAAAGCAGTGCTAAGGGGGAAATTTATAGCTATAAATGCTTACATTAAAAAGACAAGATCTTCAAGCTAAAATGAAAGGATGCTAATTAGTAACATGAAAATATACAACACACTAGTAAAGTGAGTATATAGTCAAATTCAGAACACTCTAATAACTGTAACATGATGGTGTATTAATCATTTAACTCCAGTATAAAGGTGAAAGGACGAAAGTATTAAAAATAACTACAGCTACAATAATTTTTTAATGAATACACAATAAAAAACAGGTAAAGTGTGATATCAAAAACCTAAAAGGGGCTGGGGCCAGCCTGGTGACACAGTGGTTAAGTTCGCACGTTCCACTTCTCGGTGGCCCAAGGTTCGCCAGTTCAGACCCCGGGTGAAGACTTGGCACACCATGCTGTGGTAGGCGTCACACATATAAAGTAGAGGAAGATGGGCATGGATGTTAGATCAGGACCAGGCTTCCTTCAGCAAAAAGAGGAGGAGTGGCAGTAGTTAGCTCAGGGCTAATCGTCCTCAAAAAAAAAAAAAAACCTAAAAGGGTAGAGTTTTAGTATGTGAAGTTACATTGTTATCAGCATAAAAGTGACTGTTGTATCTACAAACTGTTTCATGTAAGCCTCATGGTAACCACGAAGGAAAGACCTACAGTAGACACACAAAAGATAAAGAGGAGGGAATCAAAGCATACCACTACAGAAAATCACCAATTCACAAAGGAAAGCAGCAAGAAAGGAAGAAAGAAATAAAGGAACCACAAAACAGTGAGAAAACAATTAATAACACAGCATTAGTTAAGTCCTTACTTATCAATAATTACTCTAAAGGTAAATGGATTAAATTCTCCAATTAAAAAGCATTTTGTGGCTGGATGGACCATAAAACAAGACCTAACTATATACTGGACACAAGAGATTCACTCCAGCTTTAAGGATACACAGAGGATCAAAAAGAAGGGATGGAAAAAGATATTCCATGCAGGTGGAAACCAAAAGAGAGCCAAGTAACTAAACTTATATAACACAAAACAGACTTTAAGCCAAAACTTGGAACAACAAAGAAGACCATGATGTAATATAATAATAAAGGGTTAATTCATCAAGGGGATATAACAGTTGTAAATATATAAGCACCCAACATCAGAACATCCAAATATATTAAGCTATAGATCTGAAGGGAGAAATAGACAACAATACAATAGTAGTAGGGAACTTCAATGTCCCACTTTGAACAATAGATAGATCAGCCAAACAGAAAATCAATACAGAAAAGTTGAACTCAACTACACTTGAGGCCAAATGGACCTAACAGACATACAGAACATTTCATCCAACAGCAGTAGAATACACATTCTCCTCAAGCACACACAAAACATTTTCCAGAATAGATCATATGATAGGTCACAAAACAAGTGTTAGCAAATTTAAACAGTGAAATCATACAAAGTATCTTTTCCAACCACAATGGTATAAAACCAGAAATAAAAAATGAAAGGAAAACTAGAAATTCACAAATATGTGGAAATTAAACAACACACTCCCAAACAACCAACGGGGCAAAGAAGAAATCAAAAGGTAAATTAAAAAATACCTTGAGGGGGCTGGCACCGTGGCTGAGCGGTTAGGTTTGCGTGCTCCGCTGCAGGCGGCCCAGTGTTTCGTTGGTTCGAATCCTGGGCGCGGACATGACACTGCTCAGCAAACCACACTGAGGCAGCATCCCACATGCCACAACTAGAAGGACCCACAACAAAGAATATACAACTATGTACCAGAGGGCTTTGGGGAGAAAAAGGAAAAAATAAAATCTTTAAAAAAAAAAAAATACCTTGAAACAAATGAAAAATGGAAACACAACATACCAAAACTTACAGAATGCAGTAAAGTAGTTCTAAGAGGAAAGTTTATAGCAATAAACACCTACATTAAGAAAAAAGGAAGATCTCAAATAAACAACCTAACTTTACATCTCACAAACTAGGAGGAAAAAAACAGAACTAAGCCCAAAGTTAGGAAAGGGAAATAAATGAAATAAGTCAATGAACTAAGAGCTGGTTTTCTTTCTTTCTTTTTTTTAGGAGGGAGATTAGCCTTGAGCTAACATCTGCCGCTAATCCTCTTCTTTTTGCTGAGGAAGATTGGCCCTGAGTTAACATGCATGCCCATCTTCCTCCTATTTTATATGTGGGATGCCTGCCACAGCATGGCTTGATGAGCAATGTCTAGGTCCACACCCAGGATCCAAACTGGTGAACCCTGGGGTGCCAAAGCACAATGTGCAAACTTAACCACTGTGCCAGCAGGCCAGCCCCAAGCTGGTTTTCAGAAAAGATAAGCAAAACTGACAAACTTTTAGCTAGACTAACTCCAAAAAAACAGAGGACTCAAATAAATAAAATCAGAAATGCAAGAGGAAATTACAACTAATATCACAGAAATACAAAGGATCATGAGAGATTACTATGAATGATTATATGCCAACAAATTGGAAACCCTACAAGAAATGGATAAATTCCTGCATATATACAATCCACCAAGACTGAATCAGGGAAAAATAGAAAATCTGAATACACCAATAACAAGTAATGAGATTGAATCAGTAATCAAAAACCTTCCAACATAGAAAAGCTAAGGACAAGTGCTTTCAGTGGTAATTCTATCAAATATTTAAAGAAGAATTAACACCAATTCTCAAACTCTTCCAAAAAAAACAGAACAAGAGAGAATACTTCCAAACTCATTTTACGAGTCCAGCATTACCTTGATACCAAAGCAAGATAAGGACACTACAAAATAAGAAAATTACAGACCAATATCCCTGGTGAATACAGATGCAAAAATTCTCAACAAAATATTAGCAAACTGAATTCAACAGCACATTAAAAGGATTATACACCATGATCAAGTGGGATTTATTCCTGGGATGCAAAAATGGTTCAACATATGCAAATCACTAAATGTGATACACCACATTAACAGAATAAAAGAAGTCATATGATCATCTCAAGAGATGCAGAAAAAGCATTTGGCAAACAACATCCTTTGATGATAAAAACACTCAACAAATTGGATATAGAAGGAACACACCTGAACACAATAAAGGCCATATATGACAAACCCATAGCCAACATCATACTCAATAGTGAAAGGTTGAAAGTTCTTCCACTAAGATCAGGAACAAGATAAGGGTGCCCACTCTAAACTACTCCTATTCAACATAGTAACAGAAATCCTAGCCAGATCAATCAAGCAAGAAAAAGAAATAAAAGTCATCCAAATAGGAAAGGAAGAAATAAAGTTGCCTCATTTGCAGATGATGTGATATCACATATAGAAAATCCTAAAGACTCCACCAAAAAAACTCTAGAACTAGGGGCTGGCCCATGGGCGTAGCAGTTAAGTTTGCATGCTCTGCTTCGGCAGCCTGGGGTTCACAGGTTCAGATCCCAGGTGCCGACCTACACACTACTCATCAAGCCATGCTGTGGCAGGTGTCCCACATATAAAGTAGAGAAAGATGGGCACAGCTGTTAGCTCAGGGTCAATCTTCCTCAGTAAAAAGAGGAAGATTGGTGGCAGATGTTAGCTCAGAGCTAATCTTCCTCAAAAAAAAATGCTAGAACTAATCAATGAACTCAGTAAAGTTGCAGGATACAAAATCAACATTCAGAAAACAGTTGTGTTTCTATACAACAACAAAACATCTGAAAGATAAAGAAAACAATCCCATTTACAATATAAACCAAAACGTTAAAATATTTAAGAATAAATTTAACCAAGGAAGTTAAAGATCTGTACTATGAAAACTATAAGACTTTCATGAAAAATAGAAGACACAAAGAAATGGAAAGATATTCCGTGCTCTTGGATTGGAAGAACTAACATAGTTAAAATGTCCATACTCCCTAAAGCAATCCACAGATTCAATGCCATCCCTATCAAAGTTCCAATAACATTTTTTCACAGAAACAGAACAAAGAATCCTAAAATTTATATGGAACAACAAAAGACCCTGAATAGGCAAAGGAATCTTGAGGAAAAAAGAAAAAAGCTAGAGGAATCACAATCCCTGATTTCAAAATACACTACAAAGCTATAGTAATCAAAACAGCATGGTAGGCAGAAAAACAGACACACCGATCAATGGAACATAATCGAGAGCCCAGAAATAAACCCACACATCTATGGACAGCTAATTTTCAACAAGGAAGCCAAGAATATAAATGGAGAAAGGAAAGTCTCTTCAACAAATGGTGCTGAGAAAACAGGACAGCCACATACAAAAGAATGAAAGTAGACCATTATCTTACGCTATACACAAAAATTAACTCAAAATGGATTAAAGACTGCAATGTAAGACCTGAAACCATGAAACTTCTACAAGAAAACATAGGCAGTATGCTCTTTGACATCGATCTTAGCAACATACTTTCAAGTATCATGTCTGACCGAGCAAGGGAAACAATAGAAAAAATAAACAAATGGGTCTACACCAAACTAAAAAGCTTCTGCACAGAAAAGGAAACCATCAACAAAATGAAAAGATAACCTAACAATTGGGAGAAGATATTTGCAAACCATATATCTGATAAGGGGTTAATATCCAAAATACATAGAGATATCCAAAATACATCTATAGATGTATAGATGTCTATACATCTATAGACATAGATGGATGTCTATACATCTCAACAACAACAAAAAAGTAACAACCCAATTAAAAAATGCGCAAAAGATCTGAACAGACATTTCTCCAAAGAAGATATATGGATGGCTAACAGGCACACGAAAAGATGTTCAACATCACTAATTATTAGGGAAATGAAATCAAAACTACAAAGAGATATCACCTCACACCCATCAGAATGGCTATAATTAAGAAGACAGGAAATAACAAGTGTTGGAGAGGATGTGGAGAAAAGGGAACTCCCATACACTGCTGGTGGGAGTGCAAACTGGTGCAGCCACTATGGAAAACAGTATGGAGACTCCTCCAAAAATTAAGACTAGAACTACCATACGATCCAGCTATTCCACTGCTGGGTATTTATCCAAAGAACATAAAAGCAAAAATGCGTAAAGATATAGGCACCCCTATGTTCAGTGAAGCTTTATTCACAATAGCCAAGACTTGGAAGCAACCTAGCTGCCCATCAAGGGATGAATGGATAAACATGTGGTATATATACACAATGGAATACTACTCAGCCATAAGAAACGATGAAATCTGGCCACTTGGGAAAACATGGATGGAACATGAGGGTATTATGCTAAGCAAAATAAGTCAGAGGGAGAAAGTCAAATACCATATGATCTCACTCACAAATAGAAGATAAAAACAACAAACACATACATAGAGACAGAGATTGGATTGGTGGTTACCAGAAGGGAAGCAGGGAGGGAGGAAGATGAAAGGGATGATTAGGCACATGTGTATGGTGATGGACTGTAGCTAGTCTTTGGGTGGTGAACATGATGTAATCTACACAAAAATCAAAATATAATGATGTACACCCTAAATTTATATAGTTATAAAGCAATGGTACCATAATTTAAAAAAAGACAATACTTGAGCGTAGAGAAACAAAAGACTTTCATGAAAGAAATTGAAGGAGACACAAACAAATGGAGAGCTATCCCATGTTCACGAGTTGGAAGAATTAATATTGTTAAGATGTCCATACTACCCAAAGCCATCTATAGATTCAATGAAATTCCTATCAAAATTCCAAAAGCATTTTTCATAGAAATAGAAAAAACAATCATAAAATTTGCGTGGAGCCAAAAGACTCCTAACAGCCAAAGAAATCCTGAGAAAGAAAAACAAAGCCAGTGGCATCACACTTCCTGATTTCAAACTATATTACAAAGCTATAGTAATCAAAACAGCATGGTACTGGCATAAAAATAGATACATACACCAATGGAACAGAATCAAGAGCCCAGAAGTAAATCATCACATATACGATCAACTAATATTTAACAAGGGAGCCAAAAACACTCAGTGGGAAAAGGATAGTCTCCTCAATAAAAGGTGTTAGAAAAACTGGATAACCACACACAGAAGAACAAAATTGGACTTCTGTCTTACACCACTCACAAAAATGAACTGGAAATGGATTAAGGACTTAAGCATAAGAACTGAAACTGTAGAACTCCAAGAAGAAGAATAGGAGAAAAGTTCCCTGATATTGGTCTTGGCAATGATATTTTTGTACACAGCATGAAAAGCACAAGCAACAAAAGCAAAAATAAATGGGGGACTACATCACACTAAAAAGCTTCTGCAAAGCAAAAGAAACAATCAACAAAATGAAAAGGCAATTTATGGAGTTGGAGGAAATATTTGCAAATCATCTATCTGATAATGGGTTAATATCCAAAATATATAAAGAACTCATACAACTCAATAGACAAAAACTTCGATTAAAAAATAGGCAGAGGATTTCAATAGACATTTTCCCAAAGAAGACATACAGATGGCCAATAGATACATGAAAAAATGCTCCAAATAAGTAACATCAGGGAAATGCAAATCAAAGCACAATGTTAGAACGGCTATCATCAAAAAGGAGAGAGATAGCAACTGTTGGGGAGGGTGTGGAGAAAAGGGAACCCTTTTGCACTGTTGGTGGGAATGTAAAGTTGGTACAGCTATTATGAAAAACAGTATGGAGGTTCTTCAAAAAATTAAAAATATAAGACTACATGATCCAGGAATCCCACTTCTTGGTACATATCCAAGGAAAATAAAAACAGGATCTGAGAGAAATGTCTGTACCCCTCTCTTCACTGCAGGACTATTCACAACAGCGAAGATGTGGAAACAACCCAAATGCCCATCTACGAATGATTGGATAAAAAAGACGTGGTATACATATACAATGATATATTATTCAGGCACGAGAAAGAAGGAAATCTTGCCTGTTGCGACAACTTGGATGAACATTGAGGGAATTATGCTAAGAGAAATATGTCAGACAAAGATAAATACTGGATGATATCATGTATTCAAATATATGTGGAATCTAAAAAAGCCAAACTTAGAGAAAAAGAGAACAGAGAGGTGCTTATCAGAAGCTGGGAGTGGGAGAAATGGGGAGATATTCATCAAAGAGTATAAATTTCCAGTGATATGATGAACAAGCTCTGGATATCTAATATACAGCATGGTAATTATAGCTAATAATACTGTATTATGTACTTAAAAGTTGCTAAGAGAGTAGATCTTAAATGTTTTCACCACAAAAATAGAAATGGTAAGTATGTGACGGGATGGAGGTGTTAGCTAATGCTATGGTGGTCATCATTTTGAAATATGTAAGTGTATCAAATCAACACATTACACACCTTAAACTTACATGGTGTTATATTTCAATTATACCTCAATAAACCTAAAAAAAATCCAAAAGGATCAAACTATTCCCAAGTAACTTAACTGAATCCTAGAATAAAATTCAAGACTACTTATGGCAATACAAAAAATATCCAGCACTCAACAAGGTAAAAATCACAATGTCTAGCATCCAATCAAAGATTACCAGGCATACAAATAAGGAAGAAATAGCCCAGGATGAGAAAAATAATCAGTTGACACCAATCCAGAACTGACACAGATGTTAGAATTAGCAGACAAGGATTAAAGCAGTTCACGTAAAAGTCTAGAAAATACAAACTAACTTATAGTGTCAGAAAGCAGATCAGTGGTTGTGGGTGGGGTGAGGCTGGGGTGGAGGAGATGGAGGGATGGAGAAGGAGGATTTAGAAAGGGGCATGAGAAAACTGGGAAGTATGGATACGTTCACTATCCTGATTGTGGTGATAGTTTCACGTGTATACATATGTCAAAACCTAACTTGTACTCTTGAAATAGGTGTATTCTATTGTATGTCAACTTTACCGCAATAAAGCTTTTTTTTAAAAAAAGTTTTGCCTCTGGGGAGTAGAACTAGAGGGTAGAGAGGAAAGAGGGAAGGGCACAGCTTCCTGGTTTTGTTACAAGCCTTTCCGCACTAGCTGGATTTTTATCTATTTTTTAATGTATTGCTTTGATAAAATAAAAAGTAATTAAAGAACGTTTTAGGAAAGGGAATAAAATAGTTAAGATAGTTTCACAGACGTGATAAGATTTGAGCTAGACCCTGAAAGGAGAGAAAGGAGCTAAAACTTGCTGAGTCTATTAAGCACCAGGTGCCAGACCTCACATTACGTGTGGGAACTTACTTGCTTCTCACAACGTTACCTTGTGAAGAATTATCGCCCCATTACACAAACAAGAAAGTCAGGCTAAGAGATTATATAATTTATCCAAGTTCTCGCAATAAGCAAATGATGGAGCCACGACTCTATTCCAAGTCTATCTATTCTTATAGCCAATGTTCCTCCCCCTAAATGCACTAGCACAATGTTTGCACAAAGAAGGTCCTTACCAATATTTTAAAACTTATATCAAAGATTATTCTATTAAAAATGTTTAAGTAAATTTCAAATTGTACAGATAGCAAAGAAATTTGCCTAGGTGGAAGGTGAAAATGTGAGGTAGGGAGCCAGACAGATCAAAAGTTATACATATATTCAAACAGCAGTTATCAACAGCTGTTGACAACAATTAAGTAAACCTGTAGAAGATGTGACTATTGCGCCATTCAGGAGGGCCCTAGAATTCAAACTAATGAAAATCTTTACTGATGACTGAGATAAAGGAATTGAAACATGCCCAAACGTACAGATAATATTAAATTTAGCTTAGATGTCAATACTACAGGAGTCAGAAATACATTTCAAATGACCTGGAGGCAGGGAGGAGGGCCCTATAAACTACATGAAACTCAATTAAGGACAATGCAAAGTTTTACAAATTAGAATGAGGAATTGCAAACCATAAATACAGGCTACTGTGCTGAGAAGAAATAAGGACAACTCTGAGAGAAAGATCCAAAGACAGAAAGAAGACACTAGACTATTCTTAGGGAAGAACGGGAAAATCTCAACATACTACCTCAAAGCAATATATAGAGGTAAATATGGAAAGAGCTGGGTAGTGGTCATCCTACTTCCCTCTGCTTTAATTCAGCTTCTCTGAAATGCTTACCAATTGGTGGCGCCCTACTTTAAACAAAAGAGACTAAAGTAAAGGAATCATTTACGTAAATAAGACATGTCATAGGAGGAATAGTGTGACTGCTGCCTTCAAATATCTGAGATTGTTAATCTAAAGGTGAAGGAGACTCATTGCTGTAAAATATCAAAATTAAAGCCAATGCAGTTACAGAGAAGCTGATTTCTCCTCAATATAAGGTAAAACATTCTAAAATTAGAGCTGGCCCCAAAAATCTAACAAGCTGCCTTACTGGACTATGAACTTTTTTTGAGCACGGACCACGTCTTACTCGAAAGCTTTTCACTTGGCACAGTAGCAAGGACAGAGCAGGCAGTCAGGAAAGTCTGACAGAATGAATAAATCCATGAATGCTTGCTTGCTGAAACCTGGGTATAGTGGCTTCTCCTTTATCCTCTGGTATTAGTCATAAAATTATGCGTTATTTACTTTTTTGACTTGGTGACAGTAGATGGTGGATTGTTTATTTTAGAATGACTTCACTCTAACAAAAGTGACAAATGTTCATTGTAAAAAATTAGAGCAATTCAGCAGTGTAAGAAATATTAAATAATTAAATATCCCAACACCCAGAAATTATCATCATTAATATTTGCTAAGCTTTACATATTACAGAGAGAGACGAATGGATGGATAAATTAAGAAAGAAAAGACGAAGTTGTATAGGATATTAGATATGCTCTTTTTTAAAAAAAGTATTAAAAATATCTTAATTTAATAAAAGAAAGTAAAATTGAATATGAAAATGACTAAAAGGTTAGAGTCTTGATTTTTACACGTTTAACTTTTATAGCAAATGCATACTTGCTGTGAAACATAAAGAAATTCACACTCCTAGATTTTCTACCATCTCCCTTCCCCTACTTACTGATTTTATTAGTCATTTCCAGATTGTCAAGGACTATATATTTCATACTGTCAAGGATTTACATTTAGTTCTGCAAAGCGCATTTTCTATCCTTGTGTTTTTTTTTAAATAAAAGTTTTACCAAGACAATCCATATATCATAAAATTTACCCTTTTCATGTGTGTAATTCAGTGGTTTTTAATATATTCACAGATTTGTGCAACCATTATCACTATCTAATTTGAGAACATTTTTATCAGCCCAAAATGAAACCCCAAACCCAGGAGCAGTCACTCCCCATCTCTCCTCCCCACAGTCCCTGGCAGCCACTAATAAACTTTCTGTCTCTATGGATTTGGCTATTCTGGACATTTCATATAAATGAAATCAAACAACCTGTAGTCTTTTGTGTCTGGCTTCTCTCACTTAGAATAACGTTTTCAAGGTTCACCCATGTTGAAGCATGCATATATCTAGAACTCCAATCTTTTTTATTTCCAAATAGTCCATTGTGTGGATATACCATATTTTGTTTACACATTTGATCAGTTGGACATTTGGGTTGTTTCCACTCTGGCTATTAAGAATAACGCTGCTATGAACATTCATATACAAGTTTTTGTGTGGACATGTGTTCATTTCTCTTGGGTATATACCTAGGAGTGGAATTCCTGGGTCATACGGTCATTCTATGGTCATCCTTGTTTTTAGCCTCAGTTCTCTATTAAATGGATACAGTGCCCACCACCAGTCTTTTTCCATGGCTTTTCTTTCCATTTTCTCTTTTTTTTTTCTAATCAAGTTTTACTTGTTTAGATTTCATCATCCATCTTCATACAGTTTTTAAAGAATTTACATGTACTGTATTCCCCAACTTCTTGAGTGCTTGAGAATATTGTCTTTAGCTTTTATACTCAAAAGATGACTTAGCTATAAAATTTTGAGGTCTCTATTTTCTTCAAATGTTTGTAAGTATAGTGCTGTTGTCTTCCAGATTGAACATTATGATGGAGAAGTTTGAAGCTAGCCTGAATTTTTCCCTTGTAAATGACCTGCTTTTCTGCTTAGACTCCTGATGAATTCTTTCCTTATCTTGAATCTGTGTATCTGAGCAGCTATTAGGCATCCAGATCAGATAAAGATTCTATACCTACTCTCTCTCTCTGAAGCCAAGTAAACATAGTATTAAAGACACTTCTGACTCCTGAGTCAGACAGACAACTTGAACCTGTAACTGCAGCTGTGATGCTACAGATATAATTTACAACAGCAGCAAAACATATCACGTACCTAGGTACGAATCTAACAAAAGATGTGCAAGCACAATACTAATAAAACTCCCAGCAAGTTTTTTGGGTAAAAATTGATAAGCTGAAGATATCACTTTACACATACTGGAATGGCTATAATCATCAAGACAAAAAATAACCAATATTGGAGAGGATATAGAGAATAGGGAACCCTCCTACACTGCTGGTGGGAATGCAAACTGGTGCAGCCACTATGGAAAATAATATGGAGATTCCTCAAAAAACTAAAAATAGAAATACCATACGACCCAGCTATCCCACTACCAGGTATTTACCCAAAGAACTTGAAATCAACAATTCAAAGAGACTTATGCACCCCTATGTTCACTGCAGCCGTTATACACAATAGCCAAGAAGTGAAGCAACCCAAGTGCCCATCGACTGATGATCGGATAAAGTAGATGTGGTATATATATACAATGGAATACTACTCAGCCATAAAAAAAGACAAAAATCATCCCATTCACAACCACATGGATGGACCTTGAGGGTATTATGTTAAGCTAAATAAGGAAGACATAGAAAGACAAATACTGTATGATTTCACTCATATGTGGAAGAAAAGCTAAGACACGGACAAAGAGAACAGTTTAGTGGTTACCAGGGAGAAGGGGTGGGCACAAGGGGTGAAGGAGCACATATACATGGTGACTGACCAAAAATAATGCACAACTGAAATTTCGTGTTATAAACTATTATGACCTCAATAAAATTTTTTCTAAAATGATAAGCTTATTCTAAACTTTATGTGAAAATTTAAAAAGCCAAGAAGAGTCAAGACAATCTTGAGTAACAACAACAAAACTGGAATATTTACACTACTAGACATCAAGGCCTATTAGCAAGGACAGACAAATAGAACAACAGAACAGATAAGATTCCAAGAACGAACTAACATTTACGGTCAACAGTTACATAACCAACATGACCCTGCAGTGTAGTATCGAAAGGACAGTCTTTTCAACAAAGGGTACTGGATCAACTGGATACTTACATGGGAAAAAAAATGAATCTGGACCCCAAGCTCATATTTGTTACACAAAAATAAATTCCAGATGTACTGTGGATTAAATGTGAAAGATAAAACAATATAACTTTTAGGAGAAAACATGGGAGAACATCTTCATGACCTTGGAGTAGCAATGAGTTTTTAAACAGGACACGAAAAGGATTAACCACAAAGGCAAAAAGACTATAAAGTAAAGAAGCTAAGATTATGAAGTCAAAAAGAATAAAAAGTTGTTTTTAAAAAGCTGCTTTAAAGAATAAGAGACATGAAATTGCTTTGTAAACAAGGGGATATATAAATATTAGCTAATTTAACTTTACTGAACCAAAAAAATTCATACCAATTGATCATAGAATAAAAATTTTTGGTTAAAAAATGGTATCAGTTAGGGTACAATCAGGAGAGATAAACCACAGATTAATTTGAACAGGGAAAGTTTACTATAAAGAATCATTAACTATAAGAGGGAACTGGAGTAATGAGGGATTAGCTAGTAAGAAGTAAAGAGAACTCTATAGAATTTAGGAATAGCAGATGTAAGAAATAGCCACTACCCCTAAGACAGAGATAGAACACCCTTAAAGAAGAGGTCGCAGCGAGGGCTGAGATCCAGACCTGATCGGAGAGGGCATGACTATGGCTCTCCGAACAGCAGAAGTTGCTGTGACGCCATGCCTGCAGGGATTACCAAAAATCCACCCTTCGGAAATTGTCCCTAATCTGCCCTCTGGAGTGCCAGGGGAAGGTGATCCCTTGTAGAGGGGAGCTCCTGGCCACTAGGTGCTGCTAACTGCAATCCTCTGCAAGAGCTGGCAGTGGAGAAGCTGACTAAGTTTCGGGATCTGCACACTGGTGGAATCCTCAGGCATCCCACAAGGCAGAGGCTGGATAAACCATTTGCACCGCAAGAGGCAGGTAGGTACTGGAGAAGCTGCCAAGCTAGCACACCACAACCAGGAAGGAAAACTTCCTCTTGCGACGACTCTTCAGTGCCCTCTACTGACAAAGTTTAATGTCCTGCCAGCTGTCAAAGGAAACATTCAAAAGGCCCAGGTCCATTTTCACAGAGCATGCAGTGAATGATGAATTTGGAGCTGGGGGTAATAAATTGATAACCAGCACAATTATAAAACTATGTTTTCACCAATCGTGGCTGGCCAAAACTATGGTTGGTAAGGGTTCCCCAAGCACCAAAATGATAAGAATGGATGTTTTAAGGGGCCAGCCCTGTGGCGGAGTGGTTAAGTTCGTGTGCTCCGCTTCGGTGGCCTAGGGTTTCCTGGGTTCGGATCCCGGGCACAGAAATACCACTGCTCGTCAGGCTATGCTGAGGTAGCATCCCACACAGCACAACCAGAGGCACTTGCAGCTGGAATATGCAACTATGTACTGGGGGGTTTTGGGGAGAAGAAGAAGAAGAAAACACACATACACAAAAACAAAGAAGATTGGCAACAGATGTTAGCTCAGGTGCCAATCTTAAAAAAAAGAAAAGAATAAGTGTTTTTTAAGATGGTGAAATAATGGGGTTTTCCCCTCTTCTTTTTTTCCATATTTTCTACAATGTGGTTATATTGTTTTTACAATTTAAAATTAAAACATTAATAATAGAAATGAATCACAGAAAATAAAGGCTAAATTACTTCTACTAAGTTTAACTGGGTTGGGGTGCTCCTGGAAAATTCAATTAAAACAGTTTTTTTCCAGAAATAAAAACAAATGATTCATGGGCCGGCCCAGTGATGCAGCAGTTAAGTTCACACATTCTGCTTCGGCAGCCTGGGCACAGACCTACACATAGCTTATCAAGCCATGCTGTGGCAGGCGTCCCACATACAAAGTAGAGGCAAATGGGCATAGATGTTAGCTCAGGGCTAGTCTTCCTCAGCAAAAAGAGGAGGATTAGTGGCAGATGTTAGCTCAGGGCTAATCTTCCTCAAAAAACAACAAAAAACCCCACAAGATTCATTCATATACCACACAATAGTGTATTAAAACATTAAAGTAAAAAAATCTTCTTCTTTTCTAGAGGAGAGTCCTGTTTGGATAAAGACTTAAGCGATTTTTAAAAATATGAAAGCTATGATATTTTTATCCCCCCAAACACAATCTCTGTATTCTCATCCCCAAAATATAGGCAAGGTTGACAATATTCCAATAATTTCCAGACTCCTTAATAGGTAAAGTCATCTTTTGGCAAGCAAGAAGAAAACTCAAAAATCAGAAGTATACGAAAGAAAGTCGGGGGAGAAAAGCAATGCGCAAAAGAGTAAATTTGAAACAACTCTGAATGAAGATAAGAAGGAAGACGTTTGTCTCCTGCGACAGTAGGTGGAGCCAGTGTGCACAGCAGTCAGCTCTGCAGAATTTGGCAGGATACACAGAGCCCTAGGGCAACTGGGTAGACAATTTAGAGCTCAGTGGTATTTACAATTGTATAACTACCACCTAGAGCTAAAGACAAAAAACAGAAGCATTAAAACCTGGTGAAGCTGAAAAAGCAATCTATACAGCTTCTGTGCCTCTGCAAGGAGCCCTCCTGCACAGTCAGCAAATGAGCCAGACGAAAGCAGGAGCCGGTGTGAGCCTGAAAGTAACCTGGCACTTTCCCCAAAGCAAGTTGATTTTGTCAGATAGTTTACTGCTTATGCAAATGTCCAAATAATGTTAAAGATCCCCAGAACTTCAGAGATTACTGAGCTAGAAGACAGGGAGATCATCTAATTTAATCTCCTCAATTTATAGCAGGCAACACTTTGTTCATACCTACCACCAACTCCTAGCTGTGTGAACTTGGGCAACTTATTTATGCTTAAGTCTTAGTTTCTTGACCTGTAAAATGGGGGGGGAAAATCCAGTAATATTTAAATTATTTAAATAATTAAATACAATGGAAGTAATAAATATAACCAAATAATGCATATAAAGATCATTTCTGATATGAGAAAGATCCATTGAACATTATACAGGAACTTCCACAATTTTGCTATGCTAAC
This sequence comes from Equus caballus, assembly GCF_041296265.1. Taxonomy (NCBI): domain Eukaryota; kingdom Metazoa; phylum Chordata; class Mammalia; order Perissodactyla; family Equidae; genus Equus; species Equus caballus. The sequence goes on from NC_091690.1 coordinate 69,867,720, forward strand.
TATTAAGTGATGACTGAGAATTGTCTTGGTACTTGGACTAGCTCAAGAACTGGCGTCACAAGGGAGAATGCCTTCCAATCCAGACCAATAAGAAAGAAAGTTGTGGGGTACTCTGGTTCATCCAAAGTTAAAAAAAAACATATAAATATGTTACAGCACTAGGTACTCCTCAGTAGCTTTTAATTAAGAAAGATAGCGGAATAAAACCAGGAAACCAAAACAGGTATGTCTTACTTTAAAAAGTGATGGACACAAATTCAGTTCAATTTGACAAACATTTACTAAGTATTTTCTATGGGTAAGGGGTTGAATTGGGACATATAAATAAAGGTTAGCAAGTGAATAACCCTAGTTCCGATCCTGAGGAAAAAATCTATATAATTTAGCAGGAAAGAGATGCAAGTAAAGAACTAGCAAGGGAGAAAGAACCACAGGACCAAAGAGCACCAACAAGATACTTAGGGGGAGGGACTTCAGCTATGCCCCGAAAAGAGAAAGATAAAAAGGATTTTCATCAATACAAGAATCATCGATTTTCTTTGAAGTACATATAGTAGCTTCAAAAAATTACTTATCGGGCTGGCCCGGTGGTGCAGCAGTTAAGTTCGCCCGTTCTGCTTCTCAGAGGCCCGGGGTTCGCCAGTTCAGATCCCGGGTGCAGACATGGTACCACTTGGCAAAAGCCATGCCGTGGCAGGCGTCCCACATATAAAGTAGAGGAAGATGGGCATGGATGTTAGCTCAGGGCCAGTCTTCCTCAGCAAAAAGAGGAGGATTGGCAGCAGTTAGCTCAGTGCTAATCTTCCTCAAAAAAAAAAAAAAGAAAAGAAAATATCTTCAAACAAAAATAAAAATACATTAAAAAAATAAAAGTATACTATGAAAACTGGTTTGCACATTCTTTTTAAAAACATACATTGCACTTTCACTTCAATGTATTTAAATTATAACAAAAATATTTAAAAACTACATATTGTAAAAATGGAAATGTTCATATTAAATTCAAGAGGGAGTACATTTTAGGTTTGGAAAGAAAGGCTCAAGTACATAGTGGTAAAGAGATAAGAAAAGAACTTGGGAGCTCCATATCAGTTCCGGCTCAGGTAAACTCCAACCTAACAAGATGGAGGGTACAGGGGAGGGGAAAGACTCAGCAAAAGGAGCATTACTTGTGTAAACACTGCTCTGAGGAAGGTTCAAAGACAAACACTGAGAACAAACAGTTAACAGATAAGCATGATGGAAAAGAGAAGAGAGAAAAATAAGGGAAGTAAGATGATCTTGAACTCCCTGGAGAAATATTCGGTGAGATGAAGATTTTAGATTTACGCAAAGGTCAAAAAGGGGAAGTTTCCAAATCAGGATGAAGAGGCATTATTGAAATAACAAAATCTGAAAATGATTATTTTGAAAATCCCTACTTCCTCTCCATTTTTATTGAAACTTTCTTTCAGGGACCAACTCAACAAAGCAAGTTTTGCCTAATCACCCTACTGAAAATGATCACTCCCTTTTCTTCTTGCAGCAAAGTTACTGTTCTAACCTCTCATCTGGCACTTAGCATATACTGTCTTGCACAGATAACAATCTTTTCACTAAATTAGAATATAAACATTTACGTCTTATCTCCTTAAGTTAAATTTCGTAAGAGGCAGTAGCGTACATTCACTCACTCATTCAATAGCAAATACTGATCATCTACTATGAAAGGCACCATAAGGGAGTACAAAGGAAAACCACTCAGATTCTGCTGTCATGCAAATTAAACTAGTACCAAATTCACAAAATAGTTAAGATATGTAAAACCTAATAGGCATTATTTTAGATGTAATTCAATTATGATGTAATGAAGTCATTCTTTTCTCCCAAATTAACCTGATGTAACAGATTCATCCTTCAGTCCAAACTAACTTCACTATAATTTTACATTCACTCTTTAATTCACCTAGAGCTGAAATGCTAGTTAAAAATCATGAATGAGGGGCCACCTGGTGGCGCAGCAGTTAACTGCGCACGTTCCGCTTCAGCAGCCTGGGGTTCACCGGTTCAGATCCCGGGTGCAGACATGGTACCACTTTGCAAGCTGTGCTGTGGCAGGCGTCCCACATATAAAGTAGAGGAAGATGGGCATGGATGTGAGCTCAAGGCCAGTCTTCCTCAGCAAAAAGAAGAGGATTGGCAGGAGATGTTAGCTCAGGGCTAATCTTCCTCAAAAAAAAAAAAATCATGACCGAGTGGCAGGTCCAGTGGCGCAGCCATTAAGTTCACACGTTCCGCTTTGGCGGCCCAGGGTATGCTGGTTTGGATCCCTGGTGTGGACATGGCACCCCTTGTCAGCCATGCTGTGGCAGGCATCATGTATAAAGTAGAGGAAGATGGCCACAGATGTTAGCTCAGGGCCAGTCTTCCTCAGCAAAATGAGGATTGGTGGCAAATGTTAGCTCAGGGCTAATCTTCCTTGGGAAAAAAAAAAATCATGAACTTACAAGTCCTGTAAAATGCATTTTAAATTTTAGACTAAATTAACATTAATAAAAATGCAGACTATTTATTACTATTAAAATCTCACCAAGGACACCGTCTACACTTTGATTATTTTCATTAAGTTTTTTAGAATGGCATAAAAAATTTCCTAAATTGCCTTAAAACATGCAAAACAAGTTTTTTAAATAGCATATTCTCAGATATAGTAGGCACAAGGGGGGAAAATTTTTTTTGAGTGCTACTCTGCCTCCAAGATACTCTAATCAAGACTCTCAGGGCTCCTTCCTCAAAGATTAGTAATCTGGGTGCTATAATCTTCTTTTTCTCTAGCAATGTATCATCGCCTTCTTTAATCTATAAATAGAGATTTACCATTTAAAAAAATGATCACATAGTATTATATCATATAGATATATTATAATTTATGTAATCAATCCCTTATTGGTGGACAGTCATGTTATTTCCAGGTTTTGACGCTGAAAAAAATACTGTGAACATCTGTATTTGTTTCCTAAGGCTACCACCACAAATTACAAATTCCATTACAAATTACAAACAAAAAATGTTCAGGAAGTCAAAAGCCAGAAATCAAGGTGTCAGCAGGGTTGGTTCCTTCTGGAGGCTCCGAGGGCAAAACTGCCATGCTTCTCTCCAGCTCCTGCTTGTTGCCAGTGTGGAGACCTGGAATTGGCCACCCCAAGATATGTCTCTTTGGCATGAGGATTATTTGAGGCTGATTGCTTTTGATAAACTGGGACAGGGAAAGAGGCTCTGAGGAATGGAACTTGCCCTTTGTTAGCACACGTTTACATTTGTAAGGTAAATCTCTATCTGTAAAAGGTGCCTCCCTCTCTGTACCAGGAAGAAGAAAGGAGATGACCTTCTCTCTAGAAACTCTTAATCAATACCAAAGGCAAAGACTTAAATCTGCATTTTATTGTGCTTCTCTGGTAACCTCCTGTAACTGACTTCCCTCCCCCTCCCAATGTTGGCATTTCTTTAAGGATTAAGCATCTTTCCTCAGGCTAGGAACTGATTGCTGCTGCGCTCACCTGTGACTGCCCAGCTCCAGACAATCGACTTGCCTCCTGCTAGGCCCACAGAGATAGCAGACCTGCTGTGTCCATCAAGCACTGTGCCAACAGAGCAATCTTGTGACTATTGTGGGAGGGACATTTCATCATACGTGAAGCACCCTGTTTGGGGATATATAACCACTCTATGCACCCCACTTCTTCGGTGCCCTTTCTTCCTTCGGGAAGAAAGGCCCCGGGCCATGGCTCCTCATAAAGCTTTGTTTAATTTTCTCTTGCTATTCTGTCTCATGTGAATTTAATTCGTTCTCCAGCCAGACGAACCCACACTTGGGAAATGGAAATGTCTTCCTCCCCTACACCAGCATCCTTGGTGTTCCTTGGCTTGTAGACACATCACTCCCATCTCAGCCTCTATCTCCACACTGCCTTCTTCTCTCTGCGTCTCTGCAGGTTCTCTTCTTCTTATAAGGATACTAATCGTTGGACTCCGCACCCACCCTAAATCCAGTATGATTTCATCTCAAGATCTTTACTTAATTATATCCATAAAGACCCTATTTCCATACAAGGTCACATTCTGAGGTTCTGGGTCAACATGAATTTTGGGGAGACACCATTCAAGCCACAACACCCTTGAACGTATTTCTTTGTTTATTCACTGTTACTAAGCTCACAGGATGAATTTCTAGGAGTAGAATCTCCTCTTGGACAAACCGCCCAGCTTCCTTTTAGATCTGGCTCCTCAGCGGGTACTGGGTGGGCAGCAAGTTTCGAGATCTTCCCCATTCCCTCATACCCCTGGACAAATCTCACACTAATTCCAGACTTTTTGTCTGGAAAATTAGGATTAGGACTTAAATAAAAACGACACTCTTTTGGATACTTGTACTGGAAGGTGGCATAAAAGCTAAAGTCAGGAAATCCATATTTAGGGGCTGGCCCTGCAGCCGAGCGGTTAAGCTCCCACGCTCTGCTGCAGCAGCCCAGGGTTTCAGCGGTTTGGATCCTGGGCGCAGACATGGCATTGCTCATTAGGCCACGTTGAGGCAGCGTCCCACGTGCCACAACTAGAAAGACCTGCAACTAAGATATACAACTATGTACCAGGGGGATTTGGGGAGATAAAGCAGAAAAAAAAAAAAAGAAAGAAAGAAATCCATACTTAAGCCAAGTGTATAATGAAGCAGAAAGTTATTCTATAGAGAAGGAGGAAAAAGGCAGATTGGGCAGATAGAAGCAGACAGGAAACAACACATGGTGATAGAAACTATAGAGAGTAATCTTAATAACTATAAATGACTCTTCCGCTCTAAATATAGTCATTGTATTTATGAATATAAAAGCACTATATGCAGGGCCAGCCCGGTGGTGCAGCGGTTGAGTTGGCACATTCCCCTTCAGTGGCCCGGGGGTTCGCCAGTTTGGATCCCAGGTGTGGACATGGCACCGCTTGGCAAGTCATGCTGTGGCAGATGTCTCACACATAAAGTAGAGGAAGATGGGCACGGATGTTAGCTCAGGGCCAGTCTTCCTCAGCAAAAAAGAGGAGGATTGGTAGCAGGTGTTAGCTCAGGGCTAATCTTCCTCAAAAACGTAAAAATAAAATTAAAAGCACTATAGGCACATTGAAAAAAAGAGGAAAATACAAAAATATAAAATCAAAATCATCCATAAGCCCTCCACAATACTGCCAATACTCTCATATATTTCCATCTAAGATTTAAAACAATTCAAAATCATACCATAATTTACAATCACACTATAATTTCAATAGCACTGAATGCCAATTTTCCTACTTAACATTATCATGAGTATTCATCCAGGTAATGTAATAATCATTTAAAATGTCATTTTGACAGCAGTATAATGTTCCACCATATAATAATCACTTTATTTAATCCTTTTATTTGTGGGTACATTACACAGCATAAGCAAACTGTTTTCCAGAATAGTTGGACCAATTATGCTCCCATTTAGCAGTGTGTAGGGTGACTGGTTCACACTATAACCTTAGTAACACTGAACAATATATCTTATTTAAGAGAGAGAAAATTATATATGACTGTTGTTTTAATTTACATTTCTTTAGGTTACTGAACTATTTTTATGTTTGTTTATTCATTCTTCTTTGTGTTTATTAATGGTATACTTTATTTCATGAAATGCTTATTCAGGTTATTTAACTAAATTGAGGCTTAATTTTTTCATGTGTAGATTAGGCATAATACCTATCACTGTGAAGATGAAATACCGCTAAGTAATTTTAGTAGGTGCACAATAAATGTTAGTTCGTTTTTAAGATTTTATTCTAGGGGCTGGCACCATGGCTGAGTGATTAAGTTCTCGTGCTCTGCTTCAGCCACCCAGGGTTTCACTGGTTTGGATCCTGGGTGTGGACATGGCACCACTCATCAGGCCATGCTGAGGTGGCATCCCACATGCCACAACTAGAAGGACCCACAACTAAAAATATACAATTATATACCGGGGGGCTTTCATGAGAAAAAGGAAAAATAAAATCTTTAACAAAAAAAAGATTTTATTCGATAATAAGGTATAACAGTTTTATTCTAATAAGGTAAAACAGTTTAGAAAAATATATACCTATAGTCATTTGTTAGAAAAAACAGTAATAGAGTCATTGGAATTAGAAATAATCTTCAAAAAAAAGCAAAATGAAAAATGGTTATTCTAAGACTCATCTGTGAAAATTATAGTTTGTATTCCATGATAAGCAACAATAGTTTTATAAAACTGGACACTGTTGGCTTATTTTCTTCGATTCAAAAATAATCTTGTAAATCTGTACAGTTAAAAATCAAGGTGACCAGCTGGCCCAGTGGCACAGCGGTTAAGTTCACACATTTCACTTCAGTGACCCGGGTTTCGCCAGTTCAGATCCCAGGTGCGGACATGGCACCACTTGGGAAGCCATGCTGTGGCAGGAGTCCTACCTATAAAATAGAGGAAGATAGACATGGATGTTAGCTCAGGACCAGTCTTCCTCAGCAAAAAGAGGAGGATTGGCGGCAGATGTTAGCTCAGGGCTAAACTTCCTCAAAAAAAAAGAAAGAAAAACTCAAAGTGAAAACTAAAGCATTGAAGAGAGTCACTCACATGTACTTGATACAACGTCCACATGATTAAGTTATGCTTGTAGCTGACAATATGAAACAGGCAACCACGGAAACAGATATAATCACACCAACAGCATGTCCACTAAGAACAAACTACTTAAATAGCACAGGTTTCACGATAAACTCATTTGAAATAGTGTCTACTGAGTTGTAATCTACAGAAGACTTTCTTCTTTTTTTAAATTTTTACTGTGTTAATGATAGGTTACAATCTTGTAAAATTTCAGTTGTACATTATTGTTTGTCAGTCGTGTTGTAGGTGCACCACTTCACCCTTTGTGCCCACCCCCCACCCCACCTTTCCCCTGGTAGCCACTGATCTGTTCTCTTTCTCCACATGTTTAAATTCCTCATATGAGTGGAGTCATTCAGAAATTGTCCTTCTCTATCTGGCTTATTTCACTTAACATAATTCCCTCAAGATCCATCCATGTTGTTGCAAATGGGACGATTTTCTTCTTTTTTATGGCTGAGTAGCATTCCATTGTGTATATATACCACATCTTCTTTATCCAATCATCAGTTGATGGGCACTCAGATTGCTTCCACGTCTTGGCTATTGTAAATAATGCTGCAATGAACATTAGGGTGCATGGGACTTTTGGAAATGCTGACTTCAGGCTCTTTGGATAGATACCCAGTAGTGGGATAGCTGGGTCGTATAGTAGTTGTATTTGTGATTTTTTGAGGAATCTCCATACTGGCTTCCATAGTGGCTGCACCAGTTTGCATTCCCACCAGCAGTGTATGAAGGTTCCTTTTTCTCCACAAGCTCTCCAACATTTGTTACTATTTGCTTTAGTTATTTTTCTCATTCTAATGGGTGTAAGGTGATATCTTAGTGTAGTTTTGATTTGCATTTCCCTGATGATCAGTGATGATGAACATCTTTTCATGTGCCTATTGGCCATCCATATATCTTCTTTGGAGAAATGTCTGTTCATGTCTCCTGCCCATTTTTTGATTGGGTTGTTTGATTTTTTGTTGTTGAGTTGTGTGAGTTCTTTATATATTATGGAAATTAAGCCTTTGTCGGATGTATGACTTGCAAATATTTTTTCCCAGTTAGTGGGTTGTCTTTTTGTTTCAATCCTGTTTCCTTTGCCTTCAAGAAGCTCTTCAGTCTGATGAAGTCCCATTTGTTTACTCTTTCTATTGTTTCCCTTGTCTGAGGAGACATGGCGTCTGAAAAGATCCTTTTAATACTGATGTCAAAGAGTGTACTGCCTACATTTTCTTCTAGAAGCCTTATGGTTTCAGGTTTCAGCTTTAGGTCTTTAATCGATTTTGAGTTTATTTTCGTGAACAGTGAAAAAGAATGGTCAATTTTCATTCTTTTACAGGTGGCTTTCCAGTTTTCCCAGCACCATTTGTTGAAAAGACTTTCTTTTTTCCATTGTGGGCCCTCAGCTCCTTTGTCGAAGATTAGCTGTCCATAGATGTGTGGTTTTATTTCTGGGCTTTCAATTCTGTTCCATTGATCTGTGCACCTGCTTTTGTCCCAGTACCATGCTCTTTTAATCACTGTAGCTTTGTAGTATGTTTTGAAGTCAGGGATTGTGATGCCTCCAGCTGTGTTCTTTTTTCTCAGGATTGCTTTAGCAATTCGGGGTCTTTTGTTGCCCCACATGAATTTTAGGATTCTTTGCTCTATTTCTGTAAAGAATGTCATTGGGATTCTGATTGGGATGGCATTGAATGTGTAGATTGCTTTAGGTAGAACGGACATTTTAACTATGTTTATTCTTCCAATCCATGTACATTGAATGTCTTTCCATCTCTTTATGTCGTCATGCATTTCTTTCAGAAAAGCCTTGTTATTTTCGTTGTATGAGTCTTTCACTTCCTTAGTTAAATTCATCCCGAGGTATTTTACTCTTTTTGTTGCGATTGTGAATGGTATTGTGTTCTTTAGTTCTTTTTCTGTTAGTTCGTTATTAGAGCATAAAAATGCTACTGATTTATGTGAATTGGTTTTATACCCTGCAACTTTGCTGTAGTTGTTGATTACTTCTGAAAGTTTTCCAATGTATTCTTTGGGGTTTTCCATATATAACATCATGTCGTCTGCAAACACCGAGAGTTTCACTTCTTCCCTCCCTATTTGGATTCCTTTTATTCGTTTTTCTTGCCTAATTGCTCTGGCCAAAACCTCCAGTACTATGGTAAATAAAAGTGGTGAAAGAGGGTGTCCTTGTCTTGTTCCTGTTTTCAAAGGGATGGCGCTCAGCTTTTGCCCATTGAATATGATGTTGGCTGTGGGTTTGTCATATATGGCCTTTATTATGTTGAGGTAATTCCCTTCTATCCCCATTTTGTTCAGAGTTTTTATCATAAATGGCTGTTGGATCTTGTCAAATGCTTTCTCTGCATCTATTGAGATGATAATGTGGGTTTTCTTCCTCAGTTTGTTGATGTGGTGTATCACATTGATTGATTTGCAGATGTTGAACCATCCCTGTGTCCCTTGTATGAATCCCACTTGATCACGATGTATGATCCTTCTGATGAATTGCTGAATTCGGGTTGCCAAAATTTTGTTGAGAATTTTTGCATCTATGTTCATCAGCGATATTGGCCTGTAGTTCTCCTTTATTGTGCTGTCCTTGTCAGGCTTTGGTATCAGCGTGATGTTGGCCTCGTAGAATGTGTTAGGAAGTGTTCCATCCTGCCTAATTTTTTGGAATAGCTTGAAAAGGATAGGTATTAAATCCTCTCTGAAAGTTTGGTAGAATTCCCCAGGAAAGCCATCTGGTCCAGGGGTTTTATTCTTTGGGATGTTTTTGATTGCTGTTTCAAACTCTTTCCTTGTAATTGGTCTGTTCAAATTGTCTGCTTCTTCTTGACTAAGCTTTGGGAGATTGTAGGAGTCCAAGAATTTATCCATTTCCTCTAGGTTATCCATTTTGCTGACACATAGTTTTTCGTAGTATTCTCTTATAATCCATTGTATTTCTGCAGAGTCTGTTGTTATTGCTCCTTTCATTTCTGATTTTCTTTATTTGAGCTTTCTCTCTTTTTTTTCTTTATAAGTCTGGCTAGGGGATTCTCAATTTTATTTATCTTCTCAAAAAACCAGCTCTTTGTTTCACTGAGCCTTTCTACTTCCTTTTTTGTTTCAACAGCATTTATTTCTGCTCTTATTTTTATTATTTCTCTCTTTCTGCTGACTTCGGGATTTGTTTGCTCTTCTTTCTCTAGCTCAGTTAGCTGTAGTTTAAGATTGCTTATTTGGGATTTTTCTTGTTTGTTAAGATGTGCCTGTATGACAATGAATTTCCCTCTTAATACAGCTTTTACTGTATCCCATATGAGTTGATATGGCATGTTATCATTTTCATTTGTTTCCAGGTATTTTTTGATTCTTTCTTTAATTTCTTCAATGATCCATTCCTTGTTCAATAGCATATTGCTTAGTCTTCACATTCTTGTGCCTTTCTCAGCTTTTTTCTTGTAATTAATTTCTAGCTTTATAGCATTATGATCAGAGAAGATGCTTGTCATTATTCAATTTTTTTAAATTTGTAGAGGCTTGCCTTGTTTCCCAACATATGGTCTATCCTTGAGAATGTTCCATGTGCACTTGAGAAGAATGTGTTTTCTGCTGTTTTTCGATGGTGTGTTCTATACATGTCCATTATGTCCAACTGTTTTAGCTTTGCGTTTAGCTCCACTGTTTCCTTGTTGATTTTCTGTCTGGATGATGTGTCCATTGATGTGAATGGGGTGTTGAGGTCCCCTACTATTATTGTGTTATTTTTGATATCTTCTTTTAGGTTTGTTAATAGTTGCTTTATGAACTTTGGTGCTCCTGTGTAGGGTGCATAGATATTTATAAGCGTTATTTCTTCTTGATGCAGTGTCGCTTTGATCATTATATATTGGCCCTCTATGTCTCTCTTTACCTGCTTTATCTTGAAGTGTGTTTTGTCTGATATAAGTATTGCAACATCTGCTTTCTTTTGTTTGCTAGTAGCTTGGAGTATTGTCTTCCACCCCTACACTCTGAGCCTGTGTTTGTCCTTGGGGCTGAGGTGTGTTTCCTGGAGGCAACAAATTGTTGGATCTTGTTCTTTAATCCATTTTGCCACTCTGTGTCTTTTTATTGGAGAGTTCAATCCGTTTCCACTGAGGGTGAGTATAGATGCATGAGGGCTTAATGCTGTCATTCCGTTGCTCGTTTTCTGGTTTTCCTGTGTTTCCTTTGTTTCTCGTCCTGTGTGTTTTAGCCTACCCATTGACTTCTGCAATTTCTTATGCTGGGTTTCTTAGATTTTTCCTTATTTAAGTTTTGTGGCTCTGTTCTGTTTTCAGTTTAGTGGTTACCCTGCAGTTTGTATTCAGAATCTCATATATAAGATAGTCCATTTTCTGGTGGTCTCTTACTTACTTAGCCTAGACTGTTTCAGTCCCTATCCTCCTCCCCTCCTAAATTATTATTTTCCTCTCTTATTCCAACTTGTGTTGTGAGTTTGAGGTTAGAGTGATAAGATTGTCTTTGCTTTGTTGATTTCCTTCCCTTTATCCTAATGCTATAGTTGAATATTTTCTATCCTATTCTGATTCTATTTGTCTCCCTACTCTGTGTTTTGTGACCTCTTTCTCTCTTCTTTTCCTTTTCCAGGTATGAGAGCCTTCTTGAGGATTTCTTGTAGGGCAGGTCTTGTGGCTACGAAGTCCCTTAGCTTTTGTTTGTCTGGAAAAGATTTAACTTCTCCCTCATATCTGAAGGATATTTTTGCTGGATAGAGTATTCTTGGCTGAAGATTTTTATCCTTTAAAGTTTTGAATATGTCATCCAATCTCTCCGAGCTTGTAAGGTTTCTGTAGAGAAATCTGCTGAAAGTCTGATAGGGCTTCCTTTGTAGGTTATTTTCCTCTGCCTTGCTGCCCTGAGTATTCTTTCTTTGTCATTCATGTTTGCCATTTTTACTACTATATGCCTTGCAGTAGGTCTTTTTACATTGACAAATCTAGGAGATCTGAAAGCTTCCTCCACACACATTTCTCTCTCAATCCCTAGATTTGGGAAGTTATCTGCTATTATTTCTTTCAGCACACTTTCTGCTCCATTTTCCTTTTCCACACCCTCAGGAATTCCGATTATTCTTAAGTTGCATTTTTTCACTGAGTCACCTATTTCTCGGAGATTTTCTTCAGTTTTTTCCTTAGTTCTATTTCTTCCTCTGTCTGGAGCCATTCAGCCTGTCTATCTTCAATTCTGCGAATTTGCTCCTCTATGGTGTCTACACGGGCATTCAGGGAATCCATATTCTGTTTTATCTGATCCATTGTATTTTTCATCTCTAGTATTTCTGATTAATTCTTCTTTATAGTTTCAATCTCTTTTGTGAAGTAACCTCAGAACTCGTTGACTTGTTTCTCTATATTTCCCTTTACCTCATTGAGTTTTTTGATGATAGCTATTTTGAACTCATTTTCACTTAGCTTGCCTATTTCCAAGTCCTCAGGACATACTTCTGTGTTTTTATTATTTTCCTTGTGGACTGCAGCTTTTATAAATTGCTGGATGGTAAAGGAGCGGTCTTTGCACATGATGCTTTTATGTGGTTGCAGTTACAGCCTGTTGCCACTAGATGGGGGTTGAGAGCTGCGCATTCTGAGCCCTCTGCCTTCAGCCCGATGGTGGCATGCAGCACGGGTTGGGGGAGGAGGGGCACTTTCTCTCCTGCGACGACCTGGATTCCGATCAGCTCTTGCTCTCTGGTCCCCCAGGGCCCTGGCTTGATGGGGTCCTGCCAAACAAAAGCTTTCCTGCTTTAGAGGGTTTCCACTGCACAGGCCGTGGGAGTCCTGGATGATCCCACAGACACGCAGCCCCTCCTCTGCTCCTTCTCTCACCCAAGGGAGCGATCTCAGTCTCTAGGGGAGGGAAGATCTCTCTTACCCCATACCAGCTCCTCCGAGGGCGGCTCCAGCCTCTCCGCCCTCCGTCATTTGGCTGCTGTGGGCCTCCCACGATTTCTGTTATTAGGATTTTTTTTTTTTTTTGGTTGGAAAGCAGTTGCTCTTTTTGTTTGTAATTTGGAGGAGAGAGAGTCCCAGGTGAGCTCACGCCGCCATGTTGCTGAATGTTGCTGACGTCACTCTCTCTTACAGAAGACTTTCAAGTGTAGAAGTAATAACCAGATAATACAAAAGTTGCTAGACAGGAATCATTAGTATTTCTCATAACAACCAGTTCCTGGCCCAATTTATCATGAAAAATTTTTGTTTCCTGAATTTGTACCTTAAGACATCATCAAGGAAGGGAGTTTCTTTAAAGTGGTTGGAGAAGCTTTAAATAACTGGACTATTAAACTGGCTGTGTAAATAAGTTACCGATCTACTCTTCCTGTACGAGTGGATGAAGAAAACAGGCAGAGAACTGAAATTCATTAAATATCTATCTGGTACCAGCTGCAATACAACACGACCTTTGTGTTAATTTCAGAAACTGTAATAGGACAACCAGAGGCACTCACAACTAGAATATACAACTATGTACTGGGGGGCTTTGGGGAGAATAAGGGAAAAAAACAAGATTGGCAACAGATGTTAACACAGGTGCCAATCCTTAAAAAAAAAAACTCTAAAATTCAGAAAAAAGAATAATACAACAAACACATCCACCATCTAGAACTGATCACTATTTACATATTGTCATGTCTCTATTTTACTAAAGGAAATAAATTACCACAAATAAAGTCAAAGTCACCCATCTCCCCAGTCCAATTCCCCTTCACACATTTCTGGAGATAATAGCTAGTGTTAATTTAGTGCACATCCTTGTAATTCATTTAAAAATTACTTTACATATATGTGTTCATAAACATATACTTTTGTTTTTGACTTTTATCTAAATAGGATAACTGTATAAATCATTCTGCATACAGTTTTTATCAATAAAAATTATGATTGAGAGATCCACTGGATAGATAAATACATACTCTAGTTCATCCCTTTCAACTGCTGTTTAGTATCACAGAAATATATCAAAGTTTACTTATCCACTTCCATACCAATGAACATTCTAGGTTGTTCTATTAAACAATATTTCAGTGAACATCCTTCTTTATGTACATTTATGCAAGTGTCTTGCTTTATCCTCTATATACATATAGAAGAGTCTTCCTAGTTGGGGGAGAAGAAAAGGAAAAGAGGAGAAAGAGATGGAAAGGGGTCCTGAGCTATCACAGGAGGCAGAAGGTCAATGGACAAGGGATGAGAACGCTCACCAGAGCAGAGTTCCCTTACATGCATCCTCTCTATCACTGCCATATTGCAGGCCCTCTTCCCTTGACTTGTATAGTAAAAAGTAAAGGAAGCAAAAAGTAAAAGGACAATGCATGCTAAATGTATTATTTTATACAAGGGGAGTCAACAGATATTGCTTCACTTTTGACACAGAAATATAGGTTCAATATATATATTTTCAAGGAAGATCAGCCCTTAGCTAACATCTGCCACCAATCCTCCTCTTTTTTCTGAGGAAGATTGGTCTTGAACTAACATCCACGCCCATCTTCCTCTATTTTACATGTGGAGTATGGCTTGCCAAGCAGTGCCATGTCTGCACCCGGGATCTGAACCAGCGAACCCCGGGCCGCCGAAGCGGAATGAGGAAACTTACCTGCTGTGCCACTGGGCTGACCTCTATATTTTCTAATATAAAGGTAAGCTCACATAGAATTTTAAAGGTTTATCTTCTAAATCATTTTTTACAGACATGGAAGTGTTCCCTATACTCCTTAAGTGAGAAAATCAGGTCACAAAATATTACATAATGCATAATCATATTTTTACTTAAAAAAATATATATACATATATATACACAGAGAGAAAGAGAGAAAAGTCTGGAAGATACATAGCAAATAATTAACTAGTCATAAGAAACTCTTCACGAGACCACAGGTGTGGGCTGAGGGTGAGGCAGTGATGCAGTAGGAGCTGGTACAATGGAATCTAAGCCACCGGTTTGTGCAGTTTAGTTGTGCCTCATGGACCTGCTTATGCCAGGTCTCATTCTTACCAATTTCATTTTATAATGTAATCCCAGGTAGAGTGATTACTGGTGCTTTTCATTTTCTTTTTCTGCTTCTTTGTATTTTCTATATTTTTCCTTCACAACATTCTGAAGAGTTGAAATATGTAAGTACTTCCTTAAGTCTAAACTATGAGCTCTGTAAAGATTTTACCACTGTTTCTCCCAGGCTTAGTACTGTACCTGCCATATTGAAAATAATCAATCAATATCTGCTGACTGATTCAAAATGTTCTATAATAGGAAGGTAATTACTTTCTAATAAGAAAAATGAGAAAAGCTGTTTTCACAAAGGAAATTCATATGAACATAACACCAATAAAAAAATACAAATGCCATAATGGAGGCTGATAGAAAATGGTGTCAATTAATTAAGCTTCATCTTGGTATAAATGATTAAAAATTCACAGAAGGGTCTGGCCCGGTGGCACACTGGTTAAGTGTGCACGTTCCGCTTTGGTGGCCCAGGGTTCACCGGTTCAGATCCTGGGTGTAGAAATGGCACAATGGCAAGTCATCCTGTGGTAGGCGTCCCACATATAAAGTGGAGGAAGATGGGCACAGATGTTAGCTCAGGGCCAGTCTTCCTCAGCAAAAAGAGGAGGATTGGCAGCAGATGTTATCTCAGGGCTAATCTTCCTCAAAAAAAAATTTCACAGAAAATATAATAATTGAGTGTGCCTTAAATGGTGAACAGGAGTTAGACAAGTGCAGAGAACAGTATTCAGTGCAGAGATAATACATGCATGTGCAAAAGCAAGAAAAAACACGGTGTGCCAAGGACACCATAAGATGTAACTTATATTATGTCTAGGGGGCAAACTGGGTCAGGAGATAAAGCTACTAAGATAAACCGGAACTAAGATAAACATGGATAACATGTCTGTGACCTCCCTACCAAACTGTAAAAAGTTTGCACTCTATTCCGGAGAGAGAGCAAATGGAGAGCACGTGATGCAGAGGAATAATAAAAAGACAAGGAACTTTAAGATAAGCCTGAAAGACTGGATATGGCAGAACGGGGACAAATAAGACATTGCTGCAATAATCCAAATAAGACATGATGAGACATTGAACTAAGACGGCTGTGAGATGCGGAAGAGGGAAGAGAAGGCATGAATTTGACTCATTTAAGAGAGTTTTCTATAATCAAAGAATATATTCCCAATTGGTTATGCAAAAAGCAACCAAAAGCATGCATATCTGTAATCATTACTCTACTGAAAAAACTAATAAAATGTCAGAAATGTTAAGAAAGTTACCTGCTTTCTTTCCAAAGAAGAAAGGAGGAAATAACTTTAAATATGCAGGGCCATCATCAAATATATTCCCTAAAGAGATTTTTCATCATAATTAAATAAGGTGCTTAGCATGGTGGCTGGCACATAGTAAATGCCAATAAATATGAACTACTTTATTAATATTGTTGTTTTCAATATTCTCAAAAAGGCCACAAAAGAAACTCATTTTCCCTGGAAATCTGTATATTCTTTAACTAATAGCCAGTGGTTCCCCCTTGAAATCTTGGCCTGAGTTCTCAGATTTTAAATCTTCCCTGCTGCCTGGGGCATAAGGAATTTCATCACATCTAATTGTTGAAAGAGTCATTAAATAGAAGAGGAAGTACGTAAAACTATCTAACAGTGGTAGGCAGGTCAGCAATGAGGATTTTAAACATGTCTGTGCATGGAGTAGGATCCATTACCTAATTAGCTAATTAATTATATCTTCTTACTTCCTTCTAAAATATACTCCATTAAAACCCCTCTACAAAGTAACAGACTCCAAAAAGCTGAAGGTTAAACACTGTGTGCGAGTGGACAAATCTTTTGCAGTAGGGTAGAGCAACAGTTCTTCAAACTATGGTCTGTGGACCCTCTCAGGAGTCCCTGAGGTCAAAGTTATTTTCATACTGAGAATTATTTACTTTATTCACTGTATTGACATTTGCACTGCTGCAGAAAAGCAATGGTAGGTACCACTGCTGGCAACTCTGCACAAATCAGGGCAGTAGCAACCCCACTATACTACAGTCACTGTTCTTCCCCACCACTTAAAAAAAGTCACCGTTAAAAAAATCTTTTTTTAAAACCCGTTTCAATTAACAATGTCTTTGATAAAGCCTTTTATTTTGATGAAGGCTTTTAACAATGCCTTTTATTTTGATGAAAATAAAAATTACTAATTGTATTAAATCTCAACTCTTGAGTGCACATCTTTTTAATACTCTCTGTAATAAAGTGAGAGCTTGCATAAAGAATTTCTACTATATACTGAAGTATGACAGTTGTCTCAAGGAAAAGCATTTCTGTGACTGTTTTGAGTTGTGATCTCAACTAGCTGCTCTTTCCATGGAATGTTATTTTTACTTAAAAGAAGAACTGACAGGTAAATTAAGATTATTCATTTTGGGGGAGGTATTTGGAAGATGTTCTCCTGAAAATGAGTAAACTGAGCCTGTCACTTCAAGAAAAACAACTGACAGTATTTTTGCCAATGATAAAATCCAAGCTTTAGAATTTTGGAAAACTTGCATCTACCACTGTGAGTTTGACAGCTTCCCAATGCTTAAAAGATTTTTCTCATGAAATCAGAGATGACATATTAATAAATGTGACCTGTGCATATTATATTAAGAAATATGTCAACACCTGGAAGATCCACATCAACAGTGAACCAGTATTCTCCATGTGACTGATGCATGAGGCTACAAAATCATGCCTGGGTAAAAGTCCGTTCAAAGTGTAAGACAGACGAACGGATTTTAATGTAACATAGTAAGAAAAGTTCAATGACGTGATCTTAGATTCCACATTCCAATTAACCCTAAGACTGCCACTTGTCAAGTTTTGGTATACTATCAAAGAAGAACATCCACCATTATCTAGAAAGGGTATTATTAAAATAATCCTCCCTTTTCCACCTACATATGTGTGTAAAGCCTGGTTTTCTTTATACACTTCCGTCAAAAGAACATATTACAAGAGATTAAATGCAGAAGCAGATGTGAGAATCTAGATGACTTCTATTTAGCCAGACATTAAAAAGATCTCCAAAAATGTAAAGCAATGACACTCTTATCACTAAATTTTGTTTTGGTTATTTTTCATAAAAATGCTACATTAACATGTAATAGATTTACTACTTTTTAATGAATTAAAACAAATACTCAAATTTTTTTCTCAGCTTTAGTTTCTAATATGGTAAATATCAAAAGATAAAACCCATATGTAAATAAAAGCTCTTTGGGGTCCTCAATTTTTAAAAGTGGAAAGGGATCCTGAAAGCAAAAAGTTTGAGAACAGGAGAGTAGACCACTAGCCTAGCACACTTTCCACAGTCTACCAATCTTCCTTTCAGAAACAGCCACAATTGGGGGGTGGAAAGGGGTCTCCTTTAGCAAAGTTCCCATAATGCACCTCTGTCTCACAGATTTCCACTTTGTGCAACAGTAGTGAGACTGCCTGAAGGGAGATTCCACTAGGCTTTTTTATGCCCCTTAACCAGGGTATGTGAGGACAAAAAGGAAGGATGAAACTTCATGATAACCCAATGCAGCTCCAGAAGCTTGGGCTTTGGTGCAATAGTAAGGATCTAATGGATAGTGCATGTGTAAAAGATGTTTCAAGAATTCAAACATTTGAAAGCAATAATCCCTTCGCAGAGAAGGTACTGACATGGAGTGAATTTCCTGTTGTTGCAGTCTGGCCTAAGAGCAAGTTACAGCCATAATGGTGCAGGTAATCCCCAAAGAGAAAGCCTAGTCTTTGGCCTGAGGAAATGGAGAGGAGCCCAGGGCAACCACTGCCACCCCGAATGAAACAAAGATGAAACAAATGGGAGAAACAAAGATGGGAGGGAGAGAGAAAAGGGGAGTCCCTAAATTCTGTGTATGAATTCTGCCCAGGTCTCTGGCAGATTCCTGAACCATGCACGCACAGAGCCAAGTCAAAGATGCTTGCAGCTATGCTTAGAGAGGTGAGCTGATATGTTTATTCTTAATATGGCAAATATTGATAGACACCACCTACATAAACAAAAGCTCTTTGTGGTTCTCAATTGTCAGAGTATAACAGGTTCCAAAACCAAATTATAATAAGAATTGCTAGTCTATAGGACATCCTACTACCTATAGGATAAAATTGAAACTCATTAAGATGTCACATAAGAGCTTTAATAATCTGTCCTTAAATCACTTTTCCATCACCCCATGCATTCTATGTATAACCACATTAGCTTATCTGTACCCCAGAGAAGCTTTGCAGTTTCATCATCTATGGATTTGAACATACTGTTGCCTAATTTAGGTGCCCTATAATTAAACATATCAAATACTAATTGAAAGTCTACTTGGCCAGGCAGGCACTTGTTCAAAATTCTATTCAACATTTAAAATCATCTAAATTGTTACTTCCTCAGCGAAGCCTTAAATAAGTCAGTAAGAAGTCACCCTGACAGCCTGACATAGTTACTTACTCCTCTAAAGGCCAATACCAGTTTGTTGATTTTCTGTTTTTTCTTCACTAATTTCTGATCTCTCCAGTTGTCAAGGATGACGTCTTACTCCCTTTGGTATTCCAAAAGCATAGCATATACCTTGCGCATAGGAGGTGCTCTGAATATAGTTGTGTAGGATAAAATTAATTTACAGCTGGACTAGGAAAGCTCTATCCTTATCTCTGGGGATACCTGGATGTCTGGCTCTTGGAGAAGATAAGGTCAGTTGGATTTATGATGTACTGTTTAAAGTCTAAAACTCCCCTGGTCATCTGTGAACCAGTTTCTTTACTGACGGTTCTCACCTGACAGGACTGGTAAGCCAGCCTGACTTGACTACATAACCAGAGCGACATAAAAATACCCCACCGGGAACTTCTGCCTTGAGCTCTCCTGCACCCAAGATTTATCACACAGATCCTGGTGGTTCAATCCAGAGATGAAGTGGATGTGTGTGTGAAATAGGATCCTGGGGAGTTTTCCTTTGATGCCCCACGTCCTCAATGCTGTCTGCCCTCTCTTGCTGCACCATATCCTTTGCCTTTAAATAAAAGCGTTAAGTGAATATGCTCTATAGAGACTTGTGAGTCCTTTCAAATAGCCAAACTTGTGAAATCTTGGCAATAATATTTTCTATATACTTTCACAAATGGAAAAATAAGCCACATGGCCCAGTTCATATCCTTGTCAACCTCAATAAAACAAAAATTTCTACATATTACACTACTTTACGGTTTATAAATACTTTCACATCCACTAACACTAAACTCCCAAAGTAACCCTATAAAGGGGTGGTCTCAACATCTACTGGGGAAACTCAGGCTTAAAAGATTAAATGACTTATCTACATTTGCTCAACCAGAAAGGGGCAGAACTGGACGAAGCCTAGGTCCAAGCCTATCAATTGTACTAGTCTGCCTCAAAAGTTTGCAGCAATTACATGCCTATGCTGTAAACTGAGGGTTTAAGGAAATAGCTCTGTGTCCTGCTGAGGCTTCTTGAAACAAGTGACACAGGCATCTGCATTTACCTATTTATTAAAGAAGTTAATAGTAATATATAATGTTGATATCAAGAGGTTGTATATATTCATTCCTTCACTCCACAATTATATGAGTACCTATCATGGGGGCGTAAGCACTGTATTAGGCATAGCTTACAATTTTAGTGAAAAAGTGAGAGAATTTAAAGCAGAAAAATTAATACTTCTTCAGTTCATGGATGAAAGAAAGTTTGAATTTAATTTCATAATCTGATATTCTAAATTCTCTTCTTTTGCTGAGGAAGATTTGCCCTGAGCCAAGATCTTTGCCAATCTTCCTCTATTTTGCATGTGGGTCACTGCCACAGCAGCACGGCTGCTGATGAGTGGTGCAGGTCTGTGCCCAGGATCCAAACCTGGGCTGTGAAAGCAGAGTGCACCAAACTTAACCAGTAGGCCACCAGGGCTGGCCCTGATATTCTAAATTCTTAAGAAAGCCATTAACCAACATTTATATACTTTAGAGTATATAAGGTCATTACTCTGTCTAATTTGACTCTCAAAACAAATCTTGAGGTATTTTTAATCCAACTTCACAGCTAAGGAAAGTGAAAATCAAAAATAAGTAATTTGGGGTCCAGCCACGTGGCCAAGTGGTTAAGTCCACGTGCTCTGCTTCAGCGGCCCAGGGTTTCGCTGGTTCAGATCTTAGGCTCGGACATGGCACCGCTTGTCAGGCCACACTGAAGTGGTGTCCCACATGCCACAACTAGAAGGACCTACAACTAAAAACATATACACCTACGGACTGGGGGGATTTGAAGAGAAAAAGAAAAAAAAAGAGATTGGCAACAGTTGTTGGCTCAGGTGTCAATCTTCAAGAAAAAAAGAAGTAATTCGTCCTAATAGATACAAGATCACACAGTTTATATAAGGCAAAGTCAAGATTCAAATGCAAGGATACTAATAATCTTTTTTCTTTACACTTTATAAACTATTTCTCTTATTCTTCAGTTAATTTGAACTTAATCCTATTTCATTTTTTGTTTAAAAAATCCACAAAATGAAAATAATTAAGTAAAACATTTAATTATTTTATAATAATTATGTATAATTTAGAATTTTAAAGTAAAATAAAGTAATTTAAATCTTAGAGATGATTTCATTCTCTAATTAATGGTTATAAATATGTTTCTTAAATATTTACTGAATTACATACCTTTAACCTTCTCGTAATTTCAGCCTTTTGGCAAATGAAATAAAAATCATTCATTTCTTTTAGTCAGCCTCCAGATCAAAATGAATAATGAAACAAATAACGAAATTTAGATTTGTATTTTCTAAACATGAAAAGCTTTCTGAGTTGTGGAATTCTTTTTGAAAAATGTACCAATAGTTGTTAACGTTTAGCAGTATTTCATTCTTTTTTTTTTTTTTTTTGAGGAAGATTAGCCCTGAGATAACATCTGCTGCCAATCCTCCTCTTTTTGCTGAGGAAGCCTGGTCCTGAGCTAACATCCGTGCCCATCTTCCTCTACTTTACATGCGGGACACCTACCACAGTATGGCATGCCAAGTGGTGCCATGTCCGTACCGAGGATCCGAACCAGCGAACGCCGGCCCCTGAGAAGGGGAATGTATGCACTTAACCGCTGCACCACCGGGCTGGCCCCAGTATTTCATTCTTTAACAGTGTAAGCAACTAAGTATTTGTTCCAAAAGAATACATCTGAAAAAACTTGCTTTAAGGAAAACCAGAGAAAATGAGATAGGTCAGCCAAGACAAGTGCCCATATGGCCAACAGAGGTTTCTCTGTGATCCAACTGAACGGGCAGCACTGTTACACCCACACGCTTACAACTGGAATATGTCCCATGGTCTTTCCCAGTAACCTTTAATCTAAATACTGGATTTTTTATTTTTAAACTTGATTTTGATTTTATTTTAAAAAACTGAGAGAATGAAATAGTGGGAAAAAGTCACAAATTAGATAACAAAAGAAAAAAAATAAAGCAGGAGAGTACTAACATCTATTGAGTTTAGATGCCTGGAACCATGCTAGTGACTTTATTTACACTATCTCTTTTAATATAAAATATCACGTTGTGAGCTAGGTGTTACCATTCTTAGTTTATCTATCAGAAAATTGGAGACAGCAAGAATAAGGAGCTTGCCCAGTGTCATAAAGCTCCTAAGTGGGAAGATCTAGATTCACGTCTTTTCTTGCTGACAAGCTGCGCTCCTCCTACCACATCATGCAAAGAGAAAAAGCAAAAGAGAAGAAGGGACAAAAGAGATACGATCACGAGTGTCGGTCTATAACAACAATTCTTAAGAGGCAAGCAAATCATGTAATTCTGGCAACTATATTAGACTCATCTGAACTTCTATAGAATTCATTCATTTGTCATCCATATGATTAAAGAAATGGTCCTGTCGAGACAATTCTTTCACTGCTATATGAATCATTTATCTTTTGTGCTACTTACCTTTTTACATTTTAAGTTCATACCCAGCTAGCACATAACCTATTAGGAAAAATATCTATCACAGGACATTGCAAAGTAATATACATATAGTAGGTATTTAGTAAATATTTGTTGGTTGAATATTTTGTACATTCACAATGCCTTGAAATCAGTAAGTACCTGAATAGTTGATGATGGGACTAGCCTTCAGTGACACTGGATTTAAAAGTTCTGATTTTGGATTTCAGTCTGGAAAAGGGTTCTGCTTTAATCAATCACGACCAAAACATACTACTGGTTATCTGAGTTGATTCATCATTTCTCTAGTATCCTCCATTTTATCAAAATGGCTTCATAATGACAACCAGGTAAAAACAATCTTTTTTATTATGTAGATGACAATGGGCAGAATATGCCACGCAATTCCTCACTGGTTCAACAAATTTACTGAGAACTTAATCTATACTGGACACTGTGCTAAGAGCTACGGATACAGAGTCAAAGCTAAAAAGTTTTTTAACTTAAGGCATTATCAATGTAGTGGAGAATACAGACATGTATACAAATAATTACAACACTGGGTGAAGGGTACACACATCATTCATTCAATAAATACTTACTGAAAGTCTCATATACTAAACACTCTAACAAGCCCTGGGATACAGCAGTGAACAAGACCCTAGGGCTCCCACCCTCATCGACTGTACAATCTAACATGGCCTCAAAGATTTCCCACATGTCAGAAAAAGGAACTCATGGTCAAAAATGACAAGAACAGATGAGGAAACATGCAGCCATAAAGGAAAAATCAGTAAAACAATAAACAACAGAAACAGACAAGCAGAGATGAAAGATACTGAAATTAATGAATACAAATAAGTAAGTTTGATAAGTTTAAAGAAGTAAAGGAAAGCAACAGGAAATAACCAAGGGAGAAAAAAACTATCAAAAATTGTGAGGCAGATTTGAAAAAGAAACAATAAAACTTTTAGAAATGAGAAATATAATAATTTAAAATACTACAGAGAAAAAGAGAATTTAGGAGAAAAAAACATAAGGCTGAATTAACCAAGTAAAGAGACAAGAGAATAAAGCAGGACATTCCAGACAGAAAGGATAATGTATGCAAACACATGAAACCATGAAGTTGCATTCTGTGTTTGAGTGAATAAAAGCTGAATTATATTCCTGAAGTATAAGGTATAAGTGTTTAGAAAGGCAAGAGATTACATCAGAAAAGTCATCAAGGGGGCCAGCCCCATGGCATAGTGGTTAAGTTCACACACTCCACTTTGGTGGCCTCGGTTCACAGGTTCAGATCCTGGGGGCAGACATACACCACTCGTCAGCAATGCTGTGGCAGTGACCCACATGCAAAATAAAGGAAGACTGGCACAGGTGTTAGCTCAGGGTAAATCTTCCTTAGGGGGGAAAAAAGTCATCAAGGGCTAGATTGTGAGTCTTTACACACTATACTTGTCAACTATATATTCCTCATTATCTGAAGTTCTTATTATATATATCTATAAGTATACATATTTATATGTACAAATAGTAAATAGTATTTCCAGTTTTGAAATACATAAATCCTTAGCTAAAAGAAAATAAAGAAACAGCTATTGAGCAATATGGCAGAAAATCTAAAAATCCTCTCATTACAAATACCTAGATATGCTTTTTGAAAAATGTATCAATAGTTCTTGTCCAAAATAGTTGTCCAAAATTTTTCAATACTCATCTCCTATTCCTGTGTGAGCATTGAAACTCAACCTCCTATGGTACTTTAAATGCACAGCTGAGCTCCTAAAAGACTAAAGGTAATACCCAGAGGAGAAAAAAAAATGAGAGGAAACAGGGACAGGCAATTTACTGCCCTACCTGTTTCCCTCTGTAAGACAGTCATAGCCCAGCTACCATTATTGATGTTCAGTTTCCTCTCATTTTTTTTTCTCCTCTGGGTATTACCTTTAGTCTTTTGGGAGCTCAGCTGTGCATTTAAAAATATATTAATTAGGGGCCTGCCCGGTGGCACAGTGGTTAAGTTCACACGTTTTCCTTCTTGGCGACCAAGGGTTCGCTGGTTTGGATCCCGGGTGCGGACATGGCACCACTTGGCAAAAGCCATGCTGTGGTAGGCGTCCCACGTATAAAGTAGAGCAAGATGGGCATGGATGTTAGCTCAGGGCCAGTCTTCCTCAGCAGAAAGAGGAGGAGTGGCAGTAGTTAGCTCAGGGCTAATCTTCCTTAAAAAAAAAAAAAGGTAAAATCTAGAATAATACAAAAAGAGATTACCTGAAAGCATTAGAGAGTAAAAGAGAGGGAGACAGACTCTAACGGGGAGTACATACTAGAAGAAGGGGAGTTGTACAAAGTGAGTTCCCATTTTCACAGCTTTCGGCTTTAGGCCAAGAACAGCTGGCACAGCACACAAGGAGCAGAGGAATGTAACACCACAGGCTTTCTGGCCTGGAGAACCAGAAAACCAAAGAAACCAGAAACAAACATGGCCACTAAAGAGAATGGAGGAATCCCCAAAAGAGAAAAAGACAGAGAAGGGATCCCCAAATTCTGTCTGCCTGTGTCTCTAATTGATCCATGAACCACACACGCATATGATGGATTGAAAGAAGTTCAGCTAAAGACAAAAGAGATGCTGGCCAAAAGACGCTGGCCAAGAAACAAAGGTTAGAGTTCAAGTCAAGTTAGTCAAGATAGCTGCCAGTTAAAACAAAAGAAACAATATTCATCAGAAACAAAACAAAACAAAACCAGAATCTCCACAATTTAACATTCATAATGTCCAAAATAAAGTCTAAAATTATTCAACATATGAAGAACCAGGAAAATGAACTATCTTCTTTTTTTTTCTTAAAGATTTTATTTCTGTTATTTTTTATCTTTCCTTCTTCTCCCCAAAGACCCCCAGTACATGATCGTATATTTTAGTTGTGGGTCCTTCTAGTTGTGGCATGTCGGATGCCACCTGACCATGGCCTGATGAGCAGCGCTAGGTCCGAGCCCAGGATCTGAACTCGCAAAACCCTGGGCCCCTGAAGCGGAGCGCGCGAACTTAACCACTAGGCCATGGGGCCGGCCCCATGAAACACATTCTTGAGATAAAAGAATAGCAACTGACACTGACGTTGAGATCACCCAGATGTTAGAAAAAGCAGACAAGGGCTTTAAAGCAGCTATTGTAGTGGTCGGCCCAGTGGCATAGTGGTTAAGTTTGTGTGCTCTGCTTCAGCAACCTGGGGTTCATGGGTTCAGATCCAGGGCACGGACCTATGCACTGCTTATCAAGACATGCTGTGGCAGTGTCCCACATATAAAACAGAGGAAGATGGACACAGATGTTAGCTCAGGGCCAATCTTCCTCAGTAAAAAAAAATTTTAAATAATAAAAAAAAGTTAAAGAAAATAAACTTTAAAAAAAAAGCAGCTACTGTAAGTATCCTGAATGAATTAAAACATAATATGCTAACAATAATAAAAAGATATGAAATCTCCAGAGAAAAACAGAAATGATAAAAAAAAAGAACTAAATGGAAATTTTTTTTTTTAAGATTTTATTTTTTTCCTTTTTTTTTCCCCAAATCCCCCCAGTACATAGTTGTATATTCTTAGTTGTGGGTCCTTCTAGTTGTGGCATGTGGGACGCTGCCTCAGCATGGTTTGATGAGCAGTGCCATGTCCGCGCCCAGGATTCGAACCAATGAAACACTGGGCCGCCTGCAGCAGAGCATGCAAACTTAACCACTTGGCCACGGAGCCAGCCACTAAATGGAAATTCTAGAACTGAAAAATACAATATCTGAAATAAATTACTCACTGGATGCATTTAACAGATAAATGAAGATGACAGGAAAGAAAAAGTAAGTGAACCTGAAGACAGATCAATCAAAATTATCCAACCTGCATGTGCATAGAGAAAAAAAGATTTTTTATAAAATGAATAGATCGTAACAAACCTGTTGTTAGATGCGATCAAATAGCCCAACATACCAGTAATTGGAACCAAATGATAGGAGAGAGAGAACGAAGCAGAAAAAAAATAATTAAAGAATGACCAAAGTTTTCCAAAATGTGATTGAAGACAGAAATTTATAGATATAAGATGCTCAACTTGCTGAAGGGAAATGATTCAGAGGGAAATTCCGATCTTCAGGAGTGAAGAGCTCTGGAAATGGTAAACCTCCAGTGAAAGGCAAAAATAAATTATTTTGCCTTTTTCTTTCATTTACTTAACTACTTTTAATATATAATGTTGTGAAGTTCCTAACATACGTAGATGTAGTACATATAACAACGATAGCATAAAGAACAAGGTAGGTCGGTTACAGACCTTTTCAGTTGCCTTATTCTGCGAGTTTCTACATTTTTCATGAAGTGAGCTGTGAAAAACTAAGGCTGCAGACTGTAATCCCTAGAGCAACCACTAAATAAATAACGCAAAGAAGTACAGTCGGAAAGCCAAGAGGAAAATTAAAATGGAATTCTCAAAAATACTCAAATTTTTTTTAAAGGGAGGTAATGAAGAATAGAGAAAACTAATATAAAAATAGTAATAAAATGGTAGACCCAAACCCAACTACATTAACCAGAGATAAACCTGATAATTTATTGCCTTGTAACAATATTTAAACTGTTGTCATCTCAGGGGCTATGAATGTTTTTTAAAAGATAAATATTTGCTTAGAAGAGCTTTGCGAATTTCCTTCCCCCTTCATACATAAAAGTAAAATAAAACTATGATTCTAACGGATTTCTTATTTAAATAAAGAATTTGAGGGTTGTTGTTCTTTTAGTTCAACAATTAGCGCTAAGAGCAACCCATATGACAGCAGCAACTGAAGAACCGTGGCTCAAGAGACTCAGATAAGAGCTGGCAGAGAAAGATAAAAACGACCTTCACCGGGGTCCCCCTGAGGAGCCTGCCTGTTTCTGCAGTGCATTTCTAAACTGCTCAGAACCACGTACTTCAAGCCGTTTACACTGAAAGAATCTTCAGAGTTATCAGCAAGTGTGCAAAGCAACTGCAGAACAGAATTTAACCTAGTATCATGATTACTAGAAACAGTTTTATTGACCATTAGATCCACAGCATGCGTGCCGAGTTAAAGCAGTGACTGTCTGAGTTCTGTCCTGGATGCCAGGTTTCCCGTTTTGTGAGTCTGATCAGGTTAGAATCCTAATCTGATTTAAGGGAAGAGGTATTTCCCTTACAAAAACTGCAATTAGTCTGCTCCTAGTAGTGGGGAGTCTCCAGACAGCAAGCAAACTAGCAGTCATTCTACAAAGCAACTGGTCTGTAAGCGTCAGAAGTGTCAAGGTCATAATAGCTAAAAAAAGATTTAGGAAATGTTCCAGGTCGAATGAGACTAAAAAGACACGAAATCTAAATGTAACACATGATTCTGGATTGGATACTCTTGCTATTAAGGGCAGTATTGGGATAACTAGGAAAAGTTAAACGGGATTTTAGGATTAGATGTTAGCCATACATCAATGTTAGTTCCCTGATTTTAGTGGTTGTATTGTAGTTATGTAGGACAACATCCTTGTTTGAAGGAAATACACAATAAAGTACTGGGGGTAATGAAGGGATATGTTGGCAACTTACTTTCAAATGGTTCAGAAAAAGTTATTTGTACTGTACTTACAACTATTCTTTACATTGGAGATTGTTTTCAAAGTGTGTTTTTTTCCTAAAACAAATATATATTTATTTATATTTACATGTAAATATATGTACTTTTTTTTCCTCTATGTGTAAAAAATCTGGAAAATGGTGACCCATTACCAGGGGAAAAAATCAGACCTAGAAATAAACAAAAGGGTGGAATTAGCAGATGACGATTTAAGACACCTATCATCAATTATGTGCAAGGATTTAAAGAAAAACATGAGTAAAACAAAGAGGAAAACATAAACTATAAAAAAGAATCAAATGAAGTTCTAGAGCTTAAAAATGCAGTATCTGAAAAATTAATTGCATGTGCTTAACAGAAGAAAAGAATCAGTGAACTTGAACCCAAGGAATAGAAACTATACAAACTGAAGCACAGAGAGAAACAAGGCAAGAAAAAAAAGAACGAAATGACAGGTGAGATAATATCAGACTATTTAACATATGCTAATACATGTATAACTGGTGTACTAGAAAGAGGAAACAGAAAACAAAGTAGCAAAAATACTGAAGATATGCTGACTTAAAATATTTCAAGTTTTATTTTAAAAAAAATCAATCCAGGTGCCGGCCCGGTGGCACAACGGTTAAGTGCACACGTTCTGCTTCAGAGGCCCGGGGTTAGCCAGTTCGGATCCCTGGTATAGACATGGCACCACTTGGCAAACCATGCTGTGGTAGGCATCCCACATACAATGTAGAGGAAGATGGGCACAGATGTTAGCTCAGGGCAAGTCTTCCTCAGCAAAAAGAGGATTGGCAGCAGTTAGGTCAGGGCTAATCTTCCTCAAAAAAAGAAAAAAGGATTTTAACATGCATAACTTTGGAGTTCTGTTTTGTTTTCTGACTCTATTCAGTCTTTCCACTTGCTGCTAAAAGCAGTTTGCCCTGTAAAGTTAAAGAACTTTAAGAGCAAGAGTCCACACCTACCATGAGTCAAAGATTTTTCCAGCTCCACAACTGAATTATTTCAACCTTGAAGTACTTATTTACTTTCACTGGGTAAAGTACCTCTTTTGAGTTTCATGAGTTCATTATAGGGATAAATAAAATGATGCTTATAAAATTCTTTGAAATCTTCAGATCGAAGAGCCTATAAAAGTATTAAACTTTATTATTATGTTTAAAGTCATCTTCTAAGAATAGAAGGTATGGTGTAATTTGGTTCACTCTTGAGTTTACACAACAGGAAATCAAAATTGTTCAAAACTCAACTTCAGACACTGTTTCAGTTATCCATTATCGAATAACAACCACTCCAAACCTTCATGGCTTTAAAAAGCAATTTATTACTCTCTCTCAAGGGGCCCGCATGAACGATGAAAGGTACACAGGAGTATAAACGTACATGTAAACAGCCTGTTTGGGCAGGAGCACAGTGAAAGCAGGGAAAGTATGGAGTACAGGGAAAAGGAGGAAGAAAGGCTGAAGAGCTTAGAATAAAGTGGATACCACGATGAGCCACAGCTACACATCCACCAGAACAGCAAAAATTAAAAAAATTAAAAAGACACCAAATGTTGACAAGGACGTGGATCAAATGCTGTGAATACAAACTACTATAACCACTTTGGGAAAAGGTCTGGCAGTTTCTAATAAAACTAAACATACAACTACCCTATGACACAGTTATTCCAATCCGAGATATTTACCTACAAGAAATCAAAAAGATATGCAAAAGAAGATTTGCACAAGAATATTCACAGCAGCGTTATTTATAATTGCCAAAACCTGAAAACAGCCAGGTATCCATCAACGGGAAAACAGATAAACTAACTACGGTATATTCATACAATGGAATACTACTCAGCAATAAACAGGAACTACCAATACATTCAACAATATGGATGAATCCCAAAAACATCATGCTGAGTGAAAGAAGCCTTACACCAAATAGTAAATACTATGATTCCACTTATATGCAGCTCTAGAACAGGTAAATCCAATCTATGGGGGGGGGGGTCAGAACAGTGGTTGCCCCTGGAGAGAAGCAGGAAGGTGGAGGTGGGAATTAACAGCGAGGGGGCATGAGGAACTTTCCTGCTCGATAGCAAATGTCTATATCTTGATAGGGGTTTTGGTTACACAGATGTACACATTTCTCAAAATTCAGCAAACAGATACAGTATTTGTGCATTATACATTCCATTGAATATAAATTTTACATCAAAAGAAAAAACATAAAGAACTGAACTTTAGTAAATGATATGCATGTTGAAGTACTTAGGGGAAAGTGTACAGATGTCTGCAATTTACTTTGAAATGTGTCAAAAAATAAAATGAACTGACAGATGAAGAGAGGAATGAACAAATGGATAAGTAAGTGATAAAACTAGTAAAATGTTAGCGGTAGAATCTAGGTAGCAGGTGAACAGACAGCCACTGCAAAATTCTTTCAACCTTATTCTATGTGTGAAAATATTCATTAAAAAAAAGAAGAGCTTTTCACGTCATGTTAGAATTTGGCCTTTATCTTTCAGTCAACAGAAAGTCTTCAAAGGGAAATAGCAGAAGCACCTACTTCTGTAGGGAGTAATCAGTCAGGGTTTAAAGAACTATCTACTAACTGAGTGAACGCAGCTACAAATAACAAGGGAACAGCACGTGCAAAAGCAATCGGGTTAAGGTTGTGTGAGAAACCAGATCCTCCAGCAGGCCTTCCAGCTAAAAACATCTAAAAATTCCAGTATGTTCACAATATATTCAAACAAGTGAAACAGAGAAGGAAGAAAGGGAAGATAGGAGAAGGGAGGGAAGGCCACTAAGGTGAGGAGTCAAGTAGGAGCCCTCCCCAAATAAAAGTCTAACCTCCTCCTCCACCCTACCACGGAAACCCAGGGTCTGCTCCTAAGGCCTTTCCACCAATCAGATGAGGCCCACCCACGTTACTGAAGGCAATCTTTACTTAAAGTCAACCGACTGTAGATGTTACCCACATTTACAAAACACCTTCTTAGCAATGCCTAGATTAGTATTTGATTAAATAACTGTATACTACAACCTGGCCAAATTCACACATAAAACCAACCACCACAGGTAGGAAGCCACAACTATAACAAAGCATGGTTTATTTTTTTTTCAACTTATTCTCATTAGATTCCAGTTCAACTAATATTTATTGAGCACCCAGTATTTCAGGCACTTCACTATGAGCTTTCACATATATCATGCCATTTAATTCTCATTACCTTACCAAATCTCATTATTCTCATTTTACAGAAAATAAACTGATCAAAGAATGATTGAGTGATTTGCCCAAAGTGACAAGGTTTATTGGAGCAAAGTTCACATAGGAATCTTGATTCTGACTCCAAGCCATTATACCACATACCTTCCCCACAGTAAAACATGTAGGACTTTCATGTCACCATAAACTGATTTTGCTGTGTCTTTTGGGCTTTATCACATTTCTGGGTCCTAAAATGTTTCTTCATGCCTTTATTTCTTTTATTTTTTCATTATTTTTTTTCCACTCCTTTTAAAATGCTCTTCTGCATTACCTAAAACTGTCCAGGTAAGGTTTTTTTCCACTGACTGGGAACTAGTTGGCAAAGGGACAAGGGCAGAACCCAAAACTGAAGAAACAACTTAAAACTTTAACCTGAAATAATAATGCACTGGGTGAGACTTCCATTTAAATGTTTACTATTCTATGTATTCCAGCTGAGTGAAGTTCCCCAAAATTTACCCATATACCGATTACCGTTCTGTTAAAAAAAAAATCAATCATTTCTTCCAATATGTGCTACCAAATGACAATTCTTCCTAGCTAATATCTTGAATGACCTGGGTAAATGTTAAGTCAAGATTAGACTTAAAAATGTACTTAGCCTTCAAGTATTACTAAGCTCTAATTAGTAACTACAGACAAGTCTAAAAGGTGGCTTGGTTTGAGCTTGGCGAAGGTATTAGGAGCAAATGAGAATGAAACCTGTTTCTGAAATGAAAAAGTAATAAGTTCAATTTAGTTCATTATCCAGGACAATCATTTTCAAACTTTCCTTCACACGCAGTGTTCTTAGCCTGTTACTGTGTGGGACAAAACAACACCTAACTTGGTTTTCAAAGTTAGAAATCCAGGTTCCAGTATTAGCTTGTGATCCTGAACAAGTCACTTATCCTTTTGAATTTGATTTCCTTACAAACAGAGATAACATCTACACCTCACAGGAGAAAAGAATTAAAAGTGCTTTGTGAACTGCAAAGCCTTGCTTCTCCGAGTAGAGTCTCCAGACCAGCAGCACTGTGATCACCTGACAGCTTATAAGAAATGCAGACTCCAAGGCCACATTCCAGACCTACCGAATGGGAAAAGGCATTTCAACAAGATCTCCGTGTGATTCACATGCTCGTTAAAGTCTGAGAAGCACTGCTTCAGTAAGTCACACTACAGATGTTAGCTATCTTCACCACAAAAAACAGTTCATTAGGAGCTTGTTTTGTTCAGAAGAAGTCCTATGATCCGATAAGTCATTAACAACATGACATCAGCAACACTGGTCACTGTCTTCCCTCCTCTTTCCCCATTTCCCATACTGAGGAACTACTGCACGTGGATGCTGGTCTAGGTTTCACCACTGATTTACAACATAATCTTGGGCAAATCACTTCAGTTCTCAAGGTCCTTCTCCTTATACGTAAAATGAGGTCAGACCACTAATTCCCAATCTGTGACCCCTGGATCACTAGAGTCTGACAAAGCAGCAATGGAGGGAGGTTAGACAGTACGGTAGTTAAGAGCATAGCTGTGGAATCAAATGGCCCTTGGGTCACTTAGGCTCTGCCACTTAATAGTGTGTAACGTAGGCCAAGTCGCTTAACCTTCCTAAACTTCAATGTCTTCAACTGCAAAATTAGGATTATAATAGTATCCACCTCAGGGATCAAGTCGTTTATCATATGGTCACAAATGAGTGCTTTGCTAGGCAACTTTTTCAGGGTGATAGACTCTACATCTTGATTGGGACAGTGGTGACACAGATTTATACATTTGTCAAAACTTTCCAAATTACACACTTTAAGTGGATGCATTTTATTTTAAGTAAATTATACCTCAAAACACTAATTTTAAAAGTGAAAAAGAGAGAGAGAAGAGAATGTGCTCTGGAGTCAAAGTGTGTGAGTTCAAATCCTCACTTTGCCACTTGCAAAGCGGAAAACTGTGCAAATTATCTCACCCCTCTCTGCCCCAAATTTCCAAATCTTTAAAAGCAGACTACTAACAGAATCTAACTTCTAAGGCTTGTTTTAAGAATTATAATAAGGGGTTCTTATGAGATAATATAGACAGAGAACTTTGCACATTAAGTGCCCCATAATGTGAGCTATTATTATTTCTATTAGCTATTTCCAATATTTCAAAAATCCCATTTATACACAATAAGGCTGCAATAAATATACAGGGACTAGAATTTATCAATACATTAAGGTAATCAGTGACTGCATCTCATATGGATCAATACAGTGTGGTAACAGTGACTACATCTCTGATTGACAGTTACGTGTGTCTCTGATTAACTAAAATGGAGATAAAGTACATTAATAATTACAACTTATGTAGAAGTAATAATTAATTACAACTTATGTAAGAGTAATAATAACTTCATGGGGCTTAAGAAAGAAAATAATAAAAGGCTTCTTTCTAATGAAAAGGTTAAAATAGCTGCTATGTTACCATATGATCTAGCAATTCCACTTTCGGGTCTCATAGAGATATTTGTACACTCATGTCATGCAGCACTATTCACAATAGCCAAGAGGTGGAAACAACTCATGTGTCCATCAACGGGTGGATGGATAAGAAAAATGTGGTGTATACATACAACGGAATATTATTCAGCCTTTGAAAGATTTTATTTTTCCTTTTTCTCCCCAAATCCCCCCAGCATATAGCTGTATATTCTAGTTGTGGGTCCTTCTAGTTGTGGCATGTGGGACACCGCCTCAGCATGGCCTGATGAGCGGTGCCACGCCCATGCCCAGGATCAGAACCAGTGAAACCCTGGGCCACGGAGGCAGAGCGCGCACACTTAACCACTCAGCCACCAGGCTGGCCCCCAGCCGTTTAAAAGAAGGAAATTCTAACACATGCTGCATCATGGATGAACCACAAGGACATTATGCTAAGTGAAATAAGCCAGTCACAAAAAGACAAATACCATAAGACTCCACTTGTATGACACATCTAGAGTATCAAATTCAGAGAGACAGAATGAGGAGCGGTTGCCCAGGGCTGGAGGGAGGAGAGATGGGGAGTTGTTTAATAGGTACAGTTTCAGTTTCACAAGATGAAAAGAGTTCCAGAGATTCGTTGTACAACAATGTGAATGCACTTAACACTACGGAACTGTACACTTAAAAATGGTTAAGATGTTAAGTTTTAATGCTATGTGTATTTTTCCACAATTTAAAAAATAAGAAAAAGAATAAGAATTGCTGGTATGGCATTTCTTCCAGCACTTACACTGTAAAGCCTTTTTGTTTTAAGTTTTTAATCAGCACCTTCTGCCATTCTAATGTACCACGTCACATGTCCATCACAGCATCTGAAACAATCCACTGGCAGTCTTTGACTTGCATACATTAAATCTAAACCCCTTTTTTTTGAGGAAGATTAGCCCTGAGCTAACTACTGCCAATCCTCCTCCTTTTGCTGAGGAAGACTGGCCCTGAGCTAACATCCGTGCCCATCTTCCTCTACTTTATATGTGGGACGCCTGCCACAGCATGGCTTGATGAGTGGTGCCATGTCCGCACCCGGGATACGAACCAGCAAACCCCCAGCCGCCGAGAAGTGGAACGTGCGAACTTAACCGCTGCGCCACTGGGCTGGCCCCAAATCTAAAGCCTTTTGAACACTAAATTTGGCCCTTCAATTGGCCTTCATTTTTCAGTTGACTTAAGGTGCTTTTGAGCGATAAGTTAGAGGCAGTGCTGCTGGCCTGTCAATAATCCTCAGGAAAAAGACTGTCTTCCTTAAGGCAGCAAGGATGTCACCTCTGCCAGGCCACAGAATCCCGGGACCAAAAGAAGCCTGAAGCATGATTACTTACCTGAGGCTACTATTCAGAGAAGATGGTGGGAAAGGGCCTGGAAAATAGGAAAGAAAAGGAAAGGTAGCAATGAGCCACAAGCAGCTAGGTGCCCTGAGTGGCACATGTGTGGCAGAGGCAGCTAGTGAAAGCCCCTCTGGTCTTGAGCTGCAGTGGCACGGAAAAAAAGACCTCTTTACCCCATCTAAGTGAAGCCCATAATAAAGGCAGAAAGACTGAGGGTTGCCCTACTTTCCTTCTGCCCAATTCCTACGAGTAGGATGGGGAGAGGGGCAGCAAACCTGTAAGAAGGGACGATACCTACCCAGCTTGACTCATCCTAGCCCAAGGACAAAAGGGAGACGGCTACATGATCCTACCGGAAGTTACCATCCATTCTCCCCATCCATAAAAGTCTTACTAACTAGGTTACCCCCTCAGACTGAGGTAGCCCCTATAACACCCATAATTAGAAATTTTAAAATATTTTTTAGTTTTGTGATAAATAAACCCTCTTTCATGATGTGCCAATACTTAAACATTCTTCTATCAAATACACTTTTAGGAATGCATTTCCCTTGAAGTAGGAAATAAACGCCTATTTGTTCTTATCTATTCATACCTCTACTGGCCTCTTAGCTACCTTGAACAGAGAGACAGACGTCACATAGCTTTGTATTCTGAGTCACTGACAAAATAGGTGTTCAACAAATATTTGCTGATGGGGCCAGCCCGGTGGCTCAGCAGTTAAGTTCGCACGTTCTGTTTCAGTGGCCCGGGGTTTGCCGGTTCAGATCTCAAGTGCGGACATGGCACTGCTTGGCAAGCCATGCTGTGGTAGGCGTCCCACATATCAAGTAGAGGAAGATGGGCATGGATGTTAGCTCAGGGCCAGGCTTCCTCAGCAAAAAGAGGAGGATTGGTGGCAGATGTTAACTCAGGGATAATCTTCCTCAAATAAATAAATATTTGCTGAATAAGTGAAACATTCTGAATAATTTTTAACTGAGTAATTCTCCTCTGAGACCATAATCAAAACACAGAACTCCCTTCCACTTCCCTTTAAGTAATATTTGTTCCACGAAACCAACAGCACCTGAAATTCCACTTCTGGCAGACAGTATGTCTTGTAAAGAGAGCTGTTAGACCTATATTTGAACACCATTTCTGCCAGTTATTAGCTGTATGATATGCTGAGCAGGTTACTTAACCCTCATCTATAAAATGGGGATAACACCACATACTTAATAGGAATGTTGTAAGGATCAGAAGTACACAGGAAATTGGGGCCGGCCCGGTAGTTAAGTTTGCACATTCGGCTTTGGCAGCCTGGGGTTCACCAGTTCAGATTCTGGGTGCGGACCTACACACTGCTTGTCACGCCATGCTGTGGCAGGCGTCCCACATATAAAGTAGAGGAAGATGGGCATGGATGTTAGCTCAGGGCCAGTCTTCCTCAGCAAAAAGAGGAGGATTAGCAGCAGATTTTAGCTCAGGGCTAATCTTCCTCAAAAAAAAGAGAAGTACACAGGAAATCTTTACTTTACAGGGTTCTAATATGCACAAATTTCTGCTACCACAGTTTAGTTAAATAATATCAATCCCCCAACAACACAATTCAAATTTCAGTTACCACAGTACACTAACTCTAACTGCATACAGTACAAACTGCACTACTAGATCTTCAGTCCCCACATTACTAGATAAATAACTGAAGCACAGCATGACCAGCGACTAACCAAGTCACTTCTTTCCAAGTCGGTTGGTGGATTTAACAAAATAAACTGCAAAAGAATAATAATTAGGCTGTTGGTGGACTTCTCATCAGCAGCAATAAGTCAGGAGACAATGGAATAATATCTTCACAGAGCTGGGGGAAAAATAACTCTCTACATAAATGTCTAACTATGGATAAAACATCAAGGCAAAGTCTGTTGGGGATTAGTCAACGCACATCCGTTGTTCAGTTCACATACAGACAACAAAACCTATAGTTGAGCTGCTTCCTTGCCTTGTGGTGATGAACATATGCGGCATTTTACATAAATGAATAACCGAAAGAGGGAACTGACCAACAATGATGAAAGTGCAGCAAAGAAACAAATAGTGATAATGTTGGAAGTGAAATTCCAATCAAACATAAACGGAGTTATAGAAGAAACAGCTGACCATGACAATGACTCTGCTGCCATTCGAGACTCTAGAAATCCAGCCAGAGGAATTTAGTGAAGGCAAGCTTATCAACATAAACAAAGAAAGTGGTTGTGAGAAAAGGATGGAGATGGACCAGAATAAGCGAGCCAGCAAAAAACTGTGCATTAAAGGAACTCTCGGAGATATTTCACAATATTGAAAGTGCAAAGAATAAAATGTTGGGAGGTGATTCAAACTTAGAAAGGAGTATAAAAATTCACCAAGGGAAAGAAAAACTACCGATTCCCTATCATAAATTATATGACAAGAAGAAGGCAAGCACTGTTCAAACTACTCTTGAGAAGTTCTTTTACAAAGAAATAAAACATTTTAATTTTGTTTTTAATGTTTTAAATTAGTGTACTAAATAAATATTAGTTTTACTATTTTTTTCATTTCTCTTTATATTCATAATCAACAAAAAGGGTTTGCAATGATTGAGAAAAATGTTTAAAGGTCACAGAACAATTGCACCTTTTCTCATCGATGATTATGATCGCTCTGCCAGGTTCTAACTTGTGCGGTCACTTGTACTATCCCACACTAACATGAAAAATGAGCACCGCCTGCACTGCAACTTCTGCCACAGCAAGGCGCTCCTCCCACAACTAAAGAGAAACCCTCGACCTTTTCCCCTGGTCCTTACAATCTGCTCAAACAAAAAAGGAATTTGAACCGATCTTGAGTGATGTCAAGAAGATAGCTTCTCAGGTTTTCAGTGACTGAGAACCGTTGCCATATCTGAAAACGCTATTCCCCAAACTCGTCTTTATGTTACCCAAAATACACACATCCTAATGCTAAAAGGCAGGCTTCTTAAACAGTTCTTCAGCTTCTCCCTTGCGATAGTACTATACTCTTTTCTGCTTGTCCTCATCCCTTGCATGCAGGGGCAAAACAATGAATGTGTGATAGAAGTCATATGGTATAGTAGCTTTAGAGTCAGACTTCAACTTGAATACTACCTCTCCACCACTTTCTGCAACCTTACAGAAGTTACTTCTTAGAGCTTCAATTTCTTAATCTGTGAAATGAGGATAATAATACTTTCTTTTTGGAATTATGGTAAATATCGAAAGTGATAAGATATATAAAGTGCTTAGCAAAGTATGGTACATAGTTAAGTAAGCACTTAGATATAGTTGTTATCGCTGTTATCATTATATTTAATATTTCAATCATCAATGTAAAGATTATAAAGATGATAAAGTTGCATTTATTTTAAACACATCATTATTAATCAGCATATTTTTCAAAAACAAGTTCTCTTACTCCAAGATATGATAGATACCCACCACTTGCTGGGTAAGAAGACTTGACCTCACCTTCCTCCGGATCATTTTCTCCCAAGGTCCATGTGCAAAGGGCTGCCAACATTCATTCATCCTCTTCTTGCAACCCCTGATTCCTATGTCAAAACCCCCCCTGCATCTGCTCGGAGTTTCCTCTTCTGAGGACATTAAGACTGAAGCCATTTCCCATTTCTCAGAGCTATCTGCCAGAACAGTAGTATCTTGCTCTCTCATAGCTCACATGACTTAACTGGCAGTTTTCTCTTTTGATTCTAATCCTCGGTTCTAAACTAAGAGTCATTATTACCTATATCAACCCATAAAGTTGCAAAGGACCTGAAGGCCAACTAAAGCCAACCCCTTGTCTCTACTAAACAGTTAATTCCCCCTAAAATATTCATGAGTTAGTTGAGCAACACCTGTTTTATCGCTTTCAGCGACAGAAAGCCCTTGACCTCTCAAGTCAATCTATTCCATGATGATATCTTTAGCTAAAAAGTTTCCTTATGTTGAAGCAAAATCTCTCCCCTTACAGTTGGCTTCCAGCCACAGGCTATAATTCTACATTCTAGAGAAACACAGAAAGTTTAACAGCTCGATATGACAGCCCATCCAATATTTGAAGACCCTTGAGTTTCTCTTTCCCATGTCACACATTTCCAGCTCAGATGGCATGATGTTAAGTCCCTTCCCTCCTGGACCTCCTCTGGACCAGGTATGGGCTTGCCAACACGATCTAATAAAAAATGGTAAAGCGCTTCCTTTGCCAACATTTGGGCTGCCAAGTAACGATACTATAAATGATCCCTTTGCCCATAGTCTCCCGCTATTACGTAAAAATTATTCATTTAAACTAGTAGTTCAGAAAAAGTGACAGTCTGTCACGGTTTAAAGAGAATGGTACTAAAGTCTTGAAAACTACAAAAAGGGTTCTGTTTTCCTTTTTTTTTTTTAACTGAGCCAATAACTATGAACAGAATAAAGTAGCATCAGCTGGCATGAAACGCCTGCCTTTCTCCTGCAAAGCCAAACGCTCGCCTGGGAGAAGGACCCAACAATGGGAAGGTTAGCTAAAAAGAGTTTTGCTTCACGTCCTGAGAAAGTGGATCCAATTAAAAGAAGGCCGTAATAGTTAGCCAAAAAATATCCTCTGTACCTTGCCAGAAGCTGGGACCTGAAGAAGGATCAAACATTGTGCTCTCCAAACTTGACCAAAGTAAACTACACAAAAAGAAATGGCAGATTTTTCCGGTGCTCTCCTAGCCTGGCAGGAAGGATCACCCGGATAAATACACACACACAAAGCCTAGGGGGCCAGCGGTGCCTGTCAGGGGCAGCAGCTGGAGGAGGACTCGTCCCAGGGTCCTCAGAAGGTGCAATCAGTGGCAGCAGTGTCCTCAAAGAACCCTAACCCTTAGGTAGTCGGATAGGAGGCAGAGTGGAGCAGGGACTTACTCCCTTGCGCTCTTGGGAGCCTGGCAAGAGCAAGAAGGTACAGACTAAGGTCCTCTGCCTTCTACTTGTGCTGCAAGGAGATGGCTGAATGAACAGTCGTACTCGGAGAGTAGATGAGCCCTCGCACTTGAAGACAGCCCGGGCGGGAGCGGGGTGGGGGCTGGGGGTCAGGATCTCAGCCTGGGAAAACCGTTCCCTGCAGGCGACCGAAGAGGTCTAATAGGAACAGAAAAAGAGGAAGGGAAAGACCCCTCACGTACTAGGGGCAAGAATAAGCTGGGAACTGTTCCCTTCTCCCGTGCCCTTAGGGCGAAGGTGGTGGCAGCGACACCAGGAGCAGGTGTCCCGGGCCCTCATTCAAAGGAGCCGAGTCCTCCCCTCTCCCAATCGCTTCTCGGGCTGCCCCAGCCTGCCGCCGCCCCGCGCGACCCGGCCCCTCGGACTCCCCTGAGGGCTGGCGGGGGCTCCCCGCTTCTCTTCTGCCCCCATCTCAGAGGCCCCCCAACCCGTCCCGACCCCGGCACTCCTCACCGGACGCGGGGTGCCCCGTCTGCTCCCCTCCTCCGCAGTGCCGGCGTCCCTGCCCGCCGGCCGGGCCCCCTCCGCCTCCCGGCCAGGCCTGCCGCCTCCCCCGGCGGCCCCCTCACCCCGGCGCCCTCTCTGCCTCCCTCCCCCTCAGGCCGGGGCCCCGGCGCCAGCAGCCGCACTCACAGAACTCGGCGATGTACCAGGTCACCGCGTAGTTCTCCTCGCACCAGTCCAGCGTGGAGGTCGTGGGGCCCCAGTAGCCCTCGCGGTCCCCGGCCGGAGCCATCGCGCGCGCCGCCGCCGCCCAAGCGCTCCGCTCGCTGAGCTCGGCTCCGCGGGCCCCCAGGCCGGCTCCGGCCCTGCTTCAGCCGCCGCCGCGCGCCCCACCCGCCTCCCCCCGCGAGGGGCGGGGCCGGCGCCGCCACAGACCCAGCCCGGCGGAGGCCCCGCCCACCGGCGCCGGTCCCGCCCACCGGCGCCGGCCCCGCCCCCCTCCCCCAGGAAGGCTGGCGATCCGGGAAGGCTGGCGGCGGTGATCGGCGCTGCCTGCCCCGCCCAGACACGCCCGCGGCTGCAGATTCGGGGTTCCTGATATCCCGGAGGCTGTTTTCTGTCAGGATGTGTCTACGTCTGTATCTGTGTGTGTGGTTTCATTTTATCGGGCCTGGGGTGGCGTCAAGCCTTCAGTCAAGCCCTGGCTTGGTAAGACCTGTGCAGAGATGCACCTCATTCACTTCCTTTGGCTGCAGGCCTCAAATGGAGCCCAGACACACAACACTCCCAGCACCCGGAACTCCCAGGAGAAAAACAGTGATTTTCTGATACAGGGATAAGTACATGTCTCTTGGGAACAGAGGGAAAGAGCAACAACCCTGGATCGGAAAAAAAAAAAAAGAGTTTTGCGATCCTAAAAAAGAATGCAGCTGGAGCGCTAAAGCAGAGTTGGCCTGCTTCAGTTTGGACTTTCAACCCTAGAGGTTTCTACCCTCTAACTGAAATGGTGCCCTGCTCTCAGACAACCAGCAGCCTCCCCTACTTCCAGCCTCAAGACTCTAATACTCCACAGAGTTGCCCCAGGGATCTTTTTACAACACAAGTGCACCCACCCCTGCCACTTGTGTTCAGCTCTGCCAAACTCTTCCCTAGCTCAGGTTGAGCTGGGGCCACTCCCCTCTTCCTGCCTTTCTTCGTGGGGTTCACCTAGGATCACCTTCCTCCCTGGCCATTTGGTAAACTCCCACTGGCCCTTTAAATCCAGCTTCCTGAAACCCTCCCTGACTCTCACCCCAAGATCCTTCTTGCCCTT
Source organism: Equus caballus (assembly GCF_041296265.1). Taxonomy (NCBI): domain Eukaryota; kingdom Metazoa; phylum Chordata; class Mammalia; order Perissodactyla; family Equidae; genus Equus; species Equus caballus. Next base: position 69,909,864 of record NC_091690.1, read on the forward strand.
TGTCACATTATCCTGTGACACAACCTGATCAGAAAGCTTGCTTTTCACTCTTTATGGTTCTAGCACCCAGGACTCTGCCTAACCAAGTAGTTTGAAATGAAGAGTTTAGTTAAGAATGATACAATTGCTATTTTCTAAAGAAATATGTCAGATAAGTTGTAATCAAAGGTAAAAAAGAAAACAAGGAGACATGAGGAGCCCACAGCCCCTCTCCAAAGTGAGCCAGCCTAGCAGGTGATAGATGCAGAACCTTTATCTTCAGGGTGCAAACCCTAGGAGTAGAAGTGGTGTATTTTAATAGAAATAGTGGGATATCTGAAATGGTTCTTTTGAACAGAAGATATTAAGCTTCAGGGGTATACCTGGCCCTTGGCTGGGTGCTAGAAACACGTGGAGGTACATGGAAGATCCAAGAGGGCAGTCAGTCTCCAGAGAGATCAATAAAAGCCATTGAGGTGTGGGGAAACTTCTGTTTCTAGTCATTTTTTATCTCATCCTCTAAAATTTCCATTTTGTGTATGTTTTAAATATGTATAATAATCATAAGTGTATATAATTTATAAATGAAAAAATATACATATATTCACATACTCAAAAAGCATATGCAGAAATACATACTCAAAAATTATTTGCTGATGAGATTGCAATGAAAACAGTGTAGAGGGGGCTAGCCTGAGGCCTGGTGGTTAAGTTTGGTGTGCTCTGCTTGAGCAGCCTGGGTTCAGTTCCCGGGCACAGACCTACACCACTGGTCAGCAGCCATGCTGTGGTGGTGACCCACATACAAAATAGAGGAAGACTGGCACAGATGTTAGCTCAGGGTGAATCTTCCTCAGCAAAAAGTAAATTAATAAATTAAATAAATTTTTAAGAAACAGTGTAGAGACCACAATAATAGAGTGTAGTAATACTTTGCTAGGAGTAAACCCAAAATGAGAATGTTGTGGGATCCTCTAAATGGAAAGAACACCTGACTCACCAGGTGACTCAAGGCAGGAGATGAGGGCTTGACTAAATCAACACCCTGCACATTGTTCATCAACAGCAGGTGCGGGGGTGGGGGTGGGGACTACCATGACCAGGACAAAATCTAGGAGAGAAAAATTCCCCTACTCAAGAGAAACGGTGCTCTACAGTAGTATCTCAGAAAACGCAAAACGCATTTCACGGTTCCTTCAGCGATAGATATGTATCTCCCTTTCTCCCTTTTCTAAAATACTTTTCCCCCCGGGTATAAAAGCAATGCATGGAAATTTAAGGGACCCGGAATAACCAAAACTATCTTGAAAAATAAGAACAAAGTTGGAGGATTTGCACTTACCCCTTTCAACACTTACTACAAAGCTGCACTAATCAAGGCAGTTGGTACCAACATAAGGATAAACATGTAGCTCAATGGAATAGACTTGAGGCTCCAGAAATAAACCCTTATGTTTACAGTTGGTTGATTTCAACAAGGATGCCCAGGCACTTCAATAAGGAAAGAATAATCTTTTCAACAAATGGTGCTGGGACAACTGGATGTCCACATGTAAAAGAATGAAATTACATTCCTTCCTGCCACAATAAGCAAAATTTAACTGAAAATGAATGTAAAAGCTAAAACTATAAAACTCTTAGAAGTTTACATAAAAGTAAATTTTTGTAAACTTGGGTTAGGCGATGGTGTCTTATATAAAATAGGAAAGTCACAAGCAATAAAAGAATAGAGAGATAAATTGGACTTCATCAAAATTAAAAACTTTTTTATTGCAAATGATACCATCAAGAAAATGAAAAGACAACCCAGAAAACGGGAGAAAATATTTGCAAACCATGTATCTGATAAGAGACTTGTATTCAGAATATATAAAGAACTCTTACAACTCAATAAAAACACAAATAACACAATTTAAAAATGGGCAAAGCATCTGAATTGACATTTCTCCAAGGAAGATATACAAATGGCCAAAAAACACATGAAAAAATGTTCCTGCTTGCCATTAGAGAAATGCAAATCAAAACCACAACAAGATGTCACTTCATATATGGTAGGAAAGCTATAGTCAAAAAGACAGAGCTGGCCCGGTGGCCCAGTGGTTAAGCTCACACGTTCTGCTTCTCGGCGGCCCAGGTTCGCCAGTTCGGATCCTGGGTGCAGACATGGCACCGCTTGGCAAAAGCCATGCTGTGGTAGGCGTCCCACATATAAAGTGGAGGAAGATGTGCATGGATGTTAGCCCAGGGCCAGTCTTCCTCAGCAAAAAGAGGCAGATTGGCAGCAGAGCTCAGGGCTAATCTTCCTAAAAAAAAAAAGTCACCTGAAATTTCATCACTCGATAGTAACCACTGATAATATTTTGTTGTATAACTGGCCAAACATTTTTCTCTATGTGTATGTTTAACAATATGTGCAGAGTTTAAAAATACAGATCGTTCTGGAGCTTCCTGTTTTCACTTACAATATGTGATAAGCATTAAAGAATAAATGTTTTCTATTATTTTCTATTTTTTTATTTTTTTTTCTTCTTTTTCTCCCCAAATCCCCCCAGTACATAGTTGTATATTTTAGTTGTGAGTCCTTCTGCTTGTGGCATATGGGATGCTACCTCAACATGGCCTGACGGGGACGAGCAGTGCCATGTCTGTGCCCGGGATCTGAACCAGCAAAACCCTGGGCCGCCGAAGTGCAGCACGCCAACTTAACCACTGGGCCACTGGGCTGGCCCCAAGAATAAATGTTTTATGTACCAACTGATGCTTATGATTCTAGAAACATCATTAGAGTAACCATCACTCCCAATTCCAGACTTTGAGCCACAATTGCCGTCTCTCTAGCTGGACCCCAGGCCCCACTCTTCAGGCAGAGTTAATGCTTCCTTCTCCTTGCTCCCTGGCCCCCTCTGCATTTCCCACACTTGGCCTCACTGTCTGTTGACTAGTTTGTATTCACAAGGCAGCTATGAGTTCCTGGAGAGAAAGGATCATCTATATTCATCTCTGTGTTCCTAGTGCCCAACACTGGGCCTAACGTGTGAGCAAATCCGTAGATATTTCTCAGATTAAGTAACAAATCCACTTTTATGAAGCGGCTGACGGTATCAGCTCTGGAACGTGGCCAATATGACCTTGTATCCCAAACTCACCTCCTAATAAGCTGGGATTTTGGTCCTGTTAACCTCTCTAAGCTTCAACTTCCCCATCTATAAAATGGGGAAGCAGCAGTACCCACTTCATGTGTGGATTAAATGAAAAAATAGTTGCAAAATACAGTGCCTGGGAAATGGAATGAGATCAATACATCTCATGGTATTGTGGTATTCTCACTACTTTGAGGGGAGGAGAAAGCCTCCTTGGTGAAGCACAGGAAATCATACTGTCCACCAGGCAGAGGGGAGGCGGTGGGGAACATTTGGGCCCTATTATCCCATAGACCTGTTTTCTTTTCTTTTTCTTTTTTTTCTGAGGAAGATTAGCCCTGAGCTAACTACTGCCAATCCTCCTCTTTTTTTCCTGAGGAAGACTGGCCCTGAGCTAACATCCACGCCCATCTTCCTCTACTTTATACGTGGGACGCCTACCACAGCATGGCTTTTGCCAAGCAGTGCCATGTCCGCACCCAGGATCCAAACCGGCGAACCCAGGCCGCTGAGAAGCAAAACGTGCGAACTTAACCGCTGCACCACCAGCCTGGCCCCCCATAAACCTGTTTTCTAAACTACGATTAAACTTGGATTACAGAGAAGGAAAAATCAGTTTCATACTCCTTGGGATAATGAAGCTTCCTCGGCCCCTGGTCTCCCAACATTTCCCCATGAAGCCCTCTCTCTAGTACCTTAGCCACAAGCCATCCACTGCTGTGTCTCCTGCACTATTCTAAGGAACAGAGGAGGACAAAACAGACACATTTCAAGGATCAAAATGAAATGTAACAGACAATAACACTTGTATCAAATCCACTCTGTTCCTAACACTGTTTTGGGTACTCTTCAGTATTACCTTTTCAAATCTCTCTAACAACCTTATGAATGAGGGCTACCTTTAGCCTTCATTCACGGATGACAAAACTGACACAGTAAGATTAAATATTTCATCCAAGGGCACCCAGCCAATAAATGGCTGAGCAGAGGCTAGAATCCAGGCAATCTGATGCCAGAGGCCATGGTCTTAACTACTGTGCCAAGCTAGCCCCGCAGGGGCTCAGAAGAGGGGGCTGCTGTGTAAGACAGAGAGGACTGTGGGCCAGCACTGGGTTTGATTTCTCTCTGCACCTAGAGTGTGGGAAATGAGGCTTGAGAGGTCTTCAGGGACAACACCATTAAGGGCCTTAAGGGTTTTAAGGAAGAAGTGGATATGGGGAAACTGCAGAGGGAAGGTCAGAGTCACTGACTTGGAAAAGACTGAAAACATGAAGGCTCCTGAAGAGACCATAGGAGTGATTTGGTCAGTAGCAGTAGTGGTGGAGAGAAGGGGACAAATTTACAGATGTTCAGGGGGGTAGAATCAATAAGATCTGCAGAGAGTTTGGGGGGAAGGATTGAGGGAGAAGGAGGTGGACCGCTCCTGAGTTTCCAGCCGTTCCCGGCTGCTGGAGGACCGGAAAATTAATCTGGCTGCAGTGGGTGGATGGGGGTAGTCAGAGCAGGAGGCGGAGAAAGCATTATTGGACAAGAAAACAGTCTGCAAGGGCTTGAAATGGCAAGAGAAATGCGGGCAGGATGACACATTTGGTGTGGCTCACTGTATGTGCAGAGATGGGGGAGAGGTGAGGACAATGATCAGGGACTGAGATGGAAAGATTAGGGCCTCCTCTGTGGTCATAAAGCATTTGGGCTTTATCCTATACATAACAAAAATGTTCAAGAAAAAAATAACACATTGCCATGTGTTAGGGAAAATAGATTTTTTGATTTTTGGATTTTTTTGTAGGAGGTAGAGTGGGGAGAAGAGAGGAATGAGGAAAATTAGCCTGATCAGCCTCCTGACCAATTAGGAGGCTGTGGGAAATAAACTTGGCAAGAGAAAGGACAGTCAAGTTCAGCTGCAAAACAGGTCCTGGGCAGTCCTCACACTAGCTTTCCCGGAAGGAAATCCAGGGGCACCTACCTTGTGGAAAGCAGAGGAGAGCTGAGGATCACCAAGTCGGCTCCTGAGCCCCAAACACGCCACACCTTGGGAGGTAAGTCACCACACATATGGCCAAAGTCATCAGACCTTACTTAAGCACCTCGAAAGTTGTTCCAAAATAAATGGAATGGGGCTGAGTATTAATTGAATATCCCTAAATGGATTGTTTTGTTTTGAATGAGGTTATGGAAACATCAGCAATAAAAAAGTAGTAACCCAAAGGCTCTGGCTCTGTGAACAGGAATTCCTCCTTCCAACATAGCTTACAAGCGGAGCCCTCTCTGTCCTTGAATTCATAAGAATCACTTACATATGAGCATATTTGAGTGCCTGGTTTTCTCGTATCGACCCAAATGCTGTCAGTTATGGTCTAGAGGCTGACCCAGATTTCTATCTCTAACCCAGATCTGTCTCTGCAGCTTTAGCCCTTGAATCAATTAGGATCATGTTTTGGTGCAGGTGACAGAAAACCAATCCCAGTGGCTTAACTAAATTAGGGTTTATTTTTCTCAGATGGCAGACAGCCCAGGGCCCTACAACAGCTCCACCATGCCAGAATCCTTCTGTCTTTCTGTTCTGCCTCTCTTAGTGTAGCCCTTCATCGTTATGGTCACAAAATGGCTGCATCTTGTCCAAACATCACAACTCTGTTTAGGCAGGAAGAAGGAAGGACAAGGGCAAAAGGCAAATGTCAGCTGGGCCTCTCCATTGTTATCAGAAACACAATAGCTTCTCTGGAACTGCCACCCAGTGACGTCCACTTAGAGCTTATTGGTCAGAACTGGGTCTCCTGACCAACCATAGAGAGTCTGGGAAGACTGGCAAGAGAGTCTAGGAGGGTGGCTGTTTTAACTGGGCACATCCAAGTTGTCCCAAACAAAGTTGGCTTCTATTAGGAAAGAAGAAGGGGGAGAGGCTATTAAGTGAGCAACTGGCAGGATATCCCATAGACCCACATTTCCAACTATCTTCTGGACAGCTCTACTTGGATATTTCATAAGGATCTCAAATTCAGTATGTCCTAAAGAGATCTGGTCATTTTCCCTCCACACTGGCTTCTCTTCCAGTGACTTTTTACTGCAGTGAAATCTACAACCATTGACCTAGTTTGCTAAAGAAAGAAGGCTTGACTTCTCTCTATCTCCATCCAGCCACATCCAATCAGTTATCACCCCTATGGATTCTTCTATTGCCGTTGTCTCAGTCCAGGTCCTGATTGCCTGTGCCCTGCCTGATCACCCTGAGGAAAGTCTTGCCCTGTTCTGATCGCTTATTCTTTACATTGTGGCTGCCAGGGGGTTGTTTCTTAAATTCAAAACTATCAATGCCCTCCTCCAAATGAATAAATTTCAGTAATTTTCCAATACCTATGGGATGAAGTCCAAACTCCCTGACTGATCAACAAGGCTCTTTGTGACCAGGACCCTTCCCACCTCTCAGGCCTCGTTGCTGCATTCCACTCTCCAGTCACACTAAAATACTTTCAAATACTCCTCCCTAAAAGGGCCACTTCTCTCAAGCTGCGCTTTTGTGAACACTTTCCCTTCAGTTTGAATCTTCCCTTCCCTTCCTGCTGCCTGGGCTAACTTTTTCCTGCCTTTCAGGTCTCAGGTCAGATGAGGCTTCCTCCAGAAACTCTTCCTGGGCCCGCCGTTGTAAGCCGTTGGAACTCTTATGACTCCGCATGCAGTGTAGCCGTCTGTTTACTTGTCTTCCTCACCAGCAGGATCAGTGGCTCTCAAACTTATGAGAACGTTAGAACTGAGGCTTATTATGTTCCTCCAGAAAACTACAGAATCAGAATCTCTGGGGGCTCAGGAATCTGCATGTTGAACAAGCAGGCTTGGCCACTGTGAGGCCGATGGTCCAGGAACTGGATCTGGAGAAACACTGAGCCAGACTCAGGCAACTCAGGGCAAGGAAAGTGGCTCGATCCCCAGGATGTCCCTGTGCCTCGCAGACGGCCAGGCACAAAGTGCATTATCCAATTCCAGCCCCTTCTCCTTTCGCTCCTCTCCCTTGCCTCATCCACATAATAATGATTACTATTTACAGGGAAGCATAAACTGTTGTCAGATGGGCAAATAAGCAAACAACAAACAAATAAATAAGTGATCCTCCTTCAGTGATTCTCCATTATCTGCAGGTTCAACTCCAAACTCCCTGACAGACCTGAGATTGGAATCCAGCAGTGCCTCTGTGATTTTGAGCAGTTTGAAGTATATACACCTGGGCTCCCTCACCTGAAAAACTGAGCTACTACTTGTGCCAACCTCATAAGGTAATGATGAGTAAACGAGATAAGGAGTTTAAAGCACTTAGAACAATGCCTGACACACAGCAAGAACTCAGTACAGACTGACCGTTTATTATGGTGATGATGATGATGATGGCGACAATGGCGACTACCATTCATGGACTGCCTATAAATTTCAGCCAGTTATAAACCAATGTTATCTCAAAAACAAATTAAATAAATAAAAGAATTCCAGCCAGGTGTTTGAGTAAGCATTTTTATATGCATTATTTCATTTAATTCTCCCAGTCATTTAGCAAGATAACTATCATTATCCTCATTTTACAGAAAAGGAAAACAAGGTTTAGAGAGGCAAAGTAATTCATACAAGGTAAAATCGAGAGCAAAGGAAAATATGAAATTTGGACTTGGTTAAAAAAGACAGTTTTTAAGGTTTTATTAAAGAAAAAATCAAGTTTGGCAGCCATGTAGAACAACATAAACTTTCATACATCGCTGGTTGGAATGTAAAATGACATAATCACTTTCCAGAGCAATGTCTGGCAGAGGCGAAGGTGTGCATACACCATGACTCAGTGAATACACTCCTAAAAAAATTCTCACACCTATGTATTGGGAGGCACGTACAAGAATATTTATTGCATGATTATTGAACAGAAGGATGTTTAAATGAACTGAAGTATAATCACAAAATGAAATAGTATACAACAGTTATATTGAATGAATGTCAAAAACATAATATTGAGAAAAAAAGGAAGTTTCAGAACAGTCACAGGAGGATACCATTTATATAAAGCTTAAAACACGCAAAACAATCCATCAATTTTTGTGGATAAATACATATGTACTAGAAACATAAAAACACACATTGAGGGGCCGGCCCTGTGCCGCAGGGGGTTAAGTGCGCACTCCGCTTTGGCGGCCTGGGGTTGGCCAGTTCGGAACGCCAGGTGCGGACCTGGCACCACTTGGCACGCCATGCTGTGGTAGGCGTCCCACATATAAAGTGGAGGAGGATGGGCACGAATGTTAGCTTAGGGCCAGTCTTCCTCAGCAAAAAGAGGAGGATTGGCAGCAGTTAGCTCAGGGCTAATCTTCCTCAAAAAAACAAAACAACAAACCACACATTGAGCTGATAAATTGATGAGCCTGGAATTTGAGAAGGCAGTGACCTATAGAGAGAGAAGGAAATGGAACTACAGAGGGCTATACAGAGACATTCAGCTGTATATTTAATGCTTCATTTCTTAAAGAACAAAAGAGCTGAAACAAATCTAGGAAAATACTAAGATGTGACTAAGCTAGGTACTTAGAGATTAGTTACATTATTCTATTTTGTGTATGCCTTATTTTATAATTTTTTAAAGGCTTCATTAAGAACACATAGAATAGGGACTTTGGGGTCCAGAAACATCCTAAATCTCCCTTGGGCCATTCTACCGCCATCCCTGATGGTGGCTACCTCCCCAAGCCTCTTAGGTGCCTGGGCGCCTACCCTTACAGGAGCCCTTGGTCAGCGTCAGAGAACTGACCGGTGCCTCTGGGAGCCCGCAGGTCTGAGGTCTAGCAAGCCCTGGGCACTCGTGTGACCTGGTCTGCAACCGCCCCAGTCAGAGATGCCTGCCCGACAGTGCCTGTGAGCTTAGGGCCGGAGTGGTACCAAAGTCCCCCTCCAGGAGCGAGGACCGGCCAGGAACCTAGGCAGCTCCACCTTTGCTCCGCCCAGCTCAAGGCAGACAGGAGAGCCTGCATTGGGAAGACACCAGGCCACCGGCTAACAGCCCGGGCAGGTCCCAGCCCCGCCCCGGCCCCGCCCACTCCCTGCGACCGCAGGCCCGGACCCAGCATGCCCTGCGGCCAGCCCGCAGTCCCTGCCTCCCGGCCTGGGACGTCAGCCAGAGCTGAGCCGCAGGCGTGCACGGACTGGGCACAGCCAATGCCCGTTCCCAAAAGTTCACCTCAGCCTTCTCATGCTACCTGAACTCCGTCAGCACCATCAGATCTATATTCATGGACATGAAAAGATGTCGTCACGTATCATAAAATATGCTAAGTGAAAAGCAGGTGACAAAACAGTGCGTGTAAATAGAATCCCATTTTTAAGCCTGTGCTTAGAAAAAAAGCCAGAAATGAGTGTCTACGTAAAGTGGGATTAGGAATGATTTTTTTTATTGCTGACTGTGTTTTCTCAATGTTCTACTATGTTTTTAAATTGTTTTTTAAAACTAGTATAGGGGAGGAAAAATCATTTTCCCTCCACCCTTCTAGGTTCTTGGCTGAGACCCCCATGGAATGAAAAGACAGATTAACAGGAGAAAAACAAATTCCCACAAAGATTTCAGACGCAAAGGCAGCTGGGCAACTGAGGCTTATATACCAGCCTGAGCTAAGGAAGGGGCTAGAGGCCTGGGGCTTCAGAGGGGTGAGAAAGGCAATGCAGGGGAAGGTGAGAAGAAGTGTTTGGTAAGCAAATGTTTGCCCTGCCATACAGATAAGCCTTATCTGTGGGAACAGCTCTCTTCCTGGTGCAGGCTCCCTTTCTAAATTCTTGTAGGCAGCTGAAAGGGAGGTCAGGTAAAACGCTTTTCCTGAGTCGGCTGGGTCTTGACTGCCTTCGGCTCAAAATGATCCACGTGCGTGCCCGAGCGGCACATTTTGCAGTGGTATATTCTACCCCCCTTCATCAGGTAAAAAAAATAATAATTACACAGTCTCAAAAATTCATCAAAAGTACAAAAAAGTACTCAAAAAGAAAGTCTTCCTCGCACTCCAGTGCCTTAGTCCTCCTTCCCGGAGGGGGACTTGTGTATTCAGAACCAATTTTTATAATCAGAAACAAAGGGACATTTGCAATGAATGAAGTATTTGTTTCTGGGTTTGTGTGTCCCATTAAGGGAGATTCGTAGGGCAGGAAAGAACTCAAGCTTTGGACTCAGGGTTTTGAACCATAGCTCTGGGACTAGAGTAGTCCTGAGCAAGTCACCAAACCTTTCTAATCCTCAGTGTTCTCATCTTTGAGATGGGGGTAACCACTGGTCCCAAGATTTTATTGCAGAGATTCGATGAGATCATATGTCTAAAGCCCTGATGCCATTGCACACATACAAATGCCCAGTAATTGCCAGGTGCAGTCACGATAGTAATTATGACGGGTGTGTGGCACATGAACTGACACTTGTTAAGTCTTCAGAAATGGACTGATAGATCGTTTGCCTGGCAGGGAATATTTTCTGAGATGAAAAGCAGCTGTAAAAAAAATTCCCTTGAAGGTGATGTGGGTTTCAAGGACCCACAGACTCCTGTGTAGCTTCGTAGCTGGTGGGTGGGTGGGGTGAAGGGTTCAGTGTAGCAGAAGGAAGGCTGAGACTATGGTCTGTAGCTAAAGCAGGCCACAGGAGGCTGTGGGCACACCCAAGTACATGTGCTCTCAAAAGTCTCAGAAAAGGCAAGCAACAAGAGGAAAAGAAAGAGCTGGAGCAGAGAGGGAGGAAGTTACTATGCATTTTTCTTTTGTGCTGAACTCAGTGTCCCCATCTTCTGTGGGTGAGCAATCTGCCTTGTGCACAGACTAATACTTTGGTTTAGGGCACGGAATTTGGAGTATTGGATTACTGTCATAGAGACTGAGAAGGGGGAAGGGCATGGTGGAGCCAGGTGAGGATTAACATGTACTGAGTCCTGACTACATGTAAGGCAATTACTACACATTTTTTTTCATTGAATCCTCATAATTTTGTGAGGTGGGTGATGAAGCACTCAGGATGAGGGAAGTCAGTGAATTGATTAAGGTCACACCGTTAATAAGTGATGGAGCTAAAACGCAAACGCGAACTCAAAGGCTGACTTACCCCCAGCTGGCATCCTTTCCCCCTACATCATGCTACCTTGTCAACTTCCATTGCCTTGATGGTGGCTTCATGGAGGAGATGGCTAGTGTAGTGGAGAGGCAAGGGCTCTGCAGTTAGAAAAGTTGGATTCAATTCTGGAGACGTTCTGTGTGGACCACGGCAATCATTTGGTATCTCTGGACCTTGATTTTCTTATCTGCAAAATGGGGATGATGACACCTTAACAGTGAGTGGCTGGACAGATCAAATGGGTCTGAGAGTGACGAGGATTTTAGGCTGGTTAATTTTAAAACTTCAGATGAGAAGCAGGCTCCGAGGAGTGGAATTTGCTTGCCCTTTGATCAGAGACAGTTGCATTCGTGAAGGAAATCTCCATGCCTCCCTCTCTGCCCCAGGAGGAAGGGGGGATGGCCTTATCTCTGGAAACTCTTAATGGGGAAGGGAAGGACTTAAGTTGTTTACTGTCTGGCAACCTCGTGTAACTGACCCCCCCCCCAAATCCTCTTTTGTCTTTAGCTGAGGATAATATTTAAGCGGTGACTTCTGCCATTTACTCAATCCGGTTTGATTCTTATCTAAAAGTTGTGGGACTGCCCAATGGCCGGACCCTACCGGCACGGGTACCATTTTAACTTTTTTTTGTCTTGTAAAGAGATAACTCACGTACCTATGCCTTAAATTTAGCCTTACTCTCCACCCATGTGGGCAGCAGAAGTGGCAGCAGCAACATGCCGGCAGCAGCTCTGACTGCCCATGGGTCCTGTCCCCATGCCAGCGGCAGCAGCAGCAGCTCCCCATGCCAGCAGCATCTCTGACTGCCCATGGGCCCTATCCCCACGCAGCAGCTCTGACTGCCCATGGGTCCTGTCCCCATGCCAGCGGCAGCAGAAGCTCTGACTGCCCATGGGTCCTGTCCCCATGCTACACTATTCTCTAAATAAAAGAGCACTACTGCCAGATCTTGAGAGTCCAAGACATCTTTCTTTCGACTCCTCGGCTCACCGACCCCGCATCAACAGTACTGCTTAAACTTGAAAGAGCTACGTGAGTGTTAGTGCCTGTTGTTAGGGGGTAGAATTTTTCTTTTTTAAAGATTTATTTTATTCCTTTTTCTCCCCAAAGCCCCCCAGTACGTAGTTGCACATTCTTAGTTATGGGTCCTTCTAGTTGTGACATGTATGATGCTGCCTCAACATGGCCTGATGAGCGGTGCCATGTCTGCACTCAGGATCCGAACCAGTGAAACCCTGGGCCACTGAAGCGGAGTGGTGAACTTAACCACTCGGCCACGGGGCCGGCCCCGTGGGCTAAAATTTTAAGATGTCTCCTGAAGCAGACTGTGCCCAACAAGGTACCAGATGCAGGGGCGGCCCTATGCTTGAGCCTGGTGAGATGAGATGGAGGGAATGGATTGGCTCGCCCAGAGCAGGAGGGCTTTGCGCAGTATTTGGTACTTTAAAATGGATCAGTAAACATTAGCTGAAATTAATCCAAGCACGGGATGAGAAGTGGTTAGGGTGAAAATTGATCCCATCATTAAATATTTGTTACTACTCTGTGCAAGGCTCTGAACTGGGTCCTAGGGAGAGAAAGGAGAATAAAACTGGTCCTTTATAACATGAGATAAAAGGTGCTAAACACCATTAGTGAAGTTCTCTGGAACTGCTGTGGAAAAGACATGAAAGACCCAGGCCCTTGCTCAAAGAGCTCTCATCTAGGAGAGGGTTATGCTGCATCCTGGGCAGAGTAATTAAATTCATCAGAGCAGGGCAGAGCTGTGGGTGTCAGAGGGGGCGGGCAGACGCCTACCTGGCGGCCAGAGGCTGAGAGATAGAGATTAAGTTCCTTGGCTCTTAGTTCTAACTCAGTGGGTGGTCAGCATCAATTTGAAACACGGACAATGGTGGGTTTTAGGGATGGAGAGGAAGCAGACAGGGAGGAATGAGGTTGGGAAGGAGAGACTGGAAGGATGCTGTGAAGCATGGGCTGGGGGTTTGGGGGAGGGAATAAAGGGTAGGAGTTGTCCAGAGATGAACTCTTTGCTTAGGGAATGGGTCAGAGGATGGGTCTCTCTTCTGAGACACCACTTCATGACACGAGGAGATTCAATGTATAAAAGTCTTGCACTGATGCCTGGACCAGCTCAGAACAATGGCCCCCACCAATGTTTCAGTCTCCAGAGAGGTCCCTCATCTCACCAAGATGCCCCCAGAGCCCACCAGGCTCCTCTGTATGAGTGGATTTCAACTCCTGTTTCTGACACCTGACTTCGACTGACTGAGACAAACACTTCCCAACCAGGATGAGAAGAACACAGCATCTGTTGTAGGCAGTTGTCCCAAGTCTCTGGATCAGGCCTATGTTCCCAACCTTATATTTCCTCGTTTAAACCCCTGCAGCACTTAAATATATACTCATTTTATAATTGTTTCCAAAAAAAAAAGTCTTGCACTTCTTATCAGACTCATATCTTTAGTAATTTAAATTTTCTGGACATCAAATACTTTACCTATAAAATAAGGCTAATTATATGTATCACATGATTGTTGTAAAGAATCGTAAAACAGAACACTATACAGCCAAGAAAATGAATGAATTAGAACTCTATGCATCAATAAGAATGAATCTCAGGAACATGATGCTGAATGAAAAAAATGAGTCACAGAAAAATATATACACTCTAACTCCTTTATTAAAGTTCAAAAATATGCCAGGCTAAAAAAAATACTCTTTGAGGATACAAATACGTAACTATAAAGAAAAGTAAGGGAGGGGCGGGCCCTGTGTCTGAGTGGTTAGGTTCTTGAGCTCTGCTGCGGCAGCCTGAGTTTCGCCGGTTCAGATCCTGGGCGCAGACATGGCGCCGCACGTCGTGCCATGCTGGGGCCGTGTCCCACATGCCACAGCTGGAAGGACCCACAACTGAAAATATACAGCTATGTGCCAGAGGGCTTTGGGGAGAAAAAGGAAAAATAAAATCTTAAAAAAAAAAAAGAAAGAAAAGCAAGGGAGAAAGTCAGAAAATTTAGGACTGTGATTATCTTTGGGGTGAGAAAGAAGGCGATGGGATGAGGGAGGAGCACTCGGGGTTTTTAAAGTAAATGTAATGTTCTTTTTTTTTTTTTTTTGAGGAAGCTTAGCCCTGAGCTAACTGCTGCCAATCCTCCTCTTTTTGCTGAGGAAGACTGGCCCTGAGCTAACACCCATGCCCATCTTCCTCTACTTTATATGTGGGACGCCTACCACAGCATGGCGTGCCAAGCAGTGCCATATCCGCACCCAGGATCCGAACCTGTGAACCTGGGGCCACTGAAGTGGAACATGCGCACTTAACTGCTGTGCCACTGGGCCGGCCCCAGTAATGTTCATTTTTAAAAACTAGTTTTGGGGGCAGGAGTTTTGTTGTATCATTGTTTTTTATACCTTATGCGTATTTTATAAGTATCTTTTTTTACCTACTTAATATTAATACCAACAATTAAAAACCCATCCCATGTAATACCAGTAATACCAACTGCTGTAAGTGACATAATAGTTTTAAAAAGAGGCAAGCAAATTTAGGGAATTAGCTTTGAAGGATTTGGCTTTTGGTGAATTAGCTTCTGGCTTATTACCCATTTGGCAAAATGATGCCTTGAGGAATTATTCATTTGGGCAGCTGTTTTTCTGTGATTTGCTTGTTGGGAAATTGACCTAGAGTCTGTGTGGGAAGATCAGAGCCGTCAGAAGGAAGCAAAGCGTGGGCAAGCCTGGAGGAGGGGCCCTAGCTCCACCCGCCTGCCCGGAGGAGGGGAGGTTTGTTGGAGGCAGGGCTGAGTCCGGATGAATGAGTAAGTGCTAACCAGTCCTGTCAGCTGTCCCCCTGATAGCTCACAGATATGTCCGCTCCTCTCCACCCCCTCAGCCACCCCCCCCAAGTCCAAGCTCCTGGCCTTTCTCCCTGAACCACCACCGCGGAGGCCTCCTGATGGGGCTCCTGGCATCCACTCAGACCCCCTTCAGTGGCTCCACCCCAGAGCTAGAGGAAGTTTCTCATATATGAACTGATCTCTTTTCTCTGCTTGATCCCACTCAATGACTTCCCATGACTCATCAGATAATAATCACAATTATTAACCTCATAGTGTATCGGGACAAGGAAAGGAGTTAACGTGTGAAAAACACCTAGAAGAGTGCCTGGCACATAGCGAGAGCCACAGAAACGTTCACTGTCATTAGAGTTACGAGGCTGTGCTGCTCCCCCACCCCTGCCTTGCACGACCTCTCCAGGTTCACCTTGGGGTCTTTTCCCTAATCTCCTGGTGCTCCCCACTCGTCCTCTTTCAGTTCCTAGAATGTACCATGCTCCTCTTCCTTCAGGAGCTCACTCCTTGGCGCTCAGCCGCGTGGTGACTGACTGGGTCAGGGAAGTGTCCTGGAGCACACGGGCTGCTTCCCCAGACAAGGAGCTTCTCCAGGGCAGGAGCAATCTAACTCCCGTCTCTGTCCTCAGCGCCAAGCACAGAGCGGGCATCAGCGAGCTTTCTTAAGAGAAGAGTGGACACCTTGAGGGTCTGAATAGTCAAAGCCAAGGCCAGGACTTACTTATTCCCTGCACCCTCACGGTTAAGGAGGCCTTATTTCGCACTGTGCT
This sequence comes from Equus caballus, assembly GCF_041296265.1. Classification (NCBI taxonomy): domain Eukaryota; kingdom Metazoa; phylum Chordata; class Mammalia; order Perissodactyla; family Equidae; genus Equus; species Equus caballus. The sequence continues at coordinate 69,925,708 of NC_091690.1, forward strand.
GGGCTGTCAGCAGCCTGTATGACCTATTCATTGGCCCAGCATTTTGGGGGGTGCAAGGAATTTCCTGAGGACTTTGCCACTGAGAACCACTCACTGAAGCCTGAGCAGGAGCCCCAGGACGGCCGAAGCCGAAATGTCTTTTTACTGTGGATCAGCAGGATCCTGGACCCTAAAATAAGACGCAAGAGACCCTGTCAGCCTTGGGTAGGACCTTCACAGCTGTCCTGCTCTCTTCCCCACCTGACTTCCTCCCCTCCCCTCCCCTCCACGCAGTGCATCTCATTTGCTGGTCTCCCGCACCGTGCTAGCACTCAGTGGCCAACAGAAGCACTCAGTGAGCGCTCAGGAGCAGTCCAGACCTCAGGGCTCCAGGCAAGGAAGTGAGGCAGGTAGGAGCACAGTTCATCTCAACCCAGGGTGATGGCTGCAACCACAGGAATCTGACTATCAGACCCGGACAGGAGCTGCCCAGAGGGATAATCTGGTGCACAGTGAATGCCCCATATTTGTGGGGGGTGTTCGTGCAGTCAGCCATCTCCTCCTTCACAGCTTTCACCAGAACTGGGTTTTAAGGCATGAACAGCCATTTATCAGATAATGGCAGACGGGTGTGGAGGTGGGGCGTCCTTCAAAGAAGAGGGAACAGCATATGCCATCACATGGCTAAATCCTTCTTAACCTTCTGATCTCAACTCAAATTTCACCTCCTCAGAGAGGCCATTTCTGACTTCTTTAACTGAGATGGACCCCCAATCTGCCACATCAATTCTCCTAGAGCTTACAATAAACTGAAATCATAGTATGTAGTTGTGTACACCTTTATTGTCTGTCTTCCCAACGCAGTGTCACTTCCATGAGAGCTGAGACCTCATCTGTCTTTGTTCATTGTGATTATCCAGTGCTTAGAACAATTTGTGGTTGGTGCATAGTAGACACTCTATAGGTATTTGTTGAATAAATGAATGAATGAATGAACAAATGAGCCATCTTTCAGCTATTTGTAACATATATTCTAGAACAGGACATTATCCATTTCCTAACTCAGAATTTTTTTTTTAATTTAATTGATTAAAAGCACAGATCTAAGGAAGGAAATGAACATGAATTGTCTTGAGTTAATATTTTTAAAATTTTATTTATTTATGTATTTATTTATTTTAAAGATTTTATTTTTCCTTTTTCTCCCCAAAGCCCCCCGGTACATAGTTGTATATTTTAGTTGTGGGTCCTTCTAGTTGTGGCATGTGGGACGCCACCTCAGCATGGCCTGATGAGCGGTGCCATGTCTGCACCCAGGATCTGAACCCGCGAAACCCTGGGCTGCCGAAGCGGAGCGCGAGAACGTTACCACTTGGCCACGGGGCTGGCCCCCAATCTTTTTTTTATAATCATGGAGTCATAGACTGTTCATTGGGTGTTCATCTTAGTCTTTAGAGTCGGGCAGACTTGGACTCAAATGCCAGCCCTGTTGCTTGCTAGTCCCACAAGCATATATAAGGCACTTAACCTCATGAGCCTCAGTTTCCTCAGCTATAAAATGGGGTAATAAAGCCTACCTTAGAGGAGGCGTTAAATTAGATATTAGATATACGGTGGCAGGGACACAGTTGGTGCTCAGTCAATGTTAATTCCTCCGCCCTGCACCGAGGGGCTCTGCAGGCCTGAGCTGTTTCACTCTCCAGGCTGTGACCTCCTGAGGCCAGCTTTGTCTTCATCATTTCCTCTGTGGAACTGCACAGGTCCTGCAGATCAGTGTACGTTGAACACATGGAGGCACCTACTCCAAGGCTTTTATTCTGCAGATGAGGAAATGGTAGCCCAGAGACTACAAAGTGGCTCTCCAGGTCACACAGCACATGAATGGCAGAGTGTGGCTTAGAGCGTGGCTTTATTAGAGCCCAGTGCTTTTTTGTCCCCCTACACTCCGCTGCTCCGGCTTTATTTGTTGTTTACACACAGCATTCTGGGTCCTGCCCTCAGTTTTGTGTGCATCCATAGATCTCCGCAAGGCTCAGGGGGAGGAATGTTTAGGCTCCGAAGAAGCCTGTGCCAGGGCTAGTAAACAAAACTGAACTACTTCACAAGCATTGTAAAAAGTGTTTACACACAGGCTTACTACTGGCTTTCAATGGTAAACTCCAAAATAAATTCTCACTGAGGGGGAGGACAGGCAGAGAGTCACACTGTTATATTCCTCAGCCCCACTTCTATATCATTCTGTTCTGTTCACAATGCTTCCTGACGCCATCCCTCTGCCTGGCCTTGTGCTGGGCTCTGGAGCCCCAAAGACCAGTGAGACCAGGTTGTGGGGGCAGAAGTGGACATAGGATAGGCAATGACCACATGATGTAACCTGAGCAGAGACAGACAGAAACACAGGAAGCTGGGGGAACCGAGAGGAGGAGACCCTACCCAACCTGGTAGAAGGTTGCAGAGAGGACTTCCTGGAGGAGGTGACATCTGAGATTTGTTCCCCAGCCCAGTGATCCCATAAGACATTAACCAGAAGCCTGCTCAGAACAAGCCTGGGGCAGAGGGCTCTTCCTCAGGTTTCTCCCCGTTGAGGGGAGAGCTCAATTGGTAACAGTCTCGCCTTTTTCTATATGAAAAGTTTTCTCTTGTCCTGGTGTCATGGCTTTTACCAAACCTGGAAAACCTGCGTTTGAGGGGAAACGAACTACCCCAAAAACACTTTAGTTCTGCTTCTTGGAGGTTTAGGGGATCCTGATTTGCCCACGGGGATCCTGATGTGGGCATTGACAAATAAAACTGGCAAGTAATAGGATATATTGGAGTATATGAGGAAGCCATCTTGTGTAAACCTAATTCGGCCTGACCTCGTCTTTCCAAAAGGGCCTGAGGCCGTTGAGCATGCATTGTATATCTGCTTTAGAGATTCCCTATGGCAAGAGCAAAAGGCCCTTGAGATAAAGGTGCAACTTCCCTCCCCCTCCCAACATTGGCATTTCTTTAAGGATTAAGCATCTTTCCTTAGGCTAGAAACTGATTGCTGCGCTCACCTGTGACCGCCCAGCTCGAGACAATAGACTTGCCTCCTGCTACGCCCGCCCTCGGAGAGAGGAGACCCACTACCTGCTGTGTCCATCAAGCGCTGTGCTGACAGGGCAATCTTGTGACTATTGTGGGAGGGACATTTCAATCATATGTGAAACGTCCTGTTTGGGGGTGTATAACCACTCTGTGCACCCGACTTCTTTGTTGCCCTTTCTTCCTTCGAGAAGAAGGGCCCCAGGCCATGGTCCTTAGATTTCAGCTCAGAATAAACTCACCCAAATTTTCATTTATAGATTGGTTATGGGTTATTTTCGTCCACAGCATTTTTGCCCTAATGCAATATATGTGATTCTGAAAACAAAACAAAAGGCTTTTACAAAATCATGTTGTGTAAAAATGATAGAGTTTAACAAAAAAATAAGTTTGGGGCAGACCACTGAGAATCTATGGGTCCTTGTAAGCAGAGCTCTAACAAAAACAGCACGGATGCCCATCACACAGCAGCAGGGCTAAATAAAGCGCCACCAGCGCGGGGCAGCCTGGGTTCTGAGCTTGTCCTTCCTCCAGGGGTGGGACCCTTGCATCCGCCTCCAACAGAGGGAGACTGGATTCATCAAAGCCTGATCTAAGGGTTAGACTTCTTCAAAAACAAAATCTTTTTTTCTTAAATATGTGGGGAAGTAGCTTCGCAGCTTCTTCATCTGCAGTCTCCGATTCCCCAGAGAGCCCGACCGCGGGAGGGAGAGTGGTTCTCAAAACCGCTAACTCTGACCACCCGCGCCGAGGAGAGCACTTCTGCAGGATTTCCAGCATTCTCGTAAGGGCTTCAAAACATGGTCCAACTTCCTGTTTAGTTGTGCGAAAGCTCGCTCCTGAGGACTTCAAAACGAACATGCTGGAATATATTGCATATATGAATCCATGCGGCTTCAACATCATAAGGACGCTGTGCGCCCTCAACCAATCGTGTGCGAGCCCTTCCAAGGGAGAAACACATTTCTGCAGAGCAGCTTGCCTTGAATCCTCCTTGGGGAGGGAAGTCTAAGGTGGCTCCTTCTTCAGGAAGTTCCCAGAGCTCCTCTGGCCCCTCCTTTCTTCCTGCTCATCGGCAGAGCCCACTCGCCCTTTACGATGCACGCGACCCTTTACAATGTACGCTCTGCGTGCTCTTTTCTTCAACCATCACAACAGTTTTGTGGATTAAGACATGTAGGTGACAGATGCCACCCCCACTGCTCCGTCTCAGGGTGGAAGGGGAGCGAATTAACCACTGCTGAGGGACCCCCCCCACCACCACGAGGTCGCAAGCTTTCTGCCAGACACCTGCCATATGCCGCCTAATTTCATCCTCCCAGCAGCCTGGTGAGGCTGAGGAGGGTTTATTTCCACGACAGTTTGATGTTGTCTTCACTTTTCAGGGGAGGAACCTGAAGCTCAGCAATGTTAAGATCATCTAGCTGAGAAGTGACCAGGTAAGATGCGAACCAGGCCCTGTGTGAAGACACCTGTGGTCTTTCCCCACCGCCTCAGGGAGCCAAGCCAGCAGCTGGCAGCATAACGGATGAAGTTATCCCGCTACCTGCAGAAGAGCGCTTGAAAGCCAGAATGCCTCCTGGGCAGGAAGCTCTCAGCAGGACCGCGTCCATGATGATTCCCATTTAGTGAGCATTTATTACGTCAGGCACTGGGTCCAATGCCCCGCAGGGCATATTATCTTTTTAAACTTCTCCCAAGACTCAAGAAATAAGGATTTTTAAGCCCAATTTGCAAGTGAGGAAGCTAAGGCCAAGAGAAGTTCAGCTACTTGCCCCAGGGGCTTGTTAAGCAAAGGACAGGGATCTGATCCACATTCCACTGACTCTGTGTGAATCTAAGGGGTGTTGGAACCAGTGAAGCCTGACAGGGCTGAAATGACTTCCTGTTTGTCTCAGAGTGTCCGAGGAGGCGCCAAAGACAGAGGGCAAGACAGCCGAGTGCTAAGAAACTAAAACCCCCAACATGAGGATACACAGAAGGCTGGGACTTCAGTGGAAAATGAAGAAATGAACGTTTCATTGGAGAGTGGACCCTATTATCCATCTGTGTCCTTGCCTGGGCCCCTTCCCAAGCCCCATGTGGGAAGGGCAAAGGGGAGCCTTTTCCTTACTTAAGCCAGTTGAGGGGGGCTTGCAGGGAACCATCCAGAGAATATGGTCCGTGTGGCTTGATCTTCGGTGGGTGTAGGACTGGTCCCTGACCCACACCTGAAAATCTCTATGGCTGAGAAGCTCAGCTAGAGTGCCCACTGGAGCTTTGGGAATGGCCCAGATTCTGGCTGGGCACAGATGCCTGGGGGTCTCCCATGGCCAGATGTGGCTGCATGGAGAGGAGCTGGATTAAGAGAACCTTCTAGTAGGGGAGGTGGGCCCTCAGAGGGCGAACAGGAGCTGAGGTGAGGGAATAGGCAAAGCTTTCAGTCAGAGAAGGCAAAGCCAAGTCAAGATACTGTAGGTGGAAGATCTCCAGGGGTGGGAAAGGGTGTGCGCTCCCCATGGCCCCTCCCTCAAGACACATGTCACGATCACACGGCCATCTTGAAGAGGCCCCAGTGCTAAGTTATATCTGCACCAGTCAAGTCAGGTGCTGGCTGCCCCTTATCTCTCCTCCTGTTAGCCTAAACCTAAACCTAATGGGGTTTAGAGTGTGTGGGGGGACAACAGCAGCTAAAGGATGGGGTGGAGGGCCCCAGCCCACCAAGGGGACCCACTTAGAGATTACTAAGCTAGATGCCACACCCCTGTGGACACTGAACTCAGTCACTCCCTTCTGAGGCAAAGGCGACAATTATTCAAAATAATGAATTTTCTGGTAGTGATGAAATACTCCACATCTGGAATGGATCACTTTTTTTTTTTAACATTAGTAAGGTTCTGTCTAATGTCCCTTTAAATATCGTCATTCCTTTGCCTTGGAATAAGGAGTGGGATGTTCCTGTTGCTTTAAATTAACATCTGGTTACACTGTGGCAGCTCAGGTCCATCCCTTACCTTCTGTGAGCACAGATGTTCCTGAAGGAGAAGCCCTGCTCTGGCAGGAATCTCCACGTGCCGTTGACGAGAGGGGGCTGTGGCGTGGTGGAACCCAGCGCTGAGCATCAGCTTTGCACCAGGAACTTTCTCGTGCTCTTGGGGAGATGGTTGAGGAGCGCAGTGTGTATAAAGACATGGGGGGAAATGCCTGTCTCCTTGGGCAGGGCTCACAGGTCACTGTGTCCTGCACATTCCCCAGGGGCACTGTGCCAAGCTAACCAAGCCCAAGGGAGACCCCAAAATAAACATCATTTACTTTGGGATGAGTGGAGGCATATCGCTCTTACAAAAAGACAGATACTATTTTTTCCTTTTTCATATATGTATTCATTTATTAAAGACGCTTATTGGCATCTCCTATGAGCCAGCCACTGTGCTCCATTCTGTGTATAACTCGCAGATTTAATATGAGCCTTTTGGGAAAACAAGAAACAGCACGTCAGTAACGTACATGTCAATTTCCAGATACACCCTGATTTCAAAACACAATACAAGGAGAACAGTGCATGACTTGGAGGTGAGGGAGCTGTGGCAGCTCTCTTGGGTGGGACTGCTCTGGGCCACCCTGGCTCTCCCCAGACCTCTCCCCAGAGCTGGCCCCTGCACGTGGTTCCCTCTCCTTGGCCAGGATCCATTCCAAAGCTGCCTGGAACTCTGGGAACCAAATGCTCAGGACCCTGCTAAGGCCCTATCAGGCCATCTGAGCAAGCCCTGGATGACAGAACAGGGTGGGGTCCACGTTTCCAGAGGGCTCCAATGAACAGTTCATTTTCTGAGAGCAATCTGTCATCTCTCTCCCACTGTCACATCATGTTAGGATAGCTGGATGCCAACAAGATTTGCGAGGACTAAGAGATTCAAGATGGATGATGACAGAATATGGTGAATTCCTTTTAATTTTTTTCATTTTATTACATAAGTCGTTTATGTTCCTTTTGGAAAAGTTGAAAAATACAGAGAAGGCAAAAGAAAAATAGCTGTCAACCCTACTACCCAGAGATAAGCACTTTTATCATTTTGGTCAGTGGTGTGAAAAACTGATCTACCCTCCGGTCGCCTGCCCGCTACCCTCTCAACATCCACACACCCACATGCACACGCACACGCACGCACACGCATACGCACCTCACACACATACACCCCCCAAAACACATATGCATCTACATCACATACACATACCACACACACCATGAGAAAAACTAAAGAATTTAGTAAAATCCTTACGAGGATGGTCAATCTGAGTCCTTCCTTTATTTGAGGGAGAGAACCAAGGGCAGAAGTTGCCAAGCCTCGGGCGGGCCCGGTGGCACAGCAGTTAAGTGTGCATGTTCCACTTCAGCGGCCTGGGCTTCGCGGGTTCGGATCCCGGTGCAGACATGGCACTGCTTGGCAAGCCATGCTGTGGTAGGCGTCCCGCATATAAAGTAGAGGAAGATGGGCACGGATGTTAGCTCAGGGCCAGTCTTCCTCAGCAAAAAGAGGAGGATTGGCAGCAGATGTTAGCTCAGGGTTAATCTTCCTCAAAAAAAAAAAAAAAGAAAGAAAAAAAGAAGTTTCCAAGCCTCAGTGTGTCTAAAAACCAACTGGGAACCCTGTTAAAAGCACAGATTTCTGGCCTCACCAGCAAGGATCCTGATTCAGCAGGCCTGGGGTTGGGAGGGGGTGGAGGAGGATGGATCCAGAGAGCGAGACCTCCCTCCCCTTGGAGGGGACTGGATTTCCATGGGGCTGGAATAGAGGAGGATAGAGAGGCCTGAGAGAAAGAGGCTTTTGGAGGAAGAGAGGTGTGAATCTCAGAGCAGGGGAGGGGAAGTTAGAAACTGGGCTGTGCCCTGGGGGACCCTGTCCCTTGATGAAAGATCCATAGGGTTTCTCCTCCAGGGCTTCTGGGGAGAAGGGTGGTGTAGCTTCAACCATAACAGTTGCTTTTTTTCCTTTTTTATAATGTAAGTGCCCGACTTAAGTTTTGATTGCCCGAGGCATCCCTTTCAAATGGTATCCACTTCAAGGAGGGCTATCTCAGATACACACACTGCCAGCCACACCCCAGATAAAGAGCCATGCCGCCTCCCCCAACTGAAGCCCCTTTGTTGTAGAGATCCCGGTTGCTTTCAATAACTGACCTTTTGGGCTGTTGAGGTTTTTTCTTTTTTCTCTTCCCGCCCTTTAAATCCCCGCTCTTATGTTTTAAATTCACCAATGAAGAGTGAGCCTACAAAACCCCAGGCCCCCACCTCCGACTCCAGTAAAAGCAGAACCCCAAGCCCGTGTTTCCACTCTCTCTCTCTCTTTCCACCTGTGACCTTGCTGTGTGGCCCCAGGTGTGTTGTGTAATTTCCAGGTCTTGTAAGTAATAAACTTTCATTTTTTCAAAGTTTCCTGATGGTTGTTGCTGAAGGGCATCTTGCAATAGTAATAAGAACCACAAGGGCTGGTGCAGCCACAATACTGGTTATTGACAGGCTGAGACCGGCACGAAGCAGGTAGTCACCATCCCATTGAGGGGACCTCGGCCCAGGGGCCTAGGAAGAGACCTGCAGCCCTACGGACGGTGGCCACAAACAGCCAGGAGTGCTCCTGGGGACAACTTTAGAGAGGCAAGAAGATTGAAGCTCCTCTGACCCCTACCTGTTAGAAAAGTTTCACTTTTGAAAGGAGAAAAAAAGACACCATGGGGACCAGGCCACCTGTAGCTCACTTGGTTCCTTAGTGCAAATTAGAAAAAGGCATCCTTCCTCGAGACACTTTCCTTCCATCTGTCATAAGCATCATGACATTTTGAGAAAGCAAACCCTTGACTACTATCCACTGGAAAACTGTCACGACAAACACAGCTCTTACTGGTGAAGGGGACGTCCTCAGAAGGAGCACCCTGACGTTCTGCATGACTGCGTGTGACAGACCTGCATACAGGTTTCTATGAATTTACAGCTGAGGAAGCTGAGCTCAGAGGCTGACTACCTTGACCAGGGTCACACAGCCTGTTAGCAGTGGACTCAAACCCAGAATCCACCTGACCCCAGAGCTCATGCTCTGCATCATGAGGCTATTCTGTTTTTATTGGAAATGTTTGTCACTCCCTCATCTCCCTGAAAAATCCTTAACCGTTATCCTTAAAATGTCAGATTTTAAATTTTAAATGTCCCTTCCACTTGTGATGCCTTCTTTGACCTCATCAAGTCCAGTCAGCCCTTCTGTCCGAGCTCCTGTGTTCCCCACTCCTGGACTTTTTCCCCAGCCTTCTATTGAAGCTTTATCATACTGAACGAATTTGGTAAGTTTACAGTCTGTCTCTACCCTCAGACTGTGAGCAAATTCTTCAAGGGCTGCCAGGGAGACTGAGGAACGCCAGCTCTGTGCCCCCAGAGCCTGGCACTGAGCCTGGCACAGAGTAGTGGCTTGGTAACGCTGGATGAAAAGAACTGAAATGAATTCTCACGTGAGAGGATTGGACCCAAGTCTCTCCCAGGCCCCCTCCAGCTCTGACCTTCGTGAGGGCATGAACTCAGTGTTTGATTCTAAACCTCTGCCAATGCTGGGGGCAGAAATCACAGGGATGCACAACAGAGGGAGCAGAATGAGGGGTAAATACCAGGGAATGGCAACCATGTCTGCTCAGAAGGTGTCAGAGTGTTTAGATGGGAATTGGCCTAGAAATCGTGGATCTTCTTGGAGGGCTCACGTGAGCCCATGAAACACCATTGAATGCCTGAGGGCTCCCCGGGCAGAGCAGCTGGAGAAGCCGTCAAGGTCATTACCAACTTTGAAATTCCCCAGACGCTCCTACGTTAATAGATTTTCAGGAAAGGAAGTAAAAAACAACGAGCTGTCATTCTAGAATCAGCGAACATTAATAATGCTCTTGCTAGGAAAAGGTCAGGGGCTTTCCACCGATTTCAGTCAAGTGTCTAAGGACATCCTTTGTGCAGAACTTCTGGAAGGAAGAGTGAGAATCTAATGAGCTCAGGGGACTGACAAGATGCAGCTGGTGAGGCCCCTGTTCCAGCCCCTTCTCTTCACTTAGCCGAATGTAACTGAGCCGCCACTGTGGCCTGGGTCCTGCTGTGAGAGAAGAGCAGGACCTCTGGCTCCAGAGCCCAGCAGGATCTCAAGGGGCCGGTGGTGTCTCTTGCCCGTGGGATCTTGCTAGGACTGAGCTCTGCGAATCTGGGGCAGCTGAGAAACTGTGACGAGCATTTGGTGTTGGATTTAATTTCTTTATAATTCTGTTTAATTCACCTGTCATCTGAAAAAAAAGAATTCCCAATGTATTCAAAAGATTCACAACATTGATCTTGCCCTTTCATTAGTTCATCCAATGTGTTTTTATTGAACATTACCATGTGCCCCTGGGCCAGCTCCACAGCTCTGCCCTTTGTCCTTTTCCTCTGCCAGATTCTTGGCCCTGGTATTTTGGCCTCATCCTACTTGGAGTGTGCTCCCAGCTCCTCCTAAGCCAGAGACCCTGATGCAATTTGTTGGTGGCCTCTCTCCCACCTGGGCCAGGACCCAAGAATCAAGAGGGATTGTGCCATTCAGAGCGCACAGAAGCGTACACTCAGCCCAAGGGGCTGCTTCCAGGTGGGACACAACACCCGGGGGGCCGAGGACACACACACACACACACACAGGGGCAGAAGTACCTTCAGACCCTTCGGCATTGCTCCAAGGGACTGTCCATCCAGGCTCCACATCTTCATGGCAGAGGACACAGATAAGTAACATTTGTTGTTCCTTACAAAAGAATGAGGAAAATACACAAAGAAGATAGTAAAAATGCCCTGTGATTCATCATCAGGAGATAATCACTTTCAACATTTTGATGTTTATTATTTCACTTTTTTAAACAAAATTCATATATAGACACATACATCTATTTTTACGAAAAAGGATTATTGTGCAATACATTTTTACTATCCCCTTTCAAAGCATAAATTATTGTGACTATTTCCTCATACCTCGTATTTCATAATATTGCCTAGTATGGATGTAACAGTTTACTTCACTTACTGTGTCTATTGACGTCTAAGTTGTTTACAATGTTTTTTCTATTATGCGAAAGGTGAATTTTTAAAAAGATGATGGGCATTTCCTGCTAACTCACTGCATATCCTTCTCCCCTGGTTTTTCCTTCTGTGTTTCCACCCCCAACTTATCAGCCAAGCCAGAACTCTGGAGACAACCCTGACCCCTCCCTGTGCAGTCAGTCACCAAGTGGCCTTCTCCTCCCGGGGTCTCAGCACCAGCTCAGCCTCACCCATCCTCTCTGGGCCGTCACAAAGGCCTCCTCCTGCAGACCCCGTCAGTTTCTCCTCCTCTCCATCCTGAGTCATCTTGGAACCAGGATGATACTCAGGTTACTCACCTACCATCCTGGAGGATAGAGAAGGAAGCCAAAACCTGCTTGTCTTGGCAGAGCAGGAAAACCGTATCTGATGGGGATCACCGTGCCAGTGTTTTAAGGAGGCAGGTGTCTGGGAAAGAGGAGAAATCGGTGACAGTCTCAGAACGAGAAAGGACTTGTGAATCGCTTGGGTGCCTGTTGGGAGTCCTGGGGGTCAGGGCGCTGGCTGGACTGGCTCTGCCACCGCGAGCTCAGCCCCTGGTCATTGGCTGCAGCCCTTCCCGGCCCTTCCTCTGCCAACCTGCTCTGTCACAGGTCCTCGCTCTGGCAGGAGGAGTGGGGTGAGGCCCTTCCTTAAGAAGCTCAGAATGGGATGCTAAAAGCTGGATTCTGGGAAAACGAAGGCCCTGGGGGCAGGAAGGGCTGTGCGTGTCGGAGGTTGCCTGCAACAGCATACAGATCCCCACCTGTGAGTTTTGTAATCCTGTGACTTTGGCTCAAGACACTTCTGTAGTCCTGAGATGTGACACTGCCCGTTGGATGGAGAGGAAAAATGACTTTATGTTTTCCTTCCAGTCAGGGTCAACTCTGAATCTCAGACCTCAGGAAGACCTGAAAAGCCTTTTATTCCAGCCTCTCTGCTCTCGACTTGCTGTTGTCTCTCCAGAGCCTCACGAACAGAGCCAGCTCCTTCCCATGCCTTCCTTCCAGGAGGTCTTCCCATCTTCGTAGGGATCTTTAGACAGCTCTTCTTGGACCACAAGGGGGAGGCCCCTTCTCACTTTCATGCCCTTGCTGTGTGAGTCGGCTACGGCCTTCCCCATCTTGTCCACCAGGGCGAACTCTCATTCCTTCTTCGAATCCCAGCCCAAGGCTACTTCCTCCTTCCTTGTGGCTCGCAGACTGAGCTGACTCCATCTCTCTGGATTCTCCCACAGTGCCCTGAGCTGCTCTGGATTATTTGCAATGTTGGTTTACTCGTCTGTATTCTGACCACCTTCTCCATCCCCCTCCCGCCACCATGGACACTCCTGAGGGTAGCGCCCTGGCTGACTCATCTCTCTTTCCCCAGTGCCTGGCCCCGGGCTTGGCAAAGAGAGGAGGCCTGAATGAATAAGTGAGTGAGTGATTGAGTGAGTGAAGGAGAAGGGAAGAAAGGAGGGTCTCAGATGGCTTTAAACAGCAGCAGCACCTCTGTTAGCCCAGGTCCCTGATTTTTCTAAACCCTGCCTCCCCCCCCCCCGCCCTCCCCCGCCCCCCCCCCCACCCCTGATCCTATTGGATCCTCACAGCGGCACTGACCTGGTTGAGGGCAGGGACCGGCTTCCTGGTTGGCAAGAGGAAGCTAGGTCCTAAGAGGAGAAGTGACTTGCTCAAGGTCACCTCAGAACCTCTTGAGGGAGACCAGGAACCGTTTCCTTCCTTCCTCACATTCTCTTCCTCAGCTCCTCCTGCCTGACTCATCCCTCAGGGTTGCAAGAGCAGAGCTGGGATTCTTGGTGGAACCTGAGGGATTTCAGGGGCCTGGAAGTGGTTCCTGGGCTGCAAGGTATGTGGCTGGAGTGCATGTGTGTGTGTGTATCTTGTGGGGGATGGTGATTATGGCTCCGAGAGGACCCCAGAGCAGGTTTGGCACTGAGATATCTCCTTTGTCTCCTTGCCACTTCCTACTCCTGAAAGGGGGCTCCCAGGTGGACCCCCAGTGTCCAGGCAGCTCCAGCCATATCAGCAGAATCAACAGAGTGCTATACCATGGCAGACACTCAGTAATCATCTATTGAAATTGCTGTGTAACCTTAGGCAAGTCACTCAATTTCTCTGGGCCTGAGGATCTGGATCTAGAAAATTAGATGCTTGGGGCTGGGTCGGTGGTGCAGTGGTTAAGTTCGCACGTTCCACTTTGGTGGCCCGGGGTCCACCGGTTCGGATCCTGGGTGCGGACATGGCACTGCTCATCAAACCATGCTGTGGCAGGTGTCCCACGTATAAAGAGGAAATGAGCACGGATGTTAGCTCAGGGCCAGTCTTCCTCAGCAAAAAGAGGAGGATTGGCGGCAGATGTTAGTTCAGGGCTAATCATCCTCAAAAAAAAAAAAAGAAAGAAAGAAAGAAAGAAAATTAGATGCTTGTAATCCTATCCCTGGGAACTAGAGACAGGGACAGTATATTTGGCATCAGTGGGAGTGCTGGGCAATTTACTGAGCACTAGAGCAGCTCTAGAATGGAAGGGGCTGCCTTAGTGGGTAGTGAGTTCCCTGTCATTGGAGATATGCAAGTAGGGACCAGGTGGCCAATTTTGGGCATGATGCAGAGGATGGTAGGATAGGACTGAATGATATGTGAGGTCCAACTCAGAAAGCTATGATTGTAAGTACCTTTGAAGTCCTGTTTGTGCCCAGCATGGTCCTTTGCCCATGTTAGCAGGGGAGTGATAGGGAAAGCTCCGGGTTGGAGCCAGGAGACCTGAGCACTAGCCTTCACTCAAATATGTAATTGTGGCGAGACTTTGGATGGGTGGCTCCCCCTCCCTGGGCTGCCATTTCCTGATCTTTAAAATTGAATAATAATCTCTCATTCATACAATGTCATAAACCAAGGTGACCTGAAAAAAAAATAAAATAGGGGCTGGCCCCGTGGCCGAGTGGTTAAGTTCGTGTGCTCTGCTGCAGGCAGCCCAGTGTTTCTTTGGTTCGAATCCTGGGCGCAGACATGGCACTGCTCATCAAACCACGCTGAGGCGGCGTCCCACATGCCACAACTAGAAGGACCCACAACGAAGAATATACAACTATGTACTGGGGGGCTTTGGGGAGAAAAAGGAAAAAATAAAATCTTAAAAAAATAAAATAAATAAAATAGAATAATAACCTCTGTCCTGCTGATCTTTCTAAGAACACAGTTATTAAAAAAACAATTTGTAAGCTAGGAAATTCCCAACAAATATCAAAGATTAGCATCTAAAACAAATTTTTCATGTGTTTTTTCAAAAGTAATACATATTTATCATAGCAAATATGGAAAATACAGAGATCAAAGGAGAAAATTTAGAATTACCCACAATTCCACCACGCAGAGATAGCCATTGTTAATATTTTGGCATATCTTCCTTTAGTCACTTTTCTGTGCATATATACATTTATATAATTTTAACCCAACTACTGTGTCAAAGAATATATGCTATTTGTACCCTGCTTTTCTTTCTACTTAAGATATATATATATATAGATATATAGATATAGATATAGATATATATATGTGAACATTTTCTCATATCCTTAATATTCTTCTACAGGTTTAAACAAAAACCCCTTTTTCTTGAAGTATAATATTGATACAGAAAAGTGCATGGGCCATTATGTGTACAGCTCATTGAATTTTCTCAAATCAAACTCATCTGTGTAACCAGCACCCAGATCAACAGTACAGAATATTAGCAGCCTCCCCAGAGGGTCCCCTCAGGCTTCCTCCCAGCCGCTACCTCCCCCACCACCCCAGGAGTTGCAGCTTCATTCAAAATTTTTTATTTTGAAATAATTATAGATTCACAGGAAGTTGCAAAAGAGATGTAAGGAGGGTCCAGTGCACCCTTCACCCAGTTTCCTCCAGTGGCAACATTTTCCATAATGATAGCACAATGTCAAAACTGAGAACTGGACATTGCTATCATATACCGAGAACTCAAATTGCACCAGTTTTCCACGTACTCTGTGTGCACGCGCACATGTGTATAGCTCTATGCATTGTTATCACTGTATGGATTCATGTGACCACCACCACGATAAAAATACATAACTGTTCTAGTACCACAAGGCTTCCTCCTTCATAACCACATCCACTCTCTTCTCCCCACCCCTAATTCTGGGAAACCACTAATCTGTTCTCCATCTCTATAATTTTGTTATTTCAAGACTATTATATAAATAGAGAATAGCATAGTATGTAAACTTTTGGGATTGCCTTTTATAACTCAGCATAATTCCCTTGAAATCCATCCAAGTTATTACATGTATCAATAATTTGCTTCCTTTTATTGCTATGTAGTATTCCATGGTATGGATACACCACAATTTGCTTAACCATTCACCTGTTGAAGAACATTTAAGTTGTTTCCACTTTTTGATTATTGCGAATTACTATCATGAATATTTGTGTACAGGTTTTGTGTGAACATAAGTTTTCATTTCTCCGGGATAAACACCCAAGAGTGTGATTGCTGGGTCATATGGTGAGTGCATTGCTTAGTTTTATAACAAACTGTCAAACTGTTTTCCAGAATAGCTGTTCTCTTTTGCGTTTCCGCCAGCAATTCTTGAGTGATCCTGTTTCTCCACATCCTCGCCAGTATTTGGTGTCATCACTATTTTTTATTTTAGCCATTCTGATAGGTGTGGGGTGATATCTCACTGTTGTTTTAACATGCGTTGTATTGATGGCCAATGATGTTGAACATCTTTTCACGTGCTTATTTGCCATCTGTGTATCTTCTTCAGTGAAATGTCTGTTCATGTGTTTCTGCCCATTTTCCATTGAGGTGTTTGTTCTTTTTACTATTGAGACTTAAGAGTTCTTTATATATTCTAGACAGAGTCCTTTGTCAAGTATGTGGTTCCCAACTATTTTATCCCAGTATGTATCTTGTCTTTTCACCCTCTTCACGGAGTCTTTCACTGAGCAAAAATTAAAATTCTGATGAGGTCTAATTTATCAATATTTTCTTTTATGGATTGTGTTTTTGATATCAATTCTAAAGATCTGTTTGCCTAGCCTTTGATCTTGAAGATTTCATCTTGCTGGTTTTTTTTTTCCTGAAAGTTGTATAATTTTATTTTACATTTAGGTCTGTGACCCATTTTAAGTTAATTTTGTATAAAGTGTGGAGTTTAGATTAAGGGTTTTTTGTTTGTTTGTTTTGCTTTTGCTTATGTGCAGCTTAATTTTTAACGCTTGGCCAACATTCTATCCTTAGACATGTCATAAGTTATTCCAACAGCCACCCTATTGATGAATCTTGAGATTGTTTTCGATATTTTGCTATTATCCATAAGCAATGGATACCCTCGTAGGTAAACCTTTTACTTCTCTGTGACTGTTTCCTAAGAAGAGCATTTAGAGGTGGAATCACCGTGGTAATTTTTAGGGCATTGGGCTTGTATTGCCAAACCGCTCTTCAGCGAAGTTTGTGCCAACATTCTCTCTCCAGCTGGGCATGAGACAGTCTTCTTTCTAGTCTTTTCCTCCAAGGAGGGACCAACTCCTAGGAATAAAACAAGAACACTGCAAGTGGTATCTCCACTCTGTTTTCATTTGTATTTCTTTGTTTGCTAAGGGTAATTTGGGGAGCAGATCCAGGGGGATTCTGTGTGTGCACATCCTTTCCTCTTTCCCCGTGTCTTCCCACTCACTGGTTCTCACCAGGCCAGGGGATGGGGCGACCAGAGTTTACTCTCCTCTCTGTCACTGGATGTACGGCCCTGGACTAACCATACACCTCCTCTCTGACCCTCAGTTTCCTCTTCTGTAAAGGGAGCTAAGAATGCCATCCTAGCTCCTCCTAAGATTTTTGTTAAGATCAAAACAACACAGACATCCAATTGCTTTGAAACATTACATGCTGTTCAGATGGTAGATAAGCACTACAAATTTTACTTACTTTTAGTTCCTTTTCCTCCATAATGTCTGGCTACACTTTGCATTAGCATAATTTGTTTGATCAGCGCCCCTGGCTGAGCGTCAATGAAGCGATGACCCAATCCCCACTGGAGTCCAGATTAGACCTAATGGCTTAGGGGGCAGCAGGCAGAGAGTCACAGGATTTAAGTACCAGCGTGCACCAGTACTGTTCAGTGAAAACCCACGTGGGGCCCTGTCCTGGGATCTGCACCCTGACCCTCAGCCTTGGGGAGCAGAGGCAGGAGCTGACACTGCCTGAGCCCCTCAATGTGCCGGGCCACGTGAAAGGGGCTTGGAGCGTGTAAACAGTGTTCACGTCCCCACTTTCCAGCGAGGAAGCTGGAGCTCAGCGGGTAAAAGGCCTTGGCTGGGGCGACGCATCTAGAAAGTGGCAAGAGCGATGGGATGTGTCGTGCCCTCAACTTTTCCTGCCCACCTGACTTAAGAGGCAAAATATTTGCCCTGCTGACCTACCTTCCTGCCTGGAGGTGTTCCCACATCACAAAATTATTTTTAGTTAACTCTCTGCGGCCCCTGTTCAAAAGCCACTTGGGCTTGAGCAGGGACTACACAGCGCCCTCCTCTGCCAGGCGCAGCAGCCCACAACCTGCTCTCAGCTTTCCCTTGTGCTGAGCAGGGCCCTGAGGGTAAGGGAGGAGGCCGGGACAGGAAGGCTAGAGGACCCAGGTTCAAAGCCAGGCCCACTCGGCTGGGTGGCCTTGAGCAGGTTCCCCGAGAGGGGAAGAATGAAGACTTGGGCTCATATGGCTTTTCTGTAGGGAGCTTCCCAACCCCAGAGTGACGGCCCCTGGCCAGGAGAACAACCAAGTGTGGGGACCGGAAGCTGCTCCTGCCCGATGCTGCTCAGAGGTCGGCGGATAGGGTTGGAGCCTGGGGCAAAGCAGTCGGACCACTGGCCTGCAGGACCTCGAGTCCCTTCCAGGGTCCCCACCGAACCCCAGCGTCGGCCTCTGTGAGGGAAGAGCCAAGGAGGCTAACACTCTAGGGTTCTCCGTCTCTGATTCTGTTAGGTTAGCATTCTGCCTTCCGTTCTATGCACTGAGCAGCTTATTTAAGGGCTACCGAATCAGAAAGACTTGCTTTTAAAATCTGGAATTTGTCACTTACCTGCTGTGCAACCTTGGGCAAATTATTTGACCTCTCTGAGCCTCAGTTTTCTCATCTATCAAACATTTTTTGTTTTTGTATAGTGAGCATGAAATAAGTCAATATATAATCACCGACTATTTGTTGAATTAAAAAACAAAAAAACACCTGAGGGGCCGGCCCTTGGCATGGTGGTTAGGTTTGGCGGCTAGGTTCCCGGGTTGGGATCCCTGGCACAGACCTACAATGCTTGTCAGCCATACTGTGTCAGCGACAGTCATATAAAGTGGAGGAAGACTAGCACAGATGTTAGCTCAGGGCTAATCTTCCCCAGCAAAAAAAACCCCCAAAAACCAAAAAAAACACCTGAATAAATGTTAGTTTTAAAATTTTGTAAAACACAAAAATTGGGAGTTATTTCATCAGAGGGGAAGATGTGAAGGCAACGACGGCCCTGGTGACCGCCGAGAGCCGCTGTTCATCAGACTTGTGCTTCTC
Source organism: Equus caballus (assembly GCF_041296265.1). Lineage (NCBI taxonomy): Eukaryota > Metazoa > Chordata > Mammalia > Perissodactyla > Equidae > Equus > Equus caballus. The sequence continues at coordinate 69,944,410 of NC_091690.1, forward strand.
TGGGTGCGCCTTCTGCTCTCCGGCGGGCAGCCCCGAAGCCCCGGCCTGGGGCAGCAGGCCACTCCGGGAACAGGACGGAGAAACGGGGCAAATCCGGGGAGCCGGGCCCCCGGCAGCGCCCTCTGGTGGGGACAGGGACCCGCATTCTGCTCCGGGCTCTGCCTGCAGCTCGGGTCTTGCAAGGTCCCCCATATTGCCCCTCTGTCGGATGGGAACTCGAATTCCAGCCCGGCCTGCGTAGCCACTTGCCACCGTGGGCCGCAGCGGACCGGGCGCCGCGGGGCCGGGGTGCGTTTGGTCCTCCTCTGCGCGGCCCGCGGCCGGGACGGCGATGCCCCTCGGACCAACACTGGGCTGCAGGGTGCGTGTGGGGCGGAACCTGGGCACCCACCGAGGCCCGCGGGCGCGCCCCCTGGGCTGCCCGGATCCCTTGAGTCACTCCCTCAGCATCCTGTTGCCTTTGTCCCAGACTTTTATTATTCTTGTCATCCCCCATCTCCCAGAGGATGGCTTCCCACCAAACGATGTCGCTCTCTGCCAGGGCTGACCAAGTTCTTCGCGCGGGTCTACCAGCCAAGTAATCGTATTCGCCCTTTTCCTTTTTTTTGAACCTGAATCACTCCGCGGAGGAGTGGGAAGGAGACGGCGTTTGGAACGGAACTGCTGAGTGCAAGTCCCGGGTTCCGCCCCGGGCCCTCTGGGCGTCAGGGTCCCGGTCTGTGAAACGAGTTAGTGGTAAGCCCTGCCCAGCCTTCCGCACGAGAAGGCTATGAAGAGCACACGAGGTCTGGATGCGACGTGTAAGATCTGTGTGAAGTGTTGCCCAAACCTGCTTATGCCGTAGAATCAGCCTGCTTTGCTTGTTTTTAAAACCTGGAAACTACCACCATCGCCATTCATGGGCACATGTGCACGCACGCACACGCGATAGCGAAAGATGAAAACTTGTGCAACATCGAAGTAAAATTCCGGCACATCTGAAAAAATGAGATTTCGGGGTCTTTCTGGTGCTTGTGTTTTGTGCCCTGCCGCCAGCAGCATGCCGCTGGGCCAGCCTTGTTCACAGGGTGCACAAGTTAGAAGGAGCCGCGTGGTCTCCTGTGTGGACTCGTCCTACGGCTGGGGAAGAGGCTCGGAGAGGTGGTCTCGCCCCTCCTGCTCTGTAGCCACTGGGGCTGCTGTTGGGGTGGAGGAGGTGGGGCACAGGCTTAGTCACCGGGAGGAAGTCAGAGCAGACGTGGGTCCCTGCCAGGGAGCTGGAGAGGAGGTGGAACCTCACAGGGGACAACTGCCCCATCCCAGGTTCAGGCCTGTCAGTCACACACCTGCCCTCTGAGGGAGAGAAGAGGGGGCATGGAAGGGAGGTTCCTGTTGCAGAGGAACTGGAAGTCTCGAGAACTGGTTTCTGCCATAATCTGGCTCTGCAGCCTTGGGAAAGTCATTTAACCTCTCTGAGCCTCCATTTAACCATCAAATAACATGGACGTAACAGACCCATTTTTTCATTTATCAGGTGTGTACTGACAACCAACTATGTGCCAGGCACCAGCCTGGGTGCTAGGGACCCTTTGGGGAGCAAGGTAGGCACAGTTCCTGCCCTCAGTGTAAAGTGGAAGCTGGGAAACTAAACAGAAACTAATTGATGAGTGTCACTCTGGAGGGAAGATGAGGTACCAGGTTAGCACAGCAGAGGAGCATGTAATTTTGCCTGAGGTAGGATGGGGGGAGGTGGTCAAGGGAGGCTTCCTGGAGGAGGTGGCGTAGTTCCTGAGACAGGAAGGGTAAGTCGGAGGTAATCAGGCTGCTGGGTGTGAGGACAGGGAAGCATTTGTTGCCCCTCCCCTTCTCCTTCGAGGGTCACTTTCCTTGAGAACATGTTAGCAAAGGGAAGTTCTGTGTAGTCGCTCCTGAGGGGTCTGCTCAGAACCCAAGACAAAGTCCCTCCAAGCACCCATCCTGGTCCCCACACCCCCATGTGTCTGCAGACCACATAGGATTTTACTGGCGGGTCGGGCCAGTCAAGGGAACGGCAGTGTTTGTGTCTGCGTGTGGGAGGGTATTTTTAAAGCTTGTGCTAAGTATGACTTTGCCCACAGTCTGCGGAAAGCACCAAAAAGCTACACCCTTCCCAGGGTCTGCTGGGAGGGCTGCTGGGTTCCTGCCCGGCTCCCCTCTTGCCTCCTCTCCTCTGAGCAGCTCTCACCTGCCCCCACCCATGACTGGCCTCGACCAGCCTCAATTCCCCTCATGTAAGCCCCTCCGTCTGGAGGCAAGCCCCTGAGGGAAGGAGAAGGCATCTTGGCAGGACAGTGGCTTTAGGTCTTTATTCTGCCAGTTCCCAGCTGTGGCTGTGGGGAGAGACAAGGGGAAGCGAGAGTGGGTGGGTCTGGGGACCACTAGTCATTTGTCTGGGCTGGGGACGGGGGCTGGAGGAGAGTGTGAGGCTGCGGGGAGACAGGCCAAGCCTGCGGGGTGGCTGGGAGACAAAAATATAACAAGAGATGACCTCATGTGCAGGGCGGCCCCTCATAAACTTTAAAAACACTGGGTACATGTGTTTTCTCTCAGTTGGGCCTCTCTGCCCGGTCCCTTCAGACTGGCCATGCTCGAGGAGGCCGTGGTGGTCTGCTTTCTCATTTGGCATCTTTGCATCTTCAGCTGCCCATGTCCCACGGCCAGGTTAGCAGTTCTTTTCCCAGGGAAGCCAGAGGGGTGGAGGAGGGGCAACAGGGCTGGGGGGACGTGGAGCCTGTGACACGGTTGTAGCTGTTGTCATGTAAGCAACCCCTCCAAGCATAATGGCTTAGCACAACTGTCATTTCATTTGCTCATGATCCTGCAACCAGGGCTGGGATCAGCTGGTTGCTTCTTCTGCTGGTTTTGCTCTGGTCACTCTTGTGTGCCGGAGGTGGCCGGGTCTGAGATGGGCTGGGATACTGGACCTTTGAGCTGTTCTCTCTCCAGATAGCCTTAGGGCTTCTCCGCGTGGTCTCACCGGACTCCGTAAAAGGAAGCTCCTGACTCCCAAGATTGCAAAGTGAAAGCCACCAGGCCGTCCTAGGACTCGGTCTGGAACTGGCCCAGAGCCACGTCTGTTGTATTCTGTGGCTAAAACAAATCCCGGGCCCTGCCCGGATCCAAGAGGAAGGTTCTACAGAGGGTGATAATACTAAGAGGTGTGGGTCATGGGGCCTCAGTATGACGGGGCATCACATTGGTTGGTAGAGATGGCAGCACGTGTAAAGACCTCATCTGTGAGCCACCTTCTCTGTCAGTCTCCCGTCCTGCCTCTAGCGTCACAGCCCTAGCAACTGCCATGTGCCGCCTTGAAATCATGCTTAGGGTGGATCGCATTTGGGAAGTGGTCGGGTACCCCTCACTCCTCATTACTTAGTGAATGCCCTGGCCTCCGTCCCCCAATCGCACTCTTGCTGTCCTGGGCCCCTGCCTATCTAGCAAGGACACCAGACAACAATCATGGCTTAAGCCAGCGAGCAATGGTGGAATCTCAGACAGTGAGGCTGTCAGGAGAGCGAGGAGAGTGGAAGATTCTCCCTGCTCTCAAATCACAGCAGGTGGGCCATTCCCTCCGTGACTTCCGGGCCTGGGGAGGAGGGTCATGGCGATGTCTCCTCAGCCCTGTGTCCGTACGAGTGCTGGGTCAGAAGGAAGCTCGTGGTGAGGCGGTCTTGATGTACTGGTGCGGCGGGTAGAGCCTCTTCTCAAATTCCTAAACATAACAGCTTCTATGAGGGCACCTGCTGAGAGCCAATGGCCACGGAAGAACCCTGCCGGAGAATATTTTGAGTCATAGCATGCTTCTAAGTTTGACAAAATAAAGAATTTTCCAAAAACATAGTACAGTTGTCCCACGGTGTCTGTGGGGGATTTGTTCCAGGACCACCCCCCTCCCCGCGACAGATAGCAAAACCACAGATGCTCAACTCCCTTGTATAAAACGGTGGAGTATTTGCATATGACCTACACACATCCTCCCGTATACTTTGTCATCTCTAGATTACTTATAATACCTAATACAATGTAAATGCTATGTAAAGAGTTATTATACTGTATTGTTCAGGGAATAATGACAAGAAGAAAAAGTCTGCACGTGTTCAGTACAGATGCAACCATTGCAGGCCTTTCCATCTGTGGCTGATTGAATCTGCAGGTGTGGAACCCATGGATGTGGAGGGTCACCGTATTTCATATTATTTATTAAATGGCACTTATTATGTGCTATGAACTATTCTAAGTATTTTATGTACATTGACTTACTCATTCCCCACGGCAACCCCATGAGGTAGCTACTATCTCCCTTTTATGGATGTGGAAACTGAGGCACAGAGAGGTGGAGTGGCTTAGCCCAGGCCACTCGGCAGCAGAGCCGGGCTCCGAGCCCAGGCGCTCTCCCTCTGAGCCTGTGCCTGAACCTCTGGTTATGTTGCTGTAAGGAAGCGCTCATGTCAGTGCCTCCACCTTATTAAGGAACCTGGCTTTTTGCAGCCCACAGTAGGGCTCTTTGTCCCTCTTTGCCTGAGCAGGGGGGCTGATGCCTTGAACCATCACTCAGATTTGGAAAAGTTGCTACTTCTAAGAATCAACCAATTAGAAAATTTTTCCTAGCTTGACACTTCTGTCCTCAAACCAGTTTCTCTTTTTCTCTGTCTTGCTGTGTCATGTGTGTAATCATTATATATACATGGTACCCAGACATATGCGTATATTTCAAGAAACATAAATATGTGTTTGTGCTCCTAATTCAGAATATTTTGACTAACAGGTATGCAAAACAAAATAATAAATAGCTTTTGGAATTAAACAGTAAACACAGGAAGAATTTCCCGCCTAGCTCAACAAACACAATAATCCCCATAAACACAACCACTGGTACTTAAATAAATACAAGGGAAGAATAAACACAGGGCATGTGACTTAACTGGATGGCTGTTTGCTGTTGCCAGATGTTGAGATGCAGACTGACATTAGGGGTCGATGCGCAGGGCAATTATGATTGCAATTAGCTACCTGCGGACACTGGGCATTGGTGTGTGTTCAGCAGTAGTGGACATTGCCACCACTGGACATCTTCCCTTTGTGGACATCAGCCACTGGTGAGGGCCGTCAGGATGGATATTAGGTATCGGTAAATATTAGGTATTAATGGACATTTGATCCCTGGTGAACATCAGCCAACAGGGAACATTGAACATTGATGGGCAAGGCTCTACTAGCCTCTGATGACCTCTCCTGTCTTGGTGGACATGAAGTCTGAGCACAGAGTCGGCCTCTGCCCCACCTGCCCCATGCCTGGCAGTCTTGTCCAGGGAAACATCCTCTGAGCTGGTTTGGAGGCAGTTGGTGGGTGCTAGTATATACATCTCTGTCTGTCCTCTCTCTCTGAAACCGCTTTGGCTGTGACAATTTGAGTGGTGTCACAACAGCTATGGAGGGAAATTCCTGGGTTTAGAAAGAGTTTAATTAGCTCTGAGTTACAGACAGATTGGGTTACACATACATCCACGCAGACTCTGCTCTGCCGTCCTGACCACCACCGGGCGTGTGTCCCTTGCTTCTCTGTAGATGATATGATCAAAGCGCGGCAGGCTGGCCTCATGGGCAGCCGGACCTTAGAAGTGCCTTGTGCTTGGTTTAACGCTCTGCTCTCACCATCTTGAAATTCTTAACACTTCTGAACAAGAGGCCCCACATTTTCATTTGACTCTGGGTCCCACAAATTCTGTAGCCAGTTCTGAAGCACAGACTCGGCCACCTGCCATGTGACTTTGGGCTGCTCCTCTCTGGGCCTCAGTCTCCCCATCTGTGAAACGGGGCCAGGAGGGGAGGGACTTGGATCTTTGGCTTTTCATGTTGTAGGATTTAGAATCAATGGTCTGATTGCAGGTATTTAGAGCTGCGTAACTTCCCCAATTTATTTTCAACAGAAAAATAAATGGAATCCCAGATGAAGCCAGGCCCAGGCTGGTCCCCCTCATCTGGACGGTGACAACTATCCCTGAGGAAATGACAGCACACACACCAAGTCCAAGAACACGTGCCCTGTAAATGGCAACTGTATTAATGAAATGCAAGGAAATGTTTGTGACCCAGCCTGGCCATGAGGGCAAACTGCCTCAGCTGTTTCCCGTCTCTGAAACTCAGCTGAAGGGCGAGGGCAAGGCCTATTCCACGGCGGGCACGCAGAGCGAAGACCCTCTGCTTGCAGCATTCGCAATTCTACAATCCTCAACCTTTAGGAAATTCTTCAGTTCTGAGTCAGTTATCAAAATAGGAGTCTAAGACTACGTGGTTCTGTGTTTCATTATTCTATGGTGGCGAGAGGGAGGCAACAAGCATTTGTGGAGGGAGTATTTTGTGCCCGGTACTGTACTTCATTCTTGACAAATGTTACTTCCATTATTCTTCCTATAATCCCATGGGGGGAGATATTTTCATCCCCATTTTCCAGCCTCAGAGAGGTAAAGTGACTTGGCCAAAGTCACACAGCTAGTTTGTGATGGACCCAGGATTTTAACTCTCTTCTGTGAACACCAAAACGAAATCTCTATAATTCTGTAAGGTTTTAATGCCTCACTCTTGGCTCCAGGGTTTCGGGAGGGTGGAGCGCGGCAGAATGAAGGCGGTCCGGATAGGGAAAGACAGTCGGGCCGTGCAAACCGCGCAGGTGCGCTTGCGCCTCCCGCCGCTCTGGGCCTTGCTCGCTGACCCCTCCGACCTGGCGTGTCTGGCCATGCGCGACCACGAGGTGGCGCTGCGGGCCGGGAGCCTCTGGAGGGGCCGCGTGGACACCCGGTCGGGCGCTGCCCCGCGGGGCTCCTGCTATCCCTAAGGCATGTGGGGAGCCAGGGCTGCGGGGTGTGCGGGGTCATGCCCCCACCAGGAAGAAGGACCCCGCGGGGGTGACAGCGTCGGCCCATCCTCCCACTGGAGCTTCACCCCCAGCTCCGTTTTGCGGACGTGCAGCTGCTGCTCAGGGCGGAGGCGACCTGCCCCGAGCTCACTGTGAGCGCCCGGCCTGCCCTCCCCTACCTTCAGCCTCGCTTTCTCCCTGACTTTAAGACCCGCATGTCCCATGGCCCACCCCCAAGGAGGACTCCTTCAAGGGGGCTTTGGGAGGGCCTAGCCCCACTGGGTGAAAGACCCCGAGATCCCTCTCCTAACCCAACATTTGAAGCATCTCTCGTTGCAGGGAATGGAGGAGGGGTGAGGAACTAATCCCAGGACTGTGGGGGCTGGGGTCTCACCCTGACAGGCCCCTACCAGGCCTCAGCCCCTTCCCGTGTTGACTGTGGTGGGCAGCCTCAGGCTCAGGGGGCCCAGGTCCTGCGGGGGAGCCTGAGTAACAAGATGGGCAAGCTCCCCACCCATACCTGTGGCCTGAATGTTCTGCATTCTGTACTATTGCTTACCTATGATCCCTCCCAAGTGTGAGCCCCCGCTGTCCTTGGCTGTGTGGATGAGCCTCCTCCAGGAAGCCTTCCTAACCCCACTATAGGGCACTCACAGCCACCTGTGCTGCTCTTAGTCAGCTGTCCTGTGTCCTTCCTCCCCCTTCCCCCCCCCCCGCCCCCCGCCCCAGGAATGTGAGTCCCCTCAGGGCAGAGGAGATATCAGGAAAACTTGTCATTGTTGGTGAAGATGGTGATGGGTATTCCTGCAGAAATCGGCCAATTAGAAGGAAGAACTTGCTGACAGCAGAGCCAGTGGGGTGAGCTGGAAATGAGCTCCCTGTCACTGGGAGTGTGCAAACAGGAGTTAGGGTACCACAGTGGTCCAAATGCCAAGAGGGAAGAAAGCACTGTTGGAGCTCAGAGGAGAGGGACCTCAGGGAAAGCTCCCGAGGGGAGGCAGGAACTGGGTCCGTTAGGGTGGGAGGGAGTTTAGAAGCAGGGGTGGGGGCAAGGGCAAGATGCCAGAGCCACAGCCTGAGCAAAGGCAGAAGTGTGCAGGGGCCTGCCGAGTTCATGGAGTTGGGGGATCCAGAAGGTGGACAGGGCGCAAGCTGCTGCGAGAGGTCCCACCCACCCTGGAGCAACTCCCTCCCTCATGTCACCTCACTCCCCAAATCCTGGGAGGTCATCAGGCTTTTCAGGGAGAACAAGCTGCCCAGGGCAGAGCTGGTCCCGATTCATCCTTGTGGCCTCAGGGCCCAGCCCAGGGAATGTCAGTGGACACTGGCCGACCGATGGAAAGAGGGGCTCTTTATAGTGTTTATTAAACCAAGGACCAGTAGGTGCTGGGTGGGGCTGGTGGGGGAGGACAGAGCCCTCATTGTCCTGTGGGCGTCTCTGTGGGCCCCGCCCCCTGATGCCCACATGGCCAGTGGTGGCTGGCTTCCATCCAACACCTCTTCCCAGCACATCCCCAGGACACAGTATTACAAAAGTGAACAAATGCAACTTTTTCTTCTTTTACAAATGACACGTTTCCATCCCCTGCCAGCAGGGGTGGGGGGTGGCGTGGTTGAAAGTGACAGTCCATTAAAAAGGCAACAACTTTTATAAAAGGAACCCTAAGGAAAGAGCCCAGGGCTGGGAAGCTGAGATGCCACCCTGGGGCAGGGCGCATAGACAGGTGGGGGCTCCCTGCCTCCTCAGTAGGGTGAGATGGTCTCAGGGACTGTTGGGCTCAGGGCCAGTGGGGGCTGAATCCAGGAGGCCCCCCGGAGCTCAGGGCCAGGTGGGGCTCCAGGACTGCAGCAACTCCTTGGGGAGCATGCACTTCAGGGGTCAGTGGGCACATTTCCAGTCTTGATGCTGGGGGACCCCACCCCAGAGTGGGAAACTGGCAGGGCTGAGCCTGGCATGCCTGAAGCTTCCAGAGACCCTGAGAAGTGAACTGACCTAGCTTGTGCCACACAGCCGGTCACAGGGCCCAGAGTCCAAGGCCCTTGCCTGTCCTGAGGAGGACAGGGACAGGTCACAAACAGCAGGAGGTGGGTCTTGGCAGCAAGCGGGAGCCCAGGAAGGGGAGGGGAGGGCATGATTTGGAGAAGTCAGAAAAGCGCAGAGGGGCCCGGCTGGGAGGCAGGACGCTGGGTCTAGTGCTGCCTCTGCTGATGTGGTACCTCAGATCTGCATTTTTCCTTCTCTAGGCCTCAGTTTCCCCATCTGTCACATGAGGAGGTGGACTTGATTTTTTCTCCAGTCTTTTCTACAACTAAAGTTCTACCCAGGGTTCTAGGGGAAAAGAAAAGGATGAAGTGGGCCTCATGTGCCCAGAGCAAAGAGGGGGCTTTGTCATAAAAGAAACCCATGCTCCTGAGTGACTAGACCATGGGCCCAGGGGCGCTCAGCCGTGGACCTGACCTCTGCCCCGCAGTGGGATCTCCCTCCCACCCTTTCCTGTCACGGGTCAGGTTGGCCCAGGCCTGAGGGAAGGCACTTTGGGGACAAGTGGGGAAGGACAGCAGGGGACTGCTGTGTGGTTTGGCATGGAAGACCCTCTGCTAATGGTTTGGGGGGCAACACAGACAAAGGGGCAAGACTTTGCTCCTGGGTGTTGGTCCAGGTCCAAAGCCTTTCTTTCAATGATGCTGCCACAGAAGCCTGCAGAGTCCCCACTGGCATTGGCACGTTAAAATATGAATTACCTGGGACCTGAGTGAGCCCAGGGCAGCAGTCTGTTGTGTGGCCCCAGGCCACACCATTTGTCACAAGGTGTCGGGGCCCCTGGCAGCCAATTCCTGGGCTTCTACACAGTGCAGGGCCACCTTGGGACTGGAGCCAGGCTGCCGGGGGTAGGCGCCCTCCCGCACCAGGCGCCGGCAACGCACACCCTGGCCCACGCTGACACTCTGCAGCGCCGGGAGGTGGAGCAGCAGCATCTCGGGAAGGGGTACCAGCGCGGTGCCCGACAGGTCCAGCTCCTGCAGGGAGTCCAGGCCAGACAACATCTCGGCTCCTGCCCACTTGAGCTTGGGGTTGCCCGACAGGTCCAGGACCTGCAGGCCCTGCAGCTCACGGAAGCCATAGGGTGCCAGCTGGGGGACACCCTGCAGGCTGCCCAGCGACAGGTGTGTCAGGCCCACCAGCCCCGTGAAGGCACCTGGGCCGATGGCAGCCAGTGGGTTCCCGTCCAGGCTCAGGTAGCGCAGGGGCAAGTCGTGGAGGTCGGGCACGGCGCGGAGCTGGTTCCACGCCAGGTTCAGGCTCTGAATGGTGGGTGTGGGCAGGCTGGCCCCTGCGGGGTGGGGCAGGAGGCGGTGGATGAGGTTGTGGGAGAGGTCCACGTGCAGCACCCTGCCCTGGCTGTGGGTGGTGAAGGCGGACACTGAGACCTCCTGGAGCCGGTTGTGGCTAAGGTTCACGTCACTCAGGGGTGAGCTGGTGAAGCTGTCGGCCGGCAGGGCTGCCAGGCCATTGTGGCTGAGGTCGAGGGACTCCAGGTAGCGAAGGCGGGAGAAGGCAGTGGGCAAGATGCTGGTGAGGAGGTTGTGGCTGAGATCCAGGCCAGCCAGCGTGGTGTAGCCTGGCCCTGCCAACACCGACTCGTTCACCGTCTCCAGCCGGTTGGAGGACAGGTCCAGGTGGGTTGTGTCCAGAGGGATGGGCACGGGCATGATGTGGGGGCCCAGGCCACTGCAGTCCACTCGCGTCAGGCTGAAGCTGTCGAAGAGGCCAAAGGTCTCCACCTCACACTGGCACCCGGGGGAGCATGGCCGGGTCGTCTGGGCCCCGCTTGCGGCCAGCAACAGCAGCGGGGGCAGCAGCAGGGGCCACGGCATGGTGGGGGCTAGAAAGAGAGCCATAGGTGAGGGGCCGCAGCAGGCTCCCCAGACCACATGGTTTGAACCCCACCCCCTAAGACACCAGCCGATGTGTCTAGACACAGCTGAAGGTTGCCGCCAGCCCCTCAGTCCCCTGGGATGCTTTCCCTGGATACCCCTCCTCATATAATTTCTAGTCCCCGTTCCTCTGTGGCCTCAGTCTCCCCATCTGTATGGTAAAGAGGGTTAGGCCAGATTGGTCGATTTTAAACTGGAAACAGCAGAACCCTTTCTTAAGTAAGATTAGCAGATGAAAGGGGGCTGTTCTGGCTGAAGCGAGGGTGGGGGCCTGGAGCCTTCCATGGCCGCTCACCATCCCTGCTGGAGGATGTTAAAGAACCCAGTTGGAAACCCACTGGACTAGACAGGTCTTCAGCTGGTTGCTCCAGCTCCAACTGTCTAGGTCCATGGGCTAGTCTCGACCCATCTCCTACTGGGGACAGGCTCATAGCCTAGGGCTTGGGGTTAGGGGGTTCCATTCACCTCTGCTGACAGGTGCTAGGTGCTGGGTGCTGAGCCAGCTGCCTCACAGCCCGGTCTCGCTTAACCCCCACAACCACAAAAACTGCAAGGCAGCAGTTTCTGTCACTGCTTCTCGAAGAGGGAACTGAGACTTAGAGAGGTTCAGGAGTCACGCACGGCCACACATAGTGGGAGCAGAACCTCATGGCATACAGAGGAAGCATGGCTCCCTATCGTGGTTCAGCGGTGGAGGAGCCATGCCTGAGACCCACGCTCCAGCCTCCCAGACCGAGGCCTCTCCCTGCAAGGGGGGCTGCAATGACTATCCCCACAGTCCTAAGCCCCCTCACCTGGCCTGTCCTCGAGGCAGGACCCCCTTCATTCCAATTGGGGACCCAGCGTCTAGACCTCCAGAAGGGCTCTGGGGACACCCGTCCCAAGCCCCTTTCCCCCTGCCCTGCCTCACCCCCAGCTGATACAGCCATTTCCTCTCTTGGGCCCTTCCTTTAACCCACGCAGGCAGCTGGGCTGGTCTCCCCAATATACAGATGAAGAAATGGGGCTCAGAGAAGAAAAAGGTCTTACTGCAAACTAGTAAAAAGCAAGGCAGGATCAGAACCCAGGCCTGCTCAATTCCAATTCCTCCATTTTCACCTGCTGCCTCCAGCAGGCCTGGCAGGGTGGCCGGCAGAGACAGGGTCCCCAGTGGGTTTTCCCCGCTGACACATCCTATGACACAAGCCACATTCCCTCCCCTGGCCTCAGTTTCCCTCCCTGTACAACTATAACAGCAGCTGCCACCGATGCCAGGCACTACATGTACCTCATCACCTTCAGTCCTCATACTCATGCACACGTGTCTGACCCAAGGCCCGAGTTCACGCCCACTGTGTTTCTTGGGACAGTGGTGCTCAGTGGTGCTCCCAGGAGGATGAGGGACGAGCACAGCGAGCTTCTAACTGCAGTTTGTGGTTACCCCTCCCATCACACAGCGGCCACTCATCCCGGGGGACAGCAGCCCTGAGCCTCACCCCAGCAGGCCTTTTCATCTGGGGTGGCCCCCTCTGCACCTCTGCAGTCTTCCCCGGACCTGTCCCTCCCACCGGCCTTCTGGGAGGGGCGGACCAGGGACCTGCTCGCCTTCTGGACTGAGGGTGAGTGGCGAGGGAGCGGCAGGATAGCTTTACTAGTCCTCCATGAACACTTGAAAGGGGCAGCCACTTGATCCGCACTCAGCCCTGTGCAGGGGCAGGGAGAAGTGGGGCCCCTCCCCTCCCGCCCCTTTCTTTTGTAGAGTCCAATTTGAGGATTAAACCCGGCCCAGGTGCATCCTGGGCTTGGTCCCAAATGAGGCAGGACAGAGTGTTCCAATGTCTGGAACAAAAAGGAATATATTAAGTTGCTTCAGGCACCTTTGTCCCTGGGGAGCGGGGGGACCCTCACCACAGGGGTTCATTACCGCTCGGCTGCACCCCCCCGCTAAGCTGATCTGCTCATACCCGTCCTTCCTGGGGTTTACACAAACACCACACACACACACAAAAGGCCCCTAGACTACCCATTGGTCCCCAAAGGTGATTATACAATGTGCCTATTAAATGCCAAATGACCCCTCCTGAGCTCCCGCTTATGTAACTGGCAGCCCCAACACGGCCCAAATGCTGCCCTTCCAGAGAGGGCCTCTGGCCGCCCCCCAGGCCTCAGCCTTATCCCCTGTACCATGAGGCAGTCATCCTGCCCTGCCCCCTCACAGAAGTTGACCCAGCTCTCTCTGAAGTGCAATGCCCACTGCGAAGGGTTGTGCACGCATGCAGGGGTCAGCATGGGGCCGCTGCAGACGAGGACCTGACTGGGTAAGGGGAGCAGAAGTGTGGATTGAGACCCACCTGGATGCCTGCGCTTATGAACGCTCCCAGGGCACCCTGGATGGGGTCCTTGCTCAGCCCTGCGCAGCGGACGCCTCTCCCCCGGGCCCCTGCTCTGTGCCAGACCCGGACATTCAGTGGAAAGCGTGGATGGTGACAGTCAGAGCCAGTCCTGACTACCTGCTAGAGCTGGACCCTCGTTCTCTCGTTCAACCCTCAGTCCTCCAGGACCCATTTATAGTGGAGGGAACTGAGGCTCAGAAAAGGAAGGTGGCACAGCGAGAACTGATCTTGGGGCTTTGTAACCTTGTAATCAGTTGGGTTCAAGTGGGCGCACAACCTTCTCTGTGTTGCTGGGGACAGAAGAGCTAAGCGTCCAGAGCCCGAGGGCCAGGCTCCGGCTGCCATGAAGACTGATGACGTGGGTGCCAAGCTTTTTAACACCCAACGGCTCTGGGGCTTTCCCGAGGTCACAGCAGAGCCCAGAGCCTCTCAGGGGTGTCCCAGGCTGTTGGGAGAAGAGAAGGGAGGAATCCCTAGAGGCTTCCCAACTTTGGACCCAGAGAGGGGCAAAGCAGAGGTGTGGGCTGGCAGTCCTTGAGTCAGCGCCCTGCTCTGCTCAGAGGAAATGGCCCCATTGGGGTAATATAAGGAGGGGCACTTCTTGTCAAGTTGTCACGGGAGATGCTGACGTTTGGCACTGCTACTCCAAGTCCCTTAGCAAAAAGGTTCTGGAGCCAAGGGGAAGGCAGAACTCTCCCAGGAGACTGAGGGAAGATAAGGAAACTCCTGCTGGGGCACAGCCCTCTACAGTTTACAAGAGTCCTTTGCTCATTTGATGCTGTGAGGGCCACAGAGCAGGGTGTGCAATCTCTTGCTTTAGCAACAAATCTGTGGCCCAGGGAGTCTGCAGTGACTGGTCTGCGGATACCCAGTGAGGCGGTGGCAGCTGATACTCAGACTCCAGGCCCAGGGCTTCCCCATCTGTCAAGACGGCTGTTTAAGTCTCCTACGGACCTTACTGAGTGCATAAAAGTAACGCTCAGAAGAGTCTGTAACCTCACGGAGGGTGTTGATACCACAATGCCAGCTATCATAAGGATAAAATGCATGTCTAAGAAAATAATAACTATGCTTTAAAAAAACCCCACCTAAATCCTAACTTTGGAAAGCCGAGAAGAAAATAGATCAAGACAACAGTGGTTTTCCTTTAGATGGCAGGACTTTGAGTGACGTCAACATCTCAATCTCCTTTCCTCTCTTATAGTAAAAATATATACAGGGGCTGGCCTGAAGGCATGGTGGGTAGGTTTGTGCACTCTGCTTTGGCAGCCCAGGGTTCGTGGGTTCAGATCCCAGGCACAGACCTAGCACTGCTCGTCAAGCCATGCTGTGGTGGCATCTCACATAAAATAGAAGACTGGCATAGATGTGAGCTCAGTGACAATCTTCCTCAAGCAAAAAGAGGAAGACTGGCAATGGATGACAGCTCAGGGCCAATCTTCCTTTCCAAAATAAATAAATATATATGTACATATATATAAAAAAACATGTATGTGTATATATATATATATATATATATATATAAAAAACACTCTGAGTAACCAAGACTCCTAGTAGGACGGCTGCATGGCCATCTCTGCTCTCTCTGGTCTGGGCTGGTCACGATCTCTGAACCTCAGTCTCCTCATCTGTGAAATGGAGATAGTAACGGCCACCTCACAGGACTATCATGAAGATGAAACAAAATGGTGGAAGTCAGGCACCCAGCAGGGCTCCTGGGACACGGGAAAGGCGCAGTGTGGGTGCCCTGGCTTCCTGGGAGCTGAGGGAGAGGCGAGGTGGCGATGGGCAGGTGGGCCTGCCCCTACTGAGCTCTCTCCTCCTCCCTCCTTCAGCAGACATGTCCCACATGTGTCAGGGCTCTTATCCGCACCTCCCGGAGAGCAGTTCTTTCCATGGAGGCCACACCATGCGGTTTCTCAACAGGGCTGCTGGATCTGGGGAGGGATGAGTCATGTGAGTTCCTCTTGACAAAAACCACCGGCCTCAGCTCTGTGGAAAGGAAAGACCCCCCCAGAGAGCCAGAAGGCCCTGCACACCAACTTGCAGTGTGAACCGGGCAAGTTGCTTTACCTCCCTGGATCAGTTTCTTCAACTGTCAATCTGGGATGGTAATGCAGGTCCCATCGGCCTCAGAGAGGAAGCTGTGAAGATTAGACTGAGAAGCTGAACGCTCCCACAGAGAAAGGAAGCCCCAAGGAGTGGAAGCCACAGAATGGAAAAACTGTGCCTTTTCATCTAACTCACCCATATCCACTGCAGACACAGTTAATCGCAGCACCGCTTCCTGGGCAATCTGCAGGGGACCTCAGAACTCTCCTGGACGTGGTGCTCTAGACTGCCTCTACCCACCGATCGGAGTTGGCTCTAGAGAGGAAAACTGTCATTCTGGGATCAATTCTCTGATTTGAAGGAGCTACAGCCCGGGGAACAGAAGTCACCTGCTAACCTGGGCGACTCTGGGAAGCGACTTCCTCTCTCTCAGCCCGTTTCCACATCGGAGACAACAATCCCTTCCTCAAGGGGCTGCTGCGAGGACTAGCGGTCACAGCGCCAGGACACCCACCGAGGCACAGTCAGCGGGTGGCGTGTCTCTCCTAGGCCACAGGCTAGAAGGGGGACTGGAGGGGAGGCCACAGGGCAACCGTGCATAGTGACAAGACAGTCCTGGCAGGCAGTCAGGAGCCCCAGTCTTAGTCCCTGCTCTGCGTGGCCTGTTCACAACTTCAGACAAGTCCCCTCCCCTCTCTAAACATTTCTCCTGCTTCATAAGGGGCTTAGTCTAAACAATCCAGCTCCAGCATCTCAGAATTAAACAACTGCATTTACTGAATCTCTTCTAAGTATAAGGCACTGTGCTAGGCCGTGTGAGGTATGCATTGGGCTGGGGGGGTAGGGGGGTGGGCCAGGACACCAACTCAGCTCAAGATCACTAGCACCTGCCTCAGACCCAGGAGACCAGGACTCCAGCCCCAGGTGTGCCACTGTCTGGCGGGTACCATCTGGAAGGGCACTATCTGTGTGCCCTTCGCAGTTTTCTTGACTTCTCTGAGCCGCGGTTTGCTCCTCTGTGTAAGGTATGAACTCTGCCTCCCTCTGGGGCCTGTGCTCCACCCACGGGAGAAAGGGAAAGGCACAGAGGTGGCCACCAAGGTAGGCCAAGGGAGAAAAGGGATCTTTGGCCCAAGATAACATTCCTTCTTTTCCAAACTTGACCTGCAGATAAGACACACACTTTTGGCCAGGTTGCAGAACACCAGGGCGAGAGGGAGGCTGAGGGCCCAGAAACTGCACCCGCCGCTGGTGCGGGGGACAGGGTGTAAGGTCCTCCGGGCAGGGGCCTTGAGTTACTCATTGCTGGGCCCACAGAGACTCTCAGGAAAGTTTGCTGATGGCCTGTGAGGTCGGTAAACGGTGTGGCCCTACAGGTCTCCCCACTGTGACACCCCAGACCCTGCTAGAGCCCCTAAAACAGCTTTGGCCACAAAACTCCTTGACTTCTACTTATACCTACAGAAATCGGGTTCTCCCTGGCATAGAGGCATCTGCAGGTTGTCCCCATCTTCCTCCCTTCCCCGGCTGAGCCCCCATCTTGATCTGAACCCAAGGTGACGGCCTCTGGACGACTCTCAGCCTCTGCTCACGCTTCTCTCAACTCAGGGAATTCCAGAGCTGGGGAGCTGGACGGCCTCTCAGAGACCACAGGAGGCGGAGGCCCAGAGAGGGACCGTGACGGCCAGGAAACAGCAGAGCAGGACCCGGGACCTGGGTCCCGATGCCACACACTGCTGCCTACACTGCCTGCATCCCCCGGCCTGCCCTGGTCCCGCCAGCAGAACAAAGCCCATCTGTGCCCTCGGGCTCCCGGGCCGCCCTCCCTGCCTCCTCTCACATCTCACCACGGGCACACCTCCAAACAACGCAGTCAATTCTCTGCCCTCATGTACCTGCCCATTTCCTGACTTGAAGTGTACTCGGCGAGGGGCGGTGACCCTGCCCTCTTCACCTGCGCATCCCTCCCCAACTCAGGGCAACAGCCAGGCCTGCGGGCCCGGCAAATACTGCTGGACGAATGGAGAGCCCGGCAGGTAAGCCAACCGCTGGACTCAGCCCCGGTGTGAAGCCAGCCCTGTACCTACCGGGCTTGGGCCAATCTCTCCTTTGTCAAGTCTCAGTGTCCAGAGCAGGGATGACAACACAGGGTTGGTGAAGGCATTAAGGGACAGCACGTGTGGCATTCAGTTGAGGATCTGCCATGTTAAGTGCTCAGTGCATGGTAGACAGCAATGGTGACGATTTATTACGCTTCCTGAAGGCAATGACCATGTTCTTCTTTACATTCCTCTCTACCCAGGTACCCCATGCAGTGCCAGGGACCCGGCAGGCCTGTGACCGCTTGTGCTAAGGTTTTCCGGTCACTGTGCAGGAGTTGCTGGCAAGGCCCCAATCTCCCCGCTCGTCTGAGGAGACCTCTCTAGGGTCAGGGGTCCCAGCTCCAGCCCTCCTGGCCCCAGCTGCCTGCCCCTGGGGCTGCACCACAGCATCTCTGGCCCATAGAACTTCCCCGCGCTTCATCACAACTCCGAGAGGGAGCCCCTGGCACAAGGACGAGGTGGGCAGGGGGCTGAGCCTCGGCCCCGGCATCCACCCGAGACAGGCCTTTCCTCCATCGGCCACGCCTCAATTTGGAGCTGCCCCCCACCCTGCTCCCCTTCGTCATCAGCTCCCTCTAGCTGACGCCAAGGAAATCCCCAAGTGGAAATGCCATTAACGTCCTGCCCCTCGACCACTGAGTCA
Source organism: Equus caballus (assembly GCF_041296265.1). Taxonomy (NCBI): domain Eukaryota; kingdom Metazoa; phylum Chordata; class Mammalia; order Perissodactyla; family Equidae; genus Equus; species Equus caballus. The sequence continues at coordinate 69,962,386 of NC_091690.1, forward strand.
GTTCCAGAAACATAAGGCAGAAAGAATTTCAGGGCCAACTCCCGGAGCCTTGAGGGCCGGCCCTCCCAACAGCACTGCTAATGCTGCACTCTGTACAAACCCGTCAGCCCGCCCCCCACGTCTCCGCCAGCATCTTGTTTCTACCTCGCTGCCATCCTTGACCGTGGGGATTACCGTCCCTGCTCTGCAGACAAGGAGACTGACATTACCAGCTGGGCAGTAGAGGAACCAGGACTCCAACCCAGATGTCCAAGCTCCAAATCCAGTGCTCCTTCTACCGCTGTGCCTCAGCTTACAAATGGGCACGTGTGGATGACAGCTGGAGCTGACCGTGCTCGACTGTAGTTGCGTTGACCTGTCTGTCCTCCTGTGGCCAGGGATGGGGCTCGATTCATTTTAATGTCCTTGGAGCCGAGCACTGGGCCTGGCACAAAGAAGGTACTATATGAAGACATACTAGGTATTTAGGATACCTCCACCTCACCAAGGACATTCTCAACCTTTCCAGCGCCTCCTCAACTATTATCTGTCTGGTCACCCTATAAGATCAGCAGATCAGATGGCATCGTATCTATTTTACAGTTGCATAGAGACCCAGAGAGGTTCAGTGATCTGTCCAGAGTCACACAGCCAGTGAGGACAGGGGCTGGACTCAGGATCTAGGTATTCTGACACCTGGTACCTGGCCTCCTCTGTGACATCATCCCCGGTGCAGGTGGGCCTGGAGGCCCAGCAACCTCATCCAAGGAGGATGATCCACAGGGAAATGGGCAAGGCTCCAGATACCATTTTCTCCTTCCAATGCGTCTTCTTCCTGAAGCTTTTCCAGCTCCCTTTGGCCTGAGGCAGCACGTTTGGACACAAGGGAGGCAACGTGGGGCAGAGGAAGTGGGCTTTGCAGCCAGGCAGACCGGGCTCCAACCCCACAGTGCCTGCCTCTGTAGTGTGGTGGGAATCCTAGCACGGCTCCCAGCGCGTCACCGGGATGATGACACGAGGTAAAGTGGAGACTCGGCCTGGCCTGGCACACACTGGTGCTCACTGCATGCAGCCTCCTGCCCCCTAATGGTTAATTTCAGGGGCCAAGAAAGGCAAGGCAGGGGCAGAGGATAAAGAATCCAAAATGCGGGTCCGGCCCCGTGGCTGAGTGGTTAAGTTCATGCGCTCTGCTTTGGCGGCCCAGGGTTTCGCCAGTTCAAATCCTGGGCGTGGACACGGTACCGCTCATCAGGCCATGCTGAGGCACTGTCCCACATGCCACAACTAGAAGGACCCACAACTAAGAATATACAACTACGTACCCGGGGGCTTTGGGAGAAAAAGGAAAAACAAAATCTTAAAAAAAACCAAGAATCCAAAATGCATCCTCTGAGGCCTAGAATTCTCTTCCTGTGCACCCACACCCCAGAGTCCCCCTCGGGCTATGAGTGCTGCCCAGGCTCTCCTGGGGAATTAGTAAGGGGAGCAGAAAGGTCACAGAGGCCGAGCCAGGTGGAAGTAGTTGTGTTGCTTGTGACAGAACCAGAATCAGCAGCTACCCCAGGCGGGTCAGTCATTGTCTCCACTGCTCCCAAGCCAGGCAGTCACCTCACCCCGCCCAGGGCTGGCTCAGGAGGCCTCCTGGCCTGGACACCTGCAACAGCCTCATTCCTGACCCCCTGCCTCCTACTGCCAGTCAGGCTGGGCACCAGAGAGCAATTCCAACAGACCCCACCACTGCTCCCTGTTTGAACTCATCCCGGGAAGACAGCGTGCCAGCAGAGAGCCCCACCTCGCTCCTAGAGCCTTTGCACAGGCTGCTCCCTCTGACGAAGGTGACAATAGATGCCCTTCTTTTCTCGGCCTACCATGGAAACCCTCACTTATTTGATTCAAAAGCCACCTCCTTGGGGCCAGCTCCAGGCCGAATGGTTAAGTTCGCTGCTCCACTGTGTCGGCCCAGGGTTTGGATCCTGGGCGCGGACATGGCACCGCTCGTCAGGCCACGCTGAGGTGGCATTCCACATCCCACAACTAGAAGGACCTGCAAATAGGATATACAACTATGTACGGGGGGGGGGGGGGGTTGGGGAGATAAAGCAGAAAAAAAAAAAAAAGATTGGCAACAGTTGTTAGCCCAGGTGCCAATCTTAGAAAACAAAAAAAGCCACCTCCTCTGTGAGCCCTTCCCAGTGTAACCTGCCCCTCATCCAGCAAAAGATCACCCTCCCTGGGCTCCTGTGGCCCCTGGGCTGCCCCCTCAATGTCCCGACACAATTTGCAGTCTGTGGCCGTCTCAGAATCTGACCGTGTGCAGCTCTTCTCCTGCATGGGAGATATGAAGGGGGATAAACCGTATGAATGAAGTGTCCTGCACAGAAAGCTTCCCTCTGCTTGGAGAGGATAACAATTGGCTCAAGCTTGCAGGGGACTTAGGGCTTTGTCAGGTGGTGAAATCGGGCTCAGGACCACAGGAGATGGTCTCCGCCTTCTATTGTCAGTGCAGTCCCACAGCTGTCTGCACAGCGTCATGCAGACCACGAACCTCTTCTCATTTTATTAGCACAGGTAATTCATTATCCTATTTAACACTCAGCAGATCAGTGAGACAGGAATTGCTATTCTCATTCGAAGGATGATGAGACTAAGAACCAGAGAGGTCAAGTTACTTGCCCCAGGCCACAGAGCTAGGAAGCAACAGAGTGGCAGTAAAATCCAGGTCTTTTCACTCAAAGAGGCTGGAGCCCTTGGCCTCCAGCACCACCACCAGTCCTAGGTTTCTTAGAATGACCAATCTCACCCTGTCGTGCTTGCTTAAACCTCCAACAGCTTTCCACTGCCTACAGGTTCAAACCCCAGCTCCTAGACCTGGCATTCAAGGCCCTCATATTTGGCCTGCCTTCCTTTCTAGCCTCAGGCTGAATTCCACTTCCCCCTCCCTCCCGCCAAGATCTTGCACCCGACAGTCCCAAAGGCTCTGTGCTGTTATCAGAAGGCACAGTGAGGCGCTGTTCCCTCTGTGGGAGATACTTCCTGGCTCCCAGGTATATTCACCTGGCTTCCTCAGCCTTCCCTTCCAGGGGTTCCAGGCCCACCTCACTTGTCCCTCCCTACCTTCACAGCCACCTTCCTTCCCCTCCTTCAAAAGAGCAAAGTAGTGCCTGGGAATCAGTCAGGTCAGAATGGAGGGAGGTGTTACATAAACATCAGTGTTTCCAGGCTCTGGGATCTCCAGCAGTCAGCCAGAACAGGAAGGGAGGAGAGAGGCAGTCGACACTTCCCTTTCCAGAAGGGAAACTGAGGCCCAGAGAGGGGAACGAAAGTGCCCACGGTTGCCTCCTTCCCAAGTGAGTGGCTTGTGCTCCTGCTTCAAGTCTGCAGCATCCAACAAAGTTCTCAAGGACTGGGGAGGGGTGGGGGTAGGGAGGAAGGTGTCAGGGTTATCTTTTCGACTCAGGATCAAAAACTCAGCAGGCTCCCGCCACCTGAGCCCTCCCTCTCGGGCCAGACCTGGGCTCTGCAAGTCTGGACTTATCCGAAGGGTAGAGCAAAGAGAGGAGGGACCCGAGAAGTTCCTGAGTCACCACCTCGCCCGGCCAAGTGTGGGCGGGCCCTGCTCTCAGCCGGCTCCCGCTGCGCTGGTTATCCCGAACGCAGGCTCTGCGCCGCCAGGGAGTTCTCAGCCCCAGCCCTAACAGGGCACTGCGACTCAGAGAGGCCGCGCAACTTGTCCAGTGCCGTACAGTGGGCCAGTGGCCGTCCCATTCGACACCAGTATGTGTAAAGTTCCCACTCCCCGAAGCCCAGCTCGGGGGCCTGGAGCCTGCACCTCGGGCAGGCCCGGATCCCAAGAAGCTATCGCCCTCTCACCTACGGGATCAGATGGCTTGTCCCCCCACCCCGGAGGCGGGAGGCAAACGGAGAGCAGATCTCAAAGCGGAGCCAGGGGCTGGGGCCGGCCTCTCCGCCTAGCAGACACGTCTCTCTCGGTCACACACTCTCTCTCCGAGAAGCGCGGGGCAGGCAACGCCGGCAGTCCTCTCCTCTCCTCGCTCCAGCCCCCGGCGGAGCCCAGGACCGGACGTCTCCCTCCCTCCCCGTAGCCGGTTCGGCTAGGGTGTCCGGCACGCTCCGCCCAGCCCTGACCCGGGACGGTCCCCAGACGAGGCCGATCCCCACCCCAATCCTATGCCGTCCCCTCACGGCCCTAAGGACCCTAGGAGGTGAGGGAGAGGAGGGCTGCCAGCGCCCCCTGCCAGGGCTGCAGCGGGGAGGAGGACGGGGGCTGGCTGTTGCCCCAGGAACCGGGAGAAAAGTTTGCAGCCAAGTCGGGGGCCCTGGGGACAGCAGGGGAGCGGGCAGTCGGGGCGGCGTCTGGCTCCCGGCGCGCACACACTCCACGGACACCCAACCCAGACACGTCGACAGGCACACACCACGTACGCGGACACAACGATGCACCCACCAACACCCAAACCAAACGCGGGCCCACAATACATGGACACAGGCGCGAAACAACCACGCAAAGGCACGGACACAGAAAGGCGCAGGCAGATTCACGTCCCCGGACCCAAACTCACAAAGACCCACAAACGCGAGATGCACGTGCCGGCACAAAGACCCCAGAGACGCCGGCCCACGCCCTGGGCCCCCGGCCCGAGCCTTTGTCTCCGGGAAGCCCTCTCCTCTCGCTCCGGGCTCCCCACTCCGGCCGAGCCCCGGGCGTCCGGCGGCGGCTGCCGACGCCCCGGGTCCAGGAAAAGTTGAGGGGCCCCGGCCCCGCCCCTGCGCCCAGCGCCGCCCGCCCGCTGGATGGGGCGGCCGGCACGGGGCCGGGGGCTCCAGCTCCGCCCGGGGACCCGCACCCACCTGGAAGCCTGCGCCGCAGCCGCCTCGGCACGCTCACCCAGGCGGCCCGGCTTCGGGCCCCCGGGCCGGCGCTTTTCTCGCCGCCGCGCGGCCCGCCCCTGCCCCCGCCCGCCGTCGCGCGCGCCCCCCACCCGCCGGCGCCCAGTGGCGGCCCGCGCCGGCCGCCCGGGCCTCGGCCTAGGGAGCGTCGCCAAAGTGCCGGCCTTCCCCGGCGCGCGCCCCGCCCCCCGCCCGCCCGCGGAGCCGCGCCGAGCCCGGGTTCCACCCGAGGGAGCGTCTCAAAAGTGCGCACGCAGCTCCCGCCCGCTCCAGTCGGCCTCGTTCCCGGCTTCCTGCGTCCCGGATCCCCGCCCCCTCCCCGGGAGAGCCCCGGCCGTCTCAGCAGATGGCCCCAGGGTCGGGAACATCTGGAGGTCGCTGGAGAGAGAGAGAGAGAGAGAGTGTGAGTGTGTGTGTGTGTTAGAAAGAAAGAGGTTGGTAAGAAAGAGTTGGAGTGGGCAAGGGGGAGGGTTCCCTCTTCTCCACTTCGTCCCCCCATTTTTTAAACGGGTGGAAGCGGTCCAGAGACGTTAGGGAGAGAGAGACCAAGAACCTGGAGCCGAGAGAGACTGGCTGACGGACGAACTCGCAGAGAGGAGAGTCTGGCTTCAGCAGAAGAGCTGGCGGGAGAGGAGAGAGAAAGCAACAGACTTATTTTTTTCTGGAGGGAACCTTCGACGTCTGGTTGGATTTCTAAGAAGAGAATCTACATGTGTGCCTAGGCAGCAGTTGAAGTCTGTTTGTTCCTCCCATCCCTCATTATGGTAAAAGGGCAGGAAAGCACCCAAAAAGCTTTTGAAAATGGGCGGTTGTGGACCAAAATAATCCATAACCAATCTATAAATGAAAATCTGGGTGAGTTTATTCTGAGCTAAAATGTGAGGACCATGGCCCGGGGCCTTTCTTCCCGAAGGAAGAAAGGGCACCAAAGAAGTGGGGTGTACAGAGTGATTATATACCCCCAAAGAGGATGTTTCACATATGATTGAAATGTCCCTTTTGTAATAGTTGCAAAACTGCTCTGTTGGCACAGCGATTGATGGACACAGCAGGTAGGTCTGCTGTCTCGGTGGAAACAGCAGGGTGGCAGGTCTGCTGTCTCAGCTGGGTGGTCACAGGTGAGCTGGGTGGTCTAAGGGGAGCACAGCAATCAGTTCCTAGCCTAAGGAAAGATGCTTATCCTTAAGGAAATGCCAACGTAGGGGAAGTTGCACCTTTATCTTAAGGGCATTTGATCTTGCCTTAGTGAATGTTTAAAGCAGACATACAATGCATGCTCAACAGGCAGGGTCAGGCCCTTTTGGAAAAAACAAAGTCAGACCAAATTAGGTTTACGCCAAATGGCTTCCTCATATACTCCAATATGTCCTTTTGCTTGCCATTTCTATTTGTCAGGGTTGAGGGAGAAGTTGCCTGGTGGATGCACTTCCTACAAGGGGGGGTGAGTTTGAGGCTCTCAGTCCATGTGCCCAGACAAGTGGGGTTAAGGGGGGGCGCGTTCTCAGGCACCCCAGGCCTCTGGCCAGGGGGTTGAGCAGGCTTTGGTTTTGAACCCTGGACCTCCCAGGAGTTTCCCCTCCAGTGGAGAGGGCCCCTGGGTGCAGAGATTGCACAGTGCTCCCCCTGCAGTGGCCCAGACTTGCACACTCAGTCTTCTTGCTCTATCTTTCCCTATGACTTTTTTCTTTTAATTAAAAAAGTTGCTTGGGCTTGTGTGTCTGTGTCTGCCTGTCTGCCTGGCGAAGGAGAAGCAAGGGGGGAGACGGGGAGGGAGGCGTGGAAGCCACTACCCCAGGCCTCCGGGCAGCAAAACCAAAGCTGCTGCCTGGAGAACAAAGTGCCCTTGCAAGTCCTCCCCCTACACTCAAAGACCTTGTGTGGTCCTGGCGACTCCACTCACCCGGGCTGAGACCCGCCGCCCCTGCCAGTTAGGGAGGTTGGGGAGAAGGCTGGGATCCTGGTCTTCTCAGGGTGGGAGCAAGGAGAGCTCCCCTTTCTCCTCTCTGCCCTGTGTCCTCCCCCAAGTAGAACCCCTGCTTCCAGAAGTGGGAGGCCAGCGGGGGCCTTCCAGCTCAGACTTCTCATGGAAAAGTCTTAGAAATTGTACCAGAGGCTCCTTTGCATCCATCACCTCCTCACGATGGAGCTGAGTGAACGGGCTGCTGCGCTTCAACTGCACATCCCCTAATCGGTCTCCGTGAGTCCCGGGGCCTCAGGCGTCTCAGCCTGGAGGGGAGACAGAGCCCCGAGCTTGGACAGGCTCCTGCGGTGCCACTTACCAGCTCTGGCTAACCCTAGGCAAGTTCCCTGACCTCTCTGAGTTTCTGCACCTGTAAAGATGCAGTTGTGGGGAGTAAACAGGGTGACTTGGTAAAGCCTGAGTCTGGCTCACAGGAAGCCACTGTGTGTGCTTATCGCCGGTATCATTGTATCAAGATGTCTGTCTCCTGTCAGGGAGTGGGGCAGAGTCTGGAAAGCCCAGCAGGCTTGGGAGAGGAGGAGACAGGGGAATGGTCACTTGACCCTCGGGCGGGCGGCTTAGCCCACCTGCCTGCCGCCTCCTCCCCTCCCTTGGGGAGGGGGCTTTCCTTCAAAGGAACCCCCCTTTGCCCATGCCTGGGACTTTCCTGGGACTTTCATCCTCCCCTCCCTGGCTGTGCAGCTGTGGAGTGAGGCTCTCCTCCGCCTCTGAGAAATGGAGAGGAATACCCAACTCCCCAGGGACTGGGGATGCAATCCCACTGCCCTCTGTGTGCAGGTCCAGCCAGCTGGGCCAGAGGCTCCAGGCTTCTCCGGAGGGCCTCTTGCTGAACAAAGTCAAACAACCCCTCCCACCTTGGCTCGTGGCTGGCGGTGGTTTCTGAGCACTTCTGCATTTATCATTTCCCTTGATCTTCCCTAACTGGGAGGTGGCCCCCAGGGGCTTTGCATAGGGAACCACCAGCAGCCTACCCACCTCTCCCCTAGCACTGTGCCGCACACTTGTCATTGGTCGTTCTGCCTCCAGGCACCCCTTCCTGTCTGCTGTCCACACTGCAGCAAAAGCGACCTTTCTAAACTGCAAATCTGCGAAATGGATCATGACACTTGCCAGCTTAAAACCTTTCAAGGGCAAAACCCAAACTCCTTGGCTTGGCATTCAAGGCCCCTGTGATGTGTCCCCTCCCCGCCACCTCTTCAGCCTCATTTCTGGCCGCTGCCTCTTACACATCCCAAGCTCTAGTCCTCTAGTAAATGGAAACTAGGGGGAGGGAGGGAGGGCAGGGAGGGTAGTGTCTCTGCATTCTTCAAGTTTCTGTCCACACTCGCCTCCCCCAGGAAGTCCTCTGCTTGGCAAAATTGGTCCTTCCCTCTATTATGTTGCTGTGCCCTTTGTTCATGGGAGCTATCACTTTCCCCACTCTCTTCACCCTCCTTGTGGTCAACCTGGTGGTCATCACCTGCCAGGCACTGTGCTGGGAGACTTTTAAGATCATTACATCGTTTCATCCCTATGATAGCTGCCTTAGATCGATCGATAGTGGTGAGGCCCAGAGAGGACAAGAGATCTCTCGATGGTTACACAGCATGTTCTCTGCAGGGCTGGAACAACAGTTTGGGCTCCAGTGCTCTTTCTGCTACCTTGCAGTCAACACAGATTGCAGAATGTGCTGTCACAGAGAGGCCTTGGAGCCTTAGAGTCCAGGTGCAAATCATCGCTCTATCCTCGGCTGTCTATGAACTTGGGCTAGTCACGTCTTCCCCCAAGCCTCAGTTTCCTTACCTGTAACATGGGGATAAATAAGAAGCCCCACCTCACAGGGACACATGGAGGAGCAAACGAATTCATACAGATGCAAATATGTTGTATACAGTAGGGTGCTGAGCGCTTTTAATTGATTGACTTGACCAGCCATCTTTCAACTGAGGGCGATTAGTTGGGATTTTCCCTCAGAACTCTCCAGACTGGAGGTCAAAGGCACCATTAGTCCCTTTGGCTGCCTGGCTCATACCCCACGTTTTGAGAAGGCTAAAAGGTCTTTCTTTTTCTCTGCTTTATCTTAGCTGTCAAGCTCTGACCAGAAAACCTTCTACATCCAGTGTGTTCCCATGAACCTCCAGGATCTCTGTTTTTCTTGCTGCGATTTCTTTTTTTTCAGTTGTCAGAAGCTGGCAGATCTGAAGTTAATAGAGCTTCAGGACCACGTAAGGAAATAATAGAAAAGAAGAGCTGGAAGAAAAAGAATACCTGTCCAGCCTCCCTTCTGACTCTGCAGGTCTGAGGCCGCCACGGCATGCTGGGGTTTTCAAAAGCGTCCATGGTGCTTCTGATGTCCGCTTCGGGGTTGGGGGACGTGGCAGCACGTCTGCTGGAGGGTTTGCAAAGTCCTTCCACACGCATTCTCGTTTTAAACGTGTGAGTGAACTGCTCAGGTAGTCGCTCATCACCTCCATTTTTCAGATGTGGAAACTGAGACTCAGGAGTGACTCATGTAGGGTCACAAAGCTAGAAGGTAAAACTGGCCTTTGGGGTCGCCCCAGTCACTCCTGTGCGGGGCAGAAGGCTGTGCAGGGGCTTTGCTGGTATCTCAGCAATTGCTGCGTGATGAGCACTGCTCCTCTCCTGCCAAATCAGACGCTTCCCTAAATATTTCTCTCCCACTCTCCCACCTCCCTGCTTTCCCCGTGCCTGGAATGACTGTCTCAGCCCAGTCTGCCAGATGCGGTCCTCGCTCTCTTCCAAGCCCTGCGCCTCCTCCACAAAGATATTTCCATTTCCCACAGTTTCTCTTCCTTCAAGCCTGGGAGCATTTGGTTTGTGTCTCTGTGTAGCCCCTTCTCCAGCCCTGCCTCCTGCTGCAACTTGATGCTCCATGTCCCCAGCTGTTGGGGTTCCTCGCAGATTCTGGCAGTTGGTTGCTGTCTCCATGCCTTTGCTCCTGCTGGCCACCCTACAGAAGTGTCCCTTGCCCCATCACGTCTCTTACTTATCACTCCAAATGCCACTCAGTGTCACCTCTTCCAGGAGGCCTCCCTTGATCTTCTCAACACTTAACTCTCCCATTGGAGGGCCTTCCTCTGTGCTTCCCGGGTACAGTGGGGAGACCTCTGTCACGAGCAGGTGGTCTCTGCGTGTCAGGCGCTCAACTGAGAGAACCTCAGTGAAGGGTGCCCGGGGAGGAGGAGGGAAGGCTCTGGGGGGCCCTGTTCCCCTCCTGTTAGCCTGAGTCTCCTCCCTGAGGGCTGCAACTCTCTCTTGCTTTCTGTCTTCACCTCCACGCACTATTCATGCCCTCTTCCCTCCGTAGGGCCCCCCTCGGCCCCTGTCTCTCTCCCTTGAGTCTCTCAGTGCTTATCAGTCACCTGGACCCTCCCCTCTTTCCTGTGGTCCTGTCTCCCTGACCGGGGACAGATCGTATCGGACCACCACACTCTGCAGGCACACAGGCCCGACGGGGTCAGGACGTGGGATCCCCGTCCTAGCTCGTCCCCAGCTGAGGTGGGCCGGAGCAGCTTATTGATGACAACATATGTGCAGGGCCACTTTCAGCCGAGTCTGTGGGACCACTGTCTCCTTGGCCCCTCGCTGCTGTGCCCTCTGTAGGGGAAGATGACTCGTTCACACCGTGGTGCCTTCCTGCCGAGGTCTAGCCCTCGTGCGCCAGTAAACTCCGGGGACCTTGTGAACTCCGGGGACCTTCGTTATCAGGCTTGGGTTGCATGATTATGTTATTGCGTGCAAAGGGCTGTGTGCTCAATTTATTACCTTCTGTCCCAGGGCAAACAGTACGCTGCCTTCACAGAGGCTGACTCTCAGAGAACAGTGGAGTCATTCCTGTCCATAAGCAAACAAGTCCAATCAAGGAGTTTCCAGATTTTTTTTTTTGATGACAGCCCGTAGTAAGAAATGGATATTATCACAGAACCGGGACACCAGGACATAGACATGTATATAATGCTGAAACAAAAGCTTGACAGAACAATACTTACCCTTCCCAGTCTGCTATTTTATTTCTATCCTGTTGTATCCATTAGGAATAACAATGTGGTCACAACCTTGTAAATTGATTTTGCATCCCACCAAAAGGGTGCAAGGGGAAGTTTGAGAACCTCTGTTTTAGTGTCTCCCCCTCCAGCCTAGCTGCCCCGCGATGGTGGCGGTCTCTCCCCGGCCCTCTGATCCATTCACTCAAGGAATGTTTACTGAGTTCCTCGCCTTGCATCAAATTTCTTAAATGACAGTCCGGTTTCGTGGTTCCCACCTTCCTGTTCGTCGCCTCTAGACAACCGTCAGCTGGCCTTTGCTACTGCTAAGCTGCCAGCAATGCCTCACCAGCCCTCGCCGTGTGACGCTGGCACAGCTGACTCTCTCTCTCCTTGGCTTCCCTCTTCATGTTCTCCCTGGACAGCGGGTCGCCCTTCTTGTTCCCCTTTACTGGCTCCTCCTTGGTCCCCAGCCCACACATGATTGCCCCCAGGCTGTGCCCTGCACCCCGACTCCCCTCCCTTTGATACTGTGTCCTTGGGCTTGCCTGTGGAGACTCCCCATGCCTTCAGTTGCTGAAGGATGTGTATCTGTAGCTCCCGCTGCCACCTCTCATGTCCGCCTCTGTCAGACCTCTCTGGCCATGTGCCTGTTCAGCATCTCCACTTGCGGGGGGCGGTCCCACAGACCTCACACTTCACTCCCTGAAGCTCCCACTCAAAGCCGCCTCTCCCAAGTCCTCATCTTGATGAAAGGTGGCACCACCCACCCAGCTGTCTAAACCAGGAAGCTGGGATGGTCCGAGGCTCCTCTCTCTTCCTCATGCCCATACTCGGTGCATCCCCAAGTTTCTCAAATCCTTCTTCTCTCTCTTTGCATCACCTGATCCTGGTCCAGCTGATGGCATTTCTTGCCTAGACCTCAGAAATCACCTCTGTCATGTCTCCCTGCCTTCATATCATCACCTCCAGATCAAGCCCTTTGGACCTGTAAGAGGGTTTCTTTTAAAACGCAATACTGATCTTGTCTCTACCTGGTTTAAAATCTTCCCGTGACTGTTGCTTCTAGGGTGAGGCTGCAGCTGTTGACCGCGTCGCAAAGTGCCACGCGTGATCCGACCCAGCTCCCCGTCCTCCCTTACCTCTTGCCTGTACCTCTGTTTTCCAGACGGATACAACCACCTCAGTGACTCCTCAGGGACACGGTCCCCTCCCCCTCCCAGCCTTTGCACCCGTTGTCCTCTCTAACTGGAGCACTGGCTAAAGTCCACTGCTTCCTCCGGTCGGTGGCATCCTAGCGTCAGCTCTTCGGGAGGCCTTCCCGGACCCACCGTGTGTGGTCCTGTGCTCCGCCCGGGCGGTGCTCCTGTCGCACCCTCTGCTTCTTCCCTCAGCCCTCACCACACTTTGCCATAGTTGGCTCATTTTTGTCCTCTCTGCCTCCCAACTGTAAGCTCCGCAAGTCTAGGGACTCCCCTGGGCTTGCTGCTGTGTTCCCAACATCGAGTCAGGACCTAGCACATCGTAGGCCCTCAGTGAGTATGGGTAGAAGAATGGGCTTTTTGACTTAATGAATGTTAGAAGCAGCACAGTGTGAGGAAGGGACAGTAACTGGAGGTTTGGAACATAGACGGTTACAATCAGAGTCACGGGAAGTTGGAATCAAGGAAATACAGTGGTTGGATTCACAGAATGTGGACTCATGGACCAGAGAACCATTCAGCTCCACCGTGTCCCAGCTGGGATCTCGAGCAAGCCGACGAAGCCCTTTCTCTGACTTTTGGTTTTATTTTTTATAAAGTGCTGATCAGAGGCCCTGCCTGCCCGGTCTGGATTGTGAGCAATGAGACCATAAAGTCTGACTGTGAATGTGTACATTCTGCTCCCTCTGTGATAGAGACGGGGCTGTCTGGCCTGGGAGAGCCTCTTTGCAACTCAGCAGTTGTCCTGGGGCTCTGATTGCGAGGCTTTCATTGGCTTATTTTACCCAAGCTGAGCGTGCCTTGGGGCCTATTTGCCCGGCCTGGCACGCATCAGTGCTCAGGGTTAGGGTCTGCACGTGAGGACAAGAGCCCTTCGGGAGGAGTTCTCTATAATCAGGACAGGCTGACCTGCCTTAGAAGCCTGGATTTTACAGATGGAGAAATTGAGGCCCAGAGAAGGTAGGGGCTTGTCCATAGTCACACAGCATGTTGGGACAGAGGCACAGCTGGCCACTCCTTTAGGCTCTGAGTCAGGCTTCTTCTTAAATTCCCAACCTCCCTAATTCTAGGCTATCTGGAGGCATTGGCTTTGGTCTGGAACAACAAGAACAACGTTTGGGGTTTCTGAAGACAGTGATGCTCAGAGTCCATTCTTCAGAAGATGCCAGATCATTACATTCTGGGTCCACCGACTAAGCAGAGAGTTCTGGTTAGTTATTCCTTACAGGACCACAGCAATGTCCTGTGCACAAGGTGTTTCTCACATCCCTGTGTGAGATGAAGAGAAGAGGCATTTGGGTCGGGCTCTGGGCTGAGCACACACATCCATTACTTCCTCTTATCTCTCGTGTTTAGATGAGGAAGCCAAGGCTCAGAGAGGTAAAACAACTTGCCTAACGTCACTCAGCTCATAACTGGAACAGCCAGGACTGGAGCCCAGGTCTCTGATTCTGAGGCCCTTGCTGTTTCTGCTGCGCCAATCTGCCTCCCTTAGATACCCACTGCCTCGTGCCCTGGTGGGCGGACAGAGCGGGGAGGCTGCGGGGAAAACGGATGGGCCAAAAAATATGGTGGGAACAGCAAGAAAAGTGAGGAAGTGCTCAGCTCTTATATCACACAGACCTGGGGTTGAATGTTGGCTCTGCCGCTTTCATCGAGCCCCTGAATGACACCGTTTCCTTTTCTGTAAAATGAAGAAAATTATTACCTTGCAAGACGGTGGAAGGGATTCAATGGAATCACTTACGTAAAATGGTTCACAGTCTGAACACATAGTAATTGCACAATAAGTATCTATTGCTATCAATAATGATAATCTCTTATATAAACATTTTAGAAGTAGGTGTTCCGTGAAGACTTGTTGAGCAATTGGGGTGACTCAGTTCACACACCTGCCCTCAGAGCTGAGAGCAGAGGGGAATGGAGTGGAGGCGAGGAAAGAGGCTAAGATTTGTCGAGCTCCTGCTGTGTGCCCAGACACTGTGCTACATGTCATAATCGCCAGCATCGCCTCTGTGAATGCTCACTACAAAGCAGGTGAAATTATTAGTCTGATTTTATAGTTGGGGAAACTGAGGCTCAGAGAGGGGAAGTGGTTGTATGGTTTGTGAGTGGCTAAATGATTTAAACCTCTGGCTATTGGGCCGGAGAGCCCATGATCACTCGGCCCCACCCCTCCACACTCACGCTCACACTCAGCTTCGCTCCCCCATGAGAAGTCCCCTGCTCCATGCCCTGTGCTGGGCCACGCTGGGCCCTCTGAGTGGGCTCTGGTCCCAGGGAGCACACTGACCATCGGGGCTTTGCCCCATTCCTTCTGCCAGTCTCAACCTCTCAATGTTCTTGAGCGACCACGAGGTGAGGACCCCCTGCCTGTCCGGCCTCATCTCCCTCCACACATCTGCCCACCTCCATACCTAGCCGGTAGTCACCCCCACTAGGTGACAGGTCCCCAGACACTTCTGTGCTTTCTATCCACTCAACCTTTGCTCTGCTGTGTCCACTATTCATAATGACTGCTCTCGTATCCCCAGAGATTGAAATCCTGAGTGTCTCTAGTTAAAGGCCTAGGAGCTGGGAGGTCAGGGTCTGTCTTCTGAACCAGGGCCTGAGCAGAGGAAGTGAGAGGGTCTGCGTTTTGGAGCAGGAAACAGAATCGGAGGTGAAGGAGGAGGGAGGCAGGGCAGGAGGGAGAGGAGAGGGGGAGTGAGCAGGGCAGTTACATGGTTACATAAGGGCGTGTGCCCAAGGCCAGCACGTGATGGAACGCCGTGCCCTGCCAGAGAGGTGGGGAAAGTTCATCAGCCAAGGGCTTCTTGCTGTCGGAACAGACATCCGGGGGATGATCACACAAAGGAGGGGTGCTTCAGTCCACGGTGAGCGGCTGGGGTCATTGAACCGCCCTCCCACCCCAGCCAGCTCTAAGTCCTACTCTTTGGAGCTGCAGGGCAGGCTTGCACTAAAAGAAGAAAAGAGACTTTCATTTAAATTTCTGGCGGTAGTCACAGGAATTAAATTCATAGAGCATTTCGTGGGGCTCATGCTGTGGTCAGCTTTGATGCTCACAGTGACCCTGGGAGGTGGGGCTCATGCCCTCCTTTTACAGACTGGAGCTCAGAGAGGGGAAGCAGTTGTCCAAGGCCACACAGTGAGAAAGAGGCAGAGCTGGGATTTGAAGATAGTTACCGTGCTGTTGGCACCTGTGACAATGGCCCCAGGAAATAAAACTTAAAGTTAGCAACTTTGCTGAAACTTACAACGGGCAGGCTATAGTTCTTGTTAACTCATTTATTCCTCTTGACTCTGTGTGGAAGACACTATTGTTATCATCCCTATTTTACAGAAAGGGAAACTGAGGCATAGAGACGTTAACTAACTTCCTCGATTCATGGAGTTGGT
The DNA here is from genome assembly GCF_041296265.1 of Equus caballus. Lineage (NCBI taxonomy): Eukaryota > Metazoa > Chordata > Mammalia > Perissodactyla > Equidae > Equus > Equus caballus. Next base: position 69,977,838 of record NC_091690.1, read on the forward strand.
AAGTGGTGGAGCTAAGACTTGAATCCAGGTCCTGTGGTTTCAGAGTCTGTGCTCTTAACTGCTTCACTTACATGGGGGTTCAAGGTAGAGGGACTTCCAACTATGCCACCAGGCCCCTGCCCTCTCAATCACGGAGAGGGGCCCACCCAGGCCCTGTGGTCTATGGCACGGTCAACTCGCCTCACCCTGGACAGGCAGGTGGATGAGGCACCTCCTCTGGGATGGCTGCCAGCCTCATTCAGCCCAGCCTGGGTCAGGGCAGGTGAGGACACTCCAGGGAACTCTGGTGCCCTGTTCTGGAATTCTTGTCTCTGGGGCAAACCAGCAGACCAAGAGGCTGTTGAACTCGCATGAGGCAATGAGGGGAGTGAGTTCATGGCTCTGGTGGGGTCAAGGCACTTGGGCAGATGTGGTCCGGGAGACCGGAGCCTGGGGTTCCAGCCCCGGTTCCAGCCCAGCTCACTGCACAAACTCGGGCAAATCCTTGCCCCTGGGCCTCAGTCTACCTATCTGTATGGTAAGGGGCTTGGACAGCATGGTTTCTTAGGCCTGCCGGCCCTGTACCCTCTGCTCTGAGTTATAACTCCTTAGACGTAGCTTCTCTCTTCAAAGGAAGGAAACTCCTTCTTGTCAAGCACCTTCTAAGGTCAGGGGAAGTTCCTGGCAGTTTTTCTACTCCCACCAGCTAATCCTGGCTTTTAATGACGGTCCTAACCCCCAAAAGAGTGTCTGATGAAGAAGAATAGGGCTGGCGTTCAGACTCTATGCATCAGAACTGCTTTACTAGGTGTCAAAAGATTGATACAGGGGCCGGCCCGGTGGCGCAGCAGTTAAGTTTGCACGTTCCGCTTCTCGGCGGCCTCGGGTTTGCCGGTTCGGATCCCAGGTGCAGACGTAGCACTGCTTGGTAAAAGCCATGCTGTGGTAGGCGTCCCATATATAAAAAGTAGAGGAAGATGGGCATGGATGTTAGCTCAGGGCCAGGCTTCCTCAGCAAAAAGAGGAGGATTGGCAGTAGTTAGCTCAGGGCTAATCTTCCTCAAAAAAAAAAAAGATTGATACACTTCTATGTTGGTTGGTAGATAGCCATTTCCCTTAACTTCTCCTGGTGCTCCCCATTTGGCCCAGGTACTCCAGTAATTAAATGGTTAATGCCTGGCAGCCCTCTGCCCAGCCAGAAGTGCCAATGTCCATTTGGCCATGCCGCCATTTTGCTGTGCAACTGTGCTGTAGTCAAGTAATATGAATATCACAACAGGAGGGGAAGCAGTATGTCATGGTGGAGAGGATCAGACACATGATTTCACGCCCTGACTCGGCCGCTAACTCCCTGGGTGCGCTCGGGCCACTTCCCTGTCTCAGTTTCAGTTTCTTCAAGGTGCCCATCTCACAGGGTTGTTGTATTAAATGGAAAAATGGGGACAAAGCTCCTGGTATGCAGTAGACAGTCAGAATATGTTAGTTCCCCTTGTGGCAGACCAATGAGAGACAGTTGGATTCAGGGGAGAGGGAGGAGGGTAGTGTGGTATGATAGAAAGAGGGTAGATTTTTGAGCCAGAAAGACTCAAGTTCAAAGGCTGGCTCTGTCACTTACTCACTGTTATATGCTGAATTGAATCTCCCCAAAATCCATATGTTCAAGTCCTAATTCCCAGTATGGAATATGACTGTATTTGGAGGTAGGGTCTTTAAAGAAGTAATTAAGTTAAAATGAGGTCATTAGGGTGAGTCCTAATCTAATACGACTGGTGCCCTTATAAGAAGAGGAGATTGGGACACTCGCACACATAGGAGAATGCCACGCAAATATGAGGACGGCCATCTACAAGCCAGTAAGAGAGACCCCACAAGAAACCAACCATGCAGACACCTTCATCTCAGATTCTAGCCTGCAGAACCGTGAGAAAATAAATTTCTCTTGTTTGAGCCATCTAGTCTGTGGGTCTTTGATATGGCAGCCCTGGCAAACTGACACACTCATTCTGCAACATTGAGCTAGGTAGTTAACTTTCTGTGCTTCCTACAGTAGATTAAATGAGATAATGCCTAAGAGAGCACCAGCATATAGTAGGCCCTTAGCAAATGCTATCTCTGCCTCCCCTATAAGCTGAGGACTGCAGTTGGCTCTCTCAGGGGAGGAGAGTGGTGATATTACTGAGTCATCCTGCCTCAGCAGGAACCTGCAGGACACGTGACCCTTGATCTGGCCCTCACCTTTCCTCAGACTGGCAATCCTGCCCTCAGCTCCGCCCCTGGCCTTTACACTGGGTTTCTGTCTGCCAGACTGCCAGGCGATCAGGGTTCACAGAGGCTTTTGCTTCTGGCCATGCTCAGCAGCAAACTCACCGTTGAGTGCCACCGTTGAGGGGCCAGCTTGGTGTAGCCCCTGACACAGGGGCGAGATTGGAGGGGTAGGGAGGGTGGCTGGGGTGGGGGGTCTCAGGGGTGGAGGAGCGGACTGTTGTGTCATGGTGATTTTTCCAAAATACTTGCACACTATCTCATCTGATACTCCTGGCAACACTTTCAGGTGCGCTGCGCTAAGGGGCTCCTCTTGAAACAGAGAGAAACTGAGCCCCAGAGGAGTTAAGGAGCTCCTCCCAACTCAGCAAACCCATGCTGGAATTAGGACCTTGGAATCTAGACTCAGGCTCCAGCTCTTTCTGCCACTGGGACCACTTGTTTGCCCTCCAAGGCTTTGGGGGCTTGGGGAGTGTCGTGGGAAGCACGTGGACCCAGGAGTCACCACACTTGGGCCAGTGACCAGCTGTGTGACCCTGGGCAAGGCCCCCACCTCAGCAGGCTGTGCGAGGCTCCATGAGAGAGGGATGCCATCTCTGCCCCTGGAACTCTCGAGGCCCATGATCATTGGCAGCTCTTGTGACTTTCATAACTAACTATTCAGTAACTGTTGCTGAATTGAATTCCTGGAGAGCCAGGAAGTGTGTCTGTGGGTGGGAGAGACGTCTGGCACTTCCAGGGGGCCCAAGGCTTCCTTCCCACATGCCTCCTTCCCCCAGAGCCTGGCAGCCCTGGAGAGAGAATGTAACAGAGGGACCTAGAGGCAGTGGGCAGCTGCATCTGGAATTTTCCTCCCCCCAGCCCCCTGTACCTGTCTGAAACCCTTGTCTCCCTATTTGCAGTTCCTGGTTCAGTAAACACTGTTTCACTTTTTTACAGCACCTGTCACCATCCAAACTTCTTTGGACCGCTATATTTTCACTTTCATCTGCCCCATCCACACCCCCCAGAGAATGATGATCGTGCCCCAGGTTTTGTCTGTCTTGTACCCTGCTCCATCTCCTGCACTGGAACAGGGCCTGGCAGAGTTGGTGCCTGGTCATTATTCGTGGAATGAAGGATGAATGAATGAATGACTTAATCCTTTGTGGTCAGCCCTTTGCTGTATTTGAGGATATTGCCTAAGTCAGTGCCCAGCCCTGTTTTCTAGAGGCTTCCAGTCTGGTGGGGGAGGCAGACACGACACAGACAAAGGCAGTGACCATGGGTGTGACCTGCACTGTGACAGAGGGAAGGAGGCACCTGGGCTGGGGGAAGCCAGAGCATGTGGCATCTGATCTGCTTCAGGGAGCAGGAGGGGCTGGCTGGGTGGGAGGGCCTGGGAGGCCTCTCAGAGATGCCTCAGCTGAAGACGGGCATAGGAGTCAGAAGGACAAGGGAGGGGACAGCATTCCAGGCTGAGAATAGCACATGCAAAGGCAGGAAGGCAAGAGAGATCATGGGAGTTAGAGGCATCTGATGCGTAGAGATAGGGCAGCAACTGGGACCGTGGATGCCAGGGGCCGGCAGGGGTACCTGAGGGAACAGTGGCGGGGATCTGATGGGAGAACAGATGAGGGATGTGCAAATCCGAGCTGTTTTCTTCAGGTTCTCAAAGGCTTCCCTCTTGTTGAGAGGTAGTGCTGCCCAGGGGCTGCCTGTTTGCCAAGCGGCTGCAGGTGTCGGCTCCTTCCTACCCGACTCTCCCAGGTTAGCACAACCTGCCCTCTGAACTGGTGCCTCTCTCTGCCTCTCTCCTGAGAGAGAACAGGCTTAGGGCCAAGGCCCCCCGCTGCCCCCACTCTGAGGCCAGGCCAGGGTGGCAGGGGCTCTGGGAGCAGCCGCTCCCCTTTCCGAGCCCAGTGTCCTCAGACTCGCAGTGGGTGGGTAATGTGCCTTGCAGGCCTCCCCTCCGGGATTCTTTTGGCCGATGGAACAGGGTCAGGGGAGTGCATGGTGGCTTTTCCAGCCTGAAGACGCTGCCCGATGGCTCCAGGAAGTGTGACTTATTCCAGCCTCGCTACAGGTGGGGATCAGGCTTCTGGCTCCTACTCCTCCAGCCAGAAACCTTTTGCCTCAGGCAGCCATGGGAGAGCACTAAAGCCAGTGAGATGGATTTTGGTGTGTCACAGACTCTCTTGGTGACCTCAGCAAATTTCTGCCTCTTTCTGGGCCTTGGTCTCCTCCTTTGTAAATTGGATGTAACAGTGCCTGTCCTCACTCTGCAGAGCCAGGAGACCTGCTCCTCATCCTGGACTTGGCATTGGCTGGCCTTGGGCAAGTCTGTCCCCTTTTGAGGCTCTAGTCTCCCCATCTGTATGTTGAGAGGGTTGGACTTGTCATCCTACAAAACCAGGAGCCAGTTTAAGAGGCAAAGCGTTTATTTGGGATCAAAGAATTGCAATTCGGGGAGCACAGATTCAGCTAGAAACCCAAATAGTGTCCCAATTACAGGAGAGAGCCTTAGGATTTAAATGGGAAAAAGGGAGAAGAAGGAGGTGAGTTGTATTAAAGAAGAGTTCATTGGAGCTAGAAGAGGTAGGGTTGGTTTTGTCCTTCAAACATCGGCTTGAGGTTCGGTCATCAGGCAAAAAGCTAGACTTGTCCTTCATTGGTTGGTTAGCGATTCGGTCATCAGCAAAGTCCAATTTCATCAGTCCTTACAGACAGGATATTCTTGTCCTTTCTGACTTCTTAGAATGATGGTGGTTTGGTCCAGTTTGGAAGATAAAGAAGACAAGATGTGCAAGGCAATTTCTCTGAGATGGCTGCTCCATCTCTGTTTTAATATGACTCCACTCATGTCATCTTTCACAGACTTTCTGAGTGGCTCTCCAGCTCAGATATTCTTGCCAGGCTCAGCGATTCTGTGGAACCAGTTGGTTTTTGGTGATCACGCCACTGCCAAATACCCACAGGTTCTGCTTAACTGCTTCCAGGAAACTCACTACCTCTCTTGCAACTTCCTTCTACCTCTGGAGAGTTCTAGCAGAAAGGCCTTCCTCACACTGCATCTGTCTTCCTGCATCACCCAACCGCTGGGCTTGGTTCTGCCTTTGGAGGCTGCAGAACCCCATACAATTCAATAGACCCTAGGCACTGGGCACACTGGCCAGGCCTTGTGCTGGACTCCGGGGACACAGAGGAACCAGAAATGGTCATGGTCCTTTAGGGGATCATTGTCAAGTTGAGGAGACAGACCAGTAAACAAACACACAATTTCAGGAAAAGCTTAGGGTATGAAAGAGAACTCTGGAAGGGCTGGAGCAGAGCATGAGTGAGGAGAGGTGAAAAGGCAGTGTGGGTGTCAGGTGCCTGGCCAAGAAGGTTCCATGTTGTCCAGCAAGGACTGGAAAGATGTGGACAAATCTGCTAGTTCTGCCCGACTTCAGCCTCATTAATAATCCCAGCTGCCATCTACATCTCCTTCTGGGCACAGGGACCCGTTGCCTCATCAAATACCCTCAATATCTCATTGAATCCTGCCCCATAGTAACACTTATTCCCATTCTGTAGATGAGGAACCCGAGGCCCAGAGCAATCAGTTACCTCCCCCAAGTTCATGCGCTCAGTACCCTTGGAGCCGGATTAAAACCAATCTGGCAAAAAGCCTCTCCCCGGACTTGCTGCTTCTCATTTGTCCATCCGTCCCTGTCATGACCAGGTTTGGGGTCTGCTCCCTTCCAGAGCCTCCTCAGAACCAGACCCTGGCTGCTCTAAGGCGCATTTCTAAGGTGCATCTAAGGTGCATTTCCTAAGGCAGGGGAGCCAGGGCGGGGGGCTCCCAACAGGGGCGCAGACTGTGGGCCTCAGTGAGGGTCAGGAGGCTCGTCTCCCTGGAGGGACTCCAGCATCTCCAGGGGCCTTGGGAGGTCTGCCTTTGTGTGGTGAGGAGGTCTCCCCACTGTGCCCTCCAATTTCATCCTAAATGTGGCATTTGCTGCAGTAGCCTGGCAGTGGGCAGGGCCCTGGTCCAGGAGCCCCGAGTGCGGGCTGTAGCCCCGGCTGGCCCTGACACAGTGTGACTTGGATGGGGCTCTTCCCCTTCAGGGCTTCAGAGTTCTTATTTGCAGACAGGAGGCGGGGACAAGCTCTCCGAGCAACACTCATAACTGTAGCTGAATCAAACGTGTCTCAGGCTGATCTGGAGGGGCAGATGGGGTTCTGAACGTCCTCCCCTCCCCTTCCCAAAGCCCCTCCCTTGTCTCTTGGGGCTGCAGCTGGGCCCGCCCTCCATCTCCTCAGCGGGATGTCCTTTCATTTAGGAAGGGAGTTCTGCAGACAGTGAAGGGACAGGAGGGGGCGGGAAGGGACCAGAGCAGTGTGGCCCAGCTGCCTCCTGGTGAGGTGGATAGTGTTGGGGTCAGACGGACCGTTAACCAGCTGTGTGACCTCGGGTGGAGCTCTTAACCTTCCTCAACTTCAGTTTCCATATCCGGAAAGTAGTGATAATAACAGTACCTCCTATTGGGGGTTATTAATAGTGAGGATAAAATAAGGATTATAGGCCAGTGTGTCTGTACACTTGGCTCAGAGCCTGGTATGTAGTAAGCACTCATCAGTGCAGCCTTGGTGACAATGATGATGGTGATGATGGCAGTGAGAGGAGAAGGATGATGACAACCATCCTGTTGGACAGTATGAGACATTGCAGGGCCCTCTCCCAACACGCGGGTACTTTCCCGCCTCCACGCTTTGCGCTCAGTCTCTTCTCCAGCCTGCCCTTCCCCCAGACTCTTCTACTGCAGTTCCACAAATGCATCCTGAGTAACCGAGGGCGCTCGCGGCACCTCGTCCTGTGGATCTGAGCCTGGACGAAGATCCCACGCAGACCAGCAGCCAACGGCTGCGCCTGGGCGCGTGGCGGGAGCACCTGCTTTGCAGAAACTAGGAGAAGGCTTCCCGGGGGAGGGAGAACGTCGCCAGAGTCTTGATGGAGGAGTAGGAATGGGCTGGAAGAAGAGAATAGGATTTCTGTTTCCACTTAAAGGCATTTCAGGCAGATGAATAACATGTGCACAAGCAGAGAGGTGTGAAATAGCACGTCGAGCTTGGGAAACTGCGAGAAGCACAATATGGTTAGAGAGCTGGGAGCAAGTGTGGAGGGGTGAGAGAAGACAGCGGAATGGAGAGGATGTTGGGGGTGGAGCATCAAGAGCCTTGTGTTCTAACTAAGACACTTAAAATTTATCTTGAAGGCAACGAAGAGTCATTCTTTTCATCATGCAGCAAACATTTCTGAGGATCTACTCGACCCACAGTACCTTCGCAGTGGGCGCTGTGATGCGCTGCTCGGATGCCGCGCCTCCCCCCTCAGACCGGAGCCTTCTCCCCTCCAATGCCTGACAGCTCACAGCTGAGACTGCCCTCCGTACCACTGCCTTAGACTTAAGAGACCCTCCACATTTAGTGTCACTCCCCTTCCCAGGACCAGCCTGCATCTAGTGATTGGTCCATGTAGGGGTATAAAGGCCCAGCTCCCTTGCTCCAATTTGGGATAACTGTGAAAAGTCGTTCCAGCTCTAGAGCTCCTGAGAGGTGGGCTGACGCCTCTGTGGGGTCTGCATCACAGCCCAGCTTGTCCCTCTGCCCAGTCCTGCTTCACTCACTGCCCTACAGGTATTGATCTTGAAGTCAATCCCCAATAAACCTCCTGCCAGCAAATCTTCATCTCAGAATCCCCTTCCCCAGGAAGCCAAGCTCTGACAACCATCATGGAAGAATGTCGAGGATGGTTGACATCTTGTTGAGGGTCAAAAAGAGACCCCTTTGGGGCCAGCCCAGTGGCGCAGCAGTTAAGTTCACACGTTCCACTTTTCGGCGGCCCTGGGTTCGCTGGTTTGGATCCCGGGTGTGGACATGGCACCGCTTGGCACACCATACTGTGGTAGGCATCCCACATATAAAGTAGAGGAAGATGGGCACGATGTTAGCTCAGGGTCAGGCTTCCTCAGCAAAAAGAGGAGGACTGGCAGTAGTTAGCTCAGGGCTAATCTTCCTCAAAAAAAAAAAGAGACCCCTGGTTTTGGAAGGTGGCTCTGCCCACAGTTTGAGATTGAAATGGAGGCGGGGCTGGAGCCCAGAGGCCAGTGAGGAGGTTGTTCCGACTTAGCAGAGGAATGATGAGGGCACGAGGAGGGTGGGGGCAGGAAGGAGGGATGTGCCTGGGGGACTTAGAGGAAAGAGAATTGGGAGACACGGGAGAGACTGGGTATGGAAGCCGCTGGGAACAGCTGGACAGAGGTGGAGCTAACTTGTGGGCTGGGTTTAACAGGACTCGGTTCAGTCTGGGAGTGGAGAGCATGCCATGCCCATGAGACATCGGGGTGGGGGCCCAGGAGGCAGGGCTGAATATCCAGGACCAGGAGATGGATCTGAGCTGGAGGCGTGGATGTGGGGCTTAACCAGCACCTGGCCGTTTACAATGCGTTCACTCACACCTATTAGTTTAACACGGGCCCCGACCAATCAGAAGGGTCCCCAGAGTCCTGGAGACCCGCTATAGGGCTAGATGTTCACCCTTTAGTTGCTGAATCATGGGGGGAGGTGCTGGATGGCAGGGGTGCTCAGGAGGCACCAAGCAGCAGCTTTTTACTGAGCAGTAATTTGGAACACTTGCATGCCAGCTGAATGTCAGCCCTCCTGGTTCCTCAGATAATCCTCTGAGGAATCTGCTGAGACAGATACTATAATCCCCTGTTAAAAAGAGGAAACTGGGGCTCAGTGAGGTGAATGACTGGCCAGAAACGGGACTGCTCCTAAACAGAAGAGCTGGAGTGGAACCCAGATCTGTCCACTCCCGCGTCCCATGCCTGCAGTGCTGCAGTGGGGATCAGAACCCAGACTTCTCTGCTCTTCAGTCAGGGTCCTTTCCCTTTATTCAAACGGCAACTTCCTGTAGTGAATCCCAGAACCTGTGATCCTGAGCCAATGCCTCCTTCCAAGAAATGGTGCTGAGACTGTCCGGGCCTGTGGGAGACGGGGAGCGGAGTGGGAAAGCCCAGAACCAGGTATGAGGGAATTTCCAGACCTGGGGATCTCCCAGCTCCTGGTTGGGAGTCAAGGCGTGTGTGGGAAGCTCCGTGCCCTCTCCAATGGATACCGCCTCCCCACTGGCAGAAGGAGAGCTGGGGGGCCAGCTGGACCTGCCTCGGCTTGGGCCCACCACCTCCAAACTGTTCCCTCCGGGGAAATGGGTTCCCTGTGAAGTAGGAGCATCTCGTTGCCGAAAATGTTCCTGTGGAGCCTGGCTATTCATTCACTTGTTCGTCCATTCATTTGACATTGAACAACTACTTAGGGAGTAGCTCCCGTGTGTCCTGTGCTGCTGGGTCCTGCCTCCCCTGGGTCCAGGCCTGGGGATCTCCCAGCTCCTGGTTGGGAGTCAAGGCGTGTGGAGGGATAGGTGCTACGTGGGTAACGAGAATCAGTGAGACAGACTGGGGAGTGTACAGGGCTGTTCTGTTTGTCCCGGCGTTCCCTGGGCCAGCACACAGGAGCCCAGCACAGAGATGCTGTCAGGGGCTCCTGATTAATGGATGAAGGAAGGAAGGGCTGAGGCTGACAAAGGAAACGGCTTCCTGACTGGCAGGAGATAAAACCCTGCGGGGGAATCAGGGAGGGCGGAACCTCCATCCTGGAGAGCACCCACCTGCCTCAGCCCTCAGGGTTTGACAGCCACCTATCTACATGCAAGGGACTGGCCTCAGGACTCCAGGCCCTTCCCAGATGTGGAATCTTCCGTTCTGCTGCGGCTCCAGGTGGCATCCAGCTGCCAAAAGGACATTTTGGCTGTTTTCTCAGCTGTGACCCAGAACACGCTGAACTTTCTTGCTAGATCCCGTTCAGGGATTCTGGAAGAGTGTCAGCAGTGGGGAATGGAGGAGGGAGGGGCTCCATCCGTGGGGCTCTGTCTCCACGTCCCTGAGACCTGAAGTCCTGGGCGTGATTTGATAGAGTTGCACTGTGTCAGGTTTTTTTTCCCCACAAAGCCCCCCGGTACATAGTTGTATATTTTAGTTGTGGGTTCTTCTAGTTGTGGCATGTGAGACGCCGCCTCAGCATGGCCTGATGAGCGGTGCCATGTCCCTGCCCAGGCTCTGAACTGTGGGCTGCCGAAGGGGAGCACGCAAACCCAACCACTGGGCCATGGGGTGGGCGCCTGTGTTAGGTTTTTAAAAACACGACCTGGTGTTTTTTCTTTTGACTTTTTATTTAGTTTTTTTAAGATTGGCTCTGAGCTAACATCTGTTGCCAATCTTTCTTTTTACTTCTTCTCCTCAGCGTGGTCTGATGAGCGGTGCCATGTCCGCACCCAGGATCCAAACTGGTGAAAACCCGGGCCAAGGAAGCAGAGAGTGAACTTAACGACTTGGCCATGGGGCCGGCCCCTTCTTTTAACTTTTCAAACTGCTCTGAGAAGATGATTTGAGAAGCCAGCTCCTTACTCTTCTCCCGTCTCTCGGTCACAATTTCGTCTTCATCCCCACGGGGCTGTGGTACTCAGAAAAGAGGACAGGTCCTGCTGTGGCCTCCCACGGAAGAAGGGCCTGATGAGGGGAAGGGGCAGGAGGGAACCAGGCGTCAGCGAGAGTCTGCAACGGCAGGTCTGACTCTGGGCGCTTTGCACAGCGTCTCCCTTTTTTTGGATGAGGAGACTGGGAGATAAAGTAGCATGTACAAGGGCACACAGTTGACAATGATTGTTCTAATCCTAACAAAAATGATAATTATTAGGTGAAACCGTTATTTGAAAAACTGACAATTTCTTATGGTTCAACCTAATATGTGTTATTCAGGCACAACGCAGGATGTTCTCCTTATTCTCACGGGAACTCTCTGCAAAGGAAGGAGTTATTATTCTGCTTTCAAAGCTGAGGCGATGGAGGCTGAGAGAGATTGGGTGACACGCCATCACCCCGCTGGGGGATCAGTGGCGGGCAGGGCCTGGAAGTCAGGTCAGTGTCCAAAGCCCCTCAAGCTGCGAGGACGTACTTTGTCTCCTTGCCTACAACTCATGCTGACTCAGGAGGTGGAAAGACACTGGTTTGGTGGTTGGGAAACCCCGGCAGAACAGACTCTGCCCCAAAGTGCTGGGTGGCCTCGGGCAGGTCCCTCCCCTCTCTGGGACTCACTGTGGGCATCTGTTAAGGGAGGGGTTGCGCTCGCCCGTTTCCTGCCGTGCCCACCTCTGCATGCGTGCCTTGTGCACCGAAGGCTGGGGCCATGTCTGCCTCTTCTGTGCTCCTGGTGCCTGGGGTGGCCCTTGGCTCAGAAGGGGCCTCAGTGAACCCTCGCTGACTGTGGGGCGGGAGGGAGCTTGTGGCACTGCGTGGGTGCTTGCAGGCACCGGGCGAGTGGCAGGGAGGCCAGGGCTGCTCCTGGCAGGTGGAGGCTGCCTCCTGGAGGCAGGGCTAGTTCTCCCTGCCCAGGCCTCAGACGGGCCTCCAATGGGGAGATGCTAGGGACCACTCTCAGCCCATAGCCTGGGAAGTCCCTCAACAGGAAGGCCTGAGGCTCTTGACCTTTATTAGGCCTCCTAAAAGTGGGACTCGAGGCTTCCCCAGAGCCACCACAGTCACTTATGTCACCGAGCACTCAGCCACGCGCTCCCCACCCCGGCTCTAGAGAAAGAGGACCAAGACATAGGAATGCCCAGCAGGGGACAGAAAGAGCTGTCAGTCTGCCCACCTCAGCTAACTGCCCAACGAGCTCGAGGGGAGGAGTGAGAACATCGGCGCTTTCCACAGCCAGGCTCGGGGAGGGGAGGCGAGGCGAGACTGGCGGCCCCTGGGGAGAGAACTCACAGATGATTTACACCATGACCTGCTTGACCTCCTTGTTCATGAACTTCAGATGGCGCAGGATGGGGGAGGCATTGTGGGCCTTCGTCTTACTGTCTGACAGGCCAGCCGTAGCAGCAATGGGGAGCATTCATTGAGTACTCACTGTATGCTAAGCAAGGTGCTCAATTCTTTTCATTTGTTGTCACATTTGATCCTCATCAAAGCTCTGTAAGTTACTATTTCTGCTCCCATCTTACAGCTGAGAAAATGAAATCTTAGAGACATTATATAACTTGCCCAAGTTCAGGCATCTAATAAGTGGTTAGAGCTTGGATACAAATTTAGGCTACAAAACTTGGGCTCTTAACTACCACATTCTACAAGTTCCATCCATCCGTCCATCTATCTATCCATCCATCCGTCCAACCATTTACCCATTTGTATCAGACAGGATCACAGTAGAAAACACATTCACACTTAAATTAGCATGGTTCAAAGTGGGCTTCATAAAGCGCCTATTTATGATGATGGGGAGGGGGTGCTGTGAAGGGAAACCACACAGGATCCTGCAGTATCCTAGGGTTAGGAACAGCAAGGTTGATATTGCCTAGAACCTGAAGGGGTGAGGGGAGGGAGATGTTAATGGAACCTGGGGTGAGAGAGGACCTGATAGGAGCTGCACCTTTTGTAAACAGATGTGCCAGTCTGAGGTACCACACAAAGAGGGGGCCTGAGGAACAAGTACCCCAGCTTCCTCCCTTCCTCTCTCCCCCCATCTCCTCCTGGGCTCCCCTTCAGCCAACCCAACCAGAAGCCAAAGGGCACTGGAGTCAGTTGATGCGGTCCCTTCAGGTCAGCCTCCAGGGCACAGAGCAGGGTGCAGAAGGGTGGAGAACAGAACTGGAGGGCCTTGGGAAGACACCCTGCACCATCCATCCACTTGTCCACCTTGCACGTCTCTCCTGCCGTGGCGCCATGTCAGGCTTTCCTGTTGGTATGGGAATATTATCCTAGGCAAAACAGATGTGGTTCCTTTCTTTCTTCCTTCCTTCCTTCATCAAGCACCCTTGAGGCCTCTGTGAGAAGATCTGGGCTGGGTGCTGGGGACCCAGGGAGGGGTGGGACCCAGATCCTGCCCTTGAATTGCTCACAAACCACTGAGAGATCATCCTGAGATGTGATCTGGGCTGCCTGCTTCCTTGCCTCGGTCTGGGGGGTAAGGGGAGGTGGGTGGGTCAGATGAGATGGAAACAGTCCAACCAGCAGAAAAGCTATTTGCTAACTTTACTCATTTGACCAATTATTAAGATTATGAGACGGAGCTGTAGTCAGGAGCTGAAGGGTGCAGCTCAGGGCCAAGTCAAGGCTCAGTGCCTTGGTCTCATTAACATCATTATGTTATGGTGAAGAAACAAAGCCCCAGTCACGTAGGAACAAGTCACAGCCCCAGAACTTCCAGGGCTCCTGCGGCGCATGAGGAGGTAGGCAGAGCCCACTTATCCAGAGCCCCGGCTTCTACTCCAACTCAGCTGTGTGTCCTTGAAAGAGTCCCTGCCTCCCTCTGGGTCTGCCTCCTCAGCTGTACAGAGGCTCCTGGGACCTCCGGCTCTGAGGTTGCATGAGTCTGGGAGGAGGCCACATCTGGAGACTCCTGTCCCCTTCCCCATGCCACCCCCAGAGCTTTGTCAGGCCCCTTGTGAATGCCTCTGTGCCTCTGTTTGCCTTCAGGACCTTGAAGTTGCTGCCTCACTTCCCTGCACTCAATTTCCACCCTCCTGTTGGCCCTGATTTAATTGCTGCTCCAAAGCCCCTCTGAGGGGCGCCCAGACTTGCTGTGAGGTTAATGGCGCTGGTGGTGCAGATCCCAGGGGGCCGGGCACGCTGAGAGTGTGCCCGGGTGTGTGAGGGGGAGGGTCCCGCCTTTCCGTGCTCCTTTGCCTCCTGACACCTCGGTGTTTCTGACCCAGGAATCCGACATGGGAATGTCTGATGCCTACACAGGGATGGATTCTCAGCCCTGGGGCCGCTGGCCTTGGAGGGATGGGGGCAATTTGTCTCTCACTTCCATCTCTGGTATTTCTGTTTGCTTAATCGGCTACTGGACTTCCAAAATAGTTTCTTGCAAGACTATGTCCCTAAGTCTACACCTTTGTATCCGTATTTCAGTCTGATATGCGTGAGCCTCTAGCGCAAGGCCGGGGCAGGGGCCCTTCTGCCCAGCTCTAAGGTGGTCTGATCAGATGGGAATGTGGGCCCTTCGGCAGAGGCCAGTCGGGGGAGAGGCTGGTGGCCAGAGCCACCAGTGGGAATGCGTGGGCACGGGGGCTGCCCTTGTGGAACAAAGGTGACCAAGGACAGGTGGCCCTTGCCATTGCCCTGGCTCGGGGCACCCTACCAACCTGCAGAACTCCAGCACCCCAGGTATGAGGGAAGGGGGAAGCCCTGAATTGTCTGAGAGAACCCTGAGCTGACCAGAGTTGAGTCCATCAGCAGCAGAAGTTAAGATTGAAGGTTCCACTTCTGCACCTGTGACACGGCTGATCAGCCCATCCCTCTCTCCAGCCTGAGCCCAGGTCACATCTCTGAGTCTCGGAGGCCAGCACCCTCTGTCTGCTGTAACGGGAGGAGCATCAAAGCTTCTTCCAGCGGAAAGCGTCACTGGCCTTTGGAGTGGGGGCTGAAACAGAACCCCATTTGTGCAGGACCATGACATCACCACCAACATAGAGTTCTGTACCCTGCCCACCAGCTGCACCCCCCACTCGGTGGTAGGTGACTCCTGGGAGAATACATTCTTGGCTTGAGTGTGTGTGACTGCGGGCTTGACTGCGAACATAAGCGTGAGTGAGGCTTGCGTGTGAGGACGTGTGCCCACACGTGGAACTTCATAGAATGAAAAAAGACAGAGAACACTGCATGAAGACCCATCGAGTGCTACTGGCCCGTCAGCTTCTGAGTTGAGGTGTGTGTTTCAGACGAGGATCCCAGCAGTTAGCCTACTGGGTCGGGTTGGCTGGTTCAGCGGCTCTGAGACGAGATGCCAGCTCTAGTTTTTTGCAGGGTCCGTTAGTGTCTTGGGGCGAGGGGCCCCTCAGGCTGAAATGGTAGGAAGAGGCTAACGTCAAGGGCCAGGAAAATATTCTGGGTCACCCAAAACAAACATAAACCATCGCTCAGCTCTTACAGCAAAGACCATCACTGGATCCGTCCATGCAGAGGACCAGGCCTCTGGCACGAAAGGGAGTGGGGAGGTCCTCGCATGGAAACCGGAAGAAGGAAGGAACAGAACTCAGCTGCTTGGGCCGGTTACTCTGAGACACCTGCGCTTGGCCCTTTGTCTACAACTCAGTTCCTCTTCACCACCACCCTGGCAGGTTAGATTATTGTCCCCACTCTACAGGGGAGAAACAGATGCTCCGAGAGGGGCAAGGGCTTGCCCAAGGTCATGCAGCCAGTGAAAAACTCCACCCTATCATGGTGGCCCCCTTGTTCCCTAACGCAGGACAGAACTCCCACTTGAGGACATGCAGAAGAAAGGGGTAGGTCTGGGCTTTCCCAAAGGGTGGGGCGGGTGGTCAACACAACTCCAAGATCCCAAGAGCCCTGGGTGTAGGGGAGGCTGACGAGGTGGGGTCAGGAGTACACAGAGGCTTTGAATGGGTGTCTGCAGCCCCCCAGTAATCCCCAGTAAGCCCCCTAGGGTAACCTAGGCTGGATCACTTCACTTCCCTGAGTCAGTTTTCTCACCTGGAAAATGGGAGTAATGATTCACTCTACTTTCTTCTTCAGATTGTCGTGAGAGTTAAAAGCCATGCTGTGTGGGAAGCCTTTAGCACAGGGCCTGGCTCAATACTCATGGGTGGCTGTTGTCATTAGTGTTGAGAGGAGGTCCCCTGGGGTTGGTGTGAGGGTGCCACACCCGGGAAGAGTCAAGGGCAGAGTGTCCCCAGGGAGGAGAGAACCTGGACAGTGACAGACTTGCTTTGTACCAAGAACAAAGCATGGGGAATTCTTTGCTCTCATTCTTATCCCATGAAGAATCATCATTCCCATTTCTACACTCTTAATAACATTTAAGCTTCAGATAAACAGTGGAATTGTCAAGAGAAGTGCCTAGCCCTTCAGACTGTTAATCTCCTTGAATCATCACGTTTTAATCCACACCCCTCCTCTGCAACACTGGGCATGAGACCTTTATTTGTTGGAGCAGTGGGACAGTCCTACCGAACTTGGGGCGTGGAGGGTGCTGGGGAGAGGAGAGGACAGAGGGAGGAGCAGGCGGCCTCTGCTTCTCGAGGGAGGTGCGGCCCAGCCTCCAGTGGGATGGCTTCAGTAGGACCGACATCGTGTTTACAGACGCAGTGCTGAGCTCTTTAAGCCCTTCCTTATTGCTCTCCTGCCTCATCCTGTTGCAGTCTGGCGAGCAGACCAACCCTCTGACTGCACCCTCCACTAGATTCCCCTGGAAGCTCCTTGTCAGATTGAGTGTGCACTTCTCACTTGGTCTTGATCGGCTGGCCCCCTTAGTGGCTTTGGTGCTCTAGACCTGCCTTCCTTCTTCAGACAACCCCCTTGGTACCTTTGATTCACTCCCCCTCCCCTAGCTGGATCTTCCCTCTTCCCTAGTCTGTGCCTTCTCAGTCGCCTCTGAGGGCTCCTGTCTCCACGGCTTCCTCGCCATGGCTGTGTCCAAGGCCTGTCCCTGGTCCTGGTCCTTCCCCATTCCACGCACTCTCCATCCTCCCTGCTCTGACCACTCCCAGATCTCCCCCAGCTCCGTAGTCACCATCCCCCAGCCTCAGGACCGCTCCGCTGGAAAGTCCCCACGCCCCTCACACTCAACCTGTTCAGAGAGGGTTTGCCTGATCCTGCCTCCTCCTTACTTAAAACTCTCCATCTACAAATACTTGGGAAAACTATTTGGCACCACATACTAAAGCTGAACATGTGTACACTCTCTGACCCAGCGATTCTACTCTCAGGAATATACCCAGAAACGTGTGCACACGCACACCAAGAGGTATAGACAGGAATGTTCCCAGCACTATGCCCGGACCTGGAGACTTCCCAAACGCCCATCAACCATCGAAAGAACAGACAGATAGTGGTGTTTTCACACAAGCTGCTGCTACAGCAACTATATCAATGAGTCTCACAGACATACTGTTGAAAGGAAAAAAAGACACAACAGAGTTCATACTGCATGATTCCACTTACATAAGGTTCAAAAACAGGTGAGATGAGTCTCTGGTGCTGGAAGACAGGACAGTGGTTAACCTTGGGTGGGTGGGGGCGCATGGGGGCAACGACTGGAAGGAGCCTGAGGGGGCCCCCTGGGTACTGAAAATGTTAAAGATTCCGATGTGGATGCTGGTCCACATGGTGGGCTCCTTGTAAAAATTCATCAAGATGTATACTTATGATATGTGAATTTTTCTGTATGTATGTCAATAAAAAGTCAAAATAAATAAATAATGAAATCCTCCGTGGGCTCTTGATTAATAAAAGATGAAACCCACAATCTCCTTCCCAGCCTGGTAAATGCAAGGCCCTTCCTGACCCGGCCCTGCCTGGCCACCTCCCTCCCACCCCCATACTCCCTGATCTCTGGCCCCAAGCAAGATGCTGTCTCTGCCCTCTGGGCTTTTGCATAGCCCTTCCATCTATCTGAAATGCCCTTCACAGTGTATTCCATCTGGCCATGCCCAGAGGTCCTCCCTCCCCACCTCCTCAGGCAGTTAGTTACCCAGCTGGACTGGCTCCCAAGTGCTTGAGTCAAACCTCCATGCCAGCATTTCTCTCCTGCTGGGTATGATTGTTGCCCCCCTGTCCTCCCCTGTGGCCATGAGCTCCGTCTTCAATCAAGGGACAATGTCTTTGTTCTTGGGCCTGGCACTGGGTTAAGTGTCAATAAGTTAAAAAAATGAAACCATATGTAGTCACATACTTAGCACATCATTTCACTGAAAAGAACAGAATGACATCAAGGCAGTACAAATTTTGGTCATACAGATATCAATTAATATAATATTTTGATATTCAGAATCAGGATGTCCCTGGGAAATCTGAACTATCTGGTTGTCATGGTCTTTCTTGTCACAAAGGAGCCCAATGATAGACTAACTCATGATAAAGATAAAGAGCGGAATATGTTTGCATTTAAAGGAAGAATCACAAAAAGGCAGTATCTTACATGGCAGAAGGGAGTATACATATGGCGACATTTTCGACAGTGGCTGATGGCTGCTACTCTGAGTGCTATATGCATGCTAGCGGTCACCCTAGAATTCAGATGGGCAGTGGGGACTCCATCAGAAAGACTGCCCTGTAAGGAATTCAGTTATGTTTTCTTTAATGAGAAAAGTTGCGGGCAGAAAGTGACCTTGGACTCTCCGAGTGTGGCCTTCCTTAGAAGGTTGCTGCAGGAGAGGCCCCAAGGTCCTAGGAGGGTGAAGGCTCCTGGGGTGAGGGGGTGGTGGGTCAGGGTTCTTGAGAAGGCAGACACTGGGAACAATCTGAATCCCTGGCTGTGGGGTTGCCCAGGAAGGAAAACCGAGAAGGGGGACCCCTAAGAGCTGCCATGGCTCGGGCTGTTAGGGTGAGAGGGGCTGCGAGGAGAGAGGCGGATGCCAGAGCCTTCATCTTCTGCCTGCTCTGGGAAACACAGCCACCCTGTGATGGGCGTGGGGACAGAGACGTGGAGAAAAGCCATCCTTGGGTGGGGCCAGCAGTGTGGTCAGGGAGAGGGAGTGTAATTAGAGTGTTTTCTGGGCTGAAAAGGAACAGCTGCCAGATTCAGAGGAGGAAAAGGGACTGAAGTCTCATCCAGCGGAGGATGGAGGCCAAACCCCACCCCACCAGGACCGCCCGTGGCTGTGGGCCAAGCAGGCAGACCTGCCAGGCAAGGGGCCCCAGTGCTGTGCACCTTTATCTGAGCGTGGTGTGGAGGCGGCCGGATGGCCTCTCGAGGAACAAGTGGCCTGGCAGAGGGCCCCGCCGGGGCTGTCAGATGGTGGGGGCAGGTTTCCCCATGGCGAGGCCGGGTGGCAGACAGGAGCGATAGTGGCAGTGGCCGCTTGGGCACAGGTGCTCGCTTACTGCTGGGAAAGTGGACTAAGCCCTCGGTGGGTCACGAAGTCCCTTGTATGGGAGAAAATTCAGGAGACCTGAGGAAATTTTAACTTTAATTTAGAAAAAATAAAAGACAACAGCCCTAACGGATAAGTTTGCTATAGTTGACATATCAATATCAGGAGCTTCTTTGTAACGAGAGAAAACATAACGTTAAAACACAAATAACAAATTGAGAGAAATATTTGCCACGTATGGAAGAAGAGATCAATGTCTGGAAAATAGAACTCCTATAAATCAACAAGAAAAGACAGACAACCCAGTAGAAAACTGGGCAAAGTGTTTGAACAGGAAAGTCACAAAAGAAATAAGAAGGATTTATGCGAGCAAAGACGTCTGCCCTGCTGCTCCTCCAGGAAACTACAGTTTAAAACAAACACTGATTGGGAAATTAGTTTTTGCCTATGAGATCGATAATTTTGAAAAACATTGGGGGCCAGCCCTGTGGCTCAGTGGTTAAGTTTGCACGTTCCGCTTCTTGGCGGCCCTGGGTTCGCCGGCTCGGATCCCAGGTGCGGATGTGGCACCGCTTGGCACGCCATGCTGTGGTAGGCGTTCCACATATAAAGTAGAGGAAGATGGGCACGGATGTTAGCTCAGGGCCAGTCTTCCTCAGCAAAAGAGGAGGATTGGCAGTAGTTAGCTCAGGGCTAATCTCCCTCAAAAAAAAAAAAAAAAAAGAAAAGAAAAATATTGATGATAGCCAATGTTGGTAAGAGTTCCTGGCAATGTAAGTTGATCCAGCCTCTTTGGAGGCCAACTGACAGACTCTATCAGAATTTAAAATACACGGACCTTGGTGTACTTGACCCAGCGGTTCACCTCCTTCTGTCGACCCCGGAGAAACACCTGCACACGTGCACAGAGGAAGGAACAAAGATGTTTATTACAGGATTGTTCACCATAGTGAAAAACTGGAGGAAATGTGCAACCATAGGGGATGGTGCATTCATTCTATGCAATATCATGCAGCCAAGTTTGCAATACCGTGCAGCCCTGTCCACTTGGACTTATAATGTGGTCCAAGAGAGGGAGGCCTGGGCGTTTGCTCCCCTGAGCTTTGTTCCAAGTGACCTGCAGGCTGAATTGAGAGCCAGTGAGCTAACAGGCCCGGGACCTGGGCAGTAGAGGCTGCGAGGAGACCCCCAGGCAGTGGGCTAGATGGGGGACAAGGCAGAGACTGTGGGTCTGCAGGCACGACGAGCCAAGGTGTAGCCAGGTCAGCCAGGGCCACTGCTGGGGGTGTGGCCTGGGCTGGAGCCCTCCCATGAGGAGCCCAGCCACTGAGCAGGTACAGGATCCCCCGGGGGTGGGGGGGTGGGGGTACGGACTGCATCCCCTCTTGAGGGCAGTCCTGTCTCTGCCCAGCTGCTCACGTGAAGGCCCCTCCACAAACCCACAGCTGGGGAGGCAGGGGGAGGTGGAAGCTGCCTGAGGGATGGGACATCTTTATACACGGACAGACTGAATACGACCTAAAGAGACTGTTTAAATGATCATATCAGACGGAGCTTTAAATCACATTAGATGACGTTATGTCATTTTTTTCCATATTTCCAATTTTTTGTCAGATTAGTCCATTTCCAACTTTTTGTCAGATGAAGAACAAACGAAATACTGACAGCGTCCTTGTGCTCTGGAGCGCACCCTGAGCTGAATTTGGTGGCCCTCACGCAGGGCTCTGTGCGGTTGGTTTCCTCTGCCTGCCTGCTTCCCCTCTTCCTCTCCCCTTGGCTCTTCCCCACCCGTCCCTTTAGCCCTGATGCTCCCCAGGGAGCTGCTTTGAACCCCTAGACTGGCTTCCACGCCCCAGAGCTTCCCTTTATCACAGCATTTGGCGCACTCTGTTGTCCTGCTTGCCTCCCCGATCAGACTGTGAGCTCTGGGTGGGGCACAGGCCATCTACTATTCATCAAGGAACCCTTAGGACCTAGCACGGACTTAGCACCTGGCAGGTGCTCACTTAATGCTTGTTGAATAAGTGAGGGAATGAATGAATGAGACGGGCTGCCTTTATAGAAGACCTGGAGACCATGTGATCTTGGGCCGGACATTTTCCCTTCATGGGCCTCTGTTTTCCATTTACAAAGAGGTGGAGGCGGGAGCCGGGCTTCTCTGTGACAAGCCGCCCACCCCATCCTTCTCCTGGGAGCCCAGGACCGCGTGGCGTTCTGTCCTCTCCGCCCACGGAGAAATTCCAGACCAGAGGACCCAGCCTATGCGACCTCCCTGTCCTCTGCCAATTCAGGCCTTTGCAAAACTCTGCCGCTTTCTCTTTCCAGACGTGGTTCATGTCTGGCTTCCTCCCTGTGCCCTCCTCCTTGGGGACCCTGACTGCTTCCAGATGGGTGTGGTCCCTGCCTCTTTCCCAGAGTCCAGCAGGCCAGCAGCAGCGTGGCTGGGGAGCTGCCCCAGGCCTCTCCCTGCCCCGGGGCTGTGGGGGATCCCTCTTCCTCCACTCAGGCTCTTCCTCTCTTTCTTCGTGTATTATTCTCTCCTCTGTCGCTGTCTCTCTCTCCCTTCTCTCTGTGTGTCTGTCTCTTGGCCTCCGGCTTTGTCTTTTCTCTCTCTCTGCCTTTCTCTCTCTACTTGCTCTTTCCATCCGGGGTTCCGTCTCTGTCCCTCTCTCCTCGTCTTGGATTTTCTGTGTTCTCTCCTGTTCCCTTTCTCCAGACCCCTTTCCCACCCAAGTGGCCCCCTCCCCTCCATAGGCATTAGCCTCCCCAAGCTGGCTGAAGGGTGGTCTCGGTTTTTCCCAAAGCCCCCTCCTGGCTCTTGCCCGAACCCTGGCCAGCCTGAATCCCCATCCCCACCCCTCTGTGGGGCGGGAGCTCCAGGACAGCACTGACCCCAGTACAGTCAGGGGGAGCGTGCTGGACCCGCAGATTCCCGGCATTGCCTTCCTGAGGGGGAGGAGGGAGTGGCTGTGACCCATGCCGAGGGTTGTCTGGGCCTTTTCCGGCCTGGATTACCCCACCCCCACCCCATGTGAAGCAGCCTGGCCCCCTTCCTGTCCCTGACTGCGCAGTGCCCTGGCCGGGGAGTGGCCCCCCAAACAAGGGCTGCACTCATGGGCTGCCCAGGGGGCTGCTTTGCTCTGCCGGCTTCTTCCTGCAGCGGCTGCTGGGGGCTGGGCTATTAGATGTCAGCCTGTTCAGCTGAGAGGAATCAGACCCCAGGACCCAGCCCGAGGGATGTAAGGGAACCCAAGGGCAACCGTGAGACTGGAATGTGAGAACTGAGGTGGGAATTAAATGCTTGAGATTCCACCCAGCTGGGTTCTGGGCTCCGCCCCTTTCCAGTAGGGTCGTCTTAGGCAAATCACGTCCCCTTCCTGAGCCTCTGTTCTCTTTCCTGCGAAATGGGACAGGAGATTCCCTCCTGGTGCTCTGTTATGAGGATTAAATGTTGACATGAAAAAAAACACCCAAACTGAAGGCTCACGCTAAATGCTACTGGAGATGGAACCTGAGTGCCTGACCGAGGAAGGAGCTCAGAGTCGGGGGACCTGTGTTCAAATCCCGTCTCTGCCTCCTCAGGCTGCACGGGGGCGGATGGTATGGGGAGGACGCTCAAAAAACGTTGAAGAGTAAATAAATGAAGGGATGAGGGGAGGAATGACTGAGTCTCAGTCACCAATCGATGGTGGCCTTGCGCAAGTCCCAGGTCCTCAGTGAAATGGAGAACACTTGCCTTGTTGTGAGAAAGAGATTAAGTAAGGAATGTAAAATTGCATGGTTTGTGCTCAATCTTAGCCCTCATATAAATTATAATAATCATAGCACAAGAATTAAAAGAAAAAACTCAATATATAAGGGCCAATCCTTATTCTTATAGATGGGGCCAAGTTGCCCCATTTAAGCCCAAACTGTTAAGAAGCATGGGCAAAGGGCCCGACCTGCTTTTTAGTGGCTCTCAGGCTCACGGCGACTGAGGGAAGGTGCCTGGAAGTTGTTTTTTGCAGGCTCTCATCCAAGTGGCCAGGGTGGCTGGTGAGGAGCAGAGCTCTGAACCCAGGGAAGCTGCAGCCTGGAGCAGATCCAAGGAGGCCAGGATCAGGCGGCCAGTCCTGCCGTGAGGGCATAGGCCAGGGATGAGGCTGTTTCCATGACTACAGGCTTCAACTCATCTTGGTTGTGAACCTAGGGACATCCTCTCCCCAGGCTGGCCACCGGACCCCTGCCCCACCTAAGCATGGACCCCGGTGGCAAGCCAGACAGATCTGCCCCTTCTGGATTTTGGCTGCCCTTGAACACGTCCCACATGCCACCACATCTCTGCCTTGGCTCCCGCTGTCCCTGCCACCTGGGATGTGTGGTCCAGCCTTCTCCTTCTGCTACTATCCTGCTCAATCTTCAGCTGCCAGCTCTGCTGCAGCCCTTCAGTCTCCCTGGGTCAGAGTGACTCCCGCGCCAACCTGACCTTGGAGAGGTCATCTGACTCACCGAGCCTCAGTGAACTCGTTTGTAAAATGGAACTGTTCCTTCCTTCCTGTCGGTCTTATGAGCATGAGTGAGAAGACTCACATGGAAGTGTCCAGCATGATTTTGGCACATGAATTCTCCTTTATCCTGATGCTTTCTGTCTTTCTCCAATAGAACGTTTGTCCGGCTGTCCCCCTTACGTTATTGGCGTGTGTTCCCATCAGAATGGGAAGTGCTTGAGGACAGGGTTATGCTCTTCCCCAGTGCCTAACGCAGGACTCGGCCCAACATGACACACGCAAGGGGGAGTGGCCCTGGCCCTGACTGTCACAAGATGGATAGGGCCACATTCTCTGAGCGCTCACCGTGTGCCAGGAACGTGGGGAACATTCTCTGAGCATCATTCAGCCTCTCAACAAACGCTTAGTGAGCATCAACCACATGCCAGATTCTGTTGACAGCACTGAGGTACCATCAGTGAACACAGATCACAGATTCTGTCCTGGGGGAGCTGGCTTCTAGCAGAGGGAGCAGATGACAAATGGCAAACATAGGGAGTGTTAGAAGGGGACAAGGGCCATGGATAAAAAGAGAGCCGTGCCAGGGGAGTGTGGGGGACGGGAGTGGGTTACAGCTTTGAATAGGGTGTCGGGCAGTTCTCCTTGGAAGAAGACCTATGAGCCAAGGCTCGAGGGGTGAGCGCATTGGCCACACAGATCTATCTGGGGAGGGCAGCCAGGGCAAACGCCCTAAGGTGGAGCTGACTTCGCTTGTTGGTGCGGAGAAGGGCAATAGGAAAGGGTCAGGGTGTGAGGCCAGGGCAGTTACCGGGCCACTTTACTGGTCTCTACAGGCTATCTTGAGGACTTTGATTTTTGCCCTGAATGAATTAAGGAACCATTGTAGGTTTTGAGCACAAGAGTGACATGATTTCATTTTATTTTGTTAATTTATTTTTGTTGAGAGGTAATTGACATCTAACATCGTATTAGTTTTAGGAGTACAACGTAATGATTTGATCTCTCTCTCTATATATACACATATCTTGAAAGGATTATCACAGTAAGTTTAGTTGACATCCATCACCACGCATAGTTACAAAAACAATTTTTTTTTCTCGTCATGAGAACTTTTAAGACCTCCTCTCTTAGCAACTTTCAATTATACAATACGGTATTGTTAACTTAGTCGCCACACTGTACATTCCATCCTCAGGACTTGCTTATAACTGGAAGTTTGTCCTTCTTGACCACCTTCACCCATGACTTATGTTTCAAAAGGATCACTCTGTGTGGCTACCTGAGGGATTCAAACCCCAGCTCTGCCTCTCTGTCGCGGCATCCCTGGGCGAGACAGTTTGCCACTCAGCTTCAGTTTCCTCTTTGTAAAAAAGCAGATTAAGACTATGTGTCTAACAGATCCTTGGCAGACGTTCCTGTCTGCTTTCGGGCCTAAGAATAGCCATCCTTCGGAGCAGTTGGGCCACTTCAGTCTCGTGAACACAGTGGCTGCGTTTCTCACGCCTGCTGGAGGCCGGGAAGCTGAACGCCGAGCTCATGCCCTGCCTGCTCGAACGTGTGGGTCTCCCGGCTGGCGCGGCCTCGTGACTGTGCTTGTTTCTCTCCACGCCTGCTGAAAAAATTTTTTTTTAATGTTATGCCCTTTAAATAATTTCTTTAAAATAACAGTGTTTCCTCAGTGACAGAAATAATATATGTTAATGTTAATGTTAGATATTTTGGGAAATGGACATGAAAAGCACCATGAAGAAAAAATATGTGGCCAAAGACAGCCACTTTTAACCTTTTTTGTAGTATTTCTTTTTGATCATATATATATATATGCACACACATATATCTCTAGACAAACATAGAGCTATGAAATGTTTGTTTTTCCTCTGCTATAGTTCTTTTAACCCCGTGCCCTTGCCCTCGCCCACGCTGCAGGGGATGGCACCTTCATCCCATGGTGGAACACAGACCCTAAAGGAAGTGAACACTTGGCTTTTGAGGTTTGGGTGTTAGCAACACATCTGGAAGAATTGATGAAGAGTCGAGCACCCCAGATGCCAGACCAGACAAGGAGTATTCTAATGGAGAGCAGATGGAGAGAGAGGAGCGTGGGTGAGGAACTGTGGGTGCTGCAAAGGGGCCCCCTCATCGCCCACCCTTCCTCTCTCCCCCTCCCTCCTCTGCCCTGCTTTGTCCCAGGAGGTGGGTGTGCAGGGACCACCCCAGAGAGGCAGAGGGACGTGTGGGACTCCATGAGCCTGGGGAGGCCAGGGCCCTTGACTGTCTTACACCTGCTTAGGCTCTGCACGGCAGAGCAGAGACGACTGCAGAAGTCCAAGCAGATGGGCCGAGAGCCTCGCAGAATGATCCACAGCTGTAGAGAGGCTTGGGGTGGGAGAGGGAGGTCCTGGGCTGCTGGGGGTGGTGGGGTGTGATGGAGGGCTCCCAGGTTCCCCTTGGCTCACACACAAGTAAAACAGTCCCAGGGGACCTGCTATGTAGCTGGACCAGTTTCCTGTGGTTGCTGTAACAGATGTCACACACAACAGAAATTCATTCTCTCATAGTTCTGGAGGTCAGAGTCAAAGTCAGTTTCACTGGGCTGCAATCAAGGTGCTGACAGGACCACCCTGACTCTAGAGGCTCCTGGGAGAATCTTCTCCTTGCCTCTCCCAGCTTCTGTGGCTGTTGGCATTCGTTGGCTTGTGGCTGCACCTTTCTCTGTTCCATCTTCGTGTCTGTCTAATCCCCCTCTGCCTTGCTCTCATAAAGATACACGAGAATGCAGTTAAAACCCACCTGGATAATCCAGGGTAAGCTCCTCCTCTCAAGATCCTTATCTTAAAAAAAAGCAAAAATAAACAAGTGGGACTACATCAAACTAAAAGGCTTCTGCACAGCAAAGGAGACTACCAACAAAGTTAAAGGTGATCTCCTGAACAAGAGGACGTATCTACAAATCACATCTGATAAGGGGTTAATACTCAAAAATGTATTAAAGAACTCATTCATACAACTCAGCAAAAAACCCCAAACTATCCAATTAAAAAATGGGCAGAGGATCTAAATAGACATTTTTCCAAAGAAGACATACGATGGCCACAGATACATGAAAAGATGCTCAGCATCACTAATCATCAGGGAAATGCAAATCAAAACCACAATGAGAGAGCCCCTCACATCTGCTAGAATAGATGTAATCAAAGACAAGAAATAATGTGTTGGTGAGGATGTGGAGCAGAGGGACCCCTTGTGCGCTGGTGGTGGGAATGTAAATTGGCGCAGCCACTATGGAAAATAGTATGAAAATTCCTCAAAAAATTAAAAATAAAACTACCATATGATCCAGCAATTCCACTTCTGGGTATTTATCTGTAGAAAACGAAAACACTAACAAAAGATATTGGTGCCCCACATTTATTGCAGCATTATTTACAATAGCCAAGATATAGAAGCAACCTAAGTGTCCATCAATAAATGAGTGGATAAAGAAAATGTGGTATATATACAATGGAATATTATACAGCCATAAAAAGGAAGGAAATCTTGCCATTTGCGACAACAAGGATGGACCTCGAGGGCATTACGCTAAGTGAAATAAGTCAGGCAGAGAAAGACTAATACCACATGACCTCACTTACATGTGGAATCTAAAAAAAACAAACTCGTAGATACAGAAAACAGAGTGGTATTTGCCAGGGGAGGGTAGGTAGGGGGCTGGCAAAATGGGTGGAGGGGATCAAAAGGTACAAATTCCAGTTACAAAATAAATAAGTCCTGGGGATGCAATGTATGGCATGGTGACTATAGTTGCTAATACCGTATTGCACATTTGAAAGTTGCTAAGAGAGTAGATCTTAAAAGTTCTCATCACGAGAAAAAAATGTAACTATGTTTGATGATGGACGTTAAGTAGATTTACTGTGGTGACCATTTTGCAAAATATACAAATATCAAATCGTGTTGTACACCTGAAACTAATATAATGTTATATGTCAAATATATCCCAATGAAAAAAACTTATCCTGGAAATAAGATAAAAATAATTAAACAAAATTTTAAAAATAAGTAAAATTATAATCACATCATAATAGTTTAAAATAAGCGAATCATTAAAAATCATAAATAATTAAGTACATAAATAAATTTATTTACGTCCTAGGTGAGAATAAAATAAAGTCGTCAGTCTTCTGCTCTTTATCCCACTCCACCTACATGTGCGTGCACGCGCGTCAGCCCTGCGTGGCTGCCTGCTGTGGAGGGACCAAAGAAGAGCGGAGGGAGGCGGGGCTCAAGAGTCACGGGCGTTCTTTCGCTTTCTCTGCCTGAGTGAAGGGGCCCAATTTAATGCACAAAATGTGTGCAGAATAAAGGAAAGAACATTTTATAGGTCTCTGATGGGTTGGAGATGTTATTTAGAGTTTCTGGACATAGGAGACCGATTTAAGAAAGGTGGAGGAAGATTCCTTCCTTCCACTAGAGTCTAAGCGCAGTGAGGGCAGGGGTCCGGGAGCCCAGGGCCCGGCAGAGCACTCGGTGTCCAGTGCTGAAGCCATGAAGGAATTCAGTGTATCCGGGGGAGCATTTTTCTACATCATCGAGCCCCGTTGCATTCTATTCTGATGCGAGGGAGAGAAGAGGAAAACTTAGGAGCCTCTGGGGGTGATCTGGGTAAGGGAACTCCTTTCTTTGGACCTCGGTTTCCTCCTCTTCGAAATTATGGGACCAGATTAAAAAAAAAAGTCTTTATCTTAATCACAAATTTGCCATATAAGGCAATATTCATCTTTTGCCATATAAGGTAATACTCACAGCTTCTGCGGATTAGGAAGTGACTACGTCTTGGGGGAGGGTCTGTTCTTTCTGCCCGCCCCAGGGGCCCCAGAACCGAAGGGCTGTGTGCCCAGGAACAAGGCTTGACCAAGGGGTGCCCACTGGGGGCTGACAGCCAGGGCTCAGACAAGCCGATGGGAGGTCACAGGGGACACCACTGTGGACAGATAGATGGTCCTTGAGGACCTACCTGTAGGAACAAGGAGAAGGAGGTGGGGCGGGTTGTGTGGGCGGGGGACCCAGAAATGACTGAGAGTAAGTTTCCACCTCGCAGAACGGGGATTCCTAGTAGAAATTAAATTTAGTTAGAGAAATGAAGTTACCACTTTTTTTATGCATCTAAGTGGTCTGCAACTGGAATCCGTTACACGGACCCAAGTACGTACATACTCCCACAGTTCACGCTCACCTTGTAGGCTAATTTTTTTTAGCGTAATAAAATGCCATAAACATCTTTCCATGTCATTAAATATTCTTCTACATCATCATTTTTACAACTGCTTTCGACATTCTATTGATTGATATACAATTCTGTATATGCACCATCTTGTATTTTTATAAGATCTTATAAGCCAGCTTAAATCCCTTTTTTCTTTTTGACATGCTGAGAAGTCAATATCCGTATGAATATCTTACAAGGTTGGTTTGAGGATTAACTATAATATACGCAAAATTGGAAATTGTAATCCATGCAAATCTGTCGCACTTCCTTTGCCAAATTTGCTCCTCCATGGTTCCTCACTGCAGGGAAGGTGTTGCTCGAATGAGACGCCTGGGTGTCACCTCGCCTCCTCCATTTTTCTCACTCTGCACCCCCATATCTAATCAGTTGCCAGTCTCACCCGTTCTGCCTTTGCAACTTCTCCGGGATCCGCAGTTCTCTGCACCCTCACAGCCCCTCTGCTGGGCTAGGCCCTTCTCACCTCTCCCCTGCACCGTTGCACCAGCCTCCTCCTTGGCTGTCTTTATTGGGGTTCCCCTAGAAGCAGATCCTGAAACAGGAACTTGGGCGCACATAGTTTGTTTAGGGGGTGATCCTAGGAGTGAATCAGGCAGTGGGGAGAACACAATAAGTGAGGAGTAAGAACAGCAGAGCTCGGTCTCCCGGGCCCCCGGAGGAGACTGCAGGGCTGAGCAGGCTCCCGGGAAAGCCCTTCTCCCCTGGGGGAGAGAACAGAGAGAGGAAGGCGCGTGCGGTGGGAAGCTGTCAGCTGTATGGGAACTGCTGCCTCTGGGTTTCCAGGGGTGGTCCAAGGGGATCCAGAGCAGGACATCATAGCGTCTGCGACACTGGTCTCCTGCCTCCGTCTCTCCTCCTGCCCGTCTCCACCCTGCATCTGCAGGGGTCTCTCAGAGACACCGTGTCCCGGGCTGAACCATCTGGAAAGAGGAAGCAGGCGGAGGGCGGTGGACAGGTTGGCTCCCACAGGGCGGCTCAGTGAGGGGCTACAGCCTGGTCCACGGGCTGCCTGCTGTCTGAGTTCAGTCCAAGCTGAGCCAGGCTGGGCGGGCCTGGACTGGAATAGGCGGTGGTGTGTGAGCAAGCCTCAGGACATCAGATTTTATTTCGTTCATGTTAAATTGGAAAGGTTGCGTCCTTAGCACCAGATGAGATGTGGAGGTGGCCCAGGAGGCCCAGGGAAGCCACCTGGGAGTCCACAGTGGCCTTGGACAATCCACATGAAGATAATTGGGCGCTTACCCTGTGCCTTTTGACTAAGGCATGAAAGGTATGAAGATGTATTTAAATCAGCATCGATGACAATTAATATCCTCATATATGTCTGTAGATTTTACCAGAAAAAAAGTATGTTACTGTTGGAATATTGGAAAATAAATGAATGAATGAGAGACTCATGTGTATCATGAGATCAGCTGAGAAAGCAGCTGTCTGGAAGCCGGTGACTTTCCCCGGCAGCCCCGTGACCAGCCTCGCTCACAGGGACTCAGTTCCCAATCTGGCCCGTAACGCGTTGTGTGGCCTTTAGCCAGAGCGGCTGTCAGCCAGAGCAGACCCTTCTAGGTCCTCTTAAAGGAACCAGTTTCATTATGTGCTAATTACATAATTAGTTCAGCAGCCACTTCCTGGTACCTGCTTTGTGCCAGGCCCTGGCTGGGTTGTGGGACCCAGAGGTGGTTCAGACGATTTCTGCTCTCTGGGAGCTCATGGTCAGGACCGGCTGAGATAGAAGACAGAGTCAGTACTGCGAAGGAAGCACGGAGACCCCCCAGCTGGCTTGATGAGTCAATGGAGACTTTCCGTAGGGGTGACGTGTGAGATGGGTCTTGACTAAGGAAGTAGAAGTTTGCAGGGTATGTACAAGGTGGGGGGCAGGGCAAGAGGCATACCTTCAACTCCATTTGTGGAGCACCTGCTCCATCTATCAGGCCCCCCTGCCAGGTATTAGATGGATGAAAATGATAAACACAGGAATCCTGGCGTTAAGGAAACTGAGGACAAGAGAGGCAAAGTGACGTGTCCAGAGTCATACAACACATCAGGCACAGAGCAAGGGCTTGAAGTGTCCAGGTCCCAACCTTTACTCACCCTTACTGGGCATGACTCCAGAGGACAGCAGCAGGCAGCAGGTGGGGACATGGCACCCGCTCTGAGTTTACCCACATGTGCTTGCTCCAGGCCACCCTCCTCTCCCTGACTCCTCAAGACAAGTGGATGCTGGCTCTGTCTCTGATTTCTGTTTTCTGTGCCTCTCTCCACCTCTGAGTTTGGAGACTGTGAAAATACATGCCCTAGGTAAGGCCAAGGCAGGTCTCCAGGCCCGGTGGTCCTGGGGGAGGGTCTTGCTGGCACAGTTGGAGAAGCCATGCCCGAGCAAACATTAGCATATCAGTTGTGGTGAAGCCTGGCCCTGAGCCAGCAAGTGACTCTGTGTCACCTGCAAAGTGCAGGTGGGGAGGGGCGGAGATGGCCAGAAGGAGGGGAGGGAGGTTAATGTGGATGGCATTTTTGTGTCCTAGCCCTGGGAGTCACATGGCACCGCTGTGGCTGTACCCTGTAGGTCAAGGCAGTTACAAGTGCCTGTCAGGCTCAAGGGGAGCTGACATGGACTCTGCCTCTTGAAGGGGAGCAGCAAAGGTGCTCAAAGACCACGTGGGATGGGAGATACTGTTGCAGCCATCTTTGAAAAATAAAATTTGCCACACCCACTTTGCAGCTTGAGTTTTCACTTTCTTTATGTGTCTTCTGATGAACAGAAGTTCTAAACTCCATAGCAGAAAAATTGATTGCACTTTTCCCTTTAAGTCTGCATTTTTTAATGTCTTGTTGAAAAAGTCCTTCTCTATCTTAAGTTCACAAAGGAATGTTCCTATTTTCTCCAAAAATTAACACCAAAAGTTGGCTCTGGCATTTAAGTTCTTAATCCATCTGGAACTGATTTTGGTGCATGGTGTAAGGTGCAGATCACATTACACTTTTTGCAGAAGGATAACCAGAAGTGTCAGCACCATTCATTGAAGAGTGCTTGCTTACCCGCAACGCAGCTGTTGTAGATCCAGTTGCCATATACGCAGGGGCCTATTCTGGGGTCTCTATTCTGTTCCATTGCTCTGGTTGTTTATCACCCGTGTCAACACCCACACTTTCTTAACTTCTATGGTTTTATGATAGGTCTCAATACCTGGTAGGGCAGGCCCTTCACCCTATTTCCCTTTTTCAGGAGTTTGTTGGCCTTTTTGCTTGCCTATATTAAAAAAAAAACCCATTAAAATCGACTTGCAAAATTCTCCAGAAGATTTGCTGAAATTTTGATTGGAATAAGATGGAATCTATAAATCGATTTGGAGATAATTGATACTGATAATTGATCATTTTTTACCCATGAATCCTAAATGTCTCCCCAGTTTTTAAAGGTCTTCTTTAATGTTTTTCAATAAAGTTTAAAATCTTTCTTCATAAAAGGGCTTGCATGCTTTTTGTTAAATTTATTTCAAGGTACATTTCAATTTTTGTTGCTAGTGTAAATGCATCTTTTTAAAAATCACGTTTTCGAACTTTATGTTGCTGGTGTATAAAAATGCAGCTGCTTTTTATGTATTTATCTATATTCACCCATCTTGCTAAGTTCTATCATTTTAATTATTTCTTTGAGGATTCTTTGCAGATTCTATGTAGACAATAATATCATCTGCAAAATTGAAAGTTTTGCTTTTTCCTATTGTGTCTTTATACTTCTCATTTCTTCTCTTTATTTTAGTGTGCTGGCTAGGGGTTCCAGAACCAAATTCAATAAAAGCGCGACAGAAGAAATCCTTGTCTTGTTCTTGATTTTAAAGAAGATTTTTTAAAAACAGCTCACTATTGAATAGGACGTTTGCTTGTGGGTTTTCGTAGGTACTCTGTACGAGGCTTAGCAAGTTTCTGTCTCTTCTGAGTTTGCTAAGAGTTTTTTTTAAATCTTGAATGAATATTGAATTTTATTGAATATTTTTTTCATCTATGAGATGAAAATATGGCTTTTCTCCTTTAATCTGGTACTGTTGAATATTAGTTAAGGTAAAATTCAGCTGTGAATGACAGAAACCTCCAAATAATAGTTGCTTAAACATAAGAGGAGTATGCCTTTCTCACAGACAAGTCTAAAGAAGGCAGTTCAGGGGTAGTTTGGCAGCTGTGCTCAGGGAAGAGCTCAACACCCCGGATCCTCCCATGTTGTGCTTGGTCACCTCCCAGGACCCAAGATGGCATCCTGAAGAGGCACAGTCACCTGCCTCGGGGAGAGGGGGCCCAGAGAGGCAGGGGCGAAGGCCGGCCAGCTGGCTCAGAGAAAGTCTCCTAGAGGCTGGTGCCCGAGACTTTGTTTATGTTTTATTTGGGATTTTTATATACATGTTCATAGATTCTATAAGCTTATAATTTTACCACGTCAACTTTGATTTGGGTATGGAAGAGTTGTACGAATTAGAGGTTACTGATTTTTGAAGGTTTGGCTTTACGCATCTGAGAAACTCTTTATTATGGGAGTTTTATTGTGGGAAGATGAAAGAAAAATTTTAGCAATTTCATTTACAGAAAAGTTGCAAGTACCCATAATTTACTTTTCCTACAAACAAGGATGTTTTCCTATCCAACTGCAAAAGGACCATCAAAATCAGGCCATGGACATGTTTCCATCACTGTAACTACTCTTAGGCTCCATTCACCTTTCTCCAGTTGTCCCTGTAACGTCTTTTATGGCCAAAGGATCCAGCTCAGCATCTCGTGTTATGTCGTGTCTCTGTCTCCTTCAGCCCGAGTGGTTCCTCAGCCCTTCCTTGACCTTCCGGAGCCTGCTACTTTTGAAGGTTATAGAGCAGTTATTCTGTAGAATGCCATGCAGTGTTGGTTCGTCTGAGGTTTCCGCCTGATTAGATTCAGCTTCTGAATCTTCGGCAGGAATAGCTCAGAAGTAACACTGGCTCTTCTCATTGCATCCTGTCGGGTGGCACACGATTTCAGTTTGTCCCATTACTGGTTATGTTCACTTTGATCATTTTGATGGTGTTTGCCAAGCTTCTCCACAGGAAAAAATACTCCTTTTCCATTCGTAATGAGTAAGTATTTTGTGGGGAGGTATTTTGAAACTACATAAATATCCCGTTCCTCATCCAATTCTTCCTTCCTCCTCCTTCCTTCCCGCCCTCCGTGATGGTTTGGACTCATGGTTTCTTATTTTATTCAGTGAGTTATAATCTTTTACTCTCCTTATTTATTTTGATGCACAAAGTGTTCCAGATTTGACCAGTGACATCTGTGTCTTTCTGATACATCCCCATCATTCTTTGAGCACTTCCTTACTTTGCAGAACAAGCTGTTCCAGGCTTGTTTTGTTCTTTCCCTGCCCAGGGCCTGGAATAAGCCATTTCTGCACGGAGCCCTGGCTCCTTTTAGAAGCCAAGATCTAAGACTTAGGGGTGCTCATTGCTATGGGGGTGTTACTACTCCCAGCTCCTCTCAGCTGAGAGAGGTAGAGAGCAGATCTATCTGGAAAACCATGAGTTCACCCCACTCCCTCCAATTCCACTGCAACTCCACGTGGCTAATTCTCTTTTTCTCTCTTTCCATATTTGCTACTCTCTCCTCTAACAGTGAGAAACTCGGCTCCCATTATCCTGAATATGTTTACTTATTTGATCATATATAACCAAACTCCCATCACAGCCACTGCCCCCCAATTCGTGTGGACACCCTCCTCACCCTTTCTCTGCTCTGAGACTCCAGGCTGGGCCAGCCTCTAGATGGGCCCAGGGCCTGGCAAAGGAGGAGTAAAGGTCAACGTTTCTTGAGTAACTCTGACTTAAGAAATTCAAGTCTTATTCTATGGAAATGCCTTTTAATTTTGAATTAGAAAATTTACTCACTTGCTTTCCTAACTGGGAGAAGAATTATAAAAATAATGTCAAAATCAGGAAAACACACAGATAAAAATATCCTCATAGAAACCCTGTACCCTGACTTGAGACCCTTTTTCTAAAAGCGTGTGAGGCTTCCACACCTCTGTGAGCGGTCGATGCGGGTGGTTCCTCGTTCCCGAAGACTGTGAATCATGGGTGAGCACACTCGCTGTTGGGATTCTGAGGCTCTGCGTGGTCCCAGATGGAGAAACGCAGTGACTCCTGCTGTCTGTTGTTCATGACTATACCACCTCCTGCCCTGTCAGCTGATATTTCCTAGGTCAACCCTGCGTCCACCCCTGGGGAGCTTCCTTCTGATTCACTGGTTTTAATCTGGAGAGGTCTAAGGAGCCAGAAGGCGGGCCCGGCAGGATTGTGTGGAGATGGGAATCCCTGTGTCAGTGTTTGTTCAGCCCACACCACACCCACTTTCTCTGCCTGTAGCTGGGCCCCGGATCAGGCAGGAGGGCCTTGGGGCTGTTGCCACTGCCAGGCCTCCAGTTTAGGGAGAGGCCAGGCGTTCACTGCTCTGGGGGTCTGCGGTCTCACTGCCACAGCCTGCCTGGCCTGGGGACCGGACTCTGAGCCCTGTCCTCCCCGTCTTTTCTTGCCCCCTCTACTTTGGGGCTTTCTGTTGGGCTCTCCGCTTTTCTCCAGGTTTCTTTCTCCTTTCACTATCTTTGTCGCCTGTATTCTAAGTCTAATTCTGCCGCTGATTTGCTGGGCCTCAGTTTTCTCGTCTGGAAAATGGGGAGAGGGTTGAACGTGGTAGATCCTAAGGACCCTCCTGGCTCTGTCCCCTCCTGGCCCCCGTCTCTGGCACATGTCCTTTTATTTGCCACGTCTCTTTTTGCTCCTTGGCTACTTATCGTGTACTTTTTCCTCTCTGCCTCTGATTCTCTTGGCATCTTCCTCCTTCCTTTTTCTATGACTTTATTTCCCTCTGAACAGCTACTTCCTATCTTAATTTCTATTTCTTGAATCTATTTTTCTCTTTCTGTCTCGCTCCCTTTCTCTGTTTCTGTTGCTTCCAACGTTATGGTCTCTGCCTCTCTCTGTCCTTCTCTCTGGCTTTCTACTTCTTCCCTGTCTGTGAGAACTTTGTTCTGAATCCCGTTTCTCCTTCTTATCCCATTGCTACTTGATCACTGGCCCCAACTCCCTGCCTGACATTGCTTTCCCAGCCTCTTCCCGAAGCAATGTTTCTGGGTCCCCACCCCTTTCCTGTCCCTCCCCATTCATGTCCTGGCCTGGGGCTGGGAGCTGGTGCCACGCGGCCCCTACCAGAGCCAGGCTCCTCCCTGTAATGGAAACAGCAGCTGTGAGGCCACCTCCTGCAGGCACGTTGGGCCCCGTTGGCTGCCTCTGTCTCAAAGAAGGCCTAGAAAGTCAGATAGGGCGCTCAGATGGGGTGTTCCATGCTGCCACAGCCCAGAGAGTAGGCATTGGCTCCACAATCAATCTCCACCCCATGTGTGTGCGTGCATACACACACAACATGCACATGCACACACACCCACATTCACACACACACGCACAGTTGGGCGTGAGCACTGGCTCCTCTCTCATCAGGAGCTGCTGCTGGCACTCAGGTTCACCTAAAGACTGCTTCCTCTCTTTGGAGACAGCTCTGGCCTTAATTGCAAGCTTCTAGCCCTCGGGATGTTCTCCACCTAGGCACAGATCAAGACTCATTAGGGAGAGAGAATTCTGACCCATCCATAGGGTAGAATCTGGCTTTGTTCCCATCAAACCCACAGGTTCTGCCCCTTGCCATCTGGGCCCCTGCTTTCTAGAGTCCAGATCTAACAGACACTTACTGGGCACCTCCCTACCAGTGCCCGGGCACCTGTCACTCACAGAAGCCTCAGAGCAGGCCCGAGAGGCAGGCCCAAGTGTCCTGCATTTCATGGGTGCGGAGGCTCAGGCTCCCAAGGTCACAGGCCAGTCAGAAGCTGAATTT
Organism: Equus caballus; assembly: GCF_041296265.1. Taxonomy (NCBI): domain Eukaryota; kingdom Metazoa; phylum Chordata; class Mammalia; order Perissodactyla; family Equidae; genus Equus; species Equus caballus. The sequence goes on from NC_091690.1 coordinate 70,014,658, forward strand.
CCAGTCCTGAGCAAATCTGTCCTCTGCCGTATTGTCCTCTACCCACTGTGACAACCCAGTGATGAAAATTTGACGGAAGGAGAAGCCGAGAGAGCCTGCAGAAGCACAGCATTGACAGCTGGCTCTAGTCCTGGAAAAGACATTGCAGAAATGCGGCCGGTCAGGTCTGACATCCCAGCAGGTGCCACGTTATGGTCAGATTTCTGACCAAGGCCTGGGGTCTGCATTTTAGGGGTGAGGGAGTGTGGTGAGGGTTGTGGGGCAGGTCACATGTCAGGTAGCGCACACTTAAAGGAAGCAAGAAGGCCCCCAAAAGTGGCTTCAGATGTCAGACTGAGAAGGGTCCCGGCTGGTGGCCTGCTAGTCCGGGGAGGAGAGGCCTCCTTCCTCCACTCACAGCCCAGGGCCCCTTGAATGAGTCAGGGTGGGCTCTAGGCCTGCAGGGCCTAGTGTTGGCTCTGTGCATTCAGTCCTGCTCCCAGCCCCTGGTTATTCTAGACACGGTGCCAGGCCTGCCGTGTCTGGGGCACTGGGGCCATGGAGAATCACCTGACAGCACTTCAGGCTGCGAGCTCTCAGCCCCAGGCCCTCCAGGGTGCCGGCAGGGGCCCATCTCTTTCTCATCACACTGTTGCTCACGGTTTTCTGGGTTCTCCCAGCTATTCCTTGCTATTTGCTGCTGGCTCTTTGTCAGCTGGCAGGTCTCCACCAGCTGGCCTTCTGTTGCCTCTGTCGTGTTCAGTCATTTTGCTGGAGATTAGGGGGTTGGGGTGAAACAATAGCCGGCAGGCTCATCAACCGGCACGTGCATGAGGAGGCGAGGGGCCGAGGTTCACCAGACCCCCGGATCCATCCCAAAGCCATTGCTCCCACCTTCTTTTGTGCCACCACCCTTCACTAGGTTACACCCTCTGCCTCCCCAACCAGATGACAGCAGGGGCCCTGGCTTAGCCACCCTGTACCCCAGGGACTGAGGACAGAGCTGGTATAGACTAGGGGATCAGAAAACATCGAGGTCACAGACGAATGAAGGGCGGAATCTCAGCAAGCTGGGCTCATGAGTGGGATGCACACGGAGCAACTTTACCAAGAACCAAGGCAAAGATCCTGCTTGAGCCTGGACAGGGCGTTGGGCCATGTGCTGCTGGTGGAAGAGACAGACTCTCCAGGTGGCAGAAGCTATCGGCCCACCATGGTGAGCAGCACTGGGGCCTCTGAAACCCGAGCTGGTCTTGGGCCCAGTGGAAGTAGGTTTCGTCCGGGGTGGGTATGGTCCTGCTCCACTCTCCATCGGGCTGCAGCACCTCCGCGGGGCAAGCCACTTTCTGAAACAGCAGCACCGCAGTGTGGACGACACTCCTGCTCAGGATCAGGGCCCCCGCCCAGGCCGGAGGACCAGCATAGGATCTGAAGCCCGCTCGCTGTTTTCGTTCCGGGCTGGACACTCCCTCAGCTCAGCAAGGCCGCTGGCTCCAGGAAAACAGGGTTTTCTGTTTATTTTTTGAAGCCCTGTAGAACTGGGCTTGGCTCTCTGCAGGGTGCCGCCTGTTGACGAGCTCATTCTGAGGCAATTCCAGCCAGGCCCAGTCCCTGTGATAAGTTCCTGGCAGGCATCAGGAGTGACAGCAACACATGAAATGAATGCCAAAGGGAAAACAGCCTCATGAGACACCCTGTAAAGACGGCAAATTCACACCAGCCAGGAGGTGCTCACACCCTGAAGGAGGTGCCAGCGCCGGTTAAAATGTTAATTTCCCACATCCCAGAGGGGCACCTGGAGCTCCTGGGGGGCTGTAAGGGGGTACTTGGTATCCACGGGGTGGCAGGACGGGTTCACAACTCAGCTGCTTGTCTCCGAGATTCTTCCCCAGTCTGAGGGCAGCTTCGACCCCCAGAACTTCCACACTCCCCTAGAACTATCTCCGTTCCCCAGAGCCACTTTTATCCTAACAGAACGTTCTTTATTCTCCTAGAAATCTCATTAGGATTTTAGAGTCCGTCTTTACTTCCCACCTCGTACTTGCTGGGTGGCCTCCCGTAAGTCAGACAAACCTCTCTGGGCCGTGAACACCTCCCCTGTAAGTGTCGAGGGCCTCGAGCGTGCTGAGCCCTCTCTGGAGTGTATCTCGTTCAGTCCTCACCACATGACTAGCAGGTACCCTTAGTCCTCATTTCACAAACGGGAATGGGGCTCTGGCGTGTGAAGGGCTCTCGCCGGGGCCCCTGATTCCTGAGGCTGGTGCTGGGGTCTGTCTCTAGGCCTGTGCTCTTTATGTCTCTCTCCTGTGCCCCATGGACTCTGCGTCTCCTCTGTGTGGTCCTCTGTGTCTCCATTCTTTCACCTGCCAGAGCCGCCAACACGCTGCAGGCCAGGCCTGGCTCCCGTGCTCCTGCAGGGCGCTTTTACTGCCGAGGACGCCGGTCCAGGCCAATTATTGGAGCCTGGGTGCCCTCTGCTGGAGACAGACTAAAATACCAGCCGTCTTTTTCTAAAGGGCGTTTATTTCTTCACCCATCGTCTGTCCATCCTTCCATTCACCCACCCACTTACACACCCGCTCACCCACATCCCCACCCATCTGTCCTTCTACCCACCCATCCCAGTCTCACTGATGTCCTGCGGGCATCACCTTCATGCACTGGGGCTCTCATGGCAGCGCCCCCGGCTCCTGCCCTGTACCAGGCCTTGCATAGACCTCAGTGAGGCAGAGAAGGAAGCAAGGAGGCCCCACATCTGTGTACCCCTTTCCTGTGTGCAGAGAACCTCACATCCATGGCATCCCTTGTCCCCACAACAATCCTAAGGAGACTTAGGATCCCCATTTAACTGATGGGGAAACTGAGACCCAGAGAGGCCAGGCAGCCTGGTGCAGTAGAAACAGTCTTTGGGGACAGAGACCGGTTTCAACTCAGGCCTCTGTCGTTCACTGATCCTGCCACCTCGGGCAAGTTTCTTAAGCTCTGTGGACCTCAGCCCCTCATCGGTAAAGTTCACGCTCTCAACTTAGATTTATAGTGCCGAGACTACGTGCCAAGCATGGCCCAGGGGTGCAGCGAGGACCAGGACTGGAAAGGCCCCTGCTCCTCCGAACCTCACACTGTGGAGCTCATAATGAGGCTTAAACGAGACGAGAACAGGTCACAGTGCCGTGTAAGTGCCCTTTATGTCATGTGGTCATTGTCATGTCATTACTATATGAGGGACATGAGAGGATTTGGAGATACTTTCCTGGAAAAAGAAAAAACGAGAGGATGGCTGAAATTATGTTAAAAAAAAAAAAACAAGCATTCCCCATTGGGGCTGAGGGTGTGGACTCTGGGCCGAGACTGCCTGGCTCTAAGTCGCAGCTCTGCCCCTTAAGTGCTGTGTGATCCACAGCGAGTGATAACCTCTCTGAGCTTCAGCTTTCTCATCAGCAAACTGGACACAGTAATTCAATAGGTACTTATTGTGTGTCTAAAAGTGCCGGGCAGGGTCTTGGGGACCCAGAAAGGAACCAGACAGGGAAAGCCTGTCCTATCCGGTAGGAGGGGGACGAGTGAATGAATCATTACACGCCAAGCACCTAAAACGTTCCTGAACTTAATGTGCACTGTGAGTTTGCTGTTGCGATTGTGCTGACTGTTGTGAAGGCGCTATGGGTGTTATTTATCTGTACTTTATGTGTGATGATGCTTCTTGACTGTCTGGGGCTGATGAAGCCAGAGTGGGCAGGCCTGCTCCGCGGCAGAGAGTGTAGAACGGGGACCAGGGTGGAGGGTCAGAGTGCGGCAGGTTTCTCAACTCAGGGCAGAAGCCTTAACAGCTGAGTGGCTCACAATAGGGTAGCTGGCCCAGGGAGCAGTGAGTGGCGCATCAGTGGAGGCATGCAAGCACGGGTGGGTATATCACACGGAGTTCCTGTCCTGTCTGAGAGGTGGCACAGAGGCCACTGAAGCTCCTTCCTCAGCTAAGGGCTTTTTCTGGGGAATGATGGCGTGGACTCTGACTCCCTTCGGAGAGGCCCCAAGATGGAGAGGAGCCAGCCTGGGCAGTACTGCCCCCTGGTGGCGCTCACCAGAGCTTCCTGCTGCTGCCTCCTGCTCGCGACCCCGACGCCAGGCAGCTGTCCTCTGCTCATGGCTCAGCCTCCACCCGGACCTCAGAGACCAGTGGAGACCTGACCCCCCTTCCCAGGAACTACCTCTTGGTCCTAGACATGCCCCCTCACGCCCCCCCTTCACCCCCCCCACCACAACTTGCCTCTGGCGAGCTGCCCCAGCTGATGCCATGTGGCACAGAGACAGACCCTCCCTGCCGAGCCCTGCCCAAATGGCAGAGTCATGAACAAAATAAACGGCTGCTGTTGTTGCAAGCCTTCAAGTTTGAGGCGGTTCCCCAGCATTCGATCGCTGGAGCCCAACACCACGCTCTGCTCATCTCCCCCAGGATGCAAAGAGACAAAATACTTACAGAACGTGTGGCATGCGTTTTGCACAAGCTGTGCCACTTTGTGCAAGTTACACACCTTCCCTGAGTCTCAGTTTCCTCACCTGTAAAATGGGGACGATAGTAATGCCTTGAAAATGCGCTCTATGTGAACCCCCCGACACCCGCCCCTTGTCTCTAGGGTAAAGTCTCAACTCCCCAACCTGGTATTTGGGGCCCTTTTTCACTGGGTCCTTGCAGACCCCTCCAGCCTCATCCCCTGCGGTGTCCCCAGACGCAGGAACCCTGGCATTCCCTCTGCCTGGTGTTCTCCATGCTCCCGTACCTCCAGGCACTTCCTTATGCTGGCCCACTGCCTCATACGCCTTCCTCTCCCTCGACCTGGTGAACACATGAGACATAGTCCGGCGACACCTCCTCGTTGAAGCCTTCCTCGCCTCTGCCCAGTCAGTCTGCCCCCTATTCTGGCTCTGTGCACACCTTGTACTTTCTTCTCTCAGAGTTGTTATTGCCACAGGAATTTCTTTAAGAGGCAGACACCAGACCGTGGCCCCTGCAGGCGTGGAAGCCATGTCTGATGGCAGGGCTGGGCACCCAGGATGAATTCATTAAAGGCTAAGTTTGGTCAGTGAGCCCTGGTGAGAACCAGGCTGGAAACGCCACATATGTCGGCTGGACGGCAGGGTAGAAGGTGCGGGGCCCTAGCCGGGCGTATCAGCCCTGGGTGGACCACTGTGAGCGGAGCCTCCTGAGGTCTCTGGGTGCCCAACGCAGGAGGTGCCAAGCCAGGAGGATGGACAGACTCCAGAAATAGGGTGTCTTCCTGATGAAGGGAAATTCGGGCCCAGGCCTGCCTGTCAGCTGTGCGTGTTGACCTGACCTTCCTTCTGGGCACACAGCCAACCTCCGGATGGACCTGGCACTCCCCGGCCTCTGCACATTTCCTCGTGTCACTCCTTTCTCCGTAGGGGCCCTCCTATGATCTGCTCCTGGGAAAACCTTCTCTTCTTCAAGCTGGGATGGACTGACTGCCACGGCCCCTTGACTCTCCCAGGGAAAAGTGGTTGTGCCAGTGTCTTCCTTCTGCTCCCCTAGATCCACTCTCCACCCTTCCCCACCCCTGCTGGGCCCCAGAGGGTGACCTGTGTGGACAATATCATAGTCTGTGCCCCTGGATTCTGGTCGGGTCTGGCCAGTGAGAAGCCCTAGCTGTGGCCGAGGGGGAGGAGACGTGGGATGGGGTTTCCTCTTCCTGAGCAACACTGTAGTCTGGGTGTGTCCTGTTACCTTTGGAGGCAGCCGACTCTTTTCTTCTGGGCTCCAGAAAACTGACCCCCTCACCCCTTTGAGCCTGGGGAGGCAATAGTTCTGCTACTGTTAGCCTTGAGTATTAGCAATACTCTTTACCATCGACCATTGACCATTAGCAATATCCTTTACCATTGACCATTGACCATTGACCATTAGCAATATCCTTTACCGTTGACCACTGACCATTAGCAATATCCTTTACCATTGACCATTGACCATTAGCAATATCCTTTACCATTGACCATTGACCATTAGCAATATTCTTGATGGAAGCCCTACCCCCACCTTTATGAACAAGCTCTCCTAGATTATCCTAATTTGAGTGTGCTCTTAGTTTCCTGCTGGGACCCCGACTAGTGCCAGGAGCGGCCACAGGAAGTAGATCCTGGAATTCTGGAATCGGCTTTGTTCTGTATTTGAAAAATACAGAGATAATCTCCTTGCTGGGGGAAAGAGGATGCGAGCAATTCTTGGCATCTGGTTCATTACAGTTACATGATCATGGGCAGCAGCATGGGATGCAGTGCAGGTTGGTGGCACATCGAGTGGCTGTGGTTCTTGACCCTGTGGCAAAAACACTGATTATAAAGACAGTTGGGGCACCTGTCTTCTTCCTGTAGCCTAAGAGAGCATCAATAAAGGAAATAAGTGAAAAATTCTGACCATGCAATTGAGAACCTGTGCAAACAGCAGAAGGCGCCCACGACAGCTTGAAGGAGTCCCTCACGTCCTGTAGGTGCAGGGAAGGCATAACTGAGGCCCAAGCCCAGGATCAATGGTGAGGGCTGCAGAGTCGCAGCACCCCTGCCCCAGGTCTCCTACATTCAAGGAGGGGCACAAATGGGGGAGGACTGGGACCCCAAGACATGGGGTGGAGACATGTGGGGACACATGGATGGGCTGAGAAGTGTGATCTGCAAGACCCCCTGACCCTCCTTTGCTAGCAGAGGCAGGCCCATCCACCGTCTGAGCACATCCACTTCTCGGCATAAAAGCCTTTCAGGGTCACACTGGAAGCAGTCATTCTAGAAGCTGATACCTGTGCCTCTCAGAACACACTCTCACCGTCCCTCATTGTCTCAAAGGCCATAACCAGAGTTCAACACCAGCATAACCTGGAGGAGAAGAACGAAGCCTGTGCCACGAGAAGAGTCTACACCTTGAAATACTTACAAGACCATGTCCATCTCTATCAGCAGGGCCTGTGGGAGTGAATCCTGAGAGAGTTAGACCAAGGGGAAGAATTTTAAGACTTGACTGGGCCAAAGTCACTGACATGGGTGTCCCAGCCTAGGATTTGGGGTTTAGTATTTTGACTTGATCTCCCAGGAGTGGGTTAATTATCTACTAGGTAGACTAATTGAAGCTTGGACACAATGATGGCTTCAACTGAATGAGGTTTAAGTGCCGGAACTTCCGTGGAATACTATGTAGGGAGGTCTGAAGGCTCAGGAAGGTGGACTTCTTGGAGGGGTCTACCACATGTGACCTGCTCACACCCTGAGGAGGAGCCAGAGGACATTCGCTTCACCAAAGCCCTAAGTAATGCATCGATGGGCGTGGGGGCACCTCACCATCCTTGAAGAACTCTATGGTAGCTGTCCGCTGTGGGCCAGAGGTGGCCGTGGCGGGTGTTGTAAGTGAAGTTGCCTGATCTAAGTGTGGATAATAGGAGCCCAGGTAGATGGCAGCACTTAACCATCAGAAAGAAGATGGGCACAATTACCATAAGAAGCCACAGGTGTGGAGTGGTTATTGGCTTGTTTTAGGGATCCGTGGGTTTGGCTAATTAATCACAGGGACCCTAGGGGAAAAATACATGGAAGCCTTTCAAGGTGCTGCTTGACATACACTGAAAGGAAAATTCTAGGTCTGCTGAGTAGAAACCTATCCTGAGTCATCATCGTGGGGTGCCTTGCCTCTTACCCAGGTCCCAGACTGAGCAGTTCATGGGGTCAGAGCCCTTGACTGAGCAGGATTCTGGGTCCCTTTGAGGAAAGTGTATGTCGTGAATCTTCCTTTAAGGGGTCCTATGGCCATTTACCAGGGCAACTGTTCTTTGGGGACAAGAAAACGACCCAGACCATCCAGGAGATTACTAGACACTGGCTGTCACTGATGCCTGAAGAACCAAGTTCCCTGAGGGCCACCGGTAAAGAGTAGGATGGTCAGGTGGTCTGCACAGTCCTGGCCTGAGAACTTCTAGTGGACGGGCAGTGGGGTCACAACCCATCCAGTGGCTATTTCCCCCACCCCAGAATGCGTGATGGGAGTAGACTGACTTAGCAACTAGCAGAATCCCACATTGGTTCCCCGGCCTGTGGATTGAACGCTGTGTGGGAGGAAGAGTCAGGTAGAAGAGTCAGCAGCTCTTAAGCTGCTCCCCACCTGGCTTCCCCTGCACAGAGAGTCTACCAAAAGTTATACTATACTGCTCAGGGAACTGCCGAAATCAGTGCCTGCATCAAAGACTTGAGAGAAGCAGGGATGGTAATTCCTATCCTGTCCCCACTTAACTTGCATTTTGACTGGTACCGAAGCCGGATGGGTCCTGGAGAATAATAGTAGATTATCACAAGCTTAATCACAGGGCTGTGCCAAGTGAAGCTGCCATTCCAGATGCCTTCGCTGGAGCAGATCAACAGAGCCCCTGACACCTGGTATGCGGCCATTGGTCTGGCCAGGTTTTCTTTTCCATTCTGATCAGTAAGAAAATCAAAAGTGGTTAGTAGGGCAACGGTATGCTTTTACTGTTTCATCCCCAGAGCTGTGTCACCAATCCAGTTCTCTGTCATAACAGAGCTCAAAGGAACCTTGAATCAGCTTGATATGTCACAGAACACCATGCCGGTCCATGATGTTGGCGTTATTTTGCTAACTGGACATGGTGAGCAGGAAGTAGCCAGCATCTGAGCTGTCTTAGTGACACATGCCAGAGAGTGGGAGACACATCCTGCAAACATTCAGGGGGCTGCCACATTGGTGAAATTCCTAGGGATCTGGTTGTCCTTGAGCCATGTTGGGTTATCCCATCTAAAGCGAAGGGCAAGTCATGACACCTTGTACCACCCATCACATAGAAAGGGACATTAGTGCTTGGTGAGCCTGTGCAGATGTTGGCGGCAACGTGTATACTACATTTGGGTGTGTTGCCCTGACCCGTTTATCAGGTAGACCATAAAGCTGCCGGGTTTTTTTTTTTTTTGAGGAAGATTAGCCCTGATCTAACATCTGCTGCCAATCCTCCTCTTTTTGCTGAGGAAGACTGGCCCTGAGCTAACATCCATGCCCATCTTCCTCTACTTTATATGTGGGACGCCTACCACAGCATGGCTTGCCAAGCAGTGCCATGTCCACACCTGGGATCCAAACCCCAGGCTGCTGAAGCGGAACATGTCACTAAACCGCTGTGCCACGGGGCCGGCACCAAGCTGCCAGTTTTGAGGGAAGCCCAGAGCACGAAAGGGCTCTCAGAGGATTCGTCACATTTCCCTGCCACGGAGCCTTGTGACCCAACAGGCCCAGTGGTGTCTGTGCAGGCAGAGATGCGACATGGAAGCTCTTACAAGTTCCAACAGGAGAATCACAACATAGACCCCTAGGGTTTTAGAGTAAAGCCATATTCTTTTCTGTGGACAACTTTTATCCATTTGAAAAGCAGCTTCTGACTTGCTCCTGGTTCTGATAGAGACTGAACATTTGACCACAAGCACCAAGTGACTGTGCTCCCGGAATTGGCAGTTGAAGTGGGTGTTATCTACTGCACTGAACCAAAAGATGGACACGCACAGAAGCATTCCTTATACAATGGAAGTGGCAAATATGAGACCAAGCAGATGGCTCAGACTCCCGTGGTACCTACTCCTATTTTTTGCCACTTCTTCCTCAACTCACACCCATGGCCTCATCGGGAATTCCTTATCACCAGTTAGTGGAGGAGGAAAAAGTGGGCCTGGTTCATGGATGGCTATTGTGGTAGGCTGGCACCAGCCAGAAGTGGATGGCAGCTGCATTCCAACCCCCAGTCAAGGCTGGCTCTGAAACGCAAGTGGTGAAGGGAGATCATCCTGGCAGGCAGAACTTCAGGAGGTACACCTGGGTGTCCATTTTGTGTAGAAGGAGAGACGGCCTGGGCTACTGATTCACTTTGACTCATGGTTAGGTGATAATGGGCTGTATGGATGACCAAGGTCTTGATACAAACAAAATAGGAAAGTTGATGTCAATGAGCTAGCTGTCTGGATGGACCTTTCAGAATAGTCGCAGGGTATGAAGATACACGTGTCCCAAATGAATGCCCCCAAAGGGCACCTATGACAGAGGAAGCCCTCTAAACTCAGGTGGTGAAGATGACCTGTGGCTATCACTCAGCTTCTTCCCAGCACCCCAGGGTTTGTTCACTGGGCCCATGTACAAAGTGGCCACAGCAGCCAGAGCCGAGGCTGTGCATGGGTTCCACACCATGGATTTCCACTCATCGTGGCACCTCTGACTACTGCCACAGCTCAGTGCCCAACCTGCCAACAGCAGAGGCCACTGCCAAACTGGTACCACTTCCCTTGGGTCACCAGCCAGCCACTGTTGGTTATGTTGGATCTCTCCCTCAAAAAGGAGGCAGCACTTTCTCTACTCCCAGAGATGGGATTATAACTGTGTATAGATTTGCCTTCCTTGTCCTTGGTGTTTTGCTGGAACCCCTGCTCATCGTCTCACAAGAGAGGCCTATCTACTGCTATGGTGTCCTCTAGAACAGTGCCTCTGATGAGGGGAGCATCTGACTGCAAAGGAATGGAAGCACTGGGTTCACAGGTTTAACCTCATCTTCCATCACTCAGAAGCATCTGGCTTGATGGAACTGTGGAATGGTCTGCGGAAGGCTCAGCTATAGAATACTCTGGGAGACACTATCCTGTACTTACAGGATGCAATATATGCGTTATACCAGTGCCCCAGTGCGCCATCTTCCTCTAGTCAGAATGCATAGGTCGGGAACCAAAGAATAAAGAAGAGTGGTCTCTCCCACTGTCACCCCACAAACTCGCTGGAAGAGTGCTTGCTGCCTGTGCCTGTGATTTTGGACTTGGTGGTTTGGAGCACCTAGGTCCCGGGGAAGGAACAGTTCCAGCCGAGAACACAGTAATTCATCTGAAGAATTGGAAGCTGAAACTGCCCTTTGACCGTTTTGGGCTCCTCATGACCCTGAATCAACAGGCAGAGAAGGGAATCACTACTATACAAACAAGGTGATGGATCCCAATTACCACGAGGAAATTTCATTGTTGCCTCACAAAGGGGGCAAGCGGGACTGTGCTGGCACCCATGATATTAACTGGGGAGCCCCTTGGTACTCCCTTGCCCAATGGTCCTGGTCAATAGGAAATGGGGCAAGCCAATAAAGACCAGACCACTGAAGACTCCAGTCCTTCAGGAATGGAGGTTTGGATCACCTCACTGGGTAGAGAAGTGCACCCACTGAGGAGCTGTGAGAGGCTAAGGGGGACGTAGAATGATGGGCGATGGCAGCTCTGATTACCAATTCAATTACCAGTCAGCTGTGCAAATGGTGACTGTAGCAGCCATGTGTTGTGTTTATTATTTCTTTTGTACCCACTTTCTCCTGTAAAGAACATCAGTAGTGACAAATATTGTAGTTTCAAATGGATGTAAGGTGCATTGACAGCACCTTGCTAACACAGTAACTGGTGTGACTTCGCAGGTCCTCTATCATAGAGACAACACTTTTCCCTGATGAAGGGCAAGAGTGAATGCTGAGAGGCAAAGGGGTGGACCATGACAGATATCTTCCCTCTGCCTGCCAGGTGATCTCTCCACCCTTCCTCACTGAGCTTTCTGACCTGGGAGGCTGGGTTGTTTGGGAAACATCATCAGAACACTATGCCTGTTGGCGTCTGGTTGGGTTTGGCCAAGGAGAGCCCTGGCAGATCAAAGGGAGGGAGGAGTGAGGTCGAGATATTTATTTCCATTGCTGCTTCCATGCAGGGTTGTCTTGGGCTGGCTGTGTCCCTCAACCAAGGGTCATGGCTCCTGGCAAGGCAGGGGTAAGGTGTGGAGGGAAGGAAAGAATGTGGCTCTGGCTCTCCTCCACTTGGCAGAGCCATGAAGTAGGTGGTGATGATGTACATAGAGAGGCCTGGATTCTGGCTCCAGCCCTGACCCAGTTCCCTGTGGGATGTTACTCAAATCTTTGACATCTCCAGGCTGTCAATTTCTCCTACTATTATATGCACGTGGTGGACAGACTCTAAGGTGGCCCCCGTGACTTCTGCCTCCAGGTTGACAGCCCTGTATAATCTCTTCCCTGTGAATGTGGTGGAACATGTGACTTGCTTTTAACCGATAGAATATGGCAAAGGTGTTGGAGTGTCACTCCCACGATTGCGTTATGTTAGATTACTTTACGTTAGATAAGACTCATCTTGCTGGCAGACTGGCTCTGTTGCCGGCTTTGCAGAAGCAAGCTGCCATGGATCCTGCAGCCAACAACCTGAGGGGTTTGGAAGTGGATCCTTCCCTGGCTGAGCCTCCAGATGAGAACTCAGGCCTCACTGAAGCCTTGATTGCAGCTTGTGAGACCCCAAGCAGAGGTCCCAGCTAGGCGTGCCCAGACTTCTGACCTACAGAGACCGTGGTACACATGTGTTGTTTAGGTCACTAAGTTTGTGATAATTGTTATACAACATAGAAAACTAGTACAGTGCATGGTTTTAAAAAATGCTGGTTAAACTAGAAAAAATTAGAATACTGAATGCTGAGGAGGAGATGGTGAAACCTGGAAACCTACATTGTTAATTGGTATCAGTACTACGTTCTTTTGTTGTGAAAGTTTTCAAACATAGCCAAAAGTAGGAAGAACAGTATAATGAACCCAAGCACAACCAAGGCCTAGATTCAAAAATTAAGATTTTTCCATTTTTATTTTATCCTTCTCTTTTTGTATAATAATTTCAAAACAAATCCCAGACATCATGTCATTTCCCCCTACATACATTCAAGTATGCATATTTTAAAAAATGGCTAATTTCTTCCATAACCATCTCATCATTATGACATCTAAAAAACAAGAATAACCTTGTATCAGCTAATGTTCAGTCCATATTCAAATGTTTCCAATTATCTGAAGACTATCTTGATATTAATACATCTTTTGGAACTTGCAATATGAATTAACATGTAACTAGAGCCTTAATAATATTCATATTCTTCGATCCAGTACGGCTATTCCTGAGGGTTTATCATAAGGAAAAAATTCAAAAGATGACAGAAGCATGATATCTATTAAAGAATTGCTCTTAATGGTGAGAAATTGCAAACAACTCGGATATGTAGTGTATCCCTCAGGGTACCCTCTGGAAAACAGAGTCCTCTCCAGTAGTTCGACAGTGGGAAATTAGAATGGGGGGGGGGGGGTGTGATTACAAAGGTGTTGGATATGAAGCAGTTCAGAGATTGGCAACAGCAGGAAGCTCTCCCTCCTCAGGGGGTGGGGGGGACAAAGGGAGGAAGGAGGCGGTGGTACCCGAGCCCAGAAATTGGGGCCACATAGAGAGGGGTGTCTGAAGAGGTCAGAACAGAGAGGGGACATAGCCGTCACTAGGACACTGTCTAAAACAGAGAGAGAGGAGGAGAAATCTCCTGGCTTCTGCCTTTCTCCTCTCCTCCAGTCTGCTGTGAGTGTCTCATATTGGCTGAATCCAGCCAGAAGCCAGAGGCAAGGGATGCTGGGAAGTGAAGTTTTCTGGGTGAGCCCCCTGCAGGGCAGAGCTTCCTCCCTAACTTCCTGCTTGGGAGCCCAGTCGGGTTTGGAAAGGTCAGGGAATGGATCTGAGAGCAAACAGGCATATATCTGGGACATCAAGAGGGGCCCTAAAATCCCTCCACAACAAGATTAGCGCTACATAAAAATATCCGACAAAACGATAATTACTAACTTAGGACACATCCACTTGATGTTTTCCTTGGCCATTGAAATTATAACTATAGGGGCTGGCCCCGTGGCCGAGTGGTTAAGTTCGCGCGCTCCGCTGCAGGCGGCCCAGTGCTTCGTTGGTTCGAATCCTGGGCGCGGACATAGCACTGCTCGTCAGACCATGCTGAGGCAGCGTCCCACATGCCACAACTAGAAGGACCCACAACGAAGAATACACAACTATGTACCGGGGGGCTTTGGGGAGAAAAAGGAAAAAATAAAATCTTAAAAAAAAAAAAAAGAAATTATAACTATAAATTTTGTGTAGTAATATGGAAAACACACACTGAATTATAATACAACATTATTCCCCTTCTTTTTCTTTTTTATACCACCTATCTCTTTCTAACATCCAAAAAAAAGAATCTACTTACTTATCCTGTTTGTTGTTTGGTGACTCACACATCACTCCCCACTCCTGCTAGAAAGTTAGCTCTGTGAGGGGGGAAAAAGTCTTTGTTTTTTGTTTGCTTGTTTGTGGATGTATCTCAAGTAGACAGCGCCTGCCACACAGTAGTTGTTCGGTAAATGTCGTTGACCGAATAAAGTGGTGTGAAGAAAGCAAAACATGACACCCACTTACAAGGTTGTTGTGAGGGTTAAACGAGAGGGAGTGTGCAGTCCCCAGCACAGAGCAGATAGTCCGTGTACTTAGTAAAGGTTAATTTCACCACGGTAGGAGAGAGCAGGGTGAGGAGGAAGGGCTGAAAGTCCACTGGATTATGGTGTCTATCTCCATATACAGGTCAACAGCAAAAGGGAAGATTGGAAAGCCTTCATTATAATTTCCAAAGAATCAATATGATGTGATGAGCAGAAGTCTGGACCAGTAGTCAGCTCTGCCACTTACTAGCTCTGTGCACTTGGTCAAATTACCAACCTCTCTGGGCTGTACTTCCCTGATCTGTAAAGTGGGAATAATAATGATACCTGTCTCAGTGGGTTGTACAAATAGTGCCCAACACAGGGCTTGGCACGCGGTGGATGTTCAATAACGCTGGTTTGTTTACTGCTCACCCATCCTTCCTTCCTCCTGGGAGTCCCAGCCAGCTCTGGAGCTGTCCGGAGTGCTGAAGACATCCTCCCTCCCTCCCTCCCTTTCTCCCTCAGGTCCTCTTTTCTTCATTCCCTCCTTCCTTTCTGTCCTTAGCTCCCCAGAGCCCCAGGGTCTGAACAGATCGAATTTTCCAAGTGGCTTCTTCAGGCCCTGAGGGGGACTGACAGGGAATGAGCCATATATGAGACACTCCCCATTCGAGAGTCTTGGGAAGCTAACAGGCAGCAGGAGTGGTGACCGTGTACGCTGCGGTGGAAATTGGGGCTCCCCAAGATGTTTGACATGTGAAGACCCTGGTGTAAGAACCTTATGATCTGCAAAGAGGCAGTGACTCAGCCCCAACAGAGCAGCATGGCAGGTGGGTCTTCAGGGAGCTTGTCCTGAAGGAAGGCAAGAAGGACCAGGTTAGGGGTAAGGGGGGTGACTCTTGGCTGCAGGGGCTGAAGGAGCCCTGCCTCTGACAGAAGTCCTCCATTCCCCTTCCCTGGGTTCCTATCACTGTCCCTATTTCTGTCATTTGTCTGTTAATGCAGCTAAAGGCATCTCCACCTTTTTGGATTATGATATCATGGAGTAGATTAACTCCATGAACTTGACTCTGTGAGCCAAGCAATCTAGTCCTCGGTGTCCATCCCCTTGAGTCTAAAAACACAAATGGTCTCCCCCAGGGAAGGTGGCACATTAACCCACTCGCAGGTGGGGGCACTGGCATCTCACACACTCCTGGGGGCAGGGTTGGAAGATGGGACGTGGCCAGCTTCAGAGACAAAAATCACCTATTTCATGATTTTTATTGCCAGCTAGATCATCAGAGCTGAAGGATCTCTGGAGACCTAAACATCTAAACCAAGTCGGCCCTATAAGTATGGCACAGAAAGAGGTGTGGACTCCACCCCACAGGACTCTTGTCCTGGTCTGAGGCCAGCCCTACTAAGGCCTTGAGTCTCCTGGGAGTCCCTGCAGGCCATCTGCAGAACTCTTGTGACACTGAGCATGGTCAGCAGGACCGCAGGGCCAGGGAGGCTGCTGCTGCTTTGTGGGACCGAGGGAAGTCCATACTCCTTTCTGGACCTCAGTTTCCCCATATGTACACAGGGGAGTTGGTTTCAATTCTTAGATCTCCAGGGGTCCTTCAGCTCTGATGTTCTAGGCGTTCAAAGAAAAAGGGGTAATTTTTGTCTTTGGCTGGGAAGGCAAGCCCCAGTCCCAAATCAGCCCCAACTTTTTGTGAGACATCAGACAAGTCACTGTCCAGCCCAGGATCAGTTTCCTCCTCTGAAAAAGAGGGTAAGAAGTCTCCTCTCAGGGATCTGGGAGGACCAGGCAAAGCAGGGGATCACAGGTGCTTTGCAAAGTACGAGTGAGGGAGAGACAGCTGTCATGGTATCAGCCACATGTGCTTATGTTCCCAACTGGAAATGATGAGCCCTCCATGAGCCCAGAACAAGCCCAGCTGCTCCGAAGGGTTCGTCCCGAGGGGCGGGGATGCTAGGAGACCACGTGGAGCATCACAGCAGAAGAGGACGGAGGGTACAGAGGGCCTCCAGAGCAGCCCTCCGCCAGTCACCGAGCCCTGAGCCCCAGCATCACAGGCCCACAGGCTGGAGGTTGGCCAGCCCTGCGAGGGGGCAGCTTCTACAGATGTGGAGGCTGAGGGCTGGAGTGGGGCAGGGGCAGGACTGGGGCTGAACTCAGGCCCCACCTCTCCATCCGGATCTCTTTACACCTCAGTACACCTGCCTCCCCTCTAAGATCCAAAGATGGTGATAACTGTTCCGTTTAGTTAGTACCACTTACTTCCATTTAATAAGTACTACTCACCTACCGACCACAAGTCGTATCCCCACTGTAGATACTCTGCACATTTAGTCATCACCACAGCTCTATCAGGTAGCTATTCTCATCTCCATTTTATAGATGAGGCAACTGAGGCTCAGTGAATTTAGGCATCTTGTCCAAGGTTAGGGGCTAATGAGTGATAAAATCAGGGGTTACCTTTTCATATCACTCTAAGGCCCTTCTTTTTTTTTAATTTAATTTTTATTGCGTTAATGATAGGTTACAATCTTGTGAAATTTCAGTTGCACATTATTGTTTGTCAGTCGTGTTGTAGGTGCACCGCTTCACCCTTTGTGTCCACCCCCACCCCACCTTTCCCCTGCTAGCCACTAATCGGTTCTCTTTGTCTACATTTTTAAATTCCTCATATGAGTGGAGTCATACAGAGATTGTCCTTCTCTATGTGGCTTTTTTCACTTAACATAATTCCCTCAAGGTCCATCCATGTTGTTGCAAATGGGACGATTTTGTTCTTTTTTACAGCTGAGTAGTATTCCATTGTGTATATATACACCACATCTTCTTTATCCAATCATCTGTTGATGGGCACTTAGGTTGCTTCCACGTCTTAGCTATTGTAAATAATGCTGCAATGAACATTGGGGTGCATGGGACTTTTAGAATTGCTGATTTCAAGGTCCTTGGATAGATACCCAGTAGTGGGATAGCTGGATCGTATGGTAGTTCTATTTTTAATTTTTTGAGGAATCTTCATACTGTTTTCCATAGTGGCTGCACCAGTTTGATTTCCCACCAACAGTGTGTGAGGGTTCCTTTTTCTCCACAAGCTCTCCAACATTTGTTACTATTTGTTTTGGTTATTTTTGTCATTCTAATGGGTGTAAGGTGATATCTTAGTGTAGTTTTGATTTGCATTTCCCTGATGCACAGCGAGGATGAACATCTTTTCATGTGCCTATTGGCCATCCGTATATCTTCTTTGGAGAAATGTCTGTTCGTGTCTCCTGCCCATTTTTTGATCAGGTTGTTTGATTTTTTCTTGTTGAGTTACGTGAGTTCTTTGTATATTATGGATATTAAGCCTTTGTCAGATATATGACTTGCAAATATTTTTTCCCAGTTAGTGGGTTGTCTTTTTGTTTCAATCCTGTTTTCCTTTGCCTTGAAGAAGCTCTTTAGTCTGATGAAGTCCCATTTGTTTATTCTTTCTATTGTTTCCCTTGTCTGAGAAGACATGGTGTCTGAAAAGATCCTTTTAATACTGATGTCAAAGAGTGTACTGCCTACATTTTCTTCTAGAAGCCTTATGGTTTCAGGTCTCAGCTTTAGGTCTTTGATCCATTTTGAGTTTATTTTGGTGAATGGTGAAAAAGAATGGTCAATTTTCCTTCTTTTACATGTGGCTTTCCAGTTTTCCAAGCATCATTTGTTGAAAAGACTTTCTTTTCTCCACTGTATGCCCTCAGCTCCTTTGTCAAAGATTAGCTGTCCATAGATGTGTGGTTTTATTTCCGGGCTTTCAATTCTGTTCCATTGATCTGTGCACCTGTTTTTGTACCAGTACCATGTTGTTTTGATTACTGTAGCTTTGTAGTATGTTTTGAAGTCAGGGATTGTGATGCCTCCAGCTGTGTTCTTTTTTCTCAGGATTGCTTTAGCAATTCGGGGTCTTTTGTTGCCCCATATGAACTTTAGGATTCTTTGTGCTATTTCTGTAAAGAATGTCATTGGGATTCTGATTGGGATGGCATTGAATCTGTAGATTGCTTTAGGTAGAATGGACATTTTAACTACGTTTATTCCTCCAATCCATGTACGTGGAATGTCTTTCCATCTCTTTATGTCACCACCCATTTCTTTCAGAAAAGCCTTGTAATTTTTGTTGTATAGGTCTTTCACTTCCTTAGTTAAATTCACCCTGAGGTATTTTATTCTTTTTGTTGCGATTGTGAATGGTATTGTGTTCTTGAGTTCTTTTTCTGTTAGTTCGTTATTAGAGTATAGAAATGCTACTGATTTATGTAAATTGATTTTATACCTTGCAATTTTGCTGCAGTTGTTGATTATATCTAAAAGTTTTCCAATGGATTCTTTGTGGTTTTCTCTATGTAAGATCATGTGATCTGCAAACAGCGAGAGTTTCACTTCTTCCCTCCCTATTTGGATTCCTTTTATTCGTTTTTCTTGCCTGATTGCTCTAGCCAGGACCTCCAGTACTATGTTACGTTATGTTAAATAGGAGTGGTGATAGAGGGCATCCTTGTCTCATTCCTGTTTTCAGGGGGATGGCGCTCAGTTTTTGCCCATCGAGTATGCTGTTGGGCGTGGGTTTGTCATATATGGCCTTTATTATGTTGAGGTAGTTCCCTTCTATGCCCGTTTTGTTCAGAGTTTTTATCATAAATGGCTGTTGGATCTTGTCAAATGCTTTCTCTGCATCTATTGAGATGATTATGTGGTTTTTATTCCTCAATTTGTTGATGTGGTGTATCATGTTGGTTGATTTGCAGATGTTGAACCATCCCTGTGTCCCTGGTATGAATCCCACTTGATCACGATGTATGATCCTTTTGATGAATTGCTGAATTCAGGTTGCCAAAATTTTGTCGAGAATTTTTGCATCTATGTTCATCAGCGATATTGGCCTGTAGTTCTCCTTTTTCGTGCTGTGCTTGTCAGGCTTTGGTATCAGCATGAATTTGGCCTCGTAGAATGTGTTAGGAAGTGTTCCATCCTCCCTAATTTTTTGGAATAGCTTGAAAAGGATAGGTATTAAATCCTCTCTGAAAGTTTGGTAGAATTCCCCAGGAAAGCCATCTTGTCCTGGGCTTTTATTCTTTGGGATGCTTTTGATTGCTGTTTCAATCTCTTTCCTTGTGAATTGTCTGTTCAAATTGTCTGCTTCTTCTTGACTAAGCTTTGGGAGATTGTAGGAGTCCAAGAATTTATCCATTTCCTCTAGGTTATCCATTTCCTCTAGGTTATCCATTTTGCTGATACATAGTTTTTCATAGTATTCTCTTATAATCCGTTGTATTTCTGTGGAGTCTGTTGTTATTTCTCCTCTTTCATTTCTGACTTTGTTTATTTGAGCTTTCTCTTTTTTTCTTTGTAAGTCTGGCTAGGGGTTTGTCAATTTTATTTATCTTCTCAAAGAACCAGCTCTTTGTTTCACTGATCCTTTCTACTGCCTTTTTTGTTTCAACAGCATTTATTTCTGCTCTGATTTTTATTATTTCTCTCCTTCTTCTGACCTTGGGCTTTGTTTGTTCTTCTTTCTCTAGTTCAGTTAGGTGTAGTTTTAAGATTGCTTATTTGAGATTTTTCTTGTTTGTTGAGATGTGCCTGTATTGCGATGAATTTCCCTCTTAATACAGCTTTTGCTCTATCCATATGAGTTGATATGGCATGTTATCATTTTCATTTGTCTCCAGGTATTTTTTGATTTCTTCTTTAATTTCTTCAATGATCAATTGCTTGTTCAATAGCATGTTGTTTAGTCTCCACATCTTTGTGCCTTTCTCAGCTTTTTTCTTGTAATTAATTTCTAGCTTTATAACATTATGATTGGAGAAGATGCTTGTTATTATTTCAATATTTTAAATTTGTAGAGGCTTGCCTTGTTTCCCAACATATGGTCTATCCTTGAGAATGTTCCATGTGCGCTTGAGAAGAATGTGTTTTCTGCTGTTTTTTGATGGTGTGTTCTATACATGCCCATTATGTCCAACTGTTTTAGCTTTTCGTTTAGCTCCACTGTTTCCTTGTTGATTTTCTGTCTGGATGATCTGTCCATTGATGTGAGTGGGGTGTTGAGGTCCCCTACTATTATTGTGTTATTTTTGATATCTTCTTTTAGGTTTGTTAATAGTTGCTTTATGAACTTTGGTCCTCCTGTGTTGGGTGCATAGGTATTTATAAGTGTTATTTCTTCTTGATGCAGTGTCCCATTGATCATTATATATTGGCCCTCTATGTCTCTCTTTACCTGCCTTATCTTGAAATCTGTTTTGTCTGATGTAAGTATTGCGACACCTGCTTTCTTTTGTTTGCTAGTAGGTTGGAGTATTGTCTTCCACCCTTTCACTCTGAGCCTGTGTTTATTCTTGGAGGTGAGGTGTGTTTCCTGGAGGCAACAAATTGTTGGATCTTGTTCTTTAATCCATTTTGCCACTCTGTGTCTTTTTATTGGAGAGTTCAATCCGTTTACATTGAGGGTGAGTAGTGATGCATGAGGGCTTAATGCTGTCATTCCATTGCTTGTTTTCCAGTTTTCCTGCGTTTACTTTGTTTCTCGTCCTGTGTGTTTTAGCCTACCCATTGACTTCTGCAATTTCTTATGCTGGGTTTCTTAGCTTTTTCCTTATTTATGTTTTGTGTCTCTGTTCTGTTTTTTAGTTTAGTGGCTACCCTGCATGCAGTTTGTATTCAGAATCTCATATATAACATAGTCCATTTTCTGGTGGTCTCTTACTTACTTAGCCTAGACTGTTTCAGTCCCTTTCCTCCTCCTCTCCTAAATTATTATTTTCATCTCTTATTCTCACTTGTGTTGTGAGTTTGTGGTTAGTGTGATAAGATTGTCTTTGCTTTGTTGATTTCCTTCCCTTTATCCTAATGCTATAGTTGAATATTTTCTATCCTATTCCGATTCTATCTATTTGTCTCCCTACTCTGTGTTTTGTGACCTCTTTCTCTCTTCTTTTCTTTTTTCAGGTATGAGAGCCTTCTTGAGGATTTCTTGTAGGGCAGGTCTTGTGGCTGTGAAGTCCCTTAGCTTTTGTTTGTCTGGAAAAGATTTAATTTCTCCCTCATATCTGAAGGATATTTTTGCTGCATAGACTATTCTTGGCTGAAGATTTTTATACTTTAAAGTTTTGAATATGTCACTCCAATCTCTCCGAGCTTGTAAGGTTTCTGTAGAGAAATCTGCTGGAAGTCTGATAGGGCTTCCTTTGTAGGTTATTGTCTTCTGCCTTGCTGCCCTGAGTATTCTTTCTTTGTCATTCATTTTTGCCATTTTTACTACTATATACCTTGCAGTAGGTCTTTTTACATTGACAAATCTAGGAGATCTGAAAGCTTCCTCCACACACATTTTTCCCTCAATCCCTAGATTTGGGAAGTTATCTTCTATTATTTCTTTGAGCACACTTTCTGCTCCATTTTCCTTTTCCATGCCCTCAGGAATACCGATGATTCTTAAGTTGGATTTTCTCATTGAGTCAGCAATTTCTTGGAGATTTTCTTCAGTTTTTAAATTCTTAGCTCTATTTCTTCCTCTGTCTGGAGCCATTCAGCCTGTCTATCTTCAATTATGCTAATTTTCTCCTCTATGGTGTCTACCCAGGCATTCAGGGAATCCATATTCTGTTTTATCTGATCCATTGTATTTTTCATCTCTAGTATTTCTGATTGATTCTTCTTTATAGTTTCAATCTCTTTTGTGAAGTAACCCCAGAACTCGTTGACTTGTTTCTCTATATTTCCCTTTACCTCATTGAGTTTTTTGATGATAGCTACTCTGAATTCATTGTCACTTAGCTTACCTATTTCCAAGCCATCAGGACCTACTTCTGTGTTTTTATTGTTTTCCCTTTGGTCTGGAGGTTTCACAAATTGCTGGATGGTAGAGGAGCAGTTTTTGTGCATGATGCTGTTATTTGGTTGCAGTTACAGCCTGTCGCAACTAGATGGGGGTCAAGAGCTGCGCATTCTGAGCTCTCCGCCTTCAGCCCCGGTGGTGGGTGTGCAGGGCGGGTTGAGGGAGGAGGGGCACGTTCACTCACGGTGACCTGGATTCCTATCAGCTCTTGCTCTCTGGTCTCCCGGGGCCCTGGCTTGATGGGGTCCCCTCAAATGAAAGCTTTCCCCTGTTAGCGGATTTCCGCTGCATGGGTGGTGGGAGTCCTGGATGATCCCTGGATGCGTGGCCCCTCCCCTGCTCCTTCCCTCCCCTGCAGCAGAAATCCCAGTCTCTAGGGGTGGGAGTGAAGTTCTGTCCTACCCCATTCCAGCTCCTCCGAGGGCAGCTCCAGCCTCTGCGCCCTCTGTCGTTTGGCTGCTGTGGGTCTCTGACGATCTCTGTGTTATTAGGATTCTTTTGTGGCTATGTGGTTGCTCCTTTTGGTTGTAAGTTGGAGAGGAGAGAGTCCCGGGTGAGCTCACCCTGCCATGTTGCTGATGTCACCTCTCTGAGAGCTGATGTTCTTGAAGGTCAGTCCCAGGCCCTGCGCTCCGGGGCCTCTGTCTGGTGGCAGAGACAGGAACAGCTGAGACCACCCCACACAGTGTGGTGAGAGCCATGCCGGGGGCAGCCAGGGGCTCATGGAGCCCAGAGGAGATCTTTACCACTTGCTCCCCCACCAGCCCTGACTCACAGACTTCACCCTCCAACAGGTTTTAATGAAGTCATTCGACAAATCAATCAGCAAACATTTATTGAGCAGCTACTGTGTCCTAAGCTTGGAGCTGAGAATTAAGGATGCAATGGGGGATAAGATTCACAGTCACCACAAGCCCTGGTGAGGGAACTCACCGTGGACAGGGGGATGGGTGGCAAGGGCAGGTGCTCTAAGACAGGGCCCTGGGAGGGGACACCGAGGAGTGGAGGGAGCCTGAGAAGCAGCACCAGCCTCAGGATTTATCTTCTCTCAGGAATCCAAAAATGGCAACTCTCACTCCAGCTAGGATTGTTGTGGTCATCACCAGTACAATGATCAGGCATGTGGATTGAGAGACCAGACAGTAGGGGCTTTGGGGCAAATATACTTCGGGCTGCAGCTCCAGGCTGCTGCTGACTAGCTGTGTGACCTTGGGCAAGTTGCTTGCCCTCTCTGGGTCTCCATTTCTCATCTATAAATAGGAACAAAGACCTAGCACCCTCACCTGCTTGTCCTTGCATGTGGGATGGGGTAGACCCCAGGAGCAGGCTCTGCGTCCAAGGGGAGAGGACGGGGCTTTAAGGTCACATCTTCTCAGTGAGAACCACTCCCCCAGGGGGCACCTAGGAACCCAGGACTGCCTGGGCTTGTCCCATCCGGGGCTGTATTCTCTGCTCCCTGTGTCTTGGGGTCTTGTTGGCAAGAGGCTGTGTCCTGGGCTTTGTTCTCTCGGATTGTTTTTGTGGTGGAATGTGGAACTATCCAGATTCCTTTACTCACACCTCCTTTCAGCCTCTGCCTCATTCCTTGGTTCCCTTTGGCAACAAGACTTCTTGAAACAGTTGTCCACGCTCACTGGACTGAATGTCACCTTCCCTCTGCTCTGGATTCCTCTCCACCACTCTCTTGACATGAGTGGTCATATCAAGGTCACCAATGGCCTCCACGTGGCTGAGCCCCAGGGCCCGCTGTCGGCCTTCATCTTGCCTGGCCAGCGAGCTGACAGCTCCCTCCTGCCTGCTGCACTGACCCTCCCAGGGCGCCCCTCGCTGGTGCTCCCTCTCAGTCATCTTTTCTGTTCTCTGGAGGCTCCCACCTGTTGCCGCTGGCTCCTGTGGGCTTGGTGCTTCGGCCCTTTCTGTTCTTTCTCTGCACTCACTCTCTTGGTGTCTTAGCCATTCTCGTGGCCCCCGGGTTGACGTCTCCAGTCTTGGTATCTCCTAGACTCTGTATCTAGTAGGATGCTGCTAGACACCCGGATACCTAGTCATGTCTCAGACTTGACGTCGCCTGAAGCTGAGCTCCTGCTCTGCTCCCAAACTGCCTCCCATCGCCTTCCTCACGGCAGGTCACGGTCGCCCCATCCTCCCCAGGTCTCAGGCACCCTCACGCCCCATGCCCAGCCTGTCAGCACACCTGGGGGCTCCATCTTTACAACTTGCCCAGAAGCAGAGCCCCGCTCGCCCTCCACCACCGGCACCCTGGTCCAGGCCCCCAGTGTCTCCAACTGGGTCACGGCTGCAGCCTCCCAGCGGACCTCCCTGCTCCTGCCCTGTCCCGTCCCTCAGCCTGGCAGGTTGGAGGAGCCTTTGAAAACAGAAGCAGATCTGGCCCCCCTGCTCAGAACCTGCGGGAGCTCTGCCTCAGTGGAAGTCATCCAGAGTCCTCGCCGTGGGCTTCACAGCACACTGTCCCCTCTGCTCCCTGCCCTCTGTCTTCTCCACTCGCTCTGCCCTCCCCATGAACACACAGTCGCGCTCCTGCTTCAGAACATTGTGCGTGCTGCTCCCCAGGCCTGGAATGCTTTTCGACAATGTACCGTGTGCTTGTTCCCTCACCTCCCCCAGATCGAGGCTCCAAGCCTCCCCCCAGGATCCAGGGTGAGAGGCCGGATGGTGCAGTAGTTAGGGGCCCAGATGGCAGAGGAAACTGCCTGGGTTTGACCCCAGGCTCTGCCGCTCACAGACGGCTACTTAGCTCTCTCTTTCCTCTTCTACAAAACCATGATCATGACCGTCCCTCCTTCCAGAGGTCACTGTGAGGAACCACTGAATTGAAATACACAACATCCTTGGAAGAGGTGCTTACTGCAACACAGTGTACAGTAGGATGCTAAGGGCTACATGGTATTTGCTGCCATTATGATGATCTGGACTTAACTCAGACTCGGGGGCCTCAGCAGGGGCCAAGCAGAACAGGGCTCATCCTCCAACAAGAAGAAGGAAGGGAGGGAGGCAAGGAAGGAAGAAGGGAGGGGCCCCGTCTGTGGCAGCGGAGGTCAATGTCCTCTCTCCAGATTGGGGCTGGGCGTTTTGCCACCTTGCCAGCCTAGGCTGGTGCCGGGGCTGCCCAAGCAGAGCAGCCCTCCCCACCTTGCCCAGCGGCCCAGAACAGCCTCTTTACACCCAACTCCTGACGTGAGGGCTGGAGACTTGGATTCAGTGCAAGGACAGCTCTTCTAATAGAGTGAAGGACAATGAAACTGGCTGCCAAAATGGGTGGTGCGTGGCCCACTGTGAGGGGGCGTGCAAGAAGAAGTAGGATAACAGTTGACGCGGATATACAGTTTTTATTCAGCACCTGCCCTGTCCAGGCCCTGTGTTAGGTAACAGGGACACCAAGATGAGGAAGACACAGGCCCTGCTGTCCAGCTGCCCTCGGTCTAGTGAGAGGGTCTGACATGTCAGCCGACAGAAGCCCGTAGTGTGACCAGGACTGTATTGGGCTCTGAGCAGGATCTGTGGGGCCCTGCAGGCAGGGAGCCCAACAACCCGGACGGCAGTGCTGGGAATCAGTAAGTGACGTGATGACCAGTCCAGAGACAGGACTTTTGCAGTTGGGGGCCATTCTGAGCCTCCCCCCTGGTGTGGGGGCTGGGCGGGGATTTGCATCCCCATTTCCCAGAGGAGGACCAAGGAGTAGGTGCAGGAGCTCAGTGGAGGGGCTGTCCTCAGTGTCTGGTTGTTACTGTCAGGACTCAGGGCAGCCCTGTGTCCCCCACAGGTGCGCAGCCACCGAGCAGCCTGCTGGCTCTGGCCCTGGCCTGCGTCCTGGTGCTGGCTGGTGTGACCCTTGCTTGCCTCTTCAGGTGAGACTCTGCACCCGAGCCTCGTTCTGCCCCTCTGTGTCTCCTCCCTGCACGGCCTCTCTCCTGCATGCACAGCCCCGGCAATCCGCAGGGGGCTTTCCCGTCCTTGGTGCCAGGACCTCAGGACCACCCAGCACTCTGTCCATCGCTGAGCCTCGCTCAAGGCCCTGTCAAGGCCGGGTGCCTCCTGAAGAGGTCCCTCTGAGACATGAAGAAGAAGCCTGGGACCTCGGACAACACTCCATCCCTCCGTGAGCTTCGGGCCACGCATCTGTACAATGAGGGCTTGGCCAGGATGACCCCCAGGGCCCTTCAGCTTTGAAATCAATTCTTCCTGGGTCTGAAGTCCTCTGAGTTCCCACATCCGAGAAGGGGAAGCACTCTACCCCCAGCCCTCACCCCGGGTTCTGGCCACCCCAGGAGGCCTCCAGGCAACTTGGGAACACCGAGGCTGGGGACCAGCAGGCACATCAGGCTGGTCCAGGTCTGAGCCGGGCCGAGGGCCTCTCTCGGGGACAGTGCTCGGTGGTGCCCTCTCAGCCCACCTGGGACTGCTGGGGAGACAGGAAGGGGAACAGAGAGAGGATAGGGGAGGGCTCTGGGTCAGTGGCAAGTCCAAGGGACCAGACTGAGCGGGGAGTGACATTGGCACCATCCCCTCTGCCCTGCACTTTCTCTTGCCTCCAGACTGGGCATCCAGCAGCTGCAGCTGGCGCGGGGCTCCCACTGGATCCTGCTGACAGCCCAGGAGCTCACCTTCATCCATCTGCCCTCGAGCACACAGGTGGGTGGGGCAGGCGCTGGGCTGGGTTGGCAGGCCGTGGACTCAGGCCAGGTCTAGGCTCTTGACGTGCCTGCTCCCTCCAGAGGCTTTACGTGGACAGTGTGAGTGAATCGAGAAGTGTGGCAGATGGGGGGAGCTTGAGGTCTGTGGTCCAGGGGTCAGCAAGGAGCCTGCCAGCCCCCCAGGAGCCCACCAACATGGCCCCGTGCTAGGTGAGGGCCTCTGCCACAGCCACGCCAAGGCCTGGGGAGCTAAAGGCATTTTGGGAGAAGCCAAGGGAACTTACAGCCTCTTGGGCTTCTGTAGGCCCACTGCTGTTACAGGATGGGAAACTGAGGCCCGAAGAGGGGCAGTGATTTTCCTGGGCCCCTCAGCCAGTCGGCAGCAGATCTGGAAGTGGGGAGCAGGGCTCCAGCTCCTGGTCCGGCGTCGTTCGTGATCTGACCATGGAAAACAACCAGTTCCCAGCCACTGAGGCCTGGGCACTGCCAGCCTGGGTCCATCCCGGGCTCCCTCTCAGCACTGGGGCCAGCCTAGGTCACCCTCCTCCTGCCTCGGCAAGGAGCAGGGAGATCCCGGGTCCCTGAGACCCTGTCATGTGGGCCACCAGCCGACAGGGAGACTGGAAGCTCAGAGGTTAGACCACAAGATTCTAAAGTTGCTGAGGACACTGCGGTTTCTCAGGTGCTGTGTTCTCCGACACAGCTCCCTGAGGCTCCGATTCACACGTCCGTGGCTCACGGTGGATGAGCCGGGCTAGTCGTTTCTACAGGAAGCAACATGAGGCTTCTGTCCTTCTTTCCCACCTTCTCCCCTGGGGAATTCCACCTTTTTTCTTTCCTGCTGAGAGGAGGCCTCACTGATATACGAAGGATGCCTTGTCTGCTCCTCTGAGTTCGCTGGCAGGCTGGGCATGAGGCTGAGGAGGCAGAAATCCCTCAGTGAGGAGGGCAGAGAGGGCGAGGGTGACAACCAGCTCCGGGCCAAGCCGGGGCAAGGACACAGCCCCAGGCCTCCGCCTCTCCCACCCTCCCCTCTCTGCTCCCCCGGAGTCTCTGGGTCACGGAGCCCCCCTCACTTCATGGGATTTGGGGTGTCGTGGGTACACAAGGCCTGCCTCCGTCTCTTGAGAAAGGTAGGGCTGCAGAGGGCGGGGAGTGGGCGCAGAGGGGGTGCTGTCAGGAGACCCCTGCCGGTCTGGATGGGGCCCTCCTCGATGTGGAAGTCGGTAGCCTCAGAAAGGAAGTCCTTCTTACTCTCAGTGCCAGGACCTCAGTCACAATTATACAGCATCACTGTCACCATCGCACACCAGCATCTCTAGAGTCACATCACCACAGCAACATGATCGTCACCATGACCACTAGCGGCACAGGTCCCCTCCATCAGCATCATCACACGCACAATCCACACCATCGAAGGACCCCATCCTGCATCCTCCATCCCTCACCCGTCCTCCCGTTTAGTCACTGTTTATTGAGCACTGCCTATGTGCCAGGCTGTGTTCTGGGTTTGGGGGGCACAGCCATGAAGAGAGAGACGGGGTTCCTTCCCTTGGGGAGCTTCCAATCACTTGATCACATAAGCCCCTTCACCCCCGAGATCGTCAGCATCCTGAGAGGCACTGAGGGATGGAGGACGGAGCGCAGGAGATGAGTCAGGAAGACTCCGGGTGGAACTCGGCCTCCCCGAGACACTCGGCTTTCCTGTAAGATGGAGCTAATGAGCTCCCCCCGGGGGATTACGAGGATTGGAGAAAGTACGTGAAATAACCCAGAACTGTCCCTGGTGAGTCACATGCCTTTGACAAACAGTGAATTTTATTATTGTGTCCAACGTGACCGCTGTCTGAAATCAGCTCGGGGAGATTAAGCGACTGGAGGTTAGGTTAGCTATTTTCTGGCGGGCGTCTTGCAAGCAGTGTGAGTACAGGTTTCTTAAAAGAAAAGGTTCTATACACGGTCAGATAAGTTTATAAATTGTTTGGGTTAGCCATAGGATTTCTCAGAACCTTTAGTAGGCTGTTCTGGTTGTCTATGACTGTGTAACAACTTGCCCCAAAACAGCAACCATTTTATAATATCTTACAATTTTGTGGGTGGGAAATTTGGGCAGGGCTCAGCTGGGCAATACTTCAGTTCCACCTGGCATCGGTGGGGTCACTCAGTGGTGTTCAGCTTGTAGATGAGCTGTCAGAGGTTGGCAAGCTCTGGCCCGCAGGCCGGGTCAGGCTCACTGACTGTTTTTATAAATAAAGTTTTGTAGGAACCCAACCATGACCATTTGTTGTGTATTGTTGACAGCTGCTTTCGCCCTACAACGGCAGAATATTTGTGACAGAAACTACATGGCCCACAACGCTAAGAAATTTACTCTCTGGACTTTTTCAGAAAAGTTTGCTGAGCCCTGGTTCAGAGGGGCTGGAATGGCCTCACTCACGTGCTTGGTGCCCTGAGCGGGCTCAGCCGGACCTGTCTTCCGGCTCTGGGTGGTCTCAGGGCCTCTCCATGCGGTCTCTCCAGCGGGGTCACTCTGGGTAGAGGGACTTCTGATGGCCGGTCAGGGCTCCAGGAGAGAGGGCTCCAAGGGATGGGAAACAGAGCAGCCAGTCTCCTAAGACTCAGACCCCAAATGCACCAGACCGTTCCACCGTGTTCTGTGGGTCACAGCAGGCACAGAAGCCACTCAGATTCGAGGGGCGGGACGGAGGTCCCACTTCATGATGGCAGGAGTGGCAGAGGATTTGAGGTCCTTCTTAAGTCACCATAGGTGCTATTTGGCTGTGACTCTCAGAGGGGGCTGCTACAGTGCCCGTTGCCCCGTAGACGCGGGAGCTGTGGCACAAGAACCTGGCCACCTGCCTGGGCTTCTTCGTGGCCCCCGGGCTCTGCATGGTGGTTCTGGAGCACTGTGCCTGGGGCAGCCTGGAGGACCTGCCGTGGAACGAGGCTCTGCCGCTGGGGTGGACCTTCAAGGCCTCACTCCTGCTGGTCTTGCTCCACGTGAGCACCCTCCCCAGGCCTGGAGCTGTGGGGGATGGGGAGGGTGGCGAGATGAGAGATGCTTCCATTCCCCAGACCTGAGCTCTTTCCATTTTTAAGGAAAATCTGAACGGTATGACAAAGGGTTCTGGGGTCTGTGGGAATTCTGAGAGGACCGGGGGTCCCTTTCACTCATCACAGGCCTGATCGACCCCCATTATGTCCACTCTAGGGCGGGCGGTATCTGCACCATCGACATTTCCCTCACGGCCGCCTCAAGTCCCGAAACCGTGGTGGATGGACGCTTTGTACTGAAGGTCACTGACCATGGTTACGCGGAGCTCCTGGAGGCTCAGGGGGCTCCCCGCTCCTGGCTGGCCCCAGAAGGTCAGCTCAGGAGTGGGCAGGGGGCTGCCAGGAGGCTCTGAGGCCTCTGTTTAAATCAGGTGCTTGTGAGGCAGAAGAGAGGGGAGATGTCCAGTCCTCCGGCTCTTCCTGCGCTGTGACCTTGAGTTGATGACTTTTCCTCACTGAGCCTCAGGCCCCTTACCTGTAAATGGGGAGAATGAAGCTTCTATCTCCCTGGGGGACTGTAGGGAGAGGGCAATGACCCCACAGGTGTGAAGCATCTGCCTAGCTCAGCCCCGCTTGGGTGGTCCGGTGGTGATGGTGGTGTGGCCCTGCCCTGTGATTGCAGAGCTGCTGTGGACGGCTCCGGAGCTGGTGCAGGGGCCCGGGATACCCGGGCGGGGCACCCTGAGAGGAGACGTCTTCAGCATCAGCATCATCCTGCAGGAGGTGCTCACTCGAGGCTCGCCCTACTGCTCCTTGGGGCTCTCGGCAGAAGGTACAGCACTCTTTCTCCTTCCTTGGCCTGTCCCTGACGGCAGTCTCCACGTAGTTCAGTTGCTCTTTGACCATCAGGAAATCCAGGCCTGAAAATAACCACACAGACACACGTGCCTTGGGTCTCTTTGGCTTCAGCCGGGCATCCTTCAGCAACTCTGCCAAAATAGCAGCTGACCAGCTCCAGCGCTAAAGATGGTGGTTTCTAAGTGGAAGGTCTGACCCGTGCCTTCCTCAACCAGTGTCACTGCCGTGCCCGCGGGTGCTCCTGCCCTAATCACCCACTGCCCAGCACAGATTATTTGTCTAGGCAGACCTCAGCTCTTCCCCAGCTCTATCACATACTGTGTGACCTTACAGAAATCACTTACCCTCTCTGAGCCTCAGTTTTCTCATCTTTAAAATGGGGATCCGATATAAAATGTGCCAGACCCCCAACCCATGTCTGATGTGGCCCGGCCGCTCAGTATTTGGGGGCTTGGTTCTCTGCCCAGGGTGGGCTCCTTCAAGAGCATCTCTGTCCCCATACTCCTGGGCGTACAGGTTAGTCCCTCACACCTTCCCCACTGTCACCTGGTCTTAGTTTCTCTCTTCTGACCCCAGTGCCAGGGCCCACTTCGGAAATGTTTTCTCCCCTTCCGTGTTCTCTCTCCGGGCTCCCTGGACCCCGGGGTGCTCATCCAGTTGTCCCTCTGCTGCCTCTGCTCCACCCCAGGGACCTGTGCCCGCAGATGCCCTGGCATCTCAGCCGCCATGCAGGGCCGTGGTAGAGCCGAGCCCACCATCCCCTCCCACCACAGTGGATAATCTTTAACTCATGGGGAGGCCTGGCCCCACTCCCTTTCTCCCTCAAAGCACGGCTCAGAGAATAATGAGCATTCCAGGCCCCAAATTTATGAGGTGGAGGAGTGGGAAGGAGAGGGGCTTTGTCAGGCTGTTTGTTCAACACCTCAGCCGCCCCCCCACATCTGCCCGCTGGGAGCAGAAGACCAGCAGATGTCTACAAGCCGCGCTGCAGTGCAGGCCCTTCAGGCCGCCGCCCGGTCAGGCTCTCTGCAGGGCCCAGGCCTGGAGCTCCACGGCCAGCCTCGCTCGGACTGGGCCGTCAGGCCAGTGCCTGAGACCTCCTGGGCTGTGCTCTCCCTGGTCTCAGGGAGTACAGTGTTGAGAGCACAGGCGTCAGCCGACACTGACCTAAGCCCCACTCCGCACGGAGTCACCTCATGGCTCTGAGGAAGCACCTTTCAGGCTCCGAGCCTCAGTTTCCTCATCTGTAAAATGGGAACCGTGATGCCTGCTCCCAGAATGGTCACGAGGATTCAGTGAAATGCTTTAGACAAACTACCTGACCCATGGTGGGCACACAAACATCTGCCTGGGGGGTTTTAGGGTGGGCTGATGGGGGACCCCAGGTTCTTTCCTGACTCTCCTGCTTGGGACCAGAACTCACGTTAGAAAAACATCTTAGAAATGACATCTCTAAGATCCTGTGTGTGCAGGGCACTTGCAGTTTCCAAACCACCTTCACATGCCTTATTCCCCTGGACAGCCTGGGAGGTGGGTCAGCGGCATCTTTTCAGTTAGTTGACTGAGGCTCAGAGGAAGGAAGGGGCTTCTCAGCGGGAAGCAGTGGGTCTGGGGTGGGGCAAGCTCAGGGCTCTTGACCTAAGATCTCTTGGGGTCATTCAGGGAGCATCTTCCCGCGGAGCTGGAGGGGTGGCCTCCTCGCTCAGCCATCAGCAGGGCCGAGCAGTCGGAGCGATGCACTGGGTGTGGCCGGCGGGCCTGGCACCGTCACAGAGCACGAGAGCGGCCTGGCCCGGGCCAGTGCTTCCCAGCATGTTCGCGTATGAGAACTCCATTTTAATGTCCAAAAAGTTCGGAGCCTCACATGGTCTTATTTGACTTTTAATATCTGCTGACTGGAAAAACACCCAAAGACGAAATCTGGTCTGAAATCAGCAATGCTTTGAAATGGACTCGTATTTTATTCATCACAACACCATCTGCAGGCTTTTGAAGCAGAGCTGTGCGCGTGTGTGCGTGATGAATCCATCATCCCAGACGAGCTCCCAGACGAGCGGAGGATCCCAGCCCTCCTGCGAGACTGAGCCGCTCTCCTCTCTTGGCCCTCTGAGGTCCTCTCTGTTACTGTGCCCCGTTTATGGGAAAGGAAACTGAGCCTCAGAGAGGTGACGTAACACCTGTAAGCAGATTGTCTCCAAGTCCCCTCCCAATCTGCTGAAAGCCTGGGCTTGGGCCCAGCTCCTCTTCCTCTCAGTGTCCTCGTGAGTCTCTCAGCTCCCCTAGCTCTCCAGCAGCTTCCGGAGGGGGGCTTATTCCCCTCAGTTATCAGGTGGGGGAACCGAGGCACAGAGCGATGGCAAGTGGCAGAGCCAGCTCTAGAACGCTGATCTTTCTGACCTCAACTTTTTCTGGTCACCTTTATCACACGGAGTGCGGACAGGAAGGTCCACGGCAGGACTGTCGTGGGAAACTAGCAATGACGATGAAGACGCTGATGGTGCTAAGCAGACCGTGTTGCTTCACACTGTGAGGAGCCGGCCCCAGAGCGTCTCCAGGGGGCGGGGCTGTAGAAAGCACCACGGGCGGCATCAGGGCTCCGAGTGGAGTGCGTTGGGCGTCGCTGGGACAGAACAGCAGCCACTGCTGCCACGTCTGGGTGGGGAGAGCCTGCAAGGTGCCAGGCACCTAACATCCATCGTCTCCCCCCTCAGCACCCCTCTCAAGAGGCACTTCATTAAGCTCATTTCACAGATGGGGAGACTGAGGCTCCGAGACGTCATCGCCTTGTCCTGTATCTCATAGAGAGGTAGAGGCAGATCGAGAACCCAAACCTCGCACTCCCGGCTCTTAGTCTGGGATCCTTTTCCTAGCCACATCCCTGGGGGGTGGGGGGCACCCAGGAAGGCAGCCATCCTGGGTCCACTGGCCAGCAGGCTCTGGGGCACACAGCAGGGGGCCAAAGAGTACCCTCAGGGCCTGATCCCTGCACCCCCGCAGGCCTACCCTGTCCTCCCTCTCAGGACCCCAGGCCAGCCCCCTCCCACAAGCCCTCCTGGGGACCTCAGGCCCACTGTCCCCTCAGTGTCTGTGGCAGAAATCATCAGGAGGGTGGCGTCTCCCCATCCCCTGTGCTGGCCACGGGTGTCTCCTGACCACATGCCACCTGAGTGCATCCGGCTGATGGAGCAGTGCTGGGAGGAGGCCCCTGAGGACAGACCCAGCCTGGACCAGACCTACCCCCAGGTCAGTGCACCCTGGAGGAGCTGGGTACTCACAAGAAATGGCTGATCAGCTCACCTCACTTTGCCCAGTGGGAGCCAGACACTGTCGCTGGGGCCTAGAAACCCTATGCAGTAAAGGGCAATGGGCTAGCACCATCCTCCCTGAGGGTGGGGCCTGGGGTCCACCATTTGAGGAGAGCTTTCCCAGAGCCTTGTTCCTTGGACGTTTGTTGAGGGCCTTCCTGGGCACCCCTGCTAAGTGCTATGCTTACTTCATTTAATCTTATGATCACAGTGGCCATCCTTAAGGAGCATTGTTATCATCTTGGCTTTACAGGAGAGAAACTGAGGCACAGAGAGGTGAGGGAACTTGCCTAAGATAACTGAGGGAGGTGGGACTGGAATCCAGACCCAGGTTTGTCCGTCTGCAGAGCTGGTGCTGGGAGCCGCAGCCCTGTACCAGGCCTCCTGGCACCGGAGCGGAGAGGCCCTCTGTGGCTGGGGAGGCAGCACTGGTTCCCCACGTTGGGGAAGGGAGGATGCGAGGGGCACAGGGCCCCCAGACCTGCCTTGGGACTGCAGCGGGAGGGGGCGAGGCAAGCCTGTACGAGTTTGCGGGGCGGTGGTGGAGTATGTGGGCCTGACTGAACCAGCTAATAGCTCCCACAGGGCCAACCCATCCAGCCCGAGGTGACACGCGCAGGCCTCCCCTTCCGCCCTCCACTCCCCAGCTGCAGCAGCGCGTTGCCGAGGAGAGGCTCAGCAAGGAGAGGTGCGCCCAGACAGGCAATGAGGGAGCGAGGGGCAGGAAGACGGATCGAGGAGAAACTCACGGTGTCCTCTGAAAAGCCTCACCACGTGCCCTCCCCACCTCAGCTCTGGCATCCGGGGCACTGTCTACACTTCACAGACGAGAAATCTGGACCTCAGAGCAAATGAGCGCTCAGTGGCCACATGAGGGTGGGTGCAGAGCCGGGACAAGCAACTGGTTCTTAGAACCCCAGCAGGGACTCTTTCCAGAGATCGGAGATTGCCGTGGCCAGCAAGGCGAGGCGACCGTGGGGGAAGATGCTGCCTCAGGCCCAGCAGCAGAGGAGGCAGAAAAGGGCACATGGTACAAACAGCACATGGAAGGTGGGGAGTGTGTCGGGGGCTGAGGGTCCGGATGCCTGCAGAATGCTGGCCTGGGCAAGTTGATTCTCTGTCGAGCCTCAGCCTCCTTAAGAGTTGCCTGGGAAGACCGACTCTGGCCTAACTTGCCATACTGGAGAGACCAATGTTAAGTAAAAAAAAACGAAAGGAAAAAAGGTGATTCCCTGAAAAGGAGAGAGTGGGTGAGGAACTGGAGAAAGAGCACGGACCTTGAAGTCAAAAGACCCGAGTTTAAGTTCACTTAACATTGTTCTGGGAGTACCAGCCGACACAATTAAACAGGAAAACGCATATTAGAAAGGAAGAAGAAAATGATGGTATTTGCAGATCCTATGACTGTGCTCCTGGGCAATGCAAGGGAAACAGTGTAACATTCCAAGTGATAAAATAATTCAGCAGGCTGGCAGATGACAAGATTAATATATAAAAGTGTGAAAGCCAGTTCCACCACGGTGAGGTCCTCGCCAGTCGTTTCACCTCTCAGATCCTTCGTTTCTTCATTTGAAAGGGAGCCCTCCTTGCAGGTAACCTTGTAGTCAGCTTCGTGTCCTTGGTGTCTCAAGGTCATCAGCTATCACGCCCACCCCCACTGACCTTTAATGCTTATGCCTCTGCCTTTAACAGGTAATACAAAATGGGGGGACTTTGGGGGCCGCTGCCGCTCCGCACCTTACAGACCTTTGGTTGAGAGAAGTGGTATCGATGGAGATTGGATACACACATGTACACGCACACACACACACACACACTCAGATGCTGGATTTAGACGGGACTGGACCCCTTCACTTTGACCATCATGAATTTGCTTCTACTGACTGCACTTTGAAAAGGTGCAAGCCACGTTGGGGAAGCTTCTAGTAAATCTCCTTAGGAAGCACGCTGTCATATTTCCTGTAAGGTTGTTCTTGAAGGTACGATTTGTGACCAAACGTGAATGTCCTCAAACGAACACCTAGGAGAGGTACTTCTCCCTGCTCGGTGCCTGCAGCAGCTGTGTTTCTTTTGAGCAACCAGTTTTCTGCTCCATTGTCTCATGGACTCCACAGATTGTGTAACCTATGTTTCCCTCTTTGCTTTGTTGCTAGGAAGCTCATATCCAAAATTGTGACCAAAAGTGTAGCATGCATTTTGCGTATAGACTTCACTCCTGGATTAGTTTTTTTTTTTAACCTTTACTCTCCTTTGGTCCCAGTGGCCTTACACATTTATTATTTTATTTTATGGTATTGCTTCATTTTCCTTAGTACTTAAAAATGTTTTTGGAGCAAATAGAAGTAGAGAGGTAGAAACAGATTATACATATAAATAATCTACAGATATTCTTTTTATCTATCTATCCACCCATCTATCCATCCACTTGTCCATCCATCCATCTGTCATATCCACCCACCTATCTATTATCTGTCTATTTATCAATCAATTGATTGATGCATCCATCCATCCATCCATCCATCCATCCATCTATCCATCCATCCATCCATCCATCCTTCTATCTTCAAGAAAAACAAAGAAGGCCTATTCCACAGTGTCGTTGTGAGAACCAGGGCAGCAGGGTCACTGTCTGCTAACAGTAATGCTGTGCTGGGCACAGGCTCTTTCGTGAAGTCCTCTCCCTGCCTGTCCACCCCACACAGAACTAACCCGTTTTTCCCCCCAGCTGTGTGTGGTTTCCCTTGTCAGAGCTGCCACCTCGTGTCTGTCACATGCCTGCTCCCCACCGATCCAGCTCCTCCAGGCAGGGACTCCCTCTGGTTCGTTCCTGTGGCCCAGACTCCCATGCTGAGGGCCGAGGGCGCTGAGTTCCATGGATAAATTGGGATTTTCGTTTCATCGTCAGTTCAAAAGCATCAATCAAGGCAACAAGACCAGTCCTGCTGACTCTATGCCGCGGATGCTGGAGAAGTATTCCCAGAGCCTGGAGGACCTGGTCCGGGAGCGGACTGAGGAGCTGGAGCTGGAGAGGCAGAGGACAGAGAGCCTGCTCTTCCAGATGCTCCCTCCGTGAGTGGCCCCTCAGGCCTGACGCTGCCTCTAGCCAGTGGCTCCGAGCGCGGGAGCTGGAACACGGCAGGCGCTCAGTAAATCTGGACCCCTTGGATTCATTCAGTTCATTCATTGTTCATTTATCTAGCATGTTCCCACAGAGCCCTTCTATGTGCCGGGCACTGTGCTGGGCATGCAGTACTGAATTTCTGCTACCTCTCTCCCTTGGGAACAGGGAGAGGGCCCAAGGTCCCCCATCTGACTTCAGAAGAAGTAATGTCCAGAGAGGGACAGCTAGAGCTGCTGCCCAGCACCCCAGCAGACCTGTCCCAGATCTCCTGACGCTCAACTCAGAATTTTCCCCTAAATATCCCACTCTCACCTCAAACTGTGGAAAGGGGGTCATCCCACCTTGTGACTCTGGCTCTTCCCGCCCCTTCAGGTCTGTGGCTCAAGCTCTAAAATGGGGGCAACCATGGAGCCGGAGCACTTTGACCAGGTTACCACATACTTTAGCGACGTCGTGGGGTTCACCATCATCTCGGCCCTGAGTGAGCCCGTTGAGGTGGCAGCCTTGCTCAACACCCTCTACACGCTGTTCCATGCTGTTCTGGCAGCCACGACGTGTATAAGGTGAGAGTACCAGGAGGCTGGCATCCATCTCTCCTTCCTTTACTACAGTGTTTGTGACGTACATTTACCTCCGGTTGTTTATTTTTGTGTTTTTATCAGTTAGCCCTTGCTGTGTAACAAATCACCCCCAAACCCAGTAGTATAAAATGATCAGCCTTTATTACTGCTCACAAGCTGATAGGTCAGTTCTCTGGACTCGGCTGGACTCGCTCGTGCATCTGTGGTCAGCAGTGGGTGACACAGGAGGCTCTGCGGATCTTGGCTGGGCTGGCTCACTTCTCTGGAGCCTTGTCTGGGACTGCTCAGCTCTGGTCCACGTGGTCCCTCATCCTCCAGCGGCTGGTTGGAATCGTTTGCACGGGTGGCAGGGTTCTGAGAGAAGGCAGAAGCACAGAAGCCTCTTGAGGTCTAAGCTGGGACTGGGCAAGTTGCTTTCTCTGTCATATTCTGTTGGTCAGAGCAAGTCAAAAGGCCAGCCCAGACTCAAGAGGTGGGGAAATAAACTCCCCCAGTGCTGGGCGAGGGGAGACCGATGGGTCACCTCCCATGCTTGTCCTCAGGGAGCCCTCCGTGCTGCAGGTGAAAGAGGAAGACAGCTCACAGTGAAAGTAATGATCAGGGGAGGCAGAGCAGGCTGGCAGAGCACCCACTCCAGCTACGGGAAGACGTGTGAAGAGCGAGGAAGTCTTCCTGGAGGAGGCGTTGTCTCCCTAACATTGTCCAGTCTGGATGTGGTTGCTCCAGGCACCCATGGGGGAACAACGTGCTAAAGCTTGAGGCTTGAGAGGGCGGCCTGGTGAGTGAGAGGAACGCTGAATGGGTTGTGATGGCTGGACGTGAAGTGGGCCAGTGGTGGGAGTGGGTGGGTGGGTGGGAGCACTGGATGGGGCGGCAGGGGTCCTGGCAGAGCCGTCAAGACCCTCCGTGAGCTAGTCCCTGTGCACCTCTCCATCCTGCGTTGGAGTCCCAGTCAGGCCACCACCTTCTGTGTGGCTTTGGGCAAATGGTCTCCCCTCTCTGGGTCTCTGTTTCTCCATCTCTGCAACAGGAATGATGACCCCCGTCCCGTCCCGGGGCTTCACGGACGATGGGCGGGTCCTGTTCCCCTTGGAGAAGCGCTGTGTAAACTGTGGAGTAATCCTGCTAGCCTTCTGCCCCGACGCTCTTCAGCCTCCCCTGTATGGGGACTCTCCCGTCCCAACCTGCCTCTTTCGGTTGCTGGGGTGTTGGGTCAGAGTCAGACATGGCAGGCGGGGGAGGTGGGGAGGGAGGGCCCAGGAGACGGCCACACTCAGGCTCTGCTGGACTTAGCCTTCCTTTGGGACCCGCCAGCCCACTTCTGGCCATAGCCCACCAAGGAGACAGCGACAGGGGAGGGCCAGGCGCAGGGCTGAGGCCAGGATGGAAGGGCGCCTGGACAGCGAGCTTCAGAGGAGAGAACTAACTCTCCGAGGGGCTAAGCACCCTGCTGACAGCATTGTGCACAGTGCCAATAATTGCCAGTACTTATTGAGTGCTTACTGTATAACTGACAGTAGTCTAAGTGCTTTATATGTATTAACCCATTTAATCATCTGAGCAGTCTGTGAGGTGGGTGCTGGTATCCCTAATCTATAGATGAGGAAACAGGCGATTAAGTGGCTTGTCTAATTACATATTCCCAGTGGCATGTGAAGCTGAGATTTGAACTTGGACATTCTGGTCCCAAGACCCTGCTCCAGGGGCCCTCACCATCCCCATGACACGGACGTCCTCAGGATAAAGCCACAAGTTCACAGTGGCCCATAAGGCCCTTCAGGAGCTGGTCCCACCTCCCCACCTGCATCTCTGACCACTCCACCTCTGAAGCCTCTACATTCCGCATATGTGCTTTGCTTTCCCCAGCCACCGGGCCTTTGTACATGCTGTTCCCTCCTCCCAGAACACTGCTCTCCCTTGTCTCAGATGACCTTGGTCTCAGGTGAACTTCCTTTCCTTCCCAGAAGTGGCTCAGAGTGCCTGTTGGTGCTTTCACAACTACCCCTGGACGACACAGCCACACTTTACGGTTCCAACATAATCACTCTGTCCCCACTGCCTGGCAATGTCCAACACACGGCAGGGCCTCAGGAAATGTATGTAGACCAAATGAGGAGCTCACTGAGGCCCAGAGAGCGAGGTGCCTGGCCTGAGGTCACACAGCTGGTAGGCGGCAGAGCCAGAACAGGGACCCACGATGTCCACCCGTGCCACCTGGCTCTGTCCACTGCACCACATTGCCCAACACTGACCTGCGGAGACCCGAGCCGCTGACCTTCCAAGGATGCAGCTTCCCTCCCATCTCCCGTTGAAGACCCTACGTTCCTACCCCAGCCCGCTGTCCTGAGGCGTCGTCTCTCATTCTGGCTGAGTTCCCCTCTTGCCTCCAGAGCCGCTCCAGCCCCAGGGGCCCCAGGAAGAGATTCCTCATCTGGTCTCGCTGAGCCCCGCGGCTTTGATGTGCCCTGAGTCGCCCCTGGCCTCGTCTCTTCCTCCCCTGCTAATCTTTTCTCACACGTGTCCCTCCCAGCTCTGAGTCACACCTTCTGATCTGCTCTGAACCCTGGCCAAGAGGTCTGCGTCTTTCTGGCAGAACAAAATGAAATGAAACGAGGTCCACACACCCCTCCAGATGTGGGGAGACAGGGGACCCGTTCCTCGCCATGTGCGAGCTCGTCTCTCATCACTCACGCCGTCCGCCTCGGTTTCCCCTCGTCCCCAGCAGGATCTGGTTACCGCTGTTTAATCCGGCCTGGGCTGGGAGGCAGCCAGGCGACCATTTCCTGATTCCACAGGAGTCTGTGATTCCCTCCCAGCAGGCGCTGAGCGAGCTCTTTTACGGACATAACTCCAGAGGGGAGCCCATGTGGGCTGCGGGGGAGGACAGGACCTACCCAGCCGCTCAGCCCCGGGGGTGCGTCTGTCAGCCATTCTGCGGAGTGACCCTGGGCAAATCACTTCACCTCTCTGAGCTTCAAGCTTCCATTTGTAAAACAGAAGTGAAAGTGCCTATGGCTTGGGATCCCCTGCAGATTAAGCAAGGTGAGAGGAAGTGCCGTCCTTCATTCCTTCATCAACACAATGACAGCGACAACCCAGTAAGAGCAGGTGATGAGGCCTCCCCCTGAAAGCATAGAATGTGGGTGGGGGGCACTAGCATGGGTTAAGCATCTACAGAGGACAGGCCTGGCCTAGGGATTATCACAGGGTATGTCATTTAACCCTTGAAATGTCCCTCAGAGGGATGGATCATTATCCCTACTGTACAGGTGAGGACACAGGCTCAGAGAGGGAAGCAACTCACCCAAGGTCACACAGCAAGCCAGTGATGGAGTTGGAATTCATGGCTGTGTTTGTTAGCATGGAAAATTTTGCTCTCAGCTCTCTTCTACCTGTGTTCCCCCGTCTGCAAAGGACCAGAGCCTTGAACGATGAGCCCCAGCCCTTGGTAGCCCTGAGTGTCCACGGCGCCAGGAGGCTTTGAGTGGCCATCTTTGCAAGTCCGAGCTCCTAGAGAGTGGGCCCTGTGCCTGGTCATCCTTCTTTCACTGGGATTGTAGGGATGATTATTGATTGCACCAAACTCTCCCTTCCAGCTCAGTGGCAGGCAGGGGGAGGGCTAGTGGGCAGCTTAGCATCTTGGAGAGTGTGGGCTGGATGTGTGGCCACCATGGGGCTTTCAACGGCTTCTCCTTCCCAGCCTGGACCTTGAGTCACCCAGCTGATGCAG
Organism: Equus caballus; assembly: GCF_041296265.1. Taxonomy (NCBI): domain Eukaryota; kingdom Metazoa; phylum Chordata; class Mammalia; order Perissodactyla; family Equidae; genus Equus; species Equus caballus. The sequence goes on from NC_091690.1 coordinate 70,056,088, forward strand.
GCTGGTCCCCGGAGCAGGTGTACTGCAGGTGAATTGCAGCTGCCCAGCTGGCGGGCTGGAAGTGGGGCCAGGGAGCAGTAGGTCTCCCGGTGGCCTCTGGGAGGCAGGACCCGGCCCAGACACAAGCGCTGGGCAGGAGCAGAGGGACATCCTGTGCAGCAGACAGATTCTTCTCAAAAGAGAGCCAGACAGGCCCAAGCCATGTGCATCAGGAGGCAGCATAGCATACAGGCTCCGGAGCTGGACTGACCAAGTCCAAATCTGTGCTGTGTGACATTGGAGAGTGACTTAACCTCTCTGGCCCAGTTTCCACCTGCAAAATGGCAATAGTAAGGCTACCTACCTCACAGAATTCTTGTGAAGATCAAATATGCATTTATGTTTGTAAAGGGTTTGGCACAGTGGCTGGCACGTTATAACTGCTGTACGTGTATTTAAGGGGGCACTTTTTCCAATCTTGCCCTTCCGATAACGCATTCTTCCTCCTCTGGGGAAGCAGAGGGCGGGGAAGCAGAGGGCGGGCAGAGGGAAAGCCAGGCTTGCTCGTCTTTACCCCTCCTGGGGCGTGGGGTGGGGGGGCTCTCTCTCCTCTGTGAACGGTACTCAGTGGGGGGTAGCCCTGCCCCCTGCCCCGCCATACTCCGCTGCCAGCCCACAAGTGCTGGGTGACGGATGACAGGTGACGGATGACGGGGAGGGAGAGGGAGGTCGCAGCTGTGAGGAGGAAGTGACTTTTTGGTGACTGGGAACATCTTACGGATGTGATGAAGCGTGAGCTGGGTTGATGGGGGCTCGGTCTCCACGGATGGGGACCCGGGGCGAGCATTTCAGGCAGAGGGACCTGGATCAGGCCTGGAGGTGAGCACGTGGCTCTGTGGGGAGGAGAGAGGTTCCCGTGTGGCTGAAGTGTGGGGAACCAGGAGCGACTGCTCGGAAGAAGTCCGGAAATTCTGCAAATCATGGCGGCGGTTGGCCAGGAGCAGATTGCAGTGTCTGAGCAGAATGTGCATGGTTAGGGCAGGTCACTTCCCGGTGTTTGGCTGGGGACAGCCCGGGTGAGGGAGAGCTGTGGGGACACAGGAAGAAGGCACAGTCCATGGCCAACGTGTGAGATTTACTGAATTACAGCGCCTCCTATGGGCAGGCAAAAGCATCATCATTATTATTACTGTCCGCCAGGTGCTAAGGGAGAGTGGGTGTCCCTGGCCAGAGGGACGGCTCTGCCCGGCCCGGGTGCCGCCGATGAGCGCTGGCTGTGGGAGCGGCAGTGGGGGAGCTGGGCTCTGGGGCCGACCGGAAGACTCGGGGTAGAGTCACTGTCCTCTCCTTGGCCGGCCTGGCCTGTGGCAGGGGAGAAGGCCACCACACACACCTGCGTCCCCAGCGCCTGGAACAGGGCCTTCGGAACAGAGAAGGCGCTTGGGAAAGATCTGTGGAGACGGTTCAGGAGGTACAGCTGGGACCAGCAGGTGAGAGGCAGGTTCCAATGCAACTCAACATTTGCCTGCAGGGAGAAGCAACCACCCCGAGAGGAGGGCCCTTCCTGTCAAGAGACGTGAGCTGGCCAGCACGGCCCTGGGGCCGGGGGAGATGGGAGCCTTTCAAGTCCCTCCTGCTTCCGAGATTCTGGGGTTTTGTCTTCTCCAAAACCATTAGCCAAGGAAATAATGACAATGACGATAAAGACAGAAGTCTCCGTTTATGGAGCATCTGTGATGGGCCTGGTTCTTCCCATACTTTATCTTTAAAATACGCGCCACATAGAGGAAACTGAGGCCTACATGGGTGAAGTGGGCTGCCTCAGGTAAAGGGCAGAGCCAGGGTTCAAATCCACATCTATCTGATTCCAGCATCTGCCTTCTCCCCAGTGCACCTGGGAAGGCCCCCGGGGTTTGGGAGAGAGGAAAGGTATCCACTATGTACGTGCTCTTCTCTAGCTTGGAGCCCTGCTGGGCGCTGGGGCGTGGTGCAGATGGGCGCCCAGGTCTGTTCGTGGCCTGGGGTCTGAGGAGCCGAGACAGGTGTGGTCACCCACACTTCAGGGTCATCTGAAATGTGACACCCAGTTGTTGCCGGAGAGCCCGGAACGGGTGGCCTGGCAGAGACGGAACTGTGGCCCAGGGACCAGTCAGGGGCTCCCCGAGGCGGCCTCGTGCTTGATGAGGGACAGGCCAGCAGGTGTATTCTTGGGCTGGAGCATGAAGGCTGTGGCTTCTAGGTGAAGACCATCGGGGACGCCTACATGGTGGCATTGGGGCTGCCCCGGCACAACCGGAGCCGGCATGCGGCTGAGCTCGCCAACATGGCCCTGGACACCCTCAGCTCTGTGGGCGACTTCCGGATGAGGCATGCGCCCACCGTGCCCGTTCGCATCAGGGCTGGCCTGCACTCAGATATGGGCAGGGGCCGGGGTGACAGGCCAGACCAGTTCCCCAACCCTGCCTGGGGCATTGGCTGGGGCAACCTCAGTGGCATGCTTCTGGAATTCTGAGATTCTAGAACCCTATGACACAAAGGTTTTACATTTCTTTCTTTCTTCTATTATTTTAAGGTTCTAAGATATTATAAACCAAAGAATCTGTGATGCTCAGATTCACACATCTTTCCTTTTGTTGTCTCAGCATCTGTCGAGGGCATCTACATCCATGCTGAGGAGCTGGCAGTCTGATGGAAGAGGCAGGACAGGGACCCTCTGCTGTCATGCGAACTGCATGTTTGCTGGGTGGGTCTGGGCGAGACCTCAGGGTCTCTAATACATCCTTCTGATGCCCCGGCTCCCTCCTCCCTCCGTAGTTTCACCTGCAGGATAAAGTCCAAACTCCCCTCCATGGTCTGCAAAGCCCTTGCTAATCTCTCCAGCTCAGCTCCCTCTCCGCTTGGCCCTCCATCCATACTCCAATGCTTGCAGTTTCCCTCAGACACGGGGGCCCTCTGCCTCTGTGCCTTTGCACCTGCTGCTTCCTGCCCACTCATTTTCTCATCCCTCAAGACACAGCTCATGCACTTCCTCCTCCTCCAGGAAGCCCTCTGAGCTGGGTCAGAGTCTTATTTCCGGACTGGCACGGCTCTAGTGGTTCACTCTTTACCGCATTGTTCACAGTTTACCCATCTCCCCCTGCAGGGCTGGGAGCTCCCCAAGAGCAGAGACTGACTCCGATTTATCTGTGTCCCCCCGCCCCCTGCCCAGAGCCTGGCACAGAGGTCATCTCCTTTCTGGGTGTCATAGAGACTCCAGATAGCTTTATCCTCACCCCTAGTCAGAGCCCGGGCTGCAGGGTGGGGATGGCAGTGGGCGTGGGGAAAGACAAGACTGTCATGGGGACCTCTCTCTGGCCATGGCCTGCTGGAGCTCACCAGGCACATTGCACCTCAGGGCTCTGCATGGTGGGTGTCGTGGGGCTCACGGGCCTCTTTGGGGACACTGTTAACACTGCATCCCGGATGGAGTGCACGGGGCTGTGTGAGGGTCTCGTGTTTCTATCCTGCCCGGGAAGGACTCTCTCAATGACCCCTGCAGCCTGGCTCTTTGAAACGGTGCTTAGTAAGCAAATCTCCGCCTGGTGGCAGCATCCCCTAGGTGTCAGTAAAGCAACTGGAGGGAGAGGATGTCCACCCCAGTTCTTTTACCTTTTCGCAGGGTTTTTGTGAGGATTCATGGGAGAAGCAGCAGAGAGAACGAGGACTGGAGAGGCAGGAGACCATGGTCCTGGCCTTGGCCCCGCCTGGTTTGCCCAGAATGCTCTCCCTCTATATCTTGTGTCCCCATCTATATAACAAGGAGACCCCTTCCAGTTTTTTAAATGCCATCGTCGGTTCTTGCTGGCAGCGGGAGTCACTCTGACTCTTGGTTAGAGCAGCTGAAAAAGCTCAAGTCCTAGGACCTCTGCTTGTGGCCGCATAGGCCATGTGCTCCATGATGTTGTTCAGTGCACATCCTGCATAACCAAACCTGGTGGTCCTATTGGGGTGACCTGCTCTTAAAAGAAAAATAAAAGCTGCTTATCTGCCCTGACTCAGCCTCCATAGGCTTCCCTGCAAGGAGAAACGGTGTTCCTAGTGCTTTTGGCTTCATCTTGAGTGCCTCTTAACGCTCAATCTTTGTAATTTGCTTTTCCTCCAGGCCTCTAGTTTAATGACTGACAATCTACTAGAGGGCCAAGAAGGCCAAGTGAAGAGTATCGCATGGAACAGAACTATGTGATTACTGGCTGGAACTGGGGCTGTTCCAGGCTCTTAATGACTTTACCGAACACTCGGTACGCTGCCACCAGGTGGTGACTTGATTCCCACATTTCTCCTCAGCGTACAGAATTCACGTCAGCAGGAGCACAGTCTAGACACTGCTCAGCCTGGATGAAGCCTACAGAATTGACGCCAGAGGCCAGACGGAGACGAAGGTGAGACACTTTCTTTCCTGGGCTTGGTGGGAAAAGTCCCCAAAGTTCCAGTTTCTATGGGCAGCGGGAGAGATTCTCGTCTGACTAATGTTGCTGGAGGAAACTCCTGCCTGAAGTCGGGGATGGAGTCGATCACCTTTCCACGTCCTCTCAACTCCCCAAAGTCTAAGGAAACATTTCTTCCTGGAAGCCAGTCCCTCATTTGGCTCCTCATGAGGAGAAGGGCCAGGGCAGAGCAGTTACTTCTATTGATGACCTGCCTGGGCAGCACGCTGGTACACAACATATATTAAGATATTTATTACTCACAGCAATAGTGAAAGGAGGATCAATGTTCCCATTTATAGTGGAGGAGATTAAATCAGAGAGGCAAAATGACTTGTCCAAAATCACACAGCTTGTATCCTGGGTCTGGTGGCTCCAAGCCTGCACCTTCTCTGTAGCACTGTTGGGCTCCTACTCATCCCTCAGAACCCTAGCACAGACATCACCTCTCACTGAAGTCTGCCCTGACCCAGAGCACTCTTCTTCCTTTCTCTCAGCAGTAACTGTCATGCCTTCTCTGTGCACCCAGCAGTGCCACCACCCGCCCTCTGCTGCTGTAGGTACGATATTGGGTGGCACTTGCCCACAAGCACCTCAAAGGCAGAGACGGCCCTGTAACCTCTGTGTTCTTTTTTTAATGTTAACGTTCAATAAAGGCAATGGTACAGTATTCCTGTGAGTGACTTTTCTTCCTCCCCCACCCCCTCTCATTCCCCCAGTTCCCCAGCTAGGGCCAGGCCTGGGGATGCCGAGAGGGAGCTGGGAGGGCAGCGCACCAACCTCAGCTTCTTCAGGCCGGCCCCGGGCTCCAAGGGGCAATCCCCATCCCCGGCCCAGAGCCGGGGACAGAACCTCTAGACCAGCCGGCTCTGACCTCAGGGCCCCTCTGCCCCTCTACTCCTCACCTCCAGACAGCTGCCCTCCCACCCCAGGGGAGGCCAGCAGGTCCTTCAATGGCTGGGGAAACTCACAGATCACAGACTCAGTGGCATCTGAGCATTTCAGAGCTGCTGGTCTTAGAATTTGTGATTCATTACTTATTTATTTCCCTAACAGAGAAATATTAACTCATTTCATCCTTGCATTGACTCCATGGAGCATTAAGGACACTGAGGCACAGAGAGGTGAAGTAAATTGGCCAAAGTCACGCAGCTAGCAAGCGACAGACCCAGGATTCGGACCCAGACAGCCCGCCTCCAGGCTCTAGGCTGCTCTCCCCCAAGCCACTGGAATTGCCTACCTACCGCTGCCCCGCTCTCTGCTCCGTGCCCTTTCCTCTCTCTTCCAGGGGGAGGGGTGGAGGAGGAGACCTGGCTGGCGGGGAAGGCAGGCTACCCCAGACCCCTCCCCACACATACGGACGTCAAACCTGGGTGAGTAAGACGAATTTCTCCAGAAGCTTAGCCTCTTCAGCTTGAAATTTGATATCTGCTATTTTTCTGATTATGAAAGTATTACCCGCCCTAGTGTCGAAAACGTGGAAAATACAGAATTCTTTAATGATTAAATGTCCGCATCTTCCTGCTCCTGAGGCAGCCGGTGAGCCATCAGCGGGGTTCCCGCAGGTGTCTCTGCTGCGTTCGCTGTGGGTGGGATCCTGTTCCTCCATGACCTCGCCTCCTGACGCGTGCTCTCGGCCCCCAGATTGTCCAGAGCGCTAGGTAAACACACAGCGTCGGGATTGCGACACGCGGGCGCGCCACGATTAGCTCAACCCTCCGCTTGTGGCTGATCACGTAGGAGCTGCCCATGCTGAGCTGGTTGCGGTAAAGTGTTAACAAATATCACCGAGCATTTGTCGCCATTCAGACGATCTCTGAAGACGAGGAATTTATAGACCGAAGGGCACTCACATTGTAAGGGCCGAATGACGCAGATTCTCTGAGCGCTTGCGCCTGCCCAGCAACTTGCTTCTTCTCTTTGTCCTCTGCCCTTTGGGACCCCACATCCTAACACGGGGATGCTGTGGGGGGGAAGCGATAACGTTTTGCTTTGACGTGCTGTTCCTCACTCCCTTCCACCCAAGCAGTGGACAGTCCACAGAGGGCCGGAGTGCAAGGAGCACAGGTGTGGCCAGTGGCTGAGAATTACAGTTTCCCAGATGTGAGAAGGCCCCGAGGCCCACAGCGGCCCACGGGCTCATTCCCCCGGCTGGGACACTGAGCCTGGGGATGGGCAGTGCCCCGCTCGGCCCCCACAGCAGCACCACGGCAGAGCTCCCTGCTCAGAGTTTTTCCTTTATCGGAACTCCCGGCTGGCTCCTCTCAGCTTTTGCAGGATGGCCCCCAACGCAGGGCTGCCCCCTCCCATCTCTCAAGGACAAGAAATGCGTGGGAGACACATGGGCTTCCTAGGGAAAGACCAGCGCTGAGGCAGCCCAGGCTGCACGTCCTCCAAGCGGACGGGCTGACGTGGACAGGGCTGCTGCAGGCACCGGTTACAGCAGCCACTTCCACACCATCCTGCCGTCAGGTGCCCCCAGGCCTCGGGGCCCCAGGGACCCCAGGGCACAGCAGTGCCAGGGGACAGGAGCTGTCCCCGTTCATCTCTGAGTGCCCTCCCTCAACACGCAGCAGCGTCCAGCAAGGGGGCGGGCGTGGACGGGCCCACCCTGGCGTACGGAGAAGGGCCGGGGTGCAGAACACACAGGACACGCCAGCCTCCTGGGCACAGAACCAGCAGCCCAGGGGCCTGCAACCTTTGGACAGTCCTTGTGTGGACGGATGGGGCTGGTTGTGTGACTTGTGGCGGGTCCCTGTCCTCCCTGGGCCTCCCCATGTGCCAAAGCAGCCCCAGCTCTCCCATCCCTGGGGAGAACGGCTGGGCCTCTCGTGCCCTTTCCCCGTCCAGCGAGGTCCTCTCTGTCAGCCCTCCTCTCCTGCCCTCCTGTCCCCTGACCTCGCGCCCTTGCTACCCACCCCACCTCTGCCTCCCGCTCGGGAGCTGTGCTTCTCAGAAGGCCCGTCTGCTGACGCTGGCTTCACTTCCTCACCTCCCACTCCCTGCCCTGCTCCTGCGTCTGCCTTCCACCCCCACCTGCCCCCAGGCTCCGTGACACCGGTGACCTCCACCCGTGTCACTAGATCCGTGGGCAGTTGTAGTTCTCAGCCCGACAGCTCAGCAGAATTTCCCCTTTGCGCTGGCTCTTCCTAGAAACAGGACGCTGCCCCTCTGAGCTCCAGGCCCTGCAGCTCCCGCGGCTGCCCTCAGCAATGCCTTCTGCAGACCCACTGGGTGCCCCTGTGCCCGCAGCCTGGCCCTGCTCCAGGGTTCTCTTCTCCCTGACAGCCTCACCTTCCTCACCCAGAGGGCCCGCTCCTCTCCTCCCCTCAACCCTTAAATGTTGGGGTTGCAGAGGGCGCCTCCCTGGGGCTGCCCTTCCGACGCTGCCCCTCTGAGCTCCAGGCCCTGCAGCTCCCGCGGCTGCCCTCAGCAATGCCTTCTGCAGACCCACTGGGTGCCCCTGTGCCCGCAGCCTGGCCCTGCTCCAGGGTTCTCTTCTCCCTGACAGCCTCACCTTCCTCACCCAGAGGGCCAGGCGCTGTCCTGGGATCCTCAGCACGTCCCACAGCTCTGCGTCCCTCACACCCCAACCTGCTGCCTTCTGCACCTCCATGTGGGCCCCTCTGCTGGCCCACTGAGGGGGGCTCCTTGCCATTTCCCCTCATCCACTGGGCCCCTCCATTCATCTCCATTGGCAGTCAGCGATTTTTTTAAAGAAAGCTCAAACATGATCAATATACAACTTCCCCGTCTAACCCGCTTGGGTTCTTCCTGCTGCTCTGAGGCTCAGGCTCGAACTGTTTCAAGGCTGCCTCTGAGGCCCTGCTCCGGCTGACCTGTGCCTGCCCCTCGGTCTCGTCTTTCCTGCCACCTTCCACCACGCACCACCTGCTCAGGGCCTCCTCGCTGTTCCCTAAAACACACTGAACTTCCTCCCACCACAGGGCCTTTGCTCTCACTGTCCCCTGCATCTGGAACACCCTGGCCTGCTCCCTTCCCGTCCTGTAGGTCTCAGCTCTGATGCTGCCTGCTTCACCAGGTGGCTCTGATCACACACCCTAGATGGAGCCGGGCCGTCACCCTCTACCCCATCTCCCAGCGCTGCAGCCCCCATAGCACTTGTTACCCCCTGACATTTCCTGCTGATGTGTTTATGGAACTTTCTCCCGCCTGCACAAACCCCAGGAGATCCTGGCCGACATGCGCCTGCAGGTCCCCTATGCCCAGGATGCAGAGAAGGTGGGCTCTCCAGCCCCCGCCGGCTCCCCCGCAGGGCCCTGGCCGTGCAGCCCGGCTCCCAGCCCCCAGCCCGCCCGTCCTGGGAGTGGGAACCGGCAGGTCTGGCAGCCATGTGTCATCCCCAACTCCCTCAGCTGATGACTTTCCCACTCCTGGACAGAAACTTTAGAAAGTGCCAGAAATGTTTTCATCTTCTTGGCTCAGGGAGGGAGGAGAGTGGAGATCAGCCCCAGTGAGCTCCACCCGGTTTGGGAGCCTTGCAGGCCTCCAGGCAGGCAGGGCGGGAATCGGCACCCGCCTCGGCCCACGTGCTCAGAGCCGGTAGGTGGGCGCACAGGGGACCGCGCACGCGCATGTGGGCGTGCGCACACGAGCACACACACTGCGCTCGTCTTGGGCACGAGGTACACACACATACGGAAACCCCACCACATGCCCCTCCGCCTACCTGGAGGTGAGATCACAGACAGGCCAACAGACGCAGACACTTGGAATCCCTGTGGGAAGGGCTCAGGGCGGCCCCGGGATGCACGCCTGTCCTGGAGTTGTGTTTACAAGGCAGTTACCGAATTTTTACCAGAACTGTGCGCTATAGCTTGATTTTTTTTTAAAGATGCTTTTATCCTCACTTTCTGTATTTGCCGTATCTGCAGAAGTTACTAATCTTTGTATTTGTGTGTTTGGGGAGGCTGATGCGGATTGGGGTAAGGTGTCAGAAGCCCCTCCCCTGTCCTGGTGGAGCCCACGGAAGTGCCTCCTGTCACATGGCACAGAGACAGCCCACACAGTGGTCCTTCCTCCCCCCTCTCGCCCTGGCACCCAGCCTCCAAATTGCCCTCTGCCAGGTTGCTGTGAGGTCCTGGCTGTCCCTGGGAGCCTTGCTCCCTTCTCTGTACAGAGGCCATAACCCGCTCTCCCCTCCTCTGGGCATGTGCGGGAAGCAAAGGAGAAAATGAGTGTGTGCAGGGCCCAGTGTCCCCACCCCGGATTTGCATCATGCCTGGAGAGTCACAGAGCCCCTCTCGCCGTGGCCTCATGGCCTCCCAAGTTCACGTCCTGAGCGGGGGACAGAGCCGGGGCTAGCTCCCCGTCTCCCAGGAGGCCTCTGGACTGGAAGCCACATATGCAGACAAGCCAGCAGCGCATCACCTCTCTGAGCCTTGGTCCCCAAGGTTCCAAGTGCGGAGGGCGCTGGGATGGCCACGGCAGGGCTGCTGCAGGGCCCAGGAGGAGCCGAGGGGGTGAAAGGGGCTCCTCGTAAGCAGCTGTGGGCTCCAGCAACTACCACTCTTGTTCTGGGGGGTGGGTTTGTTATTCTTGTTTCTCCTTTTTCCCTAGGGACCCTTGGCAAGACCTCATAAACCAAGAAATCAAGATGGCCTTTGCCCAAGCCCACCAGTGCCCAGCCAGGCCCTGGAGCTTGGGGAAGGCCTCGGCTGGACCCTGAGGAGAGGGACAGGGTGGGGCAGGGGCCTGTGCCAGCCAGACTCTTGCGCCTGCACACCCTCAACCCCTCCCCGCTCCATTCCCCTCAAAGAATCCTCTCGCTGAGCTCCTCAAGCCAACTGGGTGCTCATTAGCAAGTGCGCTGGAGCGACAGTAATGGATGCGTTCCGGTATGACTCCTAGGGGCAAACTTGCCTCTTGACGCAAAAACAATAAAAATAGAAATATTCCACCCCTCTCATGCAGCGCTTTGCTCTTGACAAATCATTTTGACTCTGAGAGCTCCTTGTTATAAAGCTCATTGTTCCTGGCGTCAAGAACACAGCCCCAGTTGTACAGCTAAGGTGCCCAGGCCCAGAGGGAGGAGGCCGTTTGCCCCGGTGGCACAGCTGCTACAGGCAGAAGCAAGACAGGGGCCGGGAGCTGGAGCCAGGCAAATGAGGGCTCTGGGCTCAGCGGGGCCACCTCCTCGTGTCACGTCACTTCTCTGAGTCTCTGTTTTGTCATCTCTAAAATGGGCATTGAGGGGGCCCACATAAGGCTTGTTCCTGACACAGGGCTCAGCCTGCAGCAAATGCTCAAGCAGGCTGCCTCTTTCCCTCTCTTCTCCAGCCGGCCTAACCCTCTGGGCATCTGTGAGCACTGTGCTGGGAGTCCAGGTTTTGGGCTCTCAGAATCTCAAGGGAGAGGAGGGGAGTGGAGTGATAATTCCCTGGTTCTTAGGAAAGTGACACTTCTGTCTTACAGAAAGAAAAACAAACAAAAAACCCCACAGCCAACTCATTTGACTGGCTTCCGACATCGGAGTGCTCACCAGACCCCCAGGCTGATTTCAGAGCAGACAGACCAGCGCACGTGGAATTCATTTCCCTGACGGAGGGGCCAGGGTGGGGGGCAGGGTAAGCTGCGAACAAACTCTCCTTCCTCAAAAGACCACTCGGGAGAGGGAGCTGGCACTGGAACTGAACTCAGGTCGTTCAGAAAATGTTCTGCCGGTCACTGTTGTCACAGAGGCCAGGCTGCCTGTGTGTGCGTGTGCGTATGCGTGCGTGTGTGTGTGTCAGAGAGAGGGCCGTGAAAGGGATGTGGATGATGAACGTGTGGAGCCACGAGTGGCTGTGTGGTGGAAAGTGCTGGACTCGACTCTGGGAGATGCCGCTGTGGCCCCTTCCTGCGTGACTCTGGACCTAACATTTTTACGCCTGTTTCCTCAAATGCAAAATGGGGCCAGTCACCCTTCCCTCCCACGTCCTTGTGACAACCACTGAGAGGTCTGGCCCCGAGCGAGCCTGTGGGAGTTTGTGGAAGGGAGGATGTGGGTGGCCTGTCTGTGGACGTGCCCACGGCTCAGTGGGTGATCGTGACTGCGGTCCTGGGGTGCGGGGACAGAGCATGGCCCTGTTCCTCCGTGACCTCTGGGTGGCCGCCTTAGGCCTGTGGCTTTTCTCTCTGGGCCTCAGTCTCTTCCTCTGTAAAAGGAGGGTTTGGTCCAGGTGGCTGCAAGTTCCCTCTGGGCTGGGGGTAGATGGAGACCGAACATGGCGGGCAGACGCGGGAGACCAGAATTCAAACCAGGACTCAGCTTTCCTCCCGTGAGCAGTCAGGGGGCCTCTCTAAGCCCTCAGCCCCTCACTGCACGGTAGAGACCCGACCCCGGCCCTTACACACCACTCATCAGGCCGCACTGTGGCAGCATCCCACATAGAAGAACTGGAATGACTTACAACTAGGATATACAACTATGTACTGGGGCTTTGGGGAGAAAGAAAAAAAAAAAAAGCAGAAGATTGGCAACAGATGTTAGTTCAGGACCAATCCCTCCTCAAAAAACAGACAAACAAACAAAACCTTCCTCCATCAGCTGGAGACGGGGTCAACAAGGAGGAGGGCCAGTGGCTGCCTGGCTCCTGTGTGGTGCCCCTGCCCGAGGCTGGGCTGGTTTCCTCTGCCCGGGAAGCCTTTGGGGCTCATTTATTCCACATTTACCCACTGCCTGCTATGGGGCAGGCCCCAGGCCTGGAGTTTCCATGGTTTCCATCTCAACCAGAACCGCTCTCTGAGACAGGAGCTATTGCCCACTTTCTAGAGCAGGAAACAGAGGCTCGGAGGGAAATGAGTCGTCCGCGCCAGCTCTGTCTGTCTCTGATCTGAGATGGTCACACAGTGGTACACGCACAGGGAAAGAGCCTCTGGGAGGCTTCCAGGGGGCTGCCTCAGGCACACAGCCCTCTCCTCCAGGAATGGGGCGTGAGGACAGACCTTCCTGGAAAGGCCCAGGCGGCTCTCGGAGCTGGCCCTCCTCTCAGGAGGAGCAGGCCCAGCATTTGCATGGGGCTTCCCTGCGCACATCCAGGTGGAACCCCAGAGATGGGGCCCCTAGTCACGACTTTCATGATGAGTCAATGTCAGCTGGTCCCCATGAGGTCCCCTCCTGTCCCCCACCAGCCTGGGGCCATCCTCCTGTCCCTTGGGATGGGTTTCCAGCAATGGGACACCTCAGCCATCTCTAGGGGATGGGATTCTCCCTTTGGTGGATGGGGCCATGGGGCTCCAGAAAGTCCTCATAGGGCTGGGTGATCTTGGGTTGCCTGGTTCATGGTTCTTCAACCAGGCACAAACTGGGACAGACTTCTTGCAAAAACGCAAACACTAGCCTGACATTTCAGGCCCTACATACGCCAGCCTCACCTCATCTGCCCTCGGCACACCCAGCTCTCTGGCTATGACAGCCTGCTTCCTCCTCTCCAAACCCCTCATGATGCCACAACTTGCTTTTGCTATTTTCTCTACCTAGATGACCTTATCCCTTTTTCAACATTTGGTGAACTCCTACACATCCTTCAAAGTCCACTGAAAAGCCACCTCCTCCTGAAACCCTTTCCCAACTGCCCTGTGTATGTAACAAGCTGTTGCCATGCCTGACCCTCCCTTGACGGCAGGAACCTTATCTAGTTCATTCCTTCAGTCCAACGCCCAGGAAGTGGCGTGCGCTGGGAGGTTGAATTGATGGATGAACAAGGAAACTAGTGAACTAGTTAGTCCAAAGGCTTTTAATGAACCATCTCCCCTCCTGCAGTGCCGGCTCCCAAGGTCTCGCAGAGCTTCTTTTCTATGTTCCCTGCTTCTGGGCTTGTTCATCCGCTGCTTCATTGCGATCTGGCCCATCAGATGCAGGTGGGTGTGTGCCTGTGGCTTTCCTGGCTGCCTGTGTCTCCTCACCACCACCCCTCCTGTTGCTATAGATGCCCTCACCTCCAAACCTGCACCCGCCCGAGGGCTCTTCCCCAGCCCTCTGCTTCCCACCCCTTCCAGCCAACTCCTCCTTACCCTCTATGCTTCTGCTCCTCTGCTGTTTCCTCCAGGAAGCCTACCCTGAAACTTTGACTTCCACCCCTGTGGACCGCAGGAGGGGTACCTCCTATGGCCCCTTAGCCCCCTGACCACCCTGCCCAGCACTGTTCCTCCAGACTGGGGGCATCCTGAGGGCAGGACTGGGTCTGCCCTCTTTCTGCGACCCTGGTGGGAGAAGCAATGTAACAGGGCAGGGGAGGGGGAGGAGGCCACTGTGGTGGCAGGTGAACCTCGCTTCAAGGAAATCCGAGCACATGAAGATCCAGGTCAGCTCAAAGACTGTTAGAGCTGTCTGGACTCACAGAGGAGGTGAAGCGACGTAGAGTAGGGGGAAGGGACACGCATGTACTGAGCATGTTGTGCATGCATTGTCTCAGGGAGCCGTCCTTGCAGCCCTAGGCAGTGGGTTTCATCATCCCCATTGCTGCTGGGTTCACCTGGGGCTGTGGGATGCAGAAGCCCAGGTTCTTTCCCGAGGGCCGCCTATGCTGCCTTTTGTCACCACTCTGCCCCAGACTTGCGTGCACAAGCCACTCCTGCTCAGGGCTCCAGTCGGGACACGGAATCTCCAAGCTCCCTGTCCAAGGGGTTTCCATGAGTCCCCGAGACTCTTCAGAAGTCCACTAGGGGGCAGGCAAGCTGTTCCAGAGAGAACCAGGAGCCCCTCCAGCAACCCCCAGATTCTTGGCCCTCCGCAGCCAGCAGGCAGGCACCCCGGGCTCGTCTGCCCAGCTAGGGAGGGAAACGATGCTGCACTGATGGGTGGGGCCCAACCCACAGAGGAGTCTTCTTAGGAATCTCCTTGACGACTGAAGGACAGTGAGAGGACCGCAGATCTCAGTGTCCTGTTACTGTCCGAAAGGCCTGGCCCAAGTCGGCACGTGTCAAAGGTTTGTCCAGTCTCCAGCCATTTGCATTCTCTATTAAATGACACACAGTGATGCTCAGTCTTAGCCAGTGCTTCCCTGGATGCTGGCTCGCATGACCCACCACACCCTCTCCTGGGAGACAGGTGTCGGTCCCCCCGCACAGACAGGAGAATGAGGCTCTTGCTGGCAGTCTTCTTCTGTTACTGACTTACACCTTCCTTCTGGGCTCCAGGCTCACAGCTGCCTGCGGGGCACGTCCCTGATGAGCCACAGATCATCTTGACTATGCTCTGCCCGGTCACCTGGCCAGAACCAGGGCTGATCACACTCTCTTCCCTGTCCTTCCATGGCCCACTCCGCACTCCCACGATCCATCCCCAAATCCATCTCGCCCACCACGGGGATCTCCCCTTTGTCCAGGCCCCATCACCGGGGTCCTCACAACAGCCCTGGGCTCTGTGCTGGCCTCCTGCCTCCATTCCCCGCCGGCCCCTGGGGTCCCCAGTCTGCCTGCAGCACAGACCTCACCATGTCGCTTTCCTGCTCAGCACGCTCTGCACTGCTGGTGGCCAGGGCCCTCCACCATGGAGCTCCTGCCAGAGGACCCTCCCACCGTCCCCCCCCCACCCCGATGCCCAGCCCCTTCCCACCCTTGTGCCAAGCGCATCTTGTCTTCTCAAATTGCTCAGTTCCCTGGTTTCAACCTAGAGAATTTTTATTATTAAAAGTAGTCCTATAAGTAGTTATAATAACCCCCCAAAACCTGGAACCAGTTGCCTAAAGACTGCAACCTTCTCATGTCACCATTGTGTCCAGGTGAAAAATCCTTCCAGCTCAAGGAATATCACAGTTTCCACTCGACCTTTCGCCAGAATTGTCCATTGGTTCATGGCCTGAGGGAAGCCAGGCCATGGGGGCGGTCTTTGTTCCCCCTTGTGCCCACCTTGAGCCTACGCTCAGCACTTGTATATAGCCCTGAAACCGACCCAACTTCCCAGAGCATCAATGAGAAATGGAGAGTTTTCTGGAGCTTTCCTGGGAGCCAGAGAAGAGAGTGCATCATCATGCGTCATGCAGCCAAGCTTCATGAACCCCTCCAGACTTCTGCTTCTCCCTCCCAGGGCCCTCCACTCTTCCCCACCACCCCCTTGCCTCCCAGACCCCATATGGTCCCGAGCCAATCAGTACCCAGCCTCAGCCTCTTGCCTCACTGCTGGTTACCCAAAGAGCACCCACAAGAAGGATTAAAAGCCCAGGAGCCTTTGAAAGGATGTCTTCAAGGTTCCCACTGTGGGCAGCCCGTGGGAGGGTCTTTATCTCACTGAAAAGAAGGAACTGATATGGATGGAATACCTGTGCTTTAATCCTCTGTACAGTCATGCAAGGTAAGCATTATTCCATAATTCTATTCTACTCCATGTTGTTGTCATCGTTGTTTTTTGAGGAAGATTAGCCCTGAGCTAACTACTGCCAGTCCTCCTCTTTTTGCTGAGGAAGACTGGCCCTGAGCTAACATTCATGCCCATCTTCCTCTACTTTATATGTGGGACGCCTACCACAGCATGTTGTGCCAAGCGGTGCCATGTCTGCATCCGGGATCCAAACCGGCAAACCCCAGGCCGCCAAGAAGCAGAACGTGTGAACTTAACCACTGCGCCACGGGACCGGCCCTATCCTATGCTTTTTTTTTTTTTTTTTTTTAAAGATTTTATTTTTTCCTTTTTCTCCGCAAAGCACCCCAGTACATAGTTGTATATCCTTCGTTGTGGGTCCTTCTAGTTGTGGCATGTGGGATGCTGCCTCAGCGTGGTTTGATGAGCAGTGCCATGTCCGCGCCCAGGATTCGAACCAACGAAACACTGGGCCGCCTGCAGCGGAGCGCACGAACTTAACCACTCGGCCATGGGGCCAGCCCCCCGATCCCATGTTTTTGATGAAGCTACTGAGACTTAGTCCAGAACTGGACCTCGACCCCAAAGCCCCCACCACAGTCACCATCCTGGCTGCCTTGTTGGCCACAGCCACACACTACATGGAAAACTGTGACGCAGACACAGTGACAGCCTCAGTCACCAGCCGCAGGGTGGGACCAGCCAAAGGAAATGGGGTGAGTTCTGGGGTGAGGTCCGGAGCAGCAGGCAGGTGAGGCCAGGGCCCCAGGTGAAGCCAAGGCCAACAGCCAGATGTCCCGATGGCGGATGGAGGAGCTGAAGGGCAGCCGTCAGAGTGCGCTGTGGACAGAGGTCCAGGTCTGACCCTGCAGTGCGAGTGGGGCAGAGGGAGAGACGGAGAGAAGCCGGGGAACTCCGGCCATCCAGGAGCCCTTTAGAGGGCTGATTCGGGCCTTCTAGTCATGGGGCAGGATGTCTTCAAGGGTCCCCCTGCAGGCAACCCAAGGGAGGGTGGACTTCTGCGGCCACAGCCTCCCCTCTCCTGGCCTCCTGGACGTCTGTAGCACAGCCATGAAGAGCCCTTCCAGTGAGAGGGCTCGGCTTTTGTTGTTTTTGGTATGGGAGCCCCACAAGCTTGTTCCTATAGCCCTCAGCTCTGGCAACTCCAAATGGAGAGAGAGAGACAGAGAGAGGGGAGAGAGGGGAAGGGAGAGGGAGTGAGACAGAGACAACGGAGCACAGCTGGGAGAGAGCAGGGAGCAGAGAGAAGGTGATGGAGGATGCATGTGTGCGTGATGTGGAATCTGGCCCCGGTGAGGAGAGAAAGAGACAGGAAAATGGGGAATGTGACACGTGCTCGGCCCCCCAGGGCCATCAAAGGGTTTTAAGTGGGGGAGTGACCTGGTCCAATCTGCACTTTGGAGAGACTCCATCTGGCCGCCACGTGGAGGATGGACGGCTGGATGATGCACAGGAAACGGAGATCCTGGGGCAGGAAGTTCTCCTCGCGGGAGGGTGAGGAGAGAAGCAAGCTGAGGCCAAAGAGGGAGGGAGGCCCAGGAGCTTCCACATTTAAAGATCAGGTGGAGGAGGAGGAGGAAGGGGAGGGGCCAGAAAAGGATCCAGGAGGAGATGCCGGAGAGGTGGGAAGAGAAGGAGGGGGGGCCTCGCAGGGTGCCAAGGGGAGAGGGCCCTCAGGAAGGAGGGAGAGGGCAGCTGTGATGCATGCAGCCAAGTGACCAAGGGACCAATGGAGCTGGGGACAGAAGAGTGTCCATAGCACTTCTGGATGGGGAGGCTGGGGATGCGCTGGTCGGAAGGATGGGGCCGGAGACAAGTGGAGGAAGCAGGCAGGAGGGTGGAGGGGAATGGAGACAGCAAGCGCAGCCAACAGCCTTGACAGGGCTGGCTGGGGGGAGACCGGAGGGCTGGGCACCCGCGGGTGGGGACCTGGGAGGCACGGAAGGGGTTTGTGAAGTAGGGGAGTGTCTACGCTGACTGAAGGAGAACCTGCAGGGCGAGGGGATGCCCAGAGGGGTTCCCAAGAGGAGGCCTCCGCCAGGGGGAAGCACAGCCCCGTCCCCCAGGAGGCCAGGCGGGCCCTGACGCCTGCAGTTATAGGGGTCTGGTTCAGGCCTCAAACTCAGGTCTCCTGCCCCCAGCGCACAGGGGAGAGGGAGGGCAAGCTGGCAGAAGTCACACAGCCTAGAAGAGGCTGGGAGCAGTGATCTAGATGCCCACGCTTCCAGGCCTGGAGAGAGGGGCTGGCTGTGGGGCCGGGGCCGGGCACCCACTCCTCAGGAGACAGGATCCAGCCCTCTGCATCCTGGAGCCCCAGCCCAGCCCAGGCTCCTGGGGTCCGGAGCTCCCAGCATCCCCTTGGGAGTAATGACGGCATTCTGGGAGGCCACGGCAGTCTGTCCAGCCGAGCCCTTGCCCCTTCCGCCCTTTCACACCCCAGGAAAGCAGCCTAGTGGAAGCCACCTGGCTCGTGTGTGGTCTGCTTCTGAGAAAATCAGAGCCACGAGCAATTCGAGATCGCGGCCTTGCTCCCATGAGCGTGTGCACGTGTGTCCACGTGTGTGCATGTCCACACACACACAGCATGCTCACCTGCTCACCGTGTCCGGTGCGTGTGTGCAGGTTTGGGAGCCTGGGTGTTCTGAGTCTTTGCTGTCTGTATGGGACGTGAAGTGTGGCCGTGGGCAACGTGGGTGGTATATTTGCGACTACGGCATTTGCATGGGAGATATATATATATATATATACACTGTGTGCCCATCGCACGTGCTCACACTTGGGATGTGTGCTGCATGCGTGGTGTGTATACGAGTTGAATTTGTGCAGGGCATACGTATCTGTGGGTGGTGAGTGTGTGACTTTGAGGGGGTCTCTGTGAACATTTGCGGACAGTGTGCACCTGGGGGAGGTTCCTGGGGGAGGCTCCTGGGGGAGGCTGATGCGTGCTTGCTGTTTTCCTGAGTTGTGGCCCTGTGCGTCCTGTGTTGTCTCTGGGGCTGTATGTGAAGGTGTGCCTGTGCAGGTGCGCTGTGTTTTGGGGGGAGCACATGTGGGGGGGATCTCCTGGGGGAGTCCCAACAGCCCAACACAGCAGAGAGAGGCAGAGTTCCAGTCCCTGCTTTGCCATCTCCTGGCTGTGTGTCCTCGGGCTGGTCACTGCCCCCCTCAAGCCTCAGATTCTCCCGACAGGCCAGCACCTGAGGTACCCTAGAAGACCCTGGGGTCATGAGGAGGACAAGGTGGGGCCACAGTGGCCTGCACTAAAGAGGACCCTGTCCCGGTGAGAGGAGGGTATACTCAGGCCCCTGCCCCCTTGCCATCCTCTGGGGGCCCCACCTGTCCCCTGCAGAATGGACACGCCGCCCTCTCTCACTGCCCCGAGGGACAGGCCCAGCTACGTTTTAGACAGGTTCCCTCCGCACATCCCCGGAGCACAGCCCAGGGGAGCTTTGCAAACTGCTTCCCTCCCTCCCTGAACTAAACCAGCGTAAAGAAGATAGAGCTGCAGCCAAAAAAATGCAAACAGTAACTCACCAGGAGTCACAAGCAGGGCCATCGACAGGGCGAGCTCCACGGTGGGGGGGGGGGGGGGGCTCTTAACACAGAGGAGCTCACTCTTCAAACAGCCCTAGTCGTCCATCATTGCTCCACTCTACAGAGACTGAATGGGTTCAGAGAGGTGAGGCCACCAGCCCAAAGTCACACAGCAGTGGGCGTGCAGTGAGGATGGGAACCAGGTGGGGCCCTCCCTGAAACCTGGGCTGCTCTCTTCCTCAGATCGGCCCTCCTCAGGTCCCTTCTTACCCTACCCAAGAAGGGGGAAAATACAGCTCTACACATGGGGTGTCGAGGTAAATTTAAAGAGTTTTAGATTATATGCACTTTTGGCTAATTAACTCTCCTTCAATTGACAATACAATAGAGCATTAAGTGGGTTGGCGCTGGAGCCCCACTGTCTGGACTTATCCATGCTGGCTGTGCAAGCTTGAGTTAATTACTTAACCTCTCTGGGTTTCCTCATGTGTCATCTGTAAAGTGGAGAAAGTAATAGTAATACTAATAACATCTACCTCACCAGGTGTTGGAGGATGAAATGGGTTACAACATGAAAGCTGCGTTAGAAGGCCGCCTGCCCCAGCCGGTCCCCTTCCCAACCGGAAAGGTCGCGAGGCCTCACGCGGGTCTCAGGGTTTGGCTCCTGCTAAGGAAGATTCGCAGTCCTGTCGACCGTCACCTGTCCACCTCAGTCCCTCAGCTCTGCGCCTCAGTGGGCAGGGCGGCTGCCATCCCCGCTTCCGCGTGGGTGAAGGTGGCCCGGAGCAGCCTCACCCAGAGCCCGCCAGCCCCACGGCTGCACAGGCGCGGCCCTTCTCAAAGCGGGGCCGGCGGACTGGCAGCCTCAGCACCCCTGGGAGATCGCTCCAGATGCGGAGTCCGGGCCCCCCCTCAGAGCAGGCCCTGGGGTCGGCCGGGCAATCTGTCTTAACAAGAAGTCTGGGAGGAACTGGACGGGGCACAGCTTGCTGCGTGAACCCCGGAGCACGGCCCGTGGGGCAAGTGAAAGAGGCGGGTGTGGGGGGATTCAGACGCTCAGCCCGCCTGCCACCTCGTCCCCACGCTCCAGGGGCCGAGAATCTGCCGGCCCCCCTGGAGTGGAAGTAGAGAAGGCAAGCAGGATTCTCCGAAACTTCGGGAGGCGACCCTTCTCTGTGGGTCGCCGGGTACGCGTGAGCCAGTTTCCAGAAGCTCTGCCAGCCCGGGGGCTCTGACCACGCGGAGGAAGACAGGAGCCCACAGGCAGCGGGGAGCTCGGCACAGCGAGGAGCCCCAGCTTGGGAGGGCTGGGAAGGGACCTCCGGGAACCCCGGGAGGCAGGGTAGCCCACCGTTGGAGGATGCCCTATCTGGACCACAGCCCTTCGCCTCACGGGAGCCGGGCCCTGCCTGAGGAGCCAGCTCTGCCCTGGGTCCCCTGAGCCTACAGAACTAGGTCCCTCCAACTCAGTCCCCTCCCAGTCATCGTCTCCCATCACTGGGCGCTCCATCCGCCCACAGCCCCCTTCAGTCAACCACGGTCCCCGACTTTCACGTGAGGAGGTGCTGTCAACAATCACGCTGACTCAGCCCCGACTGCACTCAGCTTTCCACAGTGTCATCGTCTCAACACCCCCTTGAAGTTGGCAGAATGACTGTCCCCATTTTACGGATGAGAAATCGAGACTACCAGGGGAGGATGACTTGCCCAAGGTCGCCATCCCCCGCGGCGGGGGCCATCCCGCGGCAGCCTCCCTCTCATTAGTGCTGCCTTCAAGGGCACGCTCGTGTCTGCTGCTGTCCCACACCGGGGGCCTGGCTCGGTTGCCGTTGTTGTTAATAGGAGGTTATAGTCTATGGCACCAGGGACCGTCACCAAAGCCCACAGTGATCACCCTGGATCATCGAGAGAAGGGGTTAACCTTCAAATGGTTAAAACAGAGAAAAAGTGGGGTGGCTCAAGGGGACAAACCCGCAGGTTCCCAGCAGCCTGAGCGTGGCAGAGAGCTGTGGTTTTCATGGTCCGCGGCGCGGCACAGTCAAGCTGTAGAGACGCTTCTGATCCTGCCCTGTGTGCGGCACCCGGTCTCGAATTTTCTCACCTGACATCCCCCCTCTCCCTGGGGGCCCCCGGGAGCCTCCAGACTCCTCAGGCCGGGTTCTCACTGAGCAGACTCAGAGCCAGGAGCCTCCTGGGTGGCGGCAGAGGGACACCCTGGGCCTCACCAGCACCTACTGCCCTGAGTTGGCTGCTCCAGCAGCCACAAGGAAGGGGTGACTCGTGCCCCACTGAGAACAGAAAACCAGCCAAGCCAGTCGCCAGCCACGCACAAGGACCTTGCAGTCTGACGACTTGATGGGAATGGCGGCTATGCCCTGTGCTGTTAGCAGTGTGACCGTGGGCAAGTCACAGAACCCCTCTGAGCCTCAGTCCCTCTTCTGTAAAAGGGGGACAACGATAGTCCCCCCCGTCAGATGAGGAGGAGGAGATCGTCCAGCGCCAGGACGCCCAGGCCTGGCCCTGCAAGCCCTCACCATTCCATTAACACTTCCGCCAGTCCTCAGAGCAAGGACGCTTCACCTGTCCCTTAGAAGCGTCTGTTTTCCAAGTACCCAGTGTCAGCTTTCGGCTCACAAACTCCCCTCAGCTGACACGCAGCAACACCTGCTCACCTCTCCTGCTGGCCCTCCAGGAGGTGACCCATAGCTGGTATGGTCTGAGTCCAGTCACCCTAGGGAGCAAGGGAGGGAGGGCAGAAGAACTGGGGAACCCAGGGCTCTGCCCCAGAAACCAGGGCCCCAGTAAGTGTTGATGAGGAAACCCCCTGACTCCCAGGGGCGCACAGAGGCGCTGGGCAGGGGCAGGGAGTGAGGACAGTCACATCCTTGTGCTGACATCTGGCCTGGGAGTCTGGAGAGCTGGGTTCAGTTCCTGGCTCCAAAGCTGTGTGACTTGGGTCAGTTAATTAACCTCTCTGAGCCTCAGTTTCCTAGTCAGTAATTGAGAATAAAGACGCCTGGAAGGCTGTCTGTGACTCTTTACTCCGATTTGCCACATGAGAGGAAGGACTGGCAAAGAACAATGGAAACTAAATTGGGGGTCATCCAGGGTGCAATGAGGACAGCAAGGCTCAGAGACGTTTAGTGACTTGTCCAAAGTCACACAGGATGTGTACATCCTTGCCTTCCTGGGTCACCTGCTCCTACTCGGAACCCTTGGGTTTGGGGCTGAGGCGAAAACCTCGCAGGGAGCCTTGGGCCTGACTTGGTGCCTAAGGTGGTTTTCTCACCTCAGAAGGGTAGTCCTGAGGACACAGGAAAAGAGTGTCTCCTGTGCTCCCCGACAGATGTAGGGGGAATGGAAGCATTTCCAGCGAAGCACCAACACTGCGAAGCCTGAGCTGCCCACTGCAGGCTGGCCAGGAGCAGTCCCCGCTCCTGAAGATGCGCGAGCAGGAGCCAAGCAGCCTTGGACGGAGAGCTGGGCTTGGCGGCTTTCAATGATAAGCTGCCCTCCACATGGCTGCCAGGCCAGCCAGCCCTACTCAGCTCCAGCCTCCCTGCCCCTCCAGATCAAGCTCAGACCCCCGGACCTGGCCTTCAAGGACTCCGGACTCAGCCATCCTGTGTTCTCGTCTGCCTCCCATCTGGTCCGAGAGCTCCATGAGCTCTTTTCGTCACCAGCCATAAGGCCCACCAGGGAAGGGAGTCATGTTTACCGAGCAAGGAGCATGGGCCGCCCCGGGAGCCGGTGCTTTATGCAAGTCACGCTGTTGCGTTTGATCTTCACAACAAGCCGAGATGCAGGTGCTCTTACTAGTCTCACTTTGCAGATCAGCAAACTGAGGTCAGAAAGATCAAGCAAGCTGCCAAAAGTAACACAGCAACATGACCACTGAAGAAGTGAAGAGGTGAAGGAGGGGCGCTGAGCACGTGGGGTTCCCGGCTTTTAGCCCCCAGTCCCGAGAGGCCTCTGCAGAGGGGGACACGCTTGGTTGCCCATCTGTCTCCAACTCTTGGGGAGCCCCATCCGGGCACTGAGTGAGGTGGAACCCCATGAACTAACTAAGCAAAACCACAGCCATTGGAAGGGGTGTGGGAGGTGGGCTGCTCCCGCCCAGCCCCCAAGATCCCCCGCCCCGCCAGCGGCTTCTGCTCGGCTGCCCAGCGGCTCAGGGAGGGGTGGGGCAGCGCCCAGCTGGCCTGGGGCTGGGGGAGGGGGAGCAGGTGGGACAAAAGAGGCCCCCTGGGACCTGCCTGAGTCCAACTCAACCACGCTCTGCCCACCTGCAGGGCTGCCACGAGCACTTCCTGGACATGTGGCCCCTTGGACAAGCATCTGGAAAAGGAAGCCCACAGGGTACACAGCAAAAATATCATCACTGGCTGCGGTAAATACAGTGAGGAATGACCTCATACCCACCGGGTGCAGGCCCCAGGCTGGGCCCCATATACTTAGTTCTGGCACCAACCCCAGCAGACAGGGAAACTGAGGTTCTGTCTGACCAGATGGAGCAGTAGGATCCAGAGAGGGCTTGGGATGACCAGCTGGGACCTCCATGAGCACAGGTCTGAGGGCTCCGGTGGCTAGGAGGGAAGGGGAGCTGTGGACACACTGCCCAGGTCCTGCCACCTTCCCCGCCCCCGCCCACCTTGCGGCTCAGGCCCCACCAGAGGGAAGCTGTCTCTGATCTCTTCTTCTGAGACGAGGTTAGCCCTGGGCCACCCCATCACAGCTTGTCCTCTCTGGGCTGTCCCCATCTGCCCAGGCTGTCCCCAGAGTGAGCGAGATGGGAGGGAGGAATGGCAGCAGCCATCTAGGACGCAGGGAGCCCAGCTGCTAAGCACAGCTTTAGTCTGCGATCTCTTTCCATCTGTAACGTGGGGTACCCTGTGCCCCTCTCAGGGCCACTGACCATCAGGGAGGAGAAACACAGAGGAAGAAGAATTCTTCTCCACCCCTGGAACCAGGGCCCAGAGGACAGTGGGACCCTCCTCCCCCAGGCACCCTCATCCCTGGGTCCACACCAGCCAGGCAGCGTCCCTGTGATTGGCTAGGCCGAGGCCCCTAGAAGAGGGAGTGGCTTTGGGAAGGTGTGCCTCACCCTCTGATGTAAAAGACACTGACACCACAGCACCACTTTTGCACAGCACTTGAAAACCATGCCAGCGAGACGGTGATCGGAAAAGAGTGCGTGGAATGGCCTGGACTTAGCCGTGTGGACAAATTGGGCTCAAATCTCCGCCTCTTATAGGCTGTGTCACTTTGGAAATGTCACTTAACCTTTCTGAGACTCAGTTTCCCCAAATATAAATGGGGACCTTCCTGGTCCCAGACAACTGTTTTTTAATTATATTCACTATACTCATCCCTAGCCTCAGTTTCTCCGTCTGAAAACTGGGGACTTTGATGGTGCTGTTTCACAAGGCTGCTTAAAGATCAGGGAGACAGTGGAGGAGGACAGGTCTGGACAGCGGAGCACGATCCAGAGAGGGGAAGCGCCCTGCCTCGATTCGCCAGAAGGGATGGCTGCGGGGTGGGGAACCCCCTCCGTGGCCGCCCCAGGGCCAGTGAAGGGTCATTTCCTTCCGCGTTCAGCCCCCGCCGTCACCTCTCCTGTTGGCCCTCCCCAAGTGCAGCGGCGCCGGCAGCGGGGAAATCGGGGCCAGTCCGGATTTCCTCTGCGGACCTGCGGCTCCTGGAGCCACCCCCGCTCCGGACCCCGCGCGGCCATGAGTTGCACGTGCGGCGGCCCGCCGGCCTCGCTCGCCCAGCGCCTCCTTAGCGACCCCGCTCCCTCCCCGCCCTTTCACCCCGCCCCCTTCGGCCCGCCCCTTCTCAGCCGCGGCTCCAGCGTCAAGAAGATGCTTCCCCGCCTCGCGGGTTCCGGATAAACCGAGTCACGCGCGGGCGCGCTGGCGGCGCTAGGACCGCGCGGCCCGGCCGAGGGGGGCGTGGTGGGCGGGTGGGCGGGAGGGGTATTTAAATCGGGGCCGGCTGCCCCCTCGCGGGTCGCTCCCGTGGGGCAGCGGAGCGGCGGGCGCCTCCTCGCGCGGGACCCCGGGGCCGGCGCGGCTGGGACCGGGCGGGGCAGGGCTGCGCAAAATGTGCCGGGGCTGCCCGGGAGAGGAGCGGCGGCCGCGCTGAGCCAGGTAGGAGCCGCCCCCCGGGACGGCGGCCCGCGCCCCCAGAGCACGGCTCAGTCCATCGGGACGCCGGGACGCCGCCCCCACTGCATGCGCGGAGCCAGGGTGGACCCTCCCTCGGCCCCGGGGGTCTCCCGGGCTCCCGTCTCAGCAGACCTTTCCCACGATGGGCGAGGCCAGCGGTCCCATTTGACAGATGGGAAAAGAAGGGCAGAAAGGCCAGCACTTGCTGGGGACACACAGCTAGTCAAGGCCAGACCAGGATTGGAATCCAGGTCTCCTACCACCCTTTGACCCAGGCCCCGCGCGTGGGGCTTCCTGACCCACGGCGCCAGATAGCCTGCTCATCTGCGGGGTCTGGGGGGGGGGGGGACACCCACCTTTCTCCAAAGGGCTCCAGGCCTGCCTTCTTCATGGATGATAAGATGTGAGGGGACCCCCACCCCCACCCTGAGCTGTCTGAAATTCCGCCATCACAGCCACATTCCTTTGGGTTAAGGTCTAATTCCCCCGCGGGATGCACATGTCTCCAGAATGGGGCTTGCCCTGAGTGATTCACTGCTGGTGGGAACGGCCACAGCGGCTCTCCCAGGACCCCGCTCTGCCAGCGATCCGGGCCGAGAGGAGCACCCCGGAGCCGGCCCCTGGGAGCCTGTCTACCTGGGGGTGTGCGTTGAGGGTGGGGAGACCCGTGGAGGGGATTAGAGAGGGAGAGGTTGGCCGGGGGTCTGGGAACATATGCTTTGGAGGCGCACAGACTGGATTCTGATCCCAACTCCACTATTTGCTACCGTGTGACTTTGGGTAAGTCACTTCTCTGAGCCTCGTTTGCCTCATGGGCAAAATGAGGACAGTTCTGTAGGGGCGGGCAGCTCAGCACCTGCTGGAGAAAACACAGCCTTTGTGTCGTGTAGACGTGGCCTAAATCCCCAAACACTTGGAAACTGAGTAACTGTTGGGTTGGTCACTTCATCTTTCTGAGCCTCAGTTTTCTCATCTGTAAAATGGAAATTGTAGTGACTACTTCACTGGAAGAACAACAGTGAGAATTAAATGAGATGATTATAGGTCAAATGTGTGGAAGAGTGTCTAACATCCTTAAATAGTAGGCATGGGCTTATTATGATGGTAGGCCTTGCCCCCCACCCCCAATTCTCTCTCTCTCTCTCTCTCTCTCTCTCTCTCACACACACACACACACACACACACACACACACACACGCACACACACATGGATATTCTTTGGCATCTCACCTCCCAGTCAGAGTCCACGATGCCTCCTGCCTCCTCTGGCCTAGGCCATTTATCTGCAGGCCTGGGGCCTCCCTCCTCAGCTCACCTCGCCTGGGCTGCTCAGCCCTGCGTGTCATTGTCCCAGCTGGGAAAGACAGTACCTGCCGGGGGCAGCTTCACAGCCGTCCTCAGCTTGATCATCACAGTGGTTGGGGGCAGCCAGGGGCAGGACAGGAACCGGGCTGCTTGCCCTAAGATGGGACCCAGACGCACCAGACTTGGCGCAGAGAGCAGGGCTGCTGAGCATTAGAGTCTGCACGTGGGCCTGGGCCTCAGAGCCCTGTCCTCTCTCCCCTCGGTCTCGAGAGCCAGCAGCCCTCCAATGCTGCATACGGTGTCTTGGGCGCTGCTGAAGGGTGCCCACAACTGAGGGCCCCTTCCTGTTGGATGCCAGGGCAGAGTTCCCCGGGCTGCAGGGGCCGTCCCTGCTGGATGCGCAGATGCTCACCTTGGGGGTAGGGTGGCATGTGGCAGGCAGAGGAGGGGGACGTGAGAGCCCCTTTGGCGGCAGTTCCCTCAGGTTCAGAAGGGATCTGGTCCTTCCGTGGCCTCACCCCGCAATCACCACACAGCCCACTGCGGGCCGGCTTCCACCCCTGGCTTCGCTGTCCCTTCAGTGAGCACCACTTAGACCCCGGCTCTCACAGTAAGAAGTAGATGATAAAGGAGTGATCCATGTGAGGGAAACCATCACCCACATGGGGAAGTGGGGAAGAGCGTTCCGGTTGGCGGGAGCAGCACGGGCAGAGGCCCCGAGGCAGGAAGGCACGGCTGTGCTGGAGGAAGGTCGGGGAAGCTGGAACTGGGCTAGCGAAGGGCGAAGGGTGGACGGAGCAGAGCAGTGGGGTGGCGCTTAGGTCTTATTGGAGGTACTCCAGTGGACGTGGCCCTGGCAGCTCTGCGAGGGACAGCGGGAAGGGTCGAGCATTCAGAACCCCTGTTGAGGGAAGGAGTGGGGCAGCCTGGTGAAGGGAGAGTCAAGGTGAAGAGCTGCTCTCGCCGGTGTCACCATGTCCCCGAGACTCCTCGTGTCAGTTCTCAGCGCCTCCTCCTCCGGCCTGGCCTACACATGGTGGAGCCGGGTCCCAGAGGAGAGCGAGCCAGCTGTGCCCTAGAGGCACGTCCCCTAGGAGAGGGGTCAGGAGACAAACCACGGAACACTCAGTGCTGCGCGAGGGGGCTGTGGGAACCTGGAGGAGAGGCCATACACAGCCCAGATTTGGGGAACCAGAGAAGGCTTCTTGGAGGAGGTGCCTTAAGCTGAGCCCCAAAGGCTGAGGAGGTATTTTGCACAAGAGAGAGGAGGAAGTAAAGGTGTGGGGCAGTGAAAAGGTGCTCAGAGCCCTGGAGGAAATAGGAGGCTCCCAGAACCCAGAGTGGGGAGGGGACAGTGAGAAACGAAGCTGGAGAGAAGAGCTGGCGGGCGGGCGGGGCGGCTCCCTGAGGGCCTCGGAGGCCCCGCTGAGGGGTTTCCACTCACTTCTGAGTACGCTGGCTTTCACAAGGAGGGGGATGTTCTGCTTTTTAAGCAGCAGAACAAAATTTCCTGTGAAAGCCCGACCTGTAATGTAGGTGAGAGGAGAGCAGCAGCGGGGGCGGGGGGCCCATGGCCCTGAGGGGACACCCTGGAAAAGACAGGGCTGTGGCTCTGGCCTGTTTGAGCAAGAAAGGACCTCAGAGCAGCCACCTTCATTGCAAACTCATCGCAAGGACGCTAGTGGGTTCCAGCAGGAAAGACCCAGCCCTCAGAGGCCCTATAAATACCTCTTCTTCTAAAGCATCCTTCACGTCACAATTCAGTGCTCATTGATCGAGCACCTGTGGGAGACCTTACAGTGTAGAGGTTAAGGGCACAGACCCAGGGGCCTGACTTCCTGGGCCTGCCACTTGTTAGCTGTGTGACCTTGGGCGTGTTGCTTAATCTCTCTGAGTCTCTCTTTCTGTGTCTGCAAAATGGGAATGGTAGTCATGGAACCATTGGCTTAGTTCAGTCAAGTCATTGAACTGTCATGAGGATTAAATGAGTTAATAC
Organism: Equus caballus; assembly: GCF_041296265.1. Classification (NCBI taxonomy): domain Eukaryota; kingdom Metazoa; phylum Chordata; class Mammalia; order Perissodactyla; family Equidae; genus Equus; species Equus caballus. The sequence goes on from NC_091690.1 coordinate 70,084,855, forward strand.
ATGGAAAGTGTCGAGAAGAGTCCCTGGTGCATAATAAGGCTCTGTAAGGGGCACTTTCATAGAATATATCTCATTTGATCTCTAACAAAACTTGGCGAGGTTGGCATTAACCTCAGAAGAGGAAAGTGAGGCTCAGAGAGGTGAAGTGACTTGTACAAGGTCACACAGCAGGTCAGTGGAGGAGACAGAGGGAGTGATCAGGTATGGGTGACTCTGAGTCCAGTGCTCTTGGAGGGTTTTACGTGTCCCTCCTTGTTAACGCTTTGTATGTAACTTCTGTGCATTTATTTGCATCCCCAGTGCCCAGCACAGAGCCAGACAGGAGGGGGCATTCAGTAAAGGTGTGAATGAATGAAATTGGTGGATTGATCTGTGTGTTCCTAGCACGTGGCCCAGGTCCTCAGTGAGGGAGCCCTTTGCAGCGCTGGGATCCGACCCTGCTGAGGACCTCTGTGCTCACCCTCAATGCCACCCCGGCTGCTCATAGAGAGAAGGGCTGGCCCAGCAGGCCTGAGCGTCCCCGCACTGGCGGTGGCTTCAGTGAAAGTAGAGGGCCTGGCAGCCTGCTCCTGGGGAAGTCCACGGCCACAGTGCCAGGGCAGGGCAGGCCTCCTGGTGGGGCTTCCTGTCAAGGCTCCGGGCCCAGCCTTCAAACAATGGCAGGGACTCCAGAATCAGAAAATCAAAAGAAAAGGGCAAAATAAACGTCCTGGGGTGGGGGGTCGAGGAATTCCGTTTGGGGCCTGAGGAGCGAGGATGGGGGACCTGCTTGTGGCCTGGGTAGAAGTGGAGTCAGAGGCCCAGCCCCCCACCTCACCCCACCCCAGCCTTGCACTTGGCCCAGGCGGCCCTCAGGGTCGCTCTGCCTCCTGCTCACCCTCTCCAGGCCGTCTTCCACCCGATAGGGGCTTTTGAAACCCAAATCTGACCATGTCACCGCCGCTTAAAAACTCTTGCCCAGGGCAACGGCCCGGCTCCTCGGCCTGGCCGCGCAGGCCCTTCATGATGGGCTGCAGCCCCACTTCCCAGCCCCTTCACGAGGTGCCCCATTCTCGGCACCTCTGCCCCAGCTGCCGCTGTGGTCGGGGGGTCCCGAGGGTGGGTCAGACAGGCTGGCCATGGGAAGGAGCCTGTGGTCCTACTGTGTTCCGCTTTCCTCCTGCCCTCTGCAGAGCCATGAGCCACCAGATCCTGCTGCTCCTGGCCGTGCTGACCCTGAGCCTGGCTGCCTCCCAACACCGAGACCAGGTGTCCTGCAAGATGGTAAGAAGCCTGCCCAGGCAGGGGCACGCGCCTGCACCCCAGCCGCCCAGCCTAGGGTGTCCCACCGCTCCCGCCCCAGCCGCCAGAGTTAGAAGAGGCAGGAGAGGAAGAGAATGCACTCAGTTCTGCCAAGCCTTGCATTTAATGAGCACCCGCTAGGATGTTTAAATACCTTATTTACTGTGAATTCTGCCAGCTGAGTACCATGATTCCCACTTTAGATAGCTGGAAGCTGAGGTTTGGAGAGGTTAAGTAACTGACCCAAGGTCATCCAACCAGGACCAGCAGGGCCAATATTGGAGCCTGTTCCCCCAAGCTGCCCCCACAGGGCCGAGGGCCCAGCTGAGTGATGCAGAATATGTATATGTGTGGGGAATTTGGGGTGGGCCAGCTGGGAGGGCCTCTTCTGTACTGGGTCCTTCCTGGGGACAAATCCTCTTCCCTATCTGGGCTCCTTGACATGGGCCTGTCTGCCATATCCCTGCTCAGATGCCTGTCTCTCATTACTGCCCAGGTCAAATGCTGCCTCCTCCAGGAAGCCTCCCCTGACTGCTCCCAGCCTGACCTGGTTGTGTTTGCTCCCTTTTCTGGGTTCCCACAGCCCTAAGCTCCCTCTGTCTCAAACACATGGGGTGGTTGGTAGATAGGTCTAAGCCTGTGTCACCTGCCAGACCAAGAACTGCTTGAGGCCAGGGGACCAGGTCTGACTCACTTTGTTCCTTTTTCCTGCCCTGAACCGGGGGACTGGCCCTGAAGTTACTATGACCCCATGGGGTATAGGGAAAAGGGACCTTCTAGGTCCACGTATAAGGTGGGCAGTCACTGAGGTCAAGGCTGGAGCTTGGGCTGGGGAAGGGACAGGCCCTCTGGCAGCCCCATTTGGGGCTGGGACTGGAAGCTTCTGACCCAGGATGGGCAGCTGCTTCTGGAAGCTGGATGTGCTGGCAGCCAGGGCCGGGCCTTTCCTGGGGTTTGCAGGGTCTTGCTGTTGCCACCTTGCTTCTTGCTCCTCGGAGCCCTTCCGAGATTTCCAGAACCCAGAATAACGGGCAGAGAAGGCCTCAGATGTCACCATATGCAGCCCCCCATTGTACCTGGGGACGCAGGCTCAGAGAAGAGAAGGGCCTGGGCCGGCCGACAGGCGGGGGAAACCAGATGGGCTCTGGATTTGGGGAGGACGAGCTAATGGGTGGGAGAGCACTTTCCGAACTACTGTGGAAGGAGTTATGATGATTTCAAAACAGTAGAAAGAAGTTGCCACGTGCTGAGGGCCTGCGAGCTGCCTGCACCCTGCTAAGGGCTTTCTCTCATTTTGTCCTGCCTAGAATTCCTCTTTTCAGCTGAGGAACCTGGGGCTGAGAGAAGGGATGCGACCCACCAGGGCCCTACAGATAGGAGGTAACAGAGCCAGGATTTGAACCCAGCTCCCCGAGCTGGTGCTGTCCACTGCCGGGTCACTCTTCCTGCTCTGGGTCCCTTCTATGTGCAGGTGGCAAAATGGGGTGGGTGGCAAGTCGTCTTCCCTCCTAAAGAAAAAAAATGAAAAAATAGCTGGGCAGTGGCATCTCGGCATCCCAGAGACAGTGGGTAGGGGGGCGTCAGAAGAAGCTCTGAACTTGGCTAAGGGCTGGTTCCCCCAAAACCCCTCCCCACACACGTCAGTCATGCTGGGGACTGGGAGCTCAGGGAGCCATGGGCGGCCTAGAAACGGAGTGCCACGGGCTGCACTGGCCTTCCAGCTCCTTCTGGCCTGGACTGGAGAGCTGGGCAGCCCAGTGCAGCCCTGCCTGCCAGCAGCCCCTGGGCCTCTGTGACGGCGAACCTGGGCGCCTGAGCGGAAAGCCTGTCTTAGGCTCTGGGCTTGGCCAGCTTTGTGTCCCGGCTCCACTCTCAGGGACTGCTGCCCTAGGGAGCCTTTGAGTATCCAGAGATGAGACGAGGTGTGGGCTTGCACGTGGGGTAATGTGCCCCCGCCCCCTGCAAACACTCAGTAACTGCCCAAGGGATCAGCCTGGTGCTCGCCCGGCCGAGGGCCTCGTGGTCAGAACTCAGCTGACACCAGAAGGAAGAGGAACCCACAGTGGTGGTTTTGAGCCTCTGACCCCCTGATTTAGGGCAGCCCACCCCCTGAGCCTCAGTTTCCTTAGGGGTACAGTGAGGTGAGTAATGCGGAGGAGGATTACATGAGGGAGGGGCCTGCGCCCTCACATGAGCCTGGCGCAGAGCTGGCCCTCCCACTCGTGGCGGTCAGTGTGTTCGTGTTCCTTTTGCGGCTTCTGCTTTAATCCGGATGGTCTCTGAGCTGAGGATGGGGATGAGGAGGCTCTGCTCGTGGCCCCAGCTGGCAGAGAGGCCGTGAGGGAGGAGGGGCGAGGAGCCGGGCAGGACTGCCGGGGTGTCCTCGAGGAGGGCCAGTCGCTGTGCTGCTCAGAGCAGGAGTCAGGCACAGGCGGGTGGAGGGCGGCTCGTGCCTCCCCCCTCCTCACCTGGAGGAAGCCGAGAGCTGGGCCAGGCAGGGAACACCCGGGCTGGTATTCCTGCCCTCCCAGCTCTGCCACGGACTCATTGTGACCTCGCAAGGTCACTGCCACCTTCAGGCTCGGTCTCCCCATCTGGGAAATGGGAGGTCGGACTCTTTTGGCTCTAACGGTCTTTGACTTTGATATAAAGATCATCATCCGTTTCCTTTCCTTTCAGAAAGGTGATTGAGTCCGTCCCTCAGACATTCACTAAGCCGATGATGTCTGTGACTCTTTCGTTCATTAAAAAAGGTTTCCTGAGCACCTTCTGTGGGCCAGGTCCAAGGCAGCCACACCAATCACACCAGTCCCTCTTTGCTCTGAGCTCACTGTCTAGCAGGTCCCCACATAGAAGGTCACATTTCAGGGGGCCAAAGCTCTGAGAGAGGAGGCACAGGAGCTGTGAGAGCCCAGAGGAGGCCCCGACGTGCCTGGCAGTCAGGGAAGTCTCCCTGGTGGAGGAGGCCCTGGAGCTCAGCACACAGAGTTCACCATGCAGATCTAGTTGGGAAGGGTATAACCAGCACAGGGAGCAGCAAGGAGGAGGCCCAGAGGTAGGTGTGGGAGGGCACAATGGGCAGCGGTCAGGTGTGGTCACTGCACATGGGCTGGGCTTGAGTGGGTTGGAAGGAGAGGAAACAGGTCAGCAGGGACCACAAATAGCCTTGAACGATGCTGAGGGTCCTAGCCTTTGCTCTGGAGGGGTCTAAGCAGAGGGCAGCACCGTCAGAGTAGAGTTTTTGAGCAGCTGCCAGGCATCTGGCTGGTGGATGGGTCAGAAGGGGTCAATGGAGACAGAGGCCAGGGCAGGAGTGGGCCTGAGCTGGGTGGTTGTGGAATTCAGACCCTTTGCTGGGAAAGGCTGGGGTTCCTGGAAAAGATGGGAGGGATACTGCATTTGCATAGAAAGAATTCTGGCTCCAGAAGGCACATGTGGTGGAAGGACAAAAGTGGGGCCTTTGGTTATTTAAAGACCTGGGTTCAAACCCCAGCTCTGCTCCTTCCCGGCTGGGTGATCCTGGAGCCTCCCTTACCCTCTCTGAGCTCAGGTTTCTTAAATCGGGGTGATCATATTTGATGGGCAGTCTATTGTGAAGATCCGATGAGACCATGGGTCTGAAAATGCTAAATAAAAATATAAAATGTGGAGTGGGTGCTAGAGAAGTATGAGTTTCTAGATGAGAAACCAGAGTGGTAATGTGACCTGATGGGTCTCACGCAGCAAAATCATAGTCATGTCATCAAAGATGTGGGTTGGGCCCCCGGCGGTCTTTTCCCCTGCCCCCTACCCCACCACTGGGGCTGATGTGGACCCGGCCATGGGAAGCGAAGCCTCTGACAGGGGTGGGGGTGGGGAGCAGCAGCAGAAAGGAGGTCAAACCTGGGGAGGGTGAGGGAGGAAGGTAGGCTCAGGGACCGGGCCTCTGCCCCACGGGATGAAGGCTTGAATGAGATCTGGGGGGAGTCAAGATAAAAACTGATGACAGGAGTGCAAACTGCATTTTTCCCTTTTGGAAACATGCTAACCCCAGCTGGGTAGCTTTCACTCTCTGGGCCCATAGAGGGAACCCAGGATGTGGGACCCGGAGGCCTGGGTCCCGGCTTGGCCCTGCTGCTCACTGGCTTTGGATCACCCTAGATGATATGTGGCTCAGTTTCCTGTAAAATGGGATAATAATCAGTACAGGGTTTTTTGTTGTTTTAGTTTTTTTTAAAGATTTTATTTTTCCTTCTTCTCCCCAAAGTGCCCCGATACACAGTTGTATATTTTTAGTTGTGGGCCCCTCTAGTTATGGCATGTGGGACGCCACCTCAGCATGGCCTGATGAGCAGTGCCATGTCCACGCCCAGGATCCGAAACCCTGGGCTGCCAAAGTGGAGAGCACAAACTTAACCACTCGGCCGCGGGGCCGGCCCCAGGACATGGTTTTTTGTTAGTTCGTTTGTCCTTCTATCTGTCTGTCATCTCTCTGCCTGTCTACCCATCAAACCTTCCTTGATTCCCTCCCTGATGCCAGCACTGTCTGTGGTGCCAGAGACAGGGGGCCGGATGGGGTCATCCAGACATGGGGTGCTTAGGCTGGGATGGAGGAACGGCCAGCATCCTGGGAGGCCAGCGGAGAAGCCTAGCCAAGCCTGATGGGGCCTCAGGTCATCCTTCCTAGAGGAGCATGTCTGGTTCCACCTCCTGCTGCACCCACTAATGCCCACTGCTCTTCCTGCCCTCCCCCTCCCCAGGTGGACAAGGAGGTCTTGTGCCAGGGCCTTAGTCTGCTCCAGGTCCCCTCGGGGCTCCCGCGGGACATCGAGGCCCTCAACCTATCTGGAAACCAGCTGCGGAGCATCCTGGCGTCACCCCTGGGCTTTTACACCGCCATTCGTCACCTGGACCTGAGCACCAATGAGATCAGCTTCCTCCAGCCAGGGGTCTTCCAGGCCCTCCCCCACCTGGAGCACATCAACCTGGCCCACAACCGCCTGGCGGTGGGCACCGCGCTGAGCACTGGTGGTCTGGGCCCCCTGCCGCACGTGTTGTCCCTGGACTTGTCCGGGAACAGCCTGTACAGCGGCCTGGTGGAGCGGCTGCTGGGGGAGGCGCCCGCCCTGCGCTCCCTCTCGCTGGCGGAGAACAGCCTGACACGCCTCGCCCGCCACACCTTCGGGGGCACGCCAGCACTGGAGCGGCTCGACCTGCACAGCAACGTGCTCATGGACATCGAGGACGGCGCTTTCGACGCCCTGCCCCGCCTGGCCCACCTCAATCTCTCCAGGAACTCCCTCACCTGCATCTCCGACTTCAGCCTCCAGCAGCTGCGGGTGCTGGACCTCAGCTGCAACAGCATCGAGGCCTTTCAGACGGCTCCGGAGCCCCGGGCCGAGTACCAGCTCACCTGGCTCGACCTGCGGGAGAACAAGCTGCTCCACTTCCCTGACCTGGCCGCGCTCCCAAGACTCACCTTCCTGAACGTGTCCAACAACCTCATCCGGCTCCCCGCGGGGCCGCCCCCGGGCGGCGAGGGCCTCCACGCGCCTTCCGAGGGTTGGTCAGCGCTGCCCCTCTTGAACCCCAGCCGGAATGCCAGCGCCCACCCACTCTCCCAGCTCTTGAATCTGGATTTGAGCTACAATGAGATCGAGCTCATTCCCCAGGGCTTTCTTGAGCACCTCACCTCCCTGCGCTTCCTGAACCTCAGCCGAAACTGCTTGCGGGCCTTTGAGGCCCAGCGGGCGGGCTCCCTGCCCTGCCTCGTGCTCCTGGACGTCAGCCACAATGCGCTGGAGATGCTGGAGCTGGGTGCCAGAGCCCTGGGGTCCCTGCGGACGCTGCTCCTACAGGACAATGCCCTGCGGGACCTGCCCCCATATACCTTTGCCGGCCTGGTCAGCCTGCAGAGGCTCAACCTGCAGGGGAACCGAGTCAGCCCCTGTGGGGGCCCCGGGGAGCCTGGACCCCCAGGCTGTGTGGCCTTCTCTGGCATCTCCTCCCTCCGCATCCTGAACCTGGTGGACAATGAGATGGAGATGCTGAGGGCAGGTGCCTTCCTCCACACACCACTCACCGAGCTGGACCTCTCTGCCAACCCTGGGCTGGATGTGGCCATAGGGGCCTTGGCAGGCCTGGAGGCCTCCTTGGAGGTCCTGGCCCTGCAGGGCAATGGGCTGGCCGTCCTGCAGGTGGATCTGCCCTGCTTCAGCTGCCTGAAGCGGCTCAATCTCGCCGAGAACCGCCTGAGCCGCCTGCCAGCCTGGACGCAGGCTGTGTCGCTGGAGGTGCTGGACCTGAGGAATAACAGCTTCAGCCTCCTGCCGGGCAGCGCCATGGGCGGCCTGGAGACCAGCCTTCGGCGCCTCTACCTGCAGGGGAATCCGCTCAGCTGCTGTGGCAATGGCTGGCTGGCCTCCCAGCTGCACCAGGGCCGTGTGGACGTGGACGCCACCCAGGACCTGATCTGCCGCTTCGGCTCCCAGGAGGAGGTGTCCCTGAGCCACGTACGTCCCGAGGACTGTGAGAAGGGGGGGCTCAAGACCGTCAACCTCATCATCATCCTCACCTTCACGCTGGTCGCTGCCATCCTCCTCACCACCCTGGCCACCTGTTGCTGCGTCCGCCGGCAGAAGTTCAACCAACAGTTCAAAGCCTAGAGGAAGCGGGGGCTGCAGAACAGCTCAGCCCAGAGACCCTTCCGGGTCAGTGGGGGAGCCCAAGAAGGGTGGGGACTGACCCAAGGTCACCCAGTGAGCCAGGGTCCGAGAACCCTGGTGTCTGAATCCCAGCCCTGGGCTCCTTTCCCTTGTCCGGCGGCGTTGGTAAGTGACTCACTTTCCAGGCCGCACGTGTGGCCCAGCTGTGGAGGCCGGAACTTGAGCAGTTCCAGGACTGTCAGAGAATAAAGCTGACCCATCAGATCAACAGACATTCACCAGCATCTCTTGTGTGCCACACCCTGCTCTGGGCTCCCAGGGACGCTGGTGAACGAGACGCATCTCTGTCCTCAGGCATCTCCCGGTCTGGGAGGGGAGGTGGTCGCAGAGCCATGCAGTGACCACACGGTGTGGGAGCCCTGCAGCCCCGCTGGCTGCGTGTGGACGGTCCTGCCCCCGGCCAGGCCAGGGTAACCAAGGGGCGAGACCAAGAGCCTTGGTCTGAGACGTTTCCAAGCAGACTGTTTGTCACATCTTCTGATAATGACTTTCAGCTTCTCTGGAACATGAAGAGCTTGTGACCGGAAGAGAGCTGGAGCCACATGAGTCCGTCTTGGACCCAGCGCTGTTTGGCGGGCCGCGGCGGCTCCAGCAGGGCCTGGGGAAACGCTGTCGTGCTGGGCTCCGGCCCAGGCCTGACCATTCCGTTTCCTGCTCTGGGGCTCCTTCCCTGGCTGGCACTCCCGTGCGGCACACACTGGCCCGAATACTGCCCAAGTCCCCGACGCCCTGCCCGGGGCCCCTGCTCCATCCCAGCCCCACCCTGGCCGCTGAGCTAGGAGTTAGAATCTTTGGGATCTGGTTCTGTTTTGCCCCAGGCTTGGCAGCTGTAGCAAACCCAAGCCTGCGTCTGCCTCTTTATGACAAGGCTCTGAGGTTGGTATTTTATCCCGTTTTATAAAGGAGGCTTGAAGTCTCCCTCCAGGGTCCTGCAGCTAAGAAACGCCATAAGTGAGATTCAGACTCATCTCCTCCTGCCTCCACGGCCTGAGCTCTGTCACTGTGGCAGCTGCAGGCTCTTAGGTGGACCGGAAGTGGTCCCACATGGCCAGAACAGGGCCTGGGAGCATCCTGTGTTGCACATACCCACCCACTCCTCTCCCTCCTCTCTCCCAGGCAGGCAGAGAGAAGACAGGCAGCCACGGGCCCTCTGCTCCTTCTCTGCCTCAGTTTCCCTTGTTCCCTCCTTTGCAGACTGCTGTGGGCCCCCTTTTTTCTCTTCTTGCTCTTGCATTCCCTCATCCCCTCTCCCTTCATAGAGCGTGACCTGGAGTTTGAGACCACTGGGTCCAACCTCCCCATTGCACAGACAGGGAAACTGAGGCTGAGGAAGAGAATGGGAGTTGCTCAGAGCTGCACAAGTCAGTGGCAGAGCCTGTGAAAAAAGTGGCTTCAGACCTCATTGAGGGGCATGTGGTGGCACTAGGGGTTGGACCTGAGTGGTTTCCTTCTCTCAGCTCTCACATCCCAAGAGAACACTGACTCCACATTCTCTTCCTGGTCCTCATCGTGCAGACATTTTTTTTTCCCCAAGAAAAATGGGTAGAAAAACCCATCCAGGTATCACCCTCTATCGGTCATTCCCGTGGAATCATGGGCTGTCCGGGAAGAAGGGAAGCCCTGGGATCAGGCCGGACCCTGTGTGACTGTCTGCCCCTCTTGCCTGGGCTGGGCCCGCGGTCTGGCTCACGACAGTGCTCATAAAGGAGATGATGAAAATGCCCCTCTCTCTCTGCCCCATTTTACAGATGAGAAAACTGAGGCCCAGAGGGGGTTGAGGACTCAGGGAGTCAATGGCCGAGCCGGGGCTGGAACCTGGTGTCCTGGCCCAGCCCAGGGCCCAGGCGGCGTCAGGGGCAGCCGGGGGCGTCGGGTCCCGGGTCCGGCTGGGGTCACGCCCACAGGTGCTCACCACACACGGATGCTTTTCCTCGGGCCTGGAGGGCCAGGTGCAGGCCCCTTCCCGCCTGATCTTTGCAAACACTACACAATGCTGCTGTCACCTCCCAGGAGCCAGGCCACAGCCCGGCCTCGGCACCAGCCTTTTGTATAACCCACGTGAATGTATTAAAAAATGATTTTGGAGAAACAGCTCACCTGCCAGCCTGCTCCTTGCTTCATTGCACCGGCGTGAACCCTGCCGTCCTCTGCTTCCCTTACTGTCTTGGAATCCTCATGCTACCCCTGGGGAGATAGGCCGAGGACTGTTGTGGGGGGAGACTGAGGCTCCGAGTCATCACCACATGGACCTTGGGGCCTCAGCCCTGCTCACATCCCCTGCGGGACCGCTGTCCTGTCACATTCAACAAACCCCACTCTCCCCCCCACCCCCCCCCACGGAGAACATGGTGGCTTTCCTTCCTCTGCGGCTCCCTCTGCTCCCCTTTCTCTGAGCTTGCCCCTCTGCCCCATCTCAGAGGCAGTGCCGACCCTCCCTCCCTTGCTCAGGGTCCTCTCCCCTCCTCTCATTCGCTCCCTCCACTCTCTGCTCACTTCTTTCTCTCAGGCTTCAGCTGTGCTCGAGTCTTGAGTCTTGCCCATCGCAGAAGTAGTAGACGCCCTTAAACCGCTTTCCCTTCCTTCTCCTCCTTCAGGGGTAAACTTCTTGGGAAAGTAGCTGCCCCTGCCCCATTCTCAACCCACCCCAGGCTGCCTTCAGCCCCTCCTGTGCCCCCACTGTCCCGCCTAAGGTCACTGAAGGCGTCCTTTGCCAAACTCAGCACTTTTCAGACTGCACCTCCTTGACCCCTCGGCTGTGGGGGCCCCTCACCGCGTCCTCCCTGGGCACACTCTCCTGGCACCTAGGACCCCCCACACGTGCTTTTCCTTCCTCTCAGGCCACTCCTTTTCGGGCCCTGCTGTGTGCTCATCTTCCTGGAGCATCTGAATGCCAAGCGCCAGGACCCCATCCCAGGCCCTCCTCCCTCAGGAAGGTCATCGCCCCCTTGCTATAGCCACCCCATTGCTCCGAGGATGCCCACAGCTCTGTCTCCAGGTCCTCCTGAGTGTCCAGCCCTGATACCCAGAGCCCTCCACCCCTAAGAGAGCTAAAGGTCTCCCGGGGGCTGGAGAACTGAGTGGCAGGTTGCCGCTCAAGGCGGAACCTGGGAGAAGAGCCGGAGGGGCCAGCAGAAAAGCGTTCCTGGTTCCTGGAAGGGAGTGGGAGGGTGAGGGTGTAGGCTGTGGGGTCTGGGGGAGGGGACAAGTGCAACCTCACCAGTGGTGGGCGTGGGGCAGGCAGGGGGCTCTGAAGCAGAGTCTAGAGGAAGGGACGGTCCCCCTGCCTCCCCGCCCCCACTTTGCAGCCCCCTGCGCTTGTCCTCATGTGGCTCCGCCTCCCGTCCTCAGCTGCTGGACACCCAGACACTGCCGCCTCTGCAGGTGCCCGCCTTCTCCCCCCACCTCCTCTCCTGATGGTGCCAGCCCAGTGCTGCCTGGTCTCCCCACCCCCGAGCATCCTGGAGACTTCTCCAGCCCAGCATCTCTGGGCCGTGGCCTCTCACCTCCCAGTTCCTGCTCCAGCTCCTACTCTCCAAAGGCAAGTTGTAAATGCCTATTTCACGGATGGGGCTGGGGGGTGAGGGGGCATGTGACTCAACACCCTGCACACAGGAGGTGTGCCACAAAGGCCTCAGGGAAGGCAGGAGGGCGGGCTGAGTTCAGCCCGGGGCTCTGTGAACCTCCGATCTGGCGGGGAGCCCCCCGGGTCCCTGACCCCTCTTCCTGGAAAACAGGGGAGTTCGCTCACCTGGTCAAGACCCCCAGTGAGGCAGAAATTCCTGTTTTCAGCCAAACGTGGACACAGCTGCCAAGTAGGTCATCAGAGCATCCGGCAGTTCTAGGAGGAGGGGAGGCCCTCACCTGCCCCCGTCACAGACAGCCTGCGGGGCCAGGCCACCCGGCTCATTCAGTCCACGGGCACAGGTCCCGGCAGGAGGGGAGGAGGCAGCACATGGCCCACCAGCTGCCTCACCTCTGAGTTCCCTGTGCGGGCACCCCCTGGGGGACCAGGACCCGCTGTCTGCGTTCTGTGCCCCTGTCCTTTGGGCAGCTTACAGGTCCTGCAAGTCCAGGTCCCTACAGCCCTCCAGGACCATCTCTCTGGCCGCCTCCCTCCTTGTCTTCAGAGCTGACAATTATTGAGCACGTCCAGGGGCTGGCCGCCTGACTCTCCCCAACACCAGGCTCTCTCCCACCTCCTCTACCTGAACTGTCTCACCCTCCCACCCAGACCCACCTGCTGAACTCCTCCTTTTCCAACCCTGCCTACATCACCTCCTCCAGGGAGACTGCCCTGATTTCCTTCCTCCAGCTGCCCACTGTGCCAGGCTGCCCTCAGCCACAGCACCAGGATGTCTGCCTGACCTGCCACCATGAGGGAGGTCCTACCTGGTGCCCCTTCTGTGTCCTCAGGGCCCATGAGCCAACACAGAAGGTGAGTTCAGAAAATGTTTCCTGAATGGATGCCCCCGCCCTCCAGGACTGAAAAACTTGTGGGGATTGAGACCAGCCCTCAGACAGAGAGTGGGTGACAGGCTTCTCAGACAGACACAGGGGACACAGAAGACAGAGAGGGGGATGCAGGGTGTGGGCTGCCCAGGGGTAGCAGTGGCCAGTGGTGAGGCAAAGAAAGGAGCTTCTCTCACCACCCTCCAGATCCCTGCAGGACCCTGTCTTCTCTTCTCCTCCCTGCCTCTCCTCCCTCCCCGCCCTCTCCCTCTCTCTTCTCACTCCTCTCCCTTGGTCGTCTCCCCCACCCTATCTCACTGAACAGTGGGGCTGTGGTGGCTGAGAGGGGGCAGGGAGGAGGTCGAGCTGTTTATAGGAGCTGGAGCAGCTCCAGCCATCAGCTCTGTTTGGAGCTGCAGACCAAGCATAATAAATACCTTGGCTCCTCCCCAGCTGTGCTTTGCCTGAACTTGGCCATTCGAACTCCAAACCTCTCCGGCCTGCTGGTTCTCAGGACCCAGCTCCCACCCCACCCCACCCCACCCTCCCACCTCCCACCAAGCTGCCCTGGAGCGAGCACTGCCTCTGGGACCAGAAACGCAGGGCTGAGTCTGGGCTCCTCCACTGCTTTGGGGAGCAACGGCAAGTCACACAGCCTGTCTGTGCCTCCATTTCCCCATCCGAAAAACAGCACTGTAGTCAATGCACAGTGCTGTTCACATGTTAGGCCAGAGCAAGCTGAGCATCCGCTCTGTGCTGGGCCCTGCGGGATCCCTGGGAACAGTCGGACAGATCCTCTGCCGATTGGGAAGAGGGAGGGGCCGAGGCACAGCACAGGCAGGAAGTGGTCAGCGCCACAAGGGAGGTCCAGATTTGTGCTCCGAGTTTGTTTGCAGCAGGGAGCGGCCCTTCCAGCTGCAGGAGTGAGGGGAGACTTCGAGGACATCTGGGCTGTCCCTGCGAGGAAGGGTAGGATTTCAACATGTGGAGATGGGGAGAGGCTCCTCTGGGCCAAGCAAATGGCTCAAGGCCCGGAGTCGGGCAGTGGGAAGATGCGGCCTGGGGCAGGCAGAAGAGTCTGCCTGTGCCCAGCCTCCGCCCCATCACTCCCAACTGTGTCCTCTCTGATCCTTCCGCACCCTCAGCTCTGACTTCCCAGCTGTCTGGAATCCTCCTTCCTTTCCTGGAGAGCTTCCGACTCACCCAGCTCTCCCAAGTTGTGGATGCATTCCCGGAATTCTGCAGTCACGTCCACACCCCCACCTACCCCCAAAAAGCCACCCCGGAAAGTGGAAGACTCGGATAGGGGAAAAGTCGTTGGCCAATAGCACATGTTTCTGGGATGAATAAGGGAATAAAAGAGTGAGTCAATGAAAAAGAGGATAAGTAAGTAAATTACTGAATTCAACCGATATTCCTTAAGCCCCTGCTACACACCATGCTAAGTACTAGATTCCTCCCCTCGTGGTGCTCCCTGTTTATTAGGGAAAATAGACATTAGACACACACATACACACACACAGACGAATAAAGACAAAATGGCAAATTGTGATGAGTACGATGAGAGGAAATAGTTGGGATGGGCCGACTCAGAGAAGTCCCCTCCGAGGACAAGATCTGAAGCTAAGACTGAAGGACTCAAGTCGAGTGAGTGACTTAATATTCCTTCCAGCCTGGTCCCCTGACTCCCATGAATTTGCCGAAATGCCTGGGGAGAGCGAGAGCTCACTCTAGAGCCCCAGGTCCATTTTCACGCACTGAAAGTGGCCCCTACACTGGGACCCTCCCAGCCTCCCCTCCCCCTGGTGCCTCGGCTGCCCCATTCTAGAATCACGAAGGAAAATATGGAAGGCCACATATAGGAGGGTGGAGGGGTGGCTAAGGGGGCAGGGGGGTGGGGGGGGTCCCAGGAGTTAAGCACTGTCGGGTAGGGGGCTAGCTAGGCTGCAGGACAAGAGAATCCAGTCCTTTAAATCCAAAGGCCCCTGCTTTTCAATTTTCAGGGGTGGGCGTAGGATGGGCTTGGCTCCCTCCTCCATTCCTGCACCGGCTATGTCAGCTTGTACCCTCCTCTTCCATCCTAGGTAACTTACTAACATTCTCATATCTAACCTTCCGTATGTTTTCTCCATAGTCAAGTAATCATTGACAGACACATTTAAATTATATGCAAATACTCATATGCATGTATCGTTTTATAAAAATGGAGTCATTTCATATACATTTTCCTGCATCCTGCTTTTCTCATTCAACAATACTTTAAGGAAACCCCCCCAAACAAACCGACATAGCTCTGATTCATTGTTGACAGTCCATAAAATTCCACAGGGTGACTGTTCCGTAGTTGCTTCAGCCATTCACATGGATGGGACGTCCACTTGGTTACGCTTTCCTGCAACTGTAAACAGGCTGCAAAAGCATCTTTGTCTGTATGTCCGCTGTCTCTGGGAGTTGTATGTCTGTCAGGTAAGCACTTATAAGTGGGATTCTCGATCAATGGATAGATATTATATATAATTTTAACAAAGCTTACTTTTCAAAAAGACAGTCACGTTCCACATTTCCACAGACACCTCATGAGAGTACCTTTTCCGGCACTTCCCTGCCAGAAACGCAGGCCACGGCGACAGGTGTAAAGTGGCCTCTCGCTGTTCCTTTAAATCGCACTTTCCTACCGCTCCGTCTGAGCAGCTTGTCGTCTGTTTCTTGGCCATTTGGATCAACTCTTCCCTTGAATTGCCCATTTTCCTGTTGAGTGGTCTTTTCCGCATCAATTCGTAAAACCTCCTGGTACACTGCAGTTATTAACCTTCCCCTAGCGTCTTCATAACAAACGTTTCCCAGGTCTCTCATTTGTCTGCTGACTCTGCTTGTGCACGGTGCCCCACGATGCTGCTCAGCTCTCCCTGTCCCTTTGTCGCTTCTCAGTTTGTTTCACTCGGATTGCTTGTATGGTCTCCTAAATTTTCCTCTTCTTTTTTTCTTGTTTTCTTTTTTACGTTTAAATCTTTAAATAATCTGAAATGCAGTTTTGATTATGAAGCTGGATAATGGTCAAATCTCATTTGATTCCAGATGGACAGTAATTGTGCCAGCATCATTTATTAAATAATTAGAAGTTCGCTCTGTCAAATGTGAAATTCTGATATATATTTGGATTCCATGTTCTGTATGTTTCATGGATCTATTTCTCTCTAGTGATTGGTTTTAGAGTTTGTTCTGATACATATAAGGCCTGTCCTGGTGCACTGTTATTATTTCCCATAAATTTTTGGCTATTTTTAGGCATTCATTCTTCCGTATAAACATTTCACTCTGGGGCCGGCCCGGTGGCGCAGCGGTTAAGTGCTCACGTTCTGCTTCAGCGGCCCGGGGGTCGCCGGATCCCGGGTGTGGACATGGCACCATTTGGCACGCCATGCTGTGGTAGGTGTCCCACATATAAAGTAGAGGAAGATGGGCACGGATGTTAGCTCAGGGCCAGTCTTCCTCAGCAAAAAGAGGAGGATTGGCAGCACTTAGCTTAGGACTAATCTTCCTCAAAAACAAACAAATAAACAAAAAAACCCATTTCACTCTGTCTGGAATTGATTTGGGGAGTTTTGACATTTCTATGATATTAAATCTTCTCATCCAAGAGCATGGTATGTTGTTCCGTTTGCTCAGTCCTTCCACAAGATCGTACAGTTTTCTTCATATGGGTCCTATGTCTTTCCTGTTATATTTATTCCTATTTTGTACTTTTTCTCAATATTGTAAGTGGAATATTTTTTCTCTTTCCATTTTTACATGCTGATTGTCAAAATAGAG
The DNA here is from genome assembly GCF_041296265.1 of Equus caballus. Classification (NCBI taxonomy): domain Eukaryota; kingdom Metazoa; phylum Chordata; class Mammalia; order Perissodactyla; family Equidae; genus Equus; species Equus caballus. Next base: position 70,101,099 of record NC_091690.1, read on the forward strand.
AAAAGTGATTGGTTTTATATATTTATCTTGTATCCAATAACCTTATCAATTTTTCCTCTTCATTCAAGTAGGTTTTGTGAGCTTGTTTCTTTTGTTTCTGCACTTGTTTTTGGTTCTTGTTTCTCTGCTACAGGCTCTTGGGTTTTCTAGGTATGCAATCATTTAACGACGTCACTCTTCCCGCAGCCCCCTTGACGCCCTCCCCGCTGTGGTGTCTGTCTCTGGCCAGGCCTGCAGCCGAGTTGCGGGGACCCACACTGTCCACCACAGAGCTCCTGCTCCCATGCCCTCTCTTCCCAACACCAGGGCTGCAATCTTCTGTCTCCTTCATTTGCAGGAGCAGAGTGAAGGTGTGGGTTGGGGGCCGCCTCAGAATACCCGCCATTTTGTTCCACAGAGTGAATTTATTCCCCTCTAACTGGAATTCTGTTCTCCTCCTAGAGCAAAGGTTGAGAACTGGTGGCCTCTGGGCCAGATTTAGCCTTCAGGCGTGCTTTATTTGGCCCACACATTGGTTTATAAAAATCTGGTTTAATTGCCAACATTTAAAAATTGGAAGAATTGTTTTATATGGGCCCATAGAAAAATCTGTATTTCTGATTTTTCTTAAAATTCTGGAAAGTCTGAGACCCTGGGCCCCCAGACCACAGGGCAATGATTGGGATGAACTGTGAAACTGCATCTCCCACCTAGACTGTGGACTCCTCAAGGGCGGGGGCTATCCTGTCGCCTCTGTACCCCAGCACCTGACACGGGGCTTCAGGCAGGGGTCATGAAAGTATAATTCCTTCTGTGTCACGTACAAGTCTAAGGACGCGTGAGGTGAGAGTCCCATACAGTAAGGGTTCTGACCTTTATTGTGCCATGGAAACTTTGGCAGTCTGATGAAGCCTATGGGCCCCTTCTCAGAATAAGGTTTTTAAATTCATAGAACAAAAAATACACACGATTACAAAGGAAATCAATTCAAATCAATCTAATGCAGTTACTAGAATATTAAAAAATGATTGTGATTTAGTAATACAGATTTTTTGTTAGCACATTAAATAATGAGATCTAGCAGCAGATAGTATACCTACTGTGGTTTTGAAACACTGATGAGCATGAACAATTTCTTGTGAGATCTACAATAACGGTGACAAGATGGAAACATCTGTAATTTCTGCTGGGGGTGGGACTGCTAACGTCACAGGTATTGCCAAGACTATGGGGATTGGCAGCCTGCATTCATGAGGGAAAGAGCTGTTACATTTCAATTAGAGGCTAATGATGAAAATAAAGATGTAATTTTGTTTCTTATCCAAGTTCACAGACCCTAAGAATTCTACCCATGGGTTCCATGGATCTCAGGTCAAGACCCCTGCTTTTGGGAGATAGTGCTAATGGCAACTATAACTGAGCCACAATAACAGAGAAACACAGTCCCATGGAACCATCCCAATCTTGGGTGTTCTCGTTCAGGGCTGGGTTGGGGTGTAAATTAGATCACTTCTTCTGGTGGGCTTTTGGGCAATTTGTTCCAAGAATCTTAAAAACGTGCATCTGCTTTAACCCTGCAATTCTGTTTCTAGGAGTTTATCCCAAGGAAATAAAGACGCAGCCAAAGGAAAATTGAGTGTGAGGATGTTTATCATCGCCAGGGGCACAGCCAGCTTCTGTGGAGCCTGAAGCTTGTGCAGCGTAGGGGGCTCCTTTTACAAAAAGGAGGCAAAATCACAAATATAAAATTGCTAGACCTTCCCAGGCATGTGGCAAGGTCCTGAGCAAGTGAGGGACCCTGCAGCTAAAGCTTCATCAGCTTTGCGTTAATTAACCCAATCACAGCATTATTAATAATAATCTAAAATTAGGAACAACCTAAAACAGCCAACAATTGGGGTTTGATATAGTCAGTTATGGTATATCCATACAAGGGAATACTGATCAGGCATTTAAATGATATGAATGTAGAGGTGTATTTATTGACGTGGAAAGATGCTCCAATAGTAATATGAAGTGAAAAAAGCGGGTTATAAAATACGTGTAAGATCCCAGTTTTGTTAACATACAGTTGTGTAACCACCACCGCAGTGAGAATGTACAACGTTTCCATCCCCCTAAAAAGTCCCCTGTGCCCTTGTGTAGTCAACTCCTTTCTCCATCCCCAGCCCCGAGGAATCACAGATGTGTTATAGTGTCTGCTACAGTATTGCCTTTTCCAGAATGTCATAAATAAAATCACACAGTAGGTAGCTTTCTGTCTGGGCTCTTTCACTACTACAACGCACTTGAGCGTCATCCACGCTGTTGAAAGTCTCGAGGCTCCTTCCTCATACTGAGCAGTATTCCACTGAACGCTGCATCAGAGTTTGTCTAACCATTCGCTTATTGAAGAACATTTGGGTTGTTTCCAGTCTTCGGCTGGAATTATAAATAAACTGCTATAAACATTCACATACAGGTTTTGGTGTGAACATAAGTTTTCGTTTCTCTCGGGTCAATACCTGGGAGGGGGCGTGTTGGGTCCTACGGCAGGTGTATGTGTAACTTTTCAGAGACGCTGCCAAACTGTTTTCCAGAGTGATTGTTCAACTTTTAATTCTCTTCAGCAATGTTCGTCTCCATCCTCACCAACACTTGGTATTGTGGTTGTTTTTAATCCCCTTAATAGGAGTGTAGTTGTAGACTGAAGGTGTTTTTTATGTTTGTTTTTTTGTAAATAGATTTCTTTTTTGGAGCCGTCCTTTATCAGGTATGTCTTTTGCAAATATTTTCTCCCAGAGACTGAAGTTTTATTCGAATTGGACTGCAATTTTTCTTTTTACTTTTAGTTTTGAAACAACTTCAAACTTGCAGAAGAATTGCAAGAATAGTACAGAGAACTCCCATATATCCTTCACCCAGATTCACCAACGGTTAGCAATTGTCACTTGCTATCTCTATATATACACATTTTTTTTCTCCAACCATTTGAGAGTAAGCTGCAAACATCATTACCCCAAATATTTCAACGCATATTTCCTAAGAAAAAAGACAGTCTCTTACCTAACCACAGTGTAGTTATCAAATCAGTAAATTTAACATTGCCATAATATATTATCTAATTCTCAGGTGAGATCCAAATTTCACTAAATGCTCCAATAATGTCCTTTATAGCAAGGTCCCCTCCGATCCAGGATCCAGTCTAGCATCATGCTTTACGTTTGGTTGCCGTGACTCTTGTCTCCGTTAGTCTGGAACAGTCCCTCAATCTTCATCGTCTTTTGTGACATTGACACTTTTGATGAGTCTGGGCCAACGATTTTGTAGACTGATTTTCAGTTTGGGTTTGTCTGATGTTTCCTCTCTCAAGTTCTGCCTTTTTGGGCAGGAATACCACAGAAGTGGTGGTGTCGTGTGTTTCTCAGGTCACCACATCAAGAGGTACTTCATACTCTACTGAGTATAGCTTTTAATGTGCATTAGGGCAAAAAAAGAGAAGACTGAAGGAAGATATTCGCCAAAAAATAAGAATGAGAGGAGGATTTCAGGTGATTTTTACTCTGTTCTTTGACTTGCCCATATAGTGCACTCATACCCAGCAAGCGTTTACTCTTGCCCGCACTACCTCCAAATTCTGCCCGCTCTCCGCTTCGGACTAGACCTTGCCTCCTGATGCTCCAGGGAAAAGGAGGTCACAGTCAAGAGGCAATTACACAGTGTCATCTTGACCTTTTGACTTTCTAATATCCCAGGTCCTTCCACTTAACGGATTATCCAGAGTCATTTTTACTGGATGGAATTTTTGCCTTATACTCATCAGATCCAATGCCACAGTATTTTCATATTTTTTATACAGTTAACTTATGTTACTCATGAAAGATTTTTAAAAACTGATATTAAAAAAGGGGAAAAATCACCTGCTTCCATGAGCTGACATTTTGAATTGTGGACCAGAAACCTCAGCAGCCCGGGGTGGGGTGGTTTATATGTCAGTGCAGACATCATGGAAATTCTCAGCTTGGCATCTTCAGAAAGAGGAGGAGCTTGGAGGCGGGCACCTTGAAGGGGAAAATACCTCCAAACTAGTCATCAGGCCCACATTTCTTCCTCCTACAGGTCTCTCATCTTCTCCCCATCCTTATGCCGCTGAGGGTTCAGGCCTTCGGCATCTCTCACCTGGACTGTGGCCCCAGGCACTCAGCTCCCTGCTCTCGGGGTCTTTAGTCCGTTCTGCAGCTGAATAATCTTCCCAGAGCCTAATGTTGTTCTGTCTCCTTTCCACAGCTTCCACTACCCCATCACCTACCCAATCAAATGCATTCCCTGACACCCACCTTTCCCGCCCTCTGGCCCCACGCTGCCTCTGTACTTACCAGAATCCCATGCACCAGCCACCGGTGGGCTGCTGGCTCGTTTCTGCCTCTGTGCCTTTGCTCAGGCCATTCTCCTCCCTGGAATGCCTTCCTCTGGGAGCTCTGCCTATCCAAACCTGGACCACCCTTCCAGGGCAAGCATCAAATTACCTCTTTCAAGAATTCTCCAGCAAACCCTTACTGAATGACTCCCTGGGCCAGGCTCTGAGGCTGCAACCATGAGAATGACACAGCCCCTGCCTTCAAGAGCGTCACAGTCCACTGGGGAGTCGAGAAAGATAAACACATCAACAGAGACATGAAGGGTGGATGAGAAGGGAAGGATAGAAAAAGAATATTTGTAGCAGAAAAAACGTTGCCCTTGTAGGTCATGTACGGGTTTGCTGGGCTGCAGGAACAAAGTACCCACAGGGCAGGGGTGGGGGCTGGGAAGCTTAAAACAACAGAAAGATGTCGTCTCCCAGTTCTGGAGGCAGGAAGTCCAAGATCAAGGTGTCCGCAGGGCCATGCTCCCTCTGAAAGGGCCAGGGAAGGACCTGTTCCAGGCCTCTCTCCTGGCTCCTGGCGGTTCCCCGGCTTGTGCAGCGCAGTGCCCTTCCTCGCGTGGAGCTCTCCTGGGTGTGTGTCCCTGTGCCCAAGCCCCCCTCTTTGTTAGGACAGCAGTCATTGGATTAGGGGCTGTCCTGCTCCAGCATGATCTCATCTTATCTAAGGAACATCTGCAACAACCCTGTTTCCAAACGAGGTCACGTTCTGAGGTCCTGGGGGTTAGGACTTCAACATACGAATTTGGTGGGGGCCAAAGTTCAACCCATGCCATCTGAGCAGAGGCCAGAACACAAAGGGCAGGGATGAGCGTGGAGGAATAGACCCGGAGGCGCTGGCTCCCTCAGTTCGCTGTGTGAGAAGGCAGCCGATCAGAAGAGGGATTTGCGGGAAAGACAGACACGGCTCATGGGATTTAAAAGAAGTAAGTGGTTGCTGTGTGGTGTGCTTTGTCACCTCTGCTCTGTTCCCACAGAAGCTGCTTCTGCAGGGGAGTGGGGGAGGGGATTACCGATGCGCTGGCCCAAAATCCAGGGCAGGGTGTCTGTGGGAGGCCACACCACGGCCTGGAGGAGATGGGGTACTCCCGGCTGAGGGAGCAGAGTGAGGGAGGGTCTAGGGCAGCGGCTTCGTGAGAGAGGAAAGAAACAGCCGTGACTAGTTGTATTCAGCATCAGACTCTGCCGTATGCATTCATTTCTGAGGACACATTTGATTCTGGTGAATGCCTTGTATGGTAGAAATCATCGTCCCTGTTCTACAGCCGAGGACATGGTGGCTCAAGGGTGATGTGGGCTGCTAGAGGTCCCACAGCAGGTGCCAGCCAAAGCAGCGTTGAACCCAAGAAGTCTGTCAGCAAAGCCCATGCTCCTTCCAGAGCTCTCAGGTACACTCTGACCACAGGCTCTTCTTTAGCAACTCGGGGAAGCTCATGCGCAGCTGAGCTCCAACAAGCCAGATGCACCGACTGATTAAGGAATGTTTCTGTACAGCCACTTCAGAAACCATCTTCATATCCATTGGCTCACTTCTGATTTCAGCCAAGGCTCACCTCCCGTGGCCAGCGTCCTACCGCAAGCTTGAGCCATGAGTTTCCACGTCGGCCGTAGGCTCTTCAGCACCACAGGAGCTTGCTTGGGCAGGCGACGCAGCCAAGAGATCTAAAGGTCCTCACCCGGTGGGGCAAGAGTCAGCAGATCGACTTCCAGCTTCCTATCCTGCAGGTGCGTGGTCCTGACAGGCGTTCTGTAGGCTTCGCAGGGTCCTGGTGGGGTGCAGCCCTGTCGCCCACTGTGGAGATGGATGTGACACACCCGAGCTGGGCTTTACTTCCTTCCCTGTCCCACTCTCCCTCACTCTCCTTCCTGGAATCGCCTCCCCAGGGAACCATCGCGCCGAGGCCCGCCATCACACTCTGCCTTTGGAGAAATCCGAATTACGAGGGTGATGCTGGCACTGGGAGGAACAAGGAGGAGCCCTTCCCGAGGCGGGGGCCATTCTGAAACGGACTCAGAGCCGCACATGAAGACGCCAGCGAAGACCCATGGATGACGGACCATCAAATAGGGTTTTGATTTAGAGGTAAGGTGGAGAGGGAGGCCCGGCTGTACCACACAGGTCGAAGAGTCTGGGCCCCATTTAAGCGCGGAAGAGACACGCTTAGATTTGTATTTCTGAAAGCCCGCTCTGGCTGACGAACGGAGGACAGAGTGGAGGGAGCCAGACTAGGGTCAGGGAGACAGGCGGGGAGGCCATTGTTGGAACTGAGTGTAGATGACGAGGCCCAGACTAGGACAGCGGCAACGGCCCAGAGAGAAGATGACACAGTCGGGAGTTGTTTAGAGAGTTGACCTGCTGGACTGGATGAGAACCTGGATGAGGTCAGGGGTTGGGGGTGGAGAGAGACTGCCAGGGGTGGTTCCAGGCTTCTGGTGCCTTTCCCTGATGGAGGGGACGTGGGGAGAGAACAGGGAGGGAGGGGACCAGTTGGGTGTTGGTTCCCGTGGGCTGCGAGGGTCTCTGGAGCACGTGGAGGTCTGTGGTGGTACTCAGGAGGGAGGTTGGGCTTGAAGCAGGCTTAGGAGGCATCCGCCTAGTGACCTCAATGTTGTCCCTCACTCTTGGGCCTGTTCCCGCCACTGAACCAAGAGGGCTGCTTTGGGCGACTCCTAAGGGTCCTACAGCTCAGCAGGAGGAGCCCCTGCTGCTTCTCCTCCCCTGTCTCTGGTACCTTTCTCACCCCCAGCTTGGGGCAGGGGCAGACAAGCCTGGGTCCTGACCTCTCCTCTCCCAAGACCTCCCAGCGGGGCACTCTGCTTCTTCTAGGTCCGGAGCCCAGGAGATCCGACCTGTCCCAGGAAACGGGAGACGTGGAGGGAGCCAGTCCCAGCCCTTGGAGACCTCCCTCTCATTGTTTCCACAGCAGCACCAGCCCAGAAACAATTCAGGAGGCCCGGGGGGAAGCAGACTTTGCCAAGTCACTGCCTGTCTCAGGCGGGCAGGGATGGGGTATTGGGGGGCATCCTAATGGAGAGAGGGAGCAGGTCAGGAAGGTAGGAGAAGGGTCCAGCTCAGTCCTGACCAGAGTTCCAGGAGGAAATGGGGCCCCTCGAGGTGAGGGGCTGAAGGGAGATCATGAAAGGATGCGCAGGGGGAAGGGAGCCAACAGAGGGTGAGGAGCAGCCAGACTAGCAGCGCTTCCCCTCCCAGGCCCACAGGTTGAGAGGTGGCCATGGTGCTCCCAGAGCCAGTGGTGCTTGGAGCTGCAGAAGGCGGAGCTGCAGAAGGCGGAGCTGCCAGGACTGTGGCCATGCAGAGGGGAGCAGGAGGACCAAATGCTTTGACCTCGCTCTCTTCTCTCTCTGCTGTCCTGCCACAGCCTCTCGTTGGCCAAACCTAAAGGAAAGGTGAAGCATCCACAGAAGCCAACCTCCGGGACACAGAGCAGGACAGAGGACGGATCTGGGGCAGATGGAGAAGCACCAACACAGCGTGGAGCCTGGGAGGAAGTGCCAGCTGCACCACTTTCCAGATGCCCAAGGAGGTTTTCACCCCTTCATTTCCTCGTCTGTAGGGCGGGCTTAACACCTGGCTAGGTGTCTACCACATAGAGGGCACTCAATGCTTCCCTCTCGTCGTCTGATCTCCCCGACAGCACAAGTGTCCCCGCCCCAGGTGCACATGGGAAACTCCCACAGCATCTCCAGTCCTGTGAATCTTCCAGTTGCATTGGATGCTCTTTGAAGCATGTGGGAGTGCAAGGCTTGGAGTCTGAAGACGCAAGTCAATATCTCAGCTCCATCCCCACCCTGGAGGAGTCCCTTTACTATCTGAATCTTGATTTTCTCCGCTATCAGAGGAAGCCATTGGGGCCGGCCTGGTGGTGCAGCGGTTAAGTGCGCAGGTTCTGCTTCTGCGGCCCAGGGTTCGCCGGTTCGGATCCCAGGTGCAGACATGGCACCACTTAGCACACCATGCTGTGGTAGGCGTCCCGCATATAAAGTAGAGGAAGATGGGCAGGGATGTTAGCTCAGGGCCAGTCTTCCTCAGCAAAAAGAGGAGGATTGGCAGCAGTTAGCTCAGGGCTAATCTTCCTCAAAAAAAACAAAAGCCATCATAAACATTTCATCTTTATTACTTTTTCCCACACCCCTTAGTACCCCTTCCTGGTGTGCCCCGAGACATTCCTTCAGGAAGGAGCTGAGTGCACTAATTCACTCGAGCGTGTAAGTGACTGACAACCGACTCTGAGCTCTTGCAAGGCACTGAGAGGACAAACAGCTGAATCGGCGAGTTTATAGGGGGTATCTTATTCCTGTCTGCATCGCTGGTACCTAGTGAGACGTCCTGCCCCTCATGGGCAGATGATATAAGTTGGTAGAATCACTAAACTCTCGTCTTGTGCATCCCTGTGTGCCGGGTACCCAGACGGAGCCCGGCAAACAGAAGGCGCTCATGTGTGTGATCAGTACCTGAAGGGACTACCGAATTCAATGGGGCCCAAAGCCACATCTGAGTGTGGGGTTCCTGGCCAGGGGAGGCCAGCAGCAGATCCCCAGGGGCCAGGATCCCCCCACTTCATGCAAGAAGTCAAGGCCTTGGCAACAGCGGCAGCCAGCTAGCACCAGGTCCCAGCAAGAGTCATTGTTTGGCCAAACAGGAAGCCGCCCGAGGGGAAGTGTGGCCTCGCCTCAGTGAACCCCTGAAGAGTGGCCCCCAAGAAACTTGGGGATGTGCTGGCGGCCATGGGCCGTCTTGCAGCTGCACCGTCCTGCCTCAGGCTGGGCAGTGGACCTCACTCAACCCTCGGGGCCTGGTGCAGGGTCGGCAGGGCTGGGAGCAGGGGGCTGGGTTCTAGCCCTGTTGTGACCTTGGGCTCGTAAGCTGTCCCTCTCTGGACGTATCTCCTCACCCATTCACTGAGAGATTCCAACCATGCATTTGTGGTTGAATGGGTCCACATCCGGCTGTCTCCTCAGTCCCTCTGGCTGCCTGTTTCTGACATCTCCCAGTGCAGACGAGGCCCATGGAATGACGCGTTTCCACCTGGAGAAGGGAAACCCGATGCTTCCACAGCCCTTCGCAGTTAGTGAAGCACCATCTCTTCATTTCACTTGATCCCCCCCCCAATTACGCCAAGAGGTGAAGGTGGGGTTCATTGTCCCCCTTCACAGAGGAGGACACAGAGGCTCAGAGCCTGGAGTCGAACCCATACCCCTGGCCTCGGATCCTGAAGGTCTTGGGAAGCCTCACACTGAGGCCGGAGAGGGAGGTGGCTGTCCATCCCTGTAAGGTGAGCTCTGAGACAGAGGGCGCCCTGAGGAGGCAGCAGGCCCCCTGCCTGAGGGAACAGGGTCAGGAGCCTGATTCCAGGGTTGGCCCCTTGAGCCTGCTCAGTCTGTTTGCTGTGTGTGTATTTTTCTCAATTCAGGCTCTGCCATTTACCCGCTCTGTGACTCAAGCAAGCTACTCCGCTTCTCCAGGCCTCAGGGGTCATCTAGAGATGACGCCTGTCCTGCTGACCCCCAGGCTGGGTGGGATCCGACCAGCTGATGGGGGACTGAGGCCCGTCATCACATGGATGTGTTGGTTGCCCATCCAGCATCCATTCCCCTCTTCCTTCCTCAGAGGACCCCAATTCTGCTCATTCTCCCCACTCCTGGGTTTTCGCTAGATCCCAGTGAATCTAAGGCAATCAGCATGTGGCCTTCCCTGAGAGACGGTTCTTGATTGGAAACGTGGCCCAAGTCATCCTATTTGCACCAAAGAAAAGGCCTTACAGTCCAGGGTTGGGAGAGAAGTCCTCTCTTGCCCTCTCCAGCTGGATGTTCACACGGAAATGTGTAGCCCCCATTGCCACTGGCAACCCCGAGGAGAGTGACAGCCGCCTTGGAGCCGCAAGGGGGACCAGCTAAGGACAAGAGAGAACTAGGAAAGCCTGTGTTCTTGATGACACCCGGAGCTGCTGCTGGGGCTGGAGCCACCCCCTCGCCCCGCGCAGTGGTGCGAGATGATACGTTTCCTCGGAGGCAGGGTTTTCTCTTACAGCCAAAGGCATCTTTGGTTCCCCTCGTCATCATGCAGTTTCTGATCATGGAAAGGGAGCCAGCTGCCCTCCCCACGTTGGCGCGTTCTTGATCTTCAAGCCCAGAGGACAGTTGTGAAGCCTTTGGGCCCCCGGCCGGAGCTGACGTCTCATGGCTTTTGGGAAGCTCTGCGTTCTTTCCTCTCTGCTCCCCGAGCCAGACAGTTCCTCCCTCTCCACAGCTGGCCTCTGGCCTTGGCCCAGGGGCCACCCCGCTGACATTAATGCTGCAAGATTCATGGGGCAGGGAGACGGAGGGCCTGGACCCCATACCTTAGCCTGGGCTGTGCCCTCCGCTCAGCCTCTGGTTTTTTCCTCTTCTCCCCTCCAGGGACCTCGGCCATTTTGCAGCCTTAGGATTACAGCGTTTTCAGAATATAAGAGATCTCAGAGATGACCTGGTGCAACCTCCTTGGTGTACAAAAGTGGAAACTGAGGCCCAGATATAAATGAGAGACCTGCCCTGAGTCACACAGAGCTGCGACTGGGACCCAGGTACCTTGACTCTCAGTCCAAGACTCTCCTGTACACTATGGGACGTCTGTAAATGGACGTAACTTTTTCTGTTTTGAGTATCGACTGTACACCCCATGTCACTGTCTCCATCCTCCTTTCCCATCCTATGGCCACTGCTCTGATCAGGACTTCATGCCTCTTGCCCGGGTATGGGCCTCATTCTAAGTCTGTCCAGCTTCCATCTGCAGTCCTGCCCCCCACACAGCAGCCAGAGGGATTGTCCTTAATGCAGTCCTGACTCTGTTACCCCCTGCTTCACTGCCTATTTGACAGGATCCAGGATCCATAATCCGACTTATAGGGCCCTTCAGGATTGGCCACTGCCCGACCTCATCTGTCAAATAAGGCCTATATTCCTCACTACTAAACTCAATGGATGCCTCCTCCAGGCAGCTTTCCGAGACCCCTCCATCTGTGAGCGACACTGTGTCTGACTCTATCACAGAGCCCTTCCCAGGGTGGGAGGGTCTGACCCCAGGGTCTGCTCCACCGGCTGGTGAGTGCTTCCAAAGCAGAGACCACATGGCCCAGCATGGCTATCGCCTGCTCCCTCCACCGACTTTGACCTTGCTGTGTGCAGTTTCCTCTTGTTGGTTCCAGAGTGTCCATCCATAGCTGGGAAGGCAGGGAGCACGGAGCGGATGGCGGGAGACGGTGATGTCTCACCCTGAGTGGGCTCCATCCCACCCAGCTTGGCCATCTTCTGATCTGACTCGGGGGTGAGTATGTCTCTACTTGAGTCATGGGCACTGAGAACCTGGCCCGGCCCGGGACTCTGGGAAGTCTCAGGGGCAGAACTTAACAACCAGTCTCCTCTGAGTGCAGCCAAGGAAAGTCCTGGGCTTGGAACTCAGTGCTGGGATCCTAGGAGCTCCGCTTCCTGGAATCAGTCCTAAGGGGAAAATCCACAACGTGGACAAAGACGAATACGGCAGAATTTATTTATAGTAGCAAAAATCTGCAAATAATCTAGAAGTCCAGCAGTAACAGAAAGGTTAAATACACTAATGTGTATTCAGATGGTGAAATATTGTGACGCCATTAAAATTATGTTTGCAAAGAGTTGTTATTAACATGGAAAAGTGTTAAGTGAGAAAGAATGGAATACAAAACCATATGCGTGGTGTGCTCATAACTGACAAAAATGCATAAAGACTGGGAAGAAATAGACTAAAATGCTAAAAATGGTTGACCTGGGCTAGAAAGATTAAAATTTTTCTTAGGTTTATACTTTCCTGTGCTTTCCAACCTTGAAAAATATTTAGACAAGAGAAGAAAAAAGAGAACAATTCCAGTCTCAGCTCTGGCGATAACTGGACGCGTGACCTTGGGCAGGTCAGCCACCCTCTTCAAGACTCGATTTCTTCATTGCGTGTTCATTCCTTCTTTCCTTCCTTCTAGAAATCTCACCTAAGGGCTTCGTCTGTGCGGCTGGGGGCTGGGGACTCAAAAGCGAATCAGAATCTAAACATATGAAAAGATGTTTAACCTTGTTCCTAATCAGAGAAATACCAATTAAAACTAAGCCAGGAGACCATCTCTCATCTATCGGATTGGCAAAAAGCCAAAAGTTTGGCAGCATCTTCTGTTGGCGGGACTGTGGGAACACAGTCTCTCGTACAACATCTGGTGGGGATATAAAATGGTGCCAGCCCGAGATGGAGGGGAATTTCACAATTTCTAGGAAAATTACATGTGTGTTTACCCTTTGACCTAGCAATCCCACTTCTAGAAATCTATCCCAAAGAGATACTGGCAAAAATAAGACATGATGTATGCATAAAGCTATTTGCAATAGTAAACCACTAGAAATGACCCAAATGTCCATCAACAAGGGTTCGTGGACCACGCAACGGATGACTCTGCAGCTAGAAAAGGGAATGAGGACGGTATCTACATGCTGTGATGACATGGTCTCAGGGCACAATGTTAAGTAAAAAAGCAAAGTGGAATAAACTATATATAGTACACTATCATTTATCAAAGAAAGGGAAGGGAATGCATATTTTCTTTAATTTAAAAAAATAAGTTAAAATATAAAAAATAAAAGTTTAAAATTCTTATCTGTTGGAGGAGGGAAGAAACAGGGTGGAGGGCAGGAGGGTAGAAACTAGACTGCTCTGAATATGCCTCATTTTGTAGATTAAGTTTAGAATGAGGTAAAGGCTTTACTTCAAAATAAAACAGAATTAAACTGAAATAAAAGTCAAAAGCAATCCCTCAAAAATCGAAAGCAAAGTAAAATAAACGACTGCACTGAGTTGGTGGCCTCCCCGTGCAGAGTTGAATTACTTCAAGTGATGCAAAAAGCTGGTGTCTTGACTACACTTCACTAGCAGGATATTTATTCTAAAGACAAAAGAACTGCAAACAAATTGTAAAGTGCTTTCCGTCATCCTACTGTTAGTAATACTACCAGTATTGTTATTCTAAAGTTTTTATAATATATAGAGAAAGTGGGAGAAAGCAAATCGGTAATCACGTTAACATCGTTAGGAGGCAAGATTTTCAGCTTTAGAGAAAAGAGAGACAAATATAAAATCAAAGAACTTAAGTAAAAGCTCTATAGCCTTAGGTTTTATTTAAAACATCAATAGGAACTCTTGATGAATATTTTCTTAAGAAAAAATATTTCCCAGCTCTGCACACCAAAAATGCCTCGAGGCAATGACCAGCCAAATGGCATTGGTACCCCTAACATCCAGATCTGTGGTCTCTAAATACCATTTCTCACCAAAGAACCAGGGCTTCACAGAGAAATAGCTGATTCCAGGTCTGGGCAGAAAATCTACAAGAAAAACCTGAACATCTTATCATACCAGAAAGCCAGGAAGCTAATAAACACTCTTTGGGTCAGGTCAAAAGAACTAAGAAGCCAATAACAGAGATGCCCACTGGCCAGAGATGGGGCATTTTGAGTGATAACAAGAGTAATAACTGTAATGGATTGAAACACAGCAAATGCATTAAAAACGATGAGATAAGAAGGATGCAAAAATCCAAAACCAAACCAACGACCAAAAATGCCTTGCTGTTCACCTTTGGAGAATGTTAGGGAATCAACTCAGTATTCTGGAAACTGATAAATAAGGTGCAAGCACCAAGCATCTATCCTGCCTCTCCTGAATAGATTGGACCTCAGAGAAACCAGAGTTGCTGAGAGAAGTATTCCAGCTAATAAATGAAGAAGGAAGAATAAAATTAAAATATCCTTTTTTTTTTTTTTTGCAAATCTCTAACAAAATTGTGGATCTAGGTACTGACGATCAAGGCTTCTAAATGTATAGAAAGACAGACCACCAAACACTGTGCCTGTGAGGAGGCACACACCGACCGTGAAGGGTTCTTGCCCAAACTTGGACTCTGAATGGAATCAAGTCTCTAGACCTAACTACCAATTTATAGGAAAGGCAGGGGACCGAAGACTACGTTCAATGACACCACGAGGGATGAAGGGAGAGAAGTCCAGAATGTGGAAAACTACAGGGACACACTTGTTACTCAACAAATAAGTAGGAGAAAAAATACGAGAGTGGGGAGAAACCTATAGACTGGAAGAAACTTCAGGGACCCAACCACCAAGCGAAATGTGTGCACCTTGTTTGCATCTTGATTTTGAACAAATGAACTTTGAAAGATCATCTGTGAGACAACTGGGGAAACTTACACACTACTGGATATTTGATAAACAATTATTATTAAATATGAGTATTGGTATTCTGGTCATGCCTTTATCTTTTAGAAACACATACTGCAATATTTATGGGTAAAGTGATTTGAAGTTTTGGATTTGCCCCAGCGGAGGAGGCGGGGTATATAATTGAAATGAGTGGCCTTGAGTTGGTGAGGGTTGAAGCCAGGTCAGGAAGGCCTAGGGTTATTTGTACTATTCTATTCTGTGTATGCTTGAAATTTTCCACGATAAAATGTCTTTGCTGCTCTCAAGGAGGTGGGAGGAAGACTAAGACGTGTCAACCAAAGAGATCAATTTTCTCCAAGGCGGTGGTGGGGGCAGATCCCAGAACGCTGCACCTCCCTCAGGAGTAAACTTAAGCAGGCATGTGCGTGCAGAGGGAGGAGTTCCCAGCAGAGGGAAGAGCATGAGCAAGTGCAAGAAGGCCCCCCATCTGGGGATGGCAAGTGATCTCTGCACTGAGGGAGCAAAGGGACAGATCAGAGTCAGAGGCTAAGGGGAACATGGGAACATCTTGGAGGGCCTTGAATGCCCAGCCAGGAAGGCCCGGAAAGGTGTAAGCTAGGGAGGGACATTGTGGGCTCTGTGTTTAAGCAATGTCACCAGGCAGCTGGCGAGATTGGAGGAAGAGGCCTGGATGGGTGTGGAGAGACCTGAGCAGAGGCTGGGTAGGGGTCCTAGAGGGAGACGGGAGGCCTGAGCTGGGCTGTGGCGGGGGGACGGGCTGGAGGGGCAGGGTAGCTGCAGTGAGGAGGTGCCTGTGAGGGAGGAGTCCATGCTGAGGCTGGTTCCTGGCTGGGGTTCCTGGCGGGTGTTGGTGCCGTTATTAAGATGGGGTGAAGGGAACATGTTAGGCCCCTCCATCTAGAGCCCTGGCTGGGAGGCAGGGGCCTGGGTTTGGGCGCTAACTCTGCTCTCTGGCTGTGGACTCCAGGGCATGTCTCTGCCCGTTTCTGGCCTAGGGATCCCCATCTCTGAAGCAAGGGGTAGGAACCTCAGATCAGGGTTTCTCCGAATCCACCCCTGGACGGATCTGCACCCAGCTCCTGTGTACATCCCTCTGGCCTGCAGGAGGATCACGAGTTCTCGTGTGGCTTCGCTGAAAATCCAGTTGTGTGATGTCAATGGCATTTCCCTTCAGAAAAAGGAAATGAGGTTAGCGAGCATGTTACCAGGAAAGGAAAGTTAGCTGGGCCCCACCCTCTGCAGCCCTTGCTCCCCTCTCAGAGCATGCGAGGCCCCTCCGCCTAGGGCTGGGGACAGGACCCAGAAATGTCGCGGTTCAAACAGAGGCACCAACACAATATAGGTGAGTGTTGACTGTTAGATCTATGACTTCCAAGCAGGGCTGGGCGCCCCCCAACAGAGTCAGCACCCTCTCCAGTGCCTGTGGCCTGGACCTGGCCACACTGGGAGACTGAGGTCACAGGAAGCCCCAGGGGACTCATTCAATGCCAGCAAGGCCCTAAGGGTGAGCTCCCTGCACATTACGAGGCTGAGGCCCAGAGAGGAGAAGGGACATGGCCAAGAGCACAGGGCAAGTCAGAGAACCCGGGTACAGGTCACATAGCCCCTGGGGGGCAGTGGTTCCAGAAAGCCTGTCATGCTGCAGGGCCCCCAGAATGCCCTGCTCCTAGTGGACGTCCCCAGAAAGTCCTTCTCCAATTACAGCTATTAAGTGCTTTTAATAAACCCCTGACCTTTAACTTTTGAACATTCCTTAAAATG